>NC_083721.1:15642500-16892500 GCF_028564815.1 Eubalaena glacialis
GGCACTTCTCATTACTGGCTTGTAAGTGAAATAAATACTGCCCTAGAATGGCCGTTTAATAAATGACCACCCTAAAGTGATGTACTCTCTAACAATAAATTAGAAATCTTGTGTTGGCTTGTTGTTCCATTCCTCTATTTGGGGCCCACACCTGCTGGGTGATTCTAAGGCTAGTAGAGCAATCCAAGCAGCAGAGGGCAACAGAGAAGTGAGTTTCCATATTCCCCAGCTCACTACTTTGTCTAAGCAGTGATGCTAATGAGTAGAATAGGCAAGACAATGTTGATGAGCAAGTAATTACATTATTTATCACACTGACTTGACCAAAATCAGTGAAAGAAAAAACCATGTCAACAGCAACCAGAAATTCTCACAAGCATACAGGTTGAAAGTACTCTTTTACATTTGACACCAAGTGTGCCTTTAAATGGCCTTATTTTTACCACCAGAATATGTCAAAATAATGTAGCATTCAGTAGTTTTCCCCTCCTCATTTTGTCTGTTCCTCTGTAAGCTCCTGATGACCCAGAGCCCTACATTTTCTAACTTCATTCTGTTTCAGTTAAGAAAGCAGCCTCCCCTCTCCCTTAGTCAATACTATCCACTCAACATTCCTACTCACCAAGTATCCTTTATAAACCAACTCTTCTTTATTTAGCTTATTCTCCTTGTCACTCCCTTCTCACTGTCTTTCTTCTCACTCTGGGTCTTGGGGAAGTGGAGGTGTCATGCATCAAATGCAAACTTGCAAACAGCATGGTGGTAAAACATAGAAAATATAAAAATATAAAAAATAACTCCCTGCAGTGCACAGGTGCACTCTCATGGGGATTGTACTCTCAGCTACATTCAGCTTCTCCACACCTTTGAATCCATTCCTGCCTCTACGTCATAAAGCCACTAAATATATTTTGGAGGTGATTCCCAAAGACAAAATCCTGATCGAATAAATGTGCCAATTCACTTTTACTTCCCACCATCATAGCTTGAACTTGGTCACTCTGCATCAATAAGCTAATATGTAAAATGACTTTCTGTTACCACCTTAGTGGTTTGCATTCAAAGTTAGTGAAATAGAAATGGAAAACAGCTAACCTCTTAATCATCTTTAGCTCTAGAGAGGCTTTTGAATTTGCTTTTTGAAATATACCCTTTCTTGTCTTTTTAAAGGGGAAAAATAAAGCCCATCACTGCATTTAGGCTAATGCTCTCACTAGACAGAGACTTACAAACCATTTGCTGAAGTGAATTGAATTTATAAAGTTAGACAAACTAAGGAAAGCCATATACATTTTTTAGTTACTATGACTTGTTACAAATGTGCATGTCAGTGTTTTTGTTTTGTGGTTGACATTTTTTAAATTACTTTTTATAAAGTATTTAATCCCAAGGAATTACAACCATCATGAACACACAATTTAGATAGACCAAATATCCAGATATAATGTCTGATTACATCTTATAATTTATGTTCATCTTCTTAAAATGAACATTTTTTAAGTTGGCTTCTGGCAAAGAAAAATCAAGAAAACCTTTGACTGTAACTCTACAGTTATAATACAAACCCAACAGTTATGCTACAAGATCGAATAGAGCTTCCTCCATTAAAAGATGAATAGATCTTCCTCTTCTTGATACAGCCCAATATCTATTCTCAGCCATAAAAAGAATCTCTTAATTAGAAATCTTCAGTATGACCAGCATTTTATATCTTCCATTCAAGTAAAAGCCTGGCATATATAAACATAAAACCAAAATGAACCTCTGTATTTCAATATAATGCTACTCTTCTATGTGCAAATTTTAACATAAATTCTAAGCACATTTGTCCCTTTCTCTGTCATTTCACTAAAAATCAGTATCAGTTGAAGATAGCAGCTTCAGAATATCATTGGTGTGGGTCATGTATTAATCTTTCTCCCAGACTTTCTGGTGCTGACATTACTGTCACACTAGCTATCTTTAAGCAGGCGTTAGGAATTTCAAGCTGAAATATCTACATCCAGTAGGCAACAGGTAGGTCTATTGCATTATAAAAAGTCAGTGTCTTACAACACAGTATCAAATCACTATTTAATATTCCTCAGTCCACGCACTCCCCAAGTCACTCAGAATCCCAGAGAGAAAGAATCTAAAATATCTCTGCAGAGCAGGCAGAATCACATTGCTGTTTAGACAGTTTTCTTTTTTGCCATAGAAAATTAGATTAATTGTTCACTTAGAACTGCAAAGTATGAAATACTGAAAAAAGACCAAGTTAGATGCGGTATTCCAAAGAGAAAAGTGGTGATCTCATTCATCAGAGCATATACAGGGGAGAAATGCCAGAATATCAGGGGGCTGGTGGTTGCCAGGTTTTATGATCTGTTTAGAAAAACTCCTTCTTTTGAATGCATAATCTGCTTAATTTATTGCACTTAATATTTTTAAGTTATTGTACAAGTGACGATGATATTGTTTAAGTAACGGCATCTTTACTCTGTGTACTGCTTCAATTAGTAAGTTCATTAATATTGGTATTCAGTTCTTCAGCTCAGCAAACTACTATGGTTATAAGAGAGTATAAATTCAAAACTTAATTATATTGTTGAAACAGTAATTAAAATGTATTGGCATGACATTGTCAATTAAAGCTATATTCATAAGCTTCACAGGAACCTGCATTAGGTGCCCTGCAGCTGTGGAGAAGGTGCAGTAATGATTCGGATGCCATTACTGGGGGATAAACTACGAGGCTGTTATCCCAGTCTCCCTAAGCCTTGATGAGGAGATGCTGTATACTTTTCAGAAGGTGTCTGGGGGTTTAGAGAATGGTTTTTCATTAAGAGGAACTGTCTGCCCAGTTCCTTGTGCATGATTCACAGTGTGCCCTGCTTTTCACTTTAGATAATGTATTCACTTTAATACCAACTCTCCCCAAGTGTCAGCAACCTGCTATTGTTTACTGCTGAAACCTTATGGCTGGAGAGCATTCCATATGTTCTCATTGGCTTTATGGTGTTTTAACATTACTCCTGCTTGCATTAAAAGACCCAATGGCAAACGGCAAAGCTTCCAGTGCTAAGGACTACTGCATTTAATCATTTCCAGATCACTTTGCAGAGCACCTGCTAATGTCTTTTTGGAAAAATAAGTGCCTCTTGGAAAGATAGTCCTAAAAAATAACCACAGAGCAGGGAGCTCCTTGGGCTGTAGAGGTCAGACAGATGTTTAGAAAACAGAGGAAGAACCAAAACTCTTCAGTTCCTCAAATTTTTATTTTAACACACCCTAGAGATATCTGGATTCCCTCTTCTTTAAAAATAAGGAAACTGAAGCCAGTGAGCTTAAGTTACTTATTCAAGGTTGACTTCCTAACTAACGAGGGTTGGTGATCAGGTGACCACAATTCATAGTTCTAGAAACAATTCAAAATGAATCTAGAGGAGTGTCTGAACCTAAAACTCTCCATTGAGACATGCTGTGACTTTAACACTAATGAACCCCTGTGCCTGGGCCAGGATACTTCTAAGTTTGAACTTTATCTCTTCATTTAAAGATTGTAATTTTTATCTCCATATACAATCATAAAAACATTAATACATCCCAATCCAGACGTTCTTTTTGTTTATTAATTGTTTCAAACTTGCAGCTCCTTTGATGCGTTATGAAATCACTAGACTACATAGACTCCTTTAAACTTCTATCCATAGGTACCCCTTGAAGTCCAGTCACCCCTCTTTTTTGTGCCTTCCACAGCACCTAGCAACACAGAATCTTGATACTGTAGCTGGTATGCAACAGTGTGTGTGTCACTGTCATTGCTAATTTGTGGGGTAAATACTCAGGATGAGTGAACCTCTCTTTAACAGTCCATCTAGTTGTTCACTAAAATGGAAATGAGTGAAAACTCAGAACAGTTTAGTAGACATAGATCTGAGGAGTACAGTTCCAAACAACCAATGGGCTTTGCCTAGAACTCAGAAGTCTGGTAAATATAATGCCTAAAGTCTCCTTTGCACTTTGCCCACCAAAGCTGTAAGTTTATGAATATGGCCTACTGTTTGGTTTGATGCATCCATCATTAGCTGTTGGGTGTTCTGCATTGTTCAGCGGGTTTTCACTGGTGCCACATATATTTATCTCATATTTACAGACTGTTTCTGTTAACTACCACAGGTTTACACCCTACGAGTGGTATAACCCTCACCCATGCAATCCTGACTCAGACGTGGTGGAAAACAATTTTACTTTACTAAATAGTTTCTGGTTTGGAGTTGGAGCTCTCATGCAACAAGGTACAAGGTTGCACATCTTTGTCACACACATCCCACAGTCTGCTGACAGGCTTTCATGCTGGGAAATTCCACCAAGAAGATAGAGGGTAGGCCAAAAACTATCTCAGGAATCAAAAAGATAGAACCCGGCTTCCTAGACAGTTCTAAAAATAAAAAAGACAAAAATATGACAGAAATGAAACTCCTTTGCTATATATCTAAAATAAGACTTACTGTCAAGCAATGAACACAAATTTTCCTAGAGAGAAGGAAGGGATAAATTACCTTAGAAACTGTTTACAAATTGGCATAGGTGGAGATATCAGTCTTTTCCTAACTTCACAAGTTAGAGGTTGAAAAGGATTAAAGTTTGAATCCTTTGAAAATTAGGTTGACTTACATTCTTCCAATAGCTCACAGTACCTAAAACTGTCACCTAATTACCACTCTGACAGACCCTACTGGGATTCATCTTAGCTTCCCAGTAACTTTTTACGATCTCCGTCAGTTGGTAACCATAGCAACAGTAAACTGGAGAAGTTGGAGGAAATGAAATTCAAACCATAGAAATGTAATATATTTTATACAGTTTCTATGATTTGGAAGATTTTGATTTTGGTGGGGAGGGAGGAGTGAGTTGTTTTAACCTTTGGAAGAAATCCAACTCTTTTGTGGATTTTCCTCAGCTTTGATTCCAGACGTATGATCTAGAAAACCCTTCTCAAGATAAATGCATTAATTTAAGAAAATCATAAGTCACAGATGCTGTTGTGTTTGGAATATCTGCTCATTTGACAACAAGTTGCAAAATAAATTGGCAAAGGAAATTTCAACTAGGATATATATTAAAGATTTTTGTTACTTAGGTGTGAACCCTAAGGCTTTTCATGAGGGAGTTGTTATCATCTACTCGAAATGTATATAGTCTGTCTCTAAAAATTCCAGGGAGAGAGAGCAAGGGTTTCCAGTGTGGAAATACAAAATAATTGAAGAAAGTGAGTAAAACCTCTCATCATGCGATTAAGTTTATTCAGGCACTGCCAAATAGGTGTAGACACAGCACCTGATTTACTAGAAATCACTTGCATGAGTTTAGAGCATAGCACAGAACTATAAATCCTGCAGGAAAACTCATTAGATGACATATACTGCTTTACCACTGCATTTAGCTTTTAAGGCATTTATCTTGTGAACAATTACTTTCAAAGAGTGAAAGAGACTCCCGTCCTTCCCTATAGCTTGCCTTTCTGTGCCATTAGAATAGAAAAATATAGACTTGGGTTTCATAGAGCACACAGCAAGTCTGTGCATGTACATATGACCGTGACTGCCTTCTGTCATATGAGTGTACCCACCCCTAAAATTTCTTTTTTATATTCTACCTGTTTGGAGTTTCCCATCATCCACAGCAAACCGTGGGATGCAGTGTCTGCTAGTTACCACTACCTTGGGTACGTGACAGTCAACCCCAACCAGACTCTGCTTGTTTTTCAAGAAGTTTAAAATATTTGTCAGGTGAAACAAATATGGCAATGTAAAAATGTGCGGTACTGGTGACTGTTAGTGCATTTGTCCTTAGCATGTGGCATTGGACCAGGTAGCTAACTTTTGTATTGACTGTTGTGCTCTTGTTAGCAGAAGCTTATCACTGTACTCAATTGGAAATCATTTTGTTTAATTTCTTTTTTAATGTGATGATCAGGCTTTCTCTTTTCTACAGAGCGTGAGCAAAGTCTGGATCAGGATTGGCTGTCATGTCTGCCATAAAAGGCAGTAAAGAGACTTCAGCAAGTATTGTCTCTCATCCCAAATATTTTCCAATGATGTTTTATTCTACTTTTATTACTTTCATAACATCGTACTCTAAAGTTCTGAACTTAGAAAAATCATCTCTACTTGAGCGAAGTCATTTCTAAGGATGTAAATTAATGTTGAGAGTCATGAAAGTCACAAAATTGTGTGAAATTTTTTAAAAAGACGAAATGTTGAGAAATATAATTCACACCATCTACCAAGGGTTTGAAATGTAACCTGAGTAGGTTTCTACAAATTATTTTTAATTTCCAAGACCACTTCATCCAAAAGTATAAATATGTATTAGTTTAAAGTGTGATAGATGTGAATTTATCATTACATGTCAACAGTTGGTTATCCGTCTGTCCAGTTTTACTGCCATATAATACATAATTATACAAATAATAAATTAAAATCTGATCTTTTCACAAATGCAACCAAATAAAATAAGGATAAATTTACAGCAGAAAATCTATACCTATAAGCTAAGAAAATATATCTACTAACTATATTACCTATTTCCCACGGCTATTTTATGAAATAAATGGTATTTTAATGATAGCCAACAAAAAATCTAAAATAATATCACACTGCCACAAGGCTGCTAGATCAATGAAGTACAAAGATATGAAACAAACTTGGGCATTAAACACACACACACACCCACAGGCATATAAATCCCATTAAACTGAAAGATTAAAACAAGAGCAACAAACTATTGTACTAAATTCTTAGAGGCAATTTAATGAAAACTGTTATAAATCTGAGTATTATTACACACCCAAATTCAAACAAACAAAGAAGGAAATAAAAACCACAGTGAATCTATTAACCTCATTAAAAGAAAATAAAGCACAAAGATACCTAATAGCTTTAGAAGAATACATCTAATTCAAAGTCAAGAAACTCTGCCAACCTTTATCTGCTTACCATGAGCTGGCTTTGATTTCATGAGCAATATTTGTATCTGTTTATAGATTAAACTTGAGCATAAACTCATGTATTTGTAGATTCATAAACTCCAATTTCCCTTTCTATCTTAAGCCATTAACTACAAAACTTCAAAACACCCAATCAGAATAGTGAAAGACTCCTTTAAGCCAGGTAATTCACCTGCTGAACTTCATACTTTGGATTTTTTAACTTAGGGTTTTTCCCTTTCACTTTTTAACTGGTCCCATAAACTCTATCATTCCTCCGACTTCATGGAGGAAATGCTAAGTACAGAACCAATGGTGAATTTCAAGCAAGCAGATTAACCAAAAATCCATCCATGAATTGATAAAATTGGGGTAAGTGCTGCATATACTCTTCTGTCCCTTTTGATTCTACTGTTGGATTTATGGCCTTCCATAAGTTTGATCAAAAGTTTTGAGCTAGAGAGTTTTCACAGATGTTTGTCCTTTGTGTAGGTAAACTTCACACATGTACCCTTTCTTAAAGAGAGAAAGGTTTTTTTGGTAAATACATTAAATGCCTCTATATTACCTTTTTACAAATAATCAGGAATCATCTGATAACATCTAAAATGTATGTTCTTACCAGAAAAGGCCCCTTTCCACCTGCAAAACAGCCAGTCTTTGAAGTATAATTTAAAAATAGTACTTTATTTGAGGACAAAATTGTGCCTTTTCAGTGAATATATTATTTTCAGTTAAATAAGAATCTACTTTAAAAAAATAATTTTAACTTCAAAAGTAACATAAAACAATAAAAAATGATTCATCTACTGTCAAATATGGCTGCATCCAATTTCATCTGATTTGTAAAACTCCAGTGTTTTATTAAAGTACATGTGATAAATGACATGATATGTTAATCTTTTGAAAGTCTCTCCCATTCTTTAAGATTAAATAAGAATAAGTTAGCATTTCAAAGCTTTCACAGTTGTACAACCTAGAACATTTTATTTCACACAATAAGATGCATATCGGACAGTAAGAAAAGGCCAGAAGTCTGGGATTGACTTTTCAGCAGAAACAAGCAAACAAACTCAAATCTAAGCAACTAAACTATCTATAAATTTTAAACATAGAATATCTTAGGGTTAAAACCATTTAATACCTTCAAATGTCAATAAATCACATTTTAAACAGCAGCATTGATAAATGACAAAAGATCATTTAGATTTTGCTTCATTTTCTAAAAAAATGCATCTATTCACCTACACGCAAGAGAGTAAAACCTTGATAGATTTATAGTTTTGTGTCACAAAAATGCATTATCTCTCTAGGCTAGTGTCAAATCATGGGTCTTCCCTTTTCTCCTAACTGTTTAACTCTCTTACTCTGACAATACCATCACAGGATCAGAGTTGATGCCCAAAGCTCTATCAACCAGAATAGTTGGAGGGATATGGTGGTTTTTCACGCTAATCATCATTTCATCCTACACTGCCAATCTGGCTGCCTTCTTGACAGTAGAGAGAATGGAATCCCCCATTGATTCAGCAGATGACCTGGCAAAACAAACCAAGATAGAATATGGGGCAGTCAGAGATGGATCAACAATGACCTTCTTCAAGGTAAGGAACTGACAATATATTCTCAACGGTTATCTCATACTGAGGGGAGGAGGTTGTGGAATAAGAGTCTGTCCAAAAAAAAACAAAAAAATGTTAGGCAACTTTTTTATAAAATAAAATGTCTAATGACAAAATCTGATTACAAGGGACCTAGGTACCCTCAGCTGTCACATGAAACAATTTCTTCAGTGCCCATCTAGGTATCATTCCCTCTATCCCCAATTGAGTACACTCAGATCCACAGGTCAGTATCTTCAATATCTTCTCTTGTCTTTATACCCATTAATTAATCACTCGTGTATAGAAGCCACAAAAGTAAAGATTACTTAACCTGAAATTATGACAATCAGAATGCTTGAATATCTTTGTTTTGTTCTTCCTGCTCTGTACTGGATGAGACAGGAGCAGATGACAAGTAAATGTGTTGATACTGGCATTTATTTGGAAAATTAAAACCAAAAATATCCCAGGGGACTCCAGTCTAATATTGCATTTGCACCAATGGGGACAGTGCTCCCAGTGCAGCCTGAAGCCTTCCAATAGCCTGGAGTGTCTCCCGAGGCACCAAAGGAGAGTTAAGTTAGAATCAATATGGTTTTAGTGTCAAGTGCATTTTGTTGTTCAAGTCTTTTTAATTACTTACCCAGAGTAATGAAACTGATTTCCACCTTGCTTATGGAATAAGCTGTAGTACTTTTATTATCAAATCTCAGATACTATATCTCCCATGGGGGAAAAATGGATTTTAATAGATCCAGGGACCTTTAGAGATGACAAAAAACCTTAGAGATCAGAAAGTTCAGCCCTTCACCTTACTCATGAAGAGAACAAAACCTTCAGAAGCTAAATTACTTGCTCAAAATCACACACTTGGTTTATGACACAGCCAGACTAGAACCTTCTTGTAAGAGGTACTTGTGCATGTGAAAAAAAGGAAAACAGCAACTGTAACCAAAATAAACTCTAAAAACACCTTTGTCAACGTTTCACATCCGGATTACTGAAAATGAAGTTGTCACCCAAGGTTTGAGAGGACTACTTTGACTTGTGAAGAGTATTAATTTAGAGGCAAAAAACTAAGGGTAAAAAAAAGGGAAAACTTCTTTGTATACCAGTATTAGTTCACCAAAATATGTATTACTTATGCAGTAAATGCAGTTTAACATTAACAATAATAATAAATAAACAAATAAAAACTTACTTGTTTTAGTAGTAAACTATACCCAGAGGTTTATAAAAAAGAGTAATGTAAAAGTTAGGATTTTTCTTTTCCTCTATGTTAAAAAAAAGATGATTTTTAAACTTTTTTTATTTTAAGAAATATGACATTGATTTAATGAAGGTATAAAGTGGGGTGATTGTTTCTTCTTTGGACAAGTGTTGTTTTCGGGACAAATGACATTAAATGTATGGCTTTCCAACTTTCTGAAAGCTTGAATTTTCCTAAAATCAGTACTGTAAAGAAACACGTTACCCCCAGCTAGTAATTCATCATAACACTTGTCAGAAACCAGGAAAATTACCTGCAAGGCATATAGGACAGAGAGACACTGCCAAAGTAGAACTGAGTATGTCTGAAAAAATATCTAAAATGATTTACCTCTTTCACCAGTATCAAAAAGCTTTAAAGTATTGGGAAATGGGCGAGTAGAGGCAGAGAAGATTCTACTACTACTAAGATGCACATTATAAATATAAAAGAGGGAGAGGCTACCCTTTGAAAAAGCCATAGATCTGACTTCTCCACTGTGCAATCAGTGTATTCACAAAGTATCCTTTAATCTCATTTTGATTTGTCTCTGTTCACATAACTTTGAATATAAAGGGTGCTGGTTCCCACATTTCCTGGCAGGACCCTAGAGTGACCACATTAACGTGTGCTTGGACTTTGCATTTCCCTGCAATAATTCTATGCTAATTTCGCAACTGTACTAGCTCATAACTGCACACTCTGTTCCTAAATGCTTTACATATATTATTTCATTTTATCCTTATAAAGGCGAACTAAGATAAGAGCTAATATTATCCTCATTGTATGATGAAGAAAATGAGGTATAGCTCAATTAAATAACTTGCCACAAATTTATAAAGCTACTGAAGGAAGAGTCAGGGTTCAGACAAACTTCAGGGAGTTCTAGAAGGTAAGCTCCTTGAGGGTAGACAATTGGTCTCTTTTGTTTGTCATTATATCCTCAGAACCTAAAACAGTACCTGGCACATAGTAGGTACATAGTAGGGATAGTAGGCACTCAGAAAATATGTTTAATAAATGAACAAATACACTACTGAAATCTAAGAGAGATGGATTCTATCAGAGGAGGAAAAGAGAGAAGGAGGAAAGGAGGGAGGTGAGGAGGTATCTTTGTTCAGGCTGCTATAACGAAACACCACAGACTGGGTACTTTATAAATAACAGAAATTTATTTCTCACAGTTCTGGAGGCTGGAAGTCAAGATCGTGGTTGAATGAGGGCTCTCTTCTAGGTCGCAGATTTTATGCTGTGTCCTCACATGGTGGAAGGGGCATGGGTCTCTCAGGACCCTCTTTTATAAGGGCACTAGTCCCATTCATAAGGGCTCCATTCTCATGACTTAAACACCTCCCCAATGCCTCACCTCTTCATACCATCATTTTTGAGGATCAGGATTTCAACATATGAATCTGGGGGGACACATTCAGACCATAGCAGGAAGGATACATAGAGATCCACAGAGGAAGAGACACTGTCCTATGTTCCTTGATTTATAAGTTATCTTGTAGCCTAGCAACAAGAAGGAATTTATTTGCAAAAAGAGAACAAGGACTAAATCCGATTTAGTTTTCCCCTTGAGGGAGGCAAGCTGTCAGAAAGCTTCAGAGGGATACACACTCAGCATTTTTAAGCTGGATTATTCTGCAAGGGAAAGAAACGTTCCAGCCTTTTAGCTCTCGGGGTAGTTCTACCCTGTCACTGAGTGACAGCAGTTAAGGTCACAAGGACTCAGTTTTGACCTGGCTCTACATTAATGTATCACTGCCATTGAGGCTTCCCTCCCTCCCTTTCTTTCTTAATCAAAGACAGTATCCTCTCTTAGGCTGTTGAATCAATAAGGAAAGCTGCCTTTGCCTGGTCTAACCTAGCACATTCTGATCTACTATTGGGGCATAAGCCTTGCTCACATGGGTCCCATCTGCATTCAATCACAAGGAAACTTCTAATAAGAAGGATTTTTTCATCACACAGTGTAACTAAAGTGCTTTTGTCCCCCCAGTACCCCAAAAATATCCCTTTGGCACATCCAAATGGTGAACCTGTCTCTTTGTTTTCAAGATGATTCTAAGTTGTTTTACAGCTGAAGAATAGGCAGTCGCAAGGAGGAAAGGACTATGGAAGTTACCAAAATCCATAAACAAACAAAATACACTAACCCCTCATATGTGGTCTCTTGGTCACAATCGAGGTATGTTTTTAGTGAAAGCTCTGCTTGAAAAGTGTGACCAGAAGTTGCTCACTAAAATTTCCATCCAAAACCATTGACTTTTTTTTTCTAGACTTTGTTATTCTTGCAGAGAACAAGACCTTAGATTTCAGATTTGGATATTTGATTTTCAACATGAAAAAAAAGTTGTTTTTTTTTAAATAGCTCAGGTGAGGTTTCACTATCCATCATCTGAATTCAGGCAAGGCTGAGGGAATAAATTGACATTTATTAAGCAACTGCTGGGTCAAGGTACTACGTGTCTGAGACAAGGGAAGCTGAAACAGTTTTCCTTCATTGAGTCATTTGTATGTAGAACAACCACAGTGATCACCAGGGACTGTATTTACACAAAGAACTGGGATTAAATCATAAATTCAATTACACATACATTCACAAAGCTTTACAGATGGACACCTCAAGATCCTGGCTGATGCCCATGAAGAAAAGAACAATTTTAAGTTTTGTGGCCAAGGGCACTTAGTTAATGATGCTTATTAAACATTACACTTCCTCAAGGTCATCTGCACCCTGAGTCTTAAAGACTTAAGTAGTATGGATGATATAATGCCTATTTGGTGAAAGGGTGTCATTCACCAGTAGATCAATTACCAGGTCAAAGTTAAAGAGAGGCAGAGTGTTTCATCAACTGTCCAAGGACTGTCGAAGATATTTTAGGAGATCCTCCAAATATCAGGGGACCATTTATTTGTCCTTGGCTAACAATTTTTAAATAGAATCTTTTTATAAATCAGTATACCAATAATTCAGAACTTCAAGAGACTTCATTTAAGAGAATTTTTAACAAACTCCCTTTGATTTTCTACTCAGGATAATACTAATTAATAATTTGATATTAATTATATTGGTTTTTCATCTCTCTGCTGCTGAATTGCTTGGTCCTTTCAATTGTTTCAAAATCTTAAATGATAAAGGCTTTTCCTGCCCTCCCCACTGTCTGAGACCACCCTCAGCATCTTAAGAGATACAAAGAGTATTCAGTTCACAGTCAACTTCTGTGGACACAACTTGGAGACAGATTTCCTGAGGCCATTTCCTCTTTTATACCCAAGAACATTGACAGCAATGGCATCCAACTACAACTTTTGCTTTTAATATGGAGCACTAAGGCACTGGTTTTCTCCACATCTCATAAAAAGTAGGACATGTGCAAAAATTGTTTTTTCTCCTTGTAATTCTATTAATTACCCTTATGGATAAATGGAATAGCCCAAACTTTGGTCTCACAGTGATAGTTTATCAACTCTTTTTTTTCCCCAGATGAAGAAAGGATTATCATGTAAAAGCTTAAGAACCATTTGAGGCCTGAAAAAAGAGATTTCTCAATGTTTCTTGCAAACCATCATCCAAACAAAATAATGGTTTTGGTTCATTTTTCAGAGATTAGGGATACCAGCCAGTCTTCTCAGGAGTTATGACTATAATAAAATGCTGTGATATAAATTAAAACTTACAGTAAAGTTTTGTTCTAGAACCTGGGTTCAAATTCTGACATTACTGCTTATTAGCTATGTAGACCTTGGTAAGTTATTTAAACCCTTTGTACCCGAGTCTCCTGTCTGTAAATTGAGGATAATATCTAGCTCAAAATATTATTTTAAGAAATAAATAACTTAATAGAGGTAGTGTGCTTATAATACTACTTGGCAAATTGTGAACAATAAAAATGTTAAATAAAAAAGGGAAAAATGTTAAATATTATTATAATTCTCACCAAAAAACATCATCACCATTAACATCCAACCCTTACTCTTAGCTATTACTCCTACTGTTTTCAACTTTCTGAATTAAAAAACAACAACAAAAAACTCTAGTTTGGTCTTTGTTCAGCTTCCTTACTGTCAGTGATCCCAGAAGGTGTACCCTCTGCTATTGGACAGAAAAGTCCAGTGAGAGTGCCAGTGCCCAAAATCTCGAAGATTTTCAGAGGCCAAGTCAGACAAAGACCTCAGTCCTTGGAAGCTTTGCTGAGCACATACAGGAATTTGCAGAAGAACCACTTCCAGATGGTAGATAAGCAACAGACAGTGAGGCTGCCCTCAGAATTCAGCTGAGACGCAGAACAAGGCAGTTCAACTCAGTTCAGTTTAATTTATATTTTTTCCAGGATCTCCAATTTGACCAGTTTTTGAGGTTGGCACTGTAAGAGATGGGAAAGGGAAGATATAAAATTTTTCAAGGCTTGAAGACCTGAATAGCAATAAAGAGACAAGATGCACACAGACCTGTTAAATACAATGCAACACGTGGTTAAGTAGCATGCCTTGTGCAGACAGGAAGTGGTGTGAATATCAGAAGTCCCTGTGAGCCAGAATGGTAGAAAATACTCATGTAAGAAATGCTTCTCAGTAGAAGCTTGCCCTGTAAAAATTCACTATCCTCTCAGACCCAAGTTAGAGGATTACACAGATTAGATCATGATTCAGTCTAAAATGACTTGAATAAAATAGGTTTAAAAAAATCGTAACAGACTTGTCATTACTGGCTTTCATGGTCTGGGGACTTTGGACCAGCTGTGGGAATGGACTCTCTAACCTTTATAACCTCCTTCCAGAGAGTGGTTAGGTGCTATCCTTAACCCAGAAGACATTTCAAGAAAGTTACTGAGCACTGCACCAGTGGATGTGAAGCAATGAGCCATTATGGGGAGACAAGTTCCAGACAAAAATAGTCATATAATGAAGCACAAAATGAAAGACATTTCACAAACTTCTCTGTATAGGAAGGCACTCTTCACATAAGAGCTGTTAGCTGATGTTTGAAAGATCTAGCTAATTTTACCTGCAGTGTCCAAAATGTTAAGTCCCTATAGTTTAAAAATGTATTTGTTTAGGGAGAAATCCATGAGGTCAATTAAAGTTAACCTTTTTCAAAGCCTGTTATATTTCCTGTAATGGACCAATCTTTAGACAGGAGAAAAACATGAAAAATGTTTTAACAAAGGTGTTTAAATCCCACTGAAGGATTTTTTTTTAAAGGGAACATATGAATTTATAGCCTAGGAAATTCTGCAAATGTCATAACTTTCTATCAATTCAAGATAAGAGCAAAATCAACTGCAATGATCATATTATATACATTTGAAAGACACAGGCCCCTCACTATAGTATAAATGCTTTCATCTGGGAGTCTTCCTTCAAAGTGATTTTTGTAAATTAAATCATATTTTTTTAAATCCATGAGAATTTTTTTAACATCTTTATTGGAGTATAATTGCTTTACAATGTTGTGTTAGTTTCTGCTGTATAACAAAGTGAATCAGCTATACATATACGTATATCCCCATATCCCCTCCCTCTTGCATCTCCCTCCTTCCCACCCTCCCTATCCCACCCCTCTAGGTGGTCACAAAGCACCGAGCTGATCTCCCTGTGCTATGTGGCTGCTTCCCACTAGCTATCTATTTTACATTTGGTAGTGTATATATGTCCATGCCACTCTCTCACTTCATCCCAGCTTACCCTCCCCTCTCCCCAAGTCCTCAAGTCCATTCTCTATGTCTGTGTCTTTGTTCCTGTCCTGCCCCTAGGTTCTTCAGAACCCCTTTTTTTTTTTTAGGTTCCATATATATGTGTTAGCATACAGTATTTGTTTTTCTCTTTCTGACTTACTTGACTCTGTATGACAGATTCTAGGTCCATCCACCTCACTACAAATAACTCAATTTCATTTCTCTTTATGGCTGAGTAATATTCCATTGTATACATGTGCCACATCTTTATCCATTCATCTGTTGATGGACACTTAGGTTGCTTCCATGTCCTGGCATGTAGGAATCCAAACTTATAAAGCAGATATATCAGAGTTGAATAGTTGCCTTAAAAGCAACCATTTCCTCTAACACAAGATTAGATCTATCATTTCATGAAATAATAAATTCTCATGGACACTATTTACAATAGCCAGGACATGGAAACAACCTAAATGTTCATGAGAATTTATTATTTCATGAAATGATAGATCTAATCTTGTGTTAGAGGAAATGGTTGCTTTTAAGGCAACAATTCACCTCTGATATATCTGCTTTATAAGTTTGGATTTCTACATGGCTGATTTCCATGTCTTTGACTGATTTTTAAGGTGTTTTTTTTTTTTTAATCGACAGTTATGTAAAGTAAAAGTAAATTGGAGATCAGATTTTAAAATGTAATTATATTTGGTGTTTTATTTGTTCAATAAGCATATATTTACCATATTCATATGATCATTTTTGACAAGATAACAAAAATCAAATATCAATAATCTATCTTCAGTGTATATGTGTGGGGTTATGGATATATGTAAAAATAAACATATAAACAGGTATATATATAAAATCTTTAAGCATGTTGGTCTGAAGTAGAATTGCACAGTTGTTCATTCTACTGAATAAAAGGATTATACACCTTTACTGTAGAAGCCCTATAACCTGGTTGAAGAAATAATGTGATAAATAATGTTTATTTCAGTAAAAATGAAATATTAGAGGGATATGTCTATAAAATGCCGGTTCTATCAGTCCTAAGATTGTATTACACTCCAGAATTTACACATATTTTTCCTGTTATAGCAGAAACCCTGAAACTGAAAACAATGGAACTATATGAAATACAAAATAAGGAAAAATATAAACAATATCTACATTTCCTTCCAGGTTCTAACTGTTGCACTTCCTAAAACACTGTCTAATTTTTTGTCTAAACAAATATAAGCTGTCTAAATTCATATAAATAGTTTCCATGCATTGTGTGATGACTATAAGATTTTCAGCAGCTCTAGTTATAATAGAAAGATGCCACAGCTATTTACTGAAATTATTTCTTTAGAAAATGTGTCAGTGATGTTAAAACATTAGCCAAGTCATAAGTTTGATGTTCTGTGTATTAAAACAAACAGTTGATTCCCTATTAGTTAAGAACACAAACCCTGGAGCCAGATTGCTGGGATCAAATCCTGGCTTCATCATTTCTTTATGTGGCATTCTGTTTCTTCATCTGTAAAGGAGAAATAATAACGGTATCTTTCTCATATGAACACTGTGAAAATTAAATAGATTAATACATGCAAAGCGCTTAGAATAGTTTTGGGCACACAGTAAACATTAAACATGCTGGTTATTATTACTATTTTCAATAAATAGTTTTTAACTGCACAGAGACCCATTGAAAATTATTTCCCATTGAGTGTTTAACTTGCATTCATTATGGGAGAAAAAAGAGAAATAAACAACAGTCATCAGATGGTGATACAGTAATACTCCCTTAGAACAGATTTTAGATGAAAAGAATGCTTTTTCTTTGCCAACAACATTTCATCAGCATCAGAATAGCCACATAATCAGGTTTAACCAGACAAAGTAAATGTATTTAACCTTGACTACCCTCTAGGATTAAAAAAAAAACCTGGATGATTTCAGATTTAATAAATGAGGACTTTTCAGTTTTTGTGACTTTTGATAAGAAGCTCAGAGTACTTTACAAATATTCTAATTAACTTTTGACATATTCAGTGAAATAAGTTGCAATCACTGTTTCTTCTTTTTAAATATATATCATTTAGAGCAATTTAGCAGGCTGAGACCATAGAAGATTTACAAGTGCAGAAACATCCAGACTGTCATTCAAATGGTTTGCTTAGTCTTTTAATATTTATGATAATGTCCCATGAAGTATGCTTCTATTTTTAAGAATCATTAAAATCTGTGTCTTAAAAATAGTTTATTAAAAAGAAATAAATCTAATTTAACTCCTTTTAAAATAGTACTTTTTGACAAAACAAAAAATAAACATTACAGAACATGGTTTGACAGTGGATGGAACTCAGGAATAAGGAGGAAAGAGGCCATGACTCTGTATTGGTTCTTTCACTAACCAATATGACCCCTGGGTGGCACTAACTGTCTTTGAAGTCAGGACCTGCATAAGTAATATGAAAAGGTTGGTCTAGAGAGTAGAACCTGGGGGTTGAAGGATCCTTAAGTGAAACTCATCCATCCATGAAATTCTCCCTGTAGGTTTCCAGTGGTAGAAAACTCACTATATCCTAAGGTGCTTGAGCCATCTACAGATATTTTTAACTGTTAAAAAGGTTATTCCTTAGCCACATTCTGGGTCTTCCTATTTATCTAAGCTTCCCAGCTTGTCAAACAGTCTATAATTTCAAATGTAGAATACAAGGATCCCCACAACAGCAAACTTTCTAAATGATGAAAGAGAACTTTAAATGAAAGCAGAAGGGTGCTATTCTCTGTCTTATTATGTTTACCATTATTAGACTGGAGCAAAAATAGTAGGAGGGGGTCAAAGAAATTTAGAATGTTTCCTATGCCTTCAACTTGATCAAGTCCCTCAAGTGATCATTTTCTTAGAAAAAGTTCTGCTGTTCAATGATTCAAATTCCATGCCTGCTAGATTTCTCTTCCAGCACCTCAGGGAGTTCAAGCCAAGAACAATCTTCTACTCCAAAAAGGAAGACGTAAGTGTGGTTGAATTAAATCCATGACCTTCAGCTCCACAGAGCAGTGTTAGTTAAAGTGTGGTGTGACAAACGTGTTGACTCAGGGAACATTGTGTTACTAAGCTGTGATGAGATAAAAGAAATTGAGAGTAAGACTTTAGAAGTTCTGTAGCTCTTGGATATTGTGATGGCACCAAGAACATGATTAATGAGGGACTTTCATGGTGGCACAGTGGTTAAGAATCCGCCTGCCAATGCAGGGGACATGGGTTTGATCCCTGGTCCAGGAAGATCCCACATGCTGCAGAGCAACTAAGCCCGTGTGCCACAACTACTGAGCCTGCGCTCTAGAGCCTGTGAGCCACAACTACTGAAGCCCTCATTAGCTAGGGCCCACATGCCACAACTACAGAGCCCAAGTACTGCAACTACTGAAGCCTATGCGCCTAGAGCCTGTGCTCCACAACAAGAGAAGCCACCACAATGAGAAGCCTGCACACTACAATGAAGAGTAACCCCCGCTTACCACAACTAGAGAAAGCCCATGTGCAGCAATGAAGACCCAATACAGCCAAAAATACAATAATAAAAAAAATTTTTTTTTAAAAGAACATGATTAATGGCTACTGTTCCAAGAATGTAGACCACTTTGAGGGCTGTCAAGTGCCAACATGGTGAGCCACATCTGGTATGAGTGCATACTAATCCCACTTGGTAGGACCACAGATAGGTCTGCCATGGAATGAAAAAATAGACAGTCCTTCACTGTAGATAATTTGAGAACCACACCTGATTAGGCTCAATAACAGATGTGAAGGTTTTGAGTTGAATCTTATCATCCTTTTCCACGTCCTACAATTCCTGGATTCCTAAAAGGACTCCTCTCACTTTGTTTCCCATACATGAACTGATCATTTACTTTGTTTTGTCCTCAACTCCCATAGACCAAAAAGTCCAGTTTTCTAACTATTTACAACATTCATTTTTAATAAAATTTAAATACAGTGGAAAAAAATAGATGCTTCATGGATTTTTTTATATGTAAGCTAACTCCTAGTTGGATTAACATGATACCAAATAGCAAACAACCTCAGGGCATAATACGAGTTCATGAACATAAGCTATATTGTCACAGGTAGATTAAATAAGACTAAGATCATTCTCAGAAGAATTTTGGCAAGATTGACATCCACCTACCCAAAATCAGCATGGTACAGTGGAAAGAGCATTGAATTAGATGTCAGGGGTCCGGAGGTCCAGTATTAGCTCTGATACTAACCAGTTTTGTGATTTTCATGAAGTTTCCAAATCTTCTGTACCAAAATTTCCCCCTCTGTGAAAACAGCGTGAATGAGCCAATTTCTAAAGTTTCTGTCAACTGTAAAATTTCATAATTCTAAGAAAATTATTTTCCCTTAAGGTAGTTTCCTGGTGGAAGAATAATTTTCCCAGCAGTGCGTTTACTGCCAAAAGACAGACTGACCTCCCTGCACTTGTACAAGTAGCTCTTTATTATAAATTTAGCATTAACAGACTCTTCCAGGCTAAAATTACCCAACAAATGAGGCATTGAACCCTACCTCAAAAACATACCTTTTTCATGGAGACATGAACCTCAACTTTCAGATATCTGTGGGAGTGAGGAGTAATGCACAGGGGCCTAATCATGACAAAATGGTTTCCATAAAATACCAGTATCTATAAGGTACTGTATATTGAATTGCTATTTGTGTCACGAGAGTTTTCTCAAGGGGTTCTTCAAATACCTAACAATCCAAAATAAAGCCATCTGTTCTCCCTTAACTCATAAAGCCTACAGCATTAACCCAGGTCTTAAATAGAGTTAGGAACTGAGTGAGCCTTCAGGAACACTTGAACATGAATAACCACACTATAGTTGATTCCACAAGTATTCCATTCATTGCTGTGTCCCCAAATCATGTTTTAAACTTCCTTGCACTCCTGAGATGATAAGCTCTGTGCCTGCCAAGGAAGCTCGTGTGTGTGTGTGTGTGTGTGTGTGTGTGTGTGTGTGTGTACTTGTGTACCATATACAACGTGAGAGCTGGAGTAGCTTGGAATTATCAGTAATTCTCATAATGTCTTCCATCTTCCAAATAAACGGAGGGGAGTGTTGATGCAAATGAAGACAAATACAGAAAAAAATTGGAACAATATGGAAATTATAGAATAAAATGTAAACTATTTACAGATCACTATTCAAAAGAATAGAAAATTTATACCTAAGCAATATGAAAACTTAGGCAGTATATTTTAACAAAGAAAGTAAGATAATGAGATAGTGGAAGGTATAGATGCATGTGTAATATATACCATATATATGGCTTATTACTGAATGAAAAAGCTGAAGAATAAAGGAAAAGACAAAATCATGAACACTTTCAAATGAAAATTCAGTCCTCATTATCTAAAATATAATTGAAATTTAAAATTGAATGTATATATAAAAAGGCTTATAAAAATACAGTAAGAAGAGTTTTCTGATCTGAATTTTAACCTGAAAAGAGCATTTGCACTCTAAGTTTTCTAGAAAAGATAAGAGTAATTGGCAGTTCTTTCATAAATAAAGCAGAGAAGGTATGGGATTTATCCCAAGGCTGTCCCCTGCAAAGGAATGTTGGATCAGGTATTGAAACTTACATAGCAGAAAAAAGCAAAACAATGCCTACTGAAGTTAAGTCGTTGAAGGCAATGGAATAAATGAGTAGAGTTCTGGGGTGATCTAGTCACCCCTTGGCCTAGTGGGCCTTGAGGACTTGTTCTTAAGTGGCCAGAGTTCATTAGGCAAATGTTGTCATTGATACTAATCTTCTTTCTTCCCTACTGAAATCAGCCAAAGGATCTTGAGTCAATGTCTTACATCAGTTGAGTAAGATCTCTTTTTCCTCTACAGCTGCCTCAGTGCCTCCAAAGGTTTTCCTATAGTGAATTGGGCTCCTTTCAACTACCAAACTGAAGTCCTAGGATCATCAATATCGGTTTCCTATCTAAAGAGAAAGAATCCTCCCTATGCTATTTGAACCCCAGGGATTTTGAATAGCTTTAGGACATATTTTCTCAGCACTCTCTGCTGGTGGGTGTGCTTTCTTTCCCTGCAGAAATCGAAGATATCCACCTACGAGAAGATGTGGGCTTTTATGAGTAGCAGGCAGCAGACTGCCCTGGTCAAAAACAGTGATGAGGGCATCCAACGAGTGCTCACCACTGACTATGCCTTGCTGATGGAGTCCACCAACATCGAGTATGTGATGCAGAGAAACTGCAACCTCACTCAGATCGGGGGCCTCATTGACTCCAAAGGTTATGGAGTGGGAACACCTATAGGTAAGAGAGGCAAGGCAGTAGCAAAGACTGAGATGGGCAATGTCAGTTACAAAGTATAGAAAGGAATGGGCTCAGAGATATCTACTCTACATTCTGAGAAAGTCTACAATGCCTTCAGTGGACTAATAAATAAGGGAAACACCGGTACAGATCATAGGCATGCTCTGAATTGAAGATTCCAAGATATTTAACCTAATAAACTTTTAACTCATTGTTTCTTTCAAGTTCTACCACTGCATATACATTTGAGTACATAGATTTTATTATTTTACCCAAAATGTTGTTAAAAGAATATCTTCCTAATTAACACTCTTCTCATTATTTTCTTCAGTTCCTATATATCCCTGTATAGTTTTTTCTATCTTAAATTATATTAGAATACAACAAAATTAACCATACTTATAGATGACAAAGTTAAAGAGCTAGTGTTCCATGTAAATAGATAGAAAAGCAAAGCTATATCTGTCAAAAGAAAAAGGATAAAGATTAGATTATAATTTGCTCAGGCAACATGTCAGATTCAATCATTAATAAATATCTAAAATCTCCAAATATTCCTAGTCCTTGATTTTGTACCACTGCTCAATCTAAGGATATTATTACCTTGTAGGCATACAGACCCACACAGCTAGGTCTTCTTGCATGTCTGGGATATAGAACTATATTCTGCAGTCAAGTGACAATGACCTCCCTATAGAAAACTCTCTATTTCCCTTACTACAGAAACTGTATTGTATAAGGTTCTGATATGGTAGCAATCTGGTCTTCTCAAGTGAGTCATCAGTAATTTTTTGATAAGCATTCCCAAGGGGAGGAATTGGAGGCCATCTTAGACCACTGGGTTAGTCCAATAAGAAATACTAGTTACAGTTAAATCAGATAATTAAGGACCCAAGGTATATTATTATTTTCACCTGTTGAAAGGGATTATCCAGTTCCCTCAACACTAGACAGGGATCGCAAACTCAAACGCTTACAGAAGCCAAGCAGGTATAATTGAATAAAGCTTGTTGGTTTGAAGAAGCAGTAGGGAATGGTAGCAAGTATGGAGAATTAGAGACAACATATTCAACTAAAGGGGGCAGCTGCCTTTCAGGTCAGTAGCTGTGGGAATTTGAGCCCAACATTATCAGATCTTCTATTTTTCATGAAAAAAAATCAGATTTTAGGTGAATATTCCTGATGGCTTAATTTGGCAATAAATTTATTTTTTTAAAAAAGATTATGTAGCCCATATTCAACTTTTGATCAATACTAATTTGATTAACCAGATAAAGAAGGCAACTCTCTCCACCTTTGAACATGAATACATAACCAATTTGATTCCATGCAATCTATCTGATGCTAGAAATATATGCTATAAAGAGATTAACTTACATCAATGGAGTAAGATCTCCTTTTCCTCTAAATAAGTTGCTATGTATGTCCTCTAAATAAATCTTCAGAATGATTGGGCTAGGGAACCTGTAACTACCTTCTTGCCCCTTTATTTCCAATAACTTTTCCTGATGAAAATGCCAGTATTGCAAGTGAAGTGTACATTTTTTTCTCAAGTGGTAAGCTCTCCTAAAACTAAGTCGGTGTGCTCTGCAGAGGACTCAGTGGGATTGTTAGACACTAACTAAAAGGATACTATGCTTCTTTTTGATTTGAGAAACAATGTCCTATCTCCCTAACCGGGCTTTATCACCTCATTTTATTTTTTTATTTTTTTTTTAATAACCCTCCTTCCACCACTTCACAATAACTCACAAGCAACAACCCTTCTTTTTTTTTTTTTTTTTCTTTAAGACTGGAGAAAGAAGCTAGACATGTTATTTTTTTATATCCCATCACTGCTGATTTTAGTTAAATGGACCATGAGTCAGACAAGAACACCAGGATTGGGTGCCTTTGCCTGAATCTTTTCAAAATCAAGACCTTATGATTGATTGTAATATATTCTGCATCTTCTTAGAAAAGCAACTGTAGTTTCTTAACGGAACTATCTTTAGATTAAATTATAAAGTTGAAAACTGCACTTTTACCATTCCATCCTCAGCTCCATCTCCACCACCTTTTAATTCCCCTCTTTGCCCACCAAATTTCCAGTCTGGTAGTAATGACAGAAAATAACAATGTGTACCACTTCTTCTGAGAATATTTACACTATAATATGAGACTTTTAATAGGCATTTCTTCTACTGAATGAAATACAGCTCTAAAGTTAAAATATTGGAATATTGGTGAGGAATGGGGAAGCAGCAAGGGGTCCTTTCTGAAACACTCCTAAATTAATGCAGCACTTTAAAAATAACTCTGCCTCCATGTGAATGAGGCTGACCCTGTGATGAGTATCACTATATTTTATATAATATGATATAAAGAGATTTGAATATTCCAGTTCAGTCTACATTTTGCCAACCTCATGCATTCTCTGACATACAAATTCCAAAGTTGAAGAGTTTTCCCCCTCCCTAGATGAAAAGAAATACACTCCAGGAATTTTTCATAGTGGTTATAAACCTGTCATCCTTTTAAAACTAAAACAATGAAGGAATAATTGGAACAGATGGCAGACCTCAGAGAGAATACATCCATTGGGAATACAGCTGTTGGATAAATTTGTGAGATGTTTCTTCTATGATGAATTGACTCTTTAAGAAAGATCAGCTGCTATTCAGGAAGATCCATGCGTATACATATGTATTTTTTTCAAGTGACTTGTAATAAATCACTTCCGATGTCATTCAGTCCATTTAAGCAACAACAACAACAAAAATTGAAGCTAAAATATATTCAGATATAAAAAATTCTCCACATACTTCTGGTCTTGCCCTGACTCCCTTAAGGCTTAAAATTCCTTCTCACAGTCAAAGATTGGCAAAGTTGCTCAGTCACAACACAAAATCGAAGACTTTGTTTCTTAGAGACTCTCAGGACAGAAGCTCTGGAAATGTGCCTCCTGAGGGATTTAAAATAAAACTTGAAGAGAACGAGAGCAGTTAAGGCTTAAACAGGTTACCAGGAGGCTGGAAATTACCTTCTTTAGAGACCCACCTTAAACAGAGATCCAATCCCCATCTGCCTGAAATATTTTAGGTATTGTGCAGCCTGAAGGCAAAAGGAAAGCATCAGTCAGCATTTACTGAGTACCCACTGTGTATACTGCTATGATTACTGCTGCAATTGTTACCCTATGGATCATTCTCACACTCTTCAAAGCACTTTCATGTACATTAAAGCAAAGCTCTCTTGATTCACTTAATTGTTCACATACTATTGTTAATGGTGCTAATTTTGACACTAACCATTATTCTGGAGTTGTTTAAGCAAGCAGCCAATATCTTTTAATTTGGCTTTCAAGAGCCATTTTCTCACCAAAAATCCATACTCTTAATTGATAAGCCACAATCTAACTCCAAAACATTTTGCTCTTCTTTTACACTTGATCTTGAGGGACTGACAATGACTTTAGGAAGTCTTGGGAGGAATGGGGAAAATGACAAATGTCACAATATTAATCTTCTGCTTTTCTAACCATGCCCTAGAACATAAGGTATATGGGGGAGGGGGGAGATGACATGGGGGTGAAGGGAGAAACTTTAATGAAAATAACACTAAGAGAGAAGTTAGGAGAATTGAGTTAAATTCTTGGCTCTACCAGCAACTATTATTTTCACCCATATCTTCACATCCTCAATTTCTTCAATTCTAAAAATAAGTAGACTGGGACTATACGGTTCCTAAGATCTCTTCTGGTTCTAAGATGCCACATTTTTCTATTTGCTACTTTTTTTGCATTTTTCTATTTCCACCAAGAAGAACTTTAAAGTTTACAAACAGAAAGAGCTAGAATGTACTACTTTCCTACTAAGTAGAAGAAACGCTTACAAAAATCCTTAGCGTCCAAGGAGAAATTAGGTAAAGAAATAATTTTACCATCTTTTTTTTTTTTAAATCTCTCCCTTTGCTTTAATTAACATAGGAATCCAGTGTTGGACAAGCTGTGGCTGCAGGACCATGTTGATGCTCTCTAGCCCTAACATAATTAAAAGTTCAATGGCATTACTAGAAAATAGAGTATAAATAATATCAATAAAGTGCTTGCAAATTTTCTAAACCTAGCTGAATGTTGTTTAAATTATTCAAAACCTACTCATAAGAGTATCTTAATAGGTGTATTAGTCAGTATGGACTAATTACTATAACCAACATCTGCAAAATTTTAGTGGCCAACACAATACATATTTATTTCTTGAACTTGTCATGGTCCAACAGTGGGTTGAAAGAGAGATTCTGCTTCATGCAGTCATCCTGGGACCCAATCTCTTTCTAACTGGTGGTTCCACTATCCCTAGTGACTTAAAATCCTTTCCTCCATGCTGAGTATTTGAGGAAAGAGAGGGAAAGAGTAGAGGATCATGTTGGGAGGATTTATGAGACAGGACTGGAAATAGTCATACATCGCTTTAGCTCCCAATGGCTAGCAATCGGTCAATCACCACAATGAATTGTAAAGGAGACTAGGAAATGTCTAGCTACTCGCATAGGAAGAAGAGGAAATGGTACTGGTGATCATTTAGCCAGGCTGTCACAATATTAGACATCTAAAAGCCTAGAAAAAGTGGAATCTAAACAATGAAATTCCCTAATGTGGGAAAAGATTCATAAAAAACTCACCAGGAACAGCGGGACGTCATGGAATTCCCAGCTCAGCTTTTCCTTGTTTAGAAGGAACAGACAGTTTGGGTAAGAGTTAATCTCAACATGTCAGCTTTTTGCTGTCCAATTATTTAGATCCTTCAAAATATAGGATTGCCCTTTGCTAGTCAACTTATGGATTGGGGTTTTCCAACAGCCATAAAGTAGTTACCTCTAAGACAATAATCCTTCTTCACATCTTCAGCCTTTTGGTGACCAATATCCAAATGACCTCACTTACAGGCTCTCCTTACCGGGATAAAATTACTATTGCTATTCTTCAATTACAAGAAGAGGGGAAACTGCATATGATGAAAGAGAAATGGTGGCGGGGAAATGGCTGCCCTGAGGAAGACAACAAAGAGGCCAGTGCTCTGGGAGTAGAAAATATTGGGGGTATCTTCATTGTTCTGGCTGCTGGACTGGTCCTTTCTGTATTTGTAGCCATTGGAGAATTTATATACAAATCACGGAAAAACAACGATATTGAGCAGGTGAGTCATCTTTTTCTAGGACCGGGTGGTTTTTGGTTTGTGTTATCTGTCTTAAGTTTGGGGGTTAAAGGATGCTTGCCCTTTCTTTGTAACAGTCTATTGAACTAGATGCCCAGAAGGGCCATTTTTGAGTTAGAGCTAAGAGCTATTGAATTCCTGCCAGGTGCTGCTGGCACTGTAGCCCCATCATTTATTAATGAGAAGAAAGAAGCACCTTATACACTAAATTCAATTATCACTGTTTGGAATGACAGTGCAAAAATTCCAAACTCAGTTAATTTCTTTAACAGTTATTTACTCTTAAGATAGAAACCCTAGATAGAGCAAGGAAGAAGTAAATCCAAAATTGGAAAATATATAAAAAGATCTTTGAGAGAAATGTTACATCTCCTAAGTGTAGGTACTGAGCACATGTACTAATGCAAAACAATTTATATAAAGATATAAATGTAATATTTTGAAACTGAGCATTTACCTCTATCAAAGTACGTTTTGTAAAAGAATAATTCACGAAAAATATTTGCCATAAAAATGATGAACAGTACAGAATGACGATAAAATATATTAAAGAATCTATTTTTCCAAATTTTAGGATTATGGTTGATTTCAACAGTCAACCATTTTTTGCCTGTTACTTTTAGTTTTGATGAAAATCACATCAAGAGCTTACACTATTCTGAATAAGATGACGGTTATTAAAGATAATTCCTTCATAAGCGTATGAGAATAAACAAAACACAAAGCTCCTGCCCATTGTAGAGTATTTGGTTACCCAATCAATTTAAAAGTATTGTTAGAATTTTGAAACTACAAACGATTAATAACAGGCCTAGTTTAATGCTCAGCTATCAATGTCTTAAAATTCTTAATAATTTTAGAACAAGGGGCTCTACATTTCCATTTTGTTCTGGACCCCACAAATAATGTAGCCAGTTTTGATTAATAACCTCATACGAGTCCCACTTCCTTTAAGTGGAAACTCTCCTTAAGTTCCCAGAGATGGGGATGATTGATTATAACCTGGTTTCATCTGGAAAATTTTCCCAAAATTACAAGACAATTGTCAGAACATTAAGCACCATTTTCAGAGACCTTGTTAGAGAAAACTGTCTAATTAAAAGGGAGAATCGACTGATCTGCTTTAACTTTCGATTTGCTCTTGAGGTGTCTTGTTTTATGCAAATAATTTGAAAACTAAAAGCTTGTATATGTTATGCTTTAATGTGCTTCTCATAATTGCCAGCTTCATTTGATTTAAATTTTCATTTAAATGCCCATTTTTGCTTCTGATTTATTCATTTTTCTATATTTTTCTCATTTCTTTTGCATGCAAGGCTTTTTGTTTCTTTTATGGACTGCAGTGTAAGCAAACCCATCCAACCAACTCCACTTCTGGAACCACTTTATCTACGGATTTAGAATGTGGCAAATTAATTCGAGAGGAGAGAGGGATTCGGACCCAGTCCTCAATTCACACTGTGTAATCATTAAAAAAAAAAAAAAAGTTGTGCCAAGTAGAAACTGCTGCTGCTAATTGGTGGTGTTGATGATGTCTGTATCTACTAAGCATAAATAGCCATAATCCCTATCCTTGTTTTAAGATAGCAAAACTCATGTACTCTGAACATTGAATTCAATGCACTGGAGACACATGTGCATTTTATATTGAAACAGCAGCATATTAGGGGTATACAGACTCCAAGATATGTGTGTTTACAGGAATTGGCTATACCATCAAGAGAATGGTTATCTTAGTTGTATTTTCATGTATTAAAAATAAGCAACTCTTGCCTCATGCAAAAGTAGATTCAGACTTTCAACAGTGCAAAGCATGAAAACAAAATGATATTTTGAGGAATTCTTTTCATCTTTGTGAACCTTTTTTTCTCCTCTTTTCTTTTCCCTGTACCATACACTCTGTAGATCCACACTTTCCAGGTACCCAAAGCCCCATCTTTTCATAATACCTCCTTAACAATGTTAATTTTTAATTCAAATTGAGTCTACTATTTGAAATGTACTATTTACACAGAGACTCCAAGAAGTCTTCGATTTTAAAGATTAAAAAAAGTGACCCAGAAAATGAAAACTAAACTTGAAACCTTTGGTGTCATGGAAGAAGAGCATTAGCTAAGGTGAACATCACTCAGGAAGACACAACATAGTCAAAAATGATCCCTGCATAGAAATTCATTACCATCAAGCTCTCAAGTAACATTTACTTGTAGATCTTAACAGTCTTCTGTAGGTTAAGATAGGTAGTATGCTCAGAATCTTTAAGGAACTGTGATTTTTTTTTCAAGCTATAGATTATATTTTGCAAGCTCCAAGCACAGTCCTAAGCTAGAAATTAATGCCTAGCATCTTCTATTTTCCACTCACTTGCCCTCATTCTTTGCACTGAAGAACATCTTTTCACAAGATGTTATTTCATTCCTGTCCTAATAGAGTGGTTGTTTTTGTAGCAATCTTTTCTGAGCCTCGCCACTGTCACACTCATTCCTCTGGATCCTTTGCCATTTTCAGTTCATTCCAAGTATACTGGGGAGAAGGACAAGGGGGAGAAAATAAATAGAGGAAAGAATTTCCACACACATTAGTTATGGATCTCTGTAGATTTAATTCCCACCTGCATTCAAAATGCTGTAAATAATTTTCACTCTAACTGAGCTTGTGACATAGAAAGCCAACTACACACTTAATTTGTTGTGACAGGATGTCTGCTGTCCCTCTGAGCTCTTTCCCTCTTCACAGTGAATAGGGGAATTGAAGATGCCTTTCATCTTCCCTCAATGTGGGATAAGTTGGTCTTTGTTCTCCTTAATGGGGTTACCTTTTGACATGTGAAGTGTTCCCCAAAAACATATTTCTCAGAAGTAGAGATAGATAGGCCATCTGTGCAATCATGTAGCATTTTGCCTTCTCTTTGTTTAGCTTTAAGTGGGTTCCAATTTTTGAATCACGAGTCTCTTCAATCAACTCTAGATTTCTCCAGTAAAACATGTTCAGGAGAGTTGACTCTTGCCCTGATTGTTTCTCAGTCTTGGTTTCTTCTTTAAATAAATATACTTTTAAGAAAATATCTATAAATTACACTGACATTTATTAGCTGTTATTGGGGTAAAAGCAACATACTGTTTGCCCTAGATCAGAGTTCACATCCTCATAATCAAAAACATCAGATGTTGAAATAAATATTACATAATTCATAATTCATTGATTCTATATGTAGAAACCACAAATTACATAAATTTATATTCCCAAGGACTCTTTAATAAATCAAAAATGCTACCCAAAAAGTTCAACGGTGATTGATGAGGTATAGATGATCAGGGTTAATGGTAACAAAACTTGTCTTTCTATAGAGAGTATCCTTTAAAAGTGTCATTCAGAGGTTTGGATAAAATTAATATTTATGTACTACTTTAAACTGTATACCTAATTCTGATAGTTACATATTATTTTATGGTTTCAAAGTGTTTTAACGTACAGTACAGTAAGTCCCCTACATACGAACCTTCAAGTTGCGAACTTTCAAAGATGCGAACGTGCGTTCTCATGTCCAATCATGTAAGTTAGCTCCCGTATCCGGCGTACATTGTTCCGTGCATACATTATCTACAAGTGGTTGTGCTTTTGTGGACTTTGCTGTACAGTACTGTATAGAGTACAGTAGTATAGTATCTTTATTTCAAGCCCAGTATGTCCGGAAGCAAGCATAAAAGCAGCGGTGATGTAGTTGGTACTACTGTACTTTTCAAGGTACTGTACTGTACTGTAAGATTAAAAACGTTTATTTTCTGTGTTTGTTTGTTTTTTATGTATTATTTGTGTGAAAAGTAAACCTATTACAGTACAGTACTATATAGCCGATTGGATACATAGGCTAACTTTGTTGGACTTATGAACACGATCTCGGAACGGAACTCCTTTGTCTGTAGGGGACTTACTGTATTACATTTAATCCTTTCCACAATTTTATTTCAGCTTTACTAACAGTTGACTCTGAAATAGATATCAGAGTCAGTGACCCAGAGTCCTAGACTTAGAATCAAAAGAGAATTTTCTAAATCAGCCAAACTTAGGTTCAAGTTCTAGTGGAGTCACTTGCTGAATGTCTATAGACAAATAACTGAATTTCTCAGAGCCTTAGTTTTTTAATATATAATAGGGGGATATAGTTTCTAGGTCATAAGGTTGTGTTGAAGGAGTATTTTTCAAACTGGTTTTCATTGGCAAGTGTTACTCAAATAAGATTTTCATGGTGGAGTAACCCATGGAGCACAAGGACAAACGCCCCTTTACTGCATGACATTTCAGTATGTTTAATATGTTACAATACATTGAGAATTTTCAACAAGAAGGAAAAATATCCAGTACTTCCCAAACCTGTTAGATCACAGAATCTTTTTTCCTCCAAAGCATCTTGACAGACCAATGTTCTACAGGGAACACTTGTATGATAATGTGTATCTCATCCAGTGATAATGTACAAAACACCTAATACCATGCCTAGCACAGAGCTGCCATTCAATAAACAATAACATTTATTATCGGGGATGGTTTTTTTCTGAAACTTCTCTGAACCTCAATTTCCTCATTTGAAAAATGAAGGTAATATACTGACTTACATTTGCTTTGATAATTAAATAAAATAATATAATGGCATAGAAAATTAAATCATTTATAAGAGGGCTGTTAATAAATATTGGTTAACAGATGTTAGTTCCTTATAGAGAAATTAAGTATTGCTCTCTGGTAACATGAGCAATAAATACAATTTATCACACATCTTAAAACAGAGTTGGTTTGGAAAACAGGTTTTTCAATTTAGAGGTTCAAACTATCTCTAAGAGCATTTTTCCTCTCACAAGCATTAAAAATCAATGGCAGGTTCATTGCGCCCAAGAGAAGGACCCAAAATGGCAATCTATGAAGACATAGTGGAAGGTATGAACCTCAACCCTAGAAATTTTAATTTCATTAGTCTGGAGTGGGGGCAGAACAATAGCAGTTTTTAAGGTACCTTGTTGATTCTAGTGTGTAGTAATGACCTAAAGCATACTCTTCTGTGTATAATTGGCACTCAATAAGTTGTTACTATTTATTGATTGATTCTAGAGGCAGGATCATTAATTTCAAGCAAGATATACAGTATATATATTTAGCATTAAATATTTAATAAACCCTCTCTAAGGAGAATTCAAGAAGAATCTGTGAACATCTTTGAGATAGAAATGTCATTATATTCAATTGATAATCTTCCTGTTTAGCTATAAGTGGTAGGCCTACTCAAGATATTCAAGTAGGTAGTTTTCTGCTCTCTCTCTGTGCTTTCTTCCTCCCTTGAGAAATCCACCATTCATTTCAGACCCTGAGTTTCTTATACTTTCCTCTTTCTCCTTTTATATAATATATGCTCTCAGACAACCAATTCTTTCCATCAAGTAAATGACCACTAAGACCACAGTGACCCCAAGAGGGGCCATTGCATTTTAAGTGAATTTAGAAAAAAAAAAGGGTCTTGAACATAAAAGAAAAATTTTCAAACTCTATTTTTTATGTCACTGGTTTTTGGACTTCAGTGTACATCTGAATTACCTGGGGAAATAATTTAAAATACAGATTTTCGGCTGTAATTCCAGAGGTTCCTCCTCCGTAAGTGTAGTCCAGGAATTGGAATTTTTAACTAAACCTGAAAATGAATTCTTAAAACTAGTTGTGCACATTGGTTTGCATAAAAATTAGCTTAAATATAGCAGTTTTTTTTCTAAAATTAGGTCATGTACATGACTTTTCATTAAAATTATCTTCAATACAGGGGGTTTTTTTAAATAGTTTTTCTTACATGAGTTTTCTCCCAACAATCCTAAATACCATTGTTTTACTGAAAAGTAGTTGGTAAGCATAAGTTTTTATTAAAATTAACTTGAATACAGCAGTGTGACTTCAAATAAGGCGGTAAGTGTGAGTTTTTATTAACACTGGCAGATTATCTGTGGATTATACTCTGAGAAATATTGTTTAAAGTTAGGAAGAGAGCAGAGAGGTATGAAAAGATTGAAAAATACATCAACAACTACGGAGCATGTAATGTTCTCTAATTTGTTTCTTAACAAGGCTGTATAACCTAATGCAATAAGGGAAAAACTAAAGCTTATTTTGTTTTAGACTAAAATTATAAGTTGAATTATTTTAAAGTTTTTCCAGCAAAATTAGAACTACCTAAGGAATACATGTTGGATAGAGATTGTGCCCTTAGGAAAATCAACTGGATTATATGATTATAAACCTATCCAAGGAAAATTATTTCTAAATACCTCACTGCATTTGCCTAGCACTATATTATGTTCTATATGAGCCACCTGTGGCATATCAGAAAAATAAAGGATCCCAATTAGTTTCAAAGCCCATGACCATTATACTCTAAGGTCTATTTCCTAGTAAGCAATTTAAAAGTAGCCTGAACAGCCTTGAAAAGCAAAAGGAAAGCAAAGCATTCTTACTTCCCATACTATTTTCTGCTCATCTCACTGTGCCAAGTGGCATTATTAATTAACTCTTGTTGATAATGAAAAAATTCTGCTCCATGCTGCAGTTTTAACTTGCCTTTAGGAACCATCTCATTATGCTTCTCTCAGTTATGGAATTTTATGTCCAGATGCACAAGCATATTAAAATCATTTTTGCTTTCAAAATCCTTTCCACAGAGACTGGTATCATGGAAAATGGGATTCTCCTTTAAATTTTCAAAGAAATTCTATTTGCAAAGAGAAAGGCATTCTTGTGATAGAAAACCAACATTACAAATGTGTTATGTGGTTTCAGCACCCTGCAGAATCTAAGCTTCGTAGTTGTCAGCCCAAACATGGCTAATTGGCTGTACTGCACAGCAATGATTTTCCATATTACAATGTATACATCCAGATACACACAAAAATAATGAGTAAAACCTGAGTGATGTAAAGAAGTTACTGTAGTTCTCCTTAGTGATTAAAAATTTTAATTTAGCTTAGCCAGAATTTTTTGTCTTTTTTCAACTGGAGGGTTCAGACTTAAAATATTAAAATATTCCGATCTTCCAACTTCAAAAACGAATGTTCTGATCACTTAGTCTTTACCAACCATAAGAACTAAAAAACTACTGTCTATAGATAGCCTGCTCTCATTTGGTATTTATCTTTCCTCACGGTCACTTGGCACATTATCAAATATCCAAGTGTCCTTGGCTTTATTTCTTCTGTAGTCTGATTAACTTATTTAGCAAGTGATTTGGAAAAGTCTCTCTAATCAGGTTATTTCTGTAATTGTGCAAAGAGGCTTTTCTTTGCCTGGAAATCCAAACATTCATTAATTAACAGAGAGGCCAGAAAGCAATTAACATCCATTTAGAAATAACTTTTCAAATGTACAAGTTGGCACCACCATGTAAACCAAACTCTGAAAGATGTTTGTGGCCCAATGGAAAGGTGACTTGGGAATCACAAGCCAAGAATCCAAGTCTCTGTACTGCTGCCGAATGGCTATGTGTCTTTAGGCAAGTCATTGTACTTCCCGCATCCTCAGTTCTGTCATCTGTGGAAAGAGGGGGTTGCAGTTGAAATTCTCTTCCAACCACAGTATTTTTTAATTCTAGTAGAAAGTGGGAAGAAATTAAAATGTAGAAGCAGTGAAAAAAAAACTTGGAGAATTTATGTGTATATATATATATATATATACACACACACACATAAGCATATATGTATATACATTAACATATTTGTATATATATATATTTTATATATATATATTTATTACGATTGTGTGGTTATGTTGAACACATTAAATTCTTATGGTAATAAACAATTACTTTGCCCTACCAATACTTAGGATAGAATGCCTGGCTCTGGATATAGAGAAAAACAACTATCATGGCATCAAAGACTGAGAGGGTTCCCATCCAATAAATCATAAGTAAATCATTACAAACACAGGGAAGATTTCCAAAGTAGAATAATTTTTGACTTTGGTGAGCCTATAGACTAGGTATAAAAAAGGGGGGGGGGATAAATTTAGGGAGCTATTTGAAGCTATGAAACCAATTACTCAATCACAATTCCACAAAGAGGGAGATCAATGGGGCTGGAGTGCTCTGGAAAGTCTCTATTCTGTAAGTGGAACTTAAATAATTCTGCTAAAGAGAGACAAAGGGAAACAAAGGAAAAGGATGATGTGCTTTTATTTTCCATTGATTTTACCCCTACCTTCCTCCACCATCAAGCATCAAGGTTTTTATATGCATTGCTTCCAAACTAGAGATGACTCAGACTCCTAGCTTTTCAGTTTTAAGTGGATTTTACAAACTTGTAGCACAGACAAAAATCTTAAAAACCATGGCTTTCAATCTCAACAGCTAAGTGTTTTGTTAAATAAGTTAGTTGTTTTAATTCAAAAAGTTTATCTCTAATTAGCAAAAGCTAAAACCCAGAGGGTCAAGGTTGAGGAAATATACATAATAATGTTCTCCTACCTCTTTTTCCAATCCCTGACCCGTTTTTGACCACTAGGAAAGAAAGAAAATATTAAAGGGAAATCATTAAGCTTAGATGCTACCCAAATCCCTGAGAAGGCCTAATGACCATCCCTGAGCCAAGTCCTAACTTAGAGGGACAGGAAAATAGAAACCTCAGAAAATTTCAGGGCAGATCCTGAACAGAAAATGCCATTGTTGTGTTCACAGTTTGTAACCCAGGAGATGGCAAGACTTGTAGAGATATCATACATCCAGCTGTCTCCTGAATGGTAGAATATCAATGTCTAGGCAGTGATCCTTTGAACAGCTTCATAGAGTCCTGCTTAACCTCAGAGCATTCCAGGGAAAGCATCTAAAAATTCATGGCCTTTCCCAACAAAGAGCTTCGTGGAAGGGCTGAGAGAACCAGTGGATTGGAAGACTTGAGGCTGGAAGGGAAACGATTCAATGTGTAGACCTGACATGGAGACCATGGTGAGACCACAGGCATCTCAGAGGATGCAGCAGAGATAGAGAGCAGCATCCATGGCCTGGCAGGATGTCACGTCCAAGGGGGAATCAAAAGAATAGAGGGTGGCCATGGACCAGCTGCTCCCACTATCACCAATGCCAAGACCCTCTATCAACCTCTCCTAAGCCCAGACAACCCTGGAAAAGAAAAAAGGAGAAGGGAGATAGGAAGAGGCCTGTATTAACTGGGCCATTAACCAAATGAAAACTTAGTTTTAAACCAAAAGTGAGTTACCTTGACTTGACAAGATCCACTAGCAGATGGGGACCGATAAGCTACGGTGAATTCTGTTATTTTTTTAATGGCATTGCGTAGTTTTTCTGTTTTTTGTTTTTTGTATACCTGGGTTTGTAGCTTGAGAAAAAAGTGTATCCACTACACGTGGGTATAAGCTGGTACCCCAAGGACTCCCTGTGCTATGTCCACGGGTACTATGGGGATCTGAAAACCTACATCAGAGTCAATTTACCTCAAAGGCAGGGCCATTCTCTGCACGAAACGAGGCATGCAAAGAATTTATTGGAATTTTATTTTTATGGCCCTAACTCAGCCTCTGAGTTGCCAGAAGGACCAGACCCTCTTCTCTGTGAAGTGAGGGAATGCCAGTCCCCATGGTACTAACTCAGACTATCAGAACAGAGCCTGGTCACGTTCATATGAGACCAAATCCAGAGGAAGCATGCAGGCTCCTAGCTTGCAAGAGGGGCTGATGCAGGCTTAGGAGATGTAAGGAAGCCAAAGAAAAGCTAGAGGGCCAGAGAAGAAAGTTACATTGGCCTCTGGCAATGACTCCAGAGAGGAGAAGACACTGTGGGCACTTTGGTTTGGCATGCAGACCAACATTTCTGCCACTTTTAGGCAAAGAGAGCTGCTTCCCCTTGGGTATGTGAGCCCACCTGAAGTTTATCCTCACTGCAGAAACAACTGTCTGTTCTTCGGCCATCAGGCTTGAATGGGATACCCGTCTGCCACTTCTGTGCCCTTTCTGGGGCAGCTGCTCTTGAGACTATTCAGAGGCCATGGGAGACAGAGGACCGTTCTCCACTCAAGTGACTGCTTCCTTTGAGAGTCTAGGACAGAGAGTGAGCACAATTTCCCAGTGTTCTTCGGTCCCCTCACCTATCGGGCTATTTTCCTTGTCCCACCTCTTGGGAGTTTAACCCCAGAAGTGGCAAGTGAGGTGACCCTTCTCAGGTATTCCTCAGCGCCTAGGATGCGTCCTCACGTGGTTGGACGTTTCTCCTTGAAAGCAGACACTGAACAGTCCTATCTTCACCACTATGCCCAGTCCTATATGCTGGATCCTGAAGGCTCTAAGGCAAATTTACAATTCAAAGCACCATCTTTTTTCTTCTTTCAAACACCTGGCTGTTGTAATTAATTGCTTCAAAGACGGCAATAGCTTCCATAGGTCTATACAAGTTTATTTAAGAACTCAAAACTGCAAATTTACCTTTTTCTTTTTCTATGTCATCCTACCCTGTGGGCAATGCATATAAAAGATCTTGTTGCAACTGTAAAAGTAGAAAAAAGAGTTGAGATTCAGAAGAATTGGAAAAAGTACATAGATCAATATCAAAATGTTCTGCCTCAGTGTTAACTTCACATTTCAAAGTTTTCTATGAAATTATCACTAATGTTAGAAGAGAATAAATTTTCCTATACCCTAAGAGCTTGGGGGTATAGCGCTGGACAGCCACCCCAAGTGAAAAATGTAAGAATTCTTTAAAAAATGTGTATACATATATATATAGAGAGAGAGATCGAGAGGGAATAACATTCAACATTATAGTTACATTTAATTTAATGGAAGAAAAATTTTCTAAATAAAATCTTTAAATAAAAATGGGGGCTTCCGTGGTGGCGCAGTGGTTGAGAATCCGCCTGCCAATGCAGGGGACACGGGTTCGAGCCCTGGTCTGGGAAGATCCCACATGCCGCGGAGCAACTGGGCCCGTGAGCCACAACTGCTGAGCCTGCGCGTCTGGAGCCTGTGCTCCGCAACAAGAGAGGCCGCAATAGTGAGAGGCCCGCGCACCGCGATGAAGAGTGGCCCCTACTTGCCACAACTAGAGAAAGCCCTCGCACAGAAACGAAAGACCCAACACAGCCAAAAATGAATAAATAAATTAAAAAAATGAACCCAAGAAAGATGATCCTTGTGTATCTGGCCTCATCAAGTAACCTTGTGCCCCCCATAGATATATTTTTTGGTTTAAAGACCTCAGATAGGAAAACAAAGAATTCTAGGGCATGCCTTCACGCAAAGAATTAGAAGCTTAAATCTAGAATCTGAGAGAGCTAAAATGTCAGCATCAAGCCTTAAGTGTGGGAACAAAAATGAAATAGGGAAGAAAAGAGGTGAAAGGACATAAAGACGGTGAAAACATGGCATTAAAAGGAGCTAGGAAAAGTGAGTCAGGGATGTCTACGCGCTATAGCCGAAGGAAGGGAAGACAGGACTGTAGGGAGTGGTTACCAATGAAGAGCCAGTTTAAAGCATCAGCAGGGAAATGGTCTGTGAAAGGAATGGGTGCTGGGTCACAGGTGAGGATAAGGGCGGGAAGCACACTTTGACATTTTTGTTCAGTGTCGAAATTTCCTCCACCTGAGATTTTTAGCACAGACTTAGGAGATAAGAATCAGCTTCCTCATTAGCTACTGGGTACAATTCACCATAACCACTATTCTGAAAGCTTATATGGTGACTAACTCTCAACCTCACAGATCCATTTTTTAAAAATCCTAAGGATGGTTACATGAAAGATGACCAGGGATTCTGAACAAACCCAGAAAATTGGTAAAACCGGAGTAAATGATGCCTAAATTCTGAGTTCTGGAACACGAGAACTGAACACAAAGATGGTGCCTGTATAGTTACTCCAAGACTCCCCCTCCCTATTCCTTCCTGTAATTAATGCGGGATGATTAAAGTCTGATCTCTGTTATTAGATTATCAATTATCCTGTGAAGAAGCACATAGGTGACCAGACTGTCCAAAGCCTTCAGGTAGCAAACATACGAGTAGGATTCTTCTGTCGTGTTCCTTCAAAAAACTTCCTGACTCTAGGCCCAAAGCATGTTGAACATTCTAGGTTTACACCACATTAGACCGCAGAGTTTAAAAGTATTAAGGATGTGAATGCTTAGTCCTTCTTGTTAAAAAAAAATTCATTGAGACATTGTCTCCGCACAGCTACGGCAATAATTTGACAAAACCAAGGAAATAATAGTAATAGTAGTAATAATCACATTATTTCTCAGCAACATATCCCCTCTATATTTACTGATAGTCTATATTTTACTGAGAACGGTCTTTACAAAAGACTTCAAATCACAGCCTGCCTTTAAGTTAAAGCAGATCTATACATAAAATGAAAGATTTTTACACCTATAAAATGACATTAACGTTATCTATATCCTTCTTTTCTTCTAAGGATAAGGTGAAAATTTACTAGACAATGTCACAGATCACTTCAAATGTCTTTGAATAAGGAGCCTAATAAATTAAAGGGAGTAAACTATAAAAAATGTAAAATCTATATTATATTCTTGGCTAGGCCAGACCTTCTAAAAAATAATTTGTCAGAAAAACCCTTAAAATTATGTATTCAAAGTAGTTCTCCTAAATGTACCAATGAATGAAAGCACTGAATGCATAAATGTTAAATATACAACGAGAATCAATCTGATACTCACATCTTGATGCCAAGTTTGCAACCAGTATGAAAGCTTAGCCTCGGTTCTTTCAATATTGTAAACTACAATCAAATTCTAGCACACAACTTTTCCTACAACATAAAAAATCATTCTCTACCCTAGACTTTTTTTTTTCCTAAGGCAGTTTATTTTAAGTACAAAGCAAGAAGAACTTGATTAGTTCCTCCCAACCCTTCCAGGGCAGTATTTGCAATAAAAAGATAAAGGTGTCAGGAGAGGAGAATAATTTATGTTCCGGTTCACTCTAGTACCAAGAAATCAAATATTTGGGGTTAATCCAAAGGAGATGTCATGCAGTCAGCAATTATAAAGAGAAACAAACCAAAGAGGGATGTAAAGGAAGGTAGGAGAAAAGAAAGAAAGGGGGGCTCGTGAGGGACACACCACAGGCACTGAAGAAGTGTAGAAGAGGGATGACATTCTGCAGAATAAAGAAGCAGGTCCTTCTCCTTTTACAGCCAAGAGACCTACAGTGTTAGTTGAAGTCTCAGCCACAGTCTCTAATAGACTAACTTCTATTTCTCAGTTTCCTTTCTTCTATGAGAGAAGCCACATACACACACACACACACACACACACCTCACTTTATCTTTGGATAGTGCCAGGAACAGCAAAACTGGCAGTCACATTGTTTACTACTGTAAATTCATTTATAAGTGAATTTTCCTATCAAATTATCATCATGAGGATTCATTGTAAATGGGTCCATATGCACAAAGATGATAATACTTTTAAATGGCAAGGAACTGCAGTTAGTTTCCATTCCCTTCTTATAGATGAACACCTATCATGGGCAAGATACAAGCTGTCATAAAGCCTATTATTACATAAACACCAAAACATGTTATGGGCTGGGTAAAACAAATAATAATAGGCACTGAAAATTCTATGCTTTAAACATGTATAGAACCTACTTGAACTAAAACACTGGTATAAAAAGTTCAAAGGAATTGGTGCAGAGAAGGGCATGCAAAGGTTAAAATTAAAGAAGCATCAAATTGTCACTGTTTTTCCGCTTCACTAAAAAAATATAGATAATGACAGATAGATAGATAGATAGATAGATGATAGATAGATAGATAGATCAGCAAGTGCTGTAGACTTAAAATATTTCTAGTGATGTATAACATTTTATTTTAAAGAAAGAGAGTACTTACTATGTGCCAGGTATTATGCTAAGTGTTTTATGTATGTCAACTTAATGATTCTCATAATAGCTCTATGAAAAGGACTCTACTATTGTTTCCATTTTACAGATAAGAAAACTTGAGTCGAAGAGAAAATAAACACCTTGTTCAGTGTAACACAGCTACTAAGCAGCATAGCTGAAACTTCAACTCCAGCATTCTGACACCAGGAGCCAACTCATAACTATAATTCATGGTTATATATGTAGATCCACTAAAAATATGAATTCCATCCACCAGAGAAAAATGGGAGGACCTAGGATCCAAGCTACCAGGGGACTTTAGAGTCTGCAAAGCACTGGAGGATACTGCTGCAGTATCCTACCCCTAGTTTCCCTGCCTCTCGAGCAAAGCAGCTAGGTGGACATCATTATGCTTGATACTTTCTAATGAAGGAGTTTAGAAATTTAAACCTTCATGCTTTAAATATAGTTTTTCTGTGGCTGTATGGACATGAAGGGGTTCATGAAAACCAAGTCCAGAAGTGAAAGTTGTGGAAAGCAACTATAATTTTGATCCTAGTTCAGAAGCTCAATCTTTATATGTTATATGTATTTTTGGTTCTTAGATTACAATAGGCAAATTGATTAATGAATATGAGCCCCTCCCATGCCACTCTGTGCTGAAAGATGACCTTCACAGTTTCATTTCCTGTGGATATGAGAGTGTGTGGCTTACTCAAGTTCATGGCTGGTAGGGGCCTTAAAGGTCATCTTTCTTTGTGACTACAACAAAAACTTGGAAGCAGAAAGGTCAGCCCCAATATCTTGCCATTTTCTTTTTGACAGTTGGAGACAAAGTAAGAATCAAAAAGAAATCACAGTTTGTGACCAAAGACAGAGAAACCAGACCACTGATAAAACTATATTTATATTCACTCTCACACAGGCAGCAAGAAATAAATATCCAGGGTTAATCAAAGAAAAAAAAAAAAAGAAGAAGAAGAAGAAGAAGTTTGTTGTATTTTAAGGCAATAAAAAATTTGGAGGAGGATTCTGTTTTTAAAGAAAAAACCGATACATATTGTCAAGATAAGATCTATGATTGCCCCTTTACCCAAAATAGGTTAAGGAAGGATTTCAAGTTGTGTTGTGGTTGTGTCTTCCACATGAGTCACATCTAGAGACCCATTTTTGTCGTTTCAGTGCAAAACAAAGTGAAGAGTCTAAAATCAAACATTTGAGAGTTCAAATAAAACAAAAAGATTATAATTTCTTAACATATTTTATGGGGAAAGAGTCCACAGAAAGCACTTTATAATAATTTAATAAAAAGAATTAATGATGGTGTAGCAGATTTCAAGTGAAAGCAATTAAGTTTGGGGAGTCAGACAGGCTGAGTTCAAATGCAAGCTCTTTATCTTATGAGCCATATTTCTTGGGCAATTTACCTAAATCTCTAATAGTAAATTTCCCCATCTATATAATGGGCATAATAACGCTTTCTTTATAAGGCTGTTGTGAGTTTTATGTGTAACAGCGTATGTAAAATCCTTGACACTCCTTCCTTCCCTCTCTCCCCTCCTTCCACTTTAATGAACTTTCTGAAACCAGAAATGTCCTGTGCAAAAAAACTTTCTTCCATTCAGATAAATTTCTGAACAAATTTTGCAAAACCCCAATACAACACTGTCTACCACAGTGACACTATAAAATATGCATTCCATCTTAGCAGCAACACAAATTTCACATCACACAATGTTACAAAAATTATATTTCATTTGTGACATAATTGCCATAGCATTTTTTGAAGTATAATTCATGGAAAACATTTCTGAATTTTCCTTTGTGTGGCCTGACACCCTCTCAATTCACTGAAGCCACAACTTACCATTTGAAAGAAAATTAACATGCGTGACCTGAATTTTCATTTTTTCATACCATAGGAAAGTGGAAATGAAATTCAAATCCTATAAACACTTAGGTGTAAAAGAGACAAGAACTCATATGCAAACAGCTAGGCTTTTTTTAGAGGTGTATGTCTGGTAAGCGGATAATTTATACCTAGAATCTAAATTTGTAAGTCTGGTTTTCAAATCAAGTAGATAAATTAAAAATACTACCTATATCAAATACATCAGCTCTTTTATAGAACAAAGTGGAGTGTAAATTTTCAAAAAAGCATGTTGCACATTGATACCCAAGGACCACAGAAGACATTCCATACTCTGCACACATGGGGCACCAATTTCTTCCTATCAGGCACTCACATCCTAAAGAAATCATCTGGTGACATGTTATCATTTGGGTTTCAACTATATCTATTTTGTGAGTTAATGGTAAAGGAATAATGCTTGCACTTCCATAAACTTTACCAAAGCCTTTGGGTTTTTAGAGAAAGTTTTAGGAGCAATCTCATCAAAAACAACACTACTTTGTAGAAATCCCTATACAAGCAGAAATTTGTCACTCAAAGATCTTATCTTGGCTGGAAGAAATGACAGCAAATTATGTCTTATTACACCATTTATATATTGTGCATGTGAGCAGACATAGTGTAATTGTAATAGATATATATGCATATATATGCCATCTGCATATGCATAACATTTTATAATCATAATTCCATTTTTGTTTTGTATTATGCCATCGTCTATGCTGTGCAGTTCAGTACCATATTATTTTCATTTCAACCACAGCTGCATCATTGCTGCTGCCAGATCTCTCTGTTTTTTTGGAGAAAATATACAATTTAAAATTGTTTTTTTTTTCTTTTTTTTTATCAGAAAGGAAAGTCATCAAGAATTAGATTTTATTTTAGGAACAAAGTAAGGTTTCATGGGAGAAAAAAACAAAGCCTTGGTGTAGAGAAGGTTTGTTCATTTTCTATAGCATTACTGAAGTGTCCGTATGCCTTGATAATCCTATCAATGTTTGGATCATCTCACTGGGGGAAATGACTTAATTTAACTCTATTTTGGTGTCTCCGCAAAGGTAAGTTGTTTATTTTGAGAGCCTACCTGGGTAGTTTTATGCTACTTCATTTGTGAATAAAACCCCAAAGTTTGCCCAGCTGACTTGTCGAATCAGTTTCCACAAGTAGAAAAGGTGGGGGGGGGGGCAGTGGGTGGAGGAGGAGGTGTGGGAACCGGCTGGGGATTTACCTGTGGCACAGTTGTCTTAGACCAATATCTCATAATCATAAAAACCTAGGCAAGAGACAGACCAACGAACCATGGAGATAGTGGGTTAAACTGATGCTCTATTATTTCATGTTCTCTAGTGTCTCTCTTTCAATGCCATCATGGAAGAACTGGGAATCTCACTCAAAAATCAGAAAAAGTTAAAGAAAAAGTCGAGAACTAAGGGGAAATCTTCCTTCACAAGTATCCTTACTTGTCATCAAAGACGAACTCAGAGAAAAGAGAGTGTGGCGTGAGCCAGGAAAACACCTGTAGGAAGTTTTCAGGAAGAAAAACACATGCTTGCTACAGGTTTTTGGAGAAAGGATTTCTGACAACTGTGCTATGTGTTTCCATATATCTATATACATAACTCGGATTATGCATACAGATATAAGAAATACAAAAGTTTCAAAAGCTCACATAGACCGAGATTACTTGGGAAGCAGCACGGATTCTTTTGAAATGAATTTGTATGTTCACTTATTTCACCTTTTCTCTTTCATCCCAATAAATTGCTGTGTGTTCTTTCTAAATAATAATAAAACAACAGGGTTTTTTTTTTCCAGAATAAGTTTGAGTGTTGGTTTGTTCCCCATTACTTGCTCTTATTAACAATGTTTGGTTTCCAAGTGTCATCAGCTGTCTACTTTGCTATTTTGATGAATCCTCTTACTTTTTCAGCCTGATAGAACCATTTCTGACTGAGTTAAAAAAATTCTTTTAGTTTATACCAAATACCTAGTGATTATAGTAAAATGAAACCATTCATCTTTGTGCTTTAAAATCTAATTTTATAAATAGTTTAACTGGTACTTGGAACATCTGTGAATATAAAAGGATGCTAAAGAGGGAAAATTCATTCAAAAAAATAAAAGTGTCCACCACATTTGAGGCACCATTCTAGGTTCTGGGGATCCCACGGTAAGGAAGAGGGATGTGGTCCCTGCCCTTGCATATATTATAATAAAATGAAAAAAAAAAAAAAACATTCTATTACCCAAAGCAGGATTAAGCACTTCCTCAATGGAGGTCAGAAGCTGCGGAAACATGCAGTAGTATTGAACCTGGGATGGGACAAGGAAGTCTTCCTGGAGGAAGGTACAGCTAAGATCTGAAGGAGGGTGAGTTAATCTAGTGCAGAGAGAGACATCAGATGGAGAAGGCAAGCATTCCAGTTGAGGAAGTAGTGTATTCTAAGGCACTGCAATAAGAGAGAAATAGGGCTAGAATGACGGAGAAAAAAGGAGTTTGGTAGCTAAAATGCATGGAGGTACAATGGGGTTAAGCAGTAACAACCACTCTGGCTGAGAATAAAGAATTGAGAGAAAGAAGACTGAGAGGAGGAGAAGTGAGAGGTTCCCTTGCTCAGTAACCCAGAGGAAGGATATTGTAGCCTGGGCCAGCGGAGTACCAGAGAGACCGCTACATGACAGAGGTAACTTAGAGGCACAAGTCACACAGCCAGAGATTCAGAAAGTGGTCATGAGGGAAAGAAGAGGGGGTTCAAGGAAAACACCAGGATTTGGGTGTGGAGGAGTGGGTGTGGAGGAAGGAATGCTTAGCTGGGGAGCTGAGGTATTGGGAAAAAACAATGGGAAAGGAGCAGGCATTGGATCAATATTTCATATATTTAAATCCCATTAGTTTCTGTAGGATTATTTTACAACTAAAAGAAACTTTTAATCTAGTCCCTCTAGAGTTTAATTACAAAAATAGTTCCAGACATAAAAAGGAAAAAAAAAAATGACCTTTAGAATAGCAATAACAGATACTGGACAGATATTTTTCAGTGATTGTAATCAACACTCAGATTTAGGATCAATTCGAGTTTTATTAACAACAAATAGAAGACAATGTAGCTCATAAAACTGCATTAAGATGCTTATATTTAACAATTACAAATAGAAATATGATGAATCCAACTAGCTGAAAATGAACTAGAATGATATGAAAATATGACAGGGCAAATATGCTGTTTATTCAGTTCATTAAAAATTATACCAAAGGAATTCTATTTTACATTTTCTAATTTAACAGTACAATATTTTCTCTCATTTCAGGAAATATTACAGTGCTGTATCCTTTCACATACAGTTATAGTAATTTGTGGGAAAAAAAAAGTATATCAACTTCTAATATGTAAAGAGTGTGTGTCAATCTGGCTTCTAGGTATTTTAAAGCCCATTAACCACTTTCCTCTTCACTTATCGATAGCTGAATTTTTATTCAAGGCATAATATACTGAACTAGGCAAAATTGCAGAACAGGGCTTTTTTATATTAACTACTAAATGTAATATATAATCACCTTCCTTTCCCCCCAATATTTTTATTCTGAAAGCTCATTTGATGTGTACACATGGGCCTATGTTTCTCTGTGTGTCTGTGTGTGGTGGGGTAAAGAACAGAGTAAGCTAATGAGTTCAGAGGAGAGAAAAAGAAGAAACTACAGAATATCTGGAACCTGGTCCAGAAAAAATCCCTGAGATCAACTATTAATCTTTGAGATTTTCATCCCTTCCTCTAAAGAACAGTGACTCATACACAGTTATGTAGAAATCAATGGCAAAGTTAATTAAAAACTGGATCTAACATTTCTTCCTTCAGCAATTTCTTGATGTTAATAGGAAAAGATGGCTCAGGTGAAATATTCAAGAAGAGAAAGAGAGGTCAGTGTTGATTGAAATACGATGTTCACAGTTAAGATTTATTTTCCTTTCAAGTTTCAAATCTGAGCCTTTCTTGCCTTCAGTGTAGAGAAAATGGAAGAGAAACTATTCACTACTTGCATTGACCCCATGGGGTTGCTGATACATATGGGGTTCAGAGTTTTCCATTCTTAGTCTAGAAGATGCTGGAGAGAGACAGAAATAAGAAGGAAGTAGGTTAAAGAAAACTAGGTGAAGATAAACTATATTTGACCAGCATTCTTTTCTCTATCTCAGCAGTTACTGCTTTGGTTTAACTCTTTGCCTGACCTAAAAGGACTAAATAGGTTCTTAATTAATAAGCTCCTGTGATTGTGGTTTTAAAGGAGGAATACAATTAAGTGTGCCTATTCTGAGAAAGGTATCCCTAAGAGCTATATATGCAGTGTGATTTTTAAAGAAACATAAAGTCTATCAGTTCCAAAATGTAGAGCCCACCAGAGTCTCTCCAACATCAGAGGATCCAATGCATCAGGTAACAAACTGGCTCAAATTACAATCTACTTGCTCGAGTCATTTATTAGTTGGATCCTCCAGCTTACAGCAAGGAGAGGACAGGCATTCACTGATGAAGGAGAGGACAGGCATTCACTGTCAGAATTGCACAGGGTTAGGGCGAGTAAGCCACTCCACCTAAGGTAATGGAGTGCTTAGAGAAGGTGCCTATTGGGGTGGGGAAGAGGTGGTAAAAGGTGAGACTGGGACTTCAAAGGCACTCTCAGTTCTCAGGTTTGTTCAGGTCTAGTCCTGTATATGGAGGGAAACTTTTTTCCAGTCATATTTTTTTAAATAATGACCATGTAGAAGAAAGAAGCAGGACAAAATAAGAACAGTAAATCCTCCAGAGTGGAGACATATATACTACATTTACAAGTAGTAACTCAAAGTCCCATAAGCCTTGGGAGTGAAATGACCATCTTGACGTGCTGATGTTTAGAAATCCAGAAACAGGCTGGCTTTGCAGGTGAGTGTCCTCATAGTAAGTCACAGGCTCACCAGAGAGACTTGCTTTTAAGCTTTGTCCATAAGATACCCAATTAAAGAAGTTACTCCATTTTTACACAGCCTAGTAGGTTAACTGAGACTCCAAAATGGATTCGTGGACATGTATTGTCTGGTTTGTTTGTTTATTTACATTCATGTCCTTCTTCCTTCCTTTCACCCCTCATTTCCTATCCTTTTTTCTTCATTAGTAGAGTGCCTAGACATCCTAGTTTGCCCTGAATGGTTCTGCATTAAGCCTGAAATTGTGAAGTCCTGTAATTTAGGCTCCCCCTGCCCTTCACACGAGTATCTTAATTTGGACAATAAGTCCTAGGACATTTTGCTCATTGGTCTCAAGCTTCCTCTTCTTGACAGCCACACAGTTTCACTAACAAAGCTGAAACCTCTACTGATGTTAAAAAGGAGCCTCATCCAAAGGAGCCAACAGAAGGCAAGGGACAACTACCCTCCATCAAAGTAATCCAGGATGACCTGGAAGGAGTCAGATTGACTTTGACATTTCATTTGGATATTATGAGAAAAATTTTACACATATAGATATATGGCGATATAGATATAGATAGATGATGATAGATGATAGATAGATACATAGATAGATGATAGATAGATAGATAGATAGATAGATAGATAGATAGATAGATAGATAGATGATAGATAGATAGACAGATAGATAGATAAAGATAGATAGATAGATCCCATTGTTTTAGTCTGACCTGGACTATGCTCTCAGTAAATGTCAAGGTCATGTCATCAGACGTTAATGATTGTAATAGCAGCTATCATTTAACAAGGATGAGCTAAATCCAGGTACATTGTATGTACTTCACAACATTTGCTCATGTAATAGTCACAGTAACCCTGAAGGAAATATTTTTTACCAAGTTAAAGACAGAAGTTCAGAGAAGTTAAATATCTTGCCCAAAGTCACTTAACCATGAAGTGGCAAACAGTGCAGCATAACCCTGCTCCATCATTGCAACCACAGTGGTTCTTTCCTAACTTTTTGGAGGCTAAGTACTATTGACCAAATTCAGGCTTTGTCCCAAGCGTACATGATCTCATAGCATCCTCTCAACAGCCTTACAAAGTTATACTCTCCCATCACAAAAAAAGGAAACTGTAAGAAAAAAGGTTAAGTAGCTCCCCAAAGTCAGACTGCCGGTTGTTTAAAGAACCAAGATTCTAACTTCAATCTCTCAGAGTCCAGAGGCTCTTAACCATGGCACTATACAATCTTATCTTTTTGTTTTAATGCAAACCTTGACTGAATTTTTAAAGAACTATCCATGGGGCAATTTTTAAAGAACCATCATTTAATAGAACAGATAAAGAATTTCCTCTACCTATCAATGTTTGCTATTGCTGTTTCCTAGAAGCAATATTTAAGCATTCTAACCTTTAATATATAACAAAATGAACTCTCCACCAAATCTGTGAATTAGTTGTATTACAGAGTTGAAATTGCTCTTTGAACACTTCTCATTCATAAGGTAAGTCATTCAAATCATAATAAAAACATATGAATGGCATGATATGATAATTACTGTATCTCAAGGCTCACCACGTTTCCAGTAATCTCAAAGGACACCATTAGATTGTAAATTCCCAGCTGATTGTAAACTTCTAGAATGAATGAGAATATTTCTTTGAAATATCAATCACTCTATAGAGGTTTTTTAGCCTCTTGCATATAGCAAGTAATAAACAAAGTCTTCCTGAATAATGAATGACAATCTTTGGAGCAAGTTTTGAGGAAGATATAGTCCTTGCCTTTGAGAATATTGGAATTGAGTAGGTCAAATTTCAAAGGTGAAATTTTGTTGGGACACTTGATTTTTAATGACTATAATTGCAAATGCCATTGAGTTTTCTAGGATTTGCCTTCCTATCTACCCACAAGGAATACATGCTGGCAAATTCTTCAGCAAGAGACCAAAAAATATAACAATCTCAGAAAACACACACACACACAAGATAAAGATTTTCAAGTAACCAACATAAGAGAGAATTTTAAATGTGTCGATAATGTCTTCAGTACTTTTATATCTGTCATTAAGCTACTTCCAGACTGTCTCTGAAGTTGTAGGCTTCTTTTTCTTGTCTTCATGATGAATTCTGTACCTAGAGCAGCAAATTTAAATGAGACCATTTTTAATAAAGCCATGCCAAGATTTAAAAGTAATTTAGTGGCATTAAGCATAATAAGCCAAATTATAGTGATGAAAGAAACATTTTCATTAAAGCTTTAAAAAATGACACTCTGAACTCCAATGTAGGGATGGAATTGAGTCTACATTGTCTCAAGGGAAACAAGGTAACAAATGACAGCTAGAATTTTAAGCTCATCATAACAAATATATAATTAGTTTTGACCTTTTCACAACATTCCAACAAATAGAGTGATTCATAAGTATGCAGGTTGCAAATGAAATAAATTGCAAGGGTATCTTTCCCTGAAATGTTGAATAATCTCATCATAGATTTCCGGGATGATTTCCTTCTGACTTCCTCTGGAAAATAATGCTATTAGGAGACACACACCAGGTTAATTTCATTGACCCAGAACCAACAAACATCTACAACTTGTGTGTGGATCATGTCTTCCTGTTTATGTGGAAACTTTTTATTTCCTCCTCTCTCTCACCACTTCCGTCTCTCCAAATCCAAACCTGACTTAAAGACTTAGGTCAGATGCCACTGATTACAGCAGTTCTTTGGTATCGCCACGAGATTGTTTCCAGGAGCTGCAGCAGGTACCAAAATCCACAGATGCTCAAGTCCTTTCTGCAAAATGGTGAAGTACAATGAACACAGTTGACCCTCCATATCCATCGGTTTCACGTCCTCAGATTCAACCAACCACAGAGTGAAATTTCCAGATGCAAAACCCACATATACAGAGGGCCAGGCTAATTCTGTACTTGAAACTTTCCATAATTTCTTTCTGTCTCTCTCCAGTGACCTTTATCTGCACTCAATCACTTTGACCTTAAAATTATTTCGTCCATGTTGGTAACTTGTGCAGCATTTTATTTTCCCCTTATTATCAGCCTCTCCACCACCGCTCCCAAGGACTGGCTCACACAGTGCAGGATGTTAGCCCTATTAAATGTGTAAATGAATCCAACCGAGGCCATGAAATTACCCCAAAAATATAAAACTTTACTCATCTCCTCCATTCTTTTTTTTTTTTTTTTTTAAACATCTTTATTGAAGTATAATTGCTTTACAATGGTGTGCTAGCTTCTGCTTTACAACAAAGTGAATCAGTTACACATATACATATGTTGCCATATCTCTTCCCTCTTGCATCTCCCTCCCTCCCACCCTCCCTATCCCACCCCTCTAGGTGGTCACAAAGCACCGAGCTGATCTCCCTGTGCTATGCGGCTGCTTCCCACTAGTTATCTATTTTACATTTGGTAGTGTATATATGTCCATGACACTCTCTCACCCTGTCACATCTCACCCCTCCCCCTCCCCATATCCTCAAGTCCATTCTCTAGTAGGTCTGTGTCTTTATTCCCATCTTGCCACTAGGTTCTTCATGACCTCTTTTTTTTTTTTTTTCCCTTAGATTCCATATATATGTGTTAGCATACTGTATTTGTTTTTCTCTTTCTGACTTACTTCACTCTGTATGACAGACTCTAACTCCATCCACCTCATTACAAACACCTCCATTTCATTTCTTTTTATGGCTGAGTCTTGGAAAGAACTTGGATTCATATTTTCCCTCCTTACCTCCCTCTTTATGTTTTCCAGATCTTATTTTTCTCCCCAAAGATATAACAAAATATTGCAAGTTCCCAGAAACTCACAAAATACATCAGGTCTTTCAAACAAGGGTCCATATTGAAGAGATTCTTCCTGGATATAAATGTTTGCATTTGCCTTGGCAATCTCAGAAGTCATTTGTAATTTAAAAGACACAAGTGTAACCCAGACCCTAAAAAAATATAACATGCTAGCAAAGGAGATTATACACCCACAAAATGTATTAATTCAAAAATTTAGGACTAATAGACTAAAAGGAAGGAAGGGAAGAAAGAAAGGAGGGGAGGAGGAAGGGTTCCTGGGTTCAGCTAAACAGCAACTACCTTCGCATTTATAAGAATGCTAGACTGGGGATGTGGAGATGGGAGGTTCTATCCCTCTACAGAGGAAGTAGGAAAGAGGGCCTTATGCTATAACCTAAGAGAGGTAGGTTGTAACTGAGTTGGACACTCCTGACAGTAATAGTAAAATGCTAGCACCAATTATCAAAGGATTACAGGGGTTCTAATCTGTCTGAGATAGTTGATATTGTGCTATTTAAAGTAGAAAAATGGGCTATAAGATGGACCAAACACCTAGCCAGTTTTATTGCTCTATGTGGCATTAAAAGCCATTTAAATTTTATCAAATGTGATTGTTCTTTTTACCCCTGAATTAGCAATGAGTGCTGAAAACTTCTAACCAATGCCACAGAACAGGCAGCCAGGTACACCATTCAGGTCTCATTAACAATCACGCCAATTGTGCTCTCACTGACCTTTCCTACTCTTCAACCTATGAAAGCAGAGGTCTACAAAGGGTAAAGTGTGAGAGACTTTTCAGATTATCCTACTTTTTCCTTATGAGGGAGAGGTGTGCTCCCTACCACCATCACCAATCGCATGAAGACAGGCATTTCACTCCCCCACCAAATACTTCTGCAGATGACTTCCTCAGATGACCCCGTGCCCATCTGACCAGATGAAGTAGAAGATTACAGAGGAGATGGCCTTTGAACTTGCTACTCTTTAGTATGGGGACACACCAGAGCAGTTTTGTGATTTACACAGAATGAACAGCTGAATCAGAGAAAGAACTGGTCCTCATCATGAGTATTTTCTCTCAAACTATCATTTTTAAGACAACATTATTCTTCATTTCAGATCTTTCAAAGGATACTTTGTTACCTTTAATCACAGCATCAATAGAATCCACAGTGGCATTTTCTACCTCACATTTGTTCCAGGGTCTAGAATATGGCCCTAAGACAATGGGTTGGGCTTTCTTGAGCCGTGTCCTAAAATTTTCATTCCAAATCACATTGCTTTTGTAGTTTAAAATCATTTATTTAGCTATGAATCATGAAAAGATGGTGATGTTAAGTCGAAGTAAAAGGATTTCTTTTTACTGACAGTATAATTAGGACATTGGAGAGTTTTAGTGATAACAGGGGGAAAGGTGAAATCAATTTATGATCAGAATATTAAAACTCTGTTTTTCTACAAGTAAGATTTGGTGTCAGTTTTATGGGTGACTATCTAAAAGAGGTCCAAGATCATCAGCTCAGTTTTTATTGGTGGTTCTCTGAGCATCTTTAGAGGAACTGGATAGGAGATGATTCAGAAGCTGGTTGGTGAACCACAGAAGGGCTGTTGGTCCGTAGGTGGGATTTTTGCCTTTATCCCTCCCAACAGAATTTTTACTTTAAGTTTGGCTAGATCCCTCCAGTTTCCTTTCAAGGACCCAAGATGATTCTTGAACCTTGGTTTTATTCTTTCATTTACTCATTGTTTACCTTTGGGTAAATCATAAACTTTTCTCACCTAAGGGTCAAGGCAGGAACCCCTTGGCACTGTCCATTGGGGCAATGAAGGCAGTTTCATGAGGGCCTATTTCCTGAGTAGTGGGCAGAGCTAGAGGTGGCAACAATGGGGAGCTGTTACCACCCCCAAGTCTAAAGGACCAGTTACCAGAATCTGTAGACTCCCTTAAAAGGTCGTCCAACAGCAGCTGTGGCCTTCAGGGTAGAAATGCATTCATTGTAAATCTGAGGTCCAGATAGAGTGGAGCCAGTGGAACCACGATTACACTTTTTCAAGATTCTGATTTTCTGATGGCCTCATATTGGCTCAATCCAGCCAGAACCCATGTTTGATCCATGAGTCATGAGAACCCAGTGATTCTGACTCCAAATATCACTTCCTAAACTAGAGAGCAAGCTGAAAAATGGACGTGGAGGTGCCAAGAGAGACTTCCCAGCACAATATTTTTCTTCTATATTAAGATTTATATGGATCAATAAGTAATAATTACCTTTCAAAGCTAGAGGATTATTAGGCATTTCAAAGTGAAATCCAAGGTCTCCTGAAATACACTTTAATTCATGCAGACACCTGATATTATAAGTTGCTTCTGGGAGAGAAAAAAAGAGTGGAATAAGCTCAGTATAGGGAATTCTAGAAGACGAAGGAGGCAACCATATTCAAGATGCAGAATTGGAGTTAGACTGACCTGGGGTGAGTCTCTCCTGGGCCACTTACTACATGTGTAAACTTGAGTAAATTACTTCACTTCTCCCTAGACCTCAGTTTCCTCATATCAACAGTGTGACTGTTAAGAGTATGTACATAATGCTTGACCCAAAGTATTATTATTATTATTATTATTATTAGTGTTATTATTATTATTAAAGTCTGAAGTTAAGATGGAGAGACGGAAACTCTACTAGGGAGTCATTACGTGGTTTCAAAACAAAATCATGGGGAAACACATGGGCAACCATGGGTTCCATGTGCAGCTATAAGTTAAATTGTGGTATTCAGTGACCAAAGGACCTGCACACCTCCAGAATCATAAAGTGGTGCTTCTGGTTTACAATGTTGTGTTAGCTTCTACTGCACAGCAAAATGAATCAGCCATACATATACATATACATATACATATATCCCCTCCCTTTTGTATTTCCTTCCCATTTAGGACACCACAGTGCATTAAGTAGAGTTCCCTGTGCTATACAGTATGTTCTCCTCAGTTGTCTATTTTATACTTAGTATCAATAGTGTATGTGTGTCAATCCCAATCTCCCAATTCCTCCCACCCCACCCCTTTTCTGCTTTGTATCATACATTTGTTCTCTATGTCTGTGTCTCTACTTCTGCTTTGCAAATCTATACCATTTTTCTAGATTCCACATATATGCATTAATATACAATATTTGTTTTTCTTTTTATGACTTACTTCACTCTGTATGACACTCTCTAGGTCCATCCATGTCTCTACAAGTGACCCAGTTTCGTTCCTTTTTATGGCTGAGTAATATTCCATTGTATATATGTACCACATCTTCTTTATCCATTCCTCTATTGATGGACATTTAACATTGTCGTCTTTAAATTGCAACATTCATTTCTGGGACACATCAAAGCCAAACAGGCTGTAACCTGGCTCCCAAAGACAGGAAGGTTTTGTCCTAAGCTTATAGTATCCCCCAAACTCCAAGATATACTAGTCTGTGAGACATGGCTAGGCCTTTCTACAAGTGTCTCAGTCAGGGTCCAATATAAAAAAAAATGGCTCACTCAAGGAATTAATAAAAGAGGAGTTATTGAAGGGACTGTTTATAGAGGTGAGGGCAAGAAGGAGAAAAGCCAATAAGGACTGACATTGTCATCCTTAAGCCAGAAAGGGCATTGGGAATGAATAAGTTACTAGAACCCAGCTTTAGCCATAGGAGAGGAACCACCTAATAGGAGCTGTGGCTGTAGGTAAAAGAACACAGCCTCCGTTGACACCATAAGCCACTGTGAGTGGGGGAGTGAGGGTATTATGAGATATGGTGCAACATGACCTCCCATTGGACAAGCCCAACTAGAAGCCACATGGCCAGGGAACCTGAGTGAGTGATACACTCTGAGAGGTCAGCCTCCTTCCAGTACACAGAGCAGGGCAGAGAAGTGTACAGAATAGATCTGCAGGGATGACAGAGAATAACCAGCACAAGTTTTGTGAATTCAAATTAAAACTAAGACCAGATGTAAAATTATCCTTAAGAAAAGATGGATTCCATATTCAGACCAGAGAATTATTGCCAGTTCTTGAGAGAACACAAGGAAATGAAAGCTACCCAACACATTTTAACAGAGCTGGTTGAAGCACACAGCCAAGCAACAGAAGCACTTCATAATATTCTGCCTTTTTAGCAGATATTTAAAAATATTCTGGGCCTAGCTTCAATGCCCATTCCAGAGCCCCAGCTCACTCCAGGCCTCACCAGCTGGTCTATGTCTCTTTTATTCCCTACTAAAGTACTTGAGAGATATGTGACTTGAAGTTGAGCCTAAACCCTCTCTGGCTACTTGGCATCATAACTAGAAGGATTGTTCTCTGCTTGTATCATCACAAAGGTAATACCCACAGCTTCTGCAGGATTTCAGCAAACAGCCCCTTCCCTGAAGTGCTCATAGATGCAATGAGTATTGGAGTCTGGCAGGTTTTCCCTATTTAGTCGTCCTTCTGTATGGATATAGTTCTTCTGGAAAGGCATTTCATGCTGTAGCAACCTGAGTTGCTACAGTGGTTTAAGTGATTGTTTCTCTTCAGCGGTTTAAGTGATTGTTTCTCTTCCTACTTCTCTATATTTTCCAAAATCTCTGATATTCAAGAATTTTTTTTTTATGTCAGAAAGTGTTCTGCCTATGTTTTCCTCTAAGAGTTTTATAGGGTCCAGTCTCACATTTAGGTCTTTAATCCATTTTGAGCTTATTTTTAAGTATGGTGTTAAAGAATGTTCTAATTTCATATTTTTACATGTAGCTGTCCAGTTTTCCTAGCACCATTTATTGAAGAGATTGTCTTTCCCCCATTGTATAGTCTTGCTCCTTTGTCAAGATTAATTGACCATAAGTGTGTGGGTTTATTTCTGGGCTTTCTATCCTATTCCATTGACCTATATTTCTATTTTTGTGCCAGTACAATACTGTTTTGATGACTATAGCTTTGTAGTATAGTCTGAAGTCAGGGAGCCTGATTCCTCCAGCTCTGTTTTTCTTTCTCAAGATTGCTTTGGCTATTCAGGGTCTTTTGTGTCTCCATACAAATTTTAAGATTTTTTTACAGCCACTATGGGGAACAGTATGGATGTTCCTTAAAAAACTAAAAATAGAGCTACCATATGATCCTACAACCCCACTCCTGGGCATATATCCAGAGAAAAACATGGTCCAAAAGGATACCTGCACCCAATGTTCATTGCAGCACTGTTTAATATAGTCAAGACATGGAAGCAACCTAAATGTTCATTGACAGAGGAATGGATAAAGACGATGTGGTACATATATACAATGGAATATTACCCAGCCATTAAAAAGAATGAAATAATGTCATTTGCAGCAACATGGATTGACCTAGAGATTGTCATACTGAGTGAAGTAAGTCAGACAGAGAAAGAGAAATATCATATGATATCGCTTATATGTGGACTCTAAAAAGAAATGATACAAATGAACTTATTTACAAAACAGAAACAGACTCATAGACTTAGTGAATGAACTTATGGTTACCAGGGGGAAGGGTGGGGGAAAGGGATAGTTAGAGATTTAATATTGACTTGTACACACTGCTATATTTAAAATGGATAACCAACAAGGACTTACTGTATAGCACAGGGAACTCTGTTCAATATTATATAACAACCTAAATGGGAAAAGAATTTGCAAGAGAATAGATACATGTATATGTATAACTGAATCACTTTGCTGTACACCTGAAACTATCACAACATTGTTAATTAGCTATACTCCAATATAAAATAAAAAGTTTTAAAAAATAGATTTTTTTTAAAAAGTAATCTTTTTAACTGAGCCTTAGTGTTTTAAAAAGTTTTTTTTTTTTTTAAACTTTGGGTTTATTTATTTATTTATTTATGGCTGTGTTGGGTCTTTCGTTTCTGTGCGAGGGCTTTCTCTAGTTGCGGCAAGTGGGGGCCACTCTTCATCGCGGTGCGCGGGCCTCTCATTATCGCGGCCTCTCTTGTTGCGGAGCACAGGCTCCAGACGCGCAGGCTCAGTAACTGTGGCTCACGGGCCTAGTTGCTCCGTGGCATGTGGGATTTTCCCAGACCAGGGCTCGAACCCGTGTCCCCTGCATTGTCAGGCAGATTATCAACCACTGCGCCACCAGGGAAGCCCCTAAAAAGTTTCTTAATGGCAAAAAAACATAACTTTGTATTCAGAGAAAGATGAAGGATAAAACAAAAGATTGGAATAAACTGAGGCTTTCTTTTTATAGGCTTGATTTTCAGTAGTCCTGCATCCAGAAGCAATACCACTTGTTTTATCTTTGAAGTTCATAATATATCATGAACAAGCTGGGTTTATCTAAGGAATACAAGGAGTTTTCAAATATAAAATAAATCAATATAACTTACATTAATAGACTAGTGAAAAAATAGATATATTAACAACCCAAGTAATGCAAAATAAAAGCAATGAATAAGATTCTATTTTAGTATATTTTTAAAAGCCTCTTATATGAGAAAAAAGGAAGAAACTCTATGTTTAATAAAGATTAAATGCCAAGACTAAAGACGTCAAACGTTATGCTTAATGAGAAACTTTACATGTATTTCCTATAAGAATGAGAACAAACAAGGCTATTCACTAACAGAATTACTATTTAATCTAGTATTAAACAGCAGAAAATATAGAAAAAGTGAGAGAGAGATAAAGAGCTTATAAGTATTATGGAAAGAAATAAAATGTTATTTGTAAATACTGTAATCATCTACCTAGGAAAACCATCAATCTCAACAGACAAACTATTAAAGTAATTAGAGTGAATTTATCATGACTGCCAGATATGTGGTCAAACTACAAAAATCAGTAGTATTGTTCTACACCAACAATAATTACTTAGAACATGTAATACAGATAAGATTTATTCATAATAATAAAATTATAAACTATCTTGAAACTAAGTTAACCAAAAATTCACAAGAAAATAGATAAAATTTTTAAATGCTAATAAAGGACATAGAAGGTGAGTTCTATGGAGAGAGAGTTCAGGCTCCTAAGTAGGAAGACAGTATTATAAAGCTGTTAATGGTCTCCAATTTAATCTACAAATATAATAGCATCCCAACCAAAATTAGATTTCTTTGAAGAATTGAATAGACATATGCCTACTTATGTGGAAGAATAAAAGCCCACATGTAGCTAAGTCAACCTTTAAAAAGAAGAGGAAAGAGGAAACTCAATGTACCTGATGTTGACATACCTCAAAGTCACGGTTAGAAAAATCGGGATGATATTGGCAAAACAAAACAAAACAAAAATAAAGCAGGCAAATAACAAATAAAACAGAATAGAACTCAGAGAAAGATGCACACTTATATGAGAAGTTAATATATGATAAGGCTGGAACCATAAATTGATGGGTAAGGATAAAGGAAAGACTGTTCCATAGATGATGTAGTCAAAAATTATTCACTATGTGGAGAAAATAAAAGTGAATCTCTGCACACCAACACTTGAAGGGTGGACTCTAAATGTGAAAAGTGTGACCTTGAAGGGAAGAAAGACTCCTTAATAAGCAGTTTTTTAAAAAGGAATAGGAACTTCCCTGGTGGTCCAGTGGCTAAGACTCTGGGCTCCCACTTCAGGGGCATGGGTTCAATCCCTGGTTGGGGAACTAAGATTCAGCATGCCATACGGTGTGGCCAAAAAAAAAAAAGAGAGAGAGAGAGAATAAATAAACAAATTTAAATCAAAAATATTTTTCAAGCCAAAAAAGAGACAAGAACCACAATGGAAAAAAAAAAAAAAAAGAGCAAAGAATACAGCTAGGCAATTTACAGAGGTGGAAACCCAAGGGTTAACAAGCATATGAAGAGATGTCCAAAATCATTAGACATTGGAAAAATTAAAATTAAAATTACAATGATATATTTCTGTATACATATTAGTCTACCAAAAAGGAAAGCTGAAACAAGAAATATTGATGGAGATGTGGGGATAGAGTCATCCTTATTCACTGCTGGTGAGAGCAGACTGGTGTTGATCGTCCAGAGTACAAAATGACACTTCTTGGTCAAAAGGAGCATAGACATGTCCAATGACCTAGCCATTCCATCCCTGGGTTTATGAATTTAAAATATTTTTGCACGGAGTATAAGAAAGGGGATGTTAACTGCAGCATTATTTTTGGATGCAATTGGCTGTCAATCCTTTAGAAAGGAGATACATGTATAAGAAACTGCTGGCTTATCACCAAGCCTTTTTCTTCGTCTTCCAGTAGAAAAGAAGCACATTTCTTAACATCCCCTTGAGATTAGGTGTAAACCCATGGCTGAATTCCAGAAAAAGGAATGTTTGGCCAGAATTTAATAGACCACTTTCAGACCCAGCCATAAAAACCTCCTCAGTGCAACCCTTCCTGCTCCTTCCTCCGGCCAGCTGGCTTGAATGAAGAAAATCCCTAGAGCAGGATGGGATCCATGTGTTGAATATTGTGGAGCTACAAGATGGAAGGAGCCTAGGTCCCTGAATCACCCCCTGGAGAAAAACCACATGACTAAGAGCACCAACTTTGGACTATTAATTCAGTTTCAACTTCATTAACTAATCTGATATTTTGTTAAGCCCCTGAAATATGAAGTGTTTACTGGTTACATGAGTAGTGTTACCTTAACTAATATAATAGATAAAATGTGATAGATGCACACCATTGAGTATGCAATAGACTAAATGCATGTGTCTCCCCAAAATTCATGTGTGAAACCTAATCCCCAATGGGATAGCATTTAAAGGAGGGGCTTTGGGGAGGTAATTAGGTCATGAGGGCAAACCCCTCCTGAATGGGATTAGTGACCATGGAAAAGAGATCTCAGTGAGCTTCCTCATCCCTTCCATTGTATGAGGACACAAGAAGATGGCTGTCTATGAACCAGGTGCCTTAAACATTAAACATTTTATAATGTGAGGCTGTAGAGGAAGAACGAGGAGAAGTATGAGACTGTGTATGGGGTAAAAGGAAATAGATAAATGTGTGACTGAATAAGTAAATTAATAAATTTAGAGAGTTTCATGCATAGGCTAATAGTGATAAATGTAACATGTACCAACAGATATTTATTTCTTAAAGTTCTTGGGGTTGGAAGTCTAGATCAGGGTCCAGCATTGCTGGGTTCTAATGAGGGCTTTGTTCCTGGCTTGTAGATGGCTACTTTCTCACTGTGACCTCAGATGGTCAGGCGGGGACAGAGAGAGAGAGAGAGAGCAAGCTTTCTGCTGTTTCTTTTTTTAACCCCAGCTTTATTGAGCTATAATCAACATATAACATTGTGTACATTTAAGGTGTACAACCTGGGGTTTAATACACTTAAATATCGGGAAATGATTATTGTGGTAGCATTAGCTAACACCTCCATCACATCACATAATTTCCATTTCTTTTTTGTGGTGAGAACATTCAAGATCTACTCTCATAGCAACTTTCAAATATATAAAACTGTATTGTTAACTATAATCACCTTGCTGTACATTAGATTCTCAAAACGTATTCATCTTATAACTGAAAATTTGTACCCTTTGACAAACGTCTCCCCATTTCTTCCACCCAGACCCCAGGAACCCCCCATTCTACTCTCTGTTTCTATGAGTTTGGTCTTTTTAGATTCCACATATAAGTGATACCATGCAGTATTTATCTTTCTCTGTCTGACTTAGTTCACTTAGCATAGTGCTCTCAAGGTACATCCACATTGTTACAAATGGCAGGATTTTCTTCTTTCTCATGACTGAATGATATTCCATTGTATATATGCCATATCTTCTTTATCTATTCATCTGTATACAGGCACGGGTTTTTTCCATATATTGGCTATTGACAATAATGCTGTAATGAAGATGGAAGTGCAGCTATCTCTTTGACATCCTGATTTCATTTCCTTTGGAAAAATACCCAGAAGTGGAATTGCTATCATATGATAGTTCTATTTTTAATTTTTTGAGGAAACTCCATACCATTTTCCACAGTGGCTATACCAATTTACATTTCCACAAAAGTACCTAAGGTTCCCTTTTCTCCACATTCTCACCTACACTAATCACTTGTCTTGTTGATAATAGCCATTCCAAAAGGTATGAGATGGCATCTCATTGTGGTTTTGATTTGCACTTCCCTGATAGTTAATAGTGCTGAGCACCTTTTCATGTGCTTGTTGGCCATTTGTATGTCTTCTCTGAAAAAAACATCTATTCAGTACCTCTGCTCATTTTAAAATCAGATTATTTGGTTTTTTGGCTATTGAGTTGCATGTGTTCTTTATATATTTTTTATATTAAGCCCAATTTCTCCCATTCCATAGGTTGCCTTTTCATTTTGTTGATTGTTTCTTTTGCTGTGCAGAAGTTTTTTAATTTGATGTAGTCCCACTTGTTGATTTTTTCTTTTGCTTTTCATGTCATATCCAAAAAAAATCATTGCCAAGACCAATATGAAGATGTATTCCCCCTGTTTTCTTCTAGTTTATTGATTTCAGGTTTTACATTTAAGTTAATTCATTTTGAGTTCATTTGTGTGAGTAGTATAAGATAGAAGACTAATTTCATTCTTCCGCCTATGGTTATTTAGTTTTTCCACTACCATTTACTGAAGCAACTATCCTTTTCTCTTGAGTATTCTTGGTTCTTTGGTCAAATATTAGTTGGTCCTATATTCAGGGTTTATTTCTGGACTCTAGATTCTGTTCCTTTAGGCTATGTGCCTTATTTTATGATAGTACAATACCATTTTGATTACTATAGCTTTATAGTATTGCTTGAAATCAGGAAATGTGATGCTCCAGCTTTGTTCTTTTTTCTCAGGGTTGCTTTGGCTATTGGATTCTTTCATGGTTCCATACAAATTTCAGGATTATTTTTTCTATTTCCATGAAAAATGCCATTGGAATTTTGATAGGAATTGCATTTAGTCTATAGATGGCTCTGGGTAGTATGGACACTTTAATAATATCAATTCTTCTGATCCATGAACATGAGACATCTTTTCATTTATTTGTGTTTTCTTCAATTTCTTTCATCAAAGTCTTATAATTTTCAGAGTACAGATCTTTCACATCCTTGGTTAAATTAATTCCTAAGTATTTTATTGTTTTTTGATGCTATTGTGAATGGGATTATTTTCTTTACCTCTTTTTCATATACTTCATAGTTAGTGTATAGAAATGAAACATTTTTCTCTCTATATTGATTTTGTATCCTGAAACCTTACTGAATTTGCTAATTAGTTTTAACAGTTTTTGGGGGAGGGAGTCTTTAAGATTTTCTACATATAATATTATATCATCTGCAAACAAAAACAATTTAACTTCTTCCTTTCTGACTTGGATGCCTTTTATTTCTTTTTCTTACCTGATTTTTCTGGCTAGGACTTCCAGGGCTATGTTGAAAAGGAGTCATGAAAGTGGGACCCTTGTTATGTTTCTGATCTTAGAGGAAAAGCTTTCAACTTTTCACCCTTGAGTATGATGTTGGCTGTAGGTTTGTCACATGTGGTCTATATTGTGTTGAGTTATGTTATTTCTATAGACAATTTGTTGAGTTTTTATCATGAAAGGATGTTATATTTTGTCAAATGATAGTTTTACATCTATTAGGATAATAATATAATTTTATCTCTCATTCTATTGATGTGGTATAGCACATTTATTGATATATGGTGAAACATCTTTGCAGCACAAAGATATATTCCTCTTGATCATGGTGTATGATCCTTTTAATGTGCTGTTGAATTTGGTTTGCTAGTATTTTGTCAAGAATTTTTACATTCATATTCATCAGGGATACTTAGGTGCTCCAAAATTGGGTACATATGTATTTATGATTGCTATATCCTCTTCATCACTAAATAACAACATTCTTTGTCTCCTGTTACCATTTTGTGCTTAAAGTCTATTTTGCCTGATATAAATATAGCTACTCTTGCTCTCTTTTGGTTTCCACTTGCAGGAAATATCTTTTTTCATCCCATCACTTTGGGCCTATGTATGTCTTTAAAGCTGAAGTGAGTCTCTTGTAGACAGAATGTAGCTGGGTCTTACCATTTATAATTTAGAGTAATTATTGATAGGTAAGGACTTGTAATGCCATCTATTGTTTTCTGCCTGTTTTACAGTTCCTTTTTTCCTTTCTTTCTCTTTTATTGCCTTCCTTTATGAACTGATGATTTTCCCTTGTGATATCTTTGATTCCCTTCTCTTTATCTTTTGTGGATCTACTATAGGTTTTTCCTTTGTTGTTACCATGAAGCTTACATAAAACATCTTATAGATATAACAGTCTATTTTATGCTGACAACTTAACTTCAATCACATGAAAAATTCTATCCTTTTGCTCCCCCTTTCAGGTTTTTGATGTTACAATTTACCTCTTTTGATATTGTGTATTCAATAACACATTTTTGTAGCTATAATTATTTTTAATGCTCTTGTCCTTTAACCTTTATACTAGAGTTAAGTGGTTAACACACTACCATATTGCAGTATTAGAGTATTCTGAATCTGACTATGTACTTACCTTTAACAGTGGTGTTGTATATTTTTATATATTTTCATGTTACTAATTACCTTCCTTTTATTTCATCTTGAAGAACTCCTCTTAACATTTCTTGTAAGGCTGGTCTAGCGGTGATGAATTCCCTCAGCTTTTGTTTTTCTGGTATAGTCTTTATCTTGCCTTCATTTCTGAAGGATAATTTTACCAAGTAGATTGTTCTTGGTTGGCAGTTCTTTCTTTTCTTTTGTCTTTCAGCTCTTTAAATACATCATCTCATTCTTTCCTGGCCTGTAAGTTTTCTTCTGAGAAATCCACTGATAGCCTTGTGAGGGGTTCCCTTGTAAGTTACAAGTTTCTTTTCTCTTGCTGTTTTTAAGATTTTCTCATCATCTCTGACTTTAGACAGTTTTACTATAATGTCAAGAGAATCTCTTTAAATTGATTTTGTTTGGTGACCTTTATGAACTTGGATATCCCAATTTCCCTCCAGATTTGGAAATTTCTCAGCCATTATTTCTTTAAATAAGCTTTCTGCCCCCTTCTCCCTTTTTTTCTCTTTCTGGAACTCAAATAACTGGCAAATTGGTTCTTTTATGGTGTCCTATAGATCTTGGAGTTTTTCTTCACTCTTTTATTCTTTTTTCCTTTTTTCTCTTCTTAATGGATAATTTCAAAAGTCTTACCTTCTAATTCACAAATTTTTTCATCTGCTTTATCCATTCTTCTGTAGATGCCCTACATTACTTTTTTTTTTTAATTTCATTTATTGTATTCTTCAGCTCCAGAATTTCCATTTGGTTCTTTTTTATGACTTCTATTTTGTTTCCGTATTGTTTTCCTGATTTTGCTGAATTGTCTTTCTGTGTTATAGCTCATTGAGTTTCCTTAAAACAGCTATTTTGAATTCTTTATCAGGTAAATCAAAGCTCTCCATGCCTTTCGCATCAGTTACAGAAAGATTACTGTGATCACTTGGTGGTAACATGTATCCTTGATTTTTCATGTTCCTTGAAGTTTTGCATTGTTGTCTTCACATTTGAAATAGCAGTTACCTCTTCTAGTCTTTACTGAGTGTCCTCTCCAATGTGTCTAAACTTGTAAATTTTTTGCTCCAACAGTGTGCTGAAACTTCTTCTCTGGAAACCTGGGTTTCCACAAAGTCTCTCTCATTCATGTGTGATTGTCTAAAAGAGTGTTTTCCAGGGTCTCCTGGACCACAGCCAAGAGGGGCTAGAGCCAGGTCAAGGGCCAATGAGGGATCCTCAACAGGGATCAAGATCTGTATGCCTATTACCAGCTACATAGGTGGGTGAGATTCCTCCTGGATCCCTTGCTATATGGTTCTGATCCCACAGCTCTCACAGAGGCACTATTGTCTATTGATAGATGCTGAATTACTGTTGTTGTGGGGAAGACAAAAATGAGTGATATCTTCTTGACAACAAAGACTAGTGATGATGTCACTGCTGATGTCCCTTATAAAGGGCACTACTTCCATCATGAGGACTCTACCCCTCATGACCTTATCTAAACCTAATAACTTCCTAAAGGTTCCATCTCCAAATACTATCACATTAAGGGTTAAGTCTTCAATATATGAATTTTGGGGGACATAATTCAGTCCATAGCATCTGGTAAAAATTATTCTCAAATTCTGCTCAACCCCACAAAAGTTAGATCAACCTACAAGATTTTGTATAATGTCACAGCAGGAAGGCCACTCAGAAGCAAAGGAGGAACAAGACTCAAAGAGTGGAAAGGAAATCTCTTCTGATGCCTGCAAACCCCCCTGAAACTAGTTACAAAGGAAATTCTAATTAGTCCATAATAACACCCAGAAATGGGCCGAAATACCAGTTCCAATTGTTGAAAGGAGCATGGCAGTTCTTTGCAAAGAGTCTAATCTCCTTTGTTTTTTGAATAGGGATGAGTACCTGGGACAGTGCTGAACTGATGTATGCTGTTGTCTGAGTCAGTCCTTCACACCTTACTATAGAAAAAAAAAAACTGAATCAGAGAAGCCATAAGCACATATACACTCACATACACCTAGTCTCAAGCAGCACTAAATTACCTGAAAGTGTCTCAATTAAAGAGAATTACTGCCTCCTTTAAGCTGCAATCATAGCCATTATGTATCATTGGGCCTAAATCAGTTCCCTGGGAGATGTCCTGATTAAGCGGATTTCCCAATTAAACCTGTCCCAGTTAAGTGGAGCATACCATTCTGATTAGATTCCTAATTTATATGGGAGGCTATATACTTTATATAAAGGGGAAAGGAGTTGAAGTAAGTTCTCAGCCTCTGAAGTTTTTCCTTGTGCCTTTTTTCTTCCAGTAACAAACCATCCCCCTTCTCTGACAAACAGAGGCACTTACTAGCCAAAGTAGTTCTAAACCTCTTAAATAAAATGTGAAATGTTCTTTATGGAGTCAAAACTGCTCTTCAAGAACTGTCAGAAACATCACAGTCATCCCCTGTGGGGCAGACCCTTTGATGGGTCAGCAGCAGAGACAGAAACTTAGAGGAAAAGAATGACCGTAATGTCCAGGATGGGACACACAGAGTCTTTTGTACTTTTAAAAAAATATTTTGCAGTGTTCTTTGTCACAAACACAAGTTAATAAATAAATGCATGAATAAGTGAATGGCACACCTGACCATGGGGGCAGGATGAAATGTTAAAGCATATCACTGTTGTACTTGCTGACATCCCAAGCCACAAAATAAGGGGAAATGTTGGCCTCAAAACTACACTGAAAATCTGAAAATATATTTGGCTTCACTATTAGCCAAATCACAGTGAACACAGTGTCAAATGAAATGACAAACCCATGAATGCCCCGTTGGAATAGTGTCATGCAGGACTTTCTGGAGAGGTTCAAATATAGTCTTATGAGGAGACAGTGACTGGTATGAGTTTGAAATTGTCACCTAATGTCTTCAACTTTCAGTTTCCTCATCTACCATATGTATTATTGAGCTTAAGCTGTTCCCTGGGAGATGTTTGGACCAAATAATTTCATAGGTCATAGCCAAACTTTACATTCTGTAAAATTCAAGTATCTACTAGAAGGAGTCACAGAACTTAGCAGAATTGTTATACCCATGATTATGGTATATTACAGCAGAAGGATACAGATTAAAATCAGCAATGGAAAAAGGTGTATAGGAAAGAATCCAGAAGGTGCTAGGGACAAGCTTCCAGTTGTCTTCTCCCAGTGGAGTCATGTGGACAACACTTAATTCCAGCAATGATATTTGGCAATACTCATGAAGTATTGCCAACCTGGGGAGCTCACCTAAGCCTTGGTGTCTGGTATTTTTATTAAGGATCAGTCATGTCAGCATGAGTGACCATCTGCATGGATGACCTTTGCTCTCCAGAGCTGATACTGCAGCCCAAGGTACCCAGCATAAATCACATTACTGGCATTAACTACCTGGCATAGCCCAAGGCCCAGGTAAACAAATATACCCTTAATAGGCAGGACAGCCCAAAGACTTAGAGGTTACCTCCCAAAAGGTAAGCAGAGGCCAACTTTTCTTTCCAGTGTTCAGAGTTTGGAAAACTGGACCTGCTGAGTTAATCCTTTACTACGCAATGTCTCTTCACGTTGTCTCAAAATAGCTGAAAACTCCCAGAGCAACTGTCCCAAAAAGAAACCACAGAAACCACATGGCGCTATCCTAGGCTTGAAATTCACCCAGCATAACTCTGTTCTATTCACCAAGTCAGTCATGAAGCTCTGCCGATGTTCAAGGGTTCAGACAGAGACTCCACCTCCTGATAAGAAGAATATCAAAGCAATTCTAGGTGGATTTTTAAAACCACTCAGTCACAAAGGCACAGAGAAACATCTTCCTGTCTCTCCTGACTACTATGAAGTATTTTTTTCTTTTTGCCTCAGCCTAAGGAGAAAGCACTGTCAAGTCAAAAGAAATAAGCACAGAGAATTCTTTCAAGGCAAAAATGCAAAGTCTAGGCTCAAACACAGAAACTTCTGTTGGCCTGAGGAGACGATTTATCTGAGTGACTTAGCACTGCTGCCTGATGTGGGCAAGGCATCCTGGAGACCTCAGTGCTCCCCAGGTGGCCCTGAAGCAGCCGTGGTCCCTTTCACCAGATTTGCCTGAAGGAAGTGCATCTGTTCATAAAACTTGCCGACTGGACTTCCTTTTTTTCTTCTTTTCCTGTTTTTTCCTCCTACTAATTCTGTGTATAGAATTCTGTATGAATATCTTTCTTAAATGCTATCAGTCCTGTTAAAGAAACAACATCTATATAACACACATGATAGAGGTTTATACAAGAAAATATTTATTTTTGTGTGGATTATGGGGGAAGAGAGACTTGAGACCTTTACTTCACAGCCCGTCATATTTATGACCCTGTTATATCCCCCATGAAAACATGACTTTTTACTTATTCCATTCAGCGTTTTATATTTAGCTCGCTCCCTTAATTTCAAACTTTTAGAAATTGAATTTTCCTTTGGGGAATGACCCTAAACCTTTCAGAAGACAGAAGGATTCTTGGCCTCGGAGAGAAAACATGGAATTTCCAGACCAATGAGCCTCTCGCCAATGTAAGTCCCAACCTCCCTCCATAGAGGAGAATTTTTACAGGTGGTCTCTGACACAATGGATAAAAGCTTAACTGTTCAGAGAAACATCCTGCCCATTCACATCCATCCCCTGACTGGAAATCAGTTACACAACTGTGCCAAGGAAAAAACAGTCTACAGAAATGTTTATCGAACACGTAAAGCCAGAAAGCAGTGAAGAGGAATCCTAATGATTCCCTTGCAGATGTCTGTTTTGCAAGACAGTTCTCAATGCAGCCACCTAACAAGTGAAAGCACAGCAATCTTGGCTTGAAATCTTTCTGCAAACAAGATCTCATTTTGGAGAAGGCCGTCATTGGCAATGGTCATCATGGCTTAGAAACTAAACTCTTCCTACGTAGTTACATCATGTTCCTTTGGATCTTGGTCAAACTTTTATTTCAAAGTGAACATGTGCAGAGCATGTAAAGGAAGAAGATGAAGTCAGGGGAGCTTTTTGTTTTGGATTATTTTGTAGGCTTCCAGAGAAAGGAGACTTATTTGTAGTGCTAAGAACATCATAGATGGTTAAAACACAAAATGATTTTGAAGCTTAATTTAAATTTTACCCTTCTGGCTATTTGTGTTTGAATTTCATTTCACTTCTTAAACAATAAAGTAGCTTGGACAGTTTTGGGTGTGTGGTTAAGCCTTTTAATTTCCTGGCCCTCATGCACTACTGCTCACAGAGCAAGGTGACTGCCCTTTGCACAGCAGCTGAATTTTTTAATTGTTCATTGATATCTTTGGCTTAACATGAACAAAATATTTTGTGTACATGTGCTATTGCTACATCCATCCAAACCAAATTTTTATGACATATGGGTCCTTCATTTTAGTAGCAACTACTCTTATGTACTGTTAACCACCCCATGACAACCTATAGATAACAATTCTTCAAAGACATGACCCACATCTTAAACAGAATGAAAGGAGAACTGAAGAAATTCTAAATCCTTTTATACTTCTGAATAAATTCTTTCTTTGCTGATGCTAGGATTCAGCCATTGCAGAAAAATATTTTCCAAATAACAATGAAGTCATTTTAAGTATTTGGAGAAGTCTTTTTCTTTCCAGTGGACTGGAGATCTTTTAACATCAAGAGTAGTTTCTCTGGAAGTAGATCTTTGTAATCAGAATGCAATGGCACCATAAATTGGCCACTGTATGAATCAGCCTGAGTGTGTGTCACCCTTTCTTTACCATCTGATTGTGTGTTCTTTCATACGCTGGTTTGTCTCAGGACCAGCTGTTTTGTTTTGTTTTATTTTCAGATTAGCAGAGTGTAGAGCCAGTATGATGAATGATTCAAGGCTGAGGGAATGAAGTCTTGTTTCCCGAAAGCAGTATGTTCAAGTGCAGATACACCCATTCTTGCTTTTTATTATTAATTGGGTCAAAAGTGTGTGACATATGAAAACACAACAGAGGGCATACTATCTCTAATTACTTTTGTTGGGTCTCAACTTCAACATGTCATTTTGGAGGAGAATTTATATGTAAGTAACATTCATGGATCTCCAAATATCACTGTGATAAGGGCACACAAGGGGCAAAGATTACTGATTCCTTGCTCTCACTTTTCAAGGAGCTTACATTCGAGTGGGAGAGAGTGAAGAGGCAAAAATGTAAGGAAACAATATAGGTGCATATAGGAGAAGAAATGGGAGAAGCCTGGGAGCAGGGTGGATGTCAGAGTTGAACAATGATATGGAGGCAGAAGAATAAACTAAATGGAAGAAGGGCTGTTTTAAAATCTCAACAGGGAGACCTTCAAGATGACGGAGGAGTGAGAAGTGGAGATCGCCTTCCTCCCCACAAACATATCAGAAATACATCTACATGTGGAAAAACTCCTACAGAACACCTACTGAACGCTGGCAGAAGACCTCAGACTTCCCAAAAGGCAAGAAACTCCCCATGTAACTGGTAGGGCAAAAGAAAAAAGAAAAAACAAAGACAAAAGAATAGGGACAGGACTTGCACCAGTGGGAGGGAGCTGTGAAGGAGGAAAAGTTTCCACACACTAGGAAGCCCCTTCACTGGTTGGAGACAGGGGGTGGCGGGGGGAAGCTTCGGAGCCACGGAGGAGAGCGCAGCAACAGGGGTGCGGAGGGCAAAGCGTAGAGATTCCCGCAAAGAGGATCGGTGCTGACCAGCACTCACCAGCCCGAGAGGCTTGTCTGCTCACCCGCTGGGGCGGGCAGGGGCAGGGAGCTGAGGCTCAGGCTTCGGTCGGACCCCAGGGAGGGAACTGGGGTTGGCGGCGTGAACACAGCCTGAAGGGGGCTAGTGCACCACAGCTGGCAGGGAGGGAGTCTGGGAAAAAGTCTGGAACTGCCTAAGAGGCAAGAGACCATTGTTTCAGGGTGCGCGAGGAGAGGGGATTCAGAGCACTGCCTAAATGAGCTCCAGAGATGGGCAAGAGCTGCGGCTATCAGCGTGGACACCAGAGACAAGCATGAGACGCTAAGGCTGCTGCTGCAGCCACCAAGAAGCCTGTGAGCAAGCACAGGTCATTATCCACACCTCCCCTCCTCAGAGCCTGTGCAGCCCGCCACTGCCAGGGGCCCGTGATCCAGGGACAAGTTCCCCAGGAGAACACACGGCACGCCTCAGGCTGGTGCAACGTCACACTGGCCTCTGCCACTGCAGGCTCGCCCTGCATTCCTTACCCCTTCCTCCCCCTGGCCTAAGTGAGCCAGAGCCCCCTAATCAGCTGCTCCTTTAACACGGTCAGGTCTGAGCAAAGACCAGACGCCCTCAGGTAACCTACATGCAGAGTTGGGGCCAAATCTAAAGCTGAACCCCAGACACTGTGCGAACAAAGAAGAGAAAGGGAATCTCTCCCAGCAGCCTCAGGAGCGGCGGATTAAATCTCCACAATCAACTTGATGTACCTGCATCTGTGGAATACCTGAACAGACTGCATCATGCCAAAATTGAGGCTGTGGATTTGGGGAGCAACGATGTACATATTTATTTCCTTTTTCTCTTTTTGACAGTGTGTATGTGTGTGCTTCTTTGTGTGATTTTGTCTGTATGACTTTGTTTTTACCATTTATCCTAGGGTTCTGTCTGTCCGATTTTTTTGTTTGTTTTCTTTTTTTTAGTATAGTTTTTAGTGATTGTTATCATTGGTGGATTTGTTTTTTGGTTTGGTTGCTCTCTTCTTTCTTTCTTTTTTATTTCTTTATTTATTACTTTTTAATTTTTTTATCTTTAATAATTATTTTTTTATTTTAATTATTTTATTTTATTTTATTCTTTCTTTCTTTCTTTTTTTCTCCCTTTTCTTCTGAGTGATGTGGCTGACAGGGTCTTGGCACTCTGGCCGGGTGTCAGGCTTGTGCCTCTGAGGTGGGAAAGCTGAGTTCACGACGCTGGTCCACCAGAGACCTCTCGGACCCACATAATATTAAATGGTGAAAGCTCTCCCAGAAATCTCGATCTCAAGGCAAAGACCCAGCTCCACTCAACGACCAACAAGCTACAGTGCTGGACACACTATGCCAAACAACTAGCAAGACAGGAACACAACCCCATCCATTAGCAGAGATTTTAGGCAGCAGAGGCTGCCTAAAATCATAATGTCACAGACATCCCAAAACACACCACTGGACGCGGTCCTGCTCACAAGAAAGACAAGATCCAGCCTCATCCTCCAGAACACAGGCACCAGTCCCCTCCACTAGGAAGCCTCCACAACCCACTGAACCAACCATAGCCTCTGGGGGCAGACAACAAAAACAACAGGAACTACGAACCTGCAAGCTGCAAAAAGGAGACCCCAAACACAGTAAGTTAAGCAAAATGAGAAGACAGAGAAACACACAGCAGATAAAGGAGCAAGGTAAAAACCCACGAAACCAAACAAATGAAGAGGAAATAGGCAGCCTACCTGAAAAAGAATTCAGAGTAATGATAGTAAAGATGATCCAAAGTATTGGAAAAAGAATGGAGAAAATAAAAGAAACCTCGAACAAGGACCTAGAAGAACTAAAGTGCAAACAAACAATGATGAAAACCACAATAAATGAAATTTAAAATTCTCTAAAAGGAATCAATCACAGAATAACTGAGGCAGAAGAAAGGATACGTGACTTGGAAGATAAAACAGTGGAGATAACTACTGCAGAGCAGAATAAAGAATTAAAAGAATTGAGGACAGTCTCAGAGACCTCTGGGACAGCATTAAACACACCAAGATTCGAATTATAGGGGTTCCAGAAGAAGAAGAGAAAAAGAAAGGGACTCAGAAAATATTTGAAGAGATTATAGTTGAAAACTTTCCTAATATGGGAAAGGAAATAGTTAATCAAGTCCAGGAAGCACAGAGAGTCCTATACAGGATAATTCCAAGGAGAAACACACGAAGACACATATTAATCAAATTATCAAAAATTAAACACACAAAAAATAAGAAGCAGCAAGGGAAAAACAACAAATAATATACAAGGGAATCTCCATAAGATTAATAGCTGATCTTTCAGCAGAAGCTCGGCAAGCCAGAAAGGAGTGGCAGGACATATTTAAAGTTCTGAAAGGGAAAAACCTACAACTAAAATTACTCTAACCAGCAAGGATCTCATTCAGATTCGACAGAGAAATTAAAACCTTTACAGACAAGCAAAAGCTAAGAGAATTCATCACCACCAAACCAACTTTACAACAAATGCTAAAGGAACTTCTCTAGGCAGGAAACACAAGAGAAGGAAAAGACCTACAAAAACAAACACAAATCAATTAAGAAAACGGTAATAGGAACATACATAGCAATAATTACCTTAAGTGTAAATGGTTTAATGCTCCAACCAAAAGACATAGACTGGCTGAATGGAAACAAAAATGAGACCCTTATATAGGCTGTCTACCAGAGTTCCACTTCAGACCTAGGGACACATACAGACTGAAAGTGAGGGGACGGAAAAAGATATTCAACATAAATGGAAATCAAAAGAAACCTGGAGGAACAATGCCCATATCAGACCAAATAGACTTTAAAATAAAGACTATTACAAGGGACAAAGAAGGACACTACATAATGATAAAGGGATCAATCCAAGAAGAATATATAACAATTGTAAATATTTATTCACCCAACATAGGAGCACCTCAATGCATAAGGCAAATGCTAACAGCCATAAAAGGGGAAATTGTCAGTAAAAAAATCATAGTAGGGGAGTTTAATACCACACTTTCACCAATGAACAGATCATCCAAAATGAAAATAAATAAGGAAACACAAGCTTTAAATGACACATTAAACAACATTGACTTAATTGATAGTTATAGGACATTCCATCCAAAAACAACAGAATACACATTCTTCTCAAGTGCTCATGGAACACTCTCCAGGATAGGTCATATCTTGGTTCACAAATCAAGCCTTGATAAATCTAAGAAAATTGAAATCGTATCGAGTATCTTTTCTGACAACAAGGTTATGAGACTAGATAACAATTACAGGAAAAAACCTGTAAAAAATATAAAGACATATAGGCTAAACAATACACTACTTAATAACCAAGAGATCACTGAAGAAATCAAAGAAGAAATCAAAAAATACCTAGAAAGAAATGACAATGAAAATACGATGACCCAAAACCTATGGGATGAATCAAAAGCAGTTCTAAGAGGAAAGTTTATAGCCATACAATCTTACTTCAAGAAACAAGAAACATCTCAAATAAACAACTTAACCTTACACCTAAAGCAATTAGAGAAAGAAGAACAAAAAAACCCCAAATTTAGCAAAAGGAAAGAAATCATAATGATCCAATCAGAAATAAATGAAAAAGAAATGAAGGAAATGATAGCAAAGATCAATAAAACTAAAAGCTTGTTCTTTGAGAAGACACACAAAATTGATAAACCATTAGCCAGACTCATCAAGAAAAAAGGGGGAAGACTCAAATCAATAGAATTAGAAATGAAGAAGGAGAAGTAACAACTGACACTGCAGAAATATAAAGGATCATAAGAGATGACTACAAGCAACTATATGCCAATAAAATGGACAACCTGGAAGAAGTGGACACATTCTTAGAAAAGCACAACCTTCTGAGAGAGACCCAGGAAGAAATACAAAATATAAACAGACCAATCAAAAGCACTGAAATTGAGACTGTGATTAAAAATCTTCCAAACGAACAAAAGCCCATAACCAGACGGCTTCATAGGCGAATTCTATCAAACATTTAGAGAAGAGCTAACACCTATCCTTCTCAAACTCTTCTAAAATATAGCAGAGGGAGGAACACTCCCAAACCCATTCTACAAGGCCACCATCCTCCTGATACAAAAACCAGAAAAAGATGTCAAAAAGAAAAAAAACTACAGGCCAATATCACTGATGAACATAGATGCAAAAATCCTCAACAAAATACGAGCAAACAGAAATGAACAACACGTTAAAACGTCATACACCATGATCAAGTGGGGTTTATCCCAGGAATGCAAGGATTCTTCAATATATGCAAATCAATCAATGTGACAAACCATATTAACAAATTGAAGGATAAAACCATAGGATCATTTCAATAGATGCAGAAAAACTTCCGACAAAATTCAACAGCCATTTATGATAAAAACGCTCCTGAAAGTAGGCATAGAGGGAACTAACCTCAACATAATAAAGGCCATATATGACAAACCCACAGCCAAAATCGTTCTCAATGGTAAAAAACTGAAACCACTTCCACTAAGATCAGGAACAAGACAAGGTTTCCCACTCTCACCACTATTATTCAACATAGTTTTGGAAGTTTTAACCACAGCAATCAGAGAAGGAAAAGAAACAAAAGGTATCCAAATCAGAACAGAAGAAGTAAAGCTGTCACTGTTTGCAGAAGACATCATACTATACATAGAAAATCCTAAAGATGCTACCAGAAAACTACTAGAGCTAATCAATGAATTTGGTAAAGTAGCAGGATACAATGCACAGAAATCTCTTGCATTCCTATACACTAATGATGAAAAATCAGAAAGAGAAATTCAGGAAACACTCCCATTTACCACTGCAACAAAAAGAATAAAATACCTAGGAATAAATCTACCTAAGGACACAAAAGACCTGTATGCAGAAAACTATAAGACACTGATGAAATAAATTAAAGATGATACAAACAGATGGAGAGATATACCATGGTCTTGGATTGGAAGAATCAACATTGTGAAAATGACTATACTACCCAAGGCAATCTACAGATTCAGTGAAATCCCTATCAAACTACCCATGGCATTTTTCACAGAACTAAAACAATTTGTATGGAAACACAAAAGACCCCGAATAGCCAAAGCAATCTTGAGAAAGAAAAATGGAGCTGGAGCAATCAGGCTCCAGGATTTCAGACTATACTACCAAGCTACAGTAATCAAGACAGTACAGTACTGGCACAAAAACAGAAATATAGATCAATGGAACGGTATAGAAAGCCCAGAGGTAAACCCATGCACATATGGTCACTTTATTTTTGATAAAGGAGACAAGAATATACAATGGAGAAAAGACAGTCTCTTCAATAAGTGTTGCTGGGAAAACTGGACAGCTACATGTAAAAGAATGAAATTAGAACACTCCCTAACACCATACACAGAAATAAACTCAAAATGGATTAAAGACCTAAATGTAATGCCAGACACTAGAAAACTCTAAGAGGAAAACGTAGGCATAACAGTCTGTGACATAAATCACAGCAAGATCCTTTTTGACCCACCTCCTAGAGAAATGGAAATAAAAACAAAAATAAACAAATGGGACCTAATGAAACTTAAAAGCTTTTGCACAGCAAAGGAATCCATAAACACAATGAAAAGACAACCCTCACAATGGGAGAAAATATTTGCAAATGAAGCAACTGACAAAGGATTAATCTCCAAAATTTACAAGAAGCTCATGCAGCTCAATATCAAAAAACAAACAACCCAATCCAAAAATAGGCAGAAGACCTAAATAGACATTTCTGCAGCGAAGATATACGGATTGCCAACAAATACATGCAAGGATGCTCAACATTATTAATCATTAGAGAAATGCAAATCAAAACTCCAATGAGGTATCACCTCACACCAGTCAGAATGGCCATCACCAAAAATCTACAAACAATAAATGCTGGAGAGGGTGTGCAGAAAAGGGAACACTCTTGCACTGTTGGTGGGAATGTAAATTCATGCAGCCACTATGGAGAACAGTATAAAGTTTCCTTAAAAAACTAAAAATAGCAAAACTATACGACCTAGCAATCCCACTACTAGGCATATACGCTGAGAAAACCATACTTCGAAAAGAGTCATGTACCACAGAGTTCATTGCAGCTCTATTTACAATAGCCAGGACATGGAAGAAACCTAAGTGTCCATCGACAGATGAATGGATAAAGAAGGTGTGACACATATATACAATGGAATATTACTCAGTCATGAAAAGAAATGAAATTGAGTTATCTGTAGTGAGGTGGATGGACCTAGAGACTGTCATACAGAGGGAAGTCAGAAAGAGAAAAACAAATACCATATGCTAACACATATACATGGAATCTAAAAAAAAAAAAAAAAAGTTTTGGAAGAACCTAGGTCCAGGACAGGAATAAAGACGCAGATGTAGGGAATGGACTTGACGACATGGGGATGGGGAAGTGTAAGCTGAGACGAAGTGAGACAGTAGCATGGACATATATACACTACCAAATGTAAAATAGATAGCTAGTGGGAAGCAGCCGCATAGCACAGGTAAATCAGCTCGGTGCTTTGTGTCCACCTGGAGATGTGGGATAGGGAGGGTGGGAGGGAGATGCAAGAGGGAGGAGATATGGGGATATATGTATACATACATCTGATTCACTTTGTTATACAGCAGCAACTAACACAACATTGTAAAGCAATTATACTGCAATAAAGATGTTAAAAAAATAAATAAATAAAAAGGCAGTTTTCTGCCTAAATTTTTTTTTTAACATCTTTATTGGAGTGTAATTGCTTTACAATGGTGTGTTAGTTTCTGCTTTATAACAAGTGAATCAGCTATACATATACATATATCCCCATATCTCCCCATGCCACTCTCTCACTTCGTCCCAGCTTACCCTCCCCCTCCTCATGTCCTCAAGTCCATTCTCTACGCCTGTGTCTTTATTCCTGTCCTGACCCTATGTTTTTTTCTTTTTTAGATTCCATATATATGTGTTAGCATACAGTATTTGTTTTTCTCTTCATTCTTACTTCCCTCGGTATGACAGACTCTAGGTCTATCCACCTCACTACAAATAACTCAATTTCATTTCTTTTTATGGCTGAGTAATATTCCATTGTATATATGTGCCACATCTTCTTTATCCATTCATCTGTCGATGGACACTTAGGTTTCTTTCATGACCTGGCTATTGTAAATAGAGCTGCAGTGAACATTGTGGTACATGACCCTTTTTGCATTATGGTTTTCTCAGGGTATATGCCCAGTAGTGGGATTGCTGGGTCGTATAGTAGTTCTATTTTTAGTTTTTTAAGGAACCTCTATACTGTTCTCCATAGTGGCTGTACCAATTTACATTCCCACCAACAGTGCAAGAGGGTTCCCTTTTCTCCACACCCTCTCCAGCATTTATTGTTTGTAGATTTTTTGATGATGTTGGCCATTCTGACTGGTGTGAGGCGATACCTCATTGTAGTTTTGATTTGCATTTCTCTAATGATTAGTGATGTTGAGCATTCTTTCATGTGCTTGTTGTCTTCCTAAAAGTTTTAAAATATCATTCCTTCTTCTTTGGACACCCTACTATGACTTTTACTTTCTCTTAATCTTTAAATATAGATGCAGTTGTTTGTCTGAGCTGGTTAAAGTGTTATTCTGCCTTTGAGCTTTATATTAATTACATTATTCTCTGGTCCCATGATTCTGGCCACATGTAGAATACTGTCAGCATGGATTTTCTACTGAAAAGGCAGGTACTACAATCCTACCCTTTAAAGAGAAAAGTATATTTCTAGTATCCTCACCTCTCAGTTTCTTCATGGAGGAGCAGAGAGTCAGAAGTGTTTTCTGAAAAGTCCCCTAGGGCCAGTTTGGGACAGACCCATGCATCCAGAATGATACCACTATGGTCCTTTATCCACTAAACAAAGTTGCCTTCTTCCTTTGAAATTGGAAGAGATTAAGAACAATCTCTTGTTAATTAAATCTTCAGGAAGTTTACCATATCTTCTGATCTCTTGAGAACATACCCCTACACTTGTCCCTATCCTCAATCCTCAATGTACACTACTATATATGAAGTAGATGGCTGGTGAGGGCCTACTGTATAGCACCGAAGAAAAAAAAAAAAGAAGGTACAATCTGTTTGCAGGACATATATTGTTAACCTTAAAAATGCCTTCCAATATACATTAGGTGCAGAAAAATACTGTTTGATTCCACTTATACGAAGTACCTAGAATAGCTAAATTCATAGAGTCAGAAAGTACATTGGTAGATGCCAGTGGCCAGGGGCTGGGGGGAGTGGGGCGGGGGAAAGGGGAGTTAGTGTTTAATGGGGACAGAGTTTCAGTTTAGGAAGGTGAAAAATTTGGGAGATGGGTGATGGTGAGAGTTGTACAACAATGTGAATGTACTTAGTGTCACTGAACTATAGAGTTAAATATGGTTAAAATAGTATGTTTTATATTATGTGACTTTTACCACAATAAAAAAAATTTTTAAAAAATAAATAAATAGGTAAAAAATTTTAAAAAGTGATTGTGAACATTTACCCCTATCACAAATTACTATTTGGAAAAAGTGATTTTCAAATTTAGACAGTTTCTGCAATGAAGGAGGGCGCATTTCTATGCTAGATGTCTTATCTCCCAGAACACTATGCCCATTTATTAGAAAAGAAATCCATCTGGTATTCTGAAGAACAGAATCTTTGGTGGTTCCTGTTGCCAAATTACAAAGCAAAAAAATGAAAGATCTATACAAATAAACATTATAAATAACTAATGAAGAAAGCCTAAAGGCAAGATACGTCAACCACTTGGGAAATGCCCAAGTCTCTCCTTTTTCAGCATTGTTGGAAAGCTGTTAAAAACATTATGTCTAATTTTGTTTTCACCATTTGCTTAACAAAAACGGCAGCATTGTATAACATCCATTATTTTTCTACTTTGAGTAAGTCAAAAGCATCTCCAGTTTCACCCATCACCTAAGGAGTTAGTTATCTGTGATTTTTAAATATGGTAGTATATGTTTTTATCTAGTATAACATCTTTCCTACAAAATTCACTTTAAAATATGACTAGGTTAAATAAATATTAATACTCATCAGAGAAAAATGAACTGGTGTTAGACAAGAAGGGAAAAGATAATCTTGAGCTGAGTTCTCAAAAGAAATGTGGATTTAATGAGGCAGATATGTGCAGGAGGATGATTGCAAATGACAAGTGTGACAGAAAATACTTCTGTGCCAACAGATTTTCTCAGGGAAAGAAAACTACAAGAAAATAGGAAAAGTTTAAAACTAACAGCCACATCTTTTCATGCACAAGGAAGAACCAAAGAACTTATTTTCATGGGAGAAATATTGATGATCAAATAAAAATTAAAAATGGATAGAGTGGGAAAGATAGGATGCCAAGTCAATGTTATCCTGGACACACAGAATATTTCAAGTAATCTGTTCCCATTCTCTCCCAAACATACACAATGTTTGTTCCCCATAAGGTGGCACAGAGAGAAAACTCAGTAGAAGCCTCGTTGGTGCCAGAAGGAATGTGAACTTCACTCTGAGGTGCAGTTGACAGTTTCTTATTGTTCTTCCCCAAACCAACCTTCACTGTAGCTATTTTCAAGCCTTCTTTGCAAAAAGAATCCTTTGCCATCTTTGCCTGTGATGTCTCCTCATATGTGAAAACGTGTGATGGGTGAATATCATTCCATCCACCATGAAAGCATCTTCCATTCCTCTCCATGAGGAAAAACGGGATTGGTGACTTCACAGATGACCATTTATGACACAGATATATTAAGTGCCACATATTTTAAATGGGCAGAAATTGACCAATTATTACCTAATGGGCTAGCAAAGTTTATGAGTTATTATTATTATACCTTCTCCCTATTTACCACACTGAAGTCTTCCCTGCTCAATAATATATCAGAATATGATACCATTGCACGGCTGTCTAGATGTAAGGAGGCACTGAAGTGCTTAGGTCTAACTCATCTCTTTTTTAGAATATCTATAGTTAGTCAGTTTTTATTCTTCCTATCCAACGTGATCAAGATGTATCATGGATATCTGAAAGAATTTCTGATCATAAATGATAGAGAAATACTGTGAAATCTAAAATTGGTTACCAGTTCATTCATCCTTTTTTTCACTTCACAAATATTTATTGAGCACTTCTTATGTGCCAGGAATAGTGTTTGAGGCTGGAAACATAAAGATGGGTACTAAGGCCCTGCCCTTGAGCAGCTCCAGTCAGGTGGAGGAGACATCCTGTATATTATTATTGTGATAGCAATGTGTTGAGTACTTTTGGACATGGGGACTTTTCAGAGCCTTCAGAAGGCAGCAGGAGCAGCTAGAAAGATAGAAGGATCACAGATTCTCTGTTTATCCAAACTCCCTTGCTCTGCCCTCTTGTCCTCTTTGGAGGGTCTCCAGGCTCCCTTCATCTGGAGCAGGAATGGGGATGCAATGCTTCAGAGCTGCCTAGGCAGCCCTGCCTGACACCTGCTCTCTGCTGCTCCCTGAAGGACTCATGGTGAACTGACTCATTTATTCCCAGGGAAATTTTCTTGGCCCTAACAAGGTCCCATCTGCCATCATTTAAAAGGCAATTCCTGAATTCAACCAACTGCCATAGGAAGCAGAGACTGTACCCCCAAGTCAGGATCTGTAGGAGCCCTAAGTGGCTCACTGAACCAGTCATAGATGAACTCTGACCTCTTTGCCTAGGTGTGAGCAGGGAGTGATTAACAAGTGACCAACTCTATTTTACTTGTCTCTACAGGAAAACATTTTTCTGAACCACACTAGCATCCTATCTCAGGACCCACAGATCTTTTGTTCACCTCTTCTGAAAAATGACAGCAGAGGTTTAAAAAGCAAAGAAAAAAGGCTGTGCTGGTGTTTCCTATTTTTTCTACTGAAAAAGTCAATTATGTCTTCATCTCTTTCCTGCTTGAAAGAATAAGGAAAACAACCAGGAGGGTGGACACTGGGGTAGTGAAGGGGATCAGCCTTTGGGGAGGGAATGAGGCCCTGATGGGGGACATTAGCGCCCAGTTAGGGAAGGTTTTCCCTCAACCATCACCCTTCGTCACAGTCTTGAGAAGAGCTGTACCAAAGCCACACTTGCTGGTCAGCCATAGACTGTGTCTCCTTCTTCTCTTTCTTGTGGCTGGTACCAGCCCAAGGAAGTCCGATCCCACAGTGTTTCTTTCCCAATGTGCCCCCCACATTCCCTGTCAATTCATTAACATATTCCTTTACAGAAATGTGTGTTTCTTTTAAATCACATAATATTACTATTTCTAAAATTATTTCTACTTTTAATTTTTTTCATTCCTTTTTTTTTTTCTCTTCCCTCAATCAACCCCTCAACTTCTCCTACAAATTCCTCCAGGGATCCCATCAGCTCTGCTTGGACCTCTTCTCACCACAGGCTTCAGAAGCCATTTCCTCCTGATTTTCCAAATGAGCCACAATGAAGCTTCAAGCTCACAACCAGCAGCAACCCAATGCTTGCTTCCCCACATACCATTCATATGTGATTTTAATCTTTCTTTTACCTTTAGAAGCTGAACCTCCCAGGCTTCTGTAGCATGGGAGAGCAAATGTGGCTTTATTAAAATTCATATCTAAATCACAATAACTCTTAGTTCCCACTTGCTTAATGGAAGAACCAAAGGGAGTTCCGCAAAGCTTCCTCAGTTGTTTCAGAAATTCCAGGATTGCCTCACATGACAGCAGGAAACGAATCTGCTTGTGGGCTTTGATTTCAGCCACATGTGCCATCCACTGCCTGTACTGAAGGAGGCATCTTGAAGAGGCATCCCTCCATGGCTTACACACTTTCTCAGAAACCAGGGGTTGAGGATATTCCCACCGCAACTCTGGGTACCACATTGCTCACCCAGTGGCCATCCTGAGGTCCCAGTCTGCCTAAGATACTAGGGTGATGGTCTCACTCAACTTTGCTACCTGAGTCCCAAAGTTGCTCTGCTTATGCTCCAATTCACAAAAACCCTTAAGCTTCTGGCTTAAACTCCTCCCTTATTAGGCTTGAGAATTGGCTCTGCCAAACTCTGGAAAAGGGGTGGGACATATATGCCACCCCTCCCTTACATACTCCTGTGATCTTTCTTTGCTCCTTGCCAAATGACTTTGCCCACATTAGGATGAATGGTGCCCCAAAAAAATATATGTCCAGGTCTCAACCTCTGCTACCTATGAATATGATCTTATCTGGACATAGAACGTTTGTGGATCTTTGCAGATGCAGGAGAGAAGACCGTGTGAAGACGGAGGCAGAGATTGGAGTGATGCTGCCATAGCAGGAGCCACCAGAAGCTGGAAGAGGTGAGGAAGAATCCACCCCTAGAGATTTTGAAGGGAGCGCAGCCATGCAGACACCTTGAGTTAGGACTTCTGGCCTTTAGAACTGTGAGAGAATAAGTTTCTGTTGTTTTAAGCCGCCAAGTTTGTGGTAATTTGTGGCAGCCCTAGGAAATGAATACAGTTCTCGTTCCTGAATCCTCAACCTATTCTTCCCCTTACTTCAGCCAAAAGAAAAAAAAAAAAAAAAGCTCAGGCAAATAAAAAATGGGGAGGAAAGATGTCACTTGTAACCACAAATAGCTGAGTGCTATCTGAGCACAGTGCCAGGTTTCAACTGGTTTCTCTTGACAGACCATTTTGTCTACAGTTAAAGACTGTATTTCTTACAATTCTGCTTGCTAATATTATAGATGCTTGTTAGACAACCTATGATTATACTTAAAATTAATAGATTTTCTTTCACTCTACCACTCATTTTGCAACTCAATCCACTCTACCCTGACTAGCAACATGCAAAACAACCATCTGTAAGGTAAAAAGAGTAGGGCGCATTGTTCTAGTTTATGTCTGAATTCTCAAAGCAAGGATTATTAGGTCTTTCCAGAGTTTTAGAATTCCAAACGCTCTCAGCATTCTGACACCAAGCTTCAGTTCTCAGGCTCTGCTCTGGAGCAAAAACATATTTGAATTCCTTCCAGACTAAAAAAACACCACCAAAAGCAAAAGTCTCTCCCTCTTCCAGGTTCCCCCTTAGTCATCAAGAGACATAATCTTCTGGGGCTGTAGTTAAAAGCATATATTTTGGCATCAGAAAGACCTGAGTAGAATCCCAGCTCCATGACTTAACAGGCTACTCTCTCCCGGTCTTGCTTTTCTTCAACTGTAAGGTGAGAGTCAGAGAGTTTATAACCCAAGAATACAATGAGATGAGACAGAGTAGAGGACTGAGTATTGGACAGAAGGGCCTTTAAGGGACACATGGGGACTAGAAAGGAGCCTCTGTGAAGCCTGCAAAAAGGAAAAGAAGGATTTGGAGTCCAAGGAAACACTTGAAGGACTCCTGGTCCTCTAGCGGGGCCAGCAAGGGATTGCTTGGGCATCAGCCAAAGGCAGGAGTTGACTGAGTAGCCACTGATGCTGGCCCTATGTGTAACGGATCACAGCACAAGCACCCAGAATCCAGTTGGCAGTCCCAGAGACACAGCAGGTCCCCAGAGACAGCTTTCTTCCTGCATCCAGAAAGCAGAGCATACAATGTCCGAGGGCAAGAAAGACAAATCCATGAATAGATTCTCTGAGCACATTCAGGAGAGAAGCCAAGGTAGCACATCCAGGTTAATTGACAATAACAGAAAGATCACTCCATAAAGCAGACACACCCTGAGGTTTCCTGGGTTTGTAAACAAAGGTTCCCTGGGAATTCTCAATGGTCATAATATAGTCCACATTTATATTTGTGTAACTGTGTGCCCTATATGAGATTACTCTTCTTCTTCAGCAACAGCAGTTTCAGCATCTTTTTATGTGGACTGGGACAGAAGGTCACCTTGGGCCAGATCTCAAGAAGGACATTTAAGTTTCATAGATGAATATCAGGCAACACTGGATCATATCATTTTTCCCCCAGAGAGACAAGAGAGACCCCTAATTGTACTTAATGCACATAATACACACTCTTTTATATTAATTAAACTTATAATACAGAATTGTTAAAAGACTTGTGTTTTTATACCTGTTCTTGCTATTTCTAGGCAGGCACAGAAAAGGAGAGATGGTACTGGCAGTATGTTAGGAAGTGAATCACCTGGGAGAAATTTTGAATGACAGCATGGATGATGGTTCTACTTGAGGACAGTCATTCTTGCTTACTTGCTTCATGGAAGTGTTATGAGGATTAAAATCAAAAGATGTGGTACATATATACAATGGAATATTACTCAGCCATAAAAAAGGACAAAATAATGCCATTTGCAGCAACATGGATGGACCTAGAGATTGTCATACTGCGTGAAGTCAAACAGAGAAAGACAAATATCATATGATATCGCTTATATATGGAATCAAAAAAAGGCTACAAATGAACTTATCTACAAAACAGAAATAGAGTCACAGATGTAGAAAATAAACTTATGGTTACCAGGGGGTAAGGCAGGGGAAGGGATAAATTGGAAGATTGGGATTGACATATACACACTACTATTGGGTTGGCCCAAAAGTTCATTTGGGTTTTTCTGTAAGATGTTATGGAAAAACCCGAACGAACTTTTGGGCCAACCCAATATATATAAGATAGATAACTAATAATAGATAACCTACTGTATAGCACAGGTAACTCCATTCAATGCTCTGTAATGGCCTATATGGGAAAAGAATCTAAAAAAGAGTAGATATATGTATATGTATAAGTGATTCACTTTGCTGTACACCTGAAACTAACACAACATTGTAAATCAACCATACCCCAATAAAAATTATTTAAAAAATGAGATCAGAAAAATGAAAATATGGCCAAGATTCACAAATTGAAGATAACACAATTATTAATTATTATTTTTTTTAATTCAAAGTCATTTACATGGGAACTACATACTTAGGTCGCCAATTCTGTGACCAGGCTCTCAGGTACACAGAAGATTTCTGATTAAAATATTAATAACCATCTTACTGTTTGTAGGAGGTTTCTCAACAGCAAAGTAACAAATGGCTATGACTGTTGGATTCTGCTGATTCCCAGTTTTTCTCATTCCAGCTCCCTCTAAGCCCTTTCGATACACACACACACACACTTTACAGGAGTCCCTGGGTATTCATCTGTTTTACTAGAGCAGCCCTAAACAGAACACCTTGGTAAATTTTAGTACCTTTAAAACAAGAAAAGACTTTTTGTCCTCTTCTAATAATCCCTTCTGAATAGATTTTTGCAAGAATGCTACTATCTGTGTCTCAAGCCAGTACAAATCCTATTTTACCTTTTCTTTCAATATGCTTTTTAAAAAAAATCAACACAAAGAAAAAATAAATCATGACTGATGAAGAAGACACCTGATGTGGTTGTTGCACAGGGACCAGCGTGTCAGAAATGACCAGTTCTCCTGAAAGTGAGATTACAAAATCACAACCAGAAAATGACTTGTAATCAGCCTCTAAAACTAATACCCAACACGTGGCACCTTCTACTAAAGCTCCTGGAAATCTTCCTACATACTATAAATCTGCATCTGTAGACCCTCCATGAGGAGCTAAATTTGTGTTCTATCTACTGTTTTTGGTAGATTTGTAAAGAGCTAAGTAGGAAGTTTTAAGTATAGTGTGGCTGTCTAATGAAATGCCAGTGTAAACAAGACAGTAGCAGAGAGAGGAAAGGACAAGAGGAATTCACAGATTCTCCAACCACTCAAAGGTCTCTCCCCCAGGCTTCTCACTCTAAATTTTGTGCACCTACTCTGAGCTCAACATTTGCCAGATACTGGAGGGCATATGGAATAAGCCAGATTTCTGCACTTAAGGGAACTTAAAATCTATTTGAAGGAATAAGACTAGCACAGGAACAATTACTTTGCAAAACGTACCAGTATAAATTTGTTGAATTTTAAATGTCTTAAAATATCATCAAAAAGAAGTTCAGTGAGAACTCCTGGAGTAATCTGAGAAAGCTTCAAGATAAAGTGAGTGACTTAGGATGAGTCTTGAAAGATGTGAAGCCTATAGGTAGGAGACAAACATAGAACTTCCCAACTGAGGGGTACCACATCAAGGAAGGCAAACAGTGGTCCTCAGCTTTTAATATATGCCTACATACGTGGGAGTTTTTTATAGAGATAGTAGATAATGGATAAGTAATTAGGTAGGTAGAAAGAGATAGATAGATAGATACATAGATACATAGATACATAGATAGATAGATAGATAGATAGGGATAGATAGATAGAGACAGATGATAGATGGATAGCTAGATAAGAGAAAGAAAGAAACAAAGAAACAAAGAAGAAAGGAAATAGATAGATGGTAGATAGATGATAGATAATAGATAAACAGATGATAAATGAGAGAGAGAGAGAGAGGGAGGGAGGGAGGGAAAGTGGGAGGGAAGGAAGGAAGGAAGGAAGGAAGGAAGGAAGGAAGGAAGGAAGGGAGGAAGGGAGGAAGGGAAGAAGGAATGGAGAGACAGATTTCCCTGGGATCCACTACCAAAGACTCTAATTCAGAAAATCTTCACAAGAGTTCCAGAAATATGGGTTTCTAATTATCTCCCATACACCCAAATGAAGAGGTGGCCACAAGCCACACTCTGAAAAGCACTGACTATGAGCAAGACTGACAGCTCCCACTTGCTTTACAACAGGGATGAAAAGAGACACTGTGAGTTGAGATAGGCTTGCCCCAAGATGATTTTATTAATATAGTGCCTTTCCATTTTTAAAGTACTGTCATAATTGTAATTTTACTTCAGAGAGGAAGGTGGTAACCATTTTATTTCCATTTTAAATGTTGGATACCAAGGGGTGAAAATGTTCTGTGACTTAACCAAGATCAGAGCTAGTTAGTGGTAACACAACCCAGGTCTTGTGATAACTAGACAAACACTCATTCCACTAGACATAACTGACTTGCCATAATTTCCTTGCCCGAAATGAAAATTGTTATTTTGGCATTCATTAAACTGAAGAAATATATAGATATATAGATGACCTTGTATCTAATCAGAAAGTTCAATTGCCTTTCCCAAAACTCACCTTATATTTCTTCTTTCTGTTATGCATTCATTCATTCCTTCATTCATTTCACAAAGTTACAGAGCATGCCTGACCAGATTCTAAGTTTGGGGGATAGAAATGGTCTCTCCCCACATGGAGATGACATTAAGCAAAAAATTACAATTCTGATTACAAGTCTGACAAGTGGGGAAATACAGGTTACTATAGGGAGCAAACAAAGGGAGTTCAAAGAAGTCCACCAGGCAAGTCAAGATATTAAAGTTAAGAGTTAATTAAGGTATGAAAGGTGATCAGTAGCTTCAATGAGAACATCCATGTTTGAGCAAAACAACAAAGCATCTTCAGGAAACAGAAGGAGACTTAATGGCTGCAGCAAGTGAACAAAGAAGAAAAGAGAATTTGGTGAAGGTAGACCATTTGGCTGAGGCAGGACTACTGGGCATCCCACACTGCTGTGTCACAGATGGTATCCACTCCAGGCTCCACGGGAAGTGAGTCTAGTAAGCTAGAAGGTTCTCATAAGCTCTGGCAAGAACTTGTTCTTTTTCCTAAGAGTAATAAGAAGCCATTAAAGTTCTTTAGTCATGAAATGATGTGATCAGAACCAGGCTTTGAAAAAAAATCAGTATTTCATCATGGTTTCCTTTACAGAGAAGTGGAGTGAAAAGGGTAACCAAGAGTCCAATTATGAGGCCATGGCAGTGATCTAGGAAAAAATCAGTGGTAACACGGAATAGGATTGTGGCAGTGTGGAAAAAAGCCAAGTAGATGAACAGTGGAGATGTCTAGAAGGCAGAGCCTACAACACAGCAGTGATGTTTGGATTCAGGATGAGGGAGAGAGAATAGTCAAGGTTGACTTCCAATTGTCTGACAAATGGAAGGATGGTATCCGCCATTCCCTGAGACAGGAATGACTGGGAAAGGAGGAGGGAAGATAATTAATCCAGTTTAAACTGGGTTAAATTTTGTTTGCATGGAAACTTTCTAAATGGAGATGTTAAGTGAACAATTGGATATTCCAGTTGGGACTCCAGAGAGTGGTCTGGACTAGAGGTGAAGTTTCAGGAGCCATAAGCATGAGAGTAAGTGAGACCTCAGAGGAAAACATATGGAGCGAGAGGAGAAGAGACCTTAGAAAAAACCCTCAGGCAATCCAGTAGCCAAAGGTTATGTGGAGATGAGTGGTAGCAAAGGATGAAGAGAAGCCATGAGAAGGGAAGAGAAAATCAAAGCCAACGTGGTCTCATGGATGCTCTAACAACATGGTCTCATTAATGACAGTCTTTTAAAATCATCTTTAAAATATCTAAATTCCTGTACCTCTGATAAGATAGAACCTAATATGGTATGACAGAAAGTACTCACTCACTGGTGGTGGTTATGGAATCTCATCTTGCATCAAACCGTAATATTCTGATCTCTTTATTTTTCAACCACTGGCCAAATGTACAAGGTTCATTGTAAGACATTGAAAGCAAATATAACTCCTTATTTTAAAAAAATAGACTATTGCAGGTAACCCTGCATTCCTCTGAAGTTGATTCCTGAATTTGATCGTCGATATCCTTTGTTCCTTCACTTACTAATTTTTGGCAATTTCATTCAATAAAATAAAGTGTGTCACTATATGATTCCAATGAGATTATTTTCCTCCAAGGAACTAGTTCTGGCTAAAATTTCAGCAAAAGAAAAGAGTAAAACTGTTTGAATTAAGGTTTTTGTTTTTTTTTAAATTATCCCTGGGTTTTGTTTTTTTATATGAACCCAAGTAGAGATTTGTCTTCTTTCCAATGAGATGACTTACAGTTCATTGTGAGGACAATTTGCCACCAAGGTTGATTTGCCTGGTCAGTTTCCCTGATCCTTTTTGCCTTTCCATGTGTGTTTTAACAGAAAGAGTGGGCGTAAATGAACCACTTTTCCAGAAAGAGGACAGTTTTTCCAAGAAGAAGGAAAAAGGAACTAAACCTCCAGACAACTTGTACATTTTGCAGCAGTTAACAGAGAAGGCTCTTCCCAAAGATGAGATATCATAGGAATATTCTCCTCCTTCCGTCTCCCAATCATGCAATCATGGGTTTAAATTCAAAATCTCAAAATGCTAGTATTTCTGTAGAGTGTTTTCCTAACGTACTCCAGTGCTCTACTCCACATTGCCCTAGAGTTTGTGAGGCAGCACTGTGTCCTGAGTGTCTTGTTTCAAATGTTCTCTCACTCTGGGTCACTTCATCTCAGCAAGTGTTTAGTGAGCACCCTCTGGGTACAAAGCACCGGGCAGAGTGTCATCGATGATATAAAGATACACAAAGATTAAAGGATAGGGTGAGGCTTCAGAAAGATGAATAAACACCATGAGCTCTGGAATCAAACCATCAACATCTTTGAATTTTTCAAAACTCCAGAATAATGATAAAAACCATTGCCGAGGTAAGAAAAATCTTGGCCATGACCCTGAAAGCACAGAAAGCTGGAAGTTACTCCAAAAGGTGTGTGTTTTGGGGGAGGCGGGGGAGGCGGGGGTGGGCGGGGAATGGGAGTAAAGTCGAGAGGAGACACTGACGCTTAAAATACACTAAGGCATAAGCTAAAAATAAAATAGCTCACATTTATTGAATGTTCACTGTGAACCAGCAACCATGTTAAGTATTTTATACGAATAATCTCATTTTCCTTACAAGCAATCCTATGAGTATTTTATAGGATTTTATACCCCATTTTATAAATGAGTAAGCTAAAGTTTAGAGACATTAAATAAATTATGCAAAATCACTCAGATGGTAAATGGCAGAGCCTGGGATTTAAGCCAGAGCTTGGGTTCTGAGCCACTACATAGAAGGACTGTCTACAGCTCTCTCTAACAACTGTAGTTCCAGCCTGACTCTAATCCTCAGGGCCCTTTTATCTGATAGGTACACAGTGCCCAGGGCCCATGAAACTTTTAGCGGCCCACAAAAATGTTTTAATTTTATTTCTTTTAAATCAGAAGAAAGTATGAATATAATAATAATAACTTTATAATAATAATTAACCCAGCCTTGATTGTGTTCCTCTTTATACTAACATAATCATAAAACATAATTTTTTTAATGCAGGAAGGGATCCTCCAAGGCAAAAATGTCCAGGACCCAGGAAAGTAAGTACAGGGTGTACCATCTCCTGCTCAGTGAGAACTGTACATTCTCCCTTTCTAAACCCCTTCAGGCTGAAACTTACCCTTAGGTAATTTTTTCCCTTCAATGTAATAAAATAATAATAACCAACACTTATATAGCTTCTACCATGTGCCAAGTATGGTTTTAAGATCTTTATATACATTATTCACAAGACACTGTGAAGGAGATGCTATTATTAGCTTCGTTTTAAAGAGACAATTTATGTTCCTTTGACTCATATCCCACCCACATAAAAATACTAAGGCTCATTTTGAGATGTGTCTCCAAGCCTAGAATCCTCCCAGAATGGTTTCACTCATGCAGTCATGCAGTCATTCATGTATTCCTTTAGCATGCCTGTCTTAAGAAAGATACTCTACTAGGCTCTGTAAATACGAGAAGAGAAAAAAAGCATCTCTGTTCACAAGTTGCTAACAGTCTGATGTTAAGCTCATGAGGAGTATTTAAAACATACCTCCTGTTGATTCACCTACTTGGATCCTTAAAAAAAAAAGCTCTGTTATCTGTGAGATATTTGGGACTCGGTTTTGGTTTGCTGGCGTTTGGTTGGTGGTTTTTAGGTGTTCGTGTGTTTATTTGTCTGGAAAGGTGTGAAAGATTGTGCAGGAATTTACTTCACTTTTGCCATTGCATAAATAGAGCATAAATAGCTCTCTTCCAGAAGTTTCTACTCTGTTTAATACAGAGTTAATAAGAACCTTCTGCAGAAGATTACCTTCAATACAAGTCTTAGTCAAACTTTTTAGATGTAACTCATATATATAATAATACAAAGTATTATTACAGTCTTTTGCAAGATGTAAAAATCACCCAGTTTTCTGTCATGAAAGTGGTCCCTCTGTCACTGTAGGCATTTAGGATTAAATCAGTTTGATTGTTCTACTGTTTTTACTTTTCAAGCATGGAAAAACTGTACACTCGCCTGATATCATTAAGATAACTTGAGGATGACTAGCCATACGTTGACAAAAGGAGAGATTCATTATTGTGATTAAATAAAGCAACAACGCTATTGTTAAAATTCCAACCACTTCTCTCACAGTTCACTGCTATTAAAACATTCTTTCACAGAAATTAATACATTGCCATAAATCTCATTTCTTTTTTAAACTCTTTTTACTTTGTTGTTGAAACCTTGAAGTTCTTCTTTGGGTATATAAAGGAGCTCAGTAAGTGGGTCCTTCATTATTATTATTAATATCAAGAGTTTAAACCTGGTTTCCATTTGCCCCAGCTTTTGCAATCATTTTTATGCAGTCTCTGGTTAAATACGACTAGACTAAATGATAGTGGATTCTTTTTCCACAATAACACTTACTTAAAGTGTTTAAATATAATTTGCAGGAAACTTTTACCTTCACAACTGACTAATTATCATATTTTAACAAAGCCTTTTTTTTTTTGTGAGAGTAAAAAAGCGAAGCAATTGCCATCATTTGCATGCACACTAAAACTAGCACAGGGAATGTGACCTTCATTTAGGCGCTGAATAATGTTCTAAGCTTTATCCATCCTGCCTGCTAATCACCACAGCGCAAGACAGTCCTGTGTTGGGCAACTGAATTGTTTTTGTAAACAAAAAGTAAATTTTCTATTAACTTTACACATTTTCCGGTAACAGATGACTAACATAAGGAAAGGTCATTGAATGACACTGAGTTCCAGCTAGGTGTTATTGGAGGGAGGGAAGACAGAGTCTAGTGATAAGAAAAACTACTAAAGCTTTCTCTCTTTGTGCCTTATTTGGAAAATAGAATCTTAAAATGACTTCATTAAAACTCTCCAGCAAAAGAAAAGCAAGAGCCTGCTAGATACATTTTTATTTAAAAAAAAAAAAAAAAAGATCTACACTGCTATTACCATTGAAAAAAATGAAAAGACATTCAGATTATAATGCATAAATTTTTACCTATTATCACCAGTCCAGATGGAGTATTGTAAACTTTCTAAGGAGCCCTTAAAAGAAGCAGGAAAGAGATTTGAAATTTCTGATAATTGAAATAAATCCTTTTGTGTACTTCTAAGGCAGATGGTAGGCTACTCTCAAGAAATAAAACTTGACGGGGAGGGTTGGGGTGCGAAGGTGATTCTGGTCCATTGAACTCAGAAAGCATGTGTCTTGCAGCAGTTGCTATTAAATAAATATTCTGAATCTATAACCACTCCATCTCTGGTGACCATTTGCATGGTAAACTTAGGAAAGCACAGTTTTAGAATGTCTTATTTATGTAAATTAGAAGGAAAATAATAATCCAACATTCTTTCCTGCCCAGAGGTTTACATTCTCTACTCCAGAAAGGAAAATTTTATATCATAGCAAATATATAATGAAGAGCCGCTTAAAATTCTGGTGTCATTAATCATCACATGCATTTGCTTTTCTTTTCCAGTATTTTGCAAACTCCAGTGTATGCACACACATTAAAAACATAAATAGATAGATAATATAGATATAGATATTTACACAGAATATGTGTATTTATCCTGTGGCTGGTGGGCTCAGCTGATTAGAGCCCTGTTCTAAAGCTTCCAAGGTCCAGACTTTGGCTTTGCTCTGTGGCAGGAATTGCACTCTGTGATATTGTGATTTCTGATAAGAAATCTCTATCTGGCCTTCAACCTTTTTCTGGCACAGAGCTCCTAAAACCCTTGGAATTTCCTAAATGATGAGAGTGATCAAGCTGTCTTTTGTTATGTTAATAAGGGGACTTTGGGAAAGTCCCTAGGTAACCTAAGGACAGGGGCTGGTTGCCAGGAGAAGCAGCCCTGTGATTTGAGAACTGTCTCACTCCCCACCATCATCACCTCAGAAAAGGGGAGAGGGGCTAGAGATTGAGTTCAGTCACCAATGGTCAATTGTGCCTATGCAATGAAGCCCGTATAAAAACCCAGAAGGACAGGTTTGCAGAGCTTCTGGATTGGTGACCATGTGGAGGTGCTGGGAGGGTGGTGCTCTGAGAGGGCATGGAAGTCTCCTGCCCTTTCCCTATATCTCACTCGATGTGTCTTCCACCGGGCTGTTCCTGAGTTATAGCTTTTCCTAATAAACCAATCATCTAGTAAGTGAAATGTTTCTCTGAGTTCCGTGAGCCACTCTAGCAAATTAATTGAACCTGAGGAGACGTTCGTGGGACCCTCCAATCTATAGCCAAGTGGCTCAGAAACACAGGTGACAAAGGGCATCTGAAGGGGGGAGGGGCTTAATTTGTGGAAAGTCCAGGTAGATAGTATCGGAGTTGACTTGAATTGTAGGACACAAGCTGGTACTCTGAGAATTGCTTCCTGTGGATGTGGGCAACCTCCCCCCCCCCCCGACACACACACATACACATACACACTGGGATTTTTCTCAGAACACCTTTGGACACCCTCAACTCTAGTTAGCCTAGTGAGTCGCAAGATGAAGCAGGTGAGAAAGTGCCAGTCAATCAGCACAAACGATCCTCATGACTCAGAGGAAAAGATCCAATCACAAGCCTTGCTGAAGGTATGTTAAAAGATCTGTTTGGACAGGTAATATTTTTATTTGCAAGCGTGTCTATCCAAGGCATACAGTGTGACTTAAACAACTAACTTGCAGCTTTGGTAACTAAAGAACAACCAGAAGAAAATGTCCTGGGTGTGGGTCTTAAAGAAGGGTAAATTGCATTTCTGAAATCTTTCTTATGTCATCTCCTCTGGGGTTTTAGAAAGTAGGTTGATTAGATTTTCAGATTACAAAGTCCTTAGCTCAGAAAGGTCAAAGAGTCCCAGATAGAAAAGAGAACAGGCCAGGCTGGGCTCTGTCTGGGCTTTAAGGGACGAGATCGTAGAGAGATGATTTGTACCTGTGCATGGTGTGGTGGAGCTTACTAGAGAAGAGAGCTAGAGGAATCTGGGGGAAGAAATCTTATCCAAGGACAAAAAGTGTCCCTTACATCAAATTTCTCTAGAACCCTAGAATAGCTACAGGACCAGGTGAATGTCCAGCAGAGGAAGCAAGGGAAAGCCATCCATGTCAGGGATGCACCACTAACAATATCTTAGTGAAGGCATGGATAGGTATGGTTCACCCTGGAAATCTCTGGAGACCACAGGGGACTGCATCCCCTTCAGTGAGGTCTTCAGAGATGAAGGGCTAGGAATACCTGAGAGCTGACCACGGCAGGCCAAAGTAACTAAGCAAGAGAAGTTGTTCCCAAAGGCGCACAAGTCAAGAAGTGCTTGTGGGATAGCAGGAACTGGAAGCCAAGGAGGCAGTTTGTATTCAAAGACCCAGTTGTACAGACGTAGAGAACAGATGTTCGGATACCTGGGGGGGAAGGGAAGGTGGGATGAATTGGGAGATTGGGACTGACACATATACACTACTATGTGTAAAATGGATAACTAATGAGAACCTACAGTATAGCACAGGGAACTCTACTGAAGGCTCTGTGGTGACCTAAATGGGAAGGAAATCCAAGAAAGAGGGGATATATGTACACGTATAGCTGATTCACTTTGCTGTACAGCAGAAACTAACACAACATTGTAAAGCAAATATACTCCGATAAAAATTAATTTAAAAAAAAAAACTTTGCTGGCAAATCATAGGTAACTTATTAAAAGCGTAAAAAAAAAAAGGCCCAGTTGTGGCTAAAGAAGGTGTCACTGTTCCCAACAATACTCTACACAAAAGTCTATTAAGAAAACCAGCCCTCCATTGCTTGTAGAGCCAGTGGTCATATATGGGAACTCAAAGCATTCTGGTAAGGATCGTAATAGCTAAGGAGAACAGCAGAACATCATTTAGGAACTTGCATTCCACAGTGGCCTCAAATAATTGGCGAACTTCTGAAAAGCAGAGATATTTTAGCTTCCCTGCTGTCCTGAACAAGGAAAGAATCATATTGATGACAAAAGCTCTTGTACAGTCTGGGCAAACACATCAAGACCAAGAGATTTGACTTCATGTCCATCCTGCTTGGGTCTACACATTAAGAAGGTCATTAGCGGATTGTTAGCATCAGCCGAGGAGTTAGCCACCACCTGTCACACGAGTATTTTCATCCACAAGCTGGCTTGAGTCAGTGCCAGGGCAACAGGTTAAATAAAACTGGCTGAGGCGATAGCTAACAGATAGCATGATGGGTGCAGACCCATAAACACACCAGAAGCTTGTCCCAGAAGCCTCAACAGCTGGCCAGTTGTGAGCTGCAAAGAAAGGGACAGAAGAGGAGTACACAGTGGATAAGATTCTGATGCTACAAAACAAGACAGCGAGAGGAAGCAGGCTTGGAAATTGAATTCCAGTTCTGACTATAGAAGACCTGGTCATAAAATTGGGGAGAGTTGTTCTTCCCTGAAAGGGAAATCCAAATAATTGAATAAGGCAACTGAAGAAAGCAATTAAATGCAATGCTTCAGGATAGATATCAAGGCCATTAATAGCAATTAATGCCTTTTGTTCGCAGTCTTATGTACAGAGTATCGTAATTTCTGCAGAATAAAAAGATCTATTTTTCACTTCATTAATCAGGAAACATTATCCTTGTGATCAAAAAAGTGGCCTCATTTTACTTCCCAACCAAGATTTAACTGTAAGTGCTTACAATGAGGCCTCATTTTCTTAAGACTTTATCGCAGTTTAAAGACATAATACAGCCCATTAGTCCATAGACTGTGGAATATTATAATAAATACTTAAAACCACTTATCAAAATAAAGATCCAAAACACCCTCTGCCATACACTGGGCCTGATTGTTTAATCAGAGTCTCTCACTCACTAATTGGAAGTATTCAGGACTCCAAATGATTCGTCTTGTTGAATTAAAAAGGTTTTACACTGGAGAACTTTAGCACTTCTCCCGGCTAGGTCACCCTCATTATACTAGCTTTAAAGCTTCCATTACATTTTCCTTTTTATATGTCAATGCGAAAAGAGAACAATAACTCTGGCCTTTGAAGCCAATGACCTACAAAGTGGCTATTCCATATGAAGGCCACTGTACATAGAGCCACTTGCCAAAGGGAAAGAAAATCAATTTCTTCCAGAAGGTTACTAAAATCATTTGATTTTATTTATTTTACAGTCTACAAATTCCTGCCTGAAAAGCAGGTTGGCTTATTTTATCTGTTTAGGAACTTATTTATAGGATATTAAAGAGCTATTAGACACAATAGAAAGATCATCAGCAGATGTGTTTGCTTTATTGTTTTCCCTTTAGAATTTTGCTGGAATGGTAATCAGGCTGGGGAAACACCATTCTACCCAGAGTACCAGACCTTGCTTTCTGCACAGGATCTTTCTCTGAGTCTCACAAAGCAACAGCAGCCAAGAATGAATACATGAAGGGCCTGTGGACCGAAGAGGAAATGGACAGGGTTCCCTGGGAGGTGACAGGAAAATATGAATTTCCTCTGAGGGCAAAGGGGCAGAATTGTGAACATTAGCAGCATCCAATGGTCGAGTAAGTCTCTATAAACCAGGTAATCGAAGAACAAGCCTATTCCCTCCAACACAGCGCCTTTTGTTGCCTTGGACTGCCACTTCTCTGAGTGACCTGTGAAGATGGCTAGCTGGTTAAGTGTGCAGTGATAGACATTTAAAGCTAACCCTTTACTTTCAATAAACATTCTCTTTGACACTCCGAAGAAAATCAGCTTCAACCCACCATCCGCCAGTCCTTTGAATGAGGGCAAAGGTAGCCCACTCTGTGGGCTCAGATAATTAGTTCTTAAGGCTTAGTTAATTAGGACAGTTGTCTCATTATCAACTAAGTGTCTTTCATACAGCTCAAACAAACTGAGTAGGAAGATTCATCTCAGAAATGAGGCCAGGGCTAGAAAACCCAAATACTGCTCATCAACGTTTCCATTTTTAGAAATGTTGATGAATGAAAGACAAAGTCCTGACGTTTACTATAGACACAGCATACTCATAGAGCCAAAGGAAGAGAGTAAATAAAGAAAAATTCAGTGAAGAAAAACGCTAGTCTTTGGCAACATTTCTGTTCTCCTATTTGAGCCTAAGATGTATATACATTCCTTCTTGTTGACTAATCTGAGGCTGCTACATTCCTAATCACCTCCACTGCAATTGCCCATTTGTGGACCTCCTGCTAACACTCCCCCATGGAGCACTGCAGTTACAAAAGGGACAAATAAAAGGGGCAGCATTTGTTGTCTCTGCAGAATCAAAATGGAAGTAGAAATCGTCAACAGAACGCTGCCTATGGTAGTGAGAAATATACAGCCTTCTGTCCTTTTTGTCTCTATCCCTTGACTATTCTCGTCTGTAATTCTGCCTTGGTTTTATGTGTTAGGTTTAATTATAGGGTTTTGCCATGATTCCACATCCATTGTGTCTTAACAGACCCAGAAGAGAGAGCCAATTCCAACATCAAACTCTGATCCAACGTAGTAAGGACTCTCACTCATCTCCTGTCTTCCTTTCCTCTTAAAATTGTCTTTCTCTTTATTCTTCTCAGCCAGATGCTGCTTCCTCTGTTTTTATTGCTAAAAATTTGCTTGCCCCCCTTATTCACTTGTACTTTCTCATACTCCTCACCACTGTTGACTCATATTTTTATCCTAATGAGGCTTCACTACACAAAGATTCTCTCTGTTCCCATAATGTATTTATATATCCCTAATAAAAACCTTTGTTATCCATGTGCTTAAAAAGTCTTTTTCCTACCTCCCTCCTCCATGAAGCTGAAGCATCTTGAAGACAGGGATTCTGATATGATAACACAGTACAGTGCCTGGACCATAGGAGGTACTTAATGTGCTTATATTGAATGAAAAAATAAAGGACAGCATATGGAAGGTGGAATTTCTTCTGCCTTCTTTCATTCTTCTTTCTTTCAAGATGTCTTTCCCACTCCTTGTGACCAACCATCAGACAGTGATTTGATTGTACAACTACATTTATCACCTCCATCATTATCGACTTCTTTGAATTCATCCATTTCTTTATGCATAGAATTATGGAAACTCAGGATTACGTGTGCCCTTAAAGATCGTTTCAAGCAACACGTACCTTCTCTGGTTAAACTCTCCTCTTTTAAAGTAAAGAAAGAAAAGGCTGCATGATTGCTTTCTTCTTAAAGAAAGTGCAAACTTTTGGACATTTGGGAAAATCTTAGGAGTGGAAATGTAACTGGGGAAATGGAAGTTGTTCATATAAGTTTGGCTCTGAAGCTAGAATGTCTGGATTCAAACCCAGCTTTGCCACTTAATAATCAATGTAACCTTGAGTATAGTATATAATCTCTGTTTTCTCATTGCTGAGATGGACACGAGAATAGACCTGACCTCTTAGGACTCTCATGGGGTTCAATGAGATAAAGCATATAAAGGACAGTGAGGGCCTACTTCCACCTTGTAAGCACAATGGAAGTACTCAACCTCGGTTCTTATTACTATTATTAACCTGTAGCAACATTCCTCGTGTCACTAAGGAAGGCCCATCCAAAGAGACACAAAGGGGTATAAACATTTTTTGTTTTTGGGGTTTTTTTTGGCTGCACCGTGCGTCTTGTGGGATCTCAGTTCCCTGACCAGGGATTGAATCTGGGCCACAGCCATGAAAGCCCAGAGTCCTAACCACTAGGCCACCAGGGAACTCCCAAAACTCATTTATTCTTCCACCTCACCATACAAGCATTGACACCCATACCCTCCTCTCCACTCACTACAGAAAAATTTCTTTTGTGTGATGCAAAGTGCATCTTTAGGAAACACTGGCTTTCACCTCCCAGGTACCTTAAACATACTTATAACTTCCATTGCTTCAGTTCTAGTTGTGTCTCTGGGTCCCACAGTCTGTTATTCTTCCCCATCCCATAATAATAGCTAATAATCATAGCTAATGTTTATTACATGCTTATAATGCACTGTACAAGTTTTTAACTTATTTAATCCTCAAAACAACCCATTAGAAAGGCACAATTATTATATCATCGGATTATTAAACTATTTTTCAAATTAAGAAACTGAAACAAACAGGTTAAGTAATTTGCAAGAAATCATGCTATAAATTATTTAAAGTTAAAGGATGCAGTGGAATACAAAAATGTAGAGTGAAAGATGCATTAAAATAAAAATATTTTAAATCTGTGGCAAATTACTAGGAGGGCCAGGGAGCTTATCTTTCAGAAAGATTACTGAATTATACCAAAATATGTACAAGTGCTTTCCCAAAATTCTGGCAAGGATCATAGAGATTCAAAAGGTAGAAAAATTTGAGACTTTCTGCAATTAAACTTGAGCAAGTTTAGATAAAATTTTGCAAAGGGAGGAAGGAAAAAAAATTAAAAAGAGGGAAGGAAGAGATGAGAAAAAGAGAGAAAGCAGGTCAGGGAAGGAAAATAACCATTGTGGGCAAGGCACCTTTTCCAGAATAGTTTAATCTTGTGATTTACTGGTATCCTACACTCCTTTGTCTTTCTCTCTCTTTCCATTGCACCCTTCTGGTGAGATCCTAGTCTTTCTCTATTCCTGTGTTATAGGTATCTGAGTCATGTTTCACCCTGGAATCTGTCTTCAACCTCTGTTCCTTCATTTATTGAAGAGATTACCAAACATTCGGTACTCAAGTCAGACAGACCTGTGGCTTCCCTGTTCCTGAATATCCCCTCCCCATTCAGTTCACCTCAACCTTCAGACCCATTTACATTCCACCCATCTCCTGAATCCAGTCTCTTGCCTACTGGCCCTCTCTCCTCTGGTCCACGCTCCCCTTTCTTGTGCCAGGATTCACACAGCTGCACTTCTGCTCTATCGGAGTCCTGGGCACCCTTCACTTCCATGCTCCACTGCTGCAGCCAGCGGGCTATTTTCATGTTTACACACATCATGGCCACCGCCATCACCAACAGTTCCTCCACCCCTGCCATGTGTCTCAGGGTCCACCCATACTTTCCTCTCCCAGCCTCATTTCACAACTCTCTCCCTTTCACTCTGTGCTCCAACTTCCAGAACCTTCCTTCCATGGCTCAGACACATAATGCTCATTCCCACTTCTGGCATCTGCAGGTGCCCATTCTTTTTCATCCACACTGCCCCCTCTCCACTCCACTGCCCTTTCCCTGGTCAACGCCGACTACCTTTCAGATTTCACTGACGTTTAACTTCTTAGGGAGGTCTTGCGTGACCTTCCAGCCTAGATTGGGCTCTGTTGTTAGTTGTTTGTACCATTTCTACAACACATTCTTTTCCTTCTGAACACTAACCTGAGACTCTGATTATACATTCACTTCTTTGAGTGTTTCCTCTGAAGTCATGCCTGTTCCATCCACTAATTGTAGGCACTGTGAACGCAGAGAACACATCTGGCCGTGCTCATTATGTCACTCAGCTCTGTACCTGCCACATATGCAGCGTTCACTGCCTGAATGAATGGGTTCATCTCAAATTCACAGCAAACCTAATTGTCCCTGTGCCTGAAGACATACAGCAAGTGTAGCCACAAACACTGGGTCCAGCTTTAGAAACCAGCTTGCTCAAACCCAACTGGCATGGTTTACTATACCCCCCATACCACCATCTCCATCTAGACAATAGCCGACTTTCATTTCTACAGAGTCATAGAAAGGTAACTGGTTTGCAAAATCAAAATTTTTTCTGCGTACTAAGGACGCACTTGGCTACTGGGTCCTTGTAAATGAACTTTGTTATTAAAGAAGTGAGCCAATTAGAAAAGATTCATTTTTGATACATTTTAATGAAGGAAATTTCTACATCCCTTCAAAAAAAAAAAAAAAAACCCACCATCTGGTACAAATATAAAGAAAACTCACCCTGCTAATGACATGTGCAAACATGAATAATGAAACCTAAAGGGCAACAGAAAGTCTTCTGTCTCTGATGTGTGTAAGGATTTTTAGGAAGTCTGCATTATTTGAGGAAAGTTTTCCAGGAAAAAGTAAGAGCAGCTTTTCATTCTCAGTGCCTCAATCAGCATTTGAATTAAACGAGAAGACAAAAGAAGATCCTCCAAACCAACAGAGATTTCAAACTGCTAAACTTCCTCCAAACTGCATTAACATAAACAGAACCAGAATATATGATATTCAGAAAGCATCACAAAAGTTGGCCTCGCTGAGCCAAAGAATACGCCATTAAAAAGCAAACATTGTCGGGGAAAACAGAGCTTCCACCAAAAGCAAGAATAGGCACCGCTCTGGAGGTATTGAGACAAAAAATGCTATTCACACAGAAGCACAGGGTTTCCAGGGGCAGCGAGCTGGACACAGCTTTCGTGGACGGCTGCCACCAGGCGGCCGCTGTGGGTATTACAGCTACTTTAAATGTTTTAATTCCAAAGATTCCCCCAGAGAAAACTACCTGTGAAAATTCTCAAATATAGAGATCACGTCCTGGTATTTTTCATCACTCTACCTATCAAACCATTATTCTGACAAATTATAGTTTCCCCTTAAAATGGATTGGGAGGCAAAATAGAGCTTATAGCTAAGTTGAACAAGCATGCCGCATAAAATCTAACTCTATTTATGTCCCCCCGCCCCCCCCTCCCCCGCCGACTGTCCCTTGGAATTTATTCAATGAGGTTGGTTTTTATTTCCTCGCTTCAGGATGAAAATTCATGCAGCCTCCTACACTGTTGGTGGGAATGTAAATTGGTACATCCACTACGGAAAACAGTATGGAGGTTCCTAAAAAACTAAAAATAGAACTACCGTATGACCCAGCAATCCCACTCCTGGGCATATATCTGGAAAAGATGAAAACTCTAATTCAAAAAGATACATGCACCCCAATATTCATAACAGCACTATTTACAATAGCCAAGACATGGAAACAACCTCAATGTCCATCAACAGATAAATGGATAAAGAAGATGTGGTATATATATATATACACAATGGATATTACTCAGCCATAAAAAAGAATGAAGTAATGCCATTTGCAGCAACATGGATGGACCTAGAGATTATCATACTAAGTGAAGTAAGTCAGACAGAGAAAGACAAATATCATATGATATCACTTTCATGTGGAATTAAAATATGGTACAAATGAACTTATATACAAAACAGAAACAGACTCACAGACACAGAAAACAAACTTATTGTTACCAAAGGGGATAGTGGGGGGCAGGGGTGGCAGAGATAAATTAGGAGTTTGGGATGAACATATACACACTACTATATATGAAATAGGTAACCAACAAGGACCTACTGTATAGTGCAGGGAACTGTTCTCAACATCTTGTAATAACCTATAATGGAAAAGAAACTGAAAAAGACTATATATACATATATAGACTATATTCATATATATATAATATACATACATATATATATATACAAAAAACTGGATCATTTTGCTGTATACCAGAAGCTAACACAACATTGTAAATCAACTATACTTCAATTAAAAAAAAAAATTTCGGGCAGCCCAAGTCTTTTTTGATTATAAGAAATATTGTTGCAATTTGGTGATCAAATAGTTGGTCCCTTGTATTGGTCAGAATTTCAATCTAGCATTAAAGGTGAGTCAACTCTAGCTTAGGCCAGAATCTAGCAGAAAGCTGATGTTGGGGAAGGAGAGGATGTGAGTTGTCTCTTTTCTAGCTTAGTATTTCTAACCCCAAAATGAAGATATTTGGAGATGGAGCCTTTGGGAGGTAATGAGGGTTAGGTGAGACCATGAGGGTGAGGTCCTTACAATGGGATTAGAGCCCTTCTAGGAAGAGACACCAGAGAGCTTGCTCACTCCCTTTCCATGAGCAGGTTCTGAGTAGAGGCCACATGGGAACATAGCAAGAAGGTGGCCATCTGCAAACCAGAAAGAGGGTCTTCACCAGAACTTAACCATGCTGGTACCCTGATCTCAGATTTCCAGCCTCCAGAAGTATGAGAAAACAAATTTCTGTCGTTTAAGCCACCCAGTCTACAGTACTTTGTTATGGCAGCCTGAGCCACTAAGACACAGGGTGAGTGGCAAGCCCCTTGGCATGTAGCAGCTGTCAAAGTAGCACAAGGGACCCAGTTCACACCTGCGGGAGGAGAGCAAGCTGCTCTGAAAAAACAGCACAGCAGGCATGCAGAACTCTAGTGATACATAATCAAAGTCCAGTGCAATTGGTTAAGCCAGCCATGACTGTCTTATTTCCTTTGTTCATATACTCCCTTTTCCAGCCTCTCTTGCAGTTTTCAGAAACAGGTGGCCAGGTCACAATGTTCTAGCCATAGAAATGAAGAGGGGCATCTTTTTGGAGTAATGTTTCTCCCCTGATGAAAAAAGAGAGAGCCACAGGAGGATTTCTCTCCCTCCCCCTTTCTTATCCTCAAGTCCCATCTTGATGCCTAGAATACTTCAGTAGGATAGCAGGCATCTTGCAACAAATAAGCACTGAGTCAAAAAGCTCATAGACTGAGGATGGAGAACTAAAAGGATAGAAATAGTCTCTGTCCTTACTGACATTTCTGAGCAGCTGTCCCACATCTGAATGCACCTGTGTCTAGAGTAATTGTTGTGGGAGATGACTACATATCCTTATTGATCAGATTTTCAGTTGCTTACAGGGGAATGCATTTTCATCCACATTGGAAAGGACAAGCAACAATGTGCACACAACAAAAATACATCACTAAGTACCTCCAAGCTCCATTTTGCATGAAGCTAAAGAAAGAGAGACACATGCAGGCCCTGTTGTTTGGTGGTAAATCTGACCACTCTTCTTGGCATCCCCCAGCCCATCTTGACTTCTGGTGGAAAGACAGTAAACAACTTAGTAAATACTTCAAATAACCTTTAATGTAGATGTTCCTACCCTACAGGAAAGAGTTGCTAAGTTACCATTTGCACTTCATAACATACCTGCTGGTATGTAAATATCCAAAAGAAAGAGAAAGTGTAGCAAAATACCAAATAACAACACTGATAATAACAGTGAGGAAAATACTACTAGCTCATGAGTTGCAAAGATCCCCAAAGTACAGAAAGTACTTAGGACCTTATTTCTATCATCACACTAGATCACAGGGAATCAGGTTTTGCTAGGGTTGAGGATTCATATATTGGCAGCTCCTGACTTTTATGCATTGGACTTAACCTTCACTTTCATGCACTGTGTATTGATCTGACTAGATAAACTTTTATATGACACATAGGGACTCTCCTACTTCTACTGATCAGTGAGCACATGACTTGAGCCTGCCTGCCAACAGGTCAGTCTACCAATAGCACCCCCTTGATCAAAACTACCAAGGTCATCAGAGTATCTTGAATTCTACTTTATTGCATTTGTTACATTATGAATTGAATAGAAAACATAAAAAATAAAAGTTCCAACACTAAAGACAAAAAGTGCAGTTCTCCTCAATGCAAAGACTGATGAAACAAAGATGAGACTCACTTCATATGGAAGAAGTAGCATATATTTAGCCTCAATCCACCTCATATTGGATGCAAACCAGTTAACAGCATCCTTAATGTTATATAAAAAGAAAAGAATTAAATAATTTTTACAAAGTACTAGAAACAAATATTGAGGCTAAAAGGCTAGGGAAAAATCATGGTTTTATAATATTTTCTTTATCCTGGCAGATAAACCACACCACCTACCCGCCACTCATAATATATGAATCTATTGTTCTGACTCTACACATAGATCCTACACATCTTTGTCAATACATTCCATAAAGTAGGAGACTGCTTGTACTATGCATTGTGCTCATCAAAGCCTTCAGTAAAGGAATAATAGACCATCTCATTAGCTCTTCCAAATGTTTGCAGTTAAACTAAGTTCCACTCCAATATTTGCTGTCCTTGAGAAACCAGACTACAAAGGAGACACAGGGTCTTTCAATCATTTCTCCCCGCTTCCCTAATAAACAGAACTTCTACATGTATTGAAATAGGATATCTGATCCCATAAACAATTAATGAGCCCCCCATGAGTCAGTGTCTGGCCTTGGCAGTGTTTTCCTCCTAACAGTCTCCCAGGAGAATTACACACAGAGACCAACCTCTGATTGATTATAGACCAATGATGGGAACATTACCACACTCCCCATGTTATTTCCTAATAAGTGCCCTCAGCCTTGCACTCCACCATAAATTCAGCTCATTACAGAGATCCTTGAGAGTGTCCACTTTTGCCGGTCTTTCCCTTCCTGCATCCAAGAGATGGATCATTCACTCATGGGCTGCTTGTAGTTTTGCTTTCTGCCTTCACATATTCCTCTACTCACAAGGGTCAAAACTGCCTTCATTTTTGTGTGAAGTCCACTTCCCCTTGTGAATGATGATGATCTTGAAATGTTGTTTGCTTCACTTTAGCCCCTTCCATCCAATTACCTCTTTACTTATCTCTTCTCTGTGTCAATGACTCACCTTCCTCCTCCTTTTAATAGAGCCATTCGTAGTCTTTCCTCAACCCAGTCCCACAGAAATTCCCTTCAACCAGACTCTGCTGTAAAAGTGCCTTCTATCAAAATTCTACATTCATATCTTTGAAGAGCATCAGTCTAAATATTTTATAAATAATTGTAATGAAATATTTATAAATATGGCCCTAACTATAAAATTTAAGTAATAAAGGATCACTTTAAAGAAACTGACTTTTTAAAATGATAAAAGGCAACCTTTGTTTGATGAGTTTAATAAAAGACTCATAATTTGAAACACATGATTTTACTATAAACTCATGATTTTATGAAGAATTGTAACCAACTATTTACCTTTTTCCTTAAGGTTTGAAAGAGCAAAAAATGACAAAAAGTATTTCAGTTGTATTATTTGTGAGAAAAAAATCCTGACATAAAATGTTGTTAGATATTAAAATCAGTTATCAAAGGAGATTGTGAAGTCCCTAGCCTTGAGTAGATGAAACTTCAAAATGAATTCTTATTTACCTGAAGGGAAGCTAGGGATGATTTTGATGACCTCTGCAAGTCTAATTCTATCCAATATTATGCCCAAGTTGTATACAAGTTGGTTTTTTTTTTTTAAGAATCAAAATATGTAGTAGAAACACAGAAGTGACTGAATACAAATGTTAACTATCTTCGGGAAAATATACCTCTTGATAAAATGCTACAAGAAACTCACATAATCCTCTTTACATGTCAGTAATGATTTCTGTTTGAGATTCATTCTGGTTATACATCCATGAGGAACGGTACAGTTTATTTAGGGGAGTGATAAAAAGTTAACAACCACTTCTCATTTTATTAGAGGAAAAGAATCAGTCAAACATTTTAATGTACATGATTGCAAAGACTTAGAAGCAAATTAATGAAATACTCCCTTGTTCATTCAGAAGTATATTCTCCTCTGTTGGGGATATATTTATTTCACTTAATGAAATAGCCAATGAAGATTCAAAACTGCTTATAATCAAAAAGCAGCAATTTGGGATTAAGGAAGGATGCTGTGTGAATATGCAGAAAGAGTAGGAGAAAAAAATCAGAGAGTAATTTATAGGTGAACTTAAGAATGAAGAGAAGTTGAAGGAATCAGAACTTGCTACATTGCCAGCAGTCTCTCTCTTAATCACTGACGGGTTCCAAAAGCTCATGTTGAAAACCCTCCTTTAGAATTTAGAGCACATGTATATTCCCACACAGTCATAGCATCTATGGGTTGTAAAGAGCCTCACAGATCATTTAAATCAAGTGCTGCTCTGAGACTTAATCACCTCTTACATCATCCCTGCCAAACAAATAAGGTTATAAATGGCAATTAAGCCTTCAGATTACATAACAAAATTGTGTTTATATCATAAAGTACCCTAACATATGCAATAAACACATAGTAAACACATACTTCATCATTCCACTTCGTATTATAGCGTCTTTATTTAGAAAATGGGATCAAATCTTAGTTCCAGTTTTGGGTGTCAGCTACACAGACACATCTCCTGTAGGCCCAAGACCCAAGCAGGAACATCCCCTGTCTCCACCCCCCGTGCAGGCACCGGAGGGTTGAGAACTAGACCCTGGAGCAGGGCTGTGAGGAGAAGGACCAGGATTTATGTGGAAGGGCAAGAGGAGAATGGGCTAAGGGTGAGGGGAGAGGGAAGAAAGAGACTGGAGGTAACAGAGAGTGATGAGATTTACAGCTCCTGCATCTCCCTTTGCCTTTCCTTTCTTGCCTTCAAACTCAGTACTGCCCCGAGGCAAGCCTCCTCTCTCATGTATCCTCCTCTCTTCACACAAGGTGGAAGCCCTGAATATCCTATTCAGTCAAGCTTTAAATCAGTCATTTATTTGTTAACTTGGTTTTTTAAATTTTATTTCTACTTTGCACTCTATCTCTCTGTCACTTTGCATCTCTTGGTGTTCACCAATGAGCCAAGAGTCCCTGGAGCCCAGGTGCCACCATATTGCACATTTCTGGATACCCAATGCCTATCTATGACTGGCTCACAGAATGTGCTAAAATATGTGTTTATGGGATAAGTATTTTTAAATAAAGGGAAAAGAAAGGGATTAGAAAGAGGAGAAATAACTTAGGTCTTTTAAAGGCAGTAGAATGGAACTCTCTCTCTTATCTTTAATCTCCTTCCCACTTACAACCATCAGCCAGAGCTGGGCTGTGAGGGATGGAGATGGGAACCAGCAGTAGAGATATGAGAAGTGACCGTTGAAGGAATGTCCCCTCACTTTTCTCTCCCCTTCCTACTTTTCTTCCTCTTCACCCACCCTCCTAGACACTTCCTCTAGTCTGAACTGAGTGCTTGAAGAGGGGGAATCTGGAATCGTAAGGATATTGTTTCATGGAACAAGAGGTCTGAAGGAGTAAGAAGAAAGATAGGAGGAGAAAAATTCCCAGAAGAAAGCATTTATTCCTTATGTGGCACAGATGGTCAGTGCTCACTAAATATCCATGTATTTCTCCATGTTTCCCAAACCCATACATCAGAGTAATGTCAGGTGACTAATTCTTATCAATAGAACATGAGCAGAAACAGTATGCCAGCTCCCATCTGAGAAAGGTACGAACAGCTGTTCCTTTTCTGAGATTGCTCTTTTCCCCTGCTACATTGACCTTGGAGGCCATTTGCTCCAGGGGGCATTATGACAAGATGGAAGAGCTGTCAGACACAAATCGACTTTATATGAGGGTAAATAAGAATTTTTTGTACAAAGCCACTGCAGTTCAGGGAGTTATATGTTACCACAGTACCGCATAGCATTACCTAACTGAAACACCTTTTCTCACCCAACTGGTGCAGCCTTTAATTGGAAAAGAAAGTTTACTAGTCATGCTTACAGGTCAAGGGCTGCCAGACTTAGGCATTGGTATCTCAACCACAGTTTCCAATCCAAAGTTAGAAACCACGTCAAAGTCAACACTTCCTATTTCTACCTGTCATTTAGTTAGAAGATGCACCATTTTTAAAGAATTGTCTACAGGATATATTCAAACAGTGTATTCTTCCTGATACTCCTAAATCCACCCCTGAGTGAAGCCTTGACAGAAGAGCTTTATTTATTGCATTGTCCACCTTGTAGAATCATTCTGAGCTCAGCAAGAGGCCTTTAGATCAAGGGACGCTACAAAAGACAGATGTGAAACTCACTGCAGTAGTCACTGAAAAGATATTGTGAGCAGTACTGCTCATTTATTGCACAATATCATCTTTATAAGAATCTTCTCAATAATTTCCTTTCTTGTCTTAATCAGTAATAGCTTTTCTTCTTCTATACAATAGAATCATATTAATGCCTATCTCATTAAATACGTGTTGCAAGGACTAAATTAAATAGTGCATTTTAAAAAGCTTAACATGGTGACTGGAACAGAGTAAGCACCAAATATATTTTTGCTATTATTATGAATTTTTAAAATCTTAATTGAACTGTAAATTGTGTTAATGCTCAATATGTTTTCTAATAGATAAGAGCCCAAACTGGAGCCTATTGGTAGCAATTTTATCATATGTCTCCAACTTTGTTTTGTACTTCATTTCTTTCTTATACTTTTGTAATGTAGGTAACTTTGCAGCACTCTTTATATTCCTTTAAGTTGGTCTAAATTCTTTTCAGATCACAAAGACTATAAATAAAAAATGAACAGACTAAACCCTAGGTTCTTGACTTACCTTTTATTAACATTCAGAGAGGGAAAATGAAGCAACAATGAAAAGCCTATGGTATAAATAGAATTCTTTCCATTAGAGCATTCTCTTTCTTTCCTACTGGTATAAAAGATGTAAATCTTACCATCTGTGATTGGAGAACACACAAGCTCTAACTAGGCTCCATAAACTAGTTTGACTTTGACACCTCAGTCAAAACTTTACAAAGGATGTATCCCTTTCAGCAAAACCTGTCCTCAAGACACTCATGCTGAGGATGAGAGTCTACTCTGTGCGTGGACCTGAGACATGTAAAGATTCTTTGGACAAAAGCTATAATTGTGGTGGCCAATTTCCAAACAAATTCTTAAGACCCATAGTGTGACAATATATTTATAGAAACAGAGTATTTAAAATATGAAATTGTTTGAAAAATATGGCTGTATGGTCATCATGATAACAGACTTAAAACATTATTGCCCTTAAGCTCAAAGTAAATTAGTTCTATTCAATTCAAGAAACATATACTGCCTTTTGTTTCCTGGTCAGGGTACTAGACTCTGCAGACTTAGAGATAAATAAAGCATGGACCAAACCCTCAAAGTTTCTGTAACTGGGAAAGATACACTTAAATAATTATTCTTTGTTACTAAACACTCTTCATTGTCTTCTATAGCATTGATCACAAATAGCCATTGTACATTTGTTTATTTGCGTATTTACTTTCTGCCTCCTCCACTAAACCATTAGCTCACTAGGGGCCATGACTTTCTTGTACATTATGAATTCAGCTCTTGTACAGAAGCCATTACATGTTAGACACTCAGCAAATATTTTCTAAATAGTAATGTAGTCTTATGCAATATAAATAGAAATCCATAGCTTTCATACATACAAACAACAACACTTAGAAGATGTAATGGAAAAGATCCATTTCTAATGGCAACAACAATAAAGTAAATCCACAAGGGATGTGGGAAAACAATATGAGAAAAAATGGATAGATTCCTGAAAGATTCAGAAGAAGAATTAAATGAATGGAAAGATATACCAAGTTTATAGATAAAAAGACTTAATATTATAAAAATGCCAATTCTCCCTAAGTTAATTCCTAAATTTAACAATCCCAATAAAATAGTAAAAAAAAGAAGTTTTGTTCTGAAACTAGATAAGCTAATTCTAAAGTTCCTATGGAAAAATATACTAGCAGTTATAACCAGGAAATTTCTGAAATAGAAAAACCTTACAAGCCAATAAATGCACTATAAAACTTCAATAATTAAATCAGTGTAGTATTGGGACATATATAACAGACAAAATAAGAGAAGATAAATTCTCTTCTCTTATTTGGTCTGTTCCAACTTAAATGGGAATTTAATACATGATAAAAGTGGTGTTCAAATCTGCGGTGATAAACATGAACATTAATACATAATGTTGTGGGCAAACAAATAGCCATCTGGAAAATGATGCTTTTGAATTCATAAGTAACACCATATTCAAATTCCAAATGGATTTAGGATTTAGGTATAGAAAAATAAAACCATAACATGGTAGAATTCTTTTAAAAGCCACGAAATGGAAGTAGCCTTTATTGCAATGACTCAGAAGCAAGAAGTGGAAAGAAAAGATTGATAATCTCAACCACATAAAATTCATAAACTTTACATTCAAAAACAGTATAAGAATAAGCTGGAGGAAAATATTTACAAGCCATATCACTGTCAAAGGACTACACTTACTAATATATAAAGAGTCCCTAGAAATTCAAAAGGAAAATAACAAAAAACTAGGAGAAATATGGACAAAGAACATAAACAGACAGTTCACAAAGAAAAAAATACAAATGGCTATTAAACATATAAAAATACTCATAATTTTAAAAATGCAAATTAAAACTACATTTCTCACTGTGATAGGTATAATTCTATGAAGGCCTCATGATTTTCATCCTCTAGTGTTAGACGCCATGTAATCCCCTTCCCTTGAGTGTGACTGGGACCTATGACTTGCTTCTAACCAATAGAATGAGACAACAGTGTTGGGCTGTCACTGCCTTGATTAGGTTATGTTATGTGGCAAATGGAATAGGATGACACTCTATGGTTATGTTACATAAAATAAGATTGCATCTTAACAGACTATGCAGACTTAGACTATACTATACTTAACAGCAAGAGAATCTCCTGCTGGCCATGAAAAAGCCACCTGATGTGATGTGAACTGTCTGTAAAGAGGGTCACATGGCTGAGAACTGTAGGCAACATTGAGATACTAAGAGCATCATTTCTACAAATATAAGATACTGACTTCTTCCAACAACCAACACTAGCTTGGAAGAAGGCCTCGAGCCTCAGATGAGATTGCAGTCCCAGGCAACATTTTAATTGCAACCCCAGTCCCTGAACAGAGGACCCAACTAAACCATGCTTGGGTTGCTTGTCCACAGAAAGGGTGAGATAATAAATGTGTATTGTGTTAAGCCACTAAGTTTGTGGTAATTTGTTATGCAGCAATAGGAAACCATTGCATTCATCAATCATGTTGGCAAAAATACAAGAGTGCAATACTGTGTGTTGCTAAGTTATGCCCACAGGCCAACTTATACATTGACAGTGGGACATCAAATGGTTCAATGTCTGTGGGGGGAAATCTGGCAATCTCTAACATAGTCACATTTACACTTGCCATTTGTCCCAGCAGTCTCACTTCCGGAAATCTATCCTATACTTGCATACCTATGAAATGATATACGTACAAAAGTTTTCATTAAAATATTATGTATAATAATAAAAAATGGAAACAAACCAAGGGTCCAACAATTGGGGATTGGTTAAATTATCCAGGGTCATCTACTTAGTGGAACATTATGTATCCATAAAAAAGAGGAATGATGAAGATTTCTATACAGTGATACGGAAAAAAATTTCTAGGATATGTTATTAAGTGGAAAAAAGTAAGGTTCAGAACAATATATGTAGTGTGTTGCCTTTTGATAAGGAAAACTTATGCATAGAGAAACAAATTATTTTAAAACAATTACCTGTAGGGAATGGGGAGAAACAAGATGGATGGGGATAAGAATAGGAGCAAGTCTTCTCCATGAATACTTTTTAATCATTTTTATTTTTGAAACATACACATGTATTACCTATTACAATTAATTTGATATTCTTTAAAATTATTGAATGGATAGATGTAAAAAAGCACTGTGTTATATGGGTGTATATTCAAGATGCAGAGGTGACAATGGATAAGGAGGGAGTGACAGAGTAACATCAGTCTCGTATTCGCATGGGGACAGGGATTCTAAGATTTTTGAAAGATGGTCAAGTGTTACAACAGATGGACAAGCCTCAGAAGGACATTACAGATAACAAGAACTGTGTTCAAACATACAGTGAGGTGAAACTGACAGTACATCTAGGGAACAAAAGAATCTGATCTCATTAAATGTAATAGGGGTACCGAGAGCTACCTAGGGAGAAAGACAGGCAGAGACCATATCAAGGGGTCCTTGGAAGCTCTTCTAAGGAAGTTGAACTTTACACTTTGCATAAGGTTTATGTCTTAAATAAAATCATTCTAATAACGGTTTGGAGGATGTATCAGAGGAGATCTGAATTTGTTTCCTGTGGCTGCCTTAAAAAATTGTTACAAACTTGGTGGCTCAAAACAACAGAAATGTATTCTCTCACAGCTCTGGAAGCCTGAAATCTGAGCCAGAAGTCTGAAATCAAAGCTTCCCACTGGAAGCTCTAGGGGACAATCCATTCTTTGCTTCTTCCAGGTTCTGGTGGTTGTCTGCATCCTTGGCTGTGGCACTCCAACCTTTGCCTTCATCTTCACGTGGACTTCTCTGTGTGTCTGTGTCCTCTCTTCTGTCTCTTCTAAGAAAACTTGCCATTGGATTTAGGGCACACCTGGGTAATCTAGGACAATCTCATCTCAAGATCTCAATTATATCTGCAAAGACCTTGTTTTCCAAATAAATTCACATTCACAGGTCCCAGGGATTAGGACATGGACATTTTCGGGCAGCCACTATGGTCAGTGCTAAGGACAGGAGACTATTTAGAAGTGATTGTAATTGATCAGGTAAGAGATGTTTAACAAGTATTCAGCCTTTCTGATTAAGAAGTTCTAAGGGCAAATATCCCACAAGCCATTTAAGTTTTCCAGAAATCCACTCCACATATTTCTTTCTAAGCCCACCCCTCTTGCCTTGACTTTTATTTAAGCAGTTGAATGTATGTTTTCAGCTGTCTCCTCATCTCTTCTAAATCTCCTTATGTCATAACCACTGTGTAGCATTTTCTACTATAGGGACAATTCTGGGCTTCCTAATCTGGAGTAGCAGTTCTCAGGGAGATTCTCTCCCTGATAAATACAGTTAGCTAGAGGAAACTGTAGCTAAAGAAAGCCTGAGGCATATAGCATTAAAGTTTCTGATAAGGCCTATGTGTAAGCATACCAATCTTCATAAAAACTAGATATGAGAATTTCTAGAGTAGGTAATAGCATATTAAAATAGGATGCAGAAGAAGAAGCAAATCTTTACACTTCACAACTTTCTCCTTCCAAATGAAGGAGAAAGATGAGAAGTCAAAGCTCCCATCTCCCCCTCCAAAAATGTCACTTTCTGCCAGCTTTAGGTCAAAATTAAGCAGAAAAGAGCAATCCTCCAGAACATGAGCTGGTCGCCCCCTCCTTATGCCTCTAGCCAAATTTTAGTTATTGACCCTCGATCTAATTAACCAATGCTCCAAGTGATCCCTTACTTTCTAATCAGAAATTATCACTTTCCAACAGTTAAGGCTCTGACTCTAAACCACTCCTGTCCAAAAGAATCTTCTGTGATGATAGAAGTTCCTATATCTGGGCTATCCAATATGGTGTCCACTAGCCAGACATGGCTATTGACCACTTGAACTGTGGATGGTATGAGGGAGGAACTAATTTTCCAATTATCATTCATTTTTATTAGTTTATATTGAAATAGCCATGTGTGGTTATTGGCTACCATATTGGACAGCACAACTGTGAACGCTGTTGGACACAGGACCTGGCCCATCTTCCTTTTTGGACACAGTCAAGTTCTATCTTGGTATCAACCTTAGTCTTGGCCTATTTTTATACTTACTCCCTGTTCCCAGAAAAGCATCTAGCAAACCTACTGGCGTTCATGGCCATCAATTATATTTCAATGACACAAGTTAGGAGGTTTTCTTCTCCCTTATATTGGTTCAAGATGTTACAAGAAAAGACCTAAAGACACTGACTAGATATTTTCAAAGACATGATCATAACTGTGGGACCCTTTAATAGCCAGAGCCTCACTTTGTGGTTGTTTTTGTATGTGTGTGTGATAAACTCACCCTTTCTTTCTCACCTCTCATTCTAGACAAATTAACAAAGACTTCTTTAGCTCTTGGATTTAATTGCACACGTTTCAATCACGTGTGATTGAAACATGTACATTTACATACATTATCATTGTAAGTATGAAGTTGCAGTAGTTTCTTTCTTTTTTCTTTTTTTTAAACATCTTTATTGGAGTATAATTGCTTTACAATGGTGTGTCAGTTTCTGCTTTATAACAAAGTGAATCAGTTATACATATACATATGTCCCCATATCTCTTCCTTCTTGCGTCTCCCTCCCTCCTACCCTTCCTATTCCACCCGTCTAGTTGATCACAAAGCACCGAGCTGATCTCCCTGTGCTATGCGGCTGCTTCCCACTAGCTATCTATTTTACGTTTGGTAGTGTATATATGTCCATGCCACTCTCTCACTTTGTCCCAGCTTACCCTTCCCCCTCCCCATATCCTCAAGTCCATTCTCTAGTAGGTCTGTGTCTTTATTCCCATCTTGCCCCTTCGTTCTTCATGACCAATTTTTTTTTTTTTTTTAGATTCCATATATATGTGTTAGCATACGGTATTTGTTTTTCTCTTTCTGACTTACTTCACTCTGTATGACAGACTCTAGGTCCATCCACCTCACTACAAATAACTCAATTTCACTTCTTTTTATGGCTGAGTAATATTCCATTGTGTATACGTGCTACATCTTCTTTATCCATTCATCTGTTGATGGACACTTAGGTTGCTTCCATGCCCTGGTTATTGTAAATAGAGCTGTAATGAACATTTCGGTACATGACTCTTTTTGAATTATGGATTTCTCAGGGTATATGCCCAGTAGTGGGATTGCAGTAGTTTCTTACACTGTTTTCCTGTTCCCAACTACCAATGTCTATGTGGAGTGAAATTGGCAATTCATTGAAAGGGTGTGTATAAGGCATTTAGGTCCAGACTCATTCTCTTTCTCAGAAATCCTACAGATGCCCCCAAGAAAACCAACAGGAAATCATTTTTTCAGTGGATGATTTTTACCACATCTAACTATAAAGCATTAAAAGAACACTGAAGTTTTCAGTAAGTAAACTAGGCTGAATAAACCTGAATTCTTCATTCCCGAAGAAGCGAGAATATTGTAACAAATCCTCTGTCCCTTTATTCACAGTGTTAAAGGGAACTTTCAACTCTGAGATGTTGAAGAAACAGAAATGGTTGTGACAGTGAAACTACTGGTAGGGAAATCTCATATACAAAATATCACTAGATTACACGATGGTAAGCCTACAATTAAGAGAATATAAGAAAGAACAAGACCAAATCTATAAATAATCTATAAATAATAAAGATAACATAAGAATGAATAAGATCAAATTTCTACAGCTCTCAGAGCCTCTCAGAGAAAACAGTTTCAAAACTACATGATATTATTACACATCATTAGTGTTTTAATGGAGCTGATTGCCCTGCCATTCTTTTTGATGTTGTTTTCTCTTCTTAAATAAAAGTTATTTTTGTGACACCAACAGCCATTAGAGGAAAAATGATTCAGTGGAATACATCTCAGTGGTGTTTAACAACAGGCTATAATTATTCATTTCTATTAAGAGCCATCATTTAGGTACTAGAATTTTGAGAGCAGCTTGAGCAAATTGATTCCAAGTTAACTTAAAATAGATGTTAGATAGACAATAGATAAATAGATGATATAGATATGTATTTTTGAAACACAAAATATTTATTTATGATTGTGTTTATTAAATAGCCTTCAAGCTCATTGGAATACATTGGTTCACCTATTTTTTCACATATAGGAGATTTCTATAAAATAGAATCCTAGACTTTAAAGGAACTTTAGCCATTGTCAAGAGTAAGAGCCCCAGGGCAGATCTACATGGTTCTAACATTACCTTTGATGTGTGAACTTAAGAAATAAAAATATATGCACCCTTTTTATGTCTCAGTTTCCTCATCTGTAAAATGATTTAAATAAAAAGTAGCTACTTCATTAAGATGCTGTAAAGGTTAAATGAGCTCATTGCTGTTAAGCACATAGACTACGACCTGGCATCTAGTAAGTGCTTGGTAGCTGTTAGTTCCTATCATCTTCATCATCTCCATTATCAACATTTTAAAGATGAAAACAACAATGTCCAGGTAGGGAAAGTGATTTTTCCAAATCATACAACTAATATTAAGCACACAGAAGAACCTGAGTCTCTTGGCAAGTAGCCTGTGTCTTTTCCACCCTGCCATGCTGCCTGAGCTGTTTTATGCTCCACCATTCTATGCTATACTTTCTTCTTCATGAAATCCTTATCATGAACATAACAAGAAGAAAAGAATCCAGAGAAGAGGAAGCCTAGAGGTGCCAGTTCTAGAGGTCTCAAGGCAAAACCACAGAGGCCAAAGTAGCTGCTGAAACCAGTCAGGTCAGTGTCATTGTCAAAGGTCCCTTCACCCAAGTATCTCTCTATCTGCTGCTATCCTTAAAATTCCTTTTTATTTTATTTTATTTATTTATTTATTTATTTTTTGCACATACATATATATTCTTTAATTAATTTATTTTTTAAGCTGAAGTATAGGGTTTTCTTAAACATCTTTATTGGAGTATAATTGCTTTACAATGGTGTGTTAGTTTCTGCTTTATAACAAAGTGAATCAGCTATACATATGCATATATCCCCATATCTCCTCCCTCCTGCGTCTCCCTCCCACCATCCCTATCCCACCCCTCTAGGTGGTCACAAAGCACCTAGCTGATCTCCCTGTGCTATGCGGCTGCTTCCCACTAGCTATCGACTTTACATTTGGTAGTGTATATATGTCCATGCCACTCTCTCACTTTGTTCCAGCTTACCCTTCCCCCTCCCCAGGTCCTCAAGTCCATTCTCATCATGTGCATCTTTATTCCTGTCCTGCCCCTATGTTCTTCAGAACTTTTTTTTTTTTAGATTCCATATATATGTGCTGGCTTACGGTATTTATTTTTCTCTTTCTGACTTACTTCACTCTGTATGACCGTCTCTAAGTCCATCCACCTCACTGCAAATAACTCAATTTCGCTTCTTTTTATGGCTGAGTAATATTCCATTGTATATATGTGCCACATCTTCTTTATCCATTCATCCATTCATCTGTTGATGGACACTTAGGTTGTTTCCATGTCCTGGCTATTGTAAATAGAGCTGCAATGAACATTGTGGTACATGACTCTTTCTGAATTATGGTTTTCTCAGGGTATATGCCCAGTAGAGGGATTGCTTGGTCATATGGTAGTTCTATTTTTAGTTTTTTAAGGAACCTCCATAATGTTCTCCATAGTGGCTGTATCAATTTACATTCCCACCAACAGTGCAAGAGTGTTCCCTTTTCTCCACACCCTCTCCAGCATTTATCGTTTGTAGATTTTCTGATGATGGCCATTCTGACTGGTGTGAGGTGATACCTCATTGGAGTTTTGATTTGCATTTCTCTAATGATTAGTGATGTTGAGCATCCTTTCATTTGTTGTTGTATTTGTTGGCAATCTGTATATCTTCTTTGGAGAAATGTCTATTTAGGTCTTCTGCCCATTTTTGGATTGTGTTTTTCTTTTTTTTTTTTGATATTGAGCTGCATGGGCTGCTTGTAAATTTTGGAGATTAATCCTTTGTCAGTTTCTTCATTTGCAAATATTTTCTCCCATTCTGAGAGTGGTCTTTTCATCTTGTTTATGGTTCCCTTTGCTGTGCAAAAGCTTTTAAGTTTCATTAGGTCCCATTTGTTTATTTTTTTTTATTTCCATTTCTCTAGGAGGTGGGTCAAAAAGGATCTTGCTGTGATTTATGTCATAGAGTGTTCTGCCTATGTTTTCCTCTAAGAGTTTGATAGTTTCTGGCCTTACATTTAGGTCTTTAATCCATTTTGAGTTTATTTTTGTGTATGGTGTTAGGGAGTGTTCTAATTTCATTCTTTTACATGTAGCTGTCCAGTTTTCCCAGCACCACTTATTGAAGAGGCTGTCTTTTCTCCATTGTATATTCTTGCCTCCTTTATCAAAAATAAGGTGACCATATGTGCATGGATCTATATCTGGGCTTTCTATCCTGTTCCATTGATCTATATTTCTGTTTTTGTGCCAGTATCATACTTAAAATTCCTTTTTATGATGAACAACTTTTCATTGCATAATTTAAGTACATAATAAAAAGTATTTTTTTAATTATAAAAAACACACATTGGCTTATATTTACATTATTCATATCAAAATGTTACTTTTAAGAACTTTTAAAAATTTACTTACTCTTAATACTTTTAATAATTATAAGACAAAATATACTAATATATAATAATAATATTAACATAGTAAATAAGAACATAAGAGCATTAACCATAGAGCAGGAGATGTTGAGGCATGGGATGAAATGGAACATATTGGATGCTCTGCATATGGAAATCAAACTTCACTTTCTTCACCATTGGCTGAGAGCTAGGAGTGGAGCACAGCTCCATCATGAGCCATTTCATAAACAATGAACAAGGACACACAAAGGGCAAGAACTTCTCTGCTCCTTCCACAAAACACCAATGCCACTCCAGATCCAAGTCAAAGTAGGTCTATTGCCATGAAGAAAATGATTATCATGGGGACCCTGCAGGAGAGCCAACAAAGCATTTGGTGTCACATTTCCTGATCCCTGTGGACATTCAGGGAAAAAACAGGCTCCTGTTATGTGTGTTATATTGTTATATGTGTTATAATCCAAATTTTTACATAGCATGAAAAAGAAAAAAAAGAAGCCATCAACAAACTTGCCATCTATCCCTATATTCCACAGGAATAATACTTTGCTTCTACCCAAAATGCTTTAAACATAATTCCCCTTTGTATTAGAGACTTAAAGTGTAAAGGCCAACTTGACTATAAAAGCTTCAGGAAAATCCATATATTTAAGTTCAGAATGGCTTTTCTTTCATTCCCGTGTAGTGGCTGCAAACCACATTGATGCATTTTATCAGGAGTCATACTGGCTCAAAGTAGAGCGATAAAAACCATAAGAACATAAAATCTTATTTTTTAAGTTCTTAGCTTTAAATATGTATCAGCAGGATGGAAGCCATTATTTTCTCCACATTAGCCTTAATGACTGTGCAAAGGATTTGAAAATCACTATTCTTGAAAAGTGGATTTGGCCATTGTCATACTGTCTCTGTCACCAAAGCTCTGTTATCAAAGCTTTCTCTCTTTTGTAAAAACAAATTTTTATCTGCCTAGCACTTTTCCCACATGCCAGTATACGGAACATTCCAAATCATTGATTAATTAGGGCAGTTGTTTTAATGAGAAAGATTGATTTTGTCTATTTGCATTATCTTCTCTTTTCTTGACCTCATTCTCCTTTGGGACATCAGTTATTATTCAAAGTCTCTACAGCTGGCTTGAAACTCCCCTGGGAACGTCAATTTAACAAACTGCCTCATGGAAAAGTATTGCTATCTGCTTTACCTCAGATATATATATAAACACACATAAGTGGGTGTCTTAGTCCATTTGGGCTACTGTAACAAAATAGCTTATAAACAAGAGAAATTTATTTTTCACAGTCTGTAGGCTGGATCATGGTGTCAGCATGGTTGAATGAAAGCCCTCTTCCAGCTTGTAGACTTTCTGTTGCATTCTCACATGGCAGAAAGGGGAAGGGATCTCTCTGGAGCTTCTTTTAAAAGGTAGTTTTGTAAGGGCTTCACCCTCCTGACTTAAGCACCTCCCAAAGGCTCTACCTCCTAATACCATGACCTGTGGGGATCAGGATTTCAATATACAAATTTGGGGGGAACACAAACATTCAAACCATAGCAGGGTGCATGCATATACACGTATATAGGATGGCAATTTGCTCTACTCTAAATGTATCCCTTCCTTCTTGCCTTCCTCAGAGTCCATCAAAGCAACCACTTCTTGAATGATACGCACTTTTCTAGCTGGAAGGAAAAACCCCGATGATTAAATAGGCACTATTTCATTTGCCCACAGAATAGCCAATTAATACACAAGAAGTAGCAGCGAGGTTAAAGAAACATGAAGCATAGATAAGGACCACAGAGTAAACCAAGTAAAGTGTCAACTCAGAAGGATAGCAAAGGACTAAAAATAGAGTAGATAGTCAATAAATGGTTATTGGTCAGCTAATTGATTTTGTTATTTACCCAGGAGCAATTTTAATTTTCTAAGAGGACTTATAATAAATTCCTACTGGTAGAATTTAAGATATTGCAGGAGACAATAAGGATTTTGTTTTAGTTTTGTACCCATTAAATTGTATCATGTAGTTGATCACTTAATTTTATCTAAATGTAAATTTGACCTTATGTTTGTCTTTTTGTACCATATAATTTTAAAAAATATTGATATGAAATGAAGTGGATTCTCAGATGTGGTCCCTGATTTAGTATTGGTCTGGTCGATGCTGGAATAAAAAGCATTCTTGGACGGATGTGGAGAGTGAAAATCTTTAACTTTCTTATTGTTTCATCTAAACTTGAACTGGGTGGAGACAGAAAGTAAGACTCACTTTGCAATTAATGACAAGCTAATCAGGAAGACTAACCCCAGCTAGTTTGTGAAAGGTCAATAGATTTCTTTACAAGCCTTAGCTTCCCTTACTATTATCAACCAAGGGAAGGATAAATGAGGTTAAAAACTTTAAGAATAAAGGAAGAACTAATGAACAAACAAGCAAAAAATAGTAGGATCTCTGGGGGAAATAGTTTTTTATAAAGATGTTCAGAAGAAGTACAATATAAATATCTGAGTTTTGATGCACTGATCTGATGTGTATATGCACCTACACATTCACTGAGATTAAGGTGCATGTTTCAATAAACATCAAGATTTATTATGCATTTGGAAAGTATTGACTGAGGTGAAAGTCAATACATCTTGATGTTCACCACAACAAAATCAATAGTTGCTTAATAATTTACCAAGATTCAGTGGATTTAATGTATCTGATGGCTATGAAGTAAAGTAAAACCACTACACTTCTTTCAGGAACACTTGATAAAGGATATAATACCAGCATCAAACATTTGGAACCAAAATTTATACCCTCTCCTTTTTGAATGAAGGCAAGTGAAACATCACCTTTCCCAGAACTGCAGATGTGAACTCTGAAATCTGAGCAAGGAGAAAGGAGTAACAGGAAGGAACCTCAGAGAAGACAACACTCATTAGAAAATAGATTCAGTGTCACAGATGAATGCGGGCATCTTGCCTGTGAATTAAACAGCAGCATCCTCCGGATAAATATAATTCGATCCACTTTGTTAGGCCCCAAACTTGCTTTATCTTGATTGTACATTTGTCTTTTCCTAGTTTCCCACTTATCTCCAGAGATTAATAAATGCAGGTAATTCAAATGCCTTGACAATCTAACCCCAATTCAAAAGGGTCTTAGTGACAGACTTAGAAAAAAAAAAAGTGATGGCACATTTTCGATCCTTCTTAGGATCACCTTAATATTTGTTTCCACTTCAGGAATGTGGAAATTAGAATATGGCCAATCCTCTGCAGAGCTGATATAATGATTCATCTATAATCAGAAGCCAGGCCAATATGACCAGTCATGAACATCACTCAAGTTAAGTCCAAAACAGGGAAACTCTATACACTGAACTGTGGGAATATGTGAATAGTCTGATAAACATGCAGAATGGAGGTTTCCTAGTGCTTCTAGATGGTATTAATAAGTCGAGTTTTGGAAATAAAAATGAATGTCAAAGCAACCAGCAGATTAAGCAAAATCTGGGCTCCCTCTAGAATAAATTTTTACTGTTTAATTTCTCTAGAAAATTGTCACACTACCTTTAGCTGAAAGCACAGAAAAGAGACCTGGCTCCCATTGTGTAAGGTCCACCAAAGGAAATAATAAACAAGTGTGGGCTTCAGAAAATAATGGCTAATAACATTCCCCTAAAGAGAACAGAAATGTGAGCTGCTCTTTGCAGGCATTGCCAATAGATAAGGCAGGACATGTAATAAACGAGTGGGGTGGGGGGGACCAGATACAGGTACAAAGATTAAAGATTGCAAGTAACCCCAACTTATCAATCTTTGAAATGGTTCTAAGAGCAAAATTGTCACATATGTCTTGCATTCTTGGCAGGGAACATCAGTGATAGGTGAACACCTCTAATGTATCACAATTTATGTTTTTCAGAGAGCTTGTCCATGAACTATCATGAATTACCATAATTGAGCCTCACAAAAAAACTTTTAAATGACCTGGAAAGGTGTTCTAATCCCCTCTTAACAGACAAGGAAACCTACAACAAGAAACATGTAACTAGTCCCAGATCACACAATCATTAAGGGGCAGAACTGAATTTGAATCCATATCTTCTAATTCCAAACCCAGGGCATTTCTTTGGATGTCAAGAAGAAGTTTTTATAGAACAACAATAAAATTTGTTACTACTTGTGTTAGTTAGCAATCTCCAGAGAAACAGAAGCAACAGGGGATATGTTTGTGTGTGTGTGTAGAGAGAGAAAGATTTTAAGAAATTGACTCACACAAATGTGGGAGATGACAAGTCTAAAATCTGCAAGGCAGTTGAGGCTGGGAACTCAAGCAGGATTTCTATGTTGCAGCTTTAAGACAGAATTTCGGGCTTCCCTGGTGGCTCAGTGGATAAGAATCCGCCTGCCCATGCAGGGGACATGGGTTCGATCCCTGGTCCGGGAAGATCCCACATGCCACAGAGTAACTAAGCCCGTGCTCCACAACTACTGAGCCCGTGCGCCACAACTACTAAAGCCCACGCACCTAGAGCCCGTGCTCCACAACAAGAGAAGCCACGGCCATGAGAAGCCCACGCACCACAGCGAAGAGTAGCCTCCGCTCGCCACAACTAGAGAAAGCACGCGCACAGCAACGAAGACCCAATGCAGCCAAAAATAACTTAAAAATTAAATCTTTAAAAAAAAAAAGACAGAAGTTCTTCTTCAGGAAACCTCAGTCTTTGCTCTTAAGGTCTTCAACTGATTGGATGAGTCCCACCCACATTATGGAGAGTAATCTGCTTTACTTAAAGTCAATTAATTATAAATGTTAATCAAAACTAAAAAATACCTTCACAACATCAGATCTAGTGTTTGACCAAACAACCAGGTACCACGGCTTAGCCACGTGTGACACATAAAAGTAACCATCATGCCACCATTTCTAGGGAAAAAAATTAAAACTTTTGTTTTCAATAATATTCTTATATCTGCCTTTGCACATTTTCCAGAACAAGCTAGTGAAATTAAGAGCTAATTAGATAAAATTATTCATTCAAATGTCTACCTCTAACATTACTATCTTTAATCCCGCATTCTCCTTTTATGTAACTTACAGCCCCATTTTGTATCAGGTTTCTATTCATTACAGCAATTGTGAAACATGAAGAATAGTTACTTTTCTAGTAACCAAACTGGGAGAAGAGCTCCTTGGTTGACCAAATTCTAACTATTAAGTGATCTAAAGTGGTGTTTCTAAAACTGTGGGTGATGGACTATCTTCCTTAGAAACATCTGGGAACCTTGTTAAAAGGCAGATTCTTAAGTCCTACCCTAGTGCTTTTGAATCAGAATTTCTAATGGTGGGTCCACACTATATTTTAGCAAGCATCCTAGGCAACATTTAGGTCCAATGTAGTATAAGAACCACTGAACCGGAAGATTAAAGCAGTAAGTATACAAATAAGACTCAGGCACTAACACAGAACCCTCTACACATTATACAAAGGAACAACTAAGTAGAGATCAAGAGAAGAAACAAAAACAAAACTTCCCAGCTTTGGCAAAAATAAAAACATTGGTTTTTGTCATATTCTCACAAATGAGTGTACCAGTGCTCAGTAAAAGTGGGAAACAAACACATAACTGCCTGTAGAAAATGACTTTGGGAAAATAGGAATAGATCCATAACATAGAATGATCACCTCGGGCTGTAAACAGAGAAAGAGAATTGTGCCGCGAGTGGTACACACTGTGTGAATCGGAAGGTACTTCATCAACACAAGGCACAATTTCAGCTGGTCAAGTGCCCTGAACTTTGTGGAGTTTTTGAACTAGAATCTGTATAAGTGAAAAAATGTGAAGAAACAAAAAGCAGTATCACTCTGAGAAGTGAAAATCTAAAATCTTGAGAAGTCTCCTTTTAAAGGAATTATAGACCTAGGACAAATCAGTATTATTAAGTCCATTTCCTTGGTCTTCAGTTTCCCATTAACCATTACAGCAAGATGAAATTTCATCCTGGTTTAAATTCTTTCAAGGGATGTTTTGCAAAGCCTCTTCATAACTTCTGATATGGGTGTGCTTCATTCTATAAATAAAACAAATGGTATATTTTAAAAATCAACTTCCCAAAACTTTATCAATTTATCAAATATTTTCTACAGGATTATTTTAAATAGTGAGCACATGGTAAGGGTGTAGGGAAAAGGGAACCTTAGTGCTCTGTTGGTGGGAATGTAAATCGATAAAATCATTATGAAAAACAGTATCAAGTTTCCGCAAAAAATTAAAAATAGAGCTACCATATAATCCAGCAATTCCACATCTGGGTATTTATCCAAAGGAATTAAAAACATGTTATCACAGAGATACTTGCACTTCTATGCTCATTGCAGCATTATTCACAATAGCCAAGATATGGAAACAACCTAAGTGTCCATTAACTGATGAATGAATGAAGAATCTATAGTATATATATGCAATGGAATATTATTCAGCCATGAGAAAGGAGGAAATCATGCCATTTACAACAACTTGTATGAACTTTGAGGGCATTATGCTTAGTGAAATAAGTCAGACAGAGAAAGACAAATGTATCACTTATGTGTAGAATCTAAAAAGCAGAGTAGAGTGGTGGTTACAAGGGTTGGGGACTGTGGGGAATGGGGAGATATTGGTCACAGGGTACAAACATTCAGTTATAAAATCAGCAAGTTCTGGGGACCTAATGTACAGCATGGTGATGATAGGTAATACTGCATCAGATACGTGAATGTTGCTAAGTATTCTTTTCACAAGAAAGAAATGGTAACTATGTGATGGGATGGAGGTGGTAGCTAATGTCACATGGTAATCATTTTGCAATATATAAATGTGTCAAATCAACAAGTTGTACAGTTTAAATTTATACAGCGTTGTGTGTCAATTATATCCCAAAAAAGCTGAGGAGAAATAAATATGTAAATAAGTAAATAGTGACAACAGTGTGCATTTTAAATATACCACCTAGAAGAGTTAATTTTACACACAGCTGTTTGGTAATGTGTCTATTGAACAAATAGAAATAACCCTGTAGTTCTTTTCCAAAGGACCCTTCATCCTGTAATTGAAATCCTTTAAAAACATGTCAAGCATAATAAAACAATGTGTAAATATTTATATTTTAATTATATATATGTATATATATATTTGTTTAAATAATTAACAAATTAACCTGATGTTTAGGGGACACTAGTGTAAAAAGCAATGGTCTGGAATGGAAAGAAATAGGTTTGATGATGGTCCTTCCACTTATTAATTTATATGTTCATAAGCATATTATTAACAACTCTGGGTCTCTCTGCAGGCTGGGTATGTCAATACCCTCTTCCCAGCATCATGATTAGCATGTTTAGCAGGACTTCTGGGTCAATGCAAAAAATTTAAACTGCAACACAAAACTTCCCTCCACTGATATCTAAGCAACTGAGCAAAAAGAATTGCATCAACCAAAAAAAAAAAAAAAAAAAAAGAATTAAACTAGGAATGTACATTTTTTAAAGTAATGGAAGGAAAGTTACAGTTGACTCTAGAGTAGAGAGTGGGACACAGGACAGTTTCATTCCTAACCACACCCCTCCTACCAGATTCCACTGTATCCCAGGAGTTCAGTGAGTTTACAAAGTCCTGAAATATTTCACTAACACCCCCAAACTTGAACAGAAGCAGACTGAACACACATTTTTATCTTTTTCCTCTTTTAACAAATGAGTAATGGAATGTTTCATGGGGTGAAGCAGGTTAAATGAAGAAAAAAGTCAATGTGGGTGAAACTCTCTGATGAAAATGAAGGTTCCAGAGCTACATACTGAATTGAAGAACAAGCTGAAGTTCAAGGATACCCCCGTCACATGGAAATGTGAATGCCTCCTAGCTAGTAGTATTGAACATACGTGGTTAAAAAAAATTGTGGAAGCAGAACAGATCCTAGGTAACCTAAAAGAGAGCTCCTCAGCTGACCAAATAGAATGTCAACATAGAACTACCAAAGCATAAGCAAGGTGAAAAGAAACAGCATGGCAACTCTGCAAACACATGACAGCAAAAAGAGTGGGAGTAGTAAAAGGAGCAGAATATCAAAAAGACAAAGAACCAAGCCCTGGAGGAAAATATTACTCAATGAACAGAAGGAAATTCCTCTATAAATTGTGTTACGCTATAAAACAGCTTAATTATTTAATGAATACAGTGAGATGATAAAAGGATAGAATGAGATGAAAGGGGAGATTGCATAGCTAAGGCAATAAATTGATGCCCAAATTAACAACATTCCTGAACTAAGAAATATATTAGAACTAGCAAGGAATTGAATAGACATAGGTAAAGAGCAAATTACTGGCGTGTGGAAAGTTGAAAGTAAAGGCAATGAATGTAGATAAAAAAGACAAAAACATTCAAACAACTAGAGAGGAACTAAATTTTATGGAGGAGAAAAGCAATCCATCCTACGAACTGCTGCCTCTGAGGTAGAGAATCCAACAAATTAACCCAAAAAATATGTTGTAAGTTACAGTACAAGAAAAAATAAACCCTGAGATTCCAAGAAAAAAACTGATGTGTTAGAGTGAAAGAGCATATCATGATTGGGCATATCAAATGTGATAGAGGACCCTCAACACTGACAGACTATCAAACATCAAGAATAAAGAAATAAACAGGCACCCAGGCAAATTGTGAAAATCACCCACAACAGTTAAAAAATAACGCTGGCCTTATATTTATCCACCGCGTCAATGAATGACAGATGATGATGGAATAATGTCTATCACGTTCCAAGAGAAAGAAAATGGTTTCCCAAGAGTATTATCTCCAGCTAAGAGGTTGTTCACATTTAAAAGCATCAGGCAGATATTCTTGAACATAAAAGAAATGAGGCAATAGAAAAACCATGAAGTCTTTAATCTGGCCAATAGATAGATGAATCAAATTTTTAAACTTGAGAAAGAAGAAGCCATGGCAAATAAAAAGTGGTGTTAAGCTTTAAATCTATCGTACCATTCTTCCAGTGTCCCAATATGTTAGAAAATGTTCATATTAAAAATTTGGAGGAAAAAAGGCTGAGCTATCACATGTGATAATGTACATTTTAATTACTATGTTATGTAAAGATGGTTGGGCTGTCAGTGTCATTGAAAAGGTGTCCAAGTCCACTTCCTTGGCAGTAATACAGAGCATCAGGGGGTGGGGAGAGGACCATTCAGCAGGTCCGCACACCACCAGACTGCAGGCAGATATTTATCTGAAATATATGTCTGAATCATAAGCTTTGATAAGAGAGAAAGTAGAGAATCCATGACAGAATCAGGACCTTGGCATCGGATGGGACCATCCAAGGGACCATTAGGTTACTCAGTGATACTAAGTAGCATAAAAATAATTATTAGATACATCATAACAAATTTATAATTCTCTTCTCCCCTAGGAAAAATAAGAAAGACATGGCCTCTGTCCTTTGAAATATTGTACAGTTTGCATTGTGTGGTGTGATGAAAAGATCATTTTACCAAACACCAGGAAAATTGAATTTACAGTTCAACATATTTGATTATCTATAGATGTAATAGATGACATATAGATTAAATAAGAAAAAAATGCATGTGTGTTGAGAGTTTAGCTGAGCTCTTCCATGATATTGCTGCCTCAGCATCCATTTGGTTCGGCCTGCAGGGACTTAAATGGACACCAGCCCCTCATGCAAGTACATGTCCTATATGGTGACCCGGTGGGTGAGTCACAAGTGAATGTAAGCTCCTGAAATAATTCCCCACTAGCCCTTGTTCAACAGCCTCCCCTGCCTCTCACGTGGATTTCCTCTTGTGTGCCCCTTAGATAAGACCCCCGTGGAACTTACCAAAATGCTGCTTTTTCCTTTTTCATTGACTAATTTGGCCTTAGCCTAGGAGCCCCAGAGCACTTCACCCACGGACCCTAATAAAGGCACGTGCCCCAGGTCCTATGTCTCTCTCTGTTCTGCACTCTGCCTTGACCTCTCCCCCACCCCATTGGATGCTGGAGGCGCATAGGGTGTTTCCTCCAGGACTGTGAGTAATAAACTTCTCTATTTCAATTTCTCTTGTGATCTGTTTTTGAACTAGGGTTCACCATCCAACACCCTGTGCGCCACTTAACAAATGTTCATTTAACTAAGTCAAAACGATATGACAATTTCAACAGAGGTCCCCACATCTGATAAAAAATATTTTTAAAGTAACAAAAGGAATACACCTTACTATAAATGTTTATCTGAAATCAAAAGTTGAAACATGTGGCATTCATTTTAAAAATAGGGAAATAATAAAGATATCCGTTATCAGCAACGTCTTAGAGGATTTGGGGTTGTGAGAAACAGAAACCCACTAGAGACAGACCACAAAAAGGAGGGTTTGTTATAGTAGAATCTAGTCTAAAGGGGAAACTGCTTCCCACAATAAGTTGAAAGATAACGAGCAGCGTCTGTTTCTGTCTTTCTGGTGCTAGATGTCGTGTTGGATTGCTTTCAGTGGGTTGAGGGTTTTGTGTGTGTGTGTGCGCGTACGCATGTGTGAACTCCCTGGAGCCTGACTTTCTACAGGATGGCCAGTTCCTGCTCCTGGGGTTTACAGCAGGCTTGGGGTTGCCATAGTGTCAACTCTAGCCTCCACGGTACTTATTTCATGGCTCCCGTGGAACACCATCTAACTCCCAGTCCTTGCGGATCACTTACTGTCCAATGAACTACCTTTCTCTGAATAATGTGCCCATTTTTTTAAGCAATCAACCATGACTGGGCTGTACTCAAGTAGTGCTCAGCTGTCAAGCAGAACTAAATCTACAAACGGAACAGTTAGAAAGGGAGGTTGAACAGACAGGGAAACTAATCAATGTCTCTTCTACAGTTGTTTTTGTAATAAAATTATAATAATAAATATTAAGATTTAAATAAGAAATAAAAATTACATTGGGAACTAAAAAATCATTATGCACAATTAGAATAATTACATAAAGAAAAGACCAAATAAATTTGCTATTAGAAATAAATTATCAATTAGAAATAATAAAAGAGTGAAATAGAAAGATAGAACATCTAAAAAGTTCATAGAAGTTTTATATGCCATAACAGGTAGCTAAAACATAATAATAAAGGAGATAATTTCTCAATAACAATAAAATTATAAAATGTTAATGAAAGAGTTTAATGAAAGCTACACAGAACTTTCACAATGAAAAAATGTTAAGTAGGAAATATAAAGAAAAACTTTAGTAAATGAAGAGTTACAATTTAGACCTCAATAAAGAGATTAATATTTTCTCAAATTTAATTTATATAGGTATTATAATCCCACTCAAATTTACAATTGGAAAGATAACAAGATACTTCTAAAATTGATTCTGGAAAAACATTTAAAATAATTGGAATATTAAAGAAATATTTTTAAAAAGGAATTATCGGGCTTCCCTTGTGGCGCAGTGGTTGAGAATCTGCCTGCTAATGCAGGGGACACGGGTTCGAGCCCTGGTCTGGGAAGATCCCACATGCCGCGGAGCAACTAGGCCCGTGAGCCACAACTACTGAGCCTGTGCGTCTGGAGCCTGTGCTCCGCAACAAGAGAGGCCACAACAGTGAGAGGCCCGCGCACTGCGATGAAGAGTGGTCCCCGCTTGCCACAACTAGAGAAAGCCCTCGCACAGAAACGAAGACCCAACACAGCCAAAAATCAATCAATAAATAAATTTAAAAAAAAAAAAAAAGGAATTATCACAGATTTTTTAAATATAAGAAAAGCAAAGTGTTACTTTAGGAGAACTGAGTTTTATCAGATATTAAAACCTTATAAAACATCAAAATTAAAGGTTTAGTTCTGTAATAAAAATAGAAAAAAAGGATAAATCGAACAAAATAGGTCAATCAGAAATTGCACCAGCATTATATTAAAACTCCAATGGTTAAAAATAAAGATTATTAATAAATTATATGGATAAAAGATATCAATTTTAAAAGAAATTAAATTAGATATTTACATTATCCACTAAAACAAATTCCAGGTCTATAAAATAATCATTTTTAACAAATTCATAAATATTAGAATAATTAAGATATCTATTATATCTGCAGAGAAATGATAAATTTCTTAAGGTTAAAGTACCAAGTAAAATCACAAAAGAAAGATTAACAAATTTATGTATGCAAAATTTTAAACTTTATTAAAAAAAAATTTTACCAAAAACAAACCCTCAATTGAAAAGGAAAAAGAAACAAGTAGATAGGAGCAATACTTGATATCAAATATTTCATCCTATAGCATATAGCCTCTCACTAAAATGTACAAGAATAGCAACAAAACCATTAAAATTGAAATAGGCAGCAATTTGTACAAGAAAAAACACAAATACATTTAAACAAATGGAAAAATGTTCATTCTCTCTAAATATAAAAGATAGGCACACTGAAGCAAACTTGATACTATCATGTAGCTACAAAACAAGAAAATATTTCTGGTAACAGTGCACAAATTTAATGAAGATGTTATCACACTAGAACTTTTCAACACATTGAAAACTGGTAAAACTGATCTGGATGGCAATATCACAAAATGAACACCAAGGGAAATAAAACTTTCTTTCCATTTTTACCACACCCAAGAGACAAAAGAATGAGCATAAGCTTTGAGTCCAAGCAGACATGGGCTCCATTTCTGATATCACATCTCAGCTTCACTTTATTCATTGATTAAAAGATGATAACAAAAGTCCAGGACCAGATGGCTTCACAGGTGAATTCTATCATTTAGAGAAGAGCTAACACCCATCCTTCTCAAACTCTTCCCAAAAATTGCAGAGGGTGGAACACTCCCAAATTCATTCTATGAGGCCACCATCACCCTGATACCAAAACCAGACAAAGATATCACAAAAAAAGAAAATTACAGGCCAATATCACTGATGAACAAAGATGCAAAAAACGTCAACAAAATGCTAGCAAACAGAATGCAACAACACATTAAAAGGATCATACACCTTGATCAAGTGGGATTTATTCCAGGGATGCCAGGATTCTTCAATATATGCAAATCAATCAATGTGATACACCATATTAATAAATTTAAGAATAAAAACCACATGATCATCTCAATAGATGCAGGAAAAGCTTTGACAAAATTCAACACCTATTTATGATAAAAACTCTCCAGAAAGTGGGCGTAGAGGGAACCAACCTCAACATAATAAAGGTCATATATGACAAACCCACAGCAAACATAATTCTCAATTGTGAAAACTGAAAGCATTTCCTCTAAGATAAGGAACAAGACAAGGTATCCACTCTCACCACTATTATTCAACCTAGTTTTGGAAGTCCTAACCATGGCAGTCAGAGAAGAAAAAGAAATAAAAGGAATACAAATTGGAAAAGAAGTAAAACTGTCACTGTTGGCAGATGACATGATACTATACATAGAAAATCCTAAAGATGCTACCAGAAAACTACTAGAGCTAATCAATGAATTTGGTAAACTAGCAGGATACAAAATTAATGCACAGAAATCTCTTGCATTCCTATACACTAATGATGAAAAATCTGAAAGAGAAATTAAGGAAACACTCCCATTTACCACTGCAACAAAAAGAATAAAATACCTAGGCATAAGACCTGTATGCAGAAAACTATAAGACACTGATGAAAGAAATTAAAGATGATACAGACAGATGGAGTGATATACCATGTTCTTGGATGGGAAGAATCAACATTGTGAGAATGACTGTACTACCCAAAGCAATCTACAAATTCAATGCAATTCCTATCAAATTACCAATGACATTTTTCACAGAATTAGAACAAAAAATTTTACAGTTTATATGGAAACACAAAAGACCCCAAATAGCCAAAGCAATCTTGAGAAAGAAAAACGGAGCTGGAGGAATCAGGTTCCCTGACTTCAGATTATACTACAAAGCTACAGTAATCAAGAGAGTATGGTACTGGCACAAAAACAGAAATATAGATCAATGAAACAGTATAGAAAGCCCAAAGATAAACTCACGCACATATGGTCACCTCATCTTTGATAAAGGAGGCCAGAATATGCAGTGGAGAAAAGACAGCCTCTTTAATAAGTTGTGCTGGGAAAACTGGACAGCTACATGTAAAAGAATGAAATTAGAACACTCCCTAACACCATACACAAAAATAAACTCAAAATGGATTAAAGACCTAAATGTAAGACCAGACACTATAAAACTCATAGAGGAAAATATAGGCAGAACACTCTATGACATATCACAGCAAGATCTTTTTTAACCCACCTCCTAGAGTAATGAAAATTAAAACAAAATTAAACAAATAGGGCCTAATTACACTTAAAAGTTTTGCACAGCAAAGGAAACCATAAACAAGATGAAAAGACCACCCTCAGAATGGGAGAAAATATTTTCAAATGAAGCAACTGACAAAGGATTAATCTCCAAAATACACAAGCAGCTCATACAGCTCAATATTAAAAAAACAAACAACCCAATCAAAAAATGGGCAGAATACCTAAATAGACATTTCTCCAAAGAAGACATACGGATGGCCAACAAACACATGAAAAGATGCTCAACATCACTAATTATTAGAGAAATGCAAATCAAAACTACAATGAGGTATCACCTCACACTAGTCAGAATGGCCATCAAAAAAAATCTACAAACAATAAATTCTGGAGAGGGTGTGGAGAAAAGGGAACCCTCATAAACTGTTGGTGGGAATGTAAATTGATACAGCCACTATGGAAATTAGTATGGAGGTTCCTTAAACTAAAAATAAAACTATCATATGACCCAACAATCCCACTACTGGGCATATACCCAGAGAAAACCATAATTCAAATTATACATGCACCCCAGTGTTCATAGCGGCACTATTTACAATAGCCAGAACATGGAAGCAACCTAAATGTCCATCAACAGAGGAATGGATAAAGAAGATGTGGTACATATATACAATGGAATATTACTCAGCCATAAAAAGGAGTGAAATTGGGTCATTTGTAGAGACATGGATGGACCTAGAGAGTGTCATACAGAATGAAGTAAGTAAGAAAGAGAAAAGCAAACATCGTATAATAACGCATATATGTGGAATCTAGAAAAATGGTATAGATGACCTTATTTGCAGAGCAGAAATAGAGACACAGACGTAAAGAACAAATGTATGGGAACAAGGGAGAAAGGGGTGGGGTGGGTGGAATTGGGAGACTGGGATTGACACATATATATTATTGATACTAAATAGACAACTGATGGAAACATACTGTATAGCACAGGGAACTCTACCTAATGCACTGTGGTAACCTAAATGGGAGGGAAGTCCAAAAGGGAGGGGATATCTGTATGTGTATGGCTGATTCATTTTGTTGTGCAGTGGAGGCTAACACAACATTGTAAAGCAACCATACTCCAATAAAAATTAATTTTCAAAAAGAGGAAAAAATTAAAAGATGATAACAGCAACTATCACTAAGATTTCCATGAAGATTAAAGTTGATAACAATTCCCATAAATGCCTAACACTTTATAGACACAAAATAGATTTTACTACCTATGTTTCCTTCCTGCTGCCCCCACAAAGCACATACATGAACAGATATACACATAAACATGAACACACTTGATGGAAATGTAAATTGGTGCAGCCACTGTGGAAAACAGTGTGGTAATTCCTTAAAAAACTAAAATTAGAATCACCATATGATCCAGCAATTCCACTCCTGGGTGTATGTCCAAAGAAAATAAAAACACTAGTTCAAAAAGATACCTGCAACTTAATGTTCATAGCAGTATTATTTACAATTGCCAAGATGTGGAAGCAACCTACGTGTCCATCAAGAGATGAATTAATAAATAAGACATGGTATATTTGTGTGTGAGTGTGTGTGTGTGTACACAATGCAATACTACTCAGCCATAAAAAAGAATAAAATTTTGCCATTTGCAGCAATGTGGATGGACCTAGAGAATACTATGCTTAATGAAATAAGTCAGACAGAGAAAGACAAATACTGTATGTTATCACTTACATGTGGAATCTAAAAACTAAAACAAACCAGTAAATATAACAAAAAAGAAACAGACTCACAGATATAGAGACAAACTAGTGGTTACCAGTGGGCAGAGGGAAAGGAGGAGGAGCAAAATTGGGGTGGGAGATTGAGATATAAACTACTATGTAAAAAATAAATAAGCTACAAGGATATATTGTACAGCACAGGAAATACAGCCAATATTTTATAATAACTATAAATGGAGTATAATCTTTAAAAATTGTGAATCACTATCTTATATACCTGAAACTTATTTAATACTGTAAATCAACTATACCTCAATAAAAAACAGACACACACACAAACAGATACATACATAAACCTGAACAGACATGCACATACACAAATATACACATACATGAAATTTTAGTTTAAGGAAATATTTTAATCAAAGCCTAGTACCATTGAGATCTGAAGGGAAATGGCAAGTCACTCCTAAACCATTAAAAGGGCTTGGGAGTTCTCCAGCTACGAACTTGTCAGTATGAGGAAGGCAGGATCCAAAGGGACCCAAAAGAAGAAGACAGCATCCAGGGCAGAATCAAGGACCAGCCAAAACGAGCCCTCACCCATTGCCAAGGGCAAATGGCCTCCCGCCATACACCTGAATTCCATCTTAGGAAGAGAAGCGTCTCTTAAAATGCTGAAAACCACCACACAACAGTGTCTGAGTGTTGTTTGGAAGGGCTGTTTAATTTATCCACTTGGTCTTAGCTTTAAACTGCCTTGCACATTTAGGTAATTTTTTCCCCACTAACCAAAAGATGAGCTCTCCAGAAGAGGAACAGATCAGTTTCAGAAAAAAATAATTATTTTCCTCTGCACTTCACAATTGCAATGCGAACTAAAATTTGTAGATGTTGCATGTGAAAACTCAAAAAAAAATCTCATGGACAAGCTAATTTCATATATTCTTATTATTAGACTTATAAATTCTTACTGCTAATAGCTATTTATGTTACTATTCTTGAAATGGCAGCAAAAGATTATTTCTAGAGGTCCTAACTTATAATCTATTATAGTACGTGAAACAAGATGTCTACAAGTCACATGGATCCATACATTATGGAGGGTCTCTTTTCTCTCTGCTTACACAGACCATTAGTAAATACTTAAAGATCCCAGTTTTGAATCTACTGCTGAGGTTTTTCCAGCCTCTATTGTTGCCTTCAGTTTGTTCTTCCATTTCCTAATTGCTCACTTGTTTCTTCATCCTATTTATAGCTCTATGTTTTCCCCACACTGTCGGAATGATTTCCAGCTGCAACACTTTCAAATATTTCTGGGGGAAAAGAAATCACATCTTGTACAGAAATAGCCAACCTCAAAGGGATTCATTTTATTGTCCAGGCCTTTTTACGATTAAAAGACCTTTTCATATTATTCATGAGTCTAAACTGACTCATCCATATAACTTAGATTTTTAAGCTTTTAGTTTAAGGACTACAATTTCCTAATGACATTTGCAGTGCTAGGTAGAGAGTCTGCACTGAAATTGATGTTCTTTCTTAAAAAAAGAAATGTTAGCACTTACCCCACCTTTTAACTTAGGCTGCAGAACTAAAGAAATAGGTTTATATTCTTTAAGGTGGGAAAGATTCTTAATAACTGCCTGAAGTGACACACTATAATAGGAAGTGAGTTTTGGTGCTAATGGATTTCTGCTTAATGAAATCACACGTTTATGTAAATTTAATACAGGGAAACCATTATGTGTGGGTGTATTACTTTTGAAAACTTTCTTGTTTTGTCCATCTAAAACGAATATATGCTCATTGTGGAAAATAGAAAAAAAGGGGAGAAAAAAGTCAACCATACTCCCACTATACAAAATAATATCAAGGTTAACTCTTGGTAACTTGATTTTCTTTTTTTGTGGATCTAAACAGAATTTGGGGTTTTGTTTTATTCTTTTTTTTTTCTTTTTGGTTTCATGTAATTATGTTCATTCTATATATGAAACTTCATAAATATATGTCTATACATATATGTATGTATATATAAATATATTTTATACATAAAGTACCTTGCTTTTTTACTATGGCATGAATATTTCTCCTATTATAAATTTTTACAAAAGTACCTTAAAACAATTACATAGTATCCCAGTGAATGGTAATACCTGACTTTATTCAACATTTATATTATGTGGCATGTAAAATGGTTTCCAACTTTATTACATAAAGCATGAAAAGAACATCTTTAAACAGAAAGCTTTTTAATTATTTGGGCTTAGTGCTTTAGGACTGATTCTCAGAAATGGAGTTATTAGTTCAGAGAAGAAATATGTGAAGGTATATGTTACCAATTTTTTTTCCAAAAGATTTGCAAGTTTGCACTCCCTCTTACAATGTATGGATATACCCATTCCATTGTACCCCTACCTTACTAGCAATAAGTATTCTCATTGAAAACAAATTATATTTGTTAATTTGCTGGGAAGAAATGACATTTTATTGTCATCTTAATTTGCAAATAAACTCATTATTTACACTTTTATAAAATTTAATAGTTTTTCATTTGAGTTTATTTGGGGTTTCTAATAATATTATATATTATAATATAATCCACATATAATTATAAATAAACATATCATATAAGTACATTAATATAACAATCTCAATATATTTAAAGTTTCTAATACTATCACTTGCTTCATCCCTTCATTATTCATAACCCTTTATGTATATTTAATATTTCACTGTATTGACTAGCTATTCCAGATTGCTAGATTTATAGTCCTGAGGTTACAAGTTAATCCAATAGAAACTGAATTATTTAAGGTTCTCAAAAAGCAAGTTATTTCAAATAAAATCAATGATAAATCTCCATTAAGATGCAAAGTATCTTGGAGTAAAGCAAAAAATTATTTTTTAATTCATAAGTCCCATATTTAAATAGTGTTTAAAATGAACGCCATTTGTGATACATGTAAAATGTCATTTATCAGAACCATAAATAAATTCTTAAAATCAAAAGTACAGTTTCAAAGTCTTTCTTGAGCACTTTGATTCTAGCTGGTTAGCATCTTTACTATGTATTAGATTATGAAAATTGGCAGTGGTAGGAGCTTGGGAAAATACCCCTGTCTTAACTTATTATGAATTGTAACATACACAAAATGTACAGAGCAATAACCTATTATGTCAAACTTGGTTTTAATGTTCTTGATATCAGGTGTAATTTATAAGAGGAAGCAAATACTCTGGCAACCCAGGGTATAGGCCAAAAATAAAGTAGATTTTTTAAAAAAGAACACATTTTTAAATAAACCAGAAAACAGATATATTTGGTAAATGTTGGAAGTGCTGCAGAAGGTTGGCACTAGAAAATAATTGTAAAAACACAAAAAGTCACAGAAGGGAATTAGTCTAGCCAGATCGAAGAATTTGCAGAATACAGACTTAATAAGGAGGTTTTGGTAGGAAAGGCTGTGTGGCAGAATATTAAAATGCAACCCTCCTGTCTTACATTTTCACCTGAGACCCCAAATGGAGAACATTCCCTGCCAAGCATCCTCATAATTTTTAAGTGACATCTGTGTAAGATTTGCAAAGGGGGGCTAAAACCAGTTCTAAGAGCTTTTGTCAAACACCACATCCCTGCTAGAGTATATAAAAGAAAGCAAGAAGGAGAGAGATAAAAAGAACACCTTTGAGCAGAAAGCTTTTTCATCATTTGAGCTTTCATTCATTAGGAGTGATTACCAGGAATAGAATTATTAGTTCAAAAGGAAAAACTATTGGAAAGATGAACCTCATGAGGACCTTAGAGAGACCGGAGATGGAGGAAAGCGTCACATGTTCTGTGCTGTGGCACTTATCTTCCCACCCACAGAGGAGTGAGGGGTACCTCCTTAAGCCAAGTGAAGAGAACATGGCATAAGAAAGCCACTCTGAGGACATATGTCCCTCAAACTCATGGGGACCCTAAAGGAGAGAGATGCTGCTCTACCTGCCAGGAGGCAGAACCAAAAGGCAGGATCTTATTGGAAGTAGCCTGTATGTCTAGAGTAGAATGGAACAAAAGTGAATCAAGAAGCTAGATATAGGGGCTTCCCTGGTGGTGCAGTGGTTAAGAATCCGCCTGCCAATGCAAGGGACATGGGTTCGAGCCCTGGTCCGGGAAGATCCCACATGCCGTGGAGCAACTAAGCCTGTGTGCTGCAACTACTGAGCCTGTGCTCTAGAGCCCGCGAGCCACAACTACTGAAACCCACATGCCTAGAGCCCGTGCTCCGCAACAAGAGAAGCCACCGCAATAAAGAAGCCCGCGCACCGCATCGAAGAGTAACCCCCGCTCGCCGCAAGTAGATAAAGCCCACCTGCAGCAACAAAGACCCAACACAGCCAAAAATTAATTAATTAATTTTAAAAAAAAGAAGCTAGATATAGACAGCCAAACTCTAGGATCTGAGGGAAAACAGGAAGCAGCCACCTGGAAAAGTTATCTCCAGAAAACTGGAATTGGAGGACTTCAAGGGGAATCTCCAAGGAAGCCATAAAAATGCTCCCAAAGAAAAAGAGTCTGCTATGGACATCTGCCATCTGTACCTCTACCAACCATACCAATGAAATAAGACCTGCTTTCCCCCTTACCAGCACCCTCCACCACTACAGTCTTTAACCCTGGAGGAACCAGAAGCAGCATGGTGGTCACAGGTGTGGAGTAAAAGAAAAGTAAGAAATAGTCATGAAACTGACCACAGGGCTCTTCTCCATGGCAGGACTCCAGGCTGGCAAAAGTCCAAGCTGGAAGTTGGAACAGATATTTTCATCTCCATCATTTTTGGATAGTGATAATAATAATAGCTAACACATATTTAGTACCTACCACTTGTCATCGCTGCTGTAGATCCTTTATACATAATAACCCTTTAATCTTAAAAAGGCTATGAACTAGGTGCTCTATTAATTTCTCCATTTTCCAGATGAGAAAACAGAGGTATGGAAAGGTCAAAGTCACACGGCTAAGTAAATGGCAAAGCCAAGATTCAAAACCAGGAAACCTAGTTCCAGAGTCCGTAAGCTCTTTGCTAGGTCAGATTAAAAATTATCCAAAAAAAGAGAGAACTTCAACATCCATTACAGCCTGACCAGACTGTAGACTATTGGCTCACATCAATAAAGTCAAGTCGCAATGGACTGTGAACAAATATTTCTGATTTTCCCAACATGCTAATTCTGAAAGGACCCCCTGATGTCACCTGGACCTGGGGTAGAAAACGGGCAGCAGACCCCAAGCACCAGGCCAACCAGCAACCTCTTTTACATGATCAGTACACTGAGTAGATATTTTAATACTAAGATTTACCAGAGAAGTTGTGGGGTCTGCCTGGGATTTCTTCCCAGGAGGGGGGAAATTGACAAAAGTTTTTTTTTTCTTTAAGATGCAGCGGTGAGTAAGAATAAATTTCTTTTCTCCATGCACCATGTCAACCACCGTTCTCAATAAATTAGTTAGAGGGAGAACCAGTGGGATACTGGAGCCAGCTAGTAAGAGCCAGTTCTGTGCATCTCTTCCCAAATCTGAATTCAGTGGCACCACATAGGTAGTTTGAAATCAGCCACAGTGGGCGTATTTACACCATGGAAATTGCAAATGCTACAAGTCAGATTTTTCTTCTGCTTCTAAGAGCTGGCTGTTAAACATTTACCAGCACACCAATGGAAAGAACCTCTCATTTGGAGTTCAGATGGGATGTAAAGAAGTTTTGACCTGGACCAAGGAGTGGAACTAGGAGTCAGCAAGAAAGAAGTGGCATCCCCAAGGATACCCAAGGATCAAGATTAAGAGAGGAAATAATAACCTGAAAATAAACCCAAGCATGATAATGTTATAAAGGCCACCTCACCTCTGGACACACCATTTGGACTAAAGGTCAGGTTTAAAACATAGCCTATTCTCCACCAAATGTAAAGTAGATAGCTAGTGGGAAGCAGCCACATAGCACAGGGAGATCAGCTCGGTGCTTTGTGACCACCTAGAGGGGTGGGATAGGGAGGGTGGGAGGGAGGGAGATGCAAGAGGGAAGAGATATGGGAACATATGTATATGTATAACTGATTCACTTTGTTATAAAGCAGAAGCTAACACACCATTGTAAAGCAATTATACTTCAATAAAGATGTTTAAAAAAAAAAAAAACATAGCCTAAAGGTTAAGGAAGGAATATCACAAAGAAATACAGGAAGGCAGGGGCAACACAATGCAGGGACCAACAGTGGCAGAGCTACTGGACCTTAGGCTGACTTCTGAGCATCCTGGGCTAGAACCCAATGTAGAGACAGGACTGGTAGTCTGCAAAAGAGGCTGCCAGAATGTATACGTAGCCCTGTTTACATTTCAACGAATTCTAGAGACTTTGTTTATTATGAGAGTCTTTCTCTAAGATTTGTTACCGTTTTTGATCCCACAGTCCTTACCAATATAAGCAAAAAGCAGTTAAAATAACCACAAAAGTTATTAGGCTTGCCTCAAATACAGCACGGCAGGGGAAAGTTAAGGGAAATGTATGCATAAGAGCATCCTGGGGAGAAAGCTCGACAGAGGAATGTAAAAATAAAGAAGCAGAACCAAGTATCTGAGGAATCTGTCAGCTAGTCTTCTGGTGGATTAGCCAGGAGCAAGGTTGCAAGACACTCATTGTTTCTCTGAGATTCAGAGGAACATCATTCACAGGGATGGTGTTTCTTAGAAAATATACATTTGTGCATCAGGCATCTCGTTAGGTTGAGGATTTGCTGCAGGTTCCTTTCTCTGATCTTATGTTGATTTTTGAGCCTCTGAACTTTCTCTTATTGTTAATCATGATTTGATGTGGAATTATAAACCCCACTGAAATGATTTAAATCCCTTAGAAAAGACCAAAAGCTATAGCGATGATACGATTTGAAGGTAATAACCAAAATTGTCCAGAATGACTAAATAGTCTTTTGCTTATGCATAAATAAATCTTGGTATAATTGATCTTTCAGGGATCAATTTATTGCTAATCATTCTGTCAGAACCATTTTGGTTTTGCATTTCCCCAACAAAGATAAACTATCCAACTTAGATCTTATTTCCCATAGATGCTCTATCTTGTACCATGTTGAACTGGAAGATAAGCATAGAAGTGTACTGTTGGAAGACGATCTAATTTAACCTGTCTATTCTATAAGAAAGTAACCCAATAGTCAGAGAAATTAAGTGACTTATCTCAAGATCATACAGTTCAGTAAAAGAATTCCATTGACCTATGCATCAGTCAAACACTTAACATTTGGTTAATTCAAAAGGTGATAAACTGAGAGGCACTGAATGTTGGAGTAAATGCTATCCTATTTTTCTATTCCTGAATTCATCTAATACCTCTTTGTAATGATCAATAAATGTCCCTATTGAGGCACAGATAGTAGATAGTTGCATGTTTATGTGATTTAAGATATAAGAGAAAGGGCCCCAGCTGTTACAGTACCAATCTTGTACCCCACTGCCCAGAGCCCACAAGGAGCTATTAGTTACTGAGAATGAAGTTGCCATACCTCTAAGCAGTATTATATTAAAACCCTCAAGATTGTGTGATCCTGGGAAATAGCCATAACTTTTCTGAGCCTTGGTTTTATTATCATTTTCTTAAATATTGGAAAATAGACCTTTAAGCTATCTCCCAATTATAAATGTAATGGGAATGAAATTCAGCTGTGCAAAAAAAAAAAAAAAAAATACTATCCATCCATTCTAGGCTACACATTTTTAATTTACATCTTTACATCTCTGAAATTGGAAGGCTTCTTACAATCGAAGGTGTCTTAGCATCACTGTCACCACGGGGCAGTTATGGTGGAGCTGTCACTTCCTGACCAAGAGAAGTGGAAAGTGGCTTGGAAGAATGTCCCAGAGAAAATGGTGGGCACACATTCTTTTCCTCTCATTCCTACCTATTTCTTTTTTTTAATCAAATTTTAATTGACATAAAATATTATATTAATTTCAAGGAACATGTTTTTAATAAATGCTGCATGTCCAGTGCTTTCACAGCACAGAGGAAGACACTGAAAAGAAACCATGAACATTGACAAGTCTGAATCAAAAAGGAGATTCAGAAGAGCATGACTCCAAATGGGAAAAACTATTATGAATATGGGTTAAAATAGATTTTGCTTATATTTTTCCTCTTTATTTGTGTACAGGGGTAGTACATGACAGAAGTCTATGTCTAGAGAAATCTAGAAAAACATTTTCATCAGTATAAAATAAAAACACCAAGAGAAATGATAGCAGTATGTCACAATTTAACGGCAATTATTTTTCTTGATGGAACATAACATGATTCAACATCTTAGAGTCAATGGCATCTTAGAGTTCATAAAATATGATATCCCATTCCTCAGTTGTCTATAGATCAAGTGCATTTCAATTCTGAGCCCCTATTCTGACAGCCTGATGGTAAATTCAACTTCAGTTATATGACCACCTCTAGCCCATGTTTTCATGTGTGTTGATCTTTGGAAAGCGGATAAGTCAGGTGCCTGGGGTTCTGCCTCTTTAAACACACACAAACAGCCATTTCTTTCTCAGTTCTTCCAGAAGTGCAGCCAGGAGCTGAGCACAGATCTCCTCTCTTCCAACAACCATAGATCTCTCCTTCTGCCTCTGTGGGAATCTTCTCAAAATCATTCTTTCTCATGAAGAGATTAATTCCTCCCCCTTAGAAAGGGAGTCCAATAGATAACACTTCTGGCTATTTCCTCTTTCTCACCTACTCTGTCCCTAGGGATTGAGAGAGAAAATTTTACCTTCTTAAAGAATATGAGATAAGAAACTGACTGTGCTTCCCATTCCCTTATTCATCCCCTCTTGGAGGGAGCATCCCAGAGGGAGCTGACATCCTCCTCTGTCATTCCATGATGAATGTCTTACAGAGGGACCCCTCCTCTGGGGAGGCCAACATAGCCTGGGACCGGGAGGGTAAGCCTGTCTGTTTTTTGTGTTCAGGTTCAGAACTCCACTTGCCTACAGATATGCCACATTCTCAAGTTTAGCTGTAATAGTAATAAAGACAATGTTTGGTCTTATTACTTCCTTATCTTCATCCTCAACTGGTTCTGAACTTGGGTGGGGAAGAGAAGTATGCCTTCCCAGGTACACATTCTCTCTGCTGAAATACCTTCCTCCCTCTCTTTCTTTTTTGATGGAATTTGATGGCCCATCAAACTCCATCATAAGCAGCCAAAAAATTAGTCCTCTTTCCCAGGAAATGGATGAAAATATCTCTATGCCACACTTCCTCTGCAGGAAAGAAGATGACTAAAACACAAATTTCTATATCAAACCCAGAGGAACTTGGTATTATATTCTATGATCTACCATCAATGAATGAATTCCACCGTCAGCAACAATATTATTATCAGAACATCTCCCAGAAGTCATAAAATTGAAAATAGAGTTCTGAGAGTATTATTTATAGGAGAGCTATGTTTTAAGAGAAGGAATTTGGGAGGTAAAGAATCAATGGCAGACCAAAAACCTGAGATGGAAGATTTGAGAAATACCTCTGGGTACCCAGAGGGCAGCAAATGGTTCTAGGAAGCTATAATGTAAAGGACCAAGAAGGACATAAAGAGGAGATAAAGCAGTACTATTTTTCCTTTACCCTAACCCTGATGATTATTTTCCTGTATGTGTGCTATAATTCAGGGTTTTCATGTGGACTCCACTCTTTTCAGGCAGTTTTCCTCTGAAAGGTGTACTTCATGACAGTAGCAATTTCTGCTGTCCTTCAGTAATAACATTTATCTGTTAACCCCTCAGCTCGTGCTAGGCTGTTGTGGTGGACTCTTATCGAGCATATCATTATCCATTCTGGCTGCCATGAATGCCACATTAATCTCTGACTCTCTGAGATGGAAATTAATATGTGCTTCAAGTTCTTAAGAGTTTGTTATAGCTAAGTGATTGATTCCCTGACAATCATGGATTTTTAAATTAAGGGTGGATCTTTAATTAATAGCCCAGAGATCCTCACTCAGGTGTAGGGAGGAGGGTCATAGTCATTTTTATGATATACTAAAATACCTATACCTATACCTATCCAACTTTTCATCAAATGCCCCAAGACCAAAGGGCAGGCAACCTTCCTTTCCAGGCTCATACTCCTCACCTGTGGGTCTAAGACTGCATTACTGACTGACTGAGACATAAAAGCTTTGTCTTCAGTATCTTGCATGCTAGGTTGGTGATAAATATTTCCATCCAGTACAAATTACCATCCAGGACAATACTGCAATTCCACTTCCCTAGAGGTGACAGCTGACTTTCCTTTTAAAGGCGAGCCAGTTCCTAGTTCCTGAAAACAAGCATTTCTCTTCACATTCAGCTTTCACACATTTTCAGAAACAATTTTTGAGTTTTTCGTCTTTCTTTCCAAGTCCATTAGGTGACAATTCCCAAATGCAGAGCACACCCAAAACTGAGAAGTGGGGAAGATTTGTATTCTTGGCCCTCAAAACCACCATTTAACCCTTCCTGTACTCTCCCTCTCAAATCAGTCCATGCCCTCTGTAGTGGCTTTTTTGATGTCTCAACTTGGCTGAGCTATAGTTTCCAGTTATTCAATCAAACACGAATCTAGGCATTGCTATGAGAAGATTTGTGCAGATTTAATTAAATTCCCTACTCAGTTGACTTTAATTAAGGGAAATTATCCTGGATAATCTGGTAGGCCCAGCTTAATCAGTTGGAAGGCCTTAAAAAGCAGGGCTGAATAAAAAAGAATGGAATAATGCCATTTGCAGCAGCATGGATGGACCTAGACATTACCATACTAAGTGAAGTAAGGCAGACAGAGAAAGACAAATGTCAAATGATACCACTTATATATGAAACCAAAACAAATGATATAAATGAACTTATTTACAAAACAGAAATAGACTCATAGACATAGAAAACAAACTTATAGTTTTCAAAGGGGATAGTGGGGGGCAGGGGTGGCAGAGATAAATTAGGAGTTTGGGATTAACGCATACATACTATTATATATAAATAAGATAAACAACAAGGACCTACTGTATAGCACAGGGAATTATATCCAATATTTTGTAATAACCTATAAGGGAAAAGAATCTGAAAAAAGAATATATAGATAGATAGATACATAGATAGATACATAGATAGATACATAGATAGATACATAGATAGATACATAGATAGAAACAGGTATATATATAGAAATATAGATATATAGATAGGCTGAGATAGATATACATATAGATATAGGTATAGACATAGATATAGATATAGATAGATATAGATATATAGGCTGAGGTTTCCTCGAAAGAAGAAATTCCACCTGTGGACACCAGTTTTGGCCAGTGTCATGGAGATCCATCCTGCCCATGTCCCTCTCTTCCTACTGGTCCCAATTCTCTGGCTGAATTCCAACAGATACACTGTCCCTCCCCGCCATACTTGTACCCACCTGGGACTGTCTTTCTGGAGGCCCCCTGCTTTGGACCTCCCTTTCCCTCTTCCTTTACTCAAGTTTTACTTGTGTGCCGTAGTCATGATGTCCCTTGAACAAAAATATTGGGACTTGTTGTCTTATAATAGATTTTTTTATTCTGTGAACATGTTTAAATGAAATATCTTAAGAGAACAAATATTAAATTCCACTTAATTATGCACATAATGACCCACATTATTGAAAAGAATTTTAAAAGTTCCTTGAAATTGGTATATCTGAGATAACCAGGGCATATGATCACCACAACTATACCCAAACTAGCTCTCCTCCATTTGGAAATGAATATTATCCCATTTATACTAAGGTGTTAGGTGTTTGGACATTGGATGTTTTTGCCATACAAGCATAAACAATTAAGCGTAATGCATCTCTCGATGTATTTTGTTTTTACAGAATTCTTCTGAAGTTATTACTTCATAAATCAGTGGTTCTGAAAGTGTGATTCCCTGACCAGCAGCATAAGCATTATTTGGGAACTTGTTAGAAATAGAAATGCAAATTCTTATCCCCACCCCAGACCTGCTGAATAAAAACCTCTGCAGAAAGAAGTCCCAGAAATTTGTGTTTTAATAAATGCTTCAGGGCGTCTGATGTGATCTAAAGTTTGAGAACCACTTCCTTAATCTAAGAGAAAGAAGCACAGTCACAGTACTGGTAACACATGGGATATTTTTGACAGGCAAATTTGTGGGGAGTTAATTAGCTAAGGTATAAAAGAAACCAACTGGAAATTGTAAAACGACCATAGAAAACAAATTTATTAGGAAAGCACTGGCATATACAAGCATACCTCATTTTATTGCACTTCACAGATATTACATTTTTTACAAATTTAAGGTTTGTGGGAAACGCTTGTCAAGCAATTCTATTGACACCATTTTTCCAACAGCATATGCCCACTTCATGTCTCTATGTCACTTTTTGGTAATTCTTGCAATATTTCAAACTTTTCATTATTATTATATTTGTTATGGTGATCTGTGATCAGTGATCTTTGATGCTGCTATTGTAATTGTTTTAGGGCACCATGAACCACACTCACATAAGATGGCAAAATTATCGGTAAATGTCGTGTGTGTTCTGACTGCTCCACCTACTGGCTGTTCCCCTTTCCTGGGACTTCCCTATTTCCTGAAACACAACAATATTGAAATTAGGCCAATTAATAACCCTACAGTGGCCTCTAAGTGTTCAAGTGAAAGGAAGAGTCACATGTCTCTCACTTTAGATCAAAAGCTAGAAATGACTACGCTTAGTGAGGAAGGCCAAAAGCTGAAAAAGGCTGAAAGCTAGGCCTCTTGCAGCAAACGGTTAGCCAAGTTGTGAATGCAAAAGAAAAGTTCTTGAAAAAAATTGAAAGTGCTACTCCAGTGAACACAGGAATGATAAAAAAATGAAATAGTCTTAATGCTGATATGGAGAAAGCGGTAGTGGTCTGAATAGAGGATTAAACCAGCCACAACATTCCCTTATGCCAAAACCTAATCCAGAGCAAGGCCCCATCTCTCTTCAATTCTATGAAGGCTGGGAGAGTTTAGGAAGCTGCAGTAGAAAAATTTGAAGCTAGCAGAGGTTGGCTCATGAGGTTTAAGGAAAGAAGCCATCTCCAAAACATGAAAGTGCAAGGTAAAGCAGCAAGGGCCAATGCAGAAGCTGCAGCAAGTTATCCAGAAGATCCAGCTAAGACCATTAATGGAGGTGGCTACACAGGTGTTTACAACAGGCTTTCAATGTAGGTAAAACAGCGTTATACTGGAAGAAGATGTCATCTAAGACTTTCATAGCTGGAGAGGAGAAGTCAATGCCTGGCTTCAAAGGACAGGCTAACTCTCTCATTAGGGTCTAATTCAGCTGGTGACTTTAAGATATTTACCATTCCAAAAATCCTAGGCCTTTAAGATTTATGCTAAATCTACTCTGCCTATGCTCTGTAAATGGAACAACAAAGGCTGGATGGCAGCACATCTGTTTACAACATGGTTTACTATTTTAAGCCCACTGTTGAGACTTACTGCTCAAAAAAAAAAAAAAAAAAAAAAAAAAAAAAAAGATTCCTTTCAAAGTATCACTGCTCATTGACAATGCACCTGGTTATCCAAGAGATCTGATGGAGATGCACAGGGGACTATTGTTGTTTACATATCTGTGTCAGGGAGGAAGAAATTTTCCTCTACACTTCTAGGTTCTTCTGGCTGGTCTAAGAATTAAATTGGCATAAAACAGATTAACAAGAGAAAATGAAACATAAGTTTAATAACACATATACATAGGAGAGATGCAGAAAAACTGAGTAACTCACCAAAATGGCTGAAACCCTCACCTTGAATACTGTCTTCAGTTAAAGACAAAGTGGTTTGGGACTTCAAAGAAAAGTATGCAATTCACATGGAGATGGAAAAGCAAATGTTTGGCAAACAAATATTTGGTAGGCCATGTAGAGACAATGGGACACAGAGAGGAATTTTAAGAAACAGACTTTGCTAGGTTCCCTGTCTACCATACTTAGTTCATACTATAGTTATCTATGGTGATAGCTCTCTTCCTGAAAGAGGTCCGCTATCTACATTCTTTTAGGCAGTTAGGGGAATGTCAAAGTTTCTTCTTGAGTCCTTTGGACCTTGATTGTTGTCAGCTCAAAATAATCTGCATGCCAAAGAGACATGCTGGGGTAGAAAGTTTTGCTCCCCTACATCTGCTAACACAACATCCATTCTGCAGCCCATAGAACAAGGAGTCATTTTGACTTTCAAATCTTGTTTAATAAATATATTTGGTAAGACTATAGCTGCCATAGATAGTGATTCTCCTGATGGATCTGGGCAAAATCAATAGAAAACCTTCTGGAAAGGATTCACCATTCTAGATGCCATTAAGAACACTTGTGATTCATGGGAAGAGGTTAAAATATTGACACTAACAAGAGTTTGGAAGAAGTTGATTCCAGTGCTCATGGATGATTTTCAGGGGTTCAAGACCTTAGTGGAGGGAGTAACTGCAGATGAGGTGGAAATAACAAGAGAACTAGAATTAGAAGTGGAACCTAAAGATGTGACTGCATTGCTGTAATCTCATGATAAAACTTTAACAGAGGAGGAGAAGAGCAAAGAAAGTGGTTTCTTCAGATGGAATCTACTCTTGGTGAAGATGCTATGAAGACTATTGAAATGACAACAAAGAATTGAGACTATTACATAAAATTCGTTGACAAAACAGTGGTAGGTTTTGAGAGGACTGACTCCAATTTTGAAAGAAGTTCTACTATGAGTAAAATTGTATCAAACAGCGTTGCATGGTATAGAGAAATCATTCATGAAAGTTAAGAGTCAGTTGATCCAGCAAACTTCATTGTCATATTTTTTTTAATTGCCATGCCCACCCCAACTTTCAGCAACCACCATCCTGTTCAATCAGCAGCCTTTAAGATCAAGGCAAGACCCTTCATCAGCAAAAAGATTACCACTCTCTGAAGGCTCATATAATGGTTAGCATTTCTTAGCAATAGAGTATTTTTAATTAAGGTATATACATTTTTTGTCATAATGTTATTATTGCACACTTAATAGACTACAGTATAGTGTAAACATAAATTTTATAGGTACTGGGAAATCAAAAAATGTGTGTCTTGCTTTATTGTGATATTCACTTTACTGCAGTGGTCCGGAACTAAACATGCAATATCTCCAAAGTATGATGGTACCACCAAGTGCAAGGGTTTAATAGCCAGTCCCCGGAATATAGAGAACAGGAGCTCCAACAGCTTTCAGCCCAGTGTTTGTGAAACTTCCTTCTAAAGCATAGCCACAGGCAATGCAGTTCCCATCTTCTGCAGTTATCGTGTCTTAGTTCAAACTATGAAATTCCAGGTATTCAGGACCAGGAAAGCACAGCCTGAGTCAGGGTTTCACCCTTTAGCCAGGCAGGGTCACAGAGTAGGAACACTATCCTGAAAACCTTTCATCCCTGGGTCACAACCTTCATCTGAGAGAAAGGAGAAAGCTTGTGAGCTGAGAGTCATCCTAAGCTACACCTGCTACAAGCCGTCCTTAAGTTACCTTGATTCTCATACTATATGGACTACAGGTATAGTTAACCTCCCTCAGCATGACACCAGATTATAATACTCCGAGTCATCCTCTACAGCTCATTTCAAAGGTCCTCTCTAGGAAGCCCTCCATGGCCCTTTGAGCTGGAATTAGTGCTCATATCACTGGTCCTGGGTTCACATCAGCTCTTTTTCTTCCACACTCTGCCTCTGCCTCCAATCTCTTGCCATACCATTCCACTGGATGCTGTTTCGGAGTTTCTAACAGAGATAAATGCATTTAGAATATGGGGTTGAAGGTCAGGAAAAGGAGACTGTGTCAATATATTCCAACTGAAAGTTGAATATATCAGTAAACACAATAGATAAAGGAATTATATAAGCTTCCACTCTCTGGACAAAATTGAAATGGGCAAAGTATTTGGAAAACAGTGTGAAGTTCAGCGTTGAATACATTTACCATTTTATTTGGATATTAAGTCCAATGTATATATGCTGGGATGTATTGTGAAGTATTAACTCATATTCTCCCTACCTCTATCACGCTGCACCCCTCTTATTCAGGCTGCTGGACAGGATGATTACAGGGACCATGTTCCATGTATGTGTGTCATTGCAGCTCACTCAGAGAACTAAGTGGCCATATTTTACCTTTTGATTTTCAAAAAGTTCCTCTTCCATGTTACCATCACCCACACTCCACCATTTCCCATCTCCAGAGTCAGTAAAAACCTCTCTGTCTGGAAGGGAGGGAGAAAAGATGCAAAGCCATTTAAAACATCAGTCAACAAAATAATGTCTTTGTCATAGGAGACAATTTGGAGGGATGTAGACAATCTTAATCTACAGTTAAAAGACAAGGAAAGAGAGAAAGAGGAACAGATAGGGGAAAGAAGAGGGAGAAGAGAAGGAAAAGGAGAAAAAGAACAGATCTTAACCCCCTCCCACGGGATACTAACAGACCCAGCAACAGCAGACAAGCTTTCCAGCAACTCTCCCATCAACATGCAAGTTGCTCTTATGTCCAAACACTCTAGAACAACATGGAAAAGCAACATGGAAAATTGGAGAAACAAGGACCAAACTGAGAAAATCTGTGAGAGTGAGTTGACCTCAGAATAATGACCTCGTGCTTGAGATTTTCTCACAGGATGACAAGAATTTGATTTCCCTCCTTGAATCAATGTTATTTCTAGACACCCTCGGGCTGTCTGGAGATTCCAGGTTGCCCAGAACTCAGTTTTTTGACCCCATAAACATGGTAACATTCTCTTTAAAATGAAGGATCAAACACCATGAGTGTTCATCCGATCTTTCTCTCCTTCCCTCCCCACTGCTCCTTTCTTATCTGGTTTCCTTTCCTTTCTTCTCTTCCCACTTCAACTATTATCTTCCCCTTTTATTCATAGTTCTTTATTTCAGCCATATCTGGAATATTAGAACTGTCAAGACTCATCTCTTATTTGCGTAAGAAACAGTTTCACCTGTCACTCTCTCTTCTTTGTACCAATGTTTTAGAACCTGCTATTGAACAGATTTATTCCTATCTTTCCATGCCTTTAGAAAGAATGGGGGTTAGGATTGTTAGAATCAGAATTAGGACACCTATTTTCTAGCCCCATGCTTCCATCCCCTAAATAACTTGGAAAATCACTTAATTTTTAGCCATTAGTCTCCTGATTTGCAAAATGAATGAGTTCGGCTAAATTTCCATCAAAGTTCCTTCCAGTTTTAAAATGCTACAATTTTCAGCAGAAAAAGACTCATATCTAAATTCAGGTTATTCAGGGGAAAGGAATTAATTTTGTTCCAGGCACCAGAAATATTATTCCATGTTATGAGAAGAAATAATATAAAATGCTCATACAAGTATTCATTCAGAACCACTACAACTAAAAATAAATTCTTCTTTATTGTCTTCTGTTTCACTTTCTCACTCTAATGTATTAATTTCTCCACTGATGGGTTTTTTCCCATACTTTCTTTCCCCTTTCTGGCTTACAAAATGGGAAGCTGGTCCAGCTTATGTTCAAACCTTGTCTCCTTGACTATACTCCTAGGGGATCCTGTTCTCTTCTCTTAAACATCACCTGATGCCACTCACTGTTTTCAACTTCCACCTCACTTCTTCCTATCTTCCTGGCAGTGCCACTGTCCAGTGATCTGTCTCTCTGCCAGTTTCCATATAAACTTCATATGACCACAGCTGTTTCTTATTTGTGCTTGTGTTTCTGGTCCCAGCTGGTACCAGACTCAAGTATGCATCTAATAACGAGTGGTCAAATTAATTAATCATAAAAATTGAGGTATCAAGCTACAAAAAGACACAGGGGAATCTTATATGTGTTTTGCTAAATAAAAGAACCAGTCTGATAAGGCTTTATATTATATGATTTCAACTATAGGATATTCTGGAAAAGGCAAAACTAGGAAGATAGTAAAAAGTTCAGTAGTTGCCAGGGGATGGGAAGAAGGAGGGAAAAAGAAAGTAGGTGGAGCACCGGGAATTTTCAGGTCAATGAAGACAATTCTATATGCTATTGTATGATGGAGACATGTCATTATTCATTTGACCAAACCCTCAAAACTACACAACACAGAATAAACTCTAATGTACACTATGGGTCCTCAATTAATAATAATGTGTCGGGCTTCCCCGGTGGCGCAGTGGTTGAGAGTCCGCCTGCCAATGCAGGGGACACGGGTTCGAGCCCTGGTCTGGGAGGATCCCACATGCCGCGGAGCAACTAGGCCCGTGAGCCACAACTACTGAGCCTGCGCGTCTGGAGCCTGTGCTCCGCAACAAGAGAGGCCGCGATAGTGAGAGGGCCGCGATAGTGAGAGGCCCGCGCACCGCGATGAAGAGTGGCCCCCGCTTGCCGCAACTAGAGAAAGTCCTCGCACAGAAACGAAGACCCAACACAGCCAAAAATAAATAATAAATAAATTTTAAAAAATAAAAATAAAAAAATAATAATAATAATGTGTCAATGTTGATTCATCAATTGTAACAAAGGTATCACATACTTACAAGATGTTAATAATAGGGAAAATTGAGACAGAGAGAGGAAGTATATGGGAACTCTGTACTATATGCTCAATTTTTAAACTTAAAACCGCTCTAAAAGATAAAGACTATTAATTGTTTAAAGGATGAACCAACTTCCAATTCTCGGTCCAGCACATAAGGGCCCTGGAAATCGTCACTCTGTCCTAACAAGTAAAAAGCTGAACAAACTGAAAAATCAACAAGTCTTCTCAGATCTGTGGGGGAGGTAAGGTCACAGGGCAAACTATTGTCCCTACAACTGGAGAAAATAATAGATGAGTGCAGGAAATCGCTACTTACTGGAGCAGCAATCCATGAGCAGACACCTTCGCAGGAACCAGTGCCAGGGTAGGAAAACATAAACTGTATTGATGAATTGCTGGAAGCTCAGTGTGAACAAGTCTGAGTTAAAAACTCCAGGAGGACCCAGTCAGAGGGAGCTCCCACACCTTTATGAGTTTTACCCCTAGGAACTCTGTGAGAATCTTCTGGTTCTCATAGAGAATATAGAATAAAAAGAGTGAACAGAGCGAATACAGGAGAATAATGAATATAGGAGAAAAATCTCCTCCTGCTTTCATTGGAGGGGAGGAGAAAAGTAACAATTTTGAAATATGCCAGAGCAACTCTGTTCTTCTTAATAAGACCTGCCATCAAGAGAATCTATCTGACCAGAACCTAAACTCCTGGGATATTTTGAAAACCTAATCAAACTGAGGAAGAGAAATACCCAACTCCATCCTGCTCCAGCCTTTCAGATGGGGGAGGAAGGAAAACACCCAACTGCAGCCATTTGATCCCACCTAAGTGGGAGACTGAGAACCCTTATGAAGTTCACAGTCCAGAAGCACAAGCTCATACAAAGACTAGATCATAGCACAATAGAACATTTCCCACCCCACACACACACCTTCCCACCGTATTACTAAAGGTCTATTTACACCAGTTTATTTAACTCAGACCGTGGTGTCTGGCTATCAAGAAAAAATTATAAGACTAAACACACAGTACAAAGAGAAAAAGCAAGCATCAGAACCAGACTCAGGTATGACAAGGATATTGGAATTATCCAACCAGAAATGTAAAACAACTATAGTTAATATGCTAAGAGTTGGATAAAACTGACAGCCTACCAGAACAGATGGGCAATGTAAGCAGAGAGATGGAAATTCTAAGAAAGAATTAAAAATAAATGCTAAAGGTCAAAAAACATTGTAACAGAAATCAAGAATGCCTTCGATGGGCCTATTAGTAGACTGTACACAGCTGAGGAAGGAATCTCTGAGCTTAAGGATACGTCAGTAGAAACTTTCAAAACAAAAAAGCAAAGAAGTAAAAGACAGGAAAAAAATGAAACAGAATATTTAAGAACTGTGGGACCACTACAAAATGTATATCATACCCTTAATGGGAATACTAGAAGGAGAAGAGAATGAGGAACAGAAGAAATATTTGAAGCAATGATGACTGAAAATTTCCCCAAATTAAGATCTGCTGTGGTCTGAATGTTTGTGGCCCGCAAATTCATATGTTGAAAACTAATCCCCAATGTGATGGTGTTTGGAGGTGCTTAGGTCATGAGGGCAGAGCCCTTATGAATGATATCAGTGCCCTTATATGGGCCTGTGAAAGCTCCCTTACCCACTTCTGCCATGTGAAGTTTCAGCTAAAACATGGCCATCTGGGAAGCAGGCTCTCACCACACACTGACTCCACTGGCACCATGATTGCATTCCTTGGTATTTACCCCAATGAGTTGAAAACTTACGTTCACACAGAAACCTGCACGTAGATGTTTGGAGCAGCTTTATTCATAATTGCCAAAACCTGGACGCAACCAAGATGTACTTCAATAGGTGAATGGATAAACTGTGGTACATCCAGACGATGGAATATTATTCAAAACTAAATAGAGCCATGAATAGACATGCAGGAAAATTAAATGCATATTTCAAAGTGAAAAAGCTACATACTGTTTAACTGCATGACATTCTAGAAAGTGAAAACTATGGAGACGGTAAAAGGATCATTGTTTACTAGGGGTTGGGGGAAAGGAGGGATGAAGAGGTGGAGCACAGAAGTTTTTCAGAGCAGTGAAATTAGTCTGTATATTAGAAAGGTGGATGTATATCATTTATACTTTGTCAAAACCCATAGAATGTACTAAAACAAGAGTGAACCCTAATGTAAACCATGGACTTAGGATTGCAATGACATATCAATGTGGTTCATCCATTGTGAAAAATACACCACTCTGGTTTGGGATTTTGACAGTAGGGGAGGCTGTGCATATGTGGAGGCTGGGAATATATGGAAAATCTCTGTATCTCTCACTCAATTTTGTGGTGAGCCCATAACTGCTCTAAAAAATAAAAAGTCTACCTTAAAAAAAGAAGAATGAACCCACATCAGACTCTCCAGGTCACTTGGTTTTGTCCACATAACAAACATGAAGAAGATAAAAACAGCTGTATAGGCTCTCACATTTCATGCTGACATTAGAACTAGTTGCTAGGCCTCCTATTTTCAAACCTAAGGAGTTTTTCTATAGCTGACTTGCTTTTCATTCAGGTCTTGTTTGCCTTTTAGTTGTTTCTTTATCCACCAGCTTTTACCTTTTTTCTTAGCTTTTTCTGCAACCTGGGCATTGCCTATATCATTTTCTTGTCTGTGTCACTAATTAGCAATTGATTTCTAAAAATTTAGCTCATCGTCAATAAATGTTGTTACTAAGTAGTCAATTAGAAAAAAACATCTCCCAGAGATCTATGGAGTTATTAAGTCTCAAATCTAGCTTTGGTGAACTTATACATTAAGACCTCATGTCCCAGGAGGATTATCTGGGGCGACAGCAACAAGAGGTGAACCTGCTCAACTCAGCTGGGAAGTTCAGCATCAGGCTGGTGAATCCATCTTCCCTGGACCCTGTGCTGTCACAGCCGGCTGACTAATGCTCTAATTATGTGCTCCACTTTTGCAACCTGTATAGTTTAATGGGCATCACATTTGCTTCGGGTCTAATGTCCATTTTTAAATTGACTGTCATGCCATTAGCTTTTGGGTTTGGGGGACTTGCTTCTTCCTAGGAAGGGCGTTTGGCAATTATATCCATCGACCTGCTCCTGCCTAATGCATTAAGGAGAGCTCCTCAATCTTGTCTTCCTATGAATGCAGTGGCACTTTGTTCCCTTAGCAAAACTCTTTTTTTTATGAAACTGCATTAATCACCTACGTAAACCTACCTCCTCATGCATCCCTGCCCTCGTATTCCTCCTCTCTGAAGCCCTCCCCAGTTGGCAATGAAAGGAAGTTCAGACAATGAGCTGTGGTCTCTGGAAGGGCAAAGGCGACTCCTCAGCCATGTTCTGATAAATGAATACAAGAATTCATTGTGCACGGCAGTGAAGAACGTTTATGTTGATCAGGTAAGTGTGACTTAAAATGCCCCCAGATGATATACACCAGACAAAAATCAACACAATTAAACACACAGCCTGGATCCAAGCAGCAGCATCAGATTTATTCATTTTAAACCAGGATACACTCTGATTCTCTCTCTCTCTCTCTCCCTCTCTCTCGCTCTCTCTCTCTCCCTGAAAGCCTATGACACAGTAGGTAACACAAAGGCAAAATATGAATACTTTATGTAAAGAAAGAGGCAACCTGTAGATTATTTTCTCTGGCCAGGTAATAACTCAATAGTACAGAGAGAACAGAATTGTTGAGGAAAAATCTTTCAACAGGCAACAATGGTTATTGGTTACGACGGTACAGAAAAACATTTATCTCAAATATATGCTAGTGGAAGATAAACCCAACTATTAAAAATCATATTTTAAAAGAATATTTATAAGATTATGAAGAGATATCATTACCCCCTTATCAGAAGAGCTCAAATAAAAAATAGTGACATTACCAAATGCTTATGAGGATGTGGAAAAACTGTATCTCTAATACCTTGCTGGTGGAAGTATAAACTGGTACATCCACTCTTATACCATATGATGGGGCAGTTTCTTAGACTCATCAGTTTCTTAAAAATAACCTGGTAGTTTCTTTAAAAAACTAAACTAAACTAAACGTATATTTATCGTATGACCCAACAATCACACTCCTGAGAATTTATCCCAGAGAAATGAAAATTAGGACCACAGAAAAACCTAGACATGATTGTTCGTAGCAGCTTTATTTGTAATAGCAAACAGCCAGAAACTACTCAGATGTACCTCAACAGGTGAATGGTTAAACAAACAGTGATACATCCACACCATGGAATACCACTCAGCATTAAAAAGACTGAACTTGAAACATGCAACAATTTGAATGGATCTCAAGGGAATTCTGCCCAGTAGGAAAAAAAGCCAATCTCAAAAGGTCACATACTAGATGACTGCATTCATATAGCATTCTCAAAATGACAATATAATAGAGATGAAGAAAAACTAGTGTTTAGCAAGGGTAAGGAATGGTGGGGGACAGAGAGACGGGTGTAACTATAAAGGGGTAGCATGCATGAGATAGTTATTGTGATGGAATAGTTTTGTATCTTAATTGTGATGGTGGTTACACAAATCTGTAGCATGGGATAAAATGACATACACATTGTACCGATGTCAATTTCCTGATATTGCCATTGCACTATAGTTATGGAAGATGTAACCATTGGCAGAAACTGGATGAAGGGTACATGGAATTCTCTTTTTCTCTGTGGATAAATAATTACTTCAAAATAAAATGTTTAAAATAATATTTAATAACAAGAAAATTCTCATTATAAATAGGATACCTAATACGTATACAGAAAATCCATGCATACTTATACCACCCCCAAAAAAGTGGTTTAAAAGAAAAACACCTCTACTGGTATAGTAGTGATTGTGCTTGGGTATCAGAATTTACATTTGATGTTTCTTTTCTTTACATAGTTTCTCCATTGAACTCATATGAATTATATAATTTGTTCCCCAAATTCTATTTTCCTGTGCTCCACCAAAAGGGCAGACCTTTAAAAAACAATGTTATACATACCCTACTAAAAATGAATGAACCAGAAGCTGTTCCTGGAAGAAAATTGCAGAAATAAAAGTCCTCCCCCAAGAGGATCAAGTAGTTCCTCCAAATAAAAATCAAGCAGAATCTCATAAGAACTCTATTTGTGCGAGATATATTTTTTAAGCTAATACAAACCCAAAATTAATAAGACAGCCAGATACCATGCATACTTATAACACTTTAACCAAATACACTAATTTTATAACTACTAAAGCAATGGTGATGATTTGATTGAAGTGTATTTCCCTACTTCAACAAGGTAACAATCAGAAAGGATGTGTTACTCATTATGCTTAATATAAATCATCCATTATGACCACTGGAAGAACACTGACCATGTGGTAACTGGTAAATCAATCTGAGATGCACATAAATACTAAAGTCTTTATTGAAGTGTCTGATATTTGGTAATTACTATATGCTGTACTCTATTTCATGCTTCCTTTGTGAGCTTCTTTGGTATTCATATAGAACAAATAAATTATTCGAAGTCTCTATATTTAATGCTTAATGTTTTCTCTTTGGGTAATCTACATTTATGAACTTATTTTTGTAAGTATTTCTAAAGTAGACTCCACACATCTCCAGGATGAGTTTAATGACAGGAGATAACTGGGGTTTATGCTTTTCCCCAGCTATTTATGAAAACAAAGAACAGCCTATTTATTATTCAGATGTAAAACCTCTATTCATCAAAAAGCCATTGATTTCACATTTTCAGCTAAAAGAATCCTGAATTATTTTAAGTCATGAAACAAATGCCATCCAAATTGGAATTTCAAGATAGGCTCACAATCAAAAGGAACATAACCTGAAGTTGAAATTCAAATAAATGCTTAGTTTCATCTCATTATTTTCAAGTTGAATAACAGGAATGTGAAAGAGAAAAATACACACATAAGTAAAAACAAAGAAAAATTATCTTAAAGCAATCGACATTCAAAAGAAAATCCTGCCCACTGTTGTGTCAGAAATAGAAACAGACATAAATGTGAGTATCTGAGTTGAAAGAATAAAACAAATATACACACAGATATAGGCCGTGTGGTGTAAAGATAAAGGACAGATGAGCACAGACTGGGGAGCCCTATTTCCAGGATGCTCATAGCTGAACAATGACCAAGCTCAGGGCCAGACCAGGGAACCTCTCAATTGCAGGTTACAGCCTCTGTTTGGAGCTATCCTCCTCCAGTCAGCTCCGCCATACCCCCGTACAGAGATGCACAAGTTCTTGGTACCATTCACACAAGTGCTACACTCTTGCCTTCAGACTTCAACAGAATATTGTGGATTTTTCAAAACTCCTGACTCATATCTGTGCCTTCACCTGATGCCTCCCTGCATCTGTGGAGTAAAGTAAGGGGTAGACCCTAGGGCTGGCGGTCATCCTAAGTGTCCTCTCTTTCCACTCCTTCCTTGAAACCCTTCTAATATCCTGGCTAAGAGAGAACTCATCACCCAGCCTCTGCTAGGGGTCACCACATAGGAAATACTCCATCCTCAGGTGGGTCTATTCAGGCCAAGTACCAGTCCTGTCTCTGCCTTCTGGGACCACACAGAAAAAGCTACATTTCTTTGCTGCAGCAGTATCATCCCCATTATTACTAATATTTCTTGGGCCATCATTCATGTTCTAGGCATCCTACTAACAACTTTAAATGTATTGCCTCATTTGATCCATTTAACACCTTTAATCAGCAGGTGCTAATATTTTGTTCTATTTCACAGAAGAGGAAGTGGAAGTGGAAGGCAGTTAAGTAACCAGCCCACGACCACCAAACTAGTGGGTGACAGGATCAGAATTTGAATGCTTTACTCTTAATCATCCACCACCCTCAACATATTAGCCAACAACTTTGTACTCTCCCTGAGATGGCTCTCATGCAGATGAAACAGTCTCATTTTCAAAGCAAAGAAATCATAAGGTTCTCTCCAATGCAGTGACCACTAAATGGACATTGCCTCAGAGATCCTAGCTGGAATGCAAATAGTTCATGAGACTAGCTGGTCAAATTCAGAATATGGTGACAATAGCATAAGTAATGCAACTGAAAGGTGTTACACGTTTGCAGTGTCAGAAGTGCCATGGAGATGGTTATGTCGAATTACCTACAATCCCGCTGTTCACAATACCCCATGGTGCCCTCGTCATTCTTCCTTCTTCCTAAGATTTCAAGATTTATGGAAGCATCTCAAAGAACTTTGCAGTATATCTGTAACAATAAACTTCTATGGATTATATAATCTTCTCAGTTTATAAACGCTTTGAATGTAGTGGCAGCATCTTACTTAGCTTTGTGTCATATACACATATGTTTTTTTGTTTTTTTAATTTTTTTTGTTTTAATTTTATATTGGAGTAGAGTTAATTAAGAGTGTTGTGTTAGTTTCAGGTGTACAGCAAAGTGATTCAGTTATACATATACATGTATCTATTCTTTTTCAAATTCTTTTCCCTTTGATGAAGAGAAAAATCAATAAGCAACAGTCTACACAGGACCAGGAAAACCTCAGAAGTAGACACTAATTCAATCTCACAGCCCAAGGCACAACTTGTCATAATTTGGTCTCCCCAAGAAGCAAACCCTAAGACAAGGACTTGGTGCACAGTCAGGAGTTAATCGCCAAAAACAGAAGTATGGGGAAAGTAGATGGCAATGGAGAAAAGTCAGTACATGGTGTGTTAATGAACTAGATAACATGGTGGGCAGCTATGGCTCAGTCTCTATAGGGATCCTCTGGGAAACTGTGCAGAACATTCTTCAGAGTTGTCACACCAGGTAATGGGAAGCAGAGGTATTATTCACCTTGAAGGTAAAGACTGCCTCCATGGGTGCTTACTCTCCTGAAAGTCTGAATTGCCCCTGGCCAAGTTTAAGCAGCCTTCTATAGCTTTGGAGAAAACAACTCAGAGAAAACCCTTGGCACAATCTTGGTGAAGGACCCTGGCAGTGGTACATGGGGCAGCTACCCTGAAATCAGGTGGGCTGAGGGCATATGCAGAGTACATCACAACATCTGTTCTACCATCTTTATCCAGACCTTCTAAAGTAAGCTTGGAGTAGAATGTCTCCTGTGGTCTCAGATCTTCAAGTGAAGGCCCAAAGTTTAAGACAAGAGGCATCTGTAAGAGATAACCAAGAAATGGTCTGACACATCCCAATTTATAGAAGTGGGGGACAAAATGAAAATGGGTACCTATATTAATGTGCTAGGAGTGCCATAACAAATATCACAGACTGGTTGGCTCAAACAACAGAAATTTATTTTCTCACAGTCATCAGTTCTCACAATCAAGGTGTCAGTAGGGTTGGTTCTTTCTGAGGCTTCTCTCCTTGGCCTTTTTCTCCATGTATCTTCACATGGTCTTCCCTCTGTGTGTCTGTGTCCTAATCTTCCCTTCTTACAAGAACACCAGTCATATTGGATTAGAGCCCACCTCAATGACTTGGTTTCATCTTAATTACTTCATTAAAAATTCTATCTCTAAGTACAGTCACATTCTGAAGTACTAGGGCTAAGACTTCAACATATGAATTCAGCCCATAACAATATCTCACTCCCCAGCTGGAGGTTTGCTAAGTTGCAGGAATTCTTACTTCCCTGGAGAAGAATACGGTGTAATTGTTCTCTGGAGTGTTTGACATGGATGCACTAGAGTTTAGGGGTATTTGTGAACATAGAGTCTGGTGCCTGCCTCCCACTGGAGAATATAAAAGAGAGAGATGCTGACAGGAGAGAGGAAAAGAACATCAGAAGCAGCCTGAGTTTGGAATGGCAAGGACGCCTGCCTTTCCCATGGGTTCAGTGAACACTTGAAGGTAGCCAGGCTTGCACCATTTTGATGCGGAAGGATATGCAGTATAATGCAGGGCAGAAGATGGTAGAGGGAGGGTTGGAAGAAGACAACTGTAGAATGAATTTCTTGCCACACAATTCAGAGTCCACATGGAACACACAACAGACCACACAGCACCCCACAGATGAGCCAGAATTTGGAGGTCTGCCACACAAGTCATTAACAGCCAGAAGAAACCTCCAAATAACATGAAGTAGGTAAAAATCTCTTCCTCCCTTTCATTCTAACCCCTTCTTTCCCATGCTCTAATCCAGGAGCCAGTAGCAGGAGGTAGGAAGAAGAGAAAAAAAGAAAGGAATAGAAAAAGGAAAGACTGCACCCCTACCTTAGATGATAAGTCAAACCTGAGCTGGGGGAAGGAGAGAAGCTCAGAACTGGATATGAAGCTGAAGTTTTTGTTAAGACTGGACTGAACTGTTTAAGACTGGACAGTAGAATGGGACTTGTCCAATGAGGCAAAAGGACAAGAAAGCTATGAGATCTTGCCCAGATTTCATCCAAAGGTAAGGGGAGAGGATTGGACAGAGCATGCTTAAATACAATAGATGAAGAAAAATAAAGTCCCTTATTTCTCTCCTTGTTGAGCTCATCCGACAAACCAATAGTATTTCACGTTCTCAGATACAAATTACTGAAAAAATATTCTGAACTAGCCTCTTTCCCAGATATCCTTCAAGTTATATTGTACCTAAATCCATATTTTTTAGACACCACTTCTATCCCATTATTCCTCTGTCCAAAATTCTCCACTGACTAGGTGGTTTAAAAGATAAAGCCCAGTATTTTCTACTTGTCCATAAAGGTCTTCTCCACTAATCCCCATTCCCAGATGCCTGATGATTCTTCTTTCTACATTCCAAACTTACAGGTTGGAAGGGCTATGTCATTAGTTTCTCAGGGATCCTCCCATCATGCCCTGCAGACATTTTGAAATGAAAATGGTATCTCAATGATTTGAGGTTAGGCAATCCAAAGCATCCATTCCTTCATTCAGTTATAAACAGCCAGTGTTGGCTGCCACATGTCAGAGTCTCTGGCTCTCCCTTATCCCAGGTTCCCTAAAGAGTTCGCGTTAGCACTAAATGGAGTCCCATTATCTTTATATCTGACATTTTCCATTTTGTGAGATTGTACATCAGGACCCGATCATGAGTTCTCTTTTGTGTTTTTGAACCTTATGTAAGAACCTAATGTCTGACTCTTTACATTTCTCCTCATCTTCTTTGGTACTAAGTAAGGCAGAAAAAGGGGGGAGGGATAATATAGGCCTTTTTAAATGACCCTGATTCTCTGAACTCATGGTCCCCTCCCGCAGAGGGGAAAGGAAAACTTACATGATTAAGCATGATCATCTTACCCCTTGAAGAGATGGGACCATATCAAATATGGACCGCCAAGGGTTCAATGTGCTTAGGAAATTTGGGGGCAGGTTTTGAGCCATAAGTAGCAAAGTCTGTATAGAATTTCCTTGGACTTTTACATTTTCTTGCAACCAATGACACATTTAAAGGGCAATGGCTCTTATTGTTCATCAGTCAAGAAAATATATTTGCAAAATCTAGAATCCAGTCACAGTTAAAATCCACATTTTTCTTTCTGGTCCTTTTATTTATTTCTTTAAAATTGTTTTATTGTTACCATGCAAGCTTGTGCCTGAGTTGCAGCCTTTAATAAAGCAATGGCAGTTTTATTTCTTGGATGCCTCATGAGCACATTAACCTCTTCTCAGTGGAGTTATTAATTGTGCATTCTGCCCACACTCTTTTGGTGTGGCTTCCAAGGAGAGAGTCAGAAGTCTTCTCGGGAAGGGAAGGACATGTTTATAGCCAGCCCCATGGGAGTGTTTGCATAATTACTGGAATGATTAAGGAGGTGTTTTTGGACACAGACAAGTGTACTAAGTTTTAATATGTTTCGTGACAATGCATAAGACGAGTGCATGATACAGGACACTGCAGGTCGCCAAAATAAATAAATATGTGCAGAGGCACCAGAATGAATTCAGGCCTGGGTATAAACAGAAACTGCAAGGGGAAATGAGCTTTGATTCTTAACGAGAGAATTGTTTGTGATCTGAATGAGGACAGCTGTACAGAAGAGGTAACAGAGAGCCCGGGGACGCGAAGTCTTAGATGGTTTTCTCTAATTCCATGTTGTAAAGACGGCTTAATGTGAGCGAGGGGGTGGCAGGGGGAGCTTTGATTAATTCTGAGATTGAAGTTAAACCTTTTCTAATTTGACTCGCCGATTAATCTTGTAACTATGCATCCTTAATCAAAACTCAGAAGGAATCTTTAATCTTGTGTATATAAAACACAAGACGATTAGAGGCCTTTGACCCACCCGTGCTTCCCAGCTGCTGCCTTCTTTTCTATTTTCTAGGTACTTCCTACTGTTCTTCATATCTCCCAGTAGCCATAGTTATAGAATACAGGACTGGTATTCTGTAATGTTAGAAGAATGAATATGAAGAACATAACAGTTAAAGTCCCATATTCAATCTGTCATCTATTCATTCATTCATTCTTCTTTTCTTTCAATGGGTAAAGAGTGTGTATTATGTGGCAGGCATTGTTTTATATATTAATAAAGAGCATGAACAAGACTGTCACATCTACTTTTACAGACCGCACCTAACAAGGACTTTTTCATTCATTCTTTGCTAAGTAACCAAATGCACGTGATCTAGGAAAATAAATATGCTTCTAAGGATTAAATAATACGATAGGAAAGCTCTTCTCATTCAGATGACTGCAAAGTACAAATTGTTTACTGGAGAAATCCAGTCATATGTCTGGCAAAATGTTGTTGGATGCTGTTAGAAGATGGATAACCAGGTGATAAAATTCACCATTCCAGCATCACAAGATTTTAATAACCGGACAAGGCTTTAAATGGCGTCTAAGGCATCTTTTATGCACAATAAACAGGGTTCCAGGGAAAAGTCCTCCCACCCATGCCCATCCTAATCACAACTTTTATAGAGGAATATTCCTGCAGACAAGGAGAGTATTCAGATCACACCTGTCCGTTGAGCCAAATGCTTCCATATCTAGGCAATACCTCCCTCCTATTACCACTTTAGAAAGCCATGTATTTTAAGAATGTTATTAAAATCTTTCAATTCTTCAGCTCCAGATTCAATTCCAGTAGGGGGACCAAATTTAAATGAACAGCAATTGACAAAACCAAACAAAAAAATCCCTACAACAATAAAAAATACTAAATTCTCTGGAAGACATTTCCCTGCCACAGTGACCAAAATAATGATTATTATGAAATATAAGTTTTCAGGGGAGAGAAAGCATTGTTTTTGTTTTTCCAGTTTTTGAAAGAGTTTTCTAGGTTGGATCCTTCTGAATTCATGTAAACAAAGGGGTTGACTGGCTGCATTTTATTCCTCCCCATTGGTCCTTTGCAAATAAGAAAGCACCCACGGTGCTGGTAAGGGAACAACATCATTGAAATAATACAAAAAGAGTAATACCTGCGCTCAGATTTGTTCTACCCGTTATACTAAAATACTTGGGCAAAACTCACTGTGGCAAAGTGTTAAGTGACAACACCCACAACCAAAATGATATTTTCTGTTGACATTGCTGAATAGAAGAGTATAGGAAATGCCAAGATTGTTTATTAACTTGTGTGAAATACACCGCCCTCTTTTCAGCTTTTCCTCTTGGTTGAGACCAAATGGATTCCCAGAGATATGCTATAAGGCCCTCCAGAGGCACCAGACACCAAGCTCTTCCATTCTTATTTATTGCTTGTCTAGAAGACACTTTGGTGTTGTGGAGGAGGGATATTAGCTGTACGTCAGTCACACTTTATTTGTGAGAGACTTTGCTCACTTAGAGCATGTTAATCAAAGGCACACTAGAAAATATTAAATCAAAAAGAGCTTGTCAAACACAAAAGACTAGAAACCGCAGCGACTCTGCAAAAAAGAAGTACTCACTCCAAAAAGAATGCTCTTTACCCAAGCAGTGCCCTATCCAACCAAGAGGAAGGGACCAAAATATGAAGAGCCTGGATCTCAGAAAGAAGAAAAAAGACATTTTCCCAGCATTTCTCTTTTCTGACCATCATTCTGGAATAAGAGAGGAGGAGTGAGGGGGAGTCAGAGGAAGCAAAGGCTGTGGCCACTTCCTGCCTCTTCTGACCTGTAGCCCCAGCATTTGACATTCAGATGACTTGCTTGCTCCTTACAGCTCTCAATAGCTGCCAGATAATCTTTTCTTTTTAAAAAATTTATTTTTGCAATATTTAAGACATAGAAAAGGAAATAACAAATAAGTCCCTATGCACCCACCCCTACTTTAAGAGATAAAATAGTACTAATCCATTATATTTAATGCCCTTTGTTTACTCATTACAAATATATCCTCTCCTTCATTCTAAAGGTAAACACTGTCCTGAACTTAGGGTTTGTCTTTTCCAGTCTTTTTGTGTGTGTGTATTTTTATTCTGTCTCTATGTAGCCCTTAACAATTTTTGTATTCTGTTGTATGTTTTTAACCTTTATATACTCTTTTTTTTAATTTGTTAACCTTTATATATTCTTTTTTATTTTTAACATTTATAAGTTTTGCTTATGCTTTTAACTTTTACACATTCTGCGATTTTCTTTTCTCAAGCATCATTATGTTTATAAAGTTCTCCTATAAATATATTTGGCTCTAGTTTATTAATTTTCAGTGCTGCATAGTAGTACGTTATACAAGTACACCACCATGAGTTAATTCACTTTTCTGTTGACAACTTAGGTTGTTTCTAAGCATTTTCTATTACAAACCATTTTGCTGTGAACATGTCTCTGTCTCCTTGACTATATGGGCAAGTTGCCCTGGGGTATATTCCTGTGGACTTCTGAGTTATAAGGCAAGGGAATCTTCAACTTTACTAAATATTGTAAAACTGACCTCTAAAGTGGCTACACCAATTTACATTCCTCCTGCTGTGTATAGGAATTGCCATTGCTTTATATCCTTATCACAATATAGTGTTGGCAAGTTTTTTTAATTTCTGCAAATATGATAGGTGTGAAATTATAATCATCTTTTCAAGTGATTGATTATTAGTCATTTATGTTTCCTCATCTGTGAGGTTCCATGTTGCTGTGTGTGTTTTTTATGGACCACTTTTTTTATTGTGTTGTTTGTCCTCTTGATGTGCAGAATTTCTTATATAAATGACATTTTAATCCTTTGTTGATTATACGTGCTGCAAATACCTCTTTTTCACTCTTATTATGATGTCTTTTGATGAACAAAGTTTTTATTGTAGTATATGCCATCCATATTTTGTATAATTTGTATTTTGCCTGTTTTATTTATTTCATGCTAGAAGCCTTAAAGACATTCTTTGTTTTCTTCTAAATTTTTTGGTTTTATTTTCACTGTCAAATTTTTAATATACCTTGACTCGATTTCTTTATGAAGTGTGAACTAATATGGCATAGTGATTAAAAGCATGGAGTCTGAAGCCAGACTGCCTGAGTTCACATCTCACCTCCATCACATTTTAGCCTGTCACTTAACCTCTACATGCCCTAGTTTCTTAATCTGTAAAATGGGTATAAAAATAGTAGCGCCTATTGATAGATAAGTGTGAAGTTGCAACTAGGATATGCAAAAACCTCTTAGAACAGTACCTACTAAATGCATTTAAGTGATTACTATTACTATTATTATTGTTGTTGTTATTATATGAAGTAGGGATCTAATTTTATTTTTGTATATGGATAGCCAAATTTCCTACTCCTATATACTAACTAGCTGACCTCTTTCTCACTTTCTAACAATGCCATTTCTGTCATACATCAGCTTTCATGTAGGTGCGAACATTTTTCTAGCTTCCTTATTCTTCCATTGGACTGTCCATCCTCTAGAAAAATTTCAAGCCTACATTTAAAATTTCCTGAGTTCTAGAAGTCCCTGAAGTTGTCACTCTGGCCTCTTCTTCTTTTATCTATAATCCCACCTCAATAATATATTTTTAGTTGTTTGATAAATAACTGAAGGACAAGGGCAATGTTTGTTCCCTAGGGCTGCCAAAACAATGTACCACAAACTGGGAGACTGAAAACAAAAGAAACTTATTGTTGCTCATTTCTGGAGGCTGGAAGTCCAAAATCAAGGTGTTGGCAGGGTCATGGTCCCTCTGAAACCTGTAGAGGAATCCATCCTTGCCTCTCCCTAGCTTCTCGTGGTTTGATGACAATCTTTGGTGTCCCTTGGCTTGTAGATGCAACATCTAATCCTTCATCTTCACATGGCATTTTTCCTGTGTCCCTGTCTTTACATGGAGCTCTTTTTGTAAGGACATCAATCAAATTGGATTAGGGATCCAACCTATACCAGTAGGACCTCATCTTAACTAATTATATCTGCAACAACTATATTTTCAAACCAGGTAACATTCTGAGGTACTGGGAGTTGGGACTTTATTTTGGGGGGGGGAGGGTACCATTCAATCCATAACAAGGGCACAACTAAAACTACTAACCTTTGGCTTCGATCAAATCTTCCAACCCTCACCTGAACATCTCAATCCACCTGCTGAGGATCCTTGCCATACTGCCTTCAATTACAGTGGTTCAATCCTCCTAGGCCCAGTTGTCCTAACTCAGACAAATTTTAAAACAAATAATTGCAAACTTCAAATAGCCAACTACATCAGGAGTTTGTAAAGAATGAAGATTTCAGAATCCTACCCTTAGAGATCCTGATTCAGTGGTTTGAGTTGATCAGTGCTAATGCAGGTGGTCAAGGGAACACACTTTGGGAAACATTAATCCAGACAACGTGTTAAAAGGCACATTTCTAAAGAAGGGGAAATCTGCAGAATAGCCCACCTCATTGCTCGACACTCAGGCAGCTGCTCATCAATCCAAAGGTCTTGGAAGAGGCTGTCTGCAGAGAAATGGAGTTTTCTTGATAAGCAGTCTAGAAAATTAGATTAATACTACTTCAGAGTTTAAAACCCACTCTTAGAGGATTACAGAATTGAACTGGTTCCATTTTTTAATTAGCAATTCAATTGTGTCTTCAATTTTCACAGGCTGCAGATTCCCTCAAAGTCCAAAGTAGGACACTGCAGTAATCTATTCTACATTAATAAAGCTTGGACCAGAGTTTGCTTTTTTATTTGGAAAAAATGAAATTAAAAGACAACAGCTGGTATTTGTTGAAATCCTACTATTTGCCAGCATTTTTCTGGGCAGTAATGAGACAGCATTAAACAAAACAGACATAATCCCTGTTATCACAGAGCTTTTATTCTTGTGGACGGGAGATGATTGAGAAGCAAGATAAATTAATAAAATATGTGAAAACTCCAGGATGATAGAGATTTTTGACTGTTTCGTTTAACACTGCCTCACAAGTGCCTAGAATAGTCATTGGCACATAGATGAGGGTCAACAAATGTATATTGACTACCAAATGGTGATAAGCGCAATGGCAAAAATAAGGTAGGAACATGGACTAAGGGGTGGGATGGGTGCAATTTTAAATGGGAGAATCAAGGAAAGCCTCATAGAGAAAGGGTTTTTGGAGTAAAGATCTGAAGGAAGTGAAGATGTGAGTCATATATGTATCTGAGAAAGGAAGGGACCAGAAAACATCCTGTGAAAAGGCCCTGAGATGGGAGCAATCTTGGTGTATTCAAGGTAGCATTGAGAGAAGGAAAAGAGAGAAAGAGAAGTAGGAGCATGGGAAGTTAAGGGCGTTGGGAATGGACAGATCAGGAAGAGCCAAATGGGCCACTATAATACCCTTGGCATTTGCTCTGAGAAAGGAAGCCACCAAGGGTTTAAACAGTGGAGTGATAGAAGCTGCTTATACTTAACAAGTGTATTTCAACTGCTGTGTTTTGAATACACTGAAGGGCATAAGCAGGAAACCATTGCAAAAACCCAGTGAGACTGTCTTCTACCAAAATGGTAGCAGTAGTAGGATGAGAAGGAATAGGATTCTAGGTGTATTTTGAAGATTTGGGCAACAGGATTTGCTAATAGATGGAATTTCAGATTGGATGTGAGAAAAAGAGAGCAGTTGAAGATGTAGCCAGGCAAGGATGTGGAGGAACTCGTACTTTAATACACTGCTGGTGGGAATATGAAATGGCACAACTACCTTGGAACACTGTTTGACAGTTTCTTTAAAAGTTACCCAATACACCTACCAGACTACCTGGACATTCTGTACCTAAGTGATTTACTCAAGAAAACTGAAATCAAATGTCTGAACAAAGACCTCTACTGAATGTACATAGCAGCTTTATTCAGAATAGCCAAAAACTGGGCACAACCCAAATGTCCGTCACTTGGAGAAGGCATAAACAATTATCCATATAAGGGAATATTAATCACAACAAAAAGAAGTGAACTACCAGCACACATGACAGGAATGGATCTCAAAATGTTTATTCTAAGTAAAAGGCACAGACACCAAAGAGTACACCCTGTAGAGTTCTATTTATATAAAATTCTAGAAAATGTAAAGTAACCCCACAGTGACAGAAAGCAGATCAGTGCTCTTTAGGGGACAGGGGAAAAGAGATGAATGGGTGACAAAGAGAGATAGAAATGTTCTGTATATTGATTGTGGCAGTGGTTTCCTGGTATATACATCAGTCAAAATTCATTGAATTGTATACTTGAAATAGACAAAGTTTACTGGGCATAAATTACGTTCAAAAAGTTGATTAAAAAAATTTTTAAAGAGGATAAAGCTAAGGTTTTTAGCCTGAGTGACTGAAAGAATGGAATTGCAGTTTACGTAAATGAGAAAGACTAGAAGAGAAGGCTATTTTGTTGATGGGGAATATCAGGAGCTCAAACTCGTGGTGAGTTTGAGACACCAATTAGATATCAAAGTAGAGATGTTAAATGGACAGTCAGATATAAAAACCTGGAGTTCAGGAAATGGCCTAGGGTGGAAATATACATACTGAAGTCATAACATATAGATAAAGCTATAAGGCTATATAAGATCATTACAAGACAGAATGTAGACAGAAAATAGGAGAGATCTAAGGACTCATCCCTGAGATAAAGATGAACAGCAAAGAATCTGAGAAGAAGAAGCAGTGATTAAGGAGGAAAAGAAGTAGAGTCTAGTACCCAACAAGGCACATGAAGGAGGGTTTCAGGAAGAAAGGAATGATCCTGTGGCAAACGCTGCTGATAAATCAGACTAGATGAGGATTGAGAACTGCTCATTCGTGTAAACAACCTGGAGTTCATTACCGATGGGGTGATAGTGAAGAAAGAATGGGAAAAGAGAAATTAGAGTTAGCCTAGATAGCTAATTCATTCATGGAGTTTTACTGCAAGAAATGGGGAATGAGTGGTAAGTGCAGGAGGAAGTGGGGTCGAGGGAGAGTTTTCTTAAGATGGGAAAAATCACAGCATGTTTGCTCACTGATGGGAATGATTCAATGGAGGAAGAAATGTTAGTGCTTTGAAGGAGCTAGGGGAGAATTGTTAGAGCAATGTTCCTGAGAGTAAGAGGCAATGGAATTAAGTGCACAAGCAGAAGGGCTAGATTGTGTCAGGAGCCCAGAGAGACCCTTAGCTATAGAGACAAGGAGGAGAATTCAGGCACAATAAATAAGGCAAGGGGAACTGCTGCAACGTCTTTTCTGATTGCTTCTATTTTCTCAATGAAAGAAGAAGCAATGTAATCATTGAGCGTGAGCATGAGTTAGAAGCTGCTGGAGACTTGAGAAGAGAGAATAAACTACATAATAGTCAGCTAGTGTAGGGGCTGGCAAACTCCAGCCCCCTGACCTACCTGTTTTGGTATGGCCTGTGAGCTAAGAATAGCTTTTACATTTTTCAAAGTGGTCAGATAACTATAGCCTTTTAGTGAGAACAGGTACTTGAAGAGCTGAGGATATTTCCTCTTGGTTAACAAAGCCCGCAATATTTACTATTGGCCTTTTAGGAAGAAGTTAGCTGTCGCTTAATGTACGAGAATGAGAAAGTGAGTGGGCTGAGACCGTACAGCACGATATGCCAGGCAACAGGAAGGTATTGGGTGGGAGCTTGATAGAACGTCAACTCACTGAATCCTCATACAAGCACTGCAAGTTAAATATTAATAACCCAATTTTAGACATACACTAATTGGGTTTCCAGGAGGTTCGGTAACTTTCTCAAGGTCACACAAATAGTAAGTGGTGGAATACACGTATTTAGCAAATATACAACTATCTCAAATGTTTCCTTTCCACTCTGCCATGCTGCATTACAAAAGACTGCGGCCTCTTTGTCTTTACCTTGAATCCTCCCATCTGCAATGGCAAGGTGTTACGTAAAGAAGTAGCACATGCAGCAAATGAGCCACCTCTGGAGCTGGACTGATGTAGGGGTAGACCTCACCCTGCTCTTGGCTTTGTGGCCTTGAACAAGATATATCACATGTCCAAGGCTCTGTTTTTCTCATCTATAAAATCAGATTAATAATAAATGCTCCATTTGAAGTTGCTGATATTCAACCATTTTTAAACTATAAATATGACAATTTCATATGTTTCAAACTAGTACCTACCATCCAAGGATATTGTGTGGATTAAAGTTAATATACCTATAGCACAAGTCCTATGCTGACATTTAAAGAACAGGTATTCTATGGACAATAATAATAGGAGCAGCCTTATGCCTAAAGAAGTAATTATTTAGAGAGAAAGGGCTGTAAAATGATCTCAACTATGTACACTTGGCCCAGAGGCACAGGGAAAAATGAAGAGAGGAAGTCTGCAGGAATCCTGGTTGTGGCCAATCAGCCTCAAGTCACACTAACTCTAAGTCCAAACCCAATTGATAACATTTGGCCTGGAGGAGCCCTGAGGGCGACTTGATGACCAACTTCTAATACCTGGAAGACTCATGGGGTGGACTGAGACATCTCACTCTGTTTGGCTGCAGGGGATGGGGACAGGAATAGTGAGTGGAAGTTACATGGAGACAGATTTATATGCCATTAAGCTAAAACTTTCTGGTAATTAGAATTATTAACCATGGAATGAGCTGCAGTGGGAAGTAGAGAGTTCAAGGGGAGACTGGGAAAGCACTAGATCACATATTACTAGAGGAATCTCATAATGGGTACGTTCATTACATAATAAATGATCTGTGAGATTCTTTCCAATTCTAAAATGTTATGAGTTAGTAGTCCCTGGCTTTGGCCTAGCAGTGCCCTAAAGTCAGAACAGCTAGTTAAGTATCTAGTATAGTGCCTAATACAGAGAGAGCATTTAAGGAATGTTTGCCCCTCTCCTTCATGATTCTTCTGCCCTTAAATGCAAGAAGTCTTAAGAGGCTGTCTTATCATTCAGTAACTGTACTATATCTTACCTTTATTTCACTCTTTTTGATTTATCATCTATCTGCTAATTAAGAAACAGAAGAGGAAAGAGCTGATTTTAAAAGTAACAAGTCCAAATTCAAATTTGAATCCAAGTCTATTGTCATGCAACTGTTATCATATCACAGTCAGTATTTCATATTTAAATTGGCTTTTCCAAGAATAGATCACTGGGATTTACACCACTAATAGGGGAAGAAATTGTTTTCTGAGGAAAGATTAAAAATTGGCATTTGAGAGATATTCAGATCACTTCACTCACAGATGGATGGAATAGAAATTCTACCTACTTTAGTTAGACTGGCCAGAAAAGGCATCTGCAGAAAAGACAATATTTAAGCTGATGTCCAACAGACAAGAATTCACACAAGGCAACAGTAGAGAGAAAAGAACAGAGGAAACAGCACGTATGAATATCCTGAGGTAGGAAAGATTTGGATGTGTTTGAAAAAGAGTGGCTTTGGTGTAGTGATGGAGTAGTGCAGCCTGAGGATGGAGAGATCAGCAGAGACAAATGAGCTAGATCTACAGAGCCATCCAGCTCTTGTAAAGAGTTTGAATTTGTTACAAGTATAATGAAAAGCCACTTACAGTTTTTAAGGAATGTTTAATTTATGTTCTAGAAGATGATCACTCTTGCTTGTGATGTGGAAATGGATTGTAGAGGAGCAAATGTGGAATCAGAGAGACCAGCAAAGAGATGTCAACATAGTCTGTGAAGGATGGGCTATGACCATGAGCCAAGAAGATGGAGAAAAGACAGAATCAAGATATTTTGGGGAGTAGAATCAAATGAAGTTACCAATGCTTTGGATAAGGGTTATGGGAAAAGAAAATCAGGACTGACTCAGGTTTCTGAATTGAGCAACTAAAGGATAATGGTGCCATTTATTGGGATAGAACAGATAGGGGAGGGATTCACTTGCAGAAGAGAAATGAGAAGTTTTATCTTAGATGTATATGATTTAAGTGTCTATAAGACATACAGGTTGAGCTATCAGGTAAACAAAATTGTATATGGTGCTCAGAAAAAAAATTATCTAGGTTGGAGATATAAACTTTGGAGTCTTGAGTCATACTGATTTTTTAAAGACTGGGAATTAATAGGATCACTCAGGGAGAAAAAGCAAAAGAAGAGAAGAGGATCCACAACTTAAACCAGAGGACTGCCAATACTTCAGAGGAGGCGTAGGAGCCAGCTGGAAAAGGAAACTGATGGAATAAGCCAGTGCATTTGGAAAACTAGGAAACAATAGTGTAATGATAGCCAAGAGAAGAGAGTGTTTCAGGAAGTAAATGGCCAATCCCACCAAATGCTCAAAGGGTGGATAAGAGGACAGAGATATGTAGATTGCAAATGGCTGTGTGACAATTGTCAGTGATTCTGAGACAAGAAATTTCAGTATAGTCGTGGGGCAATGTAGAAGTCATATTAGAATGGATTAAAGAAAAGTAAAGGAGGTGGAACCAATACATTTAACAACTCTTGAGAAGTTTGGTTATGCAGGATAATGGAGAAATGAGTGAAACCAACCTTCAGGGAGCTATGGAACTAAGGTTTGATTGTTTGTTTTTGGTGTTGTTTCTAAGATAAAGTTGGAAAATTAGAATATGGTTACAAAACTGATCTGGTAAAGAATGGAAAATTTGATAAAAGGAGAGTGGATAACCAAAATGAAGTGTTTTTAAAGGTCAAAGAGCACTGGATCCATAGGATAAGGGGAGGGCCTGGAATTGGCTAAGATGAAGAAAGGGCTCTCCATAATGACAGAAGGGAAAAAGTGAAGATAACTGCTGATGAGGGTAGTCTTTGTTAAGTTTGCATTAGGAATTTTAGAGTTATCATCTGAAGGCTTTTATTTCACTTAAGTATGAGGCAAGGTCAATAGCTGAGTGAGGGTAAAATAGGGAGGAGTTGTGGGTGGTTTGAGGAGAACATATAAAATCATTCTGGGAAATATAAGTGGGTTTCTGGGTCATAGTATATGCAAGTTGTGATTTTAGATAATCAAATTAAGGAAACATCAATTCAGTTATATATTCTCCGGTAACATTCAGCTGCTCAGACACAAGTGCAGAGAAGATGGAGGGTTGAGGTTTTACTAGACATGTGTGATGAAGGTGAGAGTAGTAGAGGGGTTGAGACTACATGTGAGGGGGTGATTATAATGGCAGACCATGGAAGTTTAATGATGTACCTAAGAGAAAAAATATAGAAGGAAATTCAATAAAATGTTTAAAGGGTATTTCTCAGTGGGGAGAATACAGGTGATTTTCATTTTCATCTTTACGTGAGTCTTTATTCTCTAAATTTTCTGTAAGAAGCATATTTTAGTTCTAAGTACATTATTTTAAAAATAACCAAAATGATATGAAAGCAGTTATATACTGAGCTTAAGAACAATCCTCTTAAAATTGAGATGGGAATCAGAAAACAAGTAGCAAAATGGCAATAAGTACATACCTACCAATAATTACTTTAAATGCTAGTGGACTAAATGATCCAATCAAAGGCATAGGCTGGCTAATTGGATAAAAACAAAAACAAAAACAAGACCTACCTATATGCTATTTACATAAGACCCTCTCCAGAGCTAAAGACACATACAGACTGAAAATGAAGGGATGGAAAAAGATATTTCATGCAAATGGAAATGACAAGAAAGCCAGAGTCACAATACCATATCAGGCAAAACAGACTTTAAAATGAATTCTGTAACAAAAGACAAAGAAGGGCATTATATAATGATAAAGGGATCAATAAAGGAAGAGGATATAACACTCATTAACAAATATACACATAATACAGAAGTATGTAAATATATAAAGCAAATATTAACAGACATAAAGGGAGAAATTGACAATATTACAATATTAGTAGGGGACTTTAACACCTCACTTACATCAATGGACAAATCATCCAACAGAAAATCAACAAAGAAATAGTAGTTTTAAATGACACATTAGTTCAGTTGAACTTAATATATATCTATAGGACATTCCATCCAAAAAAAGCAGAATACACATTCTTTTCAAGTGCATGTGGTGTGTTCTCTAGGATAGATCACATGTTAGGTCATGAAACAAGTCTCAACAAATTTAAGAGGATAGAAATTATATCAAGCATTTTTTCCAATCACAGCAGTATGAAACTAGAAATCAATTACAAGAAGAAGAATGGGAAAAACACAAAATGAAGAGACTAAACATGTTACTAAAAACCCCTCAATGAAGAAATCAAAGGTAAAATCAGAAAATACCTTGAGGCAAATAAAAATGGAAACACAACTTTCCAAAACATATGAAACATAGCAAAAGCATTCTAAGAGGGAAGTTTACAGGGATAGAGGCCTGCCTCTAAGAAACAAGAAAAATGTCAAACAACCTAACTTACTATCTAAAGGAATTAGAAAAAGAAGAACAAATAAAGCACAAAGTAAGCATAAAGAAGTAAATAATAACAATCAGAGAGGAAATAAATTAGAGACTAAAAAAAAATCGAAAAGATAAAGCCAGGAGCTGTTTTTTTGAAAAGATAAACAAAATTAATAAACTTTTAGCTAAAGTCATCAAGAAAAAAAGAGAGGACACAGATAAACAAAATGAGAAATGAAAGAGGAGAAATAACAACTGGTATCACAGAGACACACCAAAAAAATCATAAAAGAATACTACAAACAGTTATATGCCAATGAACTGGTCAACCTAGAAGAAATGGACAAATTTTTAGAAACATACAACCTTCCAAGAATGAATCAGGAAGAAATAGACAACTTGAACAAACCAAAAACTAGCAGTGAAATTGAATTTATAACAATAATAATAATAATAAAAACTCCCAGCAAACAAAAGTCCGGGAGCGGACAGATTCACAGGGGAATTCTAACAAACATGTAGAGAAGGGCTAATACCTATCCTTCTCAAAATATTGCAAAAAATTGAAGAAGAGGTAACACTCCCAAATTCATTCTACAAGGCCACCATTAGCATAATAACAAAATCAAACAAAGACACTGCACAAAAAGAAAATTACTGGCCAATATCTCTGACAAATATAGATGCAAAAATCTTCAACAAAACATCAGCAAACCAAATTCAACAATATATAAAAAGAATTATACACCATGATCAAGTGGGATTCATTCTAGGGATACAAGAATGGATCAACAGTCACAAATCAATCAGTGTGATACACCACATTAACAAGAGGAAGGATAAAAATCACATGATCTTCTCAATACATGCAGAAAAATTCAACATCCATTCATGATAAAAACTCTTATCAAAGTTGATATAGAGGGAACATATATCAAAATAATAAAGGCCATTTATGACAAATGCACAGCTAACATCATACTCAACAATGAAAAGCTGAAAGCTTTTTATCCAAAGTCAAGAACAAAACACACATGCCCGCTCTCACCAGTTCTATTTAACATAGTATTGGAAGTCTTAGTCACAGCAATCAGACTAGAAAAAGAAGTAAAAGGCATCCAAATTGGAAGGGAAGAAGTAAAACTATCACTATTTACAGATGACATGATACTATATGTAGAAAACGCTAAAATTTACACCAAAGGACTATTAGAACTAATAAATGAATTCAGTAAAGTTTTAGGATACAAGATTAATACATAGAAAGCTATTGCTTTTCTATACACTAATAATGAACAATCATAAAGAGAAAGCAAGAAACAATCCCATTTAAAATCACATCAAAAAGAATAAAATACCTGGGAATAAATGTACCAAGGAGATGGAAGACCTTAACTCTGAAAACTATAAAACATTGATGAAGGAAATTGAAGATGATCCAGGGAAATGGAAAAATAGCCCATGTTCATGGATTGGAATAATTGATATTGTTAGTGTCCACACTAACCAAAGCAATCTACAAAAATAACACAATACCTATCAAAATACCCATGACATTTTTCACAGAACTAGGACAAATAATCCTAAAATATATATGGAAACACAAAAGACCCTGAATTGCCAAAGCAATCTTGAGAAAAAAGAACACAACTGGAGGTATCATGATCCCTGACTTCAGACTATACTACAAAGCTACAGTAATCAAAACAGCATGTTACTGTCACAAAAACAGACACATAGATCAATGGAACAGAATAGAGATCCCAGAAATAAATGTATGCTCTTATTGTCAAATAATCTGCAGCAAAGGAGACAAGAATATAAAATAAAGACAGACTCTTCAAGGAATGGTGCAGAGAAAACCAGACAGATACATGTAAAAGAATGAAATTAGAACATTTCCTCACACCATATACAAAAATAGACTCAAAATGGTTTAAAGACCTAAATATAAGACCTGAAACCATAAAATTCCTAGAAGAGAACATAGGCAGAACACTTTTTGACATAAATCATAGCAATATTTTTTTGGATTTTTCTCCTAAGGCAAAGGAAACAAAAGCGAAAATAAATAAATTGGACCTAATTAAACTTAAAAGTTCTTTCACAGAAAAGGAAATCATCAACAAAACGAAAAGACAGCCTACTAAATTGGAGAAAATACTTGCAAATGATATGACCAGTAAGAGGTTAATATCCAAAATATATAAATAGCTCATAAACTCAATATCAAAAAAAACCAAACAACCTGATTTAAAAATGGACAGAACCTGGAGGCCACCACCGCCATTGCTGTGCGGTCGAAGCACCGGGCTGCACCATGACCTACTGCCAGCAGGAAGGGAAGGATTGAATCATATTTGTCACCAAAGAAGACCATGAAACTCCAAGCAAATTGGAGCTGGTGGCCAATGACCCCAATGATCTGTACGAGGAGAAGAGACTGATCCTGCCAAATGGAGACATCAACTGGAACTGCCCGTGCCTTGGGCGGATGGCCAGTGGTCCGTGTGGGAAACTTTTCAAGGTGGCCTTTTCCTGCTTCCACTACAGCATGGAGGATGTCAAGGGGTCAGACTGTGTAGACCAGTTCTGGGCCATGCAGGGGTGCATGCAGAAGTACCCGGACCTCTATTTCCAGAAGGAAGAGGAGAAGCCAGGGGATGGTTTAGAGGAAACAGCTGCCTCTGAGGCCACTGCAACCATAGAAGAGGAGGGGTCCAGCTAATGATGGCTCTGGGGTGCTGGGCTCCAGCCTCCTTCAGAGCAATATGAACCTCTCTGAGAAAGTGTCTTTCCTTCTGTTTTTCTGTGCACTGTAATGTACAAAATAACTTATTGTGCTGATCAGGGTCTTGGCCCCTTGACATATACCCTGAAAAATGGGGTTGTGTGTATGTGGGTCTCACATGGACATATCGGCGAATGTAGCTGCCACTTTTGAATTCTTTTCTCATATTGTCCTGAATTTTGCCACTTTGAAATAATATGCTGAATAATCTCAGCAACCAAAAATCATTATCTGGGAGTGTCTCTTGTGAGTAAGCTGATTTATTTTGATTCATTGTATCCCTTTTAGTAGATTTTACACCCAGTTGGAACGTGAAACAGAAACAAAACATCTTTCTTTAAAAGTGTTGGAGTGGGACTATTTCTTGTAGAAGAGGTGGGATGATCAGACCTTGAGTATTTGAGGAAGCACTATGCTTCATTTCTGATACATTTTGGTTTCCAGTTCTGCATTGAGCTCCAGGTTTTCTAGTTTGGAAAGCAGAGCTTTGGACCCTCTGAATGACTCCCTTTGTAAGTGAAGAGAAAGGCTGGTTTTGCTCTTCTTGTTATTCTAAAAGCCCTGGTTGGGGGCCTGTATTCACACTGGCTCTGTCTCAGCCTGTTCAGATGCAATGTTCTTGAGAGGTGGGGACCTAATCATTACCAAAGTAGCACCGAGAGAGGAAACTGTGTCAATTAAAAGGAAAACATAATTTTTACCTGCAAAAAAAAAATGGACAGAACCCTAAATAGACATTTTTCCCAGGAAGATATACAAATGGCCAACAAGCACATGAAAAGATGCTCAACATCGTTAATCATCAGAAGAATAAAAATCAAAACCACAATGAGATATCACCTCACACTGTCAGAATGGCTATCATCAAAAAGAACACAAAAAACGAATGTTGGCAAGAATGTGGAAAAAAGGGAATTCTCATACATTGTTGGTGAGAATGTAAATTGGTGCAGCCACTGTGGAAAACAGTATGGAGGTTTCTCAAAAAACTAAAAATAGAACTACCATATGACCCAGCAATTCCACTCCTGGGTATATATCCAAAAAAAAAAACTGAAAACACTAATTCAAAAAGATACATGCACCCCAATGTTCATAGCAGCGTTATTTACAATTGCCAAGATGTGGAAGTAACCTAAGTGTCCATCAACAGAGGAATGGATTAAGAAGATGTGGTACACATATACAGTGGAATACTACTCAGCCATAAAAAAGAATAAAATTTTGCCATGTGCAACAATATGGATGAGTTGGAGGGTATTATGCTAAATGAAATTAGTCAGATAAAGACAAATACTGTATGATATCACTTATAAGTTGAAACTAAAAAATAAACTAGCGATAAAACAAAAAAGAAGCAGACTCACAGATATAGAGAACAAACTAGTGGTTACCAGTGAGGAGAAGGAAGGACTATATAAGAGTATGGGATTAAGAGGTACAAACTACTATGTATAAAATAAGCTACAAGGATATATTGTACAATACATGGACTATAGCCAATACTTTATAATAACTATAAATATGATATATTTATAATTTATAACTATAAATATAATAACTATAAATACAATAACTATATAAATGAAGTATAACCTTTAAAATTGTGAATTATTGTATTGTATACCTATAACTTATATAATATTGCACATCAACTATACTTCAATTAAATAAATAAAAATATATGTGTGTATATATATATATATATATATATTGCTGGGCTTATTATTCTGAAATTAGATTAAGGTACAGAATCAAGCATTTACCTTGCCTCTCCTTTATAAATTGTTTTTCATATTAACCAGATAAAGAAGTCCAACTAATTCAGAAAGAACGATTGACTTAGAAAAATGTCATTTTGCAACCCCAGTGAAATAATGCATCTGTACAATAATCATCAATGGCTGCTAAGACCATTAGGAAAAGGTTGACACCTAAATCCCACTGATTAATCTTATCACTAAAAGTAGAACAAACAGGTATTACACCCCTCTTGATGTGATACAGTAGCAAGTACCCACACTGCCTGTGAAATATTCTTGCCTCCCCCAGCATAATTAAGCCTAAATTTCATGTTTTAGACTCAGCTACCAGTTAACAAGAAACATGGGGCTGTTGAAACAAGTTAAACAATACCACAGAGATATAACCAAAATAGTCCAGGATGCAGGGAATCAACAGGAAAAATGACTCATCTCTTCAATAAATAAATGGTTTGGGGAAAAAAAACAAAAGAAGGAGAGGAAACGGTTAAATGATAATAGAGACATAAGAGATAAATCAACCAAATTCTATAAAGGACCTTGTTTGGGTCCTGATTGAACTAATAGGACAATTAACAAATTTTGAGACAATCGAAGAAATTTGAACACGGATTGGAATAATATTTCAAATAATAATTTTGTTAGGTGTGATAATACTATTGTGGTTATATTGTTCTAAAGCCTGTATCTGTTAGAAATGAGGTATTTATACGTAAAATTACTGTGACCCAGGAGTGCAGACTGGTTAAACACAATTGGCAAAATATTGATAATTATTGGGGCTGGGTGATAGTACCATCAAGATATGTTTCTCTCTAATTCTGGATATGTTTGAAATTTTCCGTAATAAAATATTTTAAACAAAGTTGAAATGAAAAGGACAATGTGCCATTAAAATCTGAGTGTTGAGACCTGAGGCTTATGAAGTCCTTTCAGAACCGGAAATCACTTGCAATTTTATACTACGCAAGAATGATCCAAATATCAATGTGTACTGTTATTCTGCTGAACTAACATTTGCCTGTTTGCCGTGTCTTTACAAGAATCCATAATAACTGGAGCCATCCAGCAATCTGTGAAGAGCTTCTTGTCTTTACCATTTGGGAGAGAATAAACAGATTACTAGACTCACTAAATCATCCATACACCCCCATCTTTAAGCAGGTGAATGACTATGATGATGGGATTAAGCTTCACAACCAATTACACCATCTGACTCAGATTTCTTGAGACAAAACAGAAGAATAAGGAAACACAAGTAGTGTCTGTGTGCAGTCAAATGTACAAATATTTATCTAGCTACTCCACCACCGCACAGAGTTTTAATATGTAGTCTGAGAGCATAAACTGCAGATACCAATATTGTATGTGTGTCTGAGACATGACAATTTAGCAGGCCCTCTGGTGCTTAAACCATTTAGGAGTTTCATTCCAATGAACTCCAAATGGGAGAAGCATCCAGCAGTCAGGAATACATCAGGCTTTCTCTTTCTCAATTCCCCTCTCACACCTTTGAGACCTGGGCTCATTCCAGAACACCCCGCAACTTCCTCACAATGATCTACACCTGCAAGCTTTCCTATGTCCATACTCTGCTCCGGTCAAACCGTACCCCTACTACCACCACCACCACCATTGCCACCACCTCCGACACACACACACACACACACACACACACACACAGCGGAATTCTTACTTCCTGCACATGGTATAATAGCAGTAGATCTCAATGTGTGGTCCTGAGACAGGCAGTAGCAGCATCACCTGGGAACTAGTTAAACATGCAAGTTCTTGGGCCCCATCCCAGACCTATGGAATCAGAAGCTCTAGGGTGGGGACTGCACTCCAAGTTTTAATAAGCCCTCCAGGCGACCCCTGTGCGCAGGAAAGTTTGTGAAAAGTAGAGGAGTGTCATGCCCACAAACGAAGGGTAAATTTGGGGGAACACTGCAGGTTCTTCTAATTCTTAAAAACCTAGGGCTGAGTGAGTACGAGACATTCTCATTTTACACAAGAAGGAAAGTGAATAATTAAGAAATCAAAAGACACACAGTCAATGGGAATTCATTACAGAAAACATGGAGGTGGGGTGAAACAGGCCAGATAATACAAAACAAGTGTTAACAAAACAAGTGTTAAATGACTGTTATTGTTTCAGCACATCTTCCAAATTGAGGTTAATTTAACATTGGTTTGCGTTGAGTCAATTTGTCAACACGTGCTAATTGAACACCTTTGATGTCCTTTTCTTCAAAGCACACCAACCAATGCAGACACCCGGAAAGAGAGTGTTTGGGGAATTCTCTGAAGGATTTAGGATTTAAATCATAATATGAGTAATGTGTATGTATATAAGTGATACTACAGTTAACTTTAAAGGGGTTACTAGAAAGTGAAAAAATTACAAGAGTATTCTCTCCTCTGCCTCTGTCTAGAGTATAGAAGAAAAATCTATATTTTTAAAGGAACAAACATAAGGGAAATAATGTCCGAAGACTGAATTTCTACTCTGCATCTCAGTTTAAATGTGAAATATATTGTTGCTAAACTTGGACTCAAAATCAGGTATGCCTCTTACTGAGCTCTGTTTACTGGGTTCTGCAGAGAAGCCAGATCATGGAATCCAGTTCTTTGGAAAATCTCCAGGGAAAGAATTTCTAGAATGAGGATTCTGAAGTATGAATATGTGGGTTATGTTTCTAATTTCCCAGAATACATGTGATTTCTCATAATTAAAATGCCCAGGATTTTTCTTCTACTTTGATTTTTATTAGGTTGTAAAACTGGTGGGATAATTATTCATGTTAAAAAGAATTATTTTCAGTTTTAAGCTATCACCATATTTCAAACTCTTTTCAATTTCTCTTAATTGTGGTGAGACTGTATTTATAAATGTAGAATAAAGTCCCCCAGATGATAATATTTCAAATACTCCCTGTCTTCTTTTTAATTAATAAACCCAAAAGTCATCTTTTGCAGAAATAACTGCCTTAAGATTCAAAAAAATTTTCAGCTTAAAAGTAACAAAGTTCAACATTTTATAGTTGGCTGTTTTATTAAAAATGTATGTAGTAGTAGGAAAAATCAGAAAATTGAACCCAAGAGATTCAAAAGATGCTAAAGGGAACATTCTCCTGCCTCCACCCCGCCCACCTTAAACTTTTACAGAATACAAAAAATTCTTATTTTCCCTCTCTACCGTAACTTACTTAAATTTTATTGAAGGCCTTTATTATTATTATCATATCTAAATAGACCAACCAAATGAGAAAAATCAAAGGCTATTTATTCAGAACCCGCATAAGAAGTGAGTCAGCCACTGTCACTTGCATCTTGGCAAAGATGCAAAGGCAGGCAGAGGAGTAGGAAAGCTTGATTGTACAAAAAGGGGAGGCTTCACGTGTACCCTGATTGGAGGCTGTGGGCTTGGGGAAGCTGGAGGAGTGATAACTCATAGCAAGGTATCTTATGTGATTGGTTAGGGGTGCATATTTGTTTTTCTCTAGTTGGTCCTAAGTTGGAAGTGGGGGCAAAAATTTGGGAAGCTGTCAGCTTTTAATCAAATCCTGCCCATTTGGGGCCGACTGTTACAGAAGCTACTGTTTAGCTTCTTAGATTGTTATTAGAGATAGTAGTCTGAATTCTAACAAGTCTGACTAACGGCAGGCTGGCTTCCTGGACTGTTTATTGTCAATGAAAGGGTTGGTTTCCTTGGCAAGTTGCTATAGGTTGTGGGTCGGAGTTCTATTTTTATATAGGGTCTGGCCATTGTCTGTTTCTATGTTTAGTCTCTCATTTCCAAGTCAATTATAATTTAATGAGTAGCTGCAATATTGATGTAGTTCAGATCCAGAATGGGGCGCCCACCTCTGTGGAAATTTAGGCCCAGCAACCAGAGGAGGTATCGTACAGTTCCCACATGTATGAGGGCCTATCCAAGCAATGACAATCTGGGATCTTTTAAGAGACAAATTGGAGTGAATAGCCCCTGGACAGAGACGGGACCACAAAGAAAGGTTTGAAAAGAGTATGGCACAGGCAGATGCTTTCCAGGAAGCAACAGTAAGATAAATCAACAAAGCCAGCGATCTTACTGTATTTTTTTATACTGCACAGTTTTCATTATTTTATTTTTTTAATTACTTTTTGTTGGAGTATAGTTGACTTACAATGCTGTGTCAGTTTCTGCTGTACAGCAAAGTGAATCAGTTATACATATACATATACGTCTTCCCCTCTTTCCAAAGATCTGAGGCAGAAGTACAGTGTTCGGTTCATGCCCATCCGAAATGATGAAGTTCAAGTTGTGCAAGGGTGCTACAAAGGGCAGCAAATTGGCAAAGTAGTCCAGGTTTCCAGGAAGAAATATGTCATCTACACCATACGAGTGCAGCGGGAGAAGGCTGATGGCACAACTGAGCATGCAAGCATTGACCCCAGGAAGGAGGTTATCACTAAACTAAACTGGACAAAGACGAAAAAAAGATCCTTGAGCGTAAAGTCAAATCTTGCCAAGTAGGAAAGGAAAAGGGCAAATATAAGGAAGAAACAATTGAGAAGATGCAGAAATAATCCTATATATATATTTCATTAAATACTGTTAAAATGGGCTTCCCTGGTGGCGCAGTGGTTGAGAATCTGCCTGCCAATGCAGGGGACACGGGTTCGAGCCCTGGTCTGGGAAGATCCCACATGCCGCGGAGCAGCTGGGCCCGTGAGCCACAACTACTGAGCCTGCGCGTCTGGAGCCTGTGCTCCGCAACAAGAAAGGCCGCGATGGTGAGAGGCCCGCGCACCGCGATGAAGAGTGGCTCCCGCTTGCCGCAACTAGAGAAAGCCCTCGCACAGAAACGAAGACCCAACACAGCCAAAAATAAATAAATTAATTAATTAATTAAAAAAAAAAAAACTGTTAAAATGAAAAAAATTTTTAATTAAAAATATAGTAAGACATTTTAAAAAACAAAACAAAACAAATAAACAAAAAAAAACAAAGCCAGCAAGCTCTAAGACATGAGACAAGATAGCAGACTGAAAATGGGAGAGTGTGTGCCTAGATCAGAAACAGTGCCTAGTGCGTGCCTAGGCTCAGAAACAGATTTCAAATCCACTCAGCATACCCAACAAAACTAATCTACCAGCAACATGGCCCAGAGGCCTGCCTGTTTGGGACCCCTGTCCAATCTGATATTCAGCCTGTATGCACTGGTTTGACCATACCAATTGGCCAGTTCCCCATTCCATCATGGCGCCCAAGACAACTGGTCATTAAATATGTATTTTGAATATTACCCACACTTGAAAGTGCGAGAGTCAAGAGGTACCCCCAACTAGTGATTATGAAGAATAAATGATTTCAGATGTAGTTTTGCAGGTATGCTGTTTCCTTTCAGTTTAGGTGGTGGGTAACTTGTCTCAAGCTTGATCTGAGCTGGGAAGGCATGAAAACCTGAAAGAAGAAATCAAAGAAAAGTACCCCTGGTGAGAAGAGGGTACTTCATGAGTGAGGGCCATGAGGAAGCTATGAAATCACACATCTATGTCAACTGCACAGGTTGGAGGGCAAATCACTGGGGTCTGTGGCCATGGAAGGGAATATGTCAACACTGCAATTGAAGCCACTGCAGGAGCTTCAGAAATGGCAGCCCAGGACAGAGCAGAGAATAAAGAGGATAAAGAAGGGCATTAATTTTTTTTTAACATCTTTATTGGAGTATAATTGCTTTACAATGGTGTGTTAGTTTCTGCTGTACAACAAAGTGAATCAGCTATATGTATACATATATCCCCAAATCCCCTCTCTCTTAAGCGTCACTCCCACCCTCCCTATCCCACAGCTCTAGGTGGTCACAAAGCACCAAGCTGATCTCCCTGTGCTATGCGGCTGCTTCCCACTAGCTATCTATTTTACATTTGGTAGTGTATATATATCCATGCCACTCTCTCACTTTGTCCCAGCTTACCCTACCCCCCCCCCCGCCCCACCCCGTGTCCTCAAGTCCATTCTCTACATCTGCATCTGTAAGGAAGGGCATTAATTCTGATAGCTTCAGCAAGAGAACTGCCACCTCCACTGATAATGTGAGTTACCCCCTTGACTAGGCCAAGAGGTCATGGTGATGGACATTCCAGGGGTATTTCTGGGTGTGTGGTCAGAGCAGAGACACCATCCTTACCACTTCATATGTTCATTTGCCCCTGCACCCTTCCAGGGTAATATCTACTTTAGGTTAAAAAAAGAGGGGTGGACATTTAATGTACCTTTTTTACCATTTGAATTTTTCACAATAGTTAAGCCTATTTCTATGGTGGCAAATTAACAGATGCTATTTGGGAAAAAAATATCTAAAATTCACATATGACATACCACAAGTATGGTAAATTGTTTACTAAAATGGTTAAATAATATAAAGGCAGGTTTTTTTTTAAATAGAGCAGGTTTTTATTAGTTATCTATTTTATACATATTAGTGTATATATGTCAATCCCAATCTCCCAATTCATCCCAAGTGCCCCCCTTCCCCCCCTTGGTAACCAAAAGTTTGTGCTCTACATCTGTGACTCTATTTCTGCTTTGCCAGTAAGGTCATCTGTACCATTTTTCTAGATTCCACATATAAGCGATATTATACAATATTTGTTTTTCTCTTTCTGACTTACCTCACTCTGTATGACAGACTCTAGATCCATCCACGTCTCTACAAATGGTACTATTTTGTCCCTTTTTATGGCTGAGTAATATTCCATTGTAAAAAAATGTGGAACGCTTCACAAATTTGTGGGTCATCCTTGCGCAAGGGCCATGCTAATCTTCTCTGCATCGTTCCAATTTTAGTATATGTGCTGCCAAAGCAAGCACTCAACTTAACTCTTTAAAGTATGGATAGGATAGATGATGTGGATCTCTCGTCCCACGTGCAGTGGGGTGTCGATGATACTAATTCTGTTGTCTCAAAATTGGAGACCAAGACCTGGAGCAGAAAGCAAAGACACATCAAGCACCTCCCATTTTAAAAAGAGCTGCCAACAGCTGGAGGCATGAACCCCTCCAGGACGTTTTAATAGACCAGACTTAACCAACTGTACTGCTTTCAACCATTCCCCCCACCCCAAACAAGCAGAAAACCAGGAAGAGGAGAAGGAGGAGAGATTCCTTATTGTGAGTCATCGGTAGAGAGTTGAGAGCCTCGGTGTTTTCCATGGAGGAAGAAAAAATGGGGAGCTCTCATAGACAGTAGGGGTGTCAGAAACAAGAGGAGACGGGCATCTTGAACCACAGGGAGACATCAGCTTATGGAGCAGACATGCTGATCTGCCCACTCTCCGAACATCTCTGAGCAGGGGAGAGGAGAACCAAGAGGGCAGAGAGAGAGGCCAGCAGTGGGGAAACCAGCCCTCCCACCACTTGGTATTTGAAGAAAACCTGAGTCTTCAGTGACTCAGGTGGACACTGCAGAAGGTAGCTGGGCTTAAGCTGTCTTATTGTACTCCAAACAAGAGGGCCACGTACAGGGTGGATGTCCTAAGCAATGGGAAACAGCAGGGTGTATTGCTGGCGGTGAAAGCTGCGGTGGGATTCAAAGAGGTTGAGCTAGAGTTAATCTCCCTTGTTAAGGCATTGGATGGAAACGAGATGTGGAGCCCTGTCCTGATCCTGAAGCGTCCATGAAGAACTCACACATGTACCCCAAGAAGGAAGCAGCCTGGGATGCCTGCCCTCAGTGGGCATCTGTACTTGGTCCACTTCAACCTAAGAAGCAATAGCCAAGAGATGGTCAATGCACACCAGGAATGACAGATTCATCCCTTTCCATCTCCCCTCTGCAATCAAGGAGAAAGGTGCCCCAAGAAATCGGGGATAAGGAGTAAAAAAGCAGACCAAGCTTTCTCCCTCCTCTAAGTCTCCTTGGAAAAGCATGGCCAGTGCTGGGAGGAGGAGAGGGGATAGATGGATCTGAAATGGATATTTTAAACTTGACCTGCTTTTTTTAAATATTCGAAAGTAAATAGAAAATGTATGGAACTCTATGAGTACAAGGCAGCATTTTCCTCCCAAAATGAACAAATATTTGCAGGTTTTAAATTGCAAGAAGAGCCCTCCTGCAGTGAGGGATGTGGCCCTGAGGTCAGGGAATCACAGTGATAAACCAGGAGCATCTAGGAAGTGACCCCTGTACAGGATTTCAATTCCAGGACACTCTTTCCTTGGACTTCAGGAAAAGTAAAGTTACGCAGCAAAGTTTAAATTATTTCTCTCATAGTTTCCCCAACACTTTAATAAAAAGTTTGAAATAAGTGAGGGAGTGAGTCATAAAAATAAAAACAGAGGGGAACAAATCCCCATCATGCTCACCATCATCGCTGGGATTTTGCAGAGGTGGGAAGATTGCATTAGAAGGTGTCCTGAGCCCCCGGCCCCCACTAGAAGGGCAACAAGTAGGTATCTGCTTTGGCTCAGAAAAGGCTGGGGAGGAAAAAAGCAGCCTGGAGAATAGGTAAAAAGGACCCTGCAAGAGCAGAGAAAACTCCCCACCCCAGTGAATACACTAGAGCAGTGACTTTCAAACTCCTCGTACCAAAAGCCACAGTAAAAAACACATTGTACATCATGACCCTATACACATGTATATGCATAACTGAGTAAAGTTTTATAAAACAATATTACTCACCATGTGCAATGAATGGACACAGCTCGCTTATATTCTGTTCTGTTTTGTTTTTTTTAATGCTGGTCACAGATCATATAAATTGATTTCTGTGGTTCTGAAGAACCTAGTGACAGGAATAAAGGCACAGACATAGAGAATGGACTTGAGGACACGGAGAAGGGGAAGGGTAAGCTGGGACGAAGTGAGAGAGTGGCATGGGCTATATACACTACCAAACGTAAAATAGATAGCTAGTGGGAAGCAGCCGCATAGCACAGGGAGATCAGCTCGGTGCTTTGTGACCGCCTAGAGGGATGGGATAGGGAGGGTGGGAGGGAGGGAGATGCAAGAGGGAGGAGATATGGGGATATATGTATATGCATAGCTGACTCACTTTGTTATACAGCAGAAACTAACACACCATTGTAAAGCAATTATACTCCAATAAAGATGTTAAAAACAATTGATTTCTGGATCCTAGTAGTCTACAAGCAGCAGTATAAACAACTCTCATTAGAAGGAGGTGACCCTTAAAAAGGAGGGGAGAGTTTAGGTAATACAAGCATGAACAACATTTGTTTTTTCTCTCCCAAATATGCCTCCCACATCCACAGCTCCTTCTATATCATCAGATTGGAATCATATATATTCCTGATAACCTACTTTCCAGATGAGCTCTCTCCTCTGGAGTTCACATCTCTCTACTGGTTCTCTTATCTAACTATCCTCCATGCCTTTCTAGCTCTACCCATTGTAGATGTGGATTGGACTCCTCAATACTATCTCCACTAATTAAATACTTTACAATCCCTTAAATATCCAACATGTACAAATCATTCACAGGGCATTCTTAACAAGCATGTCTGAATAATAACTGTAGTGAGTAATATTTATAGAACGCAAGGATGTGACAACCGCTGCTCTCAGCTTTATCAATCTATATCTCTCTATCTGTAAGCCTTATAATCATCCCACAAATAAGGAAACAAAGGCCCAGGAAGGTTAAGTAAGGACACAAAGCTGTTAAGCGGTATACCTATGCCTTGAATACAGGGGTTCTTGGAAAACTTGCAGGTCATAAAAAAGCATGGACACAAAGGATAAGTTTGACCTTTCAATGGGGGGAAGAGGGTCATGAGACATGGAGCATTGGTGGGTCTCATGCAGAGCCTCCTCCGGGTTTTATGCTCATGGTAGAATAACCCTTCTGTACCAAAGTGTTCCAACCAAGAGACTTCTTGCTCTCTCATGAAGACAAACATTTGTTTCAGTTTCAGTCACAATTCCTACTTTGTAAGTCAAATCTTGAAATAATTTTATCCCCACAAAACAGAGAAGCAAGATACACATCCTGATAGCGTTTGGATTTGTTAACGACCTTCTCCTACCATTTTCACTTGTTTCAAGAATTTTAGGTCCTGGGTTACTTGGAATATTGACTAGGAAAATCTTTCTCAAGGGCAGGCCTCTCTGAGAGAGTATTCTCATAGGTCCCTGGGACTGGTCCTCAGTTTTGCTAGTTTAATGTGAAAGGAGTAGACTCCAGGGGCACATAAATCATGTTTAACCAACAATGCTAGATCCTTCACTTAGGATGATATTCTTTTCCGCTCCTCCAGGGGGCACCATTTGCATAGAATTCAATATGAATGGCACCCGCAGGGATTAGACAAAGCGGTGGTCTTGCAAAATAGTCCTGCTTGAAACCATCCTTCAGATATCAGACACCTGGAAAAACAAAATAAGTTAATCAAATAAGTTAATTGAATTAACGTTCACGAGGTTGCTTGGTGTCCAGAGAATCAGAAGGAAAGGTAGAAACTGACCCTTTCATCACTTCTTCCTTTCAGAGGGAAACTGTCAGATATATTTTCTGCCCCATTAATTAATGCCTCTCTTCTGACCATCCGCCTATGATAGGCATATTCTCTCTAGAATGTGTTAGTTTTACTATTAGTCAGGACTTATTCTGAGCCATTCTCTCTAAGGTGAGTTTGTAGATATCTGATTTCATTCTCATTATGCTGATTTTCACAACAAATTCTCTGAGTTTCCGAATGTAGTGGTGGTTCTCACAGTGTGGTCCCTGGGTACCAGCAGCAGCATCACTTGGGAACTTGTTTAGAAGTGCAAATACTTGGGCCCAAACCCAGACCCAAATCAGACAGACTCTCCATGTGTGGTACCAGACATCTGTGTGTTTACAAGTCTTACAGGTGATTCTAACACATGCTAAACTTTGAGAACCATCGCCTTATCATACAGTTTCCAGTCCCACTGACACCAGAAACAACTATGAGCTTTTTAAAAATATAGGTGCCCTGGATTCTCCCGGAGTCACTGGGAGAGTAAAAAGAACTTTGGAATCAAAAGGATCTGGGTGGAAATTCTAGTTTTTTGTTTTTGTTTTTTTTTATAAATTTATTTATTTAATCATTTATTTTTGGCTGCGTTGGGTCTTCATTGCTGCACATGGGCTTTCTCTAGTTGAGGTGAGCGAGGGCTACTCTTCATTGCGGTGCGCGGGCTTCTCCTTGCAGTGGCTTCTCTTGTGGCGGAGCATGGGCTCTAGGTGCGCAGGCTTCAGTAGTTGTGGCACGCAGGCTCAGTAGTTGTGGCTCGTGGGCTCTAGAGCACAGGCTCAGTAGTTGTGGCGCATGGGCTTAGTTGCTCTGCGGCATGTGGGATCTTCCTGGACCAGGGCTCGAACCCGTGTCCCCTGCATTGGCAGGCGGATTCTTAACCACAGCACCACCAGGGAAGTCCCGGAAATTCTAGTTTTGTCACTCACCAGTGTGTGCCTGGTTGACGCCCCATTTTCTCATCTCTAAAGCGAGGGTAATAGGACCTGCCTCATAGGAAGGTGTTGGAGGTAAGATGCAACAAATGTCTCATATAGAGACTGACAGCAAATCTTCTTCCTTGGCCTCCATCACAACTGGAATTTCCTTTGCCCAGCCTGTGAGGTTGCAGGTCTCATCTTACCCAGAATCACAAAACAAGAGTTGCCAGAAGCTGATTTCCAAAGTTTCACAAATAGCTTAACATTTTCACAGCAGTTATTGGGGGTTTTGCCATGACTCAGTGGGAACAACACAGCCCTGAGATTCCCATGGAGCTATTTCAAATTCTAGATTGATGAGTGCAGGAGGAGTTCCTATGAAGCAATATTTACCAACTGAGAGCATTATAATTGTTAAAGTAGCTCTTGTGAGCCAGATCACATTCCTGCTAACAGGGAGGCAAAAAATTTCAATGATTGCCTAGAAAATTGAGTGGAAGTTCCCCAAGTTACCTGCCACACACAGGTTTGTTTTTCCTTAATTATCTAGGTAATTGCTTTGGTTCCTCTACTTGCCTTTACCAAGAGACACCCGGGTAGAAGAGTGCGCAAGAAGAGTGAGTATCTACGGGGCTGCCTGCTGAGTGAAGGTTCAGGCTGCTTATCCCAGTGCAGAGAGCTCCTCCACTGTCAGTGCGAGTGCCTATGAACTCCCCCCTCCACTGGAACTAATGCGGCCTTTCTCATCAATCTGGGTCCCCGCTCTTGTGGAACTGCATGGATTGTTTTTTTAATGTACATGAAATTATCAGCCTAAAATCAAATCATTTCACTCGAAAACATAATACTCAGATCAACTTCCTAATATTCATACACATTTGGAAAATAGTTAAGATAGAAACTCTCAGGTTTTGTCAAGGGCGAAGTTGTTTTCTCAAATATCGTTTTCGACAATTCTGTACAAATCAAACCAAAGTTCATCAAACAGTCTCTCTGAATTAGTTTGACAGCTATCACTAGAGTCCCTGAACATAAAATAAGGGGGAAAAATTAGAAGCAAAAGTTGAGATTGAAGCTGGTGAGAGAGTTAACAAATACACCACTTATGTGGAGGAAAACACATTTCAAAGGAGCCAAAATATACTTTTTAGCCTGAACATGATAGTCCAAGTCCAAGTACAAGTCAAAGAGTAACTCAAAGGGGCATGGGTCTTCAACTGCAGATACCAAATAATACAGATCAACGCCCCCTACTGGATGACACAGGAGGTTCCGTCTTGCATATTCTACTTCCTTTGTGTCGGTGAAAAATACCACTGCATTAGTTAGGGTTTTCCAGAGAAACAGAACAAATTGTAGATAGATAGATAGATAGATAGATAGATAGATAGATAGATAGATAGATAGATAGATAGATAGATAGATAGGTAGGTAGATAGATAGATGATAGATAGATAGATAGATAGTTAATGAGAATTGGTTCATATGATTATGGAGTCTAAGACATCCCAAAATATGCAAGCTGGAGACCCAGGAAAACTAGTTGTGGAGTTCAGTTAGAATCTGACGTCCTGAGAAGCAGGAGAGCTTGTGGTATAAATCCCAGTTCAAGGGCAAGAGAAGTTGAGATGAGATGTCCTAGCTCAAGAACTGAAACAGAGAAAATGAGAGAATTCTTCCTTCCTCTTCTTGTTCTATTCAGGTTCTATTCAGGTTGGATGATACCCACCCATGGTGAGGAGGGCAATTTACTGAGTCCCATCATTCAAATGCTAATATCATCCGGAAACCCTCTTACAGACACACCCAGAAATAATGTTTAGTCAAATATCTGGGCACCCTGTGATCTACTCAACTTGACACATAAAATTAACCATCACACTAACATAACATGTCACCGAAAGTTGGCTGTGGCTTTGACCCACTCACCTTCATTCCAGGACCCAGGTTAATGGAGCAGCAACATTCCAGGACCAACTGATTCTTAATGCTTCTGCCCAGAAATGATACATGTTCCTTGTGCCCACATTTCATTGGCTACAGCAAGTTAAATGGCCTCTCCTGAGTTCAGCACAGTAGGAAAGTAAAATCCTTCCAAGGCAAAAGATGGAGGAAAAATAAGATATTTGGCAAACAGAAATACAGTCTACCATACCAATGGAATTCTTATGGGGTCCACAAGTAAACTCTGATTCTAGACCATGCTCCAGGGACTTCCCCTCAGTTCTCCACTGCACTTCTTACCACTTTTCCACGCAAACCAGGCTCTTGCTGTATTCAAGGAGAGTTGCAACCCCCTCCCTTAATTCCTAAAAGTACAGCAAATACCTAATGAGCATTTAAGATAATTTATTGAAGGGTTGAAAATAACAAGGAAATTATAATGGAGTAAAAGAAAAGAAAACAATACTACTGGATAGGAGATATCACTGCTCCTTGAATAAAGTCCATCACCCATACCCCTTCCATAGGCTTCCTTCCTACCACCTACCTACCTACTACCATGAGCCCTCAGTCCCCAGAGTACACTCCCTGACCCTCCTTTTCCTCACTGAAAGAAGGACATCATCCACCACACCCTCACTCAAAACAACACCATCATAACCCCACAGAGATTCAATTCTGCTCACAATGAATTCAGCTCTGATAATTTTATTCAGAGCTGTTTAGTATGTATAGTTCCAGTTGCTTGATTCTGAGATAGAATTTTGACTTTGCATAAATAATGAGCCCACTGAAGAGTAATTTTACTCAAAGATGATGAGTATCTTCTATCTGGGCAAAAGAAAATTACAGATAGGTTAAAAATACAATTTGTCTCCATTGTACTCCAAAAGATAATGACCGTATGTGTGTGTGTATGTGTGTATGTGTGTGTGTGTGTTGTGCTTATTGTGGATGTGAATATATATGTGTAAAGTGGGTACTTCTTGGGTGGTCATATATACATAGTTTGAATATTCATGGAAATTATATTTTATGGTCTGCTTTTTCACTTAGGTCATAAAGATATTTCAATATTTTATATAATTGTCTTAACATGGTTAAAAACTATATAATATTCCATCTTGATAAAGTGACATAATTTATTAAAGCATTCTCTTAATTTAGATAGTTTGCTTTACCTAGTATTATGAATGAAGTTGTCATAAACTGCTTCATGCTTATGGATCTTTGCTTCTGTTAGATTATTTTACTGAGGTAAATTTCCAAGGATAAAATTCAATATTTTATACAATTGTCTTAATTAACATGGTTAAAAACTGTACAACTATATAACTCAGGATAAAATTCCTGAGTTAAAAATATAAATATTATTACTTTGTACTAGCTGTTTTTATATGCCTTTCTCAATTTACACTGATTATGAATAATTTTTACTGCAATATTAGATAACATTTTTATTTGAAACTTCTGTAGTCCAGTTTAATTTGATCAACTAATAAACTCCATGAAATACAGATATTAATGCTTGCTTCTAATTTGAAGAGATTTTAACCCTCCAAAAATAAACCTAAAAATCTTTGCATTGGGATAAAGAAAGCTTCTTTTTATATAAAGGCCCTCTGATATAGACAAATAGTATATGGATGTTAACCCTTTGATTGCAAGTAACAGAAACCAAACTTACACTAATTTATGAAAGAAAAGGGAGTTTGAAGAGCTATGGGTATAGCCCACACCATAATAAATAAAAGCTCAGAAGTGTAACATCTGAGCATCATCAGAGACCTTGTTAAGAATGGGAATATTATTAGAACTCTATCCCATCTCTTCTGTTTAGACTTTGGCTTTGTCTTCTCCTACTGTAGACAGATGTCTGCACATGGAGCTCATTCCCAACAGCTCTACACCCAAAGAGGAAAGGAGCTGTGGTATATTGGAGGACTGGTCCCAATTCTTTACCCCTCCACGTATCCACACACTAGCCATGGTCTGATCACAGGCTGTATATACTCCTGCCCTGGCTTTGGGCTTGTCCACGTGACTTGCTTTGGCCAATAACATATGGGCAGAAATGACAGTGTGCCACTTCTGAGACTAGGTCTTTGAGACTTGCATGTTCTCACTTGGTCTCTTGTGGAATATTCCCCAGCTAGTCTGCTGGAAGGTAAGAGACACATGCAGTAGATGTGCAAACCTGAAGTATGGACTAGAGACACCCCAGCTGCTGTAGCCTAAATCAGTCTACCCAGGTCCAGCCTGAAGACTCATGGGTGAGCCCAGCTGTGATCAGCAGAGCCTGCCCAGCAGACCTGCAAATGTGTGAGCTAAATAAATGCTCACTGTTTCAAGTCACTTAGATTTTATGGGTTTTTTTGTTATGCAGCAGTAGCTGACTCATACAGGTAGCTCCTCTCTCCGAACCCTAGTTTGAAAAGTCCCAGGGAAGAATACTCTTGTCCACCTTGTTTCAAAGGCCCACATCTGTCACTAAGTCATTAAGTATTTTAAGAACAGGGTGCTGCTGCTGGTTTCAGGCAAAAATGATAAATTTTGTATCTTAAAATGTGAATTTGGTAATAAACATATTTTAAAATCCAAGTAAGAAAGAAATAGAGTTTTTTTTAAATATCATTTACCACAACTGAGAGAAACAAGAACTGTTTTCCCAGGGAAGTAAGGAGAGCTGTCTCTCAAGTCACAGATTAAAAGGATGCCTTTAACATCTTATTGCCATCTGGCCACCAGCATCAGCTCCCGGCAAGGGATTAGAATAAATTACTTGGTACCAAAGGCAGGTGAACTGAGCTAGTGGGAGAAGCTATAGAAGGAAACTAGCCAGAAAAGTGAGGCAAAGGAGAAAGAAACAGTACAAGGATTAAACAGAACAAGGATTAGGACTCACAGCAGAGTCCAAAGAGGAGAATTTCACATACATTCTGGTTCCAAGGGTCTAGGAACAACCACAGCCATAATCTTTGGTGAGCAAGGCAGAGCACAACAGAGCAGAGAACCCTAGAATGTCAGATGGCTGCTTCTAAAGAAATCCATCCAAAATCGAAGCAGGATCAACAAGAATAGGATCCATAGGAATGAAGTTCACAGGAGGGGAGGCAATGCCAGCTTTCATCAAGGGAAAGCACACAACAGCATTTGAAACCCAAACATCTAAGAGAGCCAAGTGGAAAGAGGCTGGGTAAGCAGCCTGGCCTCCCTGGGAAGGACATTCAGAGGATCAGTAGCTTTCAGTTACGAAGCAGACAAAAATTATTTCCAAATTTCATTATCTCCAAGGACAGTTCTACTGATATACTGCTTCCGTGGCCTCTCTTTGGACCCATGATGAGTTGAAAACAGCCTGCAGATAATTGAGTACTTAGTAGAAACAGCTGGGATAAGGCTAGAGCAAAACAAAGACTGAAATTTGGGGGCCCTTCAGGATTATTCTGCTAAAGACTTTAAAGATCATATAACATCTTTATAACTATGGGCATATGTTGATCCAACTCTTGATATTTGCAGTAGGAAATCGGGTTAAGTGCTAGAGGTCTCCTCCCTTGCCTTTCATCTTTTTAAGCACTATGACCCCTTGCCATGAATTAATGAGAACAATGGGTGTAGTCAGGGTTCTCCAGAGAAACAGAAACAGACTAATAGAATATGTGTGTGTCTACATATATATACACACAGGTTGGGGCCCATTTCTAGAGATGGAGTGGGATCCATGTCACCCACAGCACCTGGTTTGTGAATGGGGGAGGAGGGAGCTTCTGCAGTGTCTGGAGAAAGGTACATTATGTGCTGGAGAGACAACCAATAGAAGCGCACTACTGCCTGATGGCAAGAAAGTGTCAGGGCCTTTCCCCCTTTGATTCATTTCCTTCTGTGAAGTGGGGAACCCAGATAATTAAAGGGAGAAGAAATGAAAATAATTTGAGAAACACTTCATCCCACCTACAAAACACTCATTCTCATCTATGCAGTTATTTACGGTTTTCAAAGCACTTTCTCAAACAGCACTGGACCTGCATTATAGCAGCTCTAGGGAGACAGCCTAGTGGGTAATATTATCCCCGCTAGAGACCTGAAGCAAATCAGCCTTCTTTTCTCACTGCTCAGGATGTGCCCCTCTCATGCTTACTGAAGGGGAAACTCCAAGCCTGTCTGCATGGGAGGGAAATACTAGGAGATTCCATGAGAGGATGCTGGGAGGCTGAGTGGTGAAAACAGAGGAGAAAGTGCAGAAAGAGAAGAGGTTCAAGGTAGGAAAAGAAAAGCTGCAGAGTGATGGAACAAAGTGCCCACTACCAACAGCAGGAACTGTATTTGTTTCCACAAAATGGGTGACTTAAGCAACAGAAATTTATTGTCTCACAGTTCCGGAGGCTAGAAGTCCACGATCAAGGTGACAGCAGGGTCGGTTCCTTCTGAGGGCTGAGAGGCAGAGGCTGTTCCACGTCTCTCCTCTAGCTTCTGGTAGCTTGCCAGCAATCTTCAGTGCTCCTTGGCTGGTAGGCACATCACCCCCTTCTCTGTCTTCATCTTCACATGGTGCTCTCCCTGTGAGTCTGTCTCCAAATTTCCCCATTTTATAAGGACGTCAGTCATATTGGATTAGGACGCATCCTAATGGTCTCATTTTAACTTGATACCTCTGTAAAGATCTCATCTCCAAATAAGGTCACCTCCTGAGGTACTGGGGGTTAGGTCTTCAACATCTGAATTTTGAGGGGACACAATTCAATCCATAACAGATACTAAATCTTTAGAGCTGAGCTGGATATCACGGTGCCCACTGGCCACATGTGGATATCGAGCACTTGACATGTGGCTAGTCTGAACAGAGATGAGCTATGAGTGTAGAATAGACACCAGAGTTCAAATACTTAGAGTGAAAAAAAGAATGCAGGATACCTCAATTATCTTTATATTGATTACCCACTAAATACTTTTGATATATTGGGTTAAAGAAACTATAATACAGAATTAAGATTAATTTCCTCTCTTCTTACATTTTTCAATGTGGCTTCTAGAAAATTTACCATTACACATACAGCTTATATTTGTGGCTTGCCTTATATTTCTATTGTACAGCACTGTCCTAGAAAGAGAAATTCACCAGGTCCCTGACACCTGATCACCTTGTGAGAAGATTTTCTGAACTTCTCACATAGTTGTCTGACAATGATGGCAAAAGTAAGCATTTGAATCACTTGAAATGTGACATACAGTAGACGGTAAACATCAAACTTTATACCTGTACAGCATACTCTAAATGTGAAATAAGTTTTTGTCTAACCTAAGTGACAAAAGATATATTTGATCAATAAGGATCACACTTTATTTTTTATTACTAAGAACTCAATTTGGAACAGGCCACCCAATATCATCTTATAATAATGGCTCCTGTTTAAGGTATTCACTTTTTCATTTACCTTGTGTGAGAAAAATGAGGCTGCATAGCAAGGGTGCCTTTTATTAATGATTACATCAGAATGGTACCAGTGCTTATTAAAGATGGTTTTCCAAGTGAGGTTTTGCATATGCTCCATGCAGATAAATCATGGGTACCTTAGCGAAGTCACATCAGTGTAGATGGATTTTGCTTTATGAAATGCACTGGGTTATAAATACTCTGACCTTGTTTATAAAGGAAGCCGGTTAGTTCACTTAATGAAGACGTTAATTTGCCATTCAGCTTGGACTGATTATTCATTAGCTGCTCTTTCCTGACCAACAGCTCTGACTTACAAACGCAGCCCGTTTATTTGATTGTAGGCAGTGGTGTGCTGCCACCTATGGCTGGAAAGAAAAAAGGATAAGGTGCAGAGAGTTCTGACAAAGCCACAACTATTGAAAAGAGTCAGAGTATGAATTTAAAAAGGCTAGAACAAAATACGTTCGAAAGTATACTACTGTGGACCTTTCCCCATGTTAAAATCATTGTAAGACATTGACTTATTTGCAAGCAAAATAAAACCTAGATGAAGTAAGCCATAAATGTCACAACTGCAAAGTCTTAACCCAATTATCTTGGTGGCGCTGGTGTCGTAAGATCAACAGTACTGATAAGTCAAACAGTGTAAGATCTACTAGAATCACTTTCCAAGTAGGCCACTGTTTGTATTTCCCAGAACTCACCTGGGGATCTTTTTTTTTCACTCTTCAGGCCTTTTCCCTACTCTAGGACAGCACCTTTGGCAACACTCAGCAAACATTTTTGGATTCCAGGCATTGTCCTGGATACTTGAGATGCAACGTGGACGAGGATTTGCGTGTAAATCTCCTGCCCTTGAGATGCTTACATTCTAGTAGAGTGAGACAGGTAATAAACACAAAGCAAAAGAAATAAGCCAATTCTCTAGTATGTTGGAAGGTGACAGGTGATATGGAAAGAGAAAATGAAGGACAAGATACAGAGTTGGAGGTGGGATGGTAAGATGGAGGTAGGGTGCAATCTTAACTAGAGGAGCCTCACTGAGAAGGTGACACTGGGTAAGTGTCACCTGGAAAGGTGTTAGAGGTAGCTGCAAGAAGAGCATTCTGGGAAGAGGGACCCCTTGGACCAAGGCCCCATGGAGTGACAGTGTCTGGTGTGCTGAGAAAGAAGAGGCCTGTGGAGCTGGGGACACAAAAGAGGAGGAGAGCTGGGAGATGAAGCCAGAGAGGAGGGGAGGGAGCCCGTCACAGCAGGCCTTGGGGACCACCATCAAGATCTCAGCTTTTAGCTGAGTGAAATATAACTTCCTGACTTTTTTACATTTCTGGCTGACCTACCCTTAAATTTTTCTCTTTCTGGTTTTTGTTTTTAAAATCATATTTGATAGTTTTATAGTTGTGGTGGTAGTTATTGTCTCAAGATTCATGTATACCCATGAAAGCAAATGGGAATAAATAAGAATGTGTTCACCTTTCACGGACTTCTTTTCATTATTTTCTATTCTATTCATTATTTTTCTATTCACATTATTTTTCTATTCATATTTCATATGCATGGTTATAATCATTCTCGACACATGTGTCTTGCTTTTATGTTTAGTATGTCACAAGCACTTTTCGTGTTATTCTATGTTTATTATAAACAGCTTATTCGCTTAGTAAAACTCCTAAAAGAGGATAATATCTACCTTTTGAAGTTATTGTGAAGATTAAGTGAAAAAATCATGAAAAGAGCTGAATGTAGTGTCTGGCACAGAATAAACCCTCAGTAAACTTAGCTTTGAGTAGATGTACAGGGATTCACTTTTTTTCCATTTCTAAAGGTTTATTCACTACTATTTACTAGGCTAAATAATGCTTTGATGAACTACTTGGTACATAGAGGAATTTGTAGGATTAGTTTATGGCTAAAGTCTATTAGATCGCAAACTGCTTTCCCAAGCCTTCAGAACTTTGAGAAAATAAATTTCTGTTATGTAAACCACCTACTCTGTGGTCTTTTGTTATGGTAGCCCAAGCTGACTAATACACACTTCTTCCCATTCAGGAATGTGGTACAGTGCTCCATTTATTTAAATTTTCCTTTACAACTCTCAAAAACAGGTTTTCAATTTATTTTGAATAAGTTCCAGCCATTTCTCACCAGAATTTTATTCCTAGAAATGGCTATTTTGCTTTTATCGTTATGTATTGGAAATCCTTTTTATCAGGATATTTTCTAGCCAATTATTGGAGATAAATAGAAAACCTTCTCATTTTATATATCTCATATCTAGCCAGACACCTTATTGAACTATTATATGTAATAAATTCCTGTAAAAGCTAAAAAGGAATTGGAGAATAAATTATTTAACAGAAATTATATTAAAAGCACATTGCTCTCTACAGTTCTATGTAGTCAGAAGTAGGCCTCAAATTTTCTCTTACAAGCAAAAAAAATTAAAGGAGGAAACAAAATCCATTCTAAGTTAGTATAACTTGTTGTAGTTAATTCTTCCTACTTCTAAAATCTTCCTTACTACTGAAAAGCAATTTCTCTAATAGAGCCTCAATAAGAGGACACAGCTTTCTCATAAAAGAAACTGTTTTTTTTGTATGTTTGGTTGGTTGGTTTTTTAGGTGTTCACTGTGGCATTGTTTAAAATAGAGAAAAAACTGGACACAATTTATATATCCATCCACACATCCGCATAATTTAAATACAAATTACAATGTAATATTATGAAGTAGTTGTTTAAATTAGATCTCTCTATGTAATATGTATATATCTTTAAAATATACTGTAGGGACTTCCCCGGTGGCATAGTGGTCAAGAACCCGCCTGCCAATGCAGGGGACACGGGTTCGATCCCTGATCCGGGAAGATCCCACATGCCGCGGAGCAACCAAGCCCGTGCGCCACAACTACTGAGCCTGCGCTCTAGAGCCCATAAGCCACAACCACTGAGCCCAAGCATCACAACTACTGAAGCCCGCATGCCTAGAGCCCGTGCTCCGCAACAAGAGAAGCCACTGCAATGAGAAGCCCGTGCACTGCGATGAAGAGCAGCCCCCACTTGCCGCAACTAGAGAAAAGCCTGCGCGCAGCAACGAAGACCCAACGCAGCCAAAAATAAATAAACAAATTAATTAATTAATTTAAATATATATATATATATACATAATGTAGAATGAAAAAAAGCAACAAGCAGAACAATAAGAAAGAAACTGTTTTTTAAGAGCCCATGACCTAACCCCTTCAAACCAAAGGACTGCAGTATTTCTTTTTGAAGTTTCTAGTTATCTTGGAGTTTCCGGCGAAAAGCTAAATTCAGAATCTGAATTCAAAACAAAGTTATGGTATACGTATACACCACCCAATTTTTCTGTAATAGGAGGTTTTTCTGTAACTTGGGCTCAAAATATTCAACTTATTCAGCTCCTACATAAAGAAATGCCTAGAAATTTTAGCTAATTCCTCTACCAAACCAACTAGCCCATATTTCAGTTGCTTTCTCCTGTGATGATGCAGTTAGTAGACATTCCATCAACTCCCTAAAACTACACCCACACTCCCTCATTCCCCCAGAATGAAAAGCCCAGTCTTACAAACATCATGGTGGTTTCCTGGAGTCATTCAGCTGTCTTCCTCCTTCCAATGTCATGAGTTCATGGGATGGAGAAGCACATCCATAAAGGAGTCTTCCTACAGAGACTTGTCTATGTTTGCAGCAGTTGCAGTGCCTAAAAGTGGACACAAATCCCCTCTCCTGAAAGGATGCAGGAGTTAGTGGATAAGAATACATAGCAATACAGAAGTCAATGGAGAAACACACATAACTGCTTTTCTCCTTATTTTAAACCCAATAACTCACTCTGTATATTCATTAAATTTACTCATCTGCATCCCATATTCCCCCCTAAAAACTATATTAATTTGGATTTTATTTATAATTCCCTATGAAAGACATACTGATGTTTTTGTTTTGTTATCTATACTTGTAACAGTAAATATATCATAATTTTTTAAGTAATTAATACTAGGACCACACTTATTTTTAAACCCCATTGAAATAGGAGAGAAATAGGTGAGGGAGATTAAGAGGTGCACACTTCCAGCTACAAAATAAATGAGTCATGAGTATGAAATGTACAGTGTGGGAAATACAGTCAATAATAATGTAATACCTTTGTGTGTTGACAGATGGTAACTAGACTTTTCATGGTGATCATTTTGTAGTGTAGGGGAGTATTGAATCACTGCTGTACACCAGGAACTGTGTAGTGTTGTAGGTCAATTATACTTCAAAAACAAACAAACTCATAGAAAAAGAGATCAGATTTGTGGTTACCAGAGGCAGGGGGCTGGGGTTGGGGGAATTGAATGAAGGTAGTCAAAGGTATAAATTTCCAGTTACAAGATAAATAAGTACTAGGTATGTAACGTACATCATGATAAATATAATTAACACTGCTGTATGTTATATATGAAAGTTGTTAAGAAAGTAAATTCTAAAAGTTCTCATCACAAGGAAATTTTTTTCTTTTATTTTCTATCTCTATGAGATGATGGATGTTCGCTCGACTTATTGTGGTGATCATCCCATGGTGTATGTGGGTCAGGTCATTATGCTGTGTACCTTAAACTTACACGGTGCTGTATGTCAATTATATCTCAATGAAACTGGAAGGAGAAAGAAGGAAAGAAAGGAAAGAAAGAAAGAAAGAAAGAAAGAAAGAAAGAAAGAAAGAAAGAAAGAAAGAAAGAAAGAAAGAAAGAAAGAAAGAAAGAAAGAAAGAAAGAAAGAAAGAAAGAAAGAAAGAAAGAAAGAAAGAGAGAGAGAGAAAGAAAGAAAGGAAGAAAGAAAGAAAGAAAGAGAAAGAAAGAAAGAAAGAAAGAGAAAAGAAGGAAGGGAGGAAGGAAGGAAGGAAGGAAGGGAGAAGGAAGGAAGGAAAGAGGGAGGAAGGAAGGAAGGAAAGAAGGAAGAGAGAAAGAAAGAAGGAAAGAAAGAGAGACAGAGGAAGGAAGGAAGGAAAGGAAAAACTCCTCCACTGAAACAAATGAATATATACATAATAAACAAAATGTAATATATACATACAGTGGAATATTATTCAGTCTTAAAAAAGGAATGAAGTTCTGAGACATGCTACAGCATAGATGAACCTTGAAAACTTTATGCTAAGTGAAATAAGCCAGATACAAAAGGACAATTACATGATTCCACTTATATGAGGTACCTAGAGTAGGTAGTCAAATTCATAGACAGAAAGTAGTCAAATTCATAGACAGAAAGTAGAATGATGGTTACCAGGGCCTGGGAGGAGGGGAGATTGGGGAGTTACTGTTTAATGAGGAGAGGGTTTTAGTTTGGATGACGAAAAATTCTGGAAATGGATAGTGATAATGGTTATACAACATTGTAAATGTACTTAATGCCACCGAGTTGTACACCTGAAAATGGTTAAAATGGTAAACGTTATGTATATTTTACCACAATAAGAAAAATGAATTTAAAAAGTGAACTCATTGTAATATACAGGGAGTCCCCTACGCTAAGCCCTTTGGCATCCTACCATGATACCACCAACAAGTACATTTTTAGCCAAGTGTTTCTAACTAGACCATAACATTTTGAAAAATGTTGTGAATAAATCTTTAGATGTTATCGAAACACCACTAGGAAGTTTGTACCAATTTACCTCTCAACTGGTAGTGTTCATTTCTTCACTTACTTGTTGACATTCAGTTTTGATTGGCAGTCATTTAAATCTTTGGCTGTAAGACTATAGTTTTATTTCAACTTCCTGTGTTATTAGTTGAGTTGGAAGATGTTTTCACAAGTTTGTTGGCCATGGCAGAACAAGCATTCTCTACACAAGCTGTTTTTGCTTTTCCACCTCTCACTTACCAGGTCACCTAGTCCCCCTAGACTTGGTCATGGTCAGACCCACCCTGAGCACCTCATCACCAGTGGAGATGTTCGGTCCTTATCTGACAGAAGGAGTGCATCTCCTTCCCAACACCACTCTTCCATGTTATTCTTGTCTTTCGATTTTCCTTCTCCTCTGGTGTTCCTTCTTGTCCCCTTGGTAGATTCTTCTTTCTTAAACATCATTACTCCTTTGGGGTCTGTCCAGGACTATCTTCTCTGCTCACTGTACACACTCCACTCACATGGCTTCAAAAGTAGATCATATGTTAATGCATAAATGTAAAGCTTGGGTGCAAATCTTCCTCCTGGGCACAAGTCTTATATATCAAGTACCAAATCGACCTCTCCACACAGAAGCACACATTGTGCCTCACATGCTGTACATTCATCACAGAAATCAGCATCTGTTCCTCAAACCTGCTTTGATCTTGTGTTCACCACCTCATTGAATAGCAACGTCTTCTACTCTGTTATTCAAGAAAGAAATCTGGGAATAGTCCATGATTCTTCTGCCCTTTTTTTACCAATCCTTCTCCCCACCTCAAGTCAGTCACCTTTTTCCTACCTGTTTCATGAATCTGGCTACTGTCTTGTTTTCCCACTAGCACGTCCTTAGTCCAGCCCACCATGATCCTTTGTCTGACTACAGCCATGGTCTTTTATTTAGCTCCCCAATTCCACTCTTTGACTCCACCATCTAGTCTCTTCGCTACAGCCAAAGCAAACTTCCTAAAACACAAGACTGATCATATCACATCTTTCAGAAGTTTCCCATTGTCTTTAAGATAAATTCCAAATCCCATAATATACCTAAGGAGGGCTGGACTCTTCTCACCCTTCTCCATCTCATGCCACTCCTCCAACCTGCAGTCATCATCACCCTGACCACACACACAGAGCATTCAATCATGCTAGACACATTTCAGGTCTACAATTAAATCAGGCCCTCTCTTACCCCTCAGCTTTTGCACATGCAATCATTTAGACTCAGGACACTCCTCCCCAACCCTTTTTACCCAACTTCCTGCTCATCTTTCAGACGTCTGTTGGTTGGCTACTTACAATCCCTCATCAGCTCCTGTACCTGAGGGTAAATCTCAGCTTCTTCCTTTTAAAGCTGCCTCACCACCTGGCAGAAGCCCTCTTGCATAGGATCCCTTTGGAAATGACCCCAGACAAATAGCCCTCCCTTGGATTCCACATCTAGCGGCTAGAACCCTACAACTCTGACCCATACCAAAGCAAATCCCACTTCTTCCCAAATGCAGCCCTCTAGTCTGCTGCCACAGGTGTTCCATCCATCTCCCACCCCAAGGTTATTTTTGCTTTTTGCTTTCATGAGTCAGGTACCAGTCCTTTGCATCCCCCAAACTCCAGGTGACTTATGTCAAGGTTTACCTAGGGGGTCCCTCATAGCCCCTCTCACTAAGCTTAAGAGGGTTAGATTCCCAACACAATAATAACATTTTCTAAAGAAATTCTCTATCTTCTCCAACAAATTCCTGTCAGTCTTCTCAACCACCTTTTTAGGCTGGAGGTGGGTGGTCAGCTAAGGATACTTAAACCAGTTCTTGGCCAGCTCATTTCAGATGCTGCAGAGGAGAAGGAGGAAAACTTTGGCAAGTTGAAAAAACAGAGAGAGGACCGCTCACTGAAAGGTAATGACAAGAGAGGGGAGTGATATGAAGGGTAATCAGTGGGATAGAAAGGATGCAAGACCATGGTAGAGAGTTTTATATATATATATATATATATATATATATATATACATTTTTTTTTTTTAAAGGGAAACCACTGAAGCGTTTTGAGCAGAGGAGAGACATGACCTGCTCACATGTCATAAAAGCCACTCTCTTTCCTTTGTGTAGAATGGAATGTAAAGGAACAAGAGGGAAACTAGGAGACCAGTTAGAAGGCATCTCAGTGCTCAGTGGCTCAGTGGAGAGATGGGAATGGCTCAGGTGAGATTGTTGACATCAGGTAAGAAGACCACTCAATCAGATTAAAGCTACGTTTTGTGGGAGAACCAACAGGTATTGCTGGTGGATTGGATATGAGAAATGAAGTAAAAGGAGAAAAGAAGGATGGTTCTAAGGATTTTGCCTCAAGCAAATGGGATAATTTACCGAGGTGGAAATGACTGAAAGGGGAGCAGGATGCCGGTCACAAAAGAGTATGTATTCAAAAATCTATCTTGGTTATGTTAAGTTTGAGATGATGATTAGATATCCAAGTGGAGAGGTCAGGAGGGCAGCTGGAGTCTAGCGTCCAGATGTTCTACCATTCCAGTTATCTATTGCTACGTAACCACCCGCAAAACTTCGTGGCATAACTATAATTTTTCTTTATGCTCATGGAATCTGTGAGTCATGGACCAAGATGGTTTGTCTCTATTCCTTGATATCTGAGACCTCAGCTGGGGAGACTCAGACAGCTGGACATGGCTTGAATGACTGGGGATTAGGATCATCTGGAGGCGTCTTTACTCACATATCTGGCACCGAGCCTGGGATGATTTGAGGGCTGGGCTCAGCTGGTACCGTCAATGGGCGTGCCTACACAGGGCCTTTCCATGTGACTTGGGCCTCCAAAAGCAAGGGTTCCAAAAAGCAAGTATTCTGGTAAAAAACAAACAAGCAAAGAACCAAAACCAAACAAACAAACAAAAAACAGCCACAAGGCCTTTTGAGACCTAGGTTCAGAAATCTCAGAGAAAGAGTTCTACAGTGTTGTTCTATTGGTGGTGAATGCAGTCACAAGTCCACCCAGATTCAAGAAAAGAGGACATAACATAGATCACACTTTTCAATGGAGGAGTGTCAAAGAATCTGTGGCCATCCCCAGGATACTCTCAGAGTCCCTGTTCGATGGTGGAGACCTTGAAGAACAGGGAAGAACAGATAATTGTAGCATGAATCTGAGAAACCAGTTTCACGAGAGGGAGATGGAGAGAAAAGTCAGACCACAAGGGCTTCCCTGGTGGCGCAGTGGTTAAGAATCCACCTGCCAATGCAGGGGACACAGGTTCGAGCCCTGGTCCGGGAAGATCCCTCATGCCTCGGAGCAACTAAGCCCATGTGCCACAACGACTGAACCTGTGCTCTACAGCCCGCGAGCCACAACTACTGAGCCCGCGTGCCACAACTACTGAAGCCCGCGTGCCTAGAGCCCGTGTTCCACAACAAGAGAAGCCACCGCAATGAGAAGCCCGCACACCGCAAGGAAGAGTAGCCCCCGCTCGCCACAACTAGAGAAAGCCCACGCGCAGCAAAGACACAACACAGCCAAAAATAAATAAATTAAAAAAAAAAAAAAGTCAGACCACAAGACTATAATTAGGGAAGAGAGAAAAACAATCTGCACATTTTACTAGCAAATGCCTCTGTGCAACAGTATATACTGGACCTTGAAATTGAAACTAAACCTTTCAGTTATATATTTTACATACCTAGTGTATTAAATGGGCCAAATCCCATAATGGTTTGGTTTTTCTTCCATCGCTTCTGATATTCTGTGATGTCTCTTCCCTACCCTCTGGTGGTAGCTCGGGCAAATCTCAAAACTTTACCATTGTTTTTGACTAAGAGAATAGTTTTATTTTCAGGTGTTCAAAAACCCAGAACAGAACCTGTTCAAAATATGTACTATATTTTGAAAATCATATAGTTGCACACAAAAATCCAGCAGTCTGGCTTCTTTTGAAAACCTGAAGATCTGGTAACACCGGACCTGCACTGCAACAAATGGTAGAAGCTGAGTAGCACCTGTCCCTTTTTGGACAAGCTGAGTGCCTCTGGCCCACAGCCCTGCTCGTCCTGTTTGTGAATTGCATTAACCTCACCTGCTTGGTCTCATGGCTCTGGGACCCGCCCCAGGGACTGGTCATGTGGTCTCCTCTTTCACTCCCTGGCTCTGCTTCCTCCTCATTGGCCCCTGATTTAATTTTCTCTTTACTGTTGATCCCTTTCAAGGCAGGCAACCAGATGTCAGCCTTCCCTTGGGAGGCATCTCTGTGGTCTCCTCAGAGATCTTCCACAGCGACATGGGTGAGGCACCTTCCAACTGACATCTGACAGCTACTGCTGCACCCAGACACTTGCCTTCACCACACAAACAAAGACTTTGTCCCTTGTTATGAAGGCAGGTCCTTACGTGGCTTTAGCCTACCTACCCACTGTGGCACATACTCGGCACCAATGTGGGCTCCTCTGCTTGCGGTGGCCACAAGCAGCGGGGCAGGCTGTTCTGCTCTCTCTCCCCAACCCATTCTCACAGGCAACTCAGCCAGCCTCCCCATCATTAGACCTCTCCACTGGGGAGCAGTTACTTCTCCGTTCACACAGACGCCCTCAAATTCTCAAGAACACAAACCCGGTTCACCCAAGAACCCTTTCCTACTTGCCTCTGAGAGCAGCCAAGGGGGGGTCACACACGTTTCTGCAGCTCAGACACATCCAGCCGGGAGTGGATGTGAGACTCCCCTTCCACCAGACACCATATCTCTGTGTGAGGTTCTCCTGGCAGCCCCTTCACTTGACTTGTAGGATCAGAAGCTCCCCTTCCACACTCCACAGCACTCTCTACTCTGATGAATTCACTGGAAAGAATCTAGCCTCTCAATGAACCCTGAGGTTTCTCTTATCCAGGCTGGAGATCAGAGATTGTCTGGCCAAAAGCCTCATTTGGCCTCCACTTGTAAGCTCTGCACAAATGTGTCTATGCTAATATCTCTCTTTAATATGTGGGAGCACTTGTCTCCCACTGTCCTCAGCTATAAGGCTTGAGCTGAAATTCTAAGACAGCAGAGTCCCATGACACTCCTGTTATATATAAAACTGTATTTTCTTTGATTTATCAACGTTAGATAGTCTATTTAGCACTTTGCCATAGAGCTTTCTACAATGATAGAAATGTTCCACGTCTGCACTGTGCAAAATGTCAGCCACCAGCCACATGTGGCTATTGAGAATTTGAAATGTGACTAGTGAGACTGAGAAATTGAATTTTTAATACTACTTAATTTGAATTAATGTAAGTTAAAATAGCCCCTTGTGGCTAGCAGGTACTGTATTGGAGGGCACCAGTCTATATAATAAGGAGACTAAAACTTATTACATGCTAGCTACGTACTAACTGGCCTTCTGAAAGGAATTATTCCATACGTTGTTTCATTGGATTTTTACTATAGCCATACTAGATTGGTATTTTCTCTATTTTTTCTTTATAACTCAAGCCAAAAATAATCTTCAATGTATATACCAACTAAAACTCACTTAATGCCCTTCAGTTCTTTTTTCAAATGTCATCTTCTCGGATAACTTTCCGTTGTCACCCTGTGCACATCTGCCACCCCGCTCTTCCTTCTGTGCTTATTTTTCTCAGGCCCCTTTTCATCATCTAATACACTCTGTGCTTTATAATGCTGTTTACTGTCCATTTATCTGTACTAGAATGTAAACTCAGTGAGGACAGAGGCTTTCATCTCTTTCTCTAATGGATCCCTGGAGCCCAGAACAGTGTTTACTCGTTCCTCCTGGAGCTTACTAGGTTTTTGTCGAGTGAATGAATGAGCTGCCTTCTAGACGAGACTGCTCCACGAAATGCCCTCTGTTCTGCGGAGCCCTTGTGTGGCTTTGTAAGTGGAGATGGTCCAAAGCCATCCTCAGAGGCTGAGACTGGAGAGAGCTGAATGGGGGCTCCCCAGGGCAATCAGGAGGAGAAGGAAAGAGAGGGGAGCCAGGGGTGGCATGAGGCTGAGACCCAACATGAGGCTGGGCAGGCTGTGAAAAATCCCCCAGTGGTGGGGAAGACCTCAAGACAGAGCTATCTCACAGCGTTCACATTGAAGCTGTCTGTATTGTTGTGAAATAAATATATTTCCCACATTTTCAATAAAGCCTACTCTACCCATACAAGTCTAGTGCTAGAGGTAATTTTTTTATTGAAGTATAGTTGGTGTGCAATATTATAGGCTACAGGTGTACAATAGAGTGATTCACAATTTTTAAAGGTTATACTCCATTTACAGTTATTATAAAATATTGGCCATAGTCCCTGTATTGTACAATATATCCTTGTAGCTTATTTGATACATAATAGTTTGTACCTCTTAATCCCCTAGCCAAGAGGTATTTTATTTGTTTGTTTGCTTACTTACTTTACTTACCTGCTTACTTATTCATTTGGGTGAAATTAAAGGAAGTTATTGAGTTTAATGGCTCCATCAACAATGTGTAAAATGCAGCACAAGAAAAGATAAGCTGAACTATTTGGATGGAAGCAGGTGCCTAAGACAGGGTGACCATGAGGCTCTAAGCCAATTCAACCACAAATACCCACACTCACTCTCCAGAAATCCACCCCTCCTTCCCAATTTAAGGAGAGCATTTAATAAATATGTGTTGAATAGCTGATTAGGACTTCCATAGGGTGTGAATGAGTTGGAGTCAATCTGACTTTGATCTCAAGGGCCAGAAGACGCACAGATAAGGAAACTGTGGGAGAAATTAAGCGCAATTTCCTATGGCTGTTCAGTGATGAAGTGTCAAAACCAGGCTTCAAAACTATGTGTCTTAACTCCAGGTCCATAATCTTTCTATTCGTCCCCATTGTCCTCTTTCTGAAAAGGCCTGGATTTGTGCCTGAGTCATTGCCTAAACTTGTGCAATTCCTTTAGTCCTTAAGTGCATACTTCATTTTTTAGCCTATTTAAAGTATGTTTGCAGCTGTCGGCTCTCCCAGACCCTAGTGAACACAAGGCCAGTCTATGAAGTGCTTGAACTAGCCAAATTCTCTTGCTTATCTTAGCAGCTTGATCTCCTTAACTTATATGTGCTCCACTCCTCATTCTTGTAAGTTTCAAACCCCATCCTTGATTCCACATCAAGCTTCCCTCCCAGAGGTCACTCATTTATCTGGTTGGCCGAAACAGGGCTGTCTGAGCAGATACCCAGATTTCTAGGAGGTATGGAAGACTTCTCGGCCGGTTAAATTTTCCACAATTTCCCACAACAGACACCTCAAATATCAGGTGTTAAGCACAGTAGGTGAGGTCTTCTAAAAACACAGATAAAAATCTCTGACAAGCCCAAAACACGGTGTTTAAAAAGTTATTTTTTTTAGAAAAATTTATTTTAAACGTACTCGTAGTGGTCCTGTTCATTTAAGGTTATCATTTAAATCAAAGCAAGCAAAACAGAGTATACCTATTTCACAGAGGAAAATTCTTTGAAATTAATAGTCCAAAGCAAAAAGACTCTAAGTTTCTGAGATGGATCAAAGAGGTATTACTTTAGGAAGATTAAATTATAGTGGATATTTCCATATTTAATAGTGCTCTGGGTATTATTCACAGGATTTCCTTGCAAGAGATTAATATCACACCAGAAACCTGCTTAACAAGATGGTATCTAGAAAATTATTTAGGTCTAGTCTCCTGAAAGAAGGAAATTAACTGTTTAGAAAACAGCTGGCTTTCCGGACAGTGAGTAAATGTAAACTAAGCGGGGAGAAGAAAACAGTGTCTGCTGAAAAGACAGTTATTTTTAAATGAAAAAGAAATATGCGATCATCAATTTTTAAAATCTTTTCCATTCTCTTTTCTTTTAAACTTCTAGAACTGTGCAAATAACAGCGGTGAAGGAGAGGAAAAAGAAGTGTTTGGACTTAAGCACAAGGTAATACTTTGTTTTTATTTTTTAATTTTTTTATTTTTTAACATCTTTATTGGAGTATAATTGATTTACAATGTTGTGTTAGTTTCTGCTGTATAACAAAGTGAATCAGCTATACGTATACATATATCCCCATATAATATTTTGTTTTTAAACCTGAACCTATGTTCCCATTAGGGGCGGAGTGGGAGGCTGAGGAGGCTGGGAGGCTGGGAGGCTGGGAGGCTGGGAGGGTGAGTTCATGACCTTCATCACGGCCTGCTTCTCTTTTGAATACCTTGCTGTTTCTCTTCTTGTAAGCTGTCCAAAGACCAGACTCACTGCCTCCATGTAATTCCTCTCCACATTTTCCCCTTAACCTCCTACGCTCCAGCTTCTGGGAGATCCTCCCTTAACCTCTTTACTCACTCTGTCCCTGGAGAGGTGGGAGCTGATTGATGAATTTGGGAAAAAATAACTGGCTGTTCTCCATTCAGCATGACCCTTCTCCCTCTTGGGATACACCTGTAGCACCACTTGTACTCATCCCTGCCGCCATGCTGATAAGAGTAGAGGCAGTATAGGTGGAGTGGTGCTTACAGGAAAATCTCTCTTCACAGAAACCAGGAGTAGGGAAACATTAATTCCCTCCAACAGGAAACAAACTGATAACATAAACGTGCCTCATTCTGGAGTTCACATCAGGCTCTCTAAGCTACTCCTTCGACTACTCTTTACTGAGGTTTTATTTTGGTTTTCCACCCACCATTCCTTCATTTTATTTCTCTAATTGCTCATAACCCAGGAAGGGAATATGAAATGCTCCTCTGGAAACCCAACTGCCCTTCTTGGGCTTTTGAAAAGGCTGAGTGGGTATCTTTAAGCCACAGGCGCTAAGGCCTCAGCAGAGGTGTGGGTTGCCCCTCACAGGGTCAACGTCATTCCTTCAGGGACTCAGAAGTTGTAATGGCTCCATGCCAAGAGTCTAAAGTGACTCAGTTAATAAGGATACACACAATATTATCACAGTACTTGCGCCACCTGGTTTGAAAACGAGCCAACATCCAACCATCAGAGCAGTTATCCCAGGAAAAGTCACATGCCCAGAACACAGAACCCAGTGTACCCAAAGGCCATGGTAGACACTCAGTGGCCCGCAGAGATTCCTTGCATCAGTTTTCCCGATTCCAGTCAATGTCCACTTGCCAGAATCTACTGCCTATGAACTTAAATTCAGTTGGCAGAAACACCCTCGCACACACACTCTGGTGGACTGCAAGAGGTCTTGGAAAATGGGTGCAATGTGGCATAAATTAACTAGCAGGCAGCAGGCCTGTGGGTTCCTCTCCAAACAGCAGCAGCACTGCAGCCTTACAAGCAGAAGCCCAGCAGCAGCCAGCCTTCAGCCCAGGCAGGTAGCCTCAAGGCACCACTGCTGAGTTTCCAGGAAAAAGGACTTCACAGAGCTGTTAGGCAGAACTGGGAAGAATATGTGTTGCTTTCCTGCTTTTTTCAAGGCATCTGGGTCTCAGTGCCCTAGAGAGTACTGGTAAGGTTCTAGCTTTTAACTGGTAGTGCCAGGCCAGTGTCACCAACACTGCACTTACTGACCCAAATTCCATTCTGCAAGCAGGCCCAAGGAGGGAATGCAGAGGGACCAGCTTTGGATCCACGTGGCTTGTCTTTAGTTGCCTCTGGATTGCTTAAGTCCACGTAAAGGAAAAAATATCCCTGGGAGGCAACTTTCTTAGGTCTAAACATTGCTTTGCAAGGGGCAGCCTACACATCACTGAGGCTCAGGCCTGAAAATGCTTGTTCACACAGGAGTGCGGCCCTGGAGCCCCTAGAGGGAGCCCTCACTCAATCCGTCCTGGGTGCCAGAAATACCATTGGAAGGGGAAATGTAAATGAAGGCATTATGCAATGGTTAAGGCTCTCCCCCAGAAACGATCAATGCATAAAGCCAAAATTAAGCCTCCACACAGGATGCAGTATCACCCCCAGTTGAGACTCACAATTATTGGATCAGAAGACCCTGATCTGGATGCAGATAGCTCTGGGCAGCTGCTCGAAGCTTGATTACAAGGGCCTGGTTAGAAGCTGAATGTAACATGGTAGAATTGACTCTACAGATAAATTTTATAAAACTGAGGACTGAAAGAGATACTACCCCTTAAAAAACCCTACAGCTCTAGCCAAAGACTAAAATTAAATCAGAAGCAAGGCTAAAATCTGTGCTTCCTTGAACACCCGACTGCTGGGAACTTTCTTTTCAGGCATGATAATCAACTAATGAAAGACTCTCTCATACAAATGCCAGAGTCATACTGTTTATTGATCAAAAGACCAAAATTAGTAAACTCATATGAGAGATGAAAAAATGGAAATGGAATGTACAACTCTAGTCAATCAGAAGCAATTTTAGAGAATTTTATTGAACTGTCATTTTATTACCAACATCTAACATTTCTAGCTTTGCTACATTTGGATAAGCACATTAGGAAGAAAATGTAAATTAAATACTATGAAAGTTCACTTTTAATGAAACATGATCTTAACAGATATGGATATATTAATTTAGTGGTTTTATTGCATTGTTAGAAAATTATATTATGAAAGATACAAAAAAATCAATAGCCGTTATTATTTCTGTTTATTTTACAATCAGTATGCCATCTTTACCATTACGGCTTTAAAATTTCATTCTGCCCAACAAGTTTCAAAGAATAGTTTATTACACGCTTTAATAAAACAGTTAAAATATTTACAAATTCAAAATAGATGTTTCATAACTGAAAAAAGTTCACCTGAGAATTCATTATAACATTGCCATTTTTTGATTTTTTTTCCAAGTTGTTAATGTGGCTGAGCGTCCACATGCAACCTGTATCGTCTACTGCACCAAATATATTTGATTCCTTATTTTAAATTAGTTAAGCATTAAGCTATAGTAAATTATGTTATAAAATGTACAGATGGAGAACTTAGATTTATATCCATATTTGTTTTGAATATAACAATTTAACGACAAATTATTTGCTATAGCTGCAGGATTCAAATAATAAAAAAAATTTTAAGGTATGGTTATTTTATCAAGTTAGACCTAACAGCTTTTTAAAAATCATCAAGCAGTGAGAAGGCTAACTCATAAAATAAGGAACAATGATCATGTAAATATGCAATATAAAACTGAAAAACACCTTGCCAAAATTCTGCATGAAGGAAAAGATATACACTGTATACACATAATCCTGTCATTTGTCTTCGGCAGCCTCAAAAAAAAAAAAAAAATCAACTTAAAACAAATTTTCTTAGAAAAAACTTCTTTAGAAGTTAATGTTAAAATAGGCATAAATGTGTAATGCTATGCAATATATAAAAACTTCCCCACTTTATGGCCAAAAGACAGAGATAAAAAAATTTTTTATCTATCTGTCCTTCTGGATTACAACTTGAAAATCATATAGGTATGAGGTAGTGTAGTTACTTGTATTACATGCTGGCTATTAAAAGTAATGCTATATTTTACGAAACATTACACTTGGCCAATAATCAGAATATCATTAAAATAAACCCTTAATGCTAAACTGTTTATATGTACAGAGAAATTTAAACCAAGTGCCTTAAAGATCGTATTTAAACTCTGGAGACAACTAGGTTTATCATAAAATAGAAAGTAATCTTTCAAAGCAGTTATTTACAGTAGCAATTAAAGCAAAAGATTGACATTTGCACATACACAAACTGATGTGACAAACAGTTGAGTGTACACTGAGGTAGGAAATCAAGGAGTCCATTGGCTTGTATAAGATTTTGCATTTTGTAAACCAGAAAAGGTTTTATATTATTTTATATTTTGAAGTTAAAATTTAAAATTACAAGTGTCAAAGAAATAGCTACATGGGGGTATATATATATATATATATATATATACACACACAAACACGTACACATATCATTCTTTTGTAGTACGAGATGCATTACCATTGAATTATCATTCTCCCTGACAAACTGAGTGTACTTATAAAAGCCTCTAGAAAATAAACAGGCCCAACCAGTTTTCTCTTACAACAACTAAGCTGATAACAGAGATAACATACAAACCACTGAAGATACTAGCAGTATCTTCCCAACGCCACCCGCCCCCATGAAAAAGGGTAACATTTGACAAATTGCTCTGAAATATGAAGTCTGGTCCCCACATCCCCTCACAGCAGAGGCCTACTGGCTTGCGACCCATTCCTACACGGCACATGGCCGTCTCCCACATCAGCTACACAAGCCCTTCACTAGACTCAGGATGCAGTCTACAAAAGTCTCCTCTCAGGTGTCTCATCTTGGTGAAATGAAGTACTTTCTAATCCAAACACTAAAAATCACTCTCTGTACCCTTTCAAACTGGATTCTGCAAATGTTTCTGTGAATGTGAATATGAAATTTTGTTTTCGTCATTGAGAGGTCCATAGCTTTTGTTTAACTCCCAAACAAGCCTACAACAGCAGAATGGCTAAGAACCACAGTAAAATGTTATGGGGTAGGGGCTCAGATTATGAAAACACTATTGTAAAACAGGATTGAATAAACACAAAGACTGATTTTAAAATGCCCAAGTCCAAACTGATTTGTGTGCCCTTATATACTAGATTTGGGGAAGAGAACAAGATTAAATCTGGCTTCCAAATTCAAACCCACCATGGAACAAGATCAAGTTTCATCCTATTTCACAAACCTGCACGGCTGTTGCAGATACATTTTTATCTATCATAATGCTTTTTACAAAGAAACCACAGGGCTTCAAAAAATAGGATGGAAAATGAACTGTCACTCCTGATCAATGTAGGCAATCTTCTTACCCCACGATATCTGGTTTCCTTGCATGGGCAACTTATGGTGGGCAGGCCGACAGCCTTGTATCTGGGCAGCTTGCCAAGATTCTAGGGAGGCTAAGACAATGCTCCCAACCCATGAGCTCATGCCACTGTATCCTGAGTCTTATTTCTTCTTCCAAAGTGACAAGAACGTCAGGAAACAGAAAGATCATGATGGACTCAGATGTGGAAGAGACTGAAGAGAAAAAAGAAAAGAGGGAAATGACACTTATCTACCGCTGACGCAGCCAGAACTCTTTGAGAGTCGACACTGAGGAGGAGTAGAAGCCTCTGCCTTAGCCCACCGCTTGCCCATTTCCTAACTATTCAGGACTCACAGTGCAGGCCAGCCAATCCCCGGTTTTACCAGGAGCTGAAGAGCAAAGTGCCAGGATTCAGGCAAGACGATTACGTCATGTTTTCACACTGCAGTTCTACACCAATATTCCCAAGGAGCTGACACCCTACTTCTCAGTAGAACTGAACCCTATCAGCATTACTTGGGGAGAAATTTTCTTTTAAACCAGTATGTTGTAAGAAGGTCAGATTATTAAACTTTTGCAGGCTACTTCTTGATAGTGAGAACTATCTGCCGACATTTCAAGGTGTTTAAATGTTGTTTGATACGCTACAGTTTTCATTTTCTTATTCATTTTTAATACTGGGAAGAGTCATTACTAATAGTTATTATTCTCTAAAACATGTGAGTTTTCAAAGCCTTACTACATTTCCACATATGATTTTTCGGTATCCAGGAGGCAAGTCATTTCTGCATTTCCTGTGGAAATCAAGGAAAAGTCAAGGGTTGACTTCAGAGGAATTCCCTTAATGGCAAACTACAAGGGGAGAAAAACGATATTGTTAAGAGACAGATGGCTACGGCTATGTCAGGCTTTCAAGACAATGTCAGAACTTCAGTAGAAAATGAGACGGTCTGAAGGAAGTGGAAGCAAGTTTACTCATCAGTAGTACATTTGTCGGTCATCTGCTGACAGAAATCCGAGATGCCACCACTCTGGCGACACTGCTCCCCGGGCCCGGCCTGCTCCGAGGGGGCGCTGGCAGCTGCCCGGGACTCCGGGCCCCAGGCACCACCCGCCTCACCACCCTTGGCACTGGGATAGCGAGGGCTCTGCTCCCCAGCAGGCGGCCCAGCTGCAGGCCCTTCAGGCAAACTCAAAATCGATGGTAACGTGAGCTCACCATCAGCAGTACTCTTTCCTTTCTCCGAAATTAAAAAGGAAAGTGGGCAATCGGAGGCCGAGTACTTGGCGAGTATCTGTATTTGTTCTTGACTTAGAGCTGCTTCTTTACAGACTTGCTGGCAAAGTCCAGTTAGGTTCTGCTTTGTCTCGCCCAGAGTGGACAAAATGTGATCCCTTTCCTTCAACAAGCTCTCCTTTTCGTTTTGCTGTGAGGGTGAGAAAGAGAATACAGTGAATTGTGTTTATGAGCTCAATCAACATTCCTAAGGTGAGCACACATTCATATCCACAGTGTCTTCTCATTATATAAGGTCATGTGGAATTTTTCCTGCCAATTCAATTCAAAAATATATTTAATACCTAACGTCCATAAGCCCCCATCCCAAACTCTTAGGCCTACATGTATCTTGGGATTCAGAATTTTTCAGATTTTAGAAAGAAAATACAGATGCACACATAATTCCTCTAGCAGGGTCTGAGGTAGCACCCCACTATCAAACGTCTTCACATTTCTAAATAAAACACATGAAAGTATCCATGCGCAAAGTAGGTTAAATAAAGACTCTACCTACCCTGTCAGCTTGTGTCAGTTTTGTGGCCAAAATAGTTTGTGACGAACTTACATGATTTTCAGAGCTTTTTGGGTTTGTGGATTGCAAGTAAATGAGTGTGAACTTTCTGGATGGAATGCAACCAAAAAAAAGTACAAGCACATGATCAGAACTCCTGCAAGATTCTAGTAATGACTGACATCAGTTGGGCATTTACTTTGTGCCAGATATTGTGCTAAATGTTTTGAAATATGTAACCTCAGCTATGTAATCCTCACAATGACTCTGTTGATTTCAGTAATATCAAACCCATTTTATAGATGGGATTCAGAGTTTAATATGCCCAGAGTCAGAAAGCTAGTGGGTGAGTTACTGAAGTGTGAAGAAGGGAGAAGGGGAGGGGACTTGTGTTTGTTAATTATTATTACTACTGGTGCTGTTATTATTTTCATTTAAATGTTTATCCCTACAGGAAAGGCTACCATGGAATTCTGTTCAAGTTTTCCTGGTTCCGGCCTTTCTGTCCGCCATCACTGGTTGCTGCTGACGGTGTGTCTTTTTTCTATCATTGCCCCACCTCATCCTTCCTACTCTACCACTGCATTGCTCCTAATCTAGTATGAGCTAGAAAACCAAATAATCAAGCTGTTTATAAGGTAAGAGTAAATAAATATTGATAGAGGGTCAAAGAGTTCTCTTGTGAAATTTATGACAACTCTCTTGGCCTCCTGCTCATTGGCAGCTTCAAGAGAGCTGAGCTGTTAAATGTTGCCAGTTAACATTTAGACAGGTTATTTCATAGTAATCATCCACAATGGCCAACCTTTAAATAGATGCTTTTCTGGGACAAAAATGGCTAAAAGCCTTGTACAAAAGTACTGTTGCGGTTTTATGTAAAAGTTTTTCTACAAAACTGTGTGTGATTCCAACTATTGGTAGTTAGTTTTTAAATATTTCAAGGCCATCTAATATTTTAAGAAAATCTGCAATGAATATAAAACACTAAATTTTTATATTGCAAGGTATTCTCCAATTTGTTGTGGTTTGAAAAAATAGGTAGACGCCAAGAAAAAAAATATATATATATATATATAAAATAAATAAAAGCAAGATCAATGTTCAGGAAGTACATTTTTTCTTACAGAAGGTTTGTCAGTTGTAGCCTTCTGATAAAATGAGTCTGCTGGTGCCTACAGGGAGAGAACAGTGCCTACCACCTGACCAGAGAAAGAAAGCAATCAGCACCCACTTCTCTTTATGGCCCTTCAGAAGCCAATCCAAATGAGGATGGAAACAAAGCTTCCAGAAGAAAATAAGAAACCTTTTTACTTAGTCATAACAATATCAGCCATTGACTCCTCTATCAAAGTTAAGATAAATCTCTGTTCTAAATAACAACAGACAAAATTTCAACTGTTCGCTGGTTTTTTAAATTAAATATGGTTAAGGAAAATAATGACTATTTGACCTTCCTCCCAGAAATTAGAACTACTACTTGACCTACAGATACTATGAAGATGACAAATATTTTATAACTTCCGTATCTTTTGATAAATATCAATACAACCTTAAATATTCTCACTACTACCTCACTAAATAAAGGATGACAGGATTATAAGTATGTCCCATACAAGATGGCTTGCTTCTTTACAACAATTAAAACCAATAGGTACAAACCTGAAACTCTACCATGATTATTTCTAGAAATTAAATGTTCCCTTTCTGTTCCTCTATACTTTAAGCTAACTCCTACATGGGTAAGTTTCCAGACAGTTAGCTGATTTTTCCATTTCACTCTCATTTTAAAACACAAATTTACTTCAATAGCACTCAGTTTAACTAAAGCAATTCAACTTAAGAACTTCATGATATCATTATTAAAGATACCTCCCAAACATACTACCAGTGTCCTGTTACCTATTTCTACAATATACTTTAATTTTCTTATAATGTAACTCTATAAATCATAGTGTGAAGTGCTATGGCTTTAATCACAGATCTATTTTTAAAAAATGAATCCCGGTATTATTCTGCATTTTATGGGAAGAAAACAAATTTTCATCCAAATCCACATTTTCAACAGCTAGTGTACGATATTCATTCAATATAAGAAGTTTAAAAAAAATCAAAATATAACTCACCCAGTAAAGATAAGGAGTGGAAGAATTTGGCACCAAAAGAGCCAGGTGACAGTGACAATTTACTTTAGATTAAAGGGTACTCACTGCTAGAGAATGGTGACTAATAGTCCCTTATGATGCAAAACCTCTGAATAGACAGTTCATAGAAATATAAAAATGAGCCTTAAAAATATGAATACAAGTGCTCAGTTTCACTCATAAGAGAGAGAAAAATAAAAGCTACCGTGAGATATCAATTCTCACAATCAGATGGGGAAAAAACAAAAGCTGACAACAAACTCTCCGCTGAGGTTGTGGGCGGACAGACACACATATGACTGCTGGTGGGAAAGCAAAATGCCATAACCACTACTGAAGGGAATTCAATAATATCTAACAAAATTACATATGTATTTACTCTTGATCCAACAATCCTACTTCTAGGAATCTATCCTGAAGACACATCTTCTCAAACATGAGAGAAAACAATGTTCAAAGTTCTTAACTATGGCATCTCAAATGTCCACTAATAAGAAACTGGTTTGGATTAACTGTGTGTGCTACAGACAGCCACAACTGAGTACTATGGAGCTTTAAAGCAGAATGACAACCACTGTGAACTAAGAAAAATATTTCCTGGAAATCACTTCTTGAGCGAAAACAGTAGAATACAGAATGGTATATATAGAATACTTCTCTATAGCAGAAAGGGTAATAAAAATACATACAAAACATTAACCCGTTTTTAGAAAAGAAACACAAGGGAAAAAATCCAGAGATTAATGATAATAGTTACCTACAGGAAATAGCTATGAATAGGGTATAGGGAGAAAATGGGATCAAGACTTTGGAGTAGCTTTTTTAAAACACAGTTTTAACTTTTAAACCATACAGATGTTTTAAATATTCAAAAATTAAACTTAAAAAATGTGAAGAGTAAATCCTAGAAACAGAAATAGAAACAAATTAAGTTAATTGTATATCAAATTGCTAACATAAAGAACTACTTTGAATAATTTTTAAATTTTAAACTTCAGTACTATGGTATATATTTAAGGGCAAAGAAAAAGCAAAGAAATTTTAAATTTTACTCAATCTCTTTATTATTGATAGTAATATTGACATTATAATTTTATGACATATATTTTATATGTATGTATTTATCAAATAGTAAATATATTAATATAATTGGAAGCCAAGATTTTCCCTATAATGAAAAGAGATAAAATATAAATACAGGGACTGCCCTGGTGGTGCAGTGGTTAAGAATCCGCCTGCCAATGCAGGGGACACAGGTTCGAGCCCTGGTCCGTGAAGATCCCACATGCCGCGGAGCAACTAAGCCCATGTGCCACAACTACTGAGCCTGCACTCTAGAGCCCACGAGCCACAACTACTGAGCCCGCGTGCCACAACTACTGAAGCCCGCATGCCTAGAGCCCATGTTCCACAACAAGAGAAGCCACTGAAATGAGAAGCCTGCGCACCGCAACTAGAGAAAGACCGCGTGCGGCAATGAAGACCCAACGCAGCCAAAAATAAATAAATTTTTTAAAAAAAAATATATATATATATAATTGAAGCAAAAAGACAAAAGTTCTAAACTACTAAATTTTGACTAGAAATATCTGCATGAACTCATGATTTCTAACATACTTTTACTTATTGAAGCATAATATACATCCTGAATGCACTCATGATTTTACACACACACACACACACACACACACACATTTCCCAGAAGAAGCAACACTCCAGCAGCAAGCATGCTTTCTACAGTCTAATACCTGCTATAAGAAACCAGGGATTTTTAGAGAAAGGGGTGATTCCCAAATGTTCGAACAAGAGAGGTACAAGGTGAGCCTATGACATGCTGTTCTAAATGGCACAGAAGCACTAATGGGGTCATGTCAAAAGCACACAGCACCTGGCAGAGGAGGCTGGCTCTCCCCGGGCAAGTCTGAAAAAATGTCAACATCAAGAAGATCGATGACTACTATGGGTTCTAAGAAATTAAATTAGAAAAAAATTAATCCATGAGTCCACAGTGATACTAAAGAGGCGTGGTGGGAGGGAGGGAAACAGGAGGGAAGGAAAGTTCTTTTTATAGAGGAATACCAATAAATGTAAGTGGAATGACAGAATTAGAAAAATCATGATTTTGCAACCCCCATTGTAAAGGCCATCAAAGTATGCTTAAAACCAAAGGACATAGGAGTGTTGGGGAACTGGATATTCGTAAAGTGCCTAATAAATACTCCACAGGTTACTAAACAATTACAAAGGCAAAAAAAAATAATTTTGGAAATGATCTGGCAATTCCCATGCACTCAGGTGGGACACCCTGACATTGTGCCTCCCCAAGTGACGCAGTATGAAGGACACAAGGATGAACGCCTAATCTCAACCTAAGAACTCACACTTTCACAGTTTATGTGAAATACAAGGAGTGAAGGAAGGTGTTAAATAAAACCAAGGGGAAACAATCAGACAAACTTTAAGAGTGGGACACTTTATGAGAACACTGGCGTAGACTCTTCAAAAACTTATTGTCATTAAAAAAATAAAGGAGGGGGCGAGAAGGAGTATTTGTTCTAGATGAAGAGACTAAAAAGACAGAACCAAACGCATCATGTGAGGATAGGATCCTAGCTTGAAAAGGAAAAAGAAAGCATATAGATGAACTATGTTTTGGGAACAATTAGGGTAATCTAAATAGGAACTATATATATTATTTAAGATTTATGAATTTTCTCAGGTGTGACAAAGATATTGGTAAATATATGTGATAAAGATATATAAAAATGTCTATTTCTAGAAGATTCATGTTTAAGCATTTACGGGTGAAATGTCATAATGTGGTAGGTTTCAAATGATTCAGAAAATAAAAGTAGAGCAATAGAGACAGAAAGACACTGAGACCAAGATCACCCAACTGCGGTTAGAAAGAGTCCAAAACTGACTAAGAGGGACAGAGAGAAAGACCCACAGACCAACCAAGCGGAACAGGGGGACACACACCCGGCCAGAGAGACAGAGACTAAGACCCACAGAAACAAGGAGACAGCAAAGGTGGCAAAATGTCAGTGACTGCTGAATCTACCCAGGGAGTATATGGTTGCTGATTGTACCATTCATTTAACTTTTCTGAAAGCTTGAAATTTTTAGAACGGGGAGGAGGAAAATGAATCTCAAGAAAAAAATGAAAACACATAAACCTGGCTCCCTATGACACTTGTGCATTTTACTGACAAGGACTATGTCTCATTGATCTTTGATTTCCTGGTACCCAGTACATTTAATATGGAGTGACCAAGCAGATGCTTACAGAAGACACAACTACTACTATTTCTTGAGCCCTGAACACATGCTGGGCAGTACGAAGAGCTTTCCATCCTTGAAGGTATCAGATCCTCGCACCACACCTGAGGGAGGTACTATTCTTATCTCCATGTTATCAATGAGGGAATTGGGTATTGGAGGTGAAATTATTTCTCCAGGCCACAAAGCTACCAGTGGCCAGGCAGAGTCTCCAGCTGTTTGACTCCAAAGCCTCCAACTGACTTTTGTGTGCTAGTGCAGTAGGTTCTCAAAATTTAATGTGCATAATAAATATTTACCCGGGAAACTTTTATAAAAGGCATGTTCCTGGGCCCCTCCCACAGGTCTGGGAGGGAGCTAAGGCAGGTGCATTTTGAGGGGGCACCCCCGGGTAACTCTGATGCCAATGGTAAACAGACCACATTTCAAGACAGGCTGCTGAAGGGCCTCACAGAGTGGCAGAGGGCAGGTTCCAGAAACCCATGGGAGGGTTTGGAGACAACAGTGCACACGTGACTAGAGCAGCCAGTAAAATGTGACTAGAAAAGGTTTATTTTTAATAAAATAATACAATCTTCACAACAAAATTCAAAACACTAAAGACAGATGAGGTCATTTTACTCCTACACCATCATAATGGACAAGGGCAATGAAACAAAATGGTGTGTGAACACCTTAACTCTGAGTTCCAGAGCTTTGTGAATATTGTGATTTCTGATCACTTATAAGTTGATATCAATCAATATTTGATATCTTCTAAGAGAAATTACATTTTGGTAATGTAATTTTTTTTCTTTAAAAAGCAAGTTTCATTTCAAGGTTACCTTTGTTTCAGGCCAAAATGGTATCAGAGACACACATTTTCTAACTTCTGAATTAGTCTTACAGAAAAGAATAAACATGGACCTTGTAAAGAATCCTATAGAGACAAGAGACTTGTAAGTCAAACACATAACAGAAGTTGAAAGATTCCTGAACTTTGTTTCAAGATCTTATATTTATTGGTAAAAAGAAAAGTTATGTTTTTGGTTTATAGATTATGCATATTCAATTCTTATAGTCAAAGCAATACTGAATTAATGCCTAACCTCTAACATATTATCAAATTTAAAATAAACATTAAAAGTCAATGCCATCGATTTATCAACCAAATAAATACACACCTTTCCTTTTCTTCAAAGGTTTTGTTTGACTGACAGAACTTCTTGTTGAGAAATACAACTCATTAATTTATTGAATTCGAACTAACGTCTCCCTTTGGCTTTCCCAGCACATAAAGACTATAAAAGCACCCTTTATATATGATAATTATCCTACTGACCCACCCTAAAGACATTTTCGAATCCCTATTCTTATTGTAATCAAGTACTTTTTTTCATGTGCTGATCCATCCACAGCCTATTAGGCTATTACTTTTAGGACCAACTACAAAAAGTTCACAGTCAATAGCCAAAGACCAAAGCTTACAAAAATAGGGGACCCTTCACCTGAATATTAATACCAAATGGGCATACTGTGAATTTATTAATATTTAATTCAATCAATCATTGGCTATATTAAAATGGATGTTTCATTATGAAACATGTAATTTCCCTTAAACAGGTCTGCTAATTCCACCCAGACCATAAAGACTGGGAAACACTGCTTGTCTACTGCTTCCAAAAAGTGACATCCCGATAAAAAAAAAAAAAAGAAATCTGTCCCACTCTTCCACATTCTTAACTCTCCATACTACTAAACAGGAACGTGTGATGGACGCGTCGGGGTAACTTCTCTCTCTACAAGAGACAACAAGGTCCAAAGTATCACCCAAAAACCAGGGTCTAAGTTCTAAGTAAACTTCTTAATGTAGTAAGTATCTTAAGCATCAAACTCTTTTACTTCTGGAAAAGGGCCAGCCAGCTTGTAATTCTAATTAGCTAAGAAGTAGCATACTTTCTGCTTATTTTCATCTGAGACAAACATCTGCGGCAGGACAGAAATTTATAACACGCCTCTTATAATTTGCAACTGGAGTTTGCCTGTATAAATCACTAGAACCAAGAGCAGTATGAAGGACGGAGCAGAATTCAAGGAAGCCAAAACACAAAGTAAATCATTCAGATTAAAAAAAAAAAAAAAATTTACCGTATCTCCCCTGGGGATGTCCTAGAAGAGGAAAGAGACCGAGTTCAGCCTGGCGCACATCTGGGTAATGAGACCCCTGTCGGGCTGTCTGCTCTACCTGCCCAGATGTGAGCTCTTGGCAGCCACGTTTTCTGTTTCTGCTGTTTGTCCCTGCTCTCCAGTCACAGAAGAGGACACCCGAACCCGAAACAGGCCAACAGGCTAACTCCTTGGGAATTGAGAACTGACTAGAACTGTAGTCTCTGCCTGGACTGGTCTCTGGAGGAGAGGGAAACTATTCCTGAGCTGTGTTGTGGCCACTCTTCCCATACACACTTGGTGGCACACACATCCAAAGAGAAGGTTCTCTGGGTTCCTGGCAGTTTTCTACTTTCTTGTTCTACACTATTTACGAGGCCTGGCTCCATTCGTTGGCTTCTAATTGAGACACACGTAAATTCTTACAACAAATTCAGTAATTCATGTTTCAGATGGTTTCTGTTTCTTGCAACCAAAGAGTCCAAATTAATACAATAGGTAAATAGGGTACTGACCACTCTGGTTTCTTATTTCATAAGAACTGCAGGAAAACCAAATATTCCCTTCTATTGGAAATTAACCAAGAGTTATTCCACTGACCATATGAAAGGAACCTTTCTATAATGAGAGAGGCAATATAAAGGTGAGGTCCAAACCCAGAATTTACAGTTTAGGCAGAGACATTAGGAAAGGAGCAATTAAGGGAGAGAAAACTGAAAATTGATAAATAATAGTATAGCAATAAGAAGAAAAAGGTAGTATTTATTGAGTGCTTACTATGTCCAGGCACTCTTCTAAGTGCTTAGATGTATTAACTCATTTAATCTTCAAAAATGAATACCCACTCTATAAAGTAAGAATTAGTATTATCCCATCGTAAAGAGGAGAAACCTGAGGGACAGAAATTGAACGGCCTGCCCAGAGTTACAAAGTGCCACAGACAGGCACAGAATCCCACACTTTTAACCACTGTATCTCCCGTTGCTCTCTGTTGAAGCAAAGGCAGAGGGAGCAGAAAGTCCAAAGAAAGTCGCAAGACCTCTTCATCCTAGATACCTGAAATTCAGTAAAAACATCAACTGTCCAGCAATCCAACGTCTGACTGCAATGAAAAAATATAAATATGACCTATGAGTCATGAAATAGACTAGTTCTAAAGGGTAATAGTTACTCTCCAACATATTTGCATAGTACATGTCTAAAATAAAGTTACTGATGAAACAAACTCAATCGATACGAAGGGTTTTTTTGTTTTGTTTTCATTTTTGTTTGTTTTTAGGAGGAAGAAAACCAGATAAATTCTACTGGCAGCTAAAAATCATCACTAGCTGAGGGGGAAGACAGAACTAAAAGAAGCAGGTATAGTAGTACTCCAGTAGTGCAAGTTTATTCAACGTTCATTTCAAATAGCACTATACAACCCAACAGTCTAGAAAGCATCTCTGTATTACAGTACAGAATAAAAACTAAGGCTAAAATGCTGTACTCTGTCTAAAGGCAGGTAAGTGTTTAATCCAAAGTTGGATAATAAGAAAGGACACTAGTGCTTACAGGTATGGACGGATACACACCCTAAGAGTACTGGGTAAATGTTACTGAATTTGTCACTTTTCTTCTTTGGTCTTAACAACTCTAATCATTCAGCAATATCATATAGGTTTTTTAATATCTCTCATGCCTCTATGTGTAAAACATATGGTTTCTTTTTCATCTTCTTATACAGTTTGCTTCATCTTTTTATATAGTTAAACATCTTCATCTTTTTGCCTAAAGTATACCACAATACTACATAAATAACAAATTTTTATTTTTCCACTTTTCTGAAGGCATATAAATGCAGTGTCTTTTTTCTAAATTGTTGCTGTTTACTTACTATTCACAGCTAGGAACATTCATGTTTAAAGATTTACTACAATCGCAATTTTAAACTTTTACCAATAATTAACAAAGACCCAAAACCGAACATTCAATGAATGTTTTTACTACTTCTAGGCACTCTTTCCCTGATGTCTCTAACCTTATTTTTAGCTTTAGCTGGCCTGCACTATCAGTTATCTTTTTTCATACAATGTTTCCTTCTATCAACCACTAGGGTGTAGAAAAACATGGGTGGAAATTAATCTACTTTTTGGGTTAATTTGTGTTTTCATGCTGGAATAGAAAATAAGATTCAATAAAGTAAGCATTCTTCTCACTTAGGATCTCATTAGATCTTAAAATTTTCTATTTATACCAGCACGTGAATTCTTTCCCTTAGATGAAAGATCCAAGTTGGCTGGTCTGTTTTGGTATCAACCAAAACAAGTTACTAGTTATTAAAACTAACAACTGGAACATCAGCTCTTATAGACACCAAACACAGCACAAAGAGATTAAAGTGCTTTATTAATATCTTTAACCCTTACTCAACCACCAAGAGTTAGGTAGATAGTAGAATTATCCTTAATCTATAAATCATTTTTTTAAAAGCACACAGAAATAGTCCTCAACTTACATATGGTTGTATATCATGCTAAATATGTAGAACACTTACTCAAGTAAAATAGTCTATGAAAACACTCATTGTTTTTTATTTCCTAAGCTTTCTGAAAATGTCATATAATTTTCTTAAAATGATAATTGGTAAATTTTAAAATTAATGTATAATTGAGCATTATATCTGACTTAGGAATTGAAATAGCTATTTCCCGTCTGAAAAAAAAAGAAAGAATGAATTGTTGGAATTAGAATAAGAAGAAACTTGCATACTTACCAGCTTCTCAATTTCTGACTCAAGATTCTGTATACAATCAAGTTTTCTCTTGCGACAGCGCTGTGCAGCAATTCTGTTTTTACTTCTTCTCCGAATATCATGGATGCAATCCAGTTGTTCTGGAGTCAACTTGTGCATTTTCAACAAGGATTGAAAATCATTTCGAGAGAGCGAAATTATTCGTTGTGCATTAAATGGTAGTTTTACCTAGAAGGTGAAATAAACGTTAGTAGTTGCTGTATTTTGTAGTTTCTACTTAAATCTAGGAAGAGAAAGATATGCACCTATGTTTTCCAGGGAACTTCATTTAGAGGTTAAAAAAAAAAAAAAAAAAGACCCCTATTTCCAATTTCTATACAATCCTTTAAAGACTGATAATTTAATTGATATTCCGATTCTATTTTAGAGAGGGTTCAGAAGACAAATTGAGAAGCAAATTTTTTTCAGCAAATCAAACATTATCAACACAAATATTAATGTATTTAAGATGAAAAAACAGAATTTAAATTATTTTACTAGGGCATGTTAATAACCCATAGATATCTTTAAGGCTCTTTCTAAAGTATTTTTAATGTATTTTTACCCAAACCAAAAAAAAAAATCTATTTTATTCTTTGATTTATATTACTGTGTAGCACTGATTTAATACTGGTATATTACCACTAGTAATTTCTGAAGCATTTCAGAAAATTTATTTTTCTGTCAGGAAAATGGCAGTTTCACATAACTCATTTCACTTGCCAATGTAGAAATGGTTAGAAAAACCTTATGAATATTTTAAAGTCATTTTCAACATACTTAAATTTGAAAAAAATAAGAAGATAATTTAAAAACATAACAAAACTGTGGGACAGTTTAATTGTATTAATTATCAAAAACACAAATGAAACATTGGTCAGCTTCTGTGGTAACTTAGTCTTTCAAGCTGACAGAAATTAGTTACACAAAATACTCTAAAATTTCTTAAAGTTTTATTTTTAGCATTCTTTTCACAGTTCCAAACACTGGATTTATAAATATCATGTAAAAATCTATAGATGTAACTCATGCATACATATTACTTCTTAAATTAAACCACCAATCACCTCCTTCCACAGCCAAGGGAAAAAAAAACCTCTTTCAAACTATGTCATCCAACAGCTATCAAACCAAAGAACATGATAAAGAACTAACATGCCCTTATTATTACTGGAACTATAGTAATGTTTTACAAAAAAGCATCTATCAAATACAAACATTTGTACACAAAGTATACAGATCAAGCTTAGTATGATTAATACCATACCATCTACACGTAATTCATGCTAAATTATTAAGACATTCTTTAAATTAATAGATGAAATAACTAAGGGAAAATAAGAAAAAAATTCATAGCTCTGAGAAAATAGTGTAAAGAAAACTCTGTGGGGGGAGGGATAAATTGGAAGACTGCGATTGACATATACACACTACTATATAAAAAATAGATAACTAATAAGAACCTATTTAATAGCACAGGGAACTCTACTCAATACTCTGTAATGACCTATACGGGAAAAGAATCTAAAACAGAGTGGATATATGTATACGTATAACTGATTCACTTTGCTGTACAGAAACTAACCCATCATTGTAAATCAACTATACTACAATAAAAATTAATTTAAAAATTATTAACTAGTTCTGTACTCAAATAAAAAAGAGGGGTGATAAAAAAAAAAAGAAAGAAAGAAAACTCTGGATCAGAAGCCACATTCTTACAACCAGTCACTGCTAAGTCATTGCCAAGTGACTAGTCCCACGTCTAGACATCCATGTGGCAGTGAGTAAGACTGAATATATGCTGTATTTAACCAAAAGTTATCACATAATGCTACAGAATCATTTTTCTTTTTCCTCTCGGGACCTGGCATTTGATTTAAACAGTTAAACAGCCAATGTGTGAATCCATAACCTGGTTAACAAAATAAATACACCTACTTGAAATAAATGAACACAGAAGTCCTTCAAACGTCATCACACACTCCTGGTATTTATCATATGGTTGTATAATTAACTGTGTATGGGTTTCCTCCTCCCTCTCTGAGCCGGCTCACATCCCCAGTGATGCGACAGGAGCTGACACATTAATCCCAATTAACAGTGGTAAAACAATGACTTAACAACACACTCATTTTCCCCTCACCTCACATTCTTGTTCTCTGGCTGAACAGGGTTCACTGTCTCCTTCGGTATCCGTCTCAGAGTCGTCTCCCAAGCTAATCACACAAGCGTAGGGACAAGGTTCCTGTTGGGGCTCTGAAACGTAGTCATCGTTTCCAATTTCCAAATTGCTAGAACAGCCTTCGGTACTCAGAGTACTTATGAAAGGGCAATTGACAGAACTCAATGTTGTGAAAGTCCTCTGACCTGGTTCTGGGCTCTCACTAATCCGGATACCTAACCAGGGACATTCAGACCGTTTCTGGGAGTAGGTCTGTTCTGAGCCATCTTTGGCCACGGCAGGTGATAACTGCATTTGGCAAGGAGAGTCCGTGCTGCAAATGTCACTCCAGAAGCCTTTCGCTAGGTGTTCTGCCACTTCTCGTTCCACGCTACTCAGATCACTTGAGGCGAGGTTACTATCTTCCCTGGGGCCAGAGTCAGATTTCAAATCTTGACTCTCACTGAAAGTTTTCTCTTCTCGAACATCTGAAGCTGACAAAGGCTTTTCTGTTAACACTGTCGTGTTTTGCATACCAGCAAAATTCAAGTCACCATACTGGTCATACGTGTGTAAAAGAGACAGAGGATAGAGCCCATGGGGATCTGTAGAGCTGGGGGGAAAAGGAGTCGCTTCTGTTTTTCCTGATGGGCACTGAGAAGCAGGATCTTTCTTCTTGGTTTCTTCATGTTCCATTGCTAATTTTCTTTCTTCACATTTTAAAATCACCTGCAAATCTGCACAGTCCTGGATTCCTCCTAGACACTCATTTTCGGACGTCTCATTTGGCTGAACAGAAGAAGTGTGAATGTCTTTGACACTGGATTCCACAGTACGGACTCTGTCAGTTCCAAACGCTTTTTGGAATTTTCGGTATTTGGGGCATAAAGATGGCAGAGCCAGAGCAGCATCCTTTTCTAAGCACATGGATTCACATGTTTGACTGGCACTGTCTTGTAGAGGAGGAGATACTTTTGCACTGCCTTGATACCTACGGAGTTTACAGTGAGGAGTCTGAACATTTTTATTTTCCAAAATTTCCTCCACCTCATCAATTTCTAAATCCCTCTGGTCCAAAAGTGAAAATTTAAAATCTGGTTTCTGACAGGGTGATGAGAAGCATTTTTTTCTTGGACATTCTTGCTGGTCTGCAGTGGAGTCCAAAAACTTGTATTTGAGAAACTGAAAGCAGGATTCCTCAATATCAGGTACACCTAAAAATTCCACACACTTGTACACTTCATCCACATTGTCCTTACTTAGTATCAGTTTAGCAGTGTAGGCAAACTGAATTAAAGGTTCAAATCCTTTAACTGTCACCTGTTAATATACAAAATAAAAACAAATGCATCACATGAAAGCTGTCTAGTAGATAAGTACAAGAAAAGTAGGAGGGTGGCAAGGGAGTAACCTCTTTGCGATATTTACAAAATGGGTATTTTAATTTGGTAAGAAAAAATATTCTTCTAGGAAATGTAAAGCTAAGGGAATCTAGAAAAGCATGCTTCTCACATCTTGTTCATTGGGACCACACCCTTCACTTTATAGACTCCACTCTTAATGACCCATGGAGTATGATTTACTCATATGAGGTAAAGATATAAACATGACCACAATTTTCCACATAGCTGAAAGAAATCATCTGTGGAATAAAGCAACATGGATACAATTTGCAACACATAGTCAAGTGCCAGGTGTCTGTTGCCATCCCAGCCCCATGTGGTCACTATAATCCAAACAACTATAAACTACAACTGCTATAAACTACAAAAGTGAAATTTTCAAGGATGGAAAACAATATATCCAAGGCACTTAAAGTAGTCCTGGTCCATGGTGAATGCACAGTAAATGGTAATTATTATCTTTATTTCATGCCAAAAATTTCTAATAAAATTTTTAAAGATTCAGATTTAAAAAATGATCTAAGTGAAGGTCTAAAACTCGTGCCCAGTACTGTTTTAGCAAAGATTCATGGACTCTAGGTAATAAAACTTTTCAGCAGAAACTTGCACATTTACACTGAACCTGCCTCTGCAAAGTGAGGGGCAAATGAAACCTACTGTAGTGCAGGGAAAGCGTCGTTCTGGGCTCAAAATACAAAATTAATTTGAAAACACTGAATTCCTATAAGAGTGATCAATATATAATTTTTTGTGATCTTCTTAAAATACTGCTAAACTGGGAGTACTTAATTAGCTTTTACATGGCTAAAATAAAAAATAGCAACACCAAATACTGGTGAAGATGTGGAGAAATTGGATCACTCATGTATTGCTGGTGGGAATGTAAAATGGTGCAGCCACTTTGAAAACCAGTTTGGTAGTTTCTTATAAAACTAAACATGCAACCACCCTATGTCCCAGCAACTGCACTCCTGTTCTTTTATGTCAGAAAAATGAAAACTCATGTTTGTACAAGTGCTCACAGCAACTTTATTTGTAACAGCCAAAAACTGGAATCAGCCTGATTTCCTTCAATAGGTGTATAGCTAAATAAAAACTGGTACAGCCACCCTATGGAATACAGTAAAAAGGAACACACTACTGATGCATACAACTTTGATAAATCTCAAAGGAATTATGCTAAGCGGAAAAAGGCCAATCCCAAAAGGTCACATACTATTATGATTCCATTTATATAACATTTTTGAAATGACAAGACTTTAGAAAAGGACAGATTAGTGGTTGCCAGGGATTAGGAATGGAGCAAGGGGATAAGGGAGTGCAGACAGAGGGCAGGAAGGAAGTGGGTGTGATTATAAGAGGGCAACACGAGGGATTCTTGGGTGGGTGCTGAAACTGTTCAGACTGTGGTGGTGGATACATGGACCCATCCAGAAAATGAAACTGTATAGAACTTCATACACACACACAACTTAGTACAAGTAAAACCAGGGAAGTCTGAATAAGATGGGTGAACTGTATTACTGTCAGAATCCTGGTTGTGATACTGTACTATAATTTTGCAAAATGTTACTATTAGAAGAAACTGGACAAAGTGCAACAAGGGATCTCTCTGCATTATGTCTTACAGCTACATGTGAATTTATAATTATCTCAATAAATATTTCAATTAAAAAGTTTTCAAATAAGTTAAAATAATCAAAAGAGGCTTTTAAGACAGTGAGTTACACAATGACCTTTTCAATCTGCCACTATGATGAAACACTTCAAATATTTGAAAATTTATGATTTACACTCAAATTAGAAGGAACGAATGCATATACACACACATGCATGCATATACCTTCCCTTCCATGCACATGAATCAAATTTTTCTCTACTTGGAAAGTCATATTAAGTAATTTGAAATTACAGACCATAATAAGGATATCTCCATTATGATACGTGATGCTACTTTTTAAAAAACAATGGCTAACCTATAGTTGGCCCTTCCTGTCGTTGTCTTGGTTATCATATTATTTGCTCTGACCTCTGCCACAGAACTGACAACCTTTTTATTCCCCAAACTGTAGCTACAATTTCATGTATGTACGCACGGCCAGCGATAAGCTCAACTGTAGACTTAGTGTCATCACAGAGCAGCGCACACACACCTGTCGTACACAGAGAAGTTCTACATACTTTGTCCAAATTCCTTTTAACAACTTCTAATGTGTGTCCCAATGCCACAAGGCTCAGCATTTTTCTAGCTGTAGTTACTAATGAAATCAAGCAAGCTGTTATAAGAGTCAGTGTATACCCAGCACTCCTGCCCAGAGAGAGGTCTCTTGGAGGCAGGATGGTAACAAGGACTTAAATATCTAGGTGTGTGAGCTCCACAACAGTCTGGTGGGCGAAAGGTATGTAAGAACAAGGCTCTATAAGTATGACACAAAATCACCTTTCTTCTACCAACGCATAGCCACAATCTCAAGAAGAAAGGGAGAGAAAGAACACTTCTAGAGTACCTAACAGCCACATGTAGACAAAATGAGGAGGCTGGAATGCATAATCTTCTGGTTTCCTCCAAATTCTAAAATCCTTAGCTAACAGCTGCTTGAAAAATTAATAGATCTGACAACTCTGACTCATAGTGAAAACAATAAAACTAAGCATCACAGGCAGGCTGTCACGTGCAACTCACTCCCAACCCATATCCATGAGGGCGGGTCCTAGAGAAATGGATGTTTTAGAGAACCCTAATCCCTGTCAGTTTCCCATCACAGGAAAAGGTCCGAAGGGAGAGAAGAGCACACGGTATGGCCTCTCCCAGCATGACCTCGCTGAATGTCTGTAATCCACTGGCTGGGTCCTTTCATTAAAAATAACAATGGGTTGGGAATTCCCTGGCAGTCCAGTGGTTAGGACTCTGTGCTCTGCCGAGGGCCTGGGTTCTTTCCCTGGTAGGGGAACTAACATCCCACAAGCAGCACAGCACAGCCAAACAAACAAACAAACAAATAAAATTACAGGGGGTCAAGTTATTCAACTGCTCAACAAACATTCACGCACATCCAAAGTTAATCATTTTACGTGTAAAACGGCATCATTTCTATGAAGAAAGTTAAAGCCATGTGCTGTGGCACAAGCCGGGAACTGCTCCTCGGCCTGAGGACGGGGGAGACTGGGTCTTCTTTTAACTTTATAAACCAGGAGAGATTTAATTAAGTTAAACTGCAATCAGGACGACCTCTCCTACCTCTTCGGGCAGAGTGATGCGCAGCTCGGCGTCGGCCTGGCCCGCGAGCCTGGAGCGGAAGTAGGCGCTGCAGGCGGCCAGCACGGCGCGGTGGGCGCGGAAGGGCCGGCCCTCCACCAGCACCGTGACGTCGCACAGCACGTCCTTCCGGCGCTGCTCGTCCAGGCTGCGCAGCACGTGGCCGCTGTGCACCGACGACTCGTAGGCGAACACCGCGTTCTCACCCAGCGACATTCTGCGTCACAGGTGGCGTCGGGAGGGTCCGAGAGAGCATGCTTCTGACGGTCATTAATCCTGCCAAGACACAGGCCAGGTGTCACTCGCAGAAGACCTTGGTAAAGAGGTTTGTTAAAGTGACACTAGCAAATAACGATTAAAATACTCATCACTAAAACCCAACTGAAAACAACAGCCTCTCGAGAGCCTGGAAGCATTTATTCACTTTACCTCATTTAAAATTGGTTCTTGATAAGCAGTTTTTCTAACTAATTTTAGGAAAAATGTTCTTAGGGTGAGGGAGGGAAGACCTTTTTGAAGCAAGGATTTCAGGGCTCTCTGAAAATGAGACATTTTGTACAGAGAAAACAGCTCCAAAGAGCAAACAGGGCGGCCGAGAAATTTCTGGGTGGCATCCCACTCCTGTTGCTTTAAGACATTAATGGGCGTGTGCACAGATCACCTGAGGTCACACTTTGGGCTGGGACTGAACAGTGGAACAAGCATATGGCACTCCACATTCTCCATGCCCCATTCCGCAACATCTGACAGCAGGTAGGAGGGCTTGGTGCTTCAGAACAAGGGGCACATCCTACAAAAGGTAAAGTCCCTCCAACATGAAGAAGAAAAGGACTTCCCTTGATTGAAAGCCTCAAATCTGTCAGGCCAGATCTTAGTAATGAGTCTTTTTCACATAACAAGTCTTACTTGACACGACAAAACGTAGGCAACAAATAGGACTACTCCACCGTTAAGAACATGGTTTACCACACACAGAAACTCTTGGTTTTCTCAAAATGCTAAAACATAAGAGAAAGTTATCAAAAATGTATATTTTAAAAAATACATAATAACATACAGTAGCCTCCAAACTTTTTTTGATCCATACATACTACTGGCAAAAAAAAAAGGGCAGCCCCAATATATGTATGTTTGTCCATATATTTCAGACATGTACCATTCTTATATATTACATATGTTATAAAACACACAGAGGCTGAACGTAAGAGGTTGAAAGAGAAGCTCTAATATTTTCTTCCGGCCCCCAATGGCCAGCAGAGAGCACCCCGAGGTGTGTGTACACACCCCACCATGGCATGGCAACCACAGTGGAGGCTGAAAAGCTCCTCACAGGGGTCATCCCTGTGTCATTCACTTTTGCTCTTCTGACACCTTATTCACTGCGTGAAACGTGAAGGTCCACAAATGTTCAGTGACTGAATAAATGTTACTGTTTTCAGTTGCTATACTCCAAACAAAAATGAAAGGAGAAGTAAGAACTACTAAAGTTCATACAGACCAGGCCCAAATCATGGGTGAATTCCACCTCAAAGACAGGGTGTCTTAGTAACAAACACATGAAGTGCATCCATGAATTCCACTTATGTGTTTATTTTTAAGGTGCTCATTATAGCTGAAATGTTAGGTTCCTCAGAAATAGTCAACTACAGTAAAATCTCTCACTATGTGGTTAAACTCTACCGAAGGTCAAGGAATCACAACCTGTCATTTACTGATTCAGCATACCACATGAAATCATAGCAACTCCAAAATCATGTCCTAGGACTAACTCTACTTTTGGGTTGTGCCCATAGGAAAGGGTAGTAAATTCCCTTTAGCAATGGGTCTTAATATTTCATCTATCAACACAAGGAATTAGTGTTAGGAGTAGGGGGAAGGAACCATCATTCAAAGAAATTATGTATCTTGTGTGTGTGGTACCACACAGACCACTGCCCTCCACTTTATCTGAAACTGTATACCCTCCCCAGCCAAGCCCGATTCAACAGCTGACCACATGCCTTGCTATGTCTCTGCACAAGTCCCCAGCCTCCTTATTTTTTCCTATCCTCTGCCTTGCAAACCCTTAAAATTATACAAATCTTACCCTCCTACTCTGTTGGTGGTAATGTAAATTGGTGAGGCCACTATGGAAAACAGTGGGGAAATTACTCAGAAAATTAAGAATAGAAGTACCATATAATCCAACCATTCCACTTCTGGGTATTTATCCAAAGAATATGAAAACACTAATTGGAAAACATATACACACCCCTATGTTCAATGCAGCATTATTTACAATAGCCAACATATGGAAACAACATAAATGTCCATCAATGGATGAATGGATAAAGATGTGGTATATATATACAATGGAATACTACCCGGCCATAAAAAAATGAAATCTTGCCATTTGCAACAATACAAATGGACCTTGAGGGTATAATGTTAAGTGTAAATAGTCAGATGGAGAAAGATAAATACTGTATGATCCCACTCATATATGGAGTCTAAAAGAAAACATAACAAACAAAAACAAAATAAAATTTGTATATACAGAGAATAGACTGCTGGTTACCAGAAGGGAACAGGGTTAGGGGTGAGCAAAATAGATGAAGTGGTCAGCTGTATGGCTGGTGATGGATGGTAACTAGAGATTTGGTGGTAAGCACTTTGTAATGTACATAGATGTGGAATTATAATGGTAAACACCTGAAGGTTATATAATGTTTATATACCAATTTTACCTCAATTAAAAAAAACTATATTGAAAGACACTGAGGAGCACCTAAATAAATGGAGAGGTGTGTTCACATAAAACAGAGACCAATTCCTATACCTTCACTCTAGAGCTGCAGTTAGCCCACATGTGTTTGTGTGGCCCACTGCCACCAGTTTGCTCACTACTCGCCTCAAATTCAAGAGAGAGAATTTACTCTTGGCTCAACCCCCCTGTTGAGCCGTTTTGTGTGACGGGTTACCTCTTAAGTTCATGGTCAGCTTGCAGATTTGGACCATATGCCAACACCAAGTTCCATCAGCTGCAGCTGAGAATCAGGCAGTAAAAGCCACCCGGGAAGACCCCTCTAAGAAGGGTCAGTCTCCCTTAAAGCGGACTGATCTTGCTCCCACCAGAAACCTGGGACTCATCGCTGACACCTCCCACACTCGGCCCCAGTGTCCAATCTCTTACCGAGACCTGGTGCCTCGACCTCTTACAGCTGAGACCCATTTGTCTCCGTCTACACCGCCACAACTCCAGTCCAAGCCATCACACTGGCTCTTGCCTAGACAAACGCTGTTTATCCTCTTGCAATGTCTTACAAGCTCACACATGTACAAATATAGTTATATAAAATGAAAAGTGGCACAAAGTTTCATATATCAATATTTTATCCTTACTAGTGCAAAGTAGTCTAATTTCTACTCCGTTCTATTAAAAAAAAATTCCAGTTGTGATCCACTCAAATTTCAAGAACCAATAATGGACCATGACCTCATACATTGAAAACACAAGCCCACTGGCTAACAGAACAGGGTCTAGAATCATATGCTGTCTGGGTTCAAATCCCAGCTCTGCCACTTACTCACTATATGGCCTTGGACAACCTGCTTAACCTTGCTGGGTTGGGTCTTGTTTTCCTCACCTGTAAAACAAGGATAACAGCAGCACTTCACTGGGTTGTTGTGAGGTTTACATGAAGAAAATGAGGGTAAAGGGTTGAACACAGTGTCTGGCCCAAAGCAAACAAATTATAAATATTAGCTATTAATTATGATGATAATACAAATAACAAAAGCCTCAGCCCCCTCAAGCCCCTCTTGATCCTCTCCAATTTATTCCCCTATATCAATGTCTCCCTTGCTGAAAACCCCACGTCTTCCAAATTTCTTATGATCAATTCTAAATCCTTAGCATGTCCTCCAGACCTGCTTGGTCAGGTTTTCTATTAATCCAGCCTTGCCTCAAAGCCTTTGTCTCCCTCTCTCGCTATTCTCCAGCCTGACCTTCCTTCCTTCTCGCCCAAAGGCATCAAGCTCCTTCTGACCTCAGGACCTTTGCACATGCTCTCCCCACTCCCTGGACTTCTACTCTTCAGCTGGCTAACTCCTCACCTTTAGGTCTCAGCGTAAATGTCAAAACCTTGCCTGACTTGTTCTCTACCATAACTCAAGCATATAACAGAGTACCTGGCCCAATGCAGGTACTTGCTTCTGAACAAATGACTTGGCATTTTTAGTATAAACCCAGAACCCCAATCATCTACATCTTCTTCCAAACACAGCACAGTCAGCTATTCCAATACATAAGGGAATAATGCCGCTGAGCCAAGTACTCAGAGAAGATTCCTTAGATAGGTTTTCCAGAGTCAGGAGGAGCAAAAGGGAGGCCCAGCTCTGGGAGCAACTGGCCAAAGGAGAGCAAAGGTTGGCAACTATAAACACAGCCAATACAACTACCCAAACTTGGCTTCATTAGCATGGAGCACTACAAAAAGTTGTTCTGAAATTCCATTTTCCTAATTCTGAAAGCCATCTAAGTGGTCAATAATCCAATTTTACCAAATAACAATAACTAAGTAATGACTAAACCAGGTAAGAATGGCACACATCCTTCTAACGTCTGTCACCTTCTATCATTTTTCAAACCTAAACAGTAAGATATAATACCCCCCCAGAGCCTGCCAGATCTAAAATTCTGTTAATTTCTTAACACCAAATTCAGATTCCTATGTTACACCTGAATTTTTCTATATTCTTGGAAATAGAAACTATTGTTACAGTTCAAAATAAGGTTCACTGACCTGAGCAAATTGCTGATTCATTCAGTAATGCTGATAAAGGATGAACAGGCATTTTAAAGCTTCCTGCATCTCAATTTGGAAATAACTTCTACTCTGTGCTCAATATACACAATATAAATTTAAGTTTTAATAGTTACTTCTTAATGTTTTTGCTTTCAAAAGCATTTTTTAAAAGAAACAAGATGATGTTGCTTTATCACATTTCAATAACTTTAAAGATAATGTACTTAAAAAAAACTTTTAAAATCCTGAGGTGAATACTGGATCATGGAGCCAGATCTACAATACTTCATAACAGAAATTCAGAATGAAGATGAAGTTCCACGTGTACAGAACAGCTGGACGTTTATTCATCTCAAGTCTCACAGGACTTCATTGTTTTTTAATTCTCAGTGTAGTAGGGCACAGGGAGTAACCTAACACCAAGGATTCATATAAAAAAGACTATCATCCGAACATCCTTCATCTTCACTGAACAATGACAAATGTTCTTTCTACAAGTGCCTACCTGTGCCACATAATAAACTAGGTGCCATAGAAACACAAACAAAGGACAGTCCCTACGTTCAAGAAGAACACAACCTGGAGATGTTCAAAATGAAAATGGTACTTTGGGGGTGAAAGAGATGACAATGATCTCTATAAACAACTTCCACAGGAATGTGGGCATTCCTAAAGGTATTTGCAGTAAGCCTTCAAATAAAAACTACTTTCTGGTTAATTCTCATTTAACCATAATATTCAATTAATAAGAACGACTATTTTCAAAATAGTTGTTAGCCAAGGGGGTGCGTGTGTATGGCTGGGCATGAGAGACTGGTGACCCTGGACATCAGAAATGGCACAACAGGCAAATGTCTTGGCCTTTATATAAAGGCAGTGCCCTTCATCTGCAGCCTGGGTGAGTTCCTCCCAACTCTCCTTCTCCTTCTTTCTTGTGGCCATTTGGAATTTCTGCCTTTTTCTCCTTACTGCTTCTGCCTGCCACCACCCATCATCCTGTCAATTACTTTTGCCTCACTCAATTTCAGGGCAGGGTCTTTGGAAGACAGGCAAATTCTTCCTACCACGCCACCCTTCTTGGCTCCCTCTTTAGCTTCAAAATCTGCTAAGCCAGTACCTGTTACAATATACCCAAGATACCAACAGTTTAAGTGTTCTTAAATTAGGTGAGTCTTATCTTCTATTTTTCAAGAGGATGGCAAAGACCAAACAGTATCGTGTGTTTACACCTTCAGTCCTTTATCTTTTCTTTAAAGGCCTTTAAAAAACATCTTTTTTTTTAAATTTAAGGTGGAGATGCTCATAGGAAAGAATCTTTTTAAAGATAAGGGATCTTCTTGTTATCATCCCCAAGTTTGAAAGAACCTTAACATCAAAAATTCTATGGGAGCTGAAATCACAGACAATAACTTAAATCTGCATTCTTCCAATGTTCTAAGACCTGACTTACCAGCCAGAAAGAGCCAGTAGGAATAAATCAGAACCAAGATTTGCTATTTTCTTTAATCATCTGCAGATCCTAAATATCACGCTTGTTTAAACACTGTATCTGATAATCACATTTTCTAAATCCACTTCTCTCAGCCTTATGAAAAAAAATCTTAAATATGACTGGATAAGGTACATGGATGCATATACCAAAAAAAGCTAAAGGAAAACAGAAAACATAAGTTTGAATTAAGGTAAGTAGCACAGGTGCTTATAGCAGCACCAAAAACAATGACATTGTGTTTTAAGGACTTCTACGGTGACATATGGGAAAACAACCTGACAAGCTATGTTAAAATTATGTAACAAAAGATGCTACAGCTTTTTAAAAATGGAGGTGGTGGGGTGAGGGAATCACTACAATTTTTGCAGCTCATGGTTATTACAACAAATGTGAGGTTCTATAGAGAGAAAGTTGGATTTTTTTCCATTTACTTTTCCTATTATTGAGAATTATATATTTAATCATGGATCTTGTTATACTTACTTGGTCTAATTCCGTATGTGAAATTATGAAGCTAAAATTATACTTAGAAGGGAGAAGTCTGAATGGTTACAGAAGTTTACAGTTGTTTATGGACTCACCTGGTAACAGATCAGAAACAAAAGGTTTTTTTCCTTCCCAAATCAACAAATTCAAATTTGTTAAATTCTGGGTAATAAGTTTAAAATAGCTTGGAAGGGAATAAAGGAAGAAAAAAGGAACACAGGTAATCCAAGTACCAGAACTAAAACAAGAGTAACAGATTCTTCTGTTATACCTTCTTACTACAAAAAATTTAAGAAACAATGAAGTCTTTTGTTTAACAGATCTGGCAGCTATGTGATCCTTAATAGGACTGTTACACCTCAATGGAATATGACTGTGTTGAAAACATGAACTAGCAACTAGAATTGGCTTATACTGGTACAGCTTATTTACTGAATTATATATTTTCTAACATGCACTTGTCAGTCACTATTTTATTTATCAACTTAGAGGTATGATTTTCCTTGAATGAACTGCACTGTTTAAAGCAGAGCATTTAATGAGTTTTGACACTTGTATATGTGAATGAAACCACCACCACAATCAAGATAAATTTCCATCACTTCTCAAAATTCCACATGCCTCTTTGAGGTCTCTCCCTCCCTGTTCCCCTGGCTCCAGGTAACCAATGATTTGCTTTATGTCACTGTCGACCAGTGTGCATTTTCTATGATTTTTATATAAATGGAATCACACATTATGTACTTTGGCTTCAGGTTTCTTTCACTCGGCTTAATGACAATCAGGTTGCGGACATTAGATGTTTGGGTTTTTTATTGCTGAATACTATTCCATTATATGTATGTACCACCATTTGTTTATCCATTTAATGGTAAATGGACTTTTTATTGTAATAAAGATGGACAACTACATTGTTTCCAGTTTGGGATTATTGTAATAAAGCTTCAGTGAACATCTGCATGGACATTACTTCATTTCTCTTGGGTAACTAAATACCTAGAAGTGGAGAAGCTGAGTGATATGGTGGGTTTCCGATTAACTTCTTAGAAACTGCTAAACACTTTTCCGAAGTAACTGTATCATTTTCATTGCTACCAGCAGTGTATGACCACTCCAGCTGCTCCACATTCTCACCAACTTTGGTATTGTCAGTCTTTTTAATCTCAGCTATCCTAATAAATATACAGTGGTACAGAGCTGTGGTTTTAGTTTGCATTTCTTGATGGCTAATGACGTTCGGCATCCCTATAAATGCTTACTGGCCATTTGTGTATCTTCTTTTGTGAAATGTCTGTTCAATTCTTCTGCCCATTTTTAACTGGGCTGTCTTCTTCTCGAGTTGTAAGAGCCAGTGTAATTCTGATTAGAACTGCAGTGAATCTACACAGCAATTTTAGGAGAACCAACATCTAACAAACTGAGTCTTCTGATGCATGAACATGGCATATCTCCCCATTTACTTAGGTCTTCTTTAATTTCTCTCAGCATTATTCTGATGTTTTTTAGTAAAGAGGGCTTGCATATCTTTTGTTAGATTTATTCCTAAGTATTTTACGGTATTTTGTAGATACTATAAATGGATTTGTTTGTTAAACTTCATTTTCTGGTTTTCTGCTGCTACTATGTAAACATAAAATTGGTTTTTTTAATATTAACTTTAAATTCTCTGCAACCTTACTTAATTCTTATTAGTTCTGACAGTTTCTTTGTAGATTCCTTAGGATTTCTATGTACACAATCATGTCATCTGCAAATAGAGACAGTTTTACTTCTTTCCCATCTTTACACTTACTTCTCTTTTCCCCTTATTGCAATGACTGAATAGTGAGAGTGGTGAGAAAGGGCATCCTTGCCTTCCTGTAAGGAAAGTGTTCAATGTTTCACCATCAAATATGATGTTAACTGTAGGTTTTCTAAGCTGAGCAACTGATGGGCAGAAAGGGGGGTGTACTAGTTACTATCCCAATTAACTTAGAACTCCTATAAGAAACTCAAACGGGAAAAAAAAGCAGAGTGAAAACTTCCAACAATTCCCCTGAAGAGTAAAATTCCCCAACTCACTCAGCACCCTCATTCCCACACCACTTTCAAAGTATTCACCCCAGACATCTATAAGATCCCACAATCAGGGGCTAGAAATAAGAAGGACAGAGATTAATCATCAGAGAGCACACCTAAGACTGACTCTTTCAGAACCTCACAAACATGGCAGCTGGCTGCTCTAGAGAGCACCAGAGGTGGACAGCGCAGAATAGTATTTTATAGCTTGATGGCAACCCTGCCAGTTGGGCAAATTACTTTACATCTCTCTGACAATTCCCTTTTTTTGGGGGGGTGGGGAGAAGTAAGGGACAAGAATAGTACTTTTTGTTGGGAGGATCAAATGAAATAATATACATAATGTCCTTAAGACAGTGCCTGACACATACAAGTGCTCTGTAATTGTTAACTATTATTTGAATTTGATGTTAGAAATGTTTCTGGAAACACAAAAGATCCCAAATAGCCAAAGCAATCTTGAGAAAGAAAAACAAAGCTACAGGAATCAGGCTCCCTGACTTCAGACCATACTACAAAGCTACAGTAATCAATACAGTATGGTACTGGCACAAAAACAGAAATATAGATCAATGGAAGAGGATAGAAACCCAGAAACAAACCCACGCACCTATGGTCAATTAATCTATGACAAAGGAGACAAAAATATACAATGGAGAAAAGACAGCCTCTTCAATAAGTGGTGCTGGGAAAATTGGACAGCTATATGTAAAAGAATGAAATTACAACATTCTCTTACACCACACACAAAAATAAACTCAAAATGGATTAAAGACCTAAGTGTAAGAACAGATACTATAAAACTAGAGGAAAGCACAGGCAGAGCACTCTTAGATATAAACTGCAGCAATATCTTTTTGGATCCATCTCCTAGAGTAATAGAAATAAAAACAAAAACAAACAAACAGACCCTAATAAAACTTAAAAGCTTTTGCACAGCAAAGGAAACCATAAATAAAACAAAACAAAATGACAACCTACAGAATGGGAGAAAATATTTGCAAATGATGCAACCAACAAGGGATTAATCTCCAAAACATACAAATAGTTCATACAGCTCAATACCAAAAAAACAAATAACCCAATCAAAGAATGGGCAGAAGATCTAAACAGACATTTCTCCAAAGACACACAGATGGCCAAAAGGCACAAGAAAAGATGCTCAACATCGCTAATAATTAGGAAAATGCAAATCAGAATTATAACGTGGTATCACCTCACACCGGTCAGAATGGCCATCATCAAAAACTCTACAAATAATAAATGCTGGAGAGAGTGTAGAGAAAAAGGAACCCTCCTTCACTGTTGGTGAGAATGTAAATTGGTACAGCCACTATGGAGAACAGTATGGAGGTTCCTTAAAAAACTAAAAATAGAGCTACCATATGACCCTGCAATCCCACTCCTGGGCATATATCCAGAGAAAACCACAATTTGAAAAGATAAATACACCCCAATGCTCACAGCAGCACTATTCACAATAGCCAAGACATGGAAGCAACCTAAATGTCCACTGACAGAGGAATGGATAAAGAAGATGTGATACACACACACACACACACACACACACACACACACACCATGGAGTATTATTCAGCCATAAAAAAAGAATGAAATAATGCCATTTGCAGCAACAAGGATGAACCTAGAGATTATCATACTAAGTGAAGTAAGCCAGAGAAAGACAAACATTATATGATATCACTTATATGTGGAATCTAAAAAAAAGAAAAGATACAAATTAATTTATATACAAAACAGAAAGAGACCCACAGACATAGAAAACAAACTTATGGTTACCAAAGGGGAAAGTTGGAGGGGGGAGGGATAAATTAGGAGTTTGGGATTAATAGTGTGTATCTACACACTATTACATATAAAACAGATAACCGACAAGGACCTACTGTATAGCACAGGGAACTATACTCAATATTCTCTAATAACCTATATGGAAAAAGAATCTGAAAAAGAATAGATACATACATATAGATGTATAACTGAATCACTGTGCTGTACACCTAAAACTAACACAACATTGTAAATCAACTATACTTCAATTTAAAAAAAAAAAAAAGAAATGTTTTTGAGTGGCACAGGGTGACAGTGAAACCATAAAGAAAAAAGTGTAATAGCATGTTACTTAGCTTTCCAGTGCCCAATATGGACATAGATATAATAACATGAACACTGTTAACTGGTTTTCAACTTTCAGAACAAATAATGGAAGACTTAATTATGGTTATTAAATGAAATGTAATTATTAACCTTAGTAAAATAAAAGTGGCCAGCTGAGAGATGGAATCAGACAGAACTGAAAGAAAAGGTAGTATTTCTATATAACTTATAATGTACAGAGTCAAAAGATACTGCCTTAGATTAATGAGACCAAATTTTTAAAAAGGTGGAGGGGGGATTGTAGAGGTGACCAAGAACAGAAATAGAATGATTATAAATACAGCTGATGGGATGGCAGAAGCAAACAAAATCAACATCTATGGTAACAGAAAGTAAACAGATAACATCTTAGGTTCATAAATAAAATGAGGTATAAACATCTTAGAGACACAGAGGTCTGTGTCTCTAAAAAATTAAATAGCAGAAATGGGTAAAGATGAATATTATCTTTGAAGCAGAATTAGGTGTGTAACAGATGAAGTTGCTTTATGATAAATTTATTGTTTTTAAATCAAAAATATGTAATACTTTGTAAAAACAAACTTAAAAGATGCTTAAATAGACAGTAAACAAAAAATAGTCAAACTCAGTTAAGTCTAAACTGTTGATAACTTGGCTGTAAGTCTTAATGCAACTTTTCAAAGATTCTTCAAATAGAAAAGGAATTTGATAAAGAGAAAAATCAATCTTTAACCAAAATCTTAGATTATTTTAACAAAACTAGGCGATAGGAAGGGTAGAAAAATACAGTAAGATTTCTTCTTGTTTGGGAACAATGTTATACATACTCTTTAACATTTCATATTGACAAAGATACCAATTCAGATAGAATCTTTAAAAATGTAAGGGTATCTTTTAGGGAAACAAGCTGTTAAAACTTCCAAACTGGAGCGCTGGTTCTCCGACTTACAGAATCTAATGAAATCTACTGTATTTCCACCAAGAAAACCACTCACATAATAAAATTTTGCAGCTACTTTTGATAGAACTGATGACTTAAACCATGAGCTGATTTTTTTTTAATTAATTTTTATTGGAGTATAGTTGCTTTACAATGTTGTGTTACTTTCTGCTGTACAGCAAAGTGAATCAGCTATATATATATATACATATATCCCCTCTTTCTTGGATTTCCTTCCCATTTAGGTCACCGCAGAGCACTGAGTAGAGTTCCCTGTGCTATACAGTAGGTTCTCATTAGTTAGTTATTTTATACATAGTTTCTATAGTGTATATATGTCAATCCCAATCCCTTCCACCCCCTTTTCCCCCCAGGAGCTGATTCTTTAAGGAAACCAATAAAATTGACAAACTTCTGCAAAGTCTCACCAAGCAAAATATGAGAAAAAAATGAATACACTACATTCCCATTGGCATACAAAAATACTGTAATGGCTCTTTTCTTAAAATAAAATTTCTTGACCCTCCCCACATCCTTCTAACTACAGTAAAATTCACTGCTCTTCTTTACAGTAGAACTCCCCCAAAAAGCCATTTATATTCACACCATCTCCACTTCCCTCTCTCCCAATTTCATTTGAGCCCACTAAAATCAGACCTTTTCCCCTCAACTCCATGGGAATTACTTTGTGAGGATCAGCGGCCTTCACATTGCCAAATGGCAAATTTTGAGTCTTCTTAGACAGCATCTCAGCAACATTCAACAGGTTGATCATTCCCTCTCTGAAATCCTTTCTTCACTTGGCTTCTGATTCACCACCTCACTAGCAGCCCCTTGTCAATTCAGTGGATCCTCCTTCTCCTCCAAACCTCTAAATGCTGGAGAGCCAGGGCTTGGTGCTCAGATCTCTCCTCCTCTTTGTAACACTCCCTACGAGAACTCATCCAGACTCACAGCGTGGACACGATCACTCATGGACTTACTGTACACTCTCATATTTATATTTGGTCTAATCTCGACTATTCTCTTGAACTTCGTACTCATGTATCCAACTGCATACTCAAATTACTACTTGTATGTCTAACAGGCATCTCACATTTAACATGTCCAGAAACCTTGGTTCCTCCACCTCTAGTTAGGGTATGTATCAAAATATTAACAATGGTTACATCCAGGTAATTTTTGTTTGCTTGTTTCTGCATTCAAATTCTTAACCATAAACATATTACTTTATAATCAGAAAAATGTTCAAAGAGACAACAAACCATAAACAAAAACATATGCCTTCGGAAAAAATGCAATTCACATTTCTTTCGGCTGTCTTGAAGGCTCCCAAAGGATGTCAATTACTTTTTTCCCCCTTGATAATAGATTATTTCCTCCACTCATCAGGATATTGGTTTGTCACTATCTAGAAAATTCATGGGCAACTCTAAAACACAGCAGCCTCCACTGATATCTTCACAATAAACACAAAAGAATAAATTAAATTTTATAGAAATTTAAAATAAAAAGATGCTTTGATGTGGAAAAAGAGAACCCTGTTACAGGAAAATAAGGAGAAAAAACCCATCAAGTCAGGTCTAGCTCTGTGAACACGGGCAAATGTGTACCCTTGAGACTTAAGGAGGGAGCCCCTGCCCTACTTATGTCACAAAGCCCTTTGAAAAGGATAAAGTGCTAAACACCAAATATACAGAATTATGAAATGCAAAAGAAAATCAATTTTAGGTATTTTAAAACAACCAGCAGCATGATATTGGAAAGAACGGGAAGTACTGGGATATAATTAAGGTTCTGCAGACATTACCAACGGTGTGATCTATAAGATACCTGACACCTCACCCTTTAGGTTCCCCATAAGGAAAACAACATCAACACTTACTCTAAGGATTGAATGGTTGGGCACATTTAATAGCACAGTGCCTAGCATGAGATCATTAACATTTTATTATTATTATTGCCATCTTTATCCAAAAGATGACCAAAAGAATACTGCATTTTCAAAGGTTCTACAAACCCAAGAGTTAAACTACAAAATACAGAGATTCCTGAACCTTTAAGAATGAAATGTCAATAAGCCTAATAAAGATCTCAACAAGATAAAAAGAAAATATTAAAATTATACAAGTCTGCTCAAGAAAATTGATAATTTCACAGACCCAAAGAATTCCCAACTGAAAAAGCACATTCACCCAATACAACCCACTTCCACACTTCGGTTACAGATGAGGAAACTGAAGCCCTTAGAGGATCAGTCATTTAGAGGTTACAAAGTTCTTCTGCCCCAGGTCCAAATATTACATTTCAATTCATATGACATGGCCTGAAGAGCAAGGTTGTTTTGAGGGTGGGGGTAAAAGTGAGGAGGATAAAAAAAACAAGACTAGAGGGAAATGTGTCAAGTATCCTGTGTGTGTGATGAGAACAATGTTAGACAAACAGATTAAAAGGGCATTTATGGAATAGAAATTTTTCCTTATTATTCAATATTTAGTTTATTAATTTCTGATTAACACTTCTTGGATTACATAATCTATCGTTAAAAAGAATCTGACACCAAACTATGCTGAACTTAAATCAAAGTTTGTAGTTATACCCAACTACATATGGAAAATTAAATGAAGGACACAGTGCTGGAGATATTTCACCAAAAGTCACTTTCCATATAGAATAGTAAGTGTTCATGTCCCACATTCATAATGAAATATTCATATGTTATTTTGTTTTCAAACTGTAAAAATTATAACCGTGATTCACATTATTTACTTCTGATTGCCTAGAGGAAGTGAAAGCCCTAAAACTAGATCTAGGTCAGAATGACCCTCTGTAGATCTAAGACTTGACAAATATAGCATGCAAAGTAACTGAAAAAACAAGCAAACCACCAAAAAGGTGCCCTTCAAATTCCCAACCATTCCTTAAACACCTTCTCACCCCAACTCATAATAAATTTGAGTCAAAAAAAAGGATTAAGAAGAAAAAATGTTAAGTAACAATGTTAATTAAATAAGGCAGCAGTTACAGTAGAGCAATTAGAATATGAATCACAGATATGAAACTTTTTAATTTTGGCAGAGGTACTAAATTGAAGTGCTTTATTTAAAGATAACCTAATCCACTAATCCCTGGTAGGCACTATAGTGCTAGGTATCTCAATATACATAGCTAAAACTAAATTTTTAAAATCTATTTCTTGTTATTGATGTTAACTTGGAAGTCAAAATTACGGAAGTCAAAATCACCATCTCTAAAATGGAGATTAACGAGCTGTAGACTTTCCACCTGAGCCCTCAGATGGCTACTTTCCAATATACAGTCACAAGATTTAGTCAAATAAGTAATAATTTGAGGCCTGTTAAAAAAAAAAAAAAAAAAAAAAAAAGCTGAAATATTTCTCAGTTCAAATATCATTCGAGGAACAACTGAGTAGGTAAATACTATTGTTTTTTTAGCGGAGATGAAAATTATTTTGGCAGTATTGTCTTTCTAAATTCTATCCAAAAAAGTAACACCATTTCAGAAGCCTACCCTAACCATCTATCATAGCTATTTGTTATTCTCAAATAGAAAAAAAACTATTAGTAATTATTTTCTATTTTATGAATTTACAGCACTAAGTATTTATGTATTCACATTATTTGTTTGCCTTTCCCATCCATACAAAGCACCAAAACTTAGGATTGAGAAGAAGGAACACGAATTAAACGCAAGTCCTTTGAACACATCAAAGTGCAGGAAACAGTTTAGGAGTGCTACAGGAACACTGTATAAAATTAACGTGGAATTATTCTTGAAGTCTGAAAGGAATGGCAAATAAACTAACCACAGGACAGCTTTCCCTCCTAGAAGAAGAATGAGTGTGTAAAGAGGGAGTGATGTTCCCGTTAGTATTCCAGATTCAAGAATGTGGGTTCCAAAGAATGCTGGCCTATCCAGGCAATGAATCAACCATTCCATTCAAACCAGACTAGCCTCACCACTCACTGAGCGCCACAGACATCACAGGTGGGCATGCCCTACACAGTAAGAGAGAGACAGTGGTCCTCTTGGTATAGACACAATCAGAAGCTACAAGATATTATTATATATTCTTCTTTCCCTGAAAGTATTAGGAGAATAACAGAGAACCTCAGAACTATTTAGAGCAGCAGTCCCCAACCTTTTTGGCACCAGGGACTTGTCTCATGGAAGACAATTTTTCCACGGATGTCAGGGGGGATGGTTCAGGCAGTAATGCGAGCGATGGGGAGCAGCCGATGAAGCTTTGCTCACTTGCCCACTGCTCACCTCCTGCTGTGCAGCCCAGTTCCTAACAGGGCCCAGTACCAGTCTGCGGCCCGGGGGTTGGGGACCCCTGGTTTACAGTACTGAAAGAAATGTATTCCTACTACATGTAATTTTTTGTATAGAATGGGCAAATTTTCAATTTTAAAATCATTTTAAAATAAAACATTTATTTGATCTGACTGTAAAAATAATACTTGATCATAGTAGGATATATAAGAGGAAAAAAGTCACCAAAAACTCCAAATCCGAAGACAACCACATTTTCTTTTTCTACTCAGAAGTATGTGTCTGTGCGTAGCGTTGATATAAGTAGCAGGCAAGGATGACACTGTTGGCCATCCAGTTCCATTTGCCCCCTCATTTTCTAACCACATCCTGATTGTGCCCACAAATCTACTCTCTACCTGAGGCCATGAGTTTCGGGGGTAGCAAACCCTAGCCCCAACCCAAGATGAATCGCAATCCATTTAAGCCAATCACAGTGGTCCGACTTCTCTTGACATTGACTGATTTAGGCATAAACTTATGCAATGCTGGCCCCAAAAAGGAGAGGCTGGGGTGGTATTTACTATGAGGTCTTTGGGAAAGGCTTTTATCACTAATAAAGAGATATCACAGTAAAAAAAAAAAAAGTCTTCTTCCAAGAAACTCAGTTATATTTACTGGTACACTTGAACTTGTGCCAGTCATCTTGCAACCATAAGAGGAACTAGCCACGGATAAAAGACAGACATATCCTGCATTTTCAACCTTTTCCCACTGACCTTATTTTTAAATACATACAGACGCAGACACACAACCTTCCTGACCCAACCTCCCCCAACGAAAATCTCTCTTCTCTACTCTTCATTGCTATGCTTCTCAAAAGAGCAGTCAAAACAAGCTGCCTCCTCCACTAAATCATGCATTCATCACTGACATTCCTAAGGCTTTCTTAATTTCCCAAAGCTTAAGCTTCTTCTCATATCCTATGGTTTCAAGCCACATCTTACATGTTGCTATTTTAGCAATTACCACATGCTACAGTAATGGTCTGCCTGTCAGACTGTAACCTCTGAAAAATTCTGTATTGCCAACATCTAGAAAAGTTCCTGGCATATCAAGGCACAAATATTTGTTTCATTAACCAAATGTAAACCCAATACCTAACACGTAGGCATACCATGAATGTTGAAATGAGTTTAGCAACCCTACTATCTACACACACCAGAATATGTGTTTGAGTGTAAACTGGGGAGAAGAACAGCATGCACAGGAAGATAAGAGACCAAAGTGCCTTGAAACTTAAAAACACAATTATTCTTTACTCCCCAGGGATCAGAGAGCTGGTCAAAGTTAACTCAGTAGGAGAGAAGAGGATGTTTCCACACTGGTGTATGAGAAGCCATGGCAGGGAGGCGTGCGAGTACCTGAGCAGCTCTGCCACTGGTGAGCACTGCTGCCAACCTGCTCCCGAGAGGAAAAGGTGTCCCAGACCTCCTGGGGTCTGGAACAGGCAACAAACCAGGCCAGTGACAACAGACATGCGCTTAAAGGCAAAACACATTTTTTTAAAAACCCAGAGAAATATATCTAGAGCTTGAACAGTACTTGCAACAGTCCAAGAGACAATGAAGCAGGCGAAGCTGCTCGTAGCTACAGACTCGTCCCTAACCAGCATTTCCTTTGCTATCTCTGGATGACAACTGGGAATGAAGGAATGAAGCAAAGATCCCTACTCAGCTGGGCAAAATTCTTTTCTACTTCAAAAGTCTCTTACTAATGTGGGAAAACTGATTAAAAGGGCAATGTCTTTTTTCTTACTTCCCCTTCTAATTTTAGTAGTAAATCCTATCTAGAGGAGCCCTGCTGGGGACACTCCTCAGAAAAACAGAGTAAATAAAGAGACATTAGGTACTTTAAAAATGTAAAGTGTCTTGGGCCAAGATTTGACAACCACTTTACATTTTATAAAATAACAGTTCAGTGCAAAATACACACTAATGAAATTACTGATCTTACCAAAACCCACTTACTCCAAATTGACAAACTAATAATTACAACCTAATAAGTTCATTGAAAGACTAATAAATCTTTTATAGCCACCTATTTTATAGCAAACTCTCTGATAGATAAGTACATCTCCTCACTGATTTAACTGACTTCCAAAAGACGTTGGCACATTTTAGAGAAGGAATAAGGCATTAAGGATATGAAGATACCAGGAAGTAGGGTCTTCCCATTTCTTCAATAAGACCCTAAGAGTTCATCTCCTTAGGCCAAAAACATCTCCCCTGGGAATCCTAGAGGCTGACCAGTCAGTAAAAAGAAGAGATTAATGACAGGGAAAAAAAAAAAAAAAAGGCAGAAGAGGGAGGTAAGACATTCCCCATACCACGTTTAGTCTATAACCTTAGAGGTGGGATATTGACAAGGTCCAGGCTACAAAGGAACTGCAAAAATGACCCCACTATATAAAACACTTTTTAATGTAATTCCACTTTAATGGGGGATGGGGAAGTGGAGTGCAGCTAACCACTATGTCTCTGATTCAATCTAAGAAATGACAAATTAAAAAAGTGAAAATGACTTTACCAGACAGAAGCTAGGAACAGTTATTTTCTTACAAAAATATCCTTTGATTACTAACTTTCCTAAGGCATTAAGAAAATGACTTAAATTTATTTTTAAAAGAATATGATTTGCACACAGCTTCACCTGCACTGATGTAACATTTTCTAAACGGTGCCAGTACTGAGAAAGGAGCCAGCAGCCCGCCAACTCCACTGCATGCCCACAGTGCTCCTAGGACAGTCATTAACAACCAAGATCCTGGCAACCACTATTTCTTTGTTCCTTATATTTGCTTGGGGACAATTTTTATGATCCTATTAATATTCTCTAAACTGTCCCTGATCCTAAATAAAACAAAGGATCTGTTCCAGAGGAGTGATCATATTAAAGGAAAGTATTAGATGTATAAGAGGTTTAGCATCTAGACAACCCAAATTATATTTTGCTCGATCCAATTCTAAGTCAATTACAAGGAAAAAGAAGTCAGAAGACAAATTTTCTTTCTATCTCAGGAGATGAACTAAATGATTTAAATCCAGGTGCTTCCTCAATCCTCACACCAATGATGGAAACAGAAAGTAGAATTCTAAATGATCAAGGGTTTCAATTCAGTACATATTTAAAATAACTTACGAGGTACAACATATACTGTTTTCTCCTTCACTCTTTTAAAAATCCCCAAGTTTCAAAACCACAGAACCAAAAAGAATCCATGTTATACTACTAGTGCAGCGACTGACAGTTTACTGAACAAACAGCCAAAGCACGTTCACTGTTCCACGGAGATAAACAGAAGACATGCATCTTCATTAAGAAACTTACACTCTAGTCAAAAGGATGCTCAAAATGTTTGACACAACCTTTCTGAATTACTAACCGGTGCAAGAAGCCACATGATAAACATATCTACTGTTTATCATGGATAATTTTTCTATATTAGCACAAACATGTCATTTAAAGAAAATACAATACTTAGAAATAACTGGCAGGTAAATTTACATTCCAAATGTTCACTACAAGTCAGGAATGAGAATCAAAAAATGAGTTCTGTCCTGATGTTAATAAGCAGGAAGGGGGTAGACAGGTTACTAACCCTGCTGGACCACAGTGTCCTCAATTATAACATGAAGAATAGATTAGATGCAGGATGGCAGGTGTTATTTCTTCAAAAGCCAATTCCAATTAACTGGTGAAAACTGCCTCTAGAGCATTTTGCTGAGACTGTTAGATTCCTTTACTAAAAAGCCATGTCCTATGTTACTTGCCCTCAGAAGCTGGGTGTTTGTTTGAGATGCTGCTACTGATTTGTCAGAATGTTCACTTGAGTTGTTTTCCCAGTAGCAGCCACGTGCTGCACACCCACGCTTCTCCTCACTCTCTCCTCTGATCAGTCGTGAAATGCAGCTCAGGGGGGCTGCAAAATGTGGCTGTGTAACCAAGCACTTCCCTGATTCTGAAGAACAGACAATAACAACTAATGCGTACTGATGTTTAATATGGAGCCAGCACTGTTCTAACCACTTAACATATTAATGCACTTTGCAACAACCCCTATGATATAGATTCTATTATCATCATCCCATTTTACAGATGAGAAAAAGAGGCACAACTAAGTGAAGTAACTTGTCGAAGGCTTCACAGCAGGTAAGTAACAAAGCAAGAACTTGACCTTCGGCAGTCTGGCTCCAGATGGCCCACTTTTAACGACTTTGCTTACTGCTTCTCTGTCAACTGTACAGTGATCAAATCTACAACTTCAGTTTTCTTAATGCTATGCACTAAGCCAGAAGCCCAGGTTTCATGGTGGCGTAAGTCTATATTTTATCTGCAGTCTTGAAATGTTTACTCTCTCCAAGGGGCCTGGATTCTGGCAAATAGTGCTCAAATTACCCATACCTTGAGCTCTGGCATATTACCTTGTTTGGCATATTTTTTAAAATCAAAATAGTTTCCTAAGTCACCCATTCAGCCACACAAAATACACCCTCCATTTAGTAGAACCCTCAGGAAATGTGAGTTTAGGGTTAAAGCAATTCTCCCATTAACAGAACATTAGTCAGAAAATTGGGAGGACGAGCTGATTCTTAAAACCTAAGTCTTGGAGAGGATCAGCACCTTGAAGAGCCGTAACGGGGGGAATGCCACTTCCCAAGTGATTTGCTGGGTATGTAGTCTTATTAATCCTTGTGAAAGGGGCCCCTTGTAAACTTGGCCCCCAAAAATGCAGACTTCAAGGAGTAACAGTGATCTTTCAAAGAATTTGTTATATACAAATTATACTCCAATGTGCAGATTATCTTCTGGTGCTCCCATTATACCCTTTTTACCTATTACTACACTTCAAATCATACCCATGAAACAAACCAACCGTCTGGCTTGTCTCCAAATTCAAAATACATGGTATATGTAATAGGCAACTATGTATTTTTTGTTATTTCCATTCTCCACATCAACAATGTAATAAGAAATTTACACTCAAGCTTCTAATCTTTAAAATACAGCATAAAAAGAATAGAACTACATGTGAAATAAAAATTAAAATGAATTAAGAACATCTGAAAAAATGACAGCTTTTAAGAGGAAATCACAAGTTTTAAAAAAAGTACCCCAGTTGTTGAAAGAGTGCTACTGGCAGTGGTTAACAAACTCTTTATGTTCCCCAACAGAAAAGGGGGAGGCATAAACCCAAGTTATATAACATGCATGTACTACTGTTACCCTGTATCTTGAAGATGAATGTCTTTCTTATTTTATATAAAAGTGAGTTTTCAAAAAATCAAGGGTTTATTTTCTTCCAAATGAATCATCTTGCACTCACCTTAGAAACCCTAATCCCTAAAAAAATTCATGATTTTTAATCTCTTCTAGTCCCAAACGTAAGGCACCTTTTTCTACTACAAAATGTTTTAATGAGCTACCATCAATAAGAATCAGTCATTCTTCTGACCACAGATAAGGGTCAGATCCACCTCCACTCCACACTTCCCTTCCCTAAACTCTGTTAGCAATAGGGACTGTATGCTTGGGTCCTGTGCTCATTTTTAAAGCAACAAGTAATGATCCGAGACGGAAAGACACCAGCGCCATCACTAACACAATGAGACAGATATCCATATGGTTTGCCTTTCACCCGACAGTGCTTTCAAGACTCGACCCAAAGAGACCTGTTAATTCCACCCACATTCTCCTTCCCCTCCTCTCTGCCACCAGAAACTACTATTGTATGTATGAAAAGCCAGGGGCCATGAAAACCACGAGGAAGGCTCGTGGAGGAAGCCTCCTTCTGTGTTCTCCTAAAGAAATCTTTATGAAGAACAAATTAAGTTCACTTTCTGAAATGTATAAACCACAGAACAACAAAACCACAAAAGGGAAACAAAAAACTAAGTACAATAAGAAGAGTGAATACTTTTGTTACAATACTATTAAGAGGTGACTCCTAGCTGCAAATTTCTTCCTCAGTTTTAGCTCTCTCCCGCACAAACTTCTCAGGCAGTAGGTCACGAGGCTGCTCCGTGTTCACCCACCACCTCAGCGCTCCTCGGCCACTTCCTAAGAGCGCTGGCACCTCACCCGCTGATTACCTGTATCAACACAGACAGCCCCAGCTTCAGGCCTCTGAAGCAACCCCTCTTGAGTGCTCCTTGGCCTTTTACAGTGGAGGCATGTGATGAGAGTATCTGCACCAGCTGTTCCTAATTACCTCTCAGGCTGGGGCGAATGACTCAGCAGCCCAACTTTTTTTAAGGAGTCATCTACCTTGCTAGCCAACCAATATATTGAACAATGGTAAACCACTTGACAGAGCCACAGGTTAAACAACAATAATGCACGATGCCATGCCATCACTTAAACCAAGGCCATCCTACTCCCAGCTGACTCACCAAGTGTTCTTTTTCCCCAGGCTTCTTTAATCCAAAGGCTGAAGTGGCAAGCGCCTTCAAGCCCAGCCCAGCCCTTGCACCACTACCCAAGACCAGGAAGAAGCAGCCGGCCTCTTCCCATTTCTCTGCTTGACCATGTGAAGCGCTCAAGCGCTCTGGCACTAACACGTCCGGTGTTTCCACCCTTTATCTTTCGGAACTGCTTGAAATGCAAACCCTCCTGGATATAAGCAGTGTTAAACTACATGAACAAAGACCTAGTCGCGGCACCCTCCAGACCCAATACTGCTAGAATTCTCCCGAAAGATAGGCATCCCTACAAAACAGCCTTTGTTCCTTCAAGCGTGACATTGGAGTCTGTTTTTCCCACACACTTTCTTTCACAATCACTACTACGCTATACCTTGAATCAGCCCAAATTCAACGCAGAAGGCTCACTGCACAAAAACCTTCTGTACCATTCTACTCAGTGACATAAAACTGCCGTGCAAGAACGAGAAAACCATGGCACTCGCGTTTCATTAGACGAGCACAAAGCTGGTGTCTCTACGATCAACACCCACTCTCACCCGACTGTGGGAGTCTTTAATTACAACGCGCGGGCAAAACTCCAACAAAGGGAGCCCTGGGATCTCCGGGCCCCCAAACCAATCTTGGCTAAACCCAGCCCCGCAGGGTGGTATTTTTGCTCCAGCCACGAACTCGGCCTTTCTTACGTGATTACACGCGCGACCTACACCCAGGCTGGGCAGACGGGAGGCAAACAGCTCGCCGGACGCGGCAGCTGCCGACGGTGGTGGGAGGGGGCGGAGGGACAATACGGAGCCGGGCCGGCCGCGCGGGCGGTGCTGATGTGTCACAGCCCCGGCGGGCCGCGCGCCGGCTGGGGGTTGGGGGGGTGCCGGGCTCGGACCCAGGTGCCCGAGAGGCGGGGTAGGGGGAGCGGGCGCCCAGGCCCCAGCACATCCCGGCCCCCCGCCCGCCGGCCCGGGGTAAAGTACAGCGCGGGCGCGTAAACAACGGCGCCGGCCGCGCGCGGGGCCACGGGGCGCCGACCCGTCGCCCCTTCCGGCGGACGCGGCCACTTCCAGGAACGGGAGCCGCAGCCGCCCCTCGCGGGCCCCGCTTAATGCCCCCCGCCCAGAAAGCAGCCGCCCCGGTCTCCCTCACCACCTCCCCAGGACCTGCCCGCGGACCGCCCCTCACAGGCCGGCGGCCCAGACCGCGCGCGCGACGCCGCCGCGCTTACCCTGCCGGGGAAGGGCGCCCGGGACAGGCGAGCCACTCACCAGAGCCGAGGCGCGACGCAGCCCGACTGACGGCAGCGAGCGAGCCTGGCGGGCCGCGCGGGCAGCTATCAGGTGACTCACTCCCTCTCCGCGGCCGGCCGCCCCCTCCCCTCTCCTTCCTTTCCCTTTCCTCCCTCGCCTCCCCTCCCTTCCCCTCTCGTTCCCTCCCCTTCCCTCCGCCGCCGCGGCCACCGCCCCCTCCTGGTGCCCAAGCCCCGCCCCCTCGCGAGGTCCCGCCCCGTAGGCCTGCCTCGCGAGACCCCGCCCTTCCCCGCTCGGTAACGCCTAAACCCCGCCCTCACTAAAGGCCCCGCCCCGCCAGCCTGGAAACGTCGGTACGCGGATCCCTGCGGCTGTCTGCGCGTAGGCAGAAGCCCACACGAGGGGATGCAGGGAGGCGTCGCGCGAGCCCTGGGCAGGGCAGGCCTCGAGGAGGCGGCGGCGGGGTCCCGCAACCTCCGTGGGCAGCGCCCCTTTGCGAGCACAGCCCGCAGCCTGAACGAAAAAGACACCCGAGGACCACCTCCTCCTTTCCTGCTGAAAGCAGAAAGGAAAAGCCTGACGGCCTGCTCGCTCTAAGTGTTGCCGGGATACCCGGAATCGAGTGCCAGCGGACACCAGCAGGAAGGACGAGAGCTGGCCACGTCCCTCCCCAGACCAGACCCCCTCAGGAGTAGCTTCTGGCAGCCCCCGCAGCAGAGCTTCTTCTCTGCCTTCTCCTGGGGGTGGCGGGGCGCCCAGGTTCGCAAGGTTTTTGAGCTTCCTGATGGGGATGCATCAAGTGCATCCAGGATTTTGTAGAAAGCATCTGGCAGCCCTACTTTTGTCTGACAGTGAAAACAGTGGCGTCGGCTAACAGGTGTTCCCTTTACGTGGTGGCCACCAGGAAACTTGGAACCAGGTTGAGCGCCCAGTGGTGTCAGCCGGCTCATCTCAAGCCTAGGTCAGGCTTTCATCTTCTGCTGCTTATTCCGGTGTTCATCCAATTGTTGGTGTTAAAATTAAGTTCCCAAGCCATTTAGCATCTCTGGAGTTCAAAGCACTGACTGTGCAAAAAGATGTGCACCTGGCAAAGCCTACACTTATCAATCTAAAGGGAGACCCGGGCACTCTGGCACTGTGCCAGCCGACCTGATTGGAGTTGGTATCTTGTGAAGGGATTTTGCCGTTGGCTTTTGAATTCAGGTCGAAAGACAGAAAGAAGTCGATGGCTGGACAGCATCCGCACCAGGATGTGTGGGCTCATTCTTGCACACAGGAAGACAGCCCTGGACCTCTCAGGGCAAAAAAAGACTGCCAAGTTAATGAAGTCAGGTATTATCACTAACATGACTGCATTTGTATTCACAGGCGGTGAGACTTAGGGACATTTGAGTTACATCCAAAATACACGAGAAAATGATGAGTGAAATTGTGTGGGAGTCCAAGGGGAAAAGTGATTCGCTGTGACCTAGAATTTGGGCAGTAGGTAACATTTGCATTGGGTCTTAACTGGGAAGAATGGTGCCCTGCAGTCCAGGGAGGGAAGAGCATATGCAATAGTCCAGACGTAGGAGGCAGATGGCATTTCAGGCTACCTGAGTTCATGGTGGGGTAAAAATATTTAGTTAGAAAGGAAGAAAGAACAGTTGGAAATAGACATGAAAGGACTGGGGTTGTTACATGCACCTGAGCATTTTTGAGGCTTCACTCACCTTCCACCCAAAGCCAGTGGAATTCTAGTCTTCCTTCCTCCCACACCTTTGCAGTTTCTTTGAGAGGAAGAACAGACCCTCCTCTTTGCGAGGAACTCTTCCTTCTGTACTCTCGATAAATGGCAGTGAAAGTTTCTAGCATATGCTCTGATATGTTAAATTATTTGAAAAGTCTTAGAAAGGTATATCAAGGTGTTGAGAATATCAAGGCTGTTAGGAGTTACTCTCAAACTTTAGTGTTCATAAGAATCTCTGGATAGCCAGGACATGGAAGCAACCCAAATGTCCATCAACAGAGGAATGGATAAAGAAGATGTGGTACATATACACAGTGGAATATTACTCAGCCATAAAAAGGAAAAAAACAGTGCAATTTGCAGAGACGTGGATAGACCTAGAGACTGTCATACAGAGTGAAGTAAGTCAGAAAGAAAACAAATATATAATATCGCTTATATGTGGAATCTAGAAAAATGGTACAGACGAGCTTATTTGCAAAGCAGAAATAGAGACATAGAGGTAGAGAACAAGCTTATGAATACCAAGGGGGGAAGGGGGGATGAATTGGGAGATTGGGATTGATATATATACACTACTATGTATGAAATAAATAACTAATGAGAACCTACTGTATAACACAGGGAACTCTACTCAATGCTCTGTGGTGACCTAAATGGGAAGGAAATCTAAAAAAAGAGGTGATATATTTATATGTATAACTGATTCACTTTGCTGTACAACAGAAAGTAACACAACATTGTAAAGCAACTATACTCCAGTAAAAATTAAAAAAAAAAAAGAATCTCTGGGGTACTTGTTAAAAATGTAGATTCCTGGGCTCTGCCCCCCAAAGATTCTGGTTTCATAAGTCTGAATGTGACCCAAGGATCTGCATTATTTTTAATAGTGATGCGAATGGTCTTCAAACCTCACTTGAGAAGTACTGAGTTAAAGCTTATGGTGTATGTTAGGTGCAGGGCAAAAAAACAAAACTAGAGAATGATATAAAACCAAGTCAGAATGGGAAGGGCCTCATGCACTGTGCCTACAGTTTGAACTTTATCCCATGGGCTGAAGGGCGTGTGTAGAGGTATTTAAGTCATGTGATTGTTTTTAGAAGCTAATTCTAGAGAACCTCATTCACTCCATTTCCATTGCCTTAGCTCCTTCTGTCTCTAAATATTCATTCACTAATTAAATCAACGATATTTGGAGGTTGAACAAATTGTTTTAAACTGTAAACGATTACCAAGATAAAACAAGAATAGGTCACCACAAGTTGAAAAACTGCCAGTTCACACTTCTTCCCTCAAAAATGATTATGAATTAAAGCCCTACCACCCCTACCCCTAGGTTGAAAGATTTTTGTAAAAAATGAACATATTTCATTAGAAGACAGGCTTCCTTGAGGATGGGCAAACACACCCTAGTGTTTACCTGCTATCTGAAATGAAAGGTAAGGTGAAAGGAATGTAGCCTCTGACTTGGGATATTCACAGCTTCTAAGATTTAAAAAAGGCAGAAATTATAAAATAAGCTACAAGGATATATTGTACAACACAGGGAATATAGCCAATATTTTATAATAACAATAAATGGAGTATAACCTTTAAAAATTCTGAGTCACTATATTGTACACCTGTCACATATAATATTGTACATCAGCTATACTTCAATTTTTTTTAAAGGCAGTAAAAGAGAAAGAAAGAACACAGTATTGGAGCAGAACTTAACGTGACAGGGGCCAAATTGGTGAAAGAGGTGCTACTTGAATACCAGATTTAATGACAACCAAAGTGGCACAGTGTAGGGTCCAAGTAGGGAAAAATTCTTGTGCCTCCAAAAACCAACTGGAGTAACTCTTTTGTCACTCTCCCCATTGAGAAGGGGAATCTGTTGTCCATCCACTCGAAGCGGGGTTGGCCCTGTAACTGCATAGCCAAGAGAACACTGCAGAAGTGATGCTCTGTTAGTTCTGGGTCTAGCCTTTGGATTGGCATCTCCCACTTCCTCTTTCTTGGGACCCTCCCTCACAGACAAGTCACCATGCTGTGACAAGCCCAGCATGGGACCTGTGTAGCCTCTGCAGGCAACAGCCCTAGCAGAAAACCAGCCAATAGTTGGCATTAAATGTGTCATGTGAGCGAGCCACCTTGTTTGTTCTGTTCTAGTCAAGTTTATACATGACTCCAGCCCCAGCCAAAAGAAAAAAAAAAAAAAACTCCGAACGGAGCCCAGTCAACTCATAGAATTATAAGATAATAAAATGATTGCTGTTTTAAACCACTAAGTCCTGGGGCGGTTTGGTTAAAGAAAATATTGATGATGGAGTAGAGCATGAAAATGTAGTTAAATTTTGTGAGAAGACCCACAAGGCCGATGGTCAAGGCTCAGAGGAAAGTTCAGATAAATAAAACAGAAAATATGTAGAAGAGACCGGTTAATTTTAAACTGTGTTAAGCTCCTTGATCTGAGATGACACTTGAGATTTTCCTCAATTACAAATTAATTGTGCCCCCAATTTCTCTCACTCTGCTGTATATATTTATCTAATGAAGTAGAGAAATTGTTATTCTCTCAGAAGCTAATGCTAAAAATCATACTCAAGAAATATATATATCTATATGTATATATACATACACACATATAAATGCTTATGGGTAGAAGGTGAGACCCTCAGGATTCTGAATGTCGCCTGACTGCTCTGCACAACTGGGGAGATGAGTGAGGAGAGTTGGAAGCAGCAGACTGCACAGAGTCTGATGCAACCAGTCCCTCAAGCCCAAAGTAAAGTCACTATATGTTGGGTGCACGTGCCCTTCCTGTGGAGCCTGATATTTGTGCTTGGTGCTGAGTCAGAAACAGCAAGCAGAGCCTTCAGGCACAGTCGCATGTCTGCAAAGGGCAGAAAGATCCAGCCTGATAGCTTTGTTACCTGTATTTGTTGAGGTTTACACCCAGAATTATACCTGCAGCTCTTGGTCTTTTATTTTCAAAATTCATGCAGGTGTTAAATTCTACTTCATAATATATTTGTCTTAATAAAATTGTTCTCAAAAAAATTGTTTTTAAGTAAAACTGACACAACTAGCAGAGGTGCCGTATTTTAACTTATAGTTTCTTTTACCTCTGACATGCACTGTTTCATTCACCTAGAGCAGCGGGTCTCCACAGAGGCCGGTTTTGCCCCCCAGGAGATATTGGTATTGATATGGGACAGGGGCGGCAGGTGGCGGGGGGGGGGAATGCTACTGGTATCTAGTGGGTAGGGGCCAGAGATGCTGCTAAACAACCTACAATGCACCGGGGAGTCCCCATGGATAAACTGCACTGTGAATATAGACTCCTTATTCTCCATTCATAACAAAGAATTCTCAGGCCCAATGCGTCAATAATGTCAAGGTTGAAAAACCCTCAATGAGATGTACTCATGCTCCAATATGAGAAATGTGTACATAAATTAAAAGAAGGAATAAAGGGAAATAAATAAGTGGAAAGAAAATACAATGAAACCAGGGAAGAAGCTAAACGTACATATCACAAAACAGATATCCTTGACAAAGATGACCTCCAGAATTCTCTGCTGTCTCCTAGCAGCCAGGTAAAAAGGGAAACCTGTTAAGTCAATAATGAGCTACCTAGGGGTTGGATAGGAGTGATCACCGTGGGAGGAAGAAGTACTGAACCCTGAGAGAAGACGAAAAAAATGGGCAGGGGCTATGACCCCCATCACAACAACACATTTCCTGGACTGGGGTACCAGATATAGGAAGTGCTTTGGAAATAGAGTAGAATGAGTAACCTCTGAGGTTTAAAAGTTATCAAATAAGGTAGACCTATGGGGTCAGAGGAGAGATACGCATACTGCCATAAAGAGATAGAACCGTCACTTGGGGGTGCTGGATTTTCTCCACTGGACACTCCTGATTCCCTGTACAGTCTTCCCCACCCTGCTCTGTGCCCCGGGAAGCTGTTCTCCAGGCGCAGCATCCAGAGGGTCTCCTGCTTCCTCACTTCTGGTCGTACTTGGATAACCGGAGGTGTCAGCAGGAACGCAGCTGTCTCCCATCCCAGGCGGTAGGTTGGCTCTAGCTATGTTCCTCTAACAAAGGTCCAGCGGCTCTCAGGCAACCTCTACGTAGAGCTACAGCCAAAGCAACATCTTTCTAGGGGTGGTGATAACTCCCCACCTTGGTTAGCCCCAGGGTGCGTCGCTGTCCCTTGGCAGGTTAGATGCCCAGTCCTATCTGTTTCCTGCCACTTCTGGGACTTATTCACCAGGTCAAGACTTGGGGATAACCAGAGTGAATATATTAACACATACAAGGAAAGAATGTGACTGTCAAGAAGAGGCGTTCATCAAAATCTGAAGCCAACAAGAGGGGAGCCAGAGGTGCAAACACAGGCAATACATCCCTGGCACTGGGGTGTGAGGGTGAGGGTAGGTCAGCCAAGGACACAGTACAGGTAGCCCCTGCTTTTCAAAAGTTCATTTTACACCACTTTGATTTTACAGAATATCTACATTAGTACTTATTTTTGTTAACTAAAAGAAATCTAAAGAGCATTTTTATTTTTACAAAAAAGGAGAGAAATGAAAATAGCATTCAGCTTCTGTTTTGCAGTGAGCCTTGGTAGAGGCAGTGCACATCCTGAATGTCAAGAGTGGCGCCACCCAGCTCCTTCCCCGGGAACTACACACAGCCTCTCAGCATTAAGCCACCATAGCTTGGGACTATGTCTGAGCATCTGTGTTTTATCTCAGTTTATTTTGTGCATTCATTAGCAAGACGTGTCCTAAAGTAATTACTTCTTCACTTTATGCCATTTCAGCTTACGAAAGGTTTCATAGAAACACTCAACTTTCTCAGAAAGTGAGGAAACCTGTATTTTATTCCCAGGCAGGACGTGGGGAGGATGGAAGCTGAGGGCTACCCGTGTCTTGGTTCCATTAGATTAGGCACCTAGGTCACCCCATTTACATCGCTCTTTGATTTCTTTCTAATGATTTGCTTTGCATATACATCTGCCTACAGGGAGAGATCATCTGATTAGTGAGTATCAACATTTGGTACATTTGCTGGCAATACTCTCTTCATAAACTAATAAATCATCTTTCCGGTTTTCTTCCTGCCTCTGTAGCTTTGGGTGAGTGTGCATCTGAAAGACAGATCACCACTGATATGTCCACAGTTCAGGTTTCTGATCTGCAAGTACAGAATCGTACTGAGTGTGACAAGGTAAAGCCCCAGGTGACCTGGTCTAGGTGGTACCTCCTTCACAGGAACTCTCTTGGTATTCATCACTAGTAACCTTTAGATCAGGGGCACTTTATTCCCCCATTTACTTCCCTTTCTCTAAATCCCTTTTAGGCAGACACTGCTAGTTGTCTACTCAATATCCATTCCCCCTTCTTCCTTTCTATTATGATTGAATGTGTGCTTAAAAACACTTGAAAACACCTCCCCAGACTCTCTTAGTCATGTGACCTAGTTCTGGCCAACCAGATATAGGTATATATGCACTCAATGGAACTTCCAAGAAAGCTCTTACTTTCCTGATAACAAAAGACCAAATCAGCCAGTATGCAATTTTGCCTTCTGCCCTCTCTGCCTTGTACGATTGAGGTGGGGCTCTTTTCTCTCATCCTTGAGTATGAGAACCACACTCTAAGGATAGCAGGCCAGGAAGCTAGAAAAAAGCTCAGGTCCTTGACAGCTTCCTTGAGCAGCTGACCAGCCCTGGTTGTGGGGTTCACGCCTCTTATCATACAGGAGAAAGAAAACCCTATTCAGTTAAGGCTTGCAGAGTTGGGTGTCTATTACATGAAGCAAAATGCAGCCTTAAGTGATAAGTTTTCTTAATTTCAAGGCTTTGCCAAGTCCCCCATATCATTCTGTTTAAATGCACAAACTGAGAACCCTGAAGTCATGCATCCTAGGTTATGTGGGAATAAATGAGTTGTTGTGATCATAGGCAAACTATGCATATGACCCCGGAAGCTAGCACAAATAGCAGTATAATCATGTTGAGAGTATTAGAAGGACAAAGAACTGATATTATTATGAAATTACAAAGAATATGATATGTTATTGACTTCTGGATTGCCATATCCTCTTAGATATAACTAGGTCACAAATAAGAAAACAGAGATGCAGTTAAGTCAGTAAAAATACTCTGATAAAATTCCAGGAAATCGCTCTTTTGAAACATGGGACAGCTGCCAAAGGGGGGAAAAAAAGGAAGTTAAAATCCTTCAAAACAATTTCATGGATTTTAGCTCTGCAGAAACATTGGAAAGCATAAGAAATTGTATGGAATTATTCTGATAATTTAAACTCTTCCTCTTTTATTATGCATTTTATAACTGGATGATCAAAGTCTGCATCATAGTTAGATTACATGAATTGAAAGAGACATATCCATTTACAGCAGCCAAAATAAAGAAGTCCAAGCACCGCAAGCAGCATGAGGGGTAGAGACTTGGGCGCTCCATGATCATGATGACTTGCGGCGGGAATACGGGAGGATGGGGGCGACAGCTGCTTCATCTAGACACTAGGGAGTGCAGCTGGACCTGGATCCAAAGCAGGCTCTCCATATCGACCAGGCCCAGAGGACAACGCTCAGCTGGAGGACCAAGCGGAGCGCAGAAGGCTGGCCACCCTGTGCCTTTGGATTGGAGAATTTAACCCATTTATATGTAAGCCATATGGCTGAGACGGTCTTGGTGCTCCAGCCAGGTATCAGGCCTGAACCTCTGAGGTGGGAGAGCCGAGTTCAGGACATTGTACCAACAGAGACCTCCCAACCCCGCGTAGTATCAATCGGCGAGAGCACTCCCAGAGATCTTTGTCTCAACGTGAAGACCCAGCTCCACTCAACAACCAGCAAGGGCTTCCCTGGTGGCGCAGTGGTTAGGAGTCTGCTTGCCAATGCAGGGGACACGGGTTTGAGCCCTGGTCTGGGAAGATCCCACATGCCGCGGAGCGACTAAGCCCGTGAGCCACAACTACTGAGCCTGCGCGTCTGGAGCCTGTGCTCCGCAATGGGAGAGCCCGCGACAGTGAGAGGCCTGTGCACTGTGATGAAGAGTGGCCCCCACTCACCACAACTGGAAAAAGCCCTCACACAGAAACAAAGATCCAACAGAGCCAAAAATAAATTTAAAAAAAAAAAAAAAAAAAGGTCCACATCAAAAAAGTCTTTAAAAAAAAAAAAACAACCAGCAAGCTCCAGTGCTGGACACCCTATGCCAAACAACTAGCAAGACAGGAACACAACCCCACCCATTAGAAGAGAGGCTGCCTAAAATTATAATAAGTTCACAGACACCCCACAACACACCACCAGACGCTGTCCTGCCCACCAGAAAGACAAGATCCAGCCTTATCCACCAGAACACAGGCACCAGTCCCCTCCACCAAGAACCCTCCACAACGCACTGAAACAACCTTACCCACTGGGGGCAGACATCAAAAACAATGGGAACTATGAAACTGCAGCCTGTGAAAAGGAGACTCCAAACACGGTAAGTTAAGCAAAATGAGAAGACAGAGAAATACACAGCCAATGAAGGAGCAAGGTACAAACCCACCAGACCAAACAAATGAAGAGGAAATAGGCAATCTACCTGAAAAAGAATTCAGAGTAATGATAGTAAAGATGATCCAAAATCTTGGAAGTAGAATGGAGAAAATACAAGAAACGTTGAACAAGGACCTGTAAGAACTAAAGAGCAAACAAACAATGATGAACAACACAATCAATGAAATTAAAAATTCTCTAGGGCTTCCCTGGTGGCGCAGTGGTTGAGAGTCTGCCTGCCGGTGCAGGGGACACAGGTTCGAGCTCTGGTCTGGGAGGATCCCACATGCCGCGGAGCAACTGGGCCCGTGAGCCACAATTGCTGAGCCTGTGTGTCTGGAGCCTGTGCTCCGCAACAAGAGAGGCCGCAACGGTGAGAGGCCCACACACTGTGATGAAGAGTGGCCCCCACTTGCCGCGACTGGAGAAAGCCCTTGCACAGAAACGAAGACCCAACGCAGCCATAAATAAATAAATAAATAAATTTTAAAAAATAATAATAATAATGTACCAATATTGATTCATTAATTGTAACAAATGTACCACTAATACAAGATGTTAATAACAGGAGAAACTAGGGGAAAGGAAGCATATGGAAACTCTCTGTAATTTCTGCTAAAAAAAAAAAAAAATTCTCTAGAAGGAATCAATAGCAGAATAACTAAGGCAGCAGAATGGATAAGTGACCTGGAAGATAAAAGAGTACAAATAATTACCTCAAAGCAGAAAAAAGAAAAAAGAATGAAAAGAATTGAGGACAGTCTCAGAGACCTCTGGGACATTAAACATAACAACATTCGAATTATAGGGGTGCCAGAAGAAGAAGAGAAAAAGAAAGGGTCTGAGAAAATATTTGAAGAGATTATAGTTGAAAACTGCCCTAATATGGGAAAGGAAATAGTCAATGAAGTCCAGGAAAGGCAGAGAGTCCCATACAGGATAAATGCAAGGAGAAACATGCCAAGACACATATTAATCAAACTATCAAAAATTAAATACAAAGAAAAAATATTAAAAGCAGCAAGGGAAAAACAACAAATAACATACAAGGGAATCCCCATAGGTTAACAGCTGATCTTTCAGCAGAAACTCTGCAAGCCAGAAGGGAGTGGCAGGTCATATTTGATGAGATGAAAGGGAAAAACCTATAACCAAGATTACTCTACCCAGCAAGGATCTCATTCAGATTTGACAGAGAAATTAAAACCTTTACAGACAAGCAAAAGCTAAGAGAATTCAGCACCACCAAACCAGCTTTACAACAAATTTTAAAGGAACTTCTCTAGGCAGGAAACACAAGAGAAGAAAAAGACCTACAATAACAAACCGAAAACAATTAAGAAAATGGTAATAGGAACATACATATCGATAATTACCTTAAATGTAAATGGATTAAATGCTCCAAACAAAAAACATAGACTGGCTGAATGGATAGAAAAACAAGACTCATATACATGCTGTCTACAAGAGACCCACTTCACACCTAGGGACACATACAGACTGAAAGTGAGGGGATGGAAAAAGATATTCCATGCAAATGGAAATCAAAAGAAAGCTGGAGTAACAATTCTCATATCAGACAAAATGAACTTTAAAATAAAGACTATTACAAGAGACAAAGAAGGACACTACATAATGATCAAGGGATCATTGAAGAAGAAGATATAACAATTGTAAATATTTATGCACCCAACATAGGAGCACCTCAATACATAAGGCAAATACTAACAGCCATGAAAGGGGAAATTGACAGTAACACAATAATAGTAGGGGACTTTAACACCCCACTTTCACCAATGGACAGATCATCCAAAATGAAAATATATAAGGAAACACAAGCTTTAAATGACACTTTAAACTAGATGGACTTAATTGATATTTATAGGACATTCCATCAAAAAACAACAAAATACACTTTCTTCTCAAGTGCTCATGGAATATTCTCCAGGATAGATCGTATCTTGGGTCACAAATCAAGCCTTGATAAATTTAAGAAAATTGAAATCCTATCAAGTATCTTTTCCGACCACAACGCTATGAGACTAGATATCAGTTACAGGAAAAAATCTGTAGAAAATACACAAATGGAGGCTAAACAATACGCTAATAAATAACCAAGAGATCACTGAAGAAATCAAAGAGGAAATCAAAAAATACCTAGAAACAAATGACAATGAAAACATGATGACCCAAAACCTGTGGGATGAAGCTAAAGCAGTTCTAAGAGGGAAGTTTATAGCAATACAATCCTCAAGAAACAAGAAACATCTCAAATAAACAACCTAATCTTACACCTAAAGCAATTAGAGAAAGAAGAACAAAAAAAACCCAAAGTTAGCAAAAGGAAAGAAATCATAAAGATCAGATCAGAAAAAAAATGAAAAAATAATTAAGGAAACAATAGCGAAGATCAATAAAACTGAAAACTGGTTCTTTGAGAAGATAAACAAAATTGATAAACCATTAACCAGACTCATCAAGAGAAAAAGGGAGAAGACTCAAATCAACAGAATTAGAAATGAAAAAGAACTAACAACTGACACTGCAGAAATACAAAGGATCATGAGAGATTACTACGAGCAACTATATGCCAATAAAATGGACAACCTGGAAGAAATGGACACATTCTTAGAAAAGCACAACCTTCCGAGACTGAATCAGGAAGAAATACAAAATATAAATGGACCAATCACAAGCACTGAAATTGAAACTGTGATCAAAAATCTTCCAACAAACAAAAGCCCAGAACCAGATGGCTTCACAGGCAAATTCTATCAAACATTTAGAGAACAGCTAACACCTATCCTTCTCAAGCTCTTCCAAAATATATCAGAGGGAGGAACACTCCCAAACTCATCCTACAAGGCCACCATCACTCTGATACCAAAACCAGATAAAGATGTCACAAAAAAAAGAAAACTACAGGCCAATATCACTGATGAACATAGTTGCAAATATTCTCAGCAAAATGCCAGCAAACAGAATCCAAGAGCACATTAAAGGATCATGCACCATGCAAGGAATGCAAGGATTCTTCAATGTACACAAATCAATCAATGTGATACACCATATTAACAAACTGAAGGTGAAAAACCATATGATCATCTCAATAGGTGCAGAAAAAGCTTTCGACAAAATTCAACACCGATTTATGATAAAAACCCTCCAGAAAGTAGGCATAGAGGGAACTTACCTCAACATAATAAAGGCCATAGATGACAAACCCACAGCCAACATTGTTATCAATGGTGAAAAACTGAAACCATTTCCTCTAAGATCAGGAACAAGACAAGGTTGCCCACTCTCACCACTATTATTCAACATAGTTTTGGAAGTTTTAGCCACAGCAATCAGAGAAGACAAAGAAATAAAAGGAATCCAAATCAGAAAAGAGCATGTAAAACTCTCTGTTTGCCAATGACATGATACTATACATAGAGAATCCTAAAGATGCTACCAGAAAACTACTAGAGCTAATCACTGAATTTGGTAAAGTAGCAGGATACAAAATTAATGCACAGAAATCTCTTGCATTCCTATACACTAGTGATGAAAAATCTGAAAGAGAAATTAAGGAAACACTCCCATTTACCATTGCAACAAAAAGACTAAGATACATAGGAATAAACCTACCTAAGGAGACAAAAGGCCTGTATGCAGAAAACTATAAGACATTGATGAAAGAAATTTAAGGTGATACAAACAAGTGGAGAGATATACAATGTTCTTGGATTGAAGAATCAACTCTGTGAAAATGACTATACTACCCAAAGCAATCTACAGATTCAATGCAATCCCTATAAAACTACCAATGGCATTTTTCACAGAACTAGAACAAAAAATTTCACAATTTGTATGGAAACACAAAAGACCCTGAATAGCCAAAGCAATCTGGTGAAAGAAAAACAGAGCTGGAGGAAACAGACCCCCTGACTTCAGACTATACTACAAAGCTATAGTAATCAAGACAGTATGGTGTTGGCACAAAAACAGAAATATAGATCAATGGAACAGGATAGAAAGCCCAGAGATAAACCCACACACATATGGTCACCTTATCTTTGATGAAGGAGGCAAGAATATACAATGGAGAAGTGACAGCCTCTTCAATAAGTGGTGCTGTGAAAACTGGGCAGCTACCTGTAAAAGAATGAAATTAGAACAGTTCCTAACACCATACCCAAAAATAAACTCAAAGTAGATTAAAGGCCTAAACGTAAGGTCAGACACTATAAAACTCTTAGAGGAAAACATAGGCAGAACATTCTATGACATACATCACAGTAAGATCCTTTTTGAACCACCTCCTAGAGAAATGGAAATAAAAACAAAAATAAACAAATGGGACCTAATGAAACTTAAAAGCTTTTGCACAACAAAGGAAACCATCAGCAAGGTGAAAAAACAACCCTCAGAATGGGAGAAAATATTTGCTGATAAAGCAACTGACAAAGGATTAATCTCCAAAATATACAAGCAGCTCATGTATCTCAATATCAAAAAAACAAACAACCCAATCCAAAAATGGGCAAAAGACCTAAATAGACATGTCTCCAAAGAAGATATACAGATTGCCAACAAACACATGAAAGGATGCTCAACATCACTAATCATTAGAGAAATGCAAATCAAAATTACAATGAGGTGTCACCTCACACCAGTCAGAATGGCCATCATCAAAAAATCTGCAAACAATAAATGCTGGAGAGGGTGTGGAGAAAAGGGAACCCTCTTGCGCTGTTGGTGGGAATGTAAATTGATACAGCCACTATGGAGAACAGTATGGATGTTCCTTAAAAAATTAAAAATAGAACTACCATACGACCCAGCAATCCCACTACTGGGCATATACCCTGAGAAAACCATAATTCAAAAAGAGTCATGTACCAAAATGTTCATTGCAGCTCTGTTTACAATAGCTAGGATGTGGAAGCACCCTAAGTGTCCATCAACAGATGAATGGATAAAGAAGATGTGGAACATATATACAATGGAATATTACTTAGCCATAAAAAGAAATGAAATAGAGTTATTTGTAGTGAGGAGGGTGGACCTAGAGTCTGTCATACAGAGTGAAGTAAGTCAGAAAGAGAAAAACAAATACCGTATGTTAACACATATATATGGAATCTAAAAAAAAACAAAAAAATGGTTCTGAAGAACCTAGGAGCAGGACAGGAATAAAGACGCAGACGTAGAGGATGGACTTGAGGACACAGGGAGGGGGAAGGGTAAGCTGGGACGAAGTGAGAGAGTGGCAATGACATATATACACTACCAAATGTAAAATAGATAGCTAGTGGGAAGCAGCCGCATAGCACAGGGAGATCAGCTCGGTGCTTTGTGACCACCTAGAGGGGTGAGACAGGGAGGGTGGGAGGGAGATGCAAGAGGGAGGTGATATGGGGATATATGTATACATATAGCTGATTCACTTTGTTATACAGCAGAAACTAACACAACATTGTAAAGCAATTATACTCCAATAAAGATCTGGAAAAAAAAGAAATCCACATCTATGCAATGAAGCTGTAGAAATTAGGAGATGTTGAATTCCATCCAGTAAAGGGAAATATCATTTTATACTAATAATTTGAGAAGTTTTTCCTAAGTAAAAGGAGGCTTTAGAATTAATATTAAGCTTAAAGTTCTAAAAGCATCAATTTAAATTGATGAGAACATTAAAAAAAACTGCCTCCTGAGTAAATAAGATTTCCAGAAGAAACTCTATTCGGATGTTTTTTTTATATCCCTTAGGATAAACAAGGAAAGGAAACCTAGAGCACATGTCTAATTAACTACATGTGCCTCTTTGGTTTCCAAAAACAGGCTCTAACATAATTTGATGCTTTATCCTTAGCAATGAGAAGTCAAGCATAAAACCATTTGCAAGTACCACGTGATGTGTCATAGAAAGGAACCAGAAATAATCATAGAGAGTTTTTATCATTTTTAATAGACAAAAATCCATATTTCTGTTACCAGATCCAGAGAGATCAAGCTTTGCCTTTCATACTTCTCTACTTGGTGCCTGAAATCCCTTGGAGATTAATTTTGGGGGATAAAGGTTTTACATGTTCAGAAGTTCTCTGTTAAAATAAAAATTGTTTCAAAGGCAAGTACATTAAGCCACCTTCAAGGACAGTCACAATTACTCTAGTGAGGATAAGCTTATAAAAATACTCATAATGAATGAGGTTCAAATGCATTTTTATAGGAAAGTGGAAGTAAGCAGAAGAAAGTTGGAAGCTATACTTGGGATCCATGACACTTAAAGAATTATGATGGGGCCAGGAAGGGTAGTAGAGGGCATTGAATGCTAAATGGTAGGATACGGACAGAGACTTTTTCAGAATTATTGCAAAGAGCTGGCACAGCTTTTGGAAACAAGTGTTACCTATTCAGTAAAATTTTTATTATAAGTCCATCTTTAAGTATGATGCTGAAAATAACATCCTAAGAAGTTATAAATTCATGATGATTAGTAGAAAAACAAAGGACAACAAATGTCATAAAAGTATAAAAACAGGAAAGATTCAGCTATGTCTATCAATCAATATACTAGTGTGTGTATTTAATACTAGATAATTTACAAAGCATTTTCATGGATTTTGTTTCATTTAACACACCATCCTCTAAGGTAGATAATACAGTAATTATGCCATTTTTGAAAGGAGGAAGCTGAGTTTTCAGGCCAAAAGCTAGCAAAGAATGCCCTGCAGCTCTTTGGGCTCCTTGACTAAGAGCCCTTCTCCTCTACCTGAAATAGTTTCCCTGAGGATCCCATAAATTAGTACAAGTAGATAAATTTGAATCCATGGATTTCAATATTGTCCTCTTACATTGATTTATATGCATGTTTAAAAGCTTTACATTGTACAATGTGCAGTTATAGCTTTTATTTTTTAAGTATGATTTGTGATCATTTCTGTAAAAATTGTCTATCAACTCTGTTATAGAATGATTTGTAGGAGATCTGTAAATCAGTTTTACCTATGATGGTCAAAAATGGCAAAATCCTGGCCTCTGTGGAGTCCTGCTGGAAGGGTGTATGGAGTAAGCCAGGGAAGGCCTAGAACAGAAGCTGGGAGGAAGCTAAATTGGGCTTCCCGCTACCTACTAAGCTGCTCTTCCTTGCTAATGACCAAGTTCAGGCACTAATTATTTATTAGTCTTGAGTCCTTATTAGTCCAACTCAAGTTGACAGAGAGTCATTGATGAGAAAGTGGATGGAAAACAAATCAATGTAGGCTGCTTTTGGAGGGAATCCTGTCCTCGTAGGAAGGCATTTCAGCATAGAGGTTACAAGCGTGGACTCTAGAGCCAGACTGTCTGAATTCCAGCTCTACTCCTTAACCATTTGTCCTTGTTTCTTCAACCATAAAGAAGGTAATGCTCTTAGGATAGTTGTAAATACTAGATGAGTTAATGTACAGAGAGCATTTAGAACAACACATAGCACAAACTGCATAAGTATTAACTATATTATTCTGGAAGCCAAGAATATTTTAGACATATAGACAATTTGCTGATTCTGAGAAGAGAGTAGATAGCATGATGAAGTAGGAAGATGATGACACAGAGGGTTTTGTACTTGTGCAGTTATATGATGGGAATACTAATTTATTAGTGTGCAACTATCCAAGAGCTTTTTACCCTAACTTAAATTTAAATCTCAGTTATTAACTAGCTAGATTCTAGTGGTCAGAATAGGGAATGTATGTGTACTTTGAGAGCAGCATCTTCTAAGGTAAAAACAAAACCACAGGAACAACTTCTCCAGGAGTGGGTTGGGGGTATAGTGGACAATGTTGGTGACCCACCCAGGCCCTTTGGACCCCTTTACCATCCTTGTGCATCTCTCCAGCTTCCATGTGCTTTTGCTCCCAATGGCCAGCACCTGCAGCCCTTCTTTAGAAGACTCCCCTCAGTCTACTGAAGCTACTTCCCCGAACTCCATCACACATGCAGATCCAGAAATGCCTCAAATTGACCTCCCCTGGGTCGTAGTTAGCTGATGGGCACAGGAGTAGGAAAGCCCAGCTCCCTTGCCTCAGCTGGTACAACTCCATGGTCCAAATTTGTCTCCACATTTCCTCAAGGAATCAGGCTGAGCCTACTTTCTGCAGGGCTTTTGCTTGAGATGCCACCCTTGCTTGTCTTCCTCCCCTTCCCTATTCTTCTTCCTTCACTTCCTTCCTGAATTTCCCTGGGAGGAAATAATAAATAAATTGCTTACACACAAATCCTTGTCCCAAGGTCTGCTTCTGGGAAACCTGACCTAAGACCTAAGTGAAGATGCTTTTTGTCTTATTTTATAATAAATGCTTGGTAATTGGGGCATGCTCCGAGTTTAACTCTTGCCTTACCACTTAGCTGTGCTAACTTCTATGTGCCTGCTTCCTATCTGTGAATGTTTTCAGTTTAAGTAGTGTTTCAGTTCTTCTTAACACAACCAGAACTATCTTAGATTTTGAGTTGCCTAGGTAGAGGAACACACCAGCAGTTGCTGAATGCTGGGCACAGAGCTAGAGTACATTGATACATTACTGCATTTAATCTTCATGACAACCAAAACAGTGTAAGCATGTCCATCCCTGTTTTCATGATGAGGAATTTGAGGGCCAGAGAAGTAATTTATTTGTCCAGTATTACACTGAATGAGTATTTAAATTCAAGGAAGCTTATATAGAATGTAGAGTTATAAAAAGGAATCACAAAAAACATAAAATTCTATTATGCATAACTTTGTTGTATTAAGGATATCTGCATGGAAATTCTCAAAAGTAGACTGTAATCAAAAGTGACTTCCCTCTCAAGGGTCTCTCTCCTACTCTCGCCTCCTCACCACCAGACATATCTACACACACAGTAGTTAAACAATGACAGTGTGTTGAATGAATGAGTACATGAGTGAATCAGCAAAGATCAAGGAGGTCACATATTCTATAGCTTTTATTGAATTATAGAATTCAACAGGCAGCCTTCTTGCTGCTGCAGAAAAAAAGTTCATTTATTAATTTTAAATATATATCTATATTTGGCGGCTATCAAAGAAAGGCATAATTGGGAAATTCAATCACAGTGTTTGAATTTTTTAAGGTAATTTTTCCCCCACGGGGATTTTTTATTTTGTCAGTTACGTGTCTGGTGTACTTTTTAGAAGACAAACCTCTTTCCTACAGTTTACAGCAAATGGTTAGCTTTAAGTGGAAATCAATAATATTAACATATGTGCATATGTATTAAATGTGTAAAAATAGTAAGGATGGAGAGATATCAGTGCCTGTGTTTTCATAAACCCTTTCAACTCTTCAAAACAGTGGAAAAGAAAAATGCTGAGAAATAAAATTCTTCAATCACAAATTTTTTGGAAAAGTTGAGAAAGCGCAGAGGTATAAGAAGCAGACCCCACTGAACATTCTGCTAAAGGATGGCAATTCGAACATTCCGAGAGAAAAGGGAGCAAATGGAGAATGGTCTACTAAGTATAACGTGAAAGAAGGAAAATCAGGGAAGGCTGTGTTTGGGGGAGGGGGCTCTCAGTGTTAAAATATGGTGGGAAATTAAATGAATGAAGTCGAAGGAACCACTGCAGGAATGGAGAGAGACTTTTAAGGAGAACAGTAGTGATCATCTCCCTGAGATTGGGGCCAGGAAAAACTCTCTGCAAGTTATGATTAGCATAATTACCAGCGTAAACCAAACAAGAACTCAAGTGTGTTAGTACAGGCCCTCCAAAAAGCAGACTCCAAGATGAGATTAAACATGCAAGTATTTGATGGGGAGGAATGCCTATGTGAAAGGAAGTAAGGAGGGAGCCAGAAAAGACTGGCAGAGTCATAACACTGTAAAAGTCTGACCTCAAGCAAAGGAGAGCGGGGGAGAAGTTTTCATGGAAGTGTCCTAGGAATGGGGTGCAGCCTAATGAGGGTTCAGCAAAGGCATCAGGATGTCCCTGGGCCTAAACTGACCCTGGTAGGAGTGCAGTGGCTCCATGAATAGGTACGCCTTAATATTCCCCACCGCACTCCATCACTGGCTTTGAACAAATGTACTTTTGCATTCCAAAGCTTAGCAGGTGGGACCTTTGGTCAATTACAATTATGTCCAAGTTCAAGGTCTAGGAAGTACACTCTCATGGCCACTTTACTGAGTTTCTAAAATGTCTGTGAATATTATAAAGTAAGACCCCTTTTATTTTCAGAGTTTCACAGAAAAATAATGCAACTAGTCACCTTTTATTGAGCACTTGTGCGTACCAATCACTGTGCTAAATGCCTTATATTTTTTTTTCTCTTATAGTCCTCAGAGCAGCCCTATGAGGTTAAAGGACTTCCCCAATAATACAAAATTAGTAAGGGGTAATGCCAGGATTCAACTCAGGCATTTTGACTCTTGATGTTGATCACCATTTTGTAACTTACAATAATAATACCAACTTTGGTATTAGGTATTGTTGTCGTGAGAATTAAGCAAAATAATTCATGTTAAAACCCTCAACATGGTGCCTGGCCAGGTATTAAGAGCTCAAGGAACGTTACTGTTATTGGGTAGTTGAGCCAGGACTCAGATCCATCTCTGATTGATGCCAGTGTCTGTACTCTTGGCCACTCCATCAGTGTAAATTCAGTATTTCAATCAGATAGTATCGGAAGCACCTGGAAAGGCATTAAAAAGAAAAAGGAGGGCTAGAACTAAACCTTCTTTCAATAAATAGTATCAGTCACACAGATAGAATTCAGTGATAAGAGATACTAGAAATGTAAGGTATGCTTCCTTTGGTTCCCCAGGGAAGAAAGGCACATAGGTGTGGCCTGTTTACTGCTTATTCATAAATAGAAATATGTAAGATCTATGAGACTGCCAATGGGAAAAGGATGAGACAAGTAACTCTCCACATTCTTTTAAAAGAAAGCAGAAAGGAAAAAAGTGTTTGCAAAAGAAGGCATCTGAATTTCTGCTATGACCGAGACGAGTAGTAGGGACAAGATTTACCCTCTTACCAGAAACAACCAAGAAATACGAAAACAATATGAAACAATGGTTTTTGGACATTGGATTCTGACGACATAGGACAGTGCTCCCTGAGAAAGGAGAAACACACAAGATGAGTCCTACGAGTGCCCCAGACTACTACCTAGAGAGAGTGAACCCAGGTGGAGCCTCATGGTCAACTTAGTTAAGGAGATGGAGCTGGAGGTAGGTAGGCTGGAGAAACCAAGGCAGCTAGAATTCATTCTTCAGCAGAATGCTGAAGAAAGGGAGCTACACAGAGGGAGAACTCTGGCAATCTATATATAATCCCCCTCAGGTCCTCAGTTTAGTAATGGTCAGTGCATGCCTGTGAGGAAAATGCTGGAGGATGGGGGAAAGCCACCTAAAAGGAGCGAAAGGAGCAAATACTGGAGCTCACGCAGGGCTGAGAATAGTTCAGGTTTCTACAAGCCCAAGTAGAAAATCTCATAATTCATGGGGCCTTGAATAGAGCACTCAGGAAGTTATTGCCTCAAGAGTGGGGCAAAACTAGTCATAAGCTAAAGACTGCTCTTGTCTCACTTAACAAAGCTTAAAAGCAAGAATTGAAAAGATCAGACTGTTTTCATAACTTCATCTTAATAAAAATCAAGAATATTTTTGAGAATAAAAAAATATCCAGGACTCTAACACAGTAAAATTCACAATGAACAGCATCCAATCAAATATTACCAGGAATACAAAGAAGCAGGAAAATATGACTATCCATCATAAAAAGAAAAACCAATCAATAGAAACAGATCAAGAAATAATAGATATACAAATGATGGAATTAGTAGACAAGGACATTAAAACTGTTATTGTAACTATATTTCATATGTTCAAGAAGGTAGAGGAAAGATTAAACATTTTAAGTAGAGTTATTGGATATATTAAAAAGACCCAAATCCCACTATTAGAAAAAAAATAGTGTTTTAAATGAAAATTCCATCAATTAGATGGGATTAACAGCAGATTAGACACTGTAGAGGAAAGGATTAGTTAAGTTAAAGACATGGCAATAGAAACTGTCCAAAATAAAATAGAATAAACAACTGAAGAAAGAAAGGGAGGAAAGAAAAGAAAAGAAGACAAAAGAGCATCAGGTAACTGTGTGACAACCACAGCAGCATAACGTACATGTTATTGGAGTTCCCAAAGGAAGGGAGGAGACAGAAAAAAAAATATTTAAAGATATAATGGCTGAAAACTTTTCCAAATTTGATGAAAACCATAGACATATATAACCAAGAAACTCAACAAACCTCAGGCACAGAAAAAGGCATTTTACCACACAATGCAAACAAATTTAGAATGGACTGGTTGTACAACCATAAAAGTTGCCAAGATAAGGAAATAACACCCAAAATCATATTCAAAACAAACAATTAAGAGCTCTTATATAGGAAGTCAGGTGAAGTGGGAAACCTCCATCCAATCAATTCAAAAACAGATGAGGTTATATTTAAGGAAGGAGCAATTAGAAGAGTCAAAAGAGATACATTTACACACCATGCCATAGGGTATAATAAAGTCAAGATGAAATCCACCAAAAAAGGTAACCTAAATACCTCATATAAAATAAAGATGGAGAGATTTCCCTGGTGGCCCAGTGGTTAAGAATCCGCCTGCTAATGCAGGGGACACGGGTCGATCACTGGTCCAGGAAGATCCCACATGTTGCGGAGCAGCTAAGCCAGTGTGCCACAACTACTGAGCCTGCACTTTAGAGCCCACGAACCACAACAATTGAGCCCACAAGCCACAACTACTGAGCCCGTGCTCTGCAACTACTGAAGCCCACACACCTAGAGCCTGTGTTCTGCAACAAGAAAAGCCACCGCAACGAGAAGCCCGCACACTGCAACAAAGAGTAGCCCCTGCTTACAACAACTAGAGGAAACCTGCATGCAGGAACAAAGACCCAACACAGCCAAAAATAAATAAAATAAAAAAATAATAATAATAATGATGATGGAAAAACTACTTATATGGTAATGATAATAGGAAAACATCTCTATCCCTAACCTATTTCTAACCTTTAGATCTTTATTTTCACTTACCCCTGGGCATATTCATGGTCCCAAAATTTCTTAACTCAGTACTTCCACCTTATTATCTTACTACACACATATCCCTCCTCAATTCAAACTCCTTGTTGTTTATATGTCAACTTCCATTAATAGTATCAACTGCCTTCTGCCAGTCTACCTTTTTCTCATCTATGATTCCTCTGGCTTCCTCAAAACAAATCACCAAATCCCGTGGATTTTTCCTCTATAATATCCTTAATATCTAGTACTTTTCTCCCCTTCTCTCTATTCCCACTGCTTCAGGCCTTCATCATTTCTTTCATTTTAATAAACCTTTTATTGAAGTAAAGCATACATACAGAAAAATGAACAAATCATAAGTGTACAACTTAAATTTTTTAGTTCACATGTATGTGAATACATGTATTTAACCACACCTAGATCAATATATCAAATTTCCCATTACCCCAGATGAATCCCTGGTGTCACCTCCCAATAATTACCTGTGTCCCTAAAAGATATCCACTATTCTGAAACTAACACCATAAATTTTGCCTGTTTTTTTAAACTTCATATAAGTGAGACTGTATGGTATACAGTCTTGTGTCTGGCTTCTTTAGCTCTACATTATTTTTGCAGTATTCATCCCTGTTATTAGGAGTAGCCATAATATGCATATTTCATTGTTGTGTATGAATATACTACAATGTATGTATTCATTTTACTATTGGTGGGCATGTGGGTTATTTCTACCTTGGGGCTATTATGAATAAAGTTACCATGAACATATAAATGTTTCTGGTGAATGAATATATATGTTTGTATTGGGTATAAAACTAGGAGTAGAATTGCTAGGTCAAAGGGTATGCAGATGTTCAGCATTAGTAGATACTGCCTAACAATTTTCCAAAATGGTTGTTTAAAATACATTCCTACTAGTGATGTATGAGAGTTCCAATTGTTTCACATCCATCAAAACACTTGGCGTTGTCCATTTTTAAGTTTCACCCATTCTGGTAGTCATGTAATGATATTTCATTGTAGTTCTAACTTACATTTCTAAGATGTTAATCCCATTTTGTAAATATAATCACCATTTCAAAATCCTATTATATAAAGTCTTACTTTAGTCTTTTGCCATTTTCTATTGGATTGTCTGTATTTTTCTTAATGAGTCCCAAGAAGATTTTTGCAAGTATACATTCTGGACTTATGTCCTTTGTCAGTTTTTTTCTCATCCTGTGTCTTGACTTTCAATCTCTTAATTGCGTTTGGTTTTGTTTAATCAACTTTAAGGAGATAAAATTTATGCACCATTAGCTGCACAGATTTTAAGTGTGCAGTTCTGTGATTTTTGACAATGTAGACACATGTGTAATGCCAATCACAGTGTACAACATTTCCAGCATGTCAGAAAAGTCCCTCATGCCCCTTTGCCTTATCCTCCTTCTCCTCCTCCAGGCAACGCTGATCTGATTTCTATTATCATAGCTTAGCTTTGCCTGATCTTAAGGCTTATGTAAAGGAATCAGAAAAGAGATTCAACCATGTTATTTATTGCATGTGTGAGTAGTTCATTCACTTTATTGCTGAGTATACATTTGTATGGCTGAAACACAATTTGTTTATCCATTTGCCTGTTGAAAGACATTTGGGTTGTTTCAGCTTTGGACTGTTGTAGATAAAGCTACTATAAATATTCTTGTACATGTTTTTTGTAGATATATATTTTTAGCTCCCTTATTTCCCTAGAAATGGAATTGCTGGGGGTAGTATAGGTGTATGAATAACTTTATAAGAAATTGCCAAACTGTTTTTCAAATTTTGTAACATTTTACACTTCCATCAGCAATGTGTAAGCATTCCACACATCTTCTCCAATACCTGATACTGTCAATCTTTTAAACATTGAGATGTATTTCTATTTCAGTGACAACTAATAATAATCATTTCACCTTTTCAAGTGTCTATTTGCCATCCCCATATTTTCTTTTGTGTAGTATCTATTCAAGTCTTTGCCCATTGTCTATTGATTATTTGTACTTTTATTACTGATGTCTAAGAGTTCTTTATGTGTTCTGGATACAAGAGGCGTATACACATATAGTGTAAGTGAGAGTGAGAGAGAGAGAAAGACAGACAGAACATTTGATCCCAGTCTTTTCTGTGGCTTGCCTTTTAATTTTTTTATTTGTATATTATTCTGAAGTCCCCCCTATCAATTTTGCTTTTTATGATTAGTGTTTTTTTAGTCCCATCCTAGAAATCTATGCCAATAGCAAAATCTTGAAGCTACTCTCCTATGTCTCTTCTGGAAGTTTTATCATTTTAGCTTTTACGTTGAGGTCTATTTTCCATCTTAAATAGATTTTTGTGGATGGCATGAGGTAGATATCAAGGTTAATTTTTTTCCCCATATAGATATCCAAATTTTCCACACCATTTATTGAAATTATTTCCCCCATTGATTTGGCTTGACATTTTGTCAAAAGTTGATTACCATGTAACTGTGGAACAATTTCTGGGCTAATCTTTCCTTTGGCTCTTTTGGTCTATCCTTAAACAGATATTATACTATCTCAATTACGGTAATTTTAAAGTGTGTTTTAAAATGAGGTATGTAAATTATCCAATGTTTTTCTTGTTTTTTCAGAATTTTTTGGCTATTCTTGGTCCTTTGCAGTCCATAAAAATTTTAGAAACTAAAAAAATTCTTAAAGCATTCTGAGATTTTATTCTGAATAGTGTTGTCTATAGATCATTTCTGGGGATAATTTATATCTTAATCTTGAATCTTCTAATACTTGAACATGATATATTTTGTATTTATTTAAATATATTTCACTATTTCTCTGCAATGTTTCTGTCATTTACAATATACTGGAAGTAATAGCCAGTTCCATAAGGTAAGAAAAATAAATAAAAGGAATAAAAAATGGATAGCAGTAAAATGTTATATTAACAGTTGATATGCTTTTTATGTAGAAAACTGTAAGAAAGAATTTTTAGCTTACCAGAACCTTAATTAAAATCTAATGCTTATGAAGTACTACATAAGAAAATCATCAGTTTTAAAATTATGTTAAATTCAACAAGCATTTAAAAAATTTTTTATCTGTATATATTTCTAAAACATGTGTACTTTTGTTTTCACCTTTATTAAAAATAGGTAGCAAGCTGTAGATAATCTCTTGGCACTTGGTATTTTCCACTTGATATTGAATTTGTAACATTTATCCTGTGGTAAGTGTTACAGTATTTTATTAGTTAAGAATGCTGTATAATATTCTACTGTGTGGTTATACAATAGTTCTTTAATCCACTCTCCTGTTGTTTAGCATTGGAGTTCTTTCCAGGTTTTTGCTATTGTGAACAATACTGCTATGAACATTCTTACAGGGTGTTCTTACCTTGCCCATCATACATTGGCAAGAGTTTCTCTTGGATATATTCCTAAGGGTAGATTTGCCAGGTCACCTGATATATGAATATTCAGCATTAAGAGATAATGCCAGTCCATTTTCCAAAGTGATAACTTCTATTTATATGCCTACTAGTAACACATAAAACATTCAACAGCTATTCAAGACTTTTTCTTTCTTTTTTTTAGTTAAAAGCTACTATAACCATAGTACTATCCTTAAATACAAATGAGAAATATAGCACTGTCCTGGAGAAGAACACAATCTAAATGAGAAAAAAATCATATCTAAAACAATTAGAAAGCAATTCCAAGATATTATGTAAATGTCATGACAGCTCCTTATAGGGCGATAGTAAACCTCAGACTTTTTTGTGAATGTACCCCTGATGCTACAAGAACTGGAACTTGCAGTTAGTTCCCCTTACACCTCCTTCCCAACTCTCCTTATCAAGGCTGGGGACTTGCTACAAACTTCAAAATTAATTTGAAGTTTAATATTTCATTGTAATTTTTTGTCATTACTCCAAAATATAATCATTTTGTTACAATATAAAGTAATATTTTTATCACTGATCTTTGAGTACAATTGATAACCCAAAATTATGTGACACATTTATCTTGTGTTAATCTGCTCTTACTAGCATATTCGTAAGTATATATATATATCTCAGTTTAAGAAGCACAGTTATAAGTGGTGGGTATGTCTTGGATTTTCTTGCATGATCTCAATATCCATTTTTGGATTTCACATTGGAAATGTTTTCAAACTGTTTCAAAAGACTTTTTGCATACCACATGTTTCTTTTGAAAAATAAATACTTTCTTAATGTTGAAATGTCATATTTACTTTGAAGGGACAGATTAACTGTGTTTATTTGTCAAAAATCTGTGCTGTATAGCATTATTCTAACTACCATTTATCTTTACAGGAAAAGTCAATGAAACTATATTGCTTGAATTATGCGTGCCATCTTTTAATACATCTTTTAATTACTTTGGCAAAAATTAAGACAGGAACTTCTGTGTTATTAATCTGTATATTACATATGAGTAAAGCTGAGTTTATATTTTTCAGTTTTAGGCAAATTAAATGAATAAAACTGGAATCTCTAATATTTTCTTAATTTACCTTTATTTTGGAGCCCAGTGCTCTGGTGAATAATGAAAGTAATGCTCATTCTTCTACTTTCTTTTCTTCTCTTTCTCTCAAACAGGCTACACCACAATATTGAGAAAGGGAAGAAGAAGGGGATAGCAATTTCTATATTTTTTCCCAGATATCTGTTCTATTCATTTGATACTATTAAATTGACATTTGATACTATGTGATGTTGTTGAATTTTAACTATCTTTTGGAGTTTTCACTGAAAGTAGCAAAATAAAGTACAATATTGTGCTCACAATTCCGTGATTGTTGTGTTGAAATGCATTTTTAGTTTTTTTTTTAATTGGTCTTTAGTGACCTAGAGTGACCAACCGTTCCAGTTTTCCAGGGACTGAGAGGGTTCCTGGCATTTGGGACAGTCAGTGCTAAACCAGGGAAAGTCCTGGGTAAACTGGGATGAGGGGGTTCCCCTTCACTGATGACCATTCAGCTGACCTTCAAATGACATGAGTACGTTGTACTTCTTTTTGCCCAGTGGCTTTTGTCTTTTTCTATATGAAAGCTTGGAGGAAACTGAGGGCTGGGCAGTGCAAAGAAGAGGAATGTTGGGTAGTTTTCAGTTTTCTAAATGATTTTGATAAGAAACATGTCACAAACCTTTCCTGAAATAATGCTTCCATATTCTGAGTAGTCATTTCTTAAAACCCTAAGGTAATTGGTATGATTCTGAATGTTACTTGTTATAGGGAATTTCCTCAGGAAAAAAAAGGTTGTATGAGCATAAATAAAATTGGATTTTTTTTAAAGTGATCTGGAAAATTATGAATCTTCCCTTCAAAATGCAAACACAGTCATCTAATTAAATGTTTAAATAATGCTTAAAATTGGCATACTAATTTAGAGCAAATTTATATTGGAGTCATATTTTTATATACTGCATATTTTTGCAGCAAATTGAAGTTCTTCATATAATTAATGTTATGTTTTTATTCATTTAATTGGAGTTGAAGCATTAAATTGCCTATTTTAAAGGGGGATATAGAAATTTTACTTACAGCTTTTCTTTTATGATGTTTTTAGTCAGACCTATGACTCGTTTCATGTTGAATCAGCAATATAACCCCCAATTATATCATTAGTCCTATGACAAAATATTGTTTTTAGATGATGAAGTTTCTGAGAATACATTGCAAATAGAGTAGGAATATTTTTATATTATAATATGATATTTCAAAATGCAAAATCTATATTATTCACTTATATACGCATAATCAGAGAGTATGTGTGTGTGTGTGTGTATGTGTGTGAATGGGAGGGGTGGGGGGAAAATGAATCCTGACCACTAAGCAACAGAAACCTGTTCTCTGTTTCTCAGTGCTCTCAAGCTTAACTGTTCACATGAGTCACCTGGGGAGCTTGTAGAAGTGCAGATTCTGATTCTGGGGTAGGTCTGGGTGGTTGCCAAGATTCTGTCTTTCCAACCAACTCTCAAGTGACACTGATGCTCCCAGCTGCTGACACCCTTTGAGCAGCGAGGTCTAGTAAGTCTATATGAGGTAGAATGTACCCTCCCCCCAGTCACTCTTACAGCTTTACCCTGCAGTACATTCTTAATAGCATCATTCCTACCCCAATCATCTTATTTCCTTATTTATTACAGATGTGTTGTCTGTCTTTCTACATGAGGTCCATGAGGGCAGGTACCTTTTCTTTCTTATTCAGTCCTGTATCTCCAGTGTCTACAACATGATAAGCCATTACTTCTAAAGATCTATTGGTTAAATAATGTATTTGCACAAAGATATAGTATATATGCCGTGTAGGTTACCGGATACACACCATGTATATATCAGGCAGGGGACTGGTGATTAAAAGCATGACTCTTATCTGCACTCCCTGGCTGTGTGACACCAGTAAATGACGTAATGTCTCCTGCTTCTATGTCCTCAACCATAAAGTGAGTGTAGTCATAACCACAATCACAATACTGTTGTGAAGACTAAGTAAGTTGCAACCTGTGACATACTTAGAAATGTGCCTGGCACATAATAAACATAATATAAATGTGAGCTCTTGAGCTATAATGTTTTACCACTGATAGATATTTTTACTTACAAAACCTAGAAGCTTCCTGAAGGCAGTAGGCATGCCCTGTGTTCTGTCTGAAAAGGATCAAGACTAGATGGGTGATTTTTAAACTGTGCTTCTCAGAGAGACAGAGGATCTGTATAAATCTCCAAGGGCTAGCTCTGAGGGGAAGGCGGCTGAAAAGGTGGGCAGGACACAGCAATCCGACACAGCTGCCCATCTGCCACCACCACCACTCAAACAAAGCAACTCCACCCTCTCTTTCATTATTGACATTTCAAATAAGCTTCCCAAATAAAGGGATGTGTTGCTTTAAAAAAGAAGCAAACAACTAACTTGAGAACCAAAGGATAAGGTGGTGTCCAAAGCTTTATTCAGCTCTATAATCGTATCAATCCCTGAAAAGTAAGGCATTAAAATAGCACAGCTTTTGACCCATAGCAGTTTTCAGGTAGGTGTTCAATATATATTGATATTATTATGTATTATGTTTTGATTATATCATGTTAGTATTATATTTTATTATTATATATAATGTACTGATGACATAATAATATATATTAAATCAATTAGTGGTGGAAGCTCAGTTCAGGTTCAGGAGGGTGGAGATCGTGGCTGCTGACTTGAGATGCATTTAAAAGTGAGGAAATAGGACAGGAGCAGCCTCTGCTCTTTAGAGACAAGTATCTGAGGGAAGGCAATAGCACCTGAAGAGGTTTCAAGATCAAAGGAAGATTCTTTAATGGATGCTGGACAGATGTGGGCATTGATTTTGGTTTTTAGCCCCATGTACTTAATTCATTTCATCAAATATTTATGGTCCTGTTCAATTATGTGCTCCTGCTTTTCCTTTAGACCAGAGTGTCAGCCCTGACTGCCCATTAGAATTACCTGGGGGAGCTTCCAAACAATGCCTATTCTCTGACAGTGAAAACATACACTATGGAGGAGGGTCTCCCACGTGGTTGTGTTGCGATGTCCTGTCAAAGCTCCCCAAGACAATTCCAACGTTTGAATTGTTTTAGCCTTTGTTGGAAAACTGTTTTAGACTTTTAAGCTTTGTTTCAAATCAAAATGTCTAGGATTTACATCAATAAGTTTTTAACTTGTTAATCAAAATGTATTCAATTTGCCTCTTAAATAGTTGCTGTTTACAGTTTTGTCACTGTTTCAATGTGATGTATATTAAAACATGTGGTCAGAATATTTACTGAACAGATTACCAATTTTATAATGAAAATCCAAGAAAGATATAATTTGATATATGAGAGTTTACTTTAATGAAAGTATATACTTGCCTTTGGGCCAAATAGAAGTATTGATATATATAATGTGAATTCCAGCTTATTAATCAAGTTATTCAAATATAAAACCTGGAAACCAGAGGTTGAACAGAAGAATAGTTTTCCATGGCTCCCTCATACTAAAGTCCACTTAGCCTCCTTTGGAATTCCAGAAATCAGCAGGAGAGTGACTAAGAGGTGTGGAGAAAAGGACTCCAGTATTGAACCAATCTGGCTTAAATGCTGGCTCTACCCCCTACCCTCAAGAACAAATTCCTGAACTTCTCTGAGCCCCCTGAGAAATGTCACCTATTTCTCATTGTTCTTTTGAGGTGTAGATGTGATAATAATTATAAATGACCCAGCAAAGCAACCAATATATTGCAAACATAAATATCTCTACCACTGATGGTAACAGTAAGAGCAAAAAAAATGATCATTTTCTGTGTGCCAGGCTCTGGGTTATGTGCTTTTTATATACCACCTCATTTAATTAGAATTCAGCTTGGTCCCTCTTGTAAAACTTAGTCTTTTAGTAGGAGATGGAAAGAAGAATGAGATAATAAAGTGAGGAAAAGCTTTCAGACTCCTTGCCATGGCAATGTCTGGGGTCTACCTTACTGCCTGGTGTGAAAGTACACAATACTTTTAACATATCACATGATTTTAAAATAAGCCCCATACCTAAATGGCCATATGTGCTTCAAACTTCTATTAAATAGGAAGAGATCATCACAATTATGACATGTACAAAATTGTGTATATCTTACGCTTAGCTTTATAAATATATCATTAGTGAAGTTAGAAGTGTCCCTTTAACTCATTGCCTTGCAGTAGGACGTAGACCCAGGCCATTCGACTCAGGTGCATTTAACCATTGGCCAGCACTGCTTCAAGGCAAGTGCAAGATCTCTTACTTGTTTATTCATGGAGCTGTTTATTCCATTGAACACAGCCTTCCTATCCAAAAAGCTGTTTCCTATAGACAGACGTAACTAAACCCAAGAAAATGTAATAGAGTATTATTTTCATTTAGTTGATGTTTTTCCCAAAATAACAAAAATACAAATTTTAAAGAACATTACACTCAAACATCCAGTATCATCTACATTATTACCTAGGTGTAGTTATCTCAGTTACTAACCTCTAACATTTCTGAATCACTGCTGAGTCAAATCCTGTTTATTTCCTCTGGCTTAACTAATTCAAATTCATGGCGAATCTCTTAATTTGGAAAATGAGTTTCCCAGAGTTTATCTGGCTTCTCTGCACCTGTGTGTTCAGAGACCTGGCAAGCACTTTCAGCCAACATATGATCGCCTTAAAAAGTGTGATTTATAGCTAGATCCTACAGTTTACGATGAAAAATATAAAATTCCTTCCAGGTCTCTCTCGCTATCTCTCTCTTTCATTTGTCTCTTATTTCTGCACCCAGTAAAATGAGAAATATTAGTCACATAGTCACACCATCACTGTTGACTTCAGTGAAACATGATCTTTCTCCAATTTATGAGCTCCCTGACAGCTTTCCTCTAAGTCTTCATTAATGTTTCATATCTGAAAAATTCCATACCTTCCTCTAGCCAAATTTTGATCAGTATCTCAAATACAGTTTTTAGAGAAAGACCTCTAATATGTACTTCTTTTTGCCATCAAGACTGTGTTACTGTAGTTTAGCTTATGACAGATCTTAATTCCTTAAATCATATTTAACCAGTACATATTAAAACTTAAGGGGCTTCCCTGATGGCACAGTGGTTAAGAATCCGCCTGCCAATGCAGGGGACACGGGTTCAAGCCCTGGTCCAGGAAGATCCCACATGCTGCAGAGCAACTGAGCCTGTGAGCCACAACTACTGAGCCTGTGCTCTAGAGCCTGCGTGCCACAACTACTGAAGCCCACGTGCCTAGAGCCCATGCTCCACAACAAGAGAAGCCACTGCAATGAGAAGCCCGTGCACCACAACAAAGAGTAGCCCCCGCTCACCGCAACTAGAGAAAGCCCGCGCACAGCAACAAAGACCCAACGCAGCCAAAAATAAAATATAAATTAATTAATTAATTTAAAAAAACTTAAGCAAAGATATGATATACCTTCTCCATAATTATAATATTAAATTATAATATAGGATATCTACATCATATGTTATCTACATCATAATATAGGATATCTACATCATATGTGAAAATCATTTGCAGCATTGTTGTAAAAATCCAACATTTTATAAATCAATTCTTGTGAATTCTCTTCCTGAGCTAAGTAGACAATTCCTAATAGACCATGCCAGATGCTGTGCCTTCTACTTTGGCTACTAAATTGCCAGAAGAAAGTTAGGGAATAATAAGTAAAGCTAACATGAACTGAAACTGTATCATGGGCGTTACCATTCTATTTACACATGTTAACATTTAATGGTTATGATAATCTGACCAGATGGTTCCTCTTCTTATCCCTGTTTACCATTAAGAAGCTGAGGAGCCTCAGGGAGTGCTAGCCTGGTGAAGAAGCTCAGGGTAAAGGCACGGCCGCCAAAGCAGGCGTGAGAGCAACTTGGAACGGGGAGGGAGACCCCAAAGAGGCCGCAGCCGCAGGAGGCCGGAGACCTGGCCGCTGTCGGCCTTCCCCAAGACTTCGACCGGGCCCCTCAGGCCATGTAACGGCGGAGCCCCACACACCTCACAGACCCCGTTCTGCCTCGCATGGCTGACCCAGTCGCTCTGTTGCCAGAATGAGCTGAAGTCTGAAAATTGCTCAGCAGGACCAGGCATAGCACGGGCCTCTTCTCTTGTGGTTTCACTTGCCAATGACCACTTTCTTGAAAATTCTGAGCTCTTCTCACAAGTGTCCATCCAGTGGCATCTACCCCAGCCGCGTGGCTGACGAGGTCTTGGTGCTCCGGTCTTGGAGCTCCACCCTTGGTGCTCCACCCTTGGTGCTCCACCCTTGGTGCTCCAGTCAAGCCTGAGCCACTGAGGTGGGAAAGCTGAGTTCAGGACATTGGACCACCACACCTCCTGGCCCCACGTAATATCAATCGGTGAGAGTTCTCCCAGAGATCTCTGTCTCAACACTAAGACCCAGCTCCACCCAACGGCAAGCAAGCTCCAGTGCTGGAGGCCCCACGCCAAAAAACTAGCAAGACAGGAACACAACCCCTCCCATTAGGAGAGAGGCTGCCTAAAATCATACTAAGATAACAGTCATCCCAAAACACAACAATGGACATGGCCCTGCACACCAGAAAGACAAGATCCAGCCCCACCCACCAGAACACAGACACCAGTCACTTCTAAAAGGAAGCCTACACAAGCCACTAAACCAACCACACCCACTGGGGGCAGACACCAAAGACAACAGGAACGATGAACCTGCAGGCTGACAAAGAAGACCCCAAACACAGTAAGATAAACAAAATGAGAAGACAGAGAAATATGCAGCAGATGAAGGAGCAAGGTAAAAACGCACCAGACCAAACAAATGAAGAGGAAATAGGCAGTCTACCTGAAAAAGAATTCAGAGGAATGATAGTAAAGATGATACAAAATCTTGGAAATAGAATGGAGAAAATAAAAGAAACATTTAACAAGGACCTAAAAGAATGAAAGAGCAAACAAACAATGATGAACAGCACAATAAATGAAATTAAAAATTCTCTAGAAGGAATTAATACCAGAATAACTGAGGCAGAAGAACGGATAAGTGATCTGGAAGATAATATAATGGAACTAATTACCGCAGAGCAGAATAAAGAAAAAAGAATGAAAAGAATGGAGGACAGTCTCAGAGACCTCTGAGACAACATTAAATGCACCAACATTCGAATTATAGGGGTCCCAGAAGAAGAGAAAAAGAAAAGGACTGAGAAAATATTTGAAGAGATTATAGTTGAAAACTGCCCTAATATGGGAAAGGACATAGTTAATCAAGTCCAGGAAGCACAGAGAGTCCCTTGGATAAATCCAAGGAGAAACACGCCAAGACACATACTAATCAAACTATGAAAACTTAAATACAAAGAAAAATTATTAAAAGCAGCAAGGGAAAAACAACAAATAATATACAAGGGAATTCCCATAAGGTTAAGAGCTGAACTTTCACCAGAAACTCTGCAAGCCAGAAGGGAGTGGCAGGACATATTTAAAGTGATGAAAGGGAAAAACCTACAACCAAGATTACTCTACCCAGCAAGGATCTCATTCAGATTCGACAGAGAAATTAAAAGCTTTACAGACAAGCAAAAGCTAAGAGAATTCAGCACCACCAAACCAGCTTTACAACAAATGCTAAATGAACTTCTCTAGGCAGGAAACACAAAAGAAGGAAAAGACCTACAATAACAAACCCAAAACAATAAGGAAAATGGTAATAGGAACATACATATCAATAATTACCTTAAATGTAAATGGATTAAATGCTCCAAACAAAAGACATACACTGGTTGAATGGATACAAAAACAAGACCCATATATATGCTGTCTACAAGAGACCCACTTCAGACCTAGAGACACATACAGACTGAAAGTGAGGGGATGGAAAAAGATGTTCCATGCAAATGGAAATCAAAAGAAAGCTGGAGTAGCAATTCTCATATCAGACAAAATAGACTTTAAAATAAAGACTATTACAAGAGACAAAGAAGGACACTACATAATGATCAAGAGAACAATCCAAGAAGAAGATATAACCATTGTAAATATTTATGCACACAACATAAGAGCACCTCAATACATAAGGCAAATACTAACAGCCATAAAAGGGGAAATCAACTGTAACACAATAATAGTAGGGGACTTTAACACCCCACTTTCACCAATGGACAGATCATCCAAAATGAAAATAAATAAGGAAACACAAGCTTTAAGTGATACATTAAACAAGATGGACTTAATTGATATTTATAGGACATTCTATCCAAAAACAACAGAATACACTTTCTTCTCAAATGCTCAAAGAACATTCTCCAGGATAGATCGTATCTGGGGACACAAATCAAGCTTTGGTAAATTTAAGAAAATTGAAATCCTATCAAGTATCTTTTGCGACCACAACACTATGAGACTAGATATCAATTACAGGAAAAAATCTTTAAGAAATACAAACACATGGAGGCTAAACAATACACTACTAAATAACAAAGAGATCACTGAAGAAATCAAAGAGGAAATGAAAAAATACCTAGAAGAAAATGACAATGAAAACACGACAACCCAAAACCTATGGGATGCAGCAAAAGTAGTTCTAAGAGGGAAGTTTATAGCAATACAATCTTACCTCAAGAAACAAGAAACGTCTCAGATAAACAACCTAACCTTACACCTAAACCAATATAGAGAAAGAACAAAAAAAAACCCCCAAAGTTAGTAGAAGGAAAGAAATCATAAAGATCAGATCAGAAATAAATGAAAAAGAAATGAAGGAAACAATAGCAAAGATCAATAAAACTAAAAGCTGGTTCTTTGAGAAGATAAACAAATTTGATAAACCACTAGCCAGACTCATCAAGAAAAAAAGGCAGAAGACTCAAATCAATAGAATTAGAAACGTAAAAGGAGAAGTAACAACTGGCACTGCAGAAATACAAAGGATCATGAGAGATTACTACAAGCAACTATATGCCAATAAAATGGACAGCCTGGAAGAAATGGACAAATTCTTAGAAAAACACAACCTTCTGAGACCGAAACAGGAAGAAATAGAAAATATAAACAAACCAATCACAAGCACTGAAATTGAAACTATGATTTAAAATCTTCCACGAAATAAAAGCCCAGGACCAGATGGCTTCACAGGTGAATTCTATCAAACATTTAGAGACGAGCTAACACCTATTCTTCTCAAACGGTTCCAAAATATAGCAGAGGGAGGGACACTCCCAAACTCATCCTACAAGGCCACCATCACACCCTGATACCAAAAGCAGACAAAGGTGTCACAAAAGAAGAAAACTACAGGCCAATATCACTGATGAACATAGGTGCAAAAATCCTCAACAAAATACTAGCAAACAGAATCCAACAGCACATTAAAAGGATCATACACCATGATCAAGTGGCATTTATCCCAGGAATGCAAGGATTCTTCAATATATGCAAATAAATCAATGTGATACACCTTATTAACAAACTGAAGAATAAAAACCATATGATAATCTCAGTATATGCAGAAAAAGTTTTTGACAAAATTCAACACCCTGTTATGATGTTGAAAAACTCTCCAGAAAGTAGAAGAGGGAACCTATGCTGATAGAGGGAACCTACCTCAACATAATAAAAGCCATATATGACAAACCCACAGTCAACATCATTCTCAATGGGTGAAAAACTGAAAGCATTTCCAATAATTTCAGGAACAAGAAAACGTTGCCCACTCTCACCGTTATTATTCAACATAGTTTGGGAAGTTTTAGCCACAGCAATTAGAGAAGAAAAAGAAATAAAAGGAATCCAAATTGGAAAAGAAGAAGTAAAACTGTCACTGTTTGCAGATGACATGACACTATACATAGAGAATCCCAAAGATGCTACCAGAAAACTACTAGAGCTAATCACTGAATTTGGTAAAGTAGCGGGATACAAAATTAATGCACAGAAATCTCTTGCATTCCTATACACTAATGATAAAAAATCTTAAAGAGAAATTAAGGAAACACTCCCATTTACCATTGCAATAAAAAAGAATAAAATACCTAGGAATAAATCTATCTAAGGAGACAAAAGGCCTGTATGCAGAAAACTATAAGACACTGATGAAAGAAATTAAAGATGATACAAACAGATGGAGAGATATACCATGTTCTTGGATTGGAAGAATCAACATTATGAAAATGACTATACTACACAAAGCAATCTGCAGATTCAGTGCAATCTCTATCAAACTACCAATGGCATTTTTCACAGAACTAGAACAAAAAATTTCACAATTTGTATGGAAACACAAAAGACCCCGACTAGCCAAAGCAATCTTGAGAAAGAAAAACAGAGCTGGAGGAATCAAGCTCCCTGACTTCAGACTATACTACAAAGCTACAGTAATCCAGACAGTATGGTACTGGCACAAAAACAGAAATATAGATCAATGGAACAAGATAGAAAGCCCAGAGATAAACCCACGCACATATGATGGTCACCTTATCTTTGATAAAGGAGGCAAGAATATACAATGGAGAAAAGACATCATCGTCAATAAGTGGTGCTGGGAAAACTGGACAGCTACATGTAAAGAATGAAATTAGAACACTTCCTACCACCATACCAAAAAATAAACTCAAAATGGATTAAAGACCTAAATATAAGGCCAGACACTATACATCTCTTAGAGGAAAACATAGGCAGAACACTCTATGACATAAGTCACAGCAAGATCCTTTTGACCCAGCTCCTAGAGAAATGGAAATAAAAACAAAAATAAACAAATGGGCCCTAATGAAACTTAAAAGCTTTTGCACAGCAAAGGAAACCGTCAATAAGACAAAAAGACAACCCTCAGAATGGGAGAAAATATTTGCAAATGAAGCAACCGACAAAGGATTAATCTCCAAAATATACAAGCAGCTCATGCACCTCAATATCAAAGAAACAAACAACCCAATCCAAAAATGGGCAGAAGACCTAAATAGACATTTCTCCAAAGAAGATATACAGATTGCCAACAAACACATGAAAGGATGCTCAACATCACTAATCATTAGAGAAATGCAATCAAATCTACAATGGGGTATCACCTCACACCAGTCAAAATGGCCATCATCAAAAAATCTTCAAACAATAAATGTTGGAGAGGGTGTGGAGAAAGGGGAATCCTCTTGTGCTGTTGGTGGGAATGTAAATTGATACAGGCACTATGGAGAACAGTATGGAATTTCCTTAAAAAACTAAAAATAGAACTACCATATGACCCAGCAATCCCACTACTGGACATATACCCTGAGAAAACCATAATTCAAAAAGAGACATGTACCACAGTGTTCATTGCAGCTCTATTTACAATAGCCAGAACATGGAAACAACCTAAATGTCCATCAACAGATGAATGGATAAAGAAGATATGGCACATATATACAATGGAATATTAGTCAGCCATAAAAAGAAACGAAATTGAGTTATTTGTAATGAGGTGGATGGACCTAGAGTCTGTCATACAGAGGGAAGTCAGTCAGAAAGAGAAAAACAAATACTGTATGCTAACACATATATATGGAATAAAATGAAAATGGTTCTGATGAGCCTAAGGGCAGGACAGCAATAAAGACCCAGATGTAGAGAATGGACTTGAGGACACGAGGAGGGGGAAGGTTAAGCTGGGACGAAGTGAGAGAGTGGCATGGACTTATATATACTACGAAATGTAAAATAGATAGCTAGTGGGAAGCAGCTGCATAGCACAGGGAGATCAGCTCGGTGCTTTGTGTCCACCTAGAGGGGTGGGATAGGGAGGGTGGGAGGGAGATGCAAGAGGGAGGGGATATGGGGATATATGTATACGTATAGCTGATTCACTTTGTTATACAGCAGAAACTAACACACCATTGTAAAGCAATTATACTCCAATAAAGATGTTAAAAAAAAAAAAAGAAGAAATGAAGAAATTGAGGAGAGGTAACTTGCCAGAGATCACACATCTAGTTAGGTGTGGAGCCAGGAGCCAGACTCAGGTCATCTAACTCCAGCTTCTTTACCCACTGGGCCACACTGCCTCAAGGCACTGTCTTTATTCATTCACTCATTCATGTAACAAATATTCATTTAGTGCCTACCTCATAAGACAAGGCCCCTACCCTTTTGGGGAAGTCAAATAATTTGAAAGGAGTATGGTGTCATGACAGGCACAGACAATGGGAGTAATGAAAAAATACATAACCCAGTCTGGAGGACACGAGAGAACGTCCCCAGTGAGAAGTGATATCTAAGTGGGGTCTTAAACAAGCAGGCAAAAAAGAAGCTGTGGGGTAAGGATGAGCTTCCCGAAGAAGAGAGAATTACAGGTGCAGGGGGCAGGAGGAGAGAGAGAGAAAAAAAGGTCTATAGGTAACTCTTAAGTGGGCAATGTAACCAGGACATAGAGTAGAGGTGAACGTGTATGAGAGCGGCTGGAGGGCCAGGCAGAGGCCAGATCATGCTCCCCGAGTCTGAGGATGCCCTTGAAAGATACTAAGCAAATAGGAGTAGCTTTCTCTTGAGAAAAAGATTGCTCTGGCTTAAGTGTGTTAAAAGACTGGAAAGTGAGGACCAAGAAGACTAGACAGGAGACTGATCTGGTCATTGGAACAACAGATTTTGATTGTCTGAACTGAGCTGACAATGGAGGTAGTAAGAAGTGGCAGATTATTGTCTTGTGATGTAAAGCTAGGTCGCACAAAAATAATGAAGCACAAATACTATATGTATGATGAACACTACTTATAACACACATACACGCACCACAGATATATTTTTAAATAATTACTCAAAACCATCCAAGAGAAAAACATCCAAGAACAAAGGGATTATATTTAAGAATGAAAAAAGAGAGGATAAATTAGGAAGAAATCATTAAGAATTCATTAAATTGTAGTTACTGCAAATAGTCATGTCCCAGAGTAAATCTCAAGGGATCAGTTTTTCCTGCCACTGATAAGTAAAGGAAATCCTAACAAAAACGAACAAGAAAGGATTGCACAATTTGGTACAATTAAAAAAAGAGAGATGATTGATTCGAGGTACGCAACAGCCAAAATCACGTAGGCACAGCTTCCAGAAATTGAAGCACAGGATAAACACGTGCCAGGAGGCTGCACCCAAATTCCAACTACTCCTGTTACATAAATTTTCTTCCACCTTCCCTTGGCTCATTCCAGCAGAAAACAGGATTCCTGAAATCAGTCATGAGTCCTAAGTTTGCCCCATCCTCTGACATCCATGTCTCTTCATGCCTCTTCCCTCCTACACTTTTGGAATTGTATTTTAAATACTTACTAAATTTTATTGATTTAGGGTGTCTCTCATTTGTGAATACCACTGCACAGCATCACTTTATGTATAAATGGTCAAAACAGGACTAGATCTTTTTTTTATCTTTAATAATATCTTCTTTTTTATTAATTTTTATTGGAGTATAGTTGCTTTACAATGTTGTGTTAGTTTCTTGCTGTACAGCAAAGTGAATCAGTCATATGTATACATATGTCCACTATTTTTTGGATTTCCTTCCTATTTAGGTCACCACAGAGCCCTGAGTAGAGTTCCCTGTGCTATACAGTAGGTTCTCGTTAGTTATCCATTTTATACATAGTATCAGTAGCGTATATATGTCAATCCGAATCTCCCAATTCATCCCACACCCCCTTCCCCCCTTGGTAACCATAAATTTGTTCTCTACATCTGTGACTCTATTTCTGCTTTGCAAATAAGTTCATCTCTACCATTTTTCTAGATTCCACATATAAACGATATTATATGATATTTGTGTTTTTGCTTTGTTTGTTTAGCCATGCTGCGCGGCATGTGGGATCTTAATTCCCTGACCAGGGATCGAAAAGCAGGACTAGCTCTTAGCATCTTTCCTTTGTGGTCCATCCTCATTCTCACTGGAATGCCTCAGTGTTAATGAACTAAGCATGGCTACAAAAGGCAGGGCAGTGGAAGGACTAACATTTACTGAATATCTCCTATGCACTAGGCTCTGAGATGGATGCTCTTCATATGGTATCTTATTGTTTTAGTTCTCATATCCCATGAAGGAAGTGGGATTATCTCCATTTTACAGTTAAGGTTACCATTTAGAAACTTTCCCCAAAGTACTCAGATCTTTACTACCAAAGTCAGGTCTAGAACCTCAGTCTGATTCCAAAGTCTACATTTTTTCTGCTACATCACATTCTAAAGTCCTTTAGTCTAAAGTCCTCAGGAAAAAAGAATATTTTCTTCCTTCGTACTTTGGAAGGACAGCAATAGGATTAAAGAAAAATTTTAAAGAAACTGGTCCCCTGAAAAATGGCAAAATAGGAAATATTTTATAAAGGTCACTTCCTTTGAAAAATCCCAAGAACTCTGCATTTTGTTCATGTTGCAATTTAAGTAAAAAGGTATTTTTTGAACTTTAATTAAGAATTCATTAAGGTATTTTTAAAAAACTGTAACCATATGGAAAAATATTGGTATTCTTGAACAGAGGCAGTGGTATAGAAATATGAAAATAGGTTCCTTAGTCAGACAGAAATCCTGCAATCCTGACTTTGCAATTTATGAACTACATAGCTTTGGGCCAGTTATTCAACCTCCCGGACCATTAGTGTCCAGCTCTGAAAGATGTAGGTAATAGAACTTCTTTGTGTGTTTGCTGTGAAGAGTAAATAATAGAAGTAAGGAGCGTAGCATAGTCCCAGCATATTATAGGTGTTCATAAATTATAGGCATAAGTTGAATATCATTATTTTTTAACTGCGGGTGATTCAACTGTGCAGCCAAGTGTAAAAAGTGGCAGTCTGAACTATTACACATAGAATGGATGGATAACAAGGTCCTACTGTATAGCACAGGGAACTATATTCAATGTCCTGGGATAAACCATAATGGAAAGGAATATAAAAAGGAATGTCTATATATGTATAACTGAGTCACTTTGCTGTACAGCAGAAATTAACACAACACTGAAATGAACTATACTTCAATTTTAAAAAAAAAAGAAAAGAAAAAAGAATTTCAGTAAAAAGTGGAAGCTCTGCTCAGTGGTTTAAAAAAATACTGATGCCTTGGTGCACATCCAAGAAATGTTGATTCATTTGCTCTTAGGTGAGGCCTAGGTCCTGAAATCTTGAAAACCTCCACCATGTGATTCTAATGTCCTGCAAAGTTGAGGCTGTCTGGGATAGAACAGTAGTGGTGGTAAATCGTGGTGGCAGCAGGGGATGGAATGAAGACTCCAAGCCCTCCTAATAGCTTTGACACATCATAGGGAAGGTAGCATGTGGACACCTGTTACACAGGAGGCATTGTTTATTGGTCAGTGCTGGCCAGACATGCTGTGGCAATCTGCCAAAAAGAGGTCTGCAGCCTACCCCCATCCCATGTAGGGAGACTCCACTCTCCCTTCTTGTTAGCCCATACCAGAGGGAAGAACAAGGCAGTGGGAATTTTAAAATTTTTGTTGGGGAGAAGAGTATTTCCCCATTTCTTCCTCTAAGCCATAAAGAAACAGGCTTATCCATACCAGGGAGAAGATAATCTTTACACCAAAATTGAAATTTTAAAATGAATAAGACTGAGTTTTACATACATTTCTGATTACCTATCACTGTGTACCATATCATTCTAAAATGTAGTGGCATAAAATAGCAACTATTTTATTATGCTTGCCTACGTGGATCAAGACTTCAGAAAAGCATAATGGGGATGTTTCTCTGTTCCACAGTGTCTGGGGCCTCAGCTGGAAAGTCTCAGTCAGTTATTTTCACTAACATAACTGATACCTAGCCAGGGATAATTTAATGGCTCAAATTTTGACCAGAGTTAAATAAGGCTTCTGCCTGATACTTGAGCTTCCTTGCAGCATGGCAGCTTCCAGCTAGTCAAACTTATTATGTGGTCTAGGACTCCAAGAAAAAATGTCAGCTGGTATTTTATAACCTCAGAAATCACATAGCAATTACTTCTGTGATTCTCTGATGGTCAAAGCAGTCCCAAGATCACCCAGATTCAAGGAGAGGGAACAGAAACAACACCTGTCAATGGTAAGAGAGTCTTGGAGAATTTTCCGATACCTAAATAGGTCTGAGCTAATGCCCAGAGTGACAGGAAGTTAGAGACTCTGGCCAAGATGTTGGTAAGAGACAACATACCAAGCAGGAGGTAAGATTGTTATACAGTGCATTTGGGAAGGAAGAAGTTATTAAAATAAAAGTTTTATGTTTATGCCATATCCCTTTGAGAATCCTCGATAAACCACTTACAACAATATTCCATATGCAAGAAGAAACCAGAATCCATACACTTATGTGAAGACAAAACCCAAGAAATCTATCATTTAGATATGACCCGTTGCCACATGCTTGCCTCTCAGCTTAAGAGTCAGTTTCCTCTGAAACATTGACTAATTAAGAATATTCTGAATTAGGTATCTTTTCAAAGTTAAAATAAAAGTTAGAATTTTCCGTTATAAACCTCTTTATAAATCTTATTTGTACATAACCCTGCCAAATATACTGCGATGCGTTAGCATAATTTACCCCTTGTCTCAAATTTTAGGAAAATAAGTGTCTCTCTCAAGATCACAAAATGAATGTATACAAGCCTCATATTTTAACATATGACCCAAGATAGGTGCTACTTGGAAAACAATGGATACTTCCTGAAATAGTATATCTTGTTAAAAAAATGTTTTGAACAGTCCTTTACAAACTGAAATAGGGAAAGCAGGTGATTGCATGCCTTCGCCTATAGCTGGTAGTTGCAATCTGCTGCACTCTTTTTCCTAGAGAGATACTAACTGTGAATCATACCAGCTCCTGCTTTGAACACAGCCCACAGACGCTGTGAGCAGATGGGCTTTTTGGCACTAGAACCGCCCTTTGCTGTCCACCACAGGTGAGTAGTAGGTACCCCCTTAAATAAGCCACAACTGCTAATTCAAGAACTAGCCAATTATGAACATGACAGCCAACTCATGGCAGCATGCTATACATATTTAAAGAAAGCTGACAGTCTTTGGACTCTACTTAAGTAAAGTAGTTTACACATATTAGAAGATGGTAGCCAATCACTGTATCAACAATCATGCCAGTTTTCATAATTGTATGTTACCTACAAAACAAATTAGGAACCCTTTCTTCAAATAGGTAAACATTGCAAATGAGATTGTAAGATTTTCAATTACGGTGGTAGCAGAAAACACTGTGCTACAACAAAGGTGGGAATTAAGAACATGAGAAAACACTCAAAGAGATGATAGGCCACACTAATTTCAGCCAAATATGTGTGAAGAACTCCAACCCATATGTAAGGAGACATGAGTTCCCCTTAAACCTCAAAACCCCCATAAGGGATCAGGCAGACAATTGAAACTACACCCTGTGTAGTGTGTGTGCACACAGTGGGATGGAAGTCTAGGGTGGGAGAGAGAGAGAAGGAAGAGTATTCATTTTTTGTGGGACACACCATCCATAGCTTAAAAGACTTCTGAAGGATGTGGGGAAAATGGAACCCTCACACGTGCTGGTGGGAATGTAAAATGGTTTAACCATTTTGGAAAAACAGTCCTGCAGTCTCTTAAACCATAGGCCAGCAATTCCACTGTAAGGACTTACACAAAAGAAATGAACGTATGTGTGAATGTTCACAACAGAATTACTCATAGGAGCCAAAAACCGGAAACAACCTAAATGTCCTCCAAGTGGTAAATGGATAAACAAAATTTGGTACATTCATACAATGGACTACTACTCATCAATAAAAAGAATGAACTACTGATACATGAAAAAACATGAAGGAACCTTAAAAATATTATACTAAGTAGAAAAAGTTAGACACAAATGACTACATAGTCTATGATTCAATGTACATGAAATTTTTAGTGAGGGCAATATTTGGAGACAGAAAACAGACAAATGGTTGCCTGGGGCTAGGAGTAGGAGTGGGAAATTACTGCAAACGGGCAGCTGTGAACTTTTTATTGTTTGACAAAAGTGTTTTAAGTGTCCAGGTTTTCATCAAAAATTACGAGTCATACCAAGAACCAAAAAGACCTTCAACCAAATAAAAATGACAATCAGTAGATGAAAACACCGAGATGACAGAGTCTTAAGGAGTTACTTAAAATTTTTCAGTAATACATTATATATTTTTAATAGGATGGTGGCTTGGTGACTTTAGAAATTAATAAATCACTTAACAATTCACCATTTGAGATGAACAGATAAATAAATGGTAGTAAATCTGTACAGTAGGATATACTTAACAATAAAAGGGAACAAACCAGTGATATATCTGACAATGTGAATGAATCTGAAAAACATTATGTTGAACAAAAAACTCTGGATGTTAAAAAAATACATACTCTGTGATTCTATTTAAGTGAAACACTAGGAAAACTGATCTACAGTGATAAGAGAATATCAGTAGTTGCCTGGGAAACTGGAAGGCTGGAAGACAGTTTTGGATGTGATGGAAATGTTGTAGATCTTGACCGTGGTGATGGCCACTAATTTGTGACTAGGCTCAGTCTTCCAGGTGTGCATCTGGGCTCTGTCATTTACCTAGGCAGGTTAGTTAACCTTTCTGGGCCTCAGGTCCTTCACCTGTAAAATGGGCATCATAATAGTAGTGTCTAGTGCATAAGGTTGTTGTAATTGTTAAGAAATGGGTTAATAAATATGAAGATGTCAGAGTGCCTGAGAGATAGAACTGTCTAGATGTGTTAGCCATTATTGTTGTTAACAAAGAACAAAGTTATATAGGCGTAAGGATGTTTGTTACAGTGGGGTTTTAAAAAGTAAAAACTGGCTTGCATAGAAGTGGAAGCTATGATGCTTTCACCTGATGGAGTATTTTGGAGTCATTACCTGCACTGCTGAACATTAGAGAACCTGTTAGTATAACTTGTGGTGTTAATAGTTCACATGAGAAAAATCAGGTAAACATCTCAACAAATGCAGAAAATAAATGACATAAAATCCAACATCCAATCCTTATATAAAGCAAAATAGGTCAGTTTTTATAATCACATCAAAAGCCAGCATCAAATTTAATAATAAGACTTTAAGTTTTCCATTCAAATTACGCAAACAAAACAAAGGTGCTATCACCACTACTACAATTCATTGTTCTGGAAGCAAAATTCAATATAATCAAATAAGAAAAGTAAATAAGGACTCTACATACTGGAAAGGAATATACATAATTGTCATTATTAGAGATTATATGATTGCATAAAAGGTTGAACTAAAGTGGCTGGTTAAAAATGTCATTTATAAAAATGAATAGTTTTCCCACATATAAGTGATATTTAGGGAAAAATAATTAAACAATCTCTCAAAAGCAAAACAAATAATCAGGAATCATCTTAAGAGTGAATGTGCAGAACAAATACGAAGAAAATATTACAACTTTGCTGAGGAGACATAAAAGGAAAGTTGAATAAATGTTCCTGTATTATTATCAACTCAATCTTCAAAGAAAATCAATCAAAAAGGAACAAGACTTTGGGAGGTATTTGACAAAACTATATTAAATTCATCCAGAAGATTAAATACACCAGAATAACCAGGGGAAAAAATTTTTTGGAGAAAATAAAATGAGAAAGGACTTATTTTATCAAAGGTTAAAACATAAAATTCCAGGAGCTACAACATTTAGTGGCAGGACTAGTATATTAGTGATCTATTGCATAACAAATGTCCCCAAAACATCAGCTTACACAACACAAGTTTTTGTCTCATCATTTTTGTGAGTCAGGAATCTAGGCATGGTTTAGCTGGGTTTTCTAACTCTGGGTGTCTCACAAGGCTACAATCAAAGTATTGTCCAGGGACATGGTCATCTCAAGACTCAACTAGGGAAGGATCTGCTTCCAAGCTCACTCATTTGGCTGTTGGAAAGATTCAGTTCCTCACAGGCTGTTGACTAGAGATCTTCCTCATTTCCTTGCCATATGCCCTCTCCATAGGGCAGCTCACAACATGGCAGGTGGCTTCACCAAAGCAAGCAAAGAAAAGGGAGAGGAAGGGAAGCAGGGGAAAAGTGTCAAGGGAAAAGTGTATCACTTTGAGTCCTAATAGGAAATTGATGGTGCACTCAAATTGGGTAGTTTGAGTAGAGTTCAATAGGCTGTTCACAAAGGTAGAGCACAGTGTAGAGAAACAAGCAAGGCTAGTTCAGTATCCTAGGACTCAAATAGCAAGAAAGGGAGCAGATATCAGAGGAGGAAGGTAGGAACTTGGGAGAGAGAGAGAAAGTTTGAGAGAAGAAGCCAGCCTCCAGCAAGCAGACCAGAAAGAGCCTGGGGAGTAAATACCCCAACCTCTTACTGCTTCCTCTTTCTAGCTTCCTGCAGCTGCTCCCATTGGCTGAACCCAACAAAAAGCTAGAAGCACATTGATATGATCCACATGCAGATCAGTCTCCCAGGGAACAAGCAAGGTGGAGAGTGGTAGAGAGTGGAACTGGAGGGGCCCATGGAAAACATTCTTCATAGCAGAGTGTCATTTTCTAATCCACACAAAAGTGTCACAGAGTTGGCAGCTATCTTAGTACCCACATTTTATAATTGCAAGAAAACAGAAATAATTTAAATGTTCATAACTGAATTAATGTACATGATACAACAGAATGCTATTGAGCTTTCTTTAAAGAAATTACAGTTTATTTTATTTTCTTTATTTTTTAATTTTTATTGAAATACAGTTGTTTTACAATGTTGTGTTAGTTTCAGATGTATAGCAAATGATTCATATATATATATATATAAATCTTTTTAGATTCTTCTCCATTATAGGTAATTATAAGATATTGAATATAGTTCTCTGTGCTATACAGTAGGTCCTTGTTGGTTATCTATTTTATATACAGTACTGTGTATATTTTATCCCAAACTCCTAATTTATCCTTCCCCCCACTTTTCCCCTTTGATAACCATAAGTTTGTTTTCTATGTCTGTGAGTCTATTTTTGTTATATATACAATGGAATATTACTCAGCCATAAAAAAGAATGAAATAATACCATTTGCAGCAACATGGATGTACCTACTAAGTGAAGTAAGTTAGACAGAGGAAGACAAATATCATATGATATTGCTTATATGTGGAATCTAAAAAAATGATATAAATGAACTTCTGAGCTTTTTCAAAAAAGACAAATGAGGAAAATGTTTATGGACTGGTCTGAAAAAGGAACCAAGACATTTTAATATGTTAAATAAAGTATGAATGATTCTCTCAATGTATGTGTGCACTTCTAATAACATGTAATGTGGAAAATATTACATTATATAAGAATAAACTTTTATACACCTGGAAATTTCTAGAAGGATACCTGAAACTCTTAAAAGTGGTTCACTCTAGGGAGTGACAGGAAGGCGGAAGGGACTGTTGGAAGGAGGAGAGAATAGGAGACTTCACATTTTCATTTTATATTACTCATAATAACAAAACAAAACTTAAAAGTTTACTTTGGCAAAAACTCTTTTTAGTATTCTTTACCAGAGATGTAATAATACTGTGAAAATACAGATGATATAATATTAAGGCCTGGCAAAATTTCATACACAATATGATTATAAAAATATTTTTTTAAAAATATACAGGGGAAAAAACATCTTTAAAAAGGAAACACCAGACATTACCAGTGGTTGTGTGTAGGTGAGATTACTGGCATGTTTTAACTCTTTGTATTTCCTAAATGCTTTTAATGAGAATATGATACTTTTACAATGGAGAAAGGAAATATTCTAAAATCATGGTTTTAAACTTTTAAAGAAGTGGAAATCACTTTCAAATGAATTCTTATGCAGAACCCCAATCATAAGAATAATATTTAAATATTTTCTAGATGAATTTTGAATGTTCAAAGTTAAAAATATTGGGGAACATCAAATATAATAAGATATTAAAGCATCTTCAATCTCATTACATAAAGATACAGAAAAGTGGGTATTGTTATCAGTCATCACTGAATGTTTAAAAAAAAAGTACAAACACATTATTAGTACTTTTTTAAACCAAGTTCTGATTTCTCAGTTTTGTTCTTCATTGGACAAAGAAACAGATTCTAGGAAAATTTTGAAAGCTGGAAATGTTAAGTTTAAACATGAGAATAAATAGAATTTTTAGTCCTAGCTTAAGCTGAATAGGTAGTTTAGTTCTAAAAATCTCTACATATAGTCTTCTTATCAGGAGAGAAAAGATGGTTATAAATTGCACTATTTCAAGAGTTTGGATGGAACCCCAGATTTCTAGAATCTGGAAAAGGAGAAAGACAAAGGAATGTTTGTCTTTTTCTTTAGTGATGCTCACTCCCACCCACATAGCTCTCCACAAAGAATGAAAGCCATGTGAAAATTCTTTTTCTCATTTATGACTAAATGAAACATTAGAACACTTGCTGTAAGATATAATTTTTAAGGGAAGGTTAGCCAGTCTTCTTGGAAGAAGAAATGAAATCATCCAAAAAAAGCACTTTGGAAACTATGATGAAAATGGGGAAATAAGCCCTTCCTCTTGTGAATAAAGATTCAGTGTTACTGTATCTAGTAGTGAATAAGCTGAAAATAGAAACTGTTAAACAGGGAGCTTAATGTCTGTCGATACAAGAAAGATAAGTTTACATAAAATTTACTACCCAAATTAGAAGTCCATGTTACCAAAAGACAAAAATTCTATTGGAAAAAAAAATAATAATCATTCAGTACTATGCATTCTACTATTTGCTATTTCCTTTACGTGAACAAGAATCATTACATCGTAAAGGGGAAATGGCTAACTGGGTGCTGCATGAAATAGCATTGGATAACTTTTATCTTTTATTAACTCAAGAACTGTAGAGTTATAAGGGATTGAGATGTACAGCATAAACCTAAGTTTTTCCATTGGGAGATTGTAAAACCCACATTCTGAACAGAGGTCAAAATAAAGTTCACTGCCTGCATTTCCTCACCTTCTTTATCATAAGGATTTTGAAGTATGAGAAAGCTTCATGTGGACATTCTTAGGAAAGATGAAAAAATGTTTTTCATTTTTCCCCTTGCACAATCAATTAAAATATGAATTTTAAATGTAAAGTGTGAATATAGCTATAATTTCTGATTTTTAAAAAATTATTTTAATAGGCTTTATTTTTTAGGGCAGTTTTAGGTTCAAAGCAAAATCAAGAAGAAGGTGCAGATATTTCCCACATACCCCCCGCCCTCACTCATGCATAGTCTTCCAGCTTCTCCATTATCAACATCCCCCCTCCCAACCAAGAATGTACATTTGTCACAATTGATGAACCTACTTTAACACATAATCATCGGAAATTCGTAGTTTACATTAGGGTTCACTCTTGGTGTTGTACATTCTATGGGTTTGAACAAATGCATAATGACATGTATTTCCCATTTTAGTATCATACAGAGTAGTTTGTCCTAAAAATTCTCTGCGCTCCACCTATTCATTCCTCCCTCCCCTGATCCCTAGCAACCAATGAACTTTTTGTCGTCTCCACAGTTTTGCCTTTTCCAGAATGTCATACAGGTAGAATCATACAGTACATAGCCTTTTCAGGCTGGCTTCTTTCAATCGGCAATATACATGTAAGTTTCCTCCATGTGTTTTCATGGCTTGATAGATTTTCTTTTCTTAACACTGAATAATATTCCATTGTCTGGATGTACCATAGTTATTTATCCATTCACCTACCAAAGGACATCTTAGTTGCTTCCAGTTTCAATGGTTATGAATAAAACTGCTTTAAACATCTGCAGTTTTTTGTGTGAATGTAAGTTTTCAGTTTCTTTGGTTAAACACCAAAGAGTGCAATTCCTGGATTATATAGTAAGAGTATGTTGAGTTTTATAAGAAATCACCAAACTGTCTTCCAAAGTGACTGTACCATTTTGCATTCCTACCAGCAAAGAATGAAAGTTCGTTTTGCTCCACATCCTTGTCAGCATTTGGTGTTGTCAGTGTTCTGGATTTTGGCCCCTTTCAAAGGTATGTAGTAGTATCTCACTATTGTTTTAATTTCAGTTTCCTGATGACATGTAATGTGGAGCATCTTTTCTTATGCTTATTTACCATCTACATATCTTCTTTGGTGAGGTGTCCAGTGTTAGTTCTTTTTTTTTTTTTAATTGACATATAGTTGATTTACAGTGTTGTGTTAACCAGTGTTAGTTCTTGGGAAAAATACTCCTCAGAAGCATAGTCAAATCCCTTTCTGCAAAAGCACAGCCTCAAGAGTGGTCGGTCAACCTCAAATTAATATCCCTGCATAAATTTCACAAAGCTTTCAAGTGAAGAAATTCTTTCCTTTAGAAGAAAATCTGGGGTTTGCTAAGCCAGCAAATGGCTTGAAATATGAAAACCTGGATTTCAGACTCTGCTCACTCTTAGAAGCTTTGAGCAAGACACAACTTCACTTGACCTCAGTTGCTTCATTTCTAAATCAACAGGTCCCAGATGACTATCACATCCCATAACTCCCACCGACATCATCCCATAAATACTTGTTCTAACAAATCCAAGTTCAGGGGAAGATTGTTCTGTAGCCCGGTTCTGTGTTTCCTCCTAACATCTTTTCCCGCAAGATCACTTTTTTAAACATTTCAGCTTGTTCAAGATAATGCCCTATGATAAACCTATAAGATAATTATGTCTCTTATAGCCAAGCATTCTAAACAGATACCTTTTAGCTAACGGTGTAGCCTACACACTGCTTGTTCTTAATAAATATTTGCTAAAATGCATTAAAGAGTATAATCTGAACCGTTTGTCTTCATAATTACTAAAAAGCATCAAATTAAAATGTGGGTTATATTTTCTTAAACCATTTCTCATGAATACAAAATTTGAATTGGGTAGAAATAATAAATTTTAGGTATATTCATGAAACATTTCTCAAAATCATTGGCAAGTCACAACATTATATCTTTGCAGCATACTACTATATTATGTTACTACCCAGCTGTAGTAGCATAATATGACCTTTAATAGGAGTAGTATTCTTATCATAAAATTTGACTAAATATCTACCAAAAAGCTCAAAATCCTAGGTTTAAAAGAAAATATTAGTAGAGATAAATTTGTGTGCATATTTTTAACATTTGACTGATACCGTTTGGAATGAAAGAATATAGGATTTCCAGGCCAGCTCTGTCCCTGTAAGCTGTAACTTTGGGCAATTGATTTTAACCAGTGGCCATCACTTAATAATGGTCCTCATAGTTTGGTGTGTGGAGAGTAGAAAAAATACACGGAATCCCAATTTAACTCAGATTTTTGTGCTGATGGCACAGGAAGTTCGGTTCTTTTGTGACAGTTAGCTTGATGGCTCTGAGAAACAGCTTGGGAATGGCATCAAACCACCACAATGTGTTTTGTTGTAATGGAGGTGGTGGAGGTCATTGTGGTTTCAGTGGCTGAGTTTGCAGAGAGTGGGCAGAGAGCAAAAAGTCACCGAAATTTATCTGCCCACGCTCTGCTATAAGGTGAAAGTGTGAAGCTTCTCTGAAGTTGCAAGTGTGAGATCATTTGCATCTCCGACAACCCTGGGTCAGGTCCATGCTTCCAACAGTGGATCTTTTGGATGTTTACAGAAACATATGCCTAAAACAAGTTCACCCTCTTCGGCTGCCAGGATGAATGCCCCCATGGAGCAGGTCTGAGCTGTTTTTAGGGTCATGGCTCGGGCAAGCTGTTGAGAAATGTGGCCTACTGTGTACAGGATTCCTGATATAGGTAATTAGGGCTGATGGTCCAGTTTTCAGAACTCTCCCAAATTAGAGGAGGCTCATGCTAGGTCTGGTCTTGCCCAGCTCTCTCATCATTGTTTCCTGTCTCTCTGGTAAGGGTCCTGAGGAGATGCTTGCCAAGACGAGCACGTGGAGAGACCCACTTACCCTAGTAGATGGCAGATCAGAAACAGAAACTCAGTTGCCTGAGCTTTCGTCTAGCGTATTTCGCAACCACACTTGGGGAGGGTAAATAAACCATTATTATTTATTCATTTGCCTATGAAAATAATATTTTAACTCTTCTGCTGGATGGAGTATGCATCAACACAGAACCCTTTGCCGTATGCCCTGCTTTGTGTACAGTCTGGCCACAGACTTCTTTTGGAAGCTCCTAGTTTAGCTTCTTTCGATTTACAAGACATCACGTGGAGGTTCCTGAGGAACGATGTGTTAAAATACTTGAAGTACCCTAGGCCTCATCTTCCTAATCTTTAACACACCTCTTTTAACAAAATTGATTTACATTTTTCAACCATGAAAATATAAGAACTCACTGTGGTTGTGAGTTCTGGAAACCATCCTTCTTGAAAGTACTTACTTTTTTTGAGTCTTTAAAATATCCAAGTATAATTACAAGACATGAAATCCTAAATATCAAATAATGGGATACTACTTTTGTCTTCCTCCACAATTTTGGGGGTTTCTCGCTCTTTCATACAACTGCTGATTGATTGAGAGAGGAGTCCCTTGACTTTCTAATTTTTTATTAATAAAGCATGAAAGAATTGTTGCCATTAAAGATGAATCCAAAATAAATAAATAAATAAATAATAAATTAAAAAAAAAAAAAAAGATGAATCCAAACCCTTAAAGGGATGGTAAATATGGGCAGAGACATAAAAAATATGGGAAGAAATGGGACCCCCTCCACCTTCTAAAGTTCAAAAGGACCCATATGAAATGGAAACACATAGTGTTAGAACAAAAAGGGACTTAGAAAATATCTACACCCCCCCCCCACCCAGCTTTCCATTTCATAGAGGAGTACACTGAGGGAAGCAGTTTGGCCCACGTCAAAAAAGCCCTTTGTGACCAAAGTAGAACCAGAAAATAGATTTCCTGTTTCTTTCCATTAAACCAGACCTCCATTACCTAAATCAGGGTAAGTCAATGGTGTTCTAGAAGAAAATCTGCATTCCACTCCACCTTTTTGTCCATAGCATTCAATCTTGTCCTTTGTTTCACAATGTAGAATGAATAAAGGGGAGATAAAACAAGGGAAATATTGCAACTGGTGAGACATGGTTACTTCCTTATTGCAGTGGGTATAGAAATAAAATATAGGGTGTTCCACAAAGTCAGGAAACATAGGATAAAAAACTCACTGTCAAAAATGCCTCAGTTATATTGTCAAACAGCTTAGTCTGTATTTCTTCAATTTTCAGACCCCTTAAAAAGTATAATGATTATACTAATGCCCTGTACTTCCAGAATTTTTGGACAGTCAGTAGTATTCTATTAGAGTTTTTTTTTTCCATTTTAGCAAATAGGCCCATTGCTTTAAATCTAGAGCAAATCCACCTCACTTGGAAGCATCTTGAGCCTATTATTTGACAATATAACTAACATATTCTTTAAAAGTGTATCCTATATTTCCTGACTTTGTAAATACAATATAGAATGGGGACCAAAAGACAAACAGCAAAAATTTATTTGTCAAGAGATGCAGTAGATGAATAATGTAAGCTGGCTTATACAAGTGCCTAAGACCTTTTGAAAAATGCTGAATATGTAAAACTATGCTCTGATACTTTTGAACTACTTAAGCCTTAAAAAATACCAAGCTCATTTTTTTTTAGAATGTGCTGTTTTGATGCTAGAGTTTAAGCTCCCCAAGGGTAAAGGGGTATATGTCAGTTTCATTCACGGTGAGTTCCCAACAGTTGGAAATGTGTCTTGGCACATAGAAAGCATTCAATAAATATTTTTAAATGAATGCTACCATAACATGGAAAAAGGATTACTTCGATTTGGCTAGTGAAACAAACAACAACTCATCTGAACATGGAGCAGTAGAGCAAAATCCCCAGCGACTCTTGCTCAAGGATGAGTTGCATAATGAGAATCTCTCTGACCTTGTAAGTTATCTAGAAATTAAATCAAATATGTCAGCTTAACAAAGACACCATGGTGAGTTATCTTGCAAATTCATCTTCTGCATGTCTAAGGAAATACAGCCCCTTTTGACAGACAGCCACAATTCATGGTTTCATGATATAATTGACATAATTGCAGCACTTAACATAAGTTTTTCTTACTTTTGGATAGCTCTTACCATTCTCTAATGCACAGTGTATATTTTTAGAAGAGGATATAAACAGTGAAGAACAAACATCATAATTATACCACGTATGTTCACATCATTCTTTTTAAAGGAAAATTTCCTCATTGTAAGTAAGTTATTGTCAAATATATCTATATTATAGAAGCCTAATTCTGAGAGGCTGCTACTTTCATTGGTAGGATGAAAGAAAGGCACTAAGGGAATCTAATGATTTATAAAGAAACTGAGAAAGTGGAAACTATTGGGAATTAAAATAAGACAGACGAACCAAGCTTTGAGTTTCTATGGTATCAGTAACTACCACTTTGCAGTTGGAGGTGGAGACTCTCCTCCACCTGCCTGACATACTTTCTGGAAAAGCCTAGGTTGAGGTGTGAGGTATGTAGGCGGGGGCCCCAGAAAAGAATTATGAAGAAGAGTTGTGTTCATTTTGAAACAAAGCAGTGTGTAGATCATAGAAGAGCTACTGATGGAGGCGTGGGCAGAAAACCCAGGCAACTTGACTGTGAAAATGCCAACCCAAGTGGCTGCATCTCAAGAAAGAGAATTTTATGTTAAATCAATCTCTTTGGGACATGAAATAGAATCTTTTTTTCCTTAACAATATCTTTTTTCCCAAGCATGAGTTGTAGAATCAAAGAACCATTGTTCTCATCTGAGTCTCACCACTGGCCAATGGTGGGGCGCTGGGCAAGTCTCTCTCTGGTCCTCTGTTCTGCATCTCCAAATCGGAGAGAACAGTTCCTCTTCTCATGTCTGGAGGGGCCTTTGCACAGCATCTGGCATACAGGAAACCATCAATCAGTGGTGGCTACTCTTTTTCATCTTTTGTATGAAGGGGTACGGAAATTGTTTTTCATTCCTTTTTGTATTTTCCCTTGGTATTTTAATCAAGTTCTTTTTGAAAATATTGAGCTCTATGGGAATTCCCTGGCAGTCCAGTGGTTAGGACTCTGTGCTTTCACTGCTGAGGGCGTGGGTTCAATCCCTGGTCAGGGAACTAGAATCTTGCAAGCTGTGCCGGGTGGACAAAAAATAAAAATATTGGGCTCTACCCAAAGTGCCAACGTGGAGTAAGAAAAGGTGATATTGTCATTGCTTGGATTTGAAAGAGAGTGGCAAATGCAGGGAGTCCTGGCACAGGAGCTGCAGTTCCAAGAGGTATCTCAGCATGAAAGGCAGGGGCACCAAGGAAAGAAGCTGGGGAATCTGGGACAGCTAGTCCTCTCCTTATTAACTGGTCTGCATTAGATATTCTTTTCTTTTCTGGCACTAGACTGTGTGTTCTGTTCATTTATGTGTTTAGTTACTCATTCCATTCAACACAAATGCCAGGCATTGTACTCAGTGTGGGGGAGGGGATAGATAATGGCTGGGAGCCCAAGTGAATTCTTTCAAATCCCAAGATCCAGGAGCGGAACAGACAAGGAAACTGACAAATGTAATGCTGGATGATGAAAGGAAAGGGTTTCAGGAAATGTTCCCATGCAATTCCATTTCTGATAAAAGACCACTAGTTTTGGTGCCAAAACACATGTAGATACGGTAAAATATTTTACTGATATTATGTATTACAATATTTATTGTCTTTCAAAGAGACCAATAAAAAGAAATAATTACAGAAGGGTTTATTCTACTTTATAAGCAAAGATAGTTTGCATATCCAGGAACCATTTTATTTTTTGAAAGAGAGGGAAATTCTCTGATTATTCTACACTGAAATCAGATTCTTCTCCCATTTCAAGTTTTATTATAAGAATTCATCATCATCATCATCATGAAGAACCTAGGGGCAGGACAGGAATAAAGACACAGACGTAGAGAATGGACTTTAGGACACGGGGAGAGGGAAGGATAAGCTGGGACGAAGTGAGAGAGTGGCATGGACTTATATATACCACCAAATGTAAAATAGATAGCTAGTGGGAAGCAGCCACATAGCAGAGGGAGATCAGCTCGGTGGTTTGTGACCACCTAGAGGGGTGGGATAGGGAGGGTGGGAGGGAGATGCAGAGGGAAGAGATATGGGGATATATGTATATGTATAGCTGATTCACTTTGTTATAAAGCAGAAACTAACACACCATTGTGAAGCAATTATACTCCAATAAAGATGTTATTTAAAAAAAAAAAAGAATTCATTATTGCCACAGGTCAGAAGCACCCATCCTCCAAGAAAGTCTAAAAGTGAAGAAAAATAGTTCTTAATTAATTAATCAACCAATCAAGTAACTCATTAAAATCATACAAATAGATGCATTTATTCTTACATCTCACTTTTCTTCCATCTTCTACTTCTTGAACTCATCTTGATGCCCAGGTCTCTGGGTATGTCAATTCCTGCATCTTCTGGCCTGGCTCCAAACCACAGTGATTTTGCAGCTGCAAGAGCACTGCTACAGAGTCAGCCAAAAGAAGAACAAAGTGGACTTCTATAAACACCAAAGCCACCAAATGAAATAAACAGATGAAGTCAAACATATAGAAGCAGCTCACAGTATAGGAGACATGGTTTAAGGCAGGAATCAGGGAACCTCAAGGGAGTTAGTTAGAACAGAGTCAGACTTCATCTTATAAAAGGAATGCTGGTATAGGCCTTCCCTGATGGGAAAACCAAAGAGAACCTTCTCTGTCTCTTTCATATGATAGCCCTCAAGGATAGGAAAGATAAATCTGGGGATCAGAAGCTTTTGTAGAGAGCCTTGCCTTTCTCATGAACTTACATGTCTGGCATATCAGCCTGATGTGATGAATTACGCTATTCTTCCCCATATTGGCTCTCTTCCTTGTAGGGTGATTACACGTCCCAGCCCATTTCCAGGTAACTCAAAGTGCCTCTCTATAGGTGGAGTATACTTCTCCGTCATCTTACCAGGTTTGACCATATGACTTGTCTGAGCCAATGAAATGTAAGCAGAGGTGAGAGTGTGCCAGTTCCAAGCAAGCACTTTGAAGAATCACATTTTTTCAGCCAATTCTGTTTTTCTCTCTGCCACTAAAATAGCACGTCCCAACTAAGCACTGCTCTTTTGCTGGTTCCTGGAAAGAAGGGATACCTGGAGTGGAACTGTAGCCACTGATGAACCACTATCACCATGTAATGCAAGTTGGAAATGAAAATGTGTTAGTGTGAGCCCCTGGGATTTGGAGACTGTGTGTTACTGCAGCTAAACTGACTAATATATCTGATACCACAGAGTAGTAGTACAACTCCATTGGGATAAGCATCTCATCTCTGAGGGCATCCCATCCCTTAAGGGACTTGGATTTTATTCTAAAGATGAGCCAAAGGAGATTAAATAGGATTGGTTCAAGCCCTATATCATCTGTAGTCTGAAAGTACCAGGGATAAAAGAACAATGGTTATACCACGCTAGAAGAGCTGGGTTGCTATAAGGTAAGTCATAGTTATCCTGGCAAGTCATAATTAACTGTTATACATTTCTGGGAGTGGCCATGAACTAGATCAATCTTGAAGGAATGGGGCATAGCACAGGTTTATATTTGCTCCACTACAACCCATTTCTTGGAATCCACAGCAAGTTAATTTGTCCTCCATTCCTGGAATCCAGAGAATAAACACACACAGTCAGGGCTATTAAAGGGCCACTAAACAGAAACTACTTGTTTGGGCTCCCAGTTCTGCAACTGCCTTTATGGCCCCACCTCTTCTTTTTAATTTGTTTGTTTATGGGCTGTTTGACAACTCTACTGCTAAGCCAGTGGCCTTGGGGTGCAATTCCAAATACTTTAAAACTCCAAGTTAGCATGTTGTTTTTTTTCAGATCAATTAAAAGCATTTAAAAGTATCTGGAGCAGAAGCCAAGAGCAACCAAAGTCCTAACCACGTGGACAGGCCTACAGGGACTGACAGGGCCTGACAAACTCCATCCTGCCAGGACCAGCCGGGAGGGGAGAAGAACTGTGATTCAGAAAATGAGTTGGATGGCAGAAAAGCAGGGCTAGGCAGAGGGGATCTGTTCCTAGAATGCCGCTGCCTAATCCAGGAAGGACAGACAGGGCTGGGAAGCTGACCACAAGCATAGCTGCTCCCCAATCCCTGGCAAGCTTAGCTTGGTGGAGGGGCCCAGGCCTCCCGAGAGCAGCAAGCAATGAGCTGACTGGTGCAATCAGAGATGCTATCTACTCTCTTTGGAGTGATTCTTCGGAAGATTAGTAGCAAAGAGGATTCATTCTTCGGCTCCACCCACTGGAGGGGATGACTCACCCTCCGGGACATAAAAGTCTGGAAAGGATGAGTAGAAGAGACTCAGGGAAGGCAAAGCTCGACGGAAGCAAAACAAGTATTTTCCACGGAAGCCCTACCATGGAGCAGCCACAGCCGGCAAGGACGTTAGATCCAGTTTCCTCCATCAGGCCAGTCCCCTTCTTTTACAGATGAAGAAGCTGAGCCCAGAGAGGTGAAATGACCCACCTAACACCATAGCCAGTGAGAGCATGGCAGAGGCAGGGCTGAGGGCCAACATTCCCATCTTCTGCTGAGAGCTCTTTCTTAGTCCCCACACTGGCCTGTCTGCAATAAATATAAGGGCTTTGCAGGAACCCTTAATGTCCAGTCCAGGTCAGCAGTGAGAAGGTGTGACCACCACAGGAAGAGCTTATGACTCTTGTTGCAATTGACAAGTGATCAGCCCAGGACAATCACCTTTCTACTCTAAATTTCCAAAAAGGATAAGGGGATAAGATATTGTTGTATGGATATTATCTACATATTGTGGAGGTGAAAATCAAACCATGTGACCTCCAAACCATTGAAACTTCATATTTGAGAATTCTGCCAAGTCATCCATGTTGTCAGGGATAAGGAGCCTCCCTAATGAGAATTCCATAAAGCATAAGTAAGATACATCACCCTCCGTTGGGGCGGGGGATAGGGAAGGTAAGTGGGTGGAGAGGAAAGGGCCTAGAAGAGGAAGGAAGATGAGGGAAGTGCTTAACAAAAACATTTACTGACAAATAATGAAAACAAAGAACTTGGCTGGGGTGGGTGCTGTTAAATTAGGTTTTCACGTGAGAAACGAAGCAAAGGACTCATCTGAAATCTTTGCAGGGAGAAAAGAGAGCTGTTTTAAAACACTGGAGTGGGACTTCCCTGGTGGCGCAGTGGTTGAGAATCTGCCTGTCAATGCAGGGGACAGGGGTTCGAGCCCTGGTCTGGGAAGATCCCACATGCCGCGGAGCAACTGGGCCCGTGAGCCACAACTACTGAGCCTGCGCGTCTGGAGCCTGTGCTCCGCAACAAGAGAGGCCACGATAGTGAGAGGTCCGCACACCATGATGAAGAGTGGCCCCCGCTTGCCACAACTAGAGAAAGCCCTCGCACAGAAACGAAGACCCAACACAGCCATAAATAAATAAATTTAAAAAAACAAAAAAAACAAAAATACACTGGAGTGACAGAAAGATCTTAGAAATATACAGAAAAATGCAAATTTCTGTAGATTTCCCTCACCCTTGCCAGTTGTCATACTTTCATTTCCTCCCAAATCAGATTCTAAACAACCATTCAGCAAAATATAATACGTGACATCCGAAACAGACGACTTCAGCTCTCAAAAGAGCAACTTAACTTCGTTCTACAGTCATTTTCAGGCTTCAGTGGAAGATGCTTTTCCCTGTATCGCTTGCTTGCCTTCAGACGGCACTGAATGATGAAGTTCACAGGAGGAAACACTTCTCTGGTACTTGCTGGATTCGCTTAGTCACTTCATCGAATGGCCTCTCATGGTGCCTGTTTCTGCTATGTGGGACAGACTGTAACCAGAGTTTCTCTTTGCATAAACCACACAATAACCATAACCTCAGAATAGCTTTCAGGGAGTACTGAGCTGTGACAAAACTCAAACAACAGTGTACGTTAAAGGGTTTCAAAGAATCACTGAGGCATCTGAATCCTTCTGAAAGTGATTCTATCACCAGGTTACCTAATAGGGACGAAAACCTGTTTGAAAATTAAGAGAGAATGAGAAAATAGATAGGCAATGTGATACCATGTAACTCGGGCGTTTCCTCTGCAAAGAAAGCTAAAGCAGACACAAGAGGGCACTTGAGCCCATACTCATTTTAGAAGCAAATTCTTTGTAATTCCCTCCACTTTCCTAGTCCCCTTACCTCAGGTCCCCACCCACCACCCTGAACCTGTTCCTTAAAGGAACTAAAACCCACCTACAAAAGGGAAAATATTCAGTGGATTGATTTTAAGCTCCACACAATAATGCATCACATCTCAGAGCAATACTGATGCTAGGATTGATATTAAAATAGAAAGTTAGTCTTTGTCCAGAGTAGTAACTTTATAGCCAACTCTTGATCACAAGGCATGATGGGGTCACAGAGACAGCATGGCTCACACTCAATCCAAAAGCCTTTTCTAGTTTCAAAATCACCCTCCCCAAGAAGGGTGAGCAAGGCTGGTGTGAGAGAAACCAAATTGGTCAGTTGGAGTTTCATTTCCCTCCATTCAAGAAGTCATGATGAAATGCCACAAAAGTAACTGCTTTAAAAACCACCTAGATTCCCCAGGTTATTTTAGATTACCTCATGGGAAAGAGCAAAATATGTGTGTGCTTGTTCATACACATACAAAAAACTTTAACAAACATTAAAGTACAGATTTTTATAGGTTACATTATCTGATCCTAATTAATAAAATTATAAGTAAATAATAAAAAGGTGATCGAAAATATCTTAATTACCTGGGCTTTAAGAAATAACCTCCAAACTAATCCTAGATTCATTTTCTTCCCACTAGTTAAGACCTCAGATAGAGTATACAATGTGAGTTGAATTGGGTCCTCCTCGAAATCCGTATGTGGGAATCCTCTCCCCTAGCGCCTCAGAATGTGACTGTTTTTGAAGAAAAAGTCTGTAAAGAGATGATTAAGGTAAAATGAGTTTGTTAGTGTAGGTCCTAATCCAATATGACTGATGTCCTTATAACAAGAGGAGATTAGGACACAAACCCACACACAGGAAAGACCACATGAAGACGCAGGAAGAAGACAGCCTTCTACAAGCCAAGGAGAAAGGCCCTAGGAAAAACCCACACTGCCAACACCTTGATCTCAGACTTTTAGCCTCCAGAACTGTGAGGAAATAAATTTCTATTGTTTAAGCTAGCTAGTCTTGGGAATTCCCTGGCAGTTCAGTGGTTAGGACTCAGCGTCTTCACTGCCAAGGGCCTGGGTTCAATTCCTGGTTGGGGAATTAAGATCCCCCCAAGCTGTGAGGCGTGGACAAAAAAAAAAAAAGCTAGCTAGTCTTTGCACTTTGTTAGGGCAGCCCTAGCAAACTAATACAGTATATTAACTCTTTCACAGTTTACATACATACCCCAATGCATACATTAGTAAGTCCAAAATTCAACATTAAGAAGTCACTTAAAAACTAAATACAATCTGTATCTCACATTTACTGTTCTGTTAATGTGCACAATTCACCAGAACCGTGTCTGAATAACTGAAATTATGACAAGGTCAGCCTGGAAATTTAGGCTATAAATCCTTAACACTTTATCCAACTAGGTTACTATCATCTCCATTTTAAAGATGTGAAAAATGAAGCCTTAAAAGGCTAATCGACCTGTTCATGTTGTGCAACTGGAAAAGGGAAGGGCTGGTATTTGAACCTAGGTAGCCAGAGTCAGAAGTTGTGTTTTTGGGACTTCCCTGGTGGCACAGTGGTTAAGAATCCGCCTGCCAATGCAGGGGACATGCGTTCAAGCTCTAGTCCAGGAAGATCCCACATGCCACGGAGCAACTAAGCCCATGCGCCACAACTACTGAGCCTGAGCTCTAGAGCCCACAAGCCACAACTACTGAGCCTGCGTGGCACAACTACTGAAGCCCATGTGCCTAGGGCCTGTGTTCTGCAACAAGAGAAGCCACCACAATGAGAAGCCTGCACACCGAAACGAAGTGTAGCCCCGCTCGCCACAACTAGAAAAAGCCCACACGCAGCAAAAAAGACCCAATGCAGCCAAAAATAAATTAATTAATTTAAAAAAAAAAAAGGAAGTTGTGCTCTTAACCATGTGGGACACTACCTCCCCAAGCAGGGAGAAAAGAGACTGCGAGAAATTCTGAGCTTTAATGGCTGACAAAAAGGCTGTATCACTGGCAGAAACAGAGAATATCCCAAAGTTTTGTTTTGAGGAAAAAGCTAATGAGTTGAATGTTAGCTCTGCTAACTCCCACAGGGGCCCCGAACAAAGAGCTGGGAGGAAAATAATGGGGCTCCCATTATTTCTCCACTCTCCCAAGTGGAGAAAATGGAACCCTCCTACACTGTTGGTGGGAATGTAAATTGGTGTAACCACTACGGAGAACAGTATGGATGTTCCTTAATAAACTAAAAATAGAGCTACCATATGATCCAGCAATCCCACTCTTTGGTATATATCCAGAAAAGATAAAAACTCTAATTTGAAAATGTATATGCACCCCAATGTTCATAGCAACACTATTTACAATAGCCAAGACATGGAAGCAACCTAAATGTCTATCAACAGATGAATGGATAAAGAAGATGTGGTACATATATACAATGGAATATTATTCAGCCATAAAAAAGAACAAAATAATGCCATTTGCAGCAGCATGGATGGACCTAGAGGTTATCATATTGATTGAAGTAAGCCAGACAGAGAAAGACAAATATTATATGATGTCATTTATATGTGGCATCTAAAAGGGAATACAAATGAATCTGTATACAAAACAGAAACAGACTCACAGACACAGAAAACAAATTTGTGGTTATCAAAGGAGAAAAAGGGGACAGGGATAAATTAGGAGTATGGGATTAACAGATACACACGACTATATATAAAATAGATAAATGACAAGGATTTACTGTATAGCACAGGGACCAATATTCAATATATTTTAATAACTTATAATGGAAAAGAATCAGGAAAATATATATACATATATATATAAAACTGAATCACTTTGCTGTACACTTGAAATTGTAAATCAACTATACTTCAATAAAAAAATAATAATGGGGTTCCTCCACAGAAGGCGTGCAAGTAGATAAGACCTCGAAGAAGATCATGAAGAGACAGGAGAATGACAAGGACTTCATGTGAGTAGGGCCACAGTTAAGGTGAGAATGAAAAAGAGGCATCTGGGAAGAAGCCAGAGAGGGAGAGCAGAACCAGGGATCAAGGGTAAAATAATGTTAAGAATACGGTGGTAAATACATTAAATAGCAAACCGATGATTTGTGTTGTTAGCAAATTGAAATGTGTTACGTTAAACTATTATGACGGCAGGCAATAGATTGGACTCAACTTTCTAATACTGAGTTATTTGGGTTGCTATATGATTTAAAAAACTAGCATATTTTAAAACAGTTGTCAGTGTTCTCTTAAGTATGAAAAAATGTAAAATACATAGAAACAGAAACATACTATTGGCCTTGCAAGTAATCACAATGATCTGAATATGAAAGAATGCTGTAAAATCACTTTTTAAGTTCAGAAAAATATTTAAGGGCTCAAAAAACCAACGGAAAGATAATTACATTTTGACAAGAGAATGGATATTAGTAATGGAAATATCTAGTGATCCCTAATTGAGAAAATAAAGCTGTAGTTTACTAAGAAAAATATAGAAACCCTGTGGCTTGGCTAAATCTATGAAAAGAAAAGATCTTTTAGTGAAGTATTATTGTTAATAGAAAAATACATATATTCCACACATTTATTGTCATTTTTCAAAAAATTATACTAAATCTTACTACTTAACATAGAAACTCTGAGTTGGAAAGGTCATTTAAGCTAAATCAGCCCAACATATATATCAGCAGGAATTCCCTCTGCTACATTCCTAACAAATGGTCATTCAATAGTCCATATCTTTGCCTCCATTAATTATAGAAAGTTCTCCTTAATATTGAGTTTAAAGCTGCCTCCCTATAACATCGATCAAATTCTTCCCTAGAGACAAGATAAAACAAGTCTGGACCAAAATAATTAGCCTGTTTCTCATTAATTTCCTCTTCTGCACATTCCTAATTCTTCTATTTGATCTACTAGAACATAGTTTTCAGACCCTCCCTGCTGGGCCATCATTATTTGTGTGCATTCCAGCTTAGCCACTGACCCTTAAAATGTGATGGTCAAATTTTAACACAATACTACAGCTATGTCTTGACCATTATAGTTGTTATTCAACAAAAAATAACTGAGAATCTATTAAATGCAAGACACTGGGAATATAAAGGGGTATAAAACACAGCATTTAGAACTCAGATCTTCTGGGGAATATCTGCAGTATAAGACTGGGTTAAGTTTTTGGCAGCCATATGGTATTTTGGTCTCACAGAAAATTCACAGTTGACTGATTTGTCCATGTTTTATTTGTTTTCTCAAAAACTGCTGTCAAAAAAGGTTTGTGGGGCTTCCCTGGTGGCGCAATGGTTGAGAATCTGCCTGCCAATGCAGGGGACACGGGTTCGAGCCCTGGTCTGGGAAGATCCCACATGCCGTGGAGCAACTGGGCCCGCTTGCCACAACTACTGAGCCTGCGTATCTGGAGCCTGTGCTCCGCAACAGGAGAGGCCGCAATAGTGAGAGGCCCGCGCACCGCGATGAAGAGTGGCCCCCGCTTGCCACAACTAGAGAAAGCCCTCGCACAGAAACGAAGACCCAACACAGCCATAAATAAATAAATAAATCTATTAAAAAAAAAAAAAAAAAGGTTTGTGTATCTTATCACTGTAAAAGTGACCTTTTGAAGCTGATAATAGGAACTAACATATTTCATGTCATTTTATAGCCAGTTGTCCAGCCTGTTGAGATCATTTCAAGCCTCTCATCCCAGCTTTGTAAACTGCACATTTGTAAATTTTATACATAAGGCTTTTATGTTGATGTCCAAGTCACCGATAAAAATTTTCACAGGAACAGTCCAAGAACAAAGACCAGTGGCATGCCTGGAGAAATTTACTGCCAGGTTAAACTCCCTTGACTTATAGCCTCGCACGTGATTGTCCAACTACCTGAAACGGCATCTGTTTGTAGCATCAGCCATCCTGCATGCCTCCATCATGTTCTTAAGATTATTCAGATAGCCTTTATCCAATGCAGTACAATAATAAAGATTGCCAAGGGTTTATTTGTGCTATTTATATTTACTTCTATGGGAAGAAGAAAAAGAAGAACTGTACAGATAGCTAACTGATAAGAAAGCCAAAGGAGGAACCAACCACACAAACAACAGCAGAAACAGTCCATAAAGAAACCACAGGGCTCCAATAGTGGGGCACACCATCAAATCATGTGTAAATGGTCTTGAGAATGCAGAAATCTTTATCCCATTAGAAAATGTCCATGTTTCTGGGAAACATGCTTCTTCACTCTCCCAGGAATATTGTGAAATAATTTGGGGTGTGAGAAAGGGACACACGGTATAAATGTTATAGGATGTAGATGCAATAATTATAGACATGGAGGACACCTGCCTGGGTCACGGAAGATAGTCTTCATGGACTCTGGCAAGAGCTGATCATTTTTTGGACAGTATTGAGACTTGTCCTTTTTGGTTATCAAAGGTAGTTTTAATTTGAAGTTGTTTCTTACTTTATCTTCTTCTATGTGGATTTTGATCCAATGATGACAACTGGAGTTCCCAGAGCTAATAAGTATATACTTTGTCTGCTATTTTTATGATGATCATAAAATCTGGGATAAAAGAAAATGGGAGTTTACTTTGACCTATTCTTAGTAAACATATGTTAGTCTTTTATTGATTACCATCTTCTGTTCCAAGAGTTCATCAATCATCTATCTAATAAATGGTTCTAGACGTCTCAAATCTATTTTTTAAACATTTGCACATTGCCAGGTTTCTCTCCCTTCTCCAATTCCCTAATGTCTCTGACAATACATCCTGAAGACCTTTATACTCTGAGAGGCAATTTAACTATACTGGAGGCATGACCACATTTAAGATCACTTGAGGCTCTCTTACTCTCTCTTTCTAAATCCCAGGCTTGGTGACAAAGTGGAAAGAAAACAACTTTGGATTCAGAAAATCATATATCAAACTCCTGGCTCTGCACCTATTAGCTGTGTGATTTGGGGCAAACTGCTAACCCTAACAAGCCTCATTATGTTTCTCTGTAAATTGTAGATACCTCATAATTCACAGGGTTACTATAAGAATTAAATGAAAATATGCAAGCAAACCAAATAAATTTTTAAAAAATCAAATAAAATCCAGCAATATATATAAAAAGAGTTATATAATATGACTAAGTGGGGTTTATCCTGGAAATGCAAATGTGGGTCAGTCAATGCAATCCATCATATAGAGAGCCTACAGAAGAAAAACCACATGATCTTATCAACTGATCAGAAAAGGATTTGACAAAATTCAACATCCATTCTTGATTAAAAAGACAAAAACAAAAACCTCTCTGCAAACTAGGAATAGAATCAAACTTCCTAAACCTGATAAAGGGCGTCTTTGGAGGACCTTCAAGATGGCGGAGGAGTAAGAGGTGGAGATCACCTTCCTCCCCACAAATATATCAAAACTACATCTGCATGTGGAACAACTCCTACAGAACACCTACTGAACGCTGGCAGAAGACCTCAGACTTCCCAAAAGGCAAGAAACTCCCCATGTACCTGGGTGGGGCAAAAGAAAAAAGAAAAAACAGAGACAAAAGAATAGGGATGGGACCTGCACCTCTGGGAGCGAGCTGTGAAGGAGGAAAAGTTTCCACACATTAGGAAGCCCCTTCACTGGTGGAGACGGGGGGTAGGGGGGTGGAGGGTGGGCGGGGGGATGCTTCAGAGCCACTGAGGAGACCGCAGCAACAGCGGTGCGGAGGGCAAAGTGGAGAGATTCCTGCACAGAGGATCCGTGCTGACCAGCACTCACCAGCCCGAGAGGCTTGTCTGCTCACCCGCCGGGGCGGGCGGGGGCTGGGAGCTGAGGCTCGGGCTTCGTTCTGTCGGATCGCAGGGAGAGGACTGGGGTTGGCTGCATGAACACAGCCTGAAGGGGGGCTAGTGCGTCACAGCTAGCCGGGAGGGAGTCCGGGAAAAAGTCTGGAGCCGCCTAAGAGGCAAGAGACCATTGTTTTGGGGTACGCGAGGAGAGGGGATTAAGAGCACCGCCTAAAGGAGCTCCAGAGACGGGCGCGAGCCGCGGCTATCAGCGCGGACCCCAGAGACGGGCATGGGATGCTAAGGCTGCTGCTGCTGCCACCAAGAAGCCTGTGTGCAAGCACAGGTCACTCTCCACACCGCCCCTCCTGGGAGCCTGTGCAGCCCGCCACTGCCAGGGTCCCGTGATCCAGGGACAACTTCCCTGGGAGAACACACGGCGCGCCTCCGGCTGTTGCAACGTCACACTGGCCTCTGGAATGGCAGGCTTGCCCCGCATTCTATACCCCTCCCACCCTCTGGGCCTGAGTGAGCCAGAGCTCCCTAATCAGCCGCTCCTTTAACCCCCTCCTGTCTGGACAAAGAACAGACACCAGAGGGCGACCTACACGCAGAGGCGGGGCCAAATCCAAAGCTGAACCCCAGGAACTGTGCGAACAAAGAAGAGAAAGGGAAATTTCTCCGTGCAGCCTCAGGAGAAGCGGATTAAATATCCACAATCAACTTGAGGTACCCTGCATCTGTGGAATACCTGAATAGACAATGAATCATCCCAAAATTGAAGCCGTGGACTTTGGGAGCAACTGTAGACTTGGGGTTTGCTGTATAAGACAGACTAGTTTCTGATTTTTATGTCTATCTTAGTATAGTTTTTACCACTTGTTATCATTGGTGGATTTGTTTATTGGTTTGGTTGCTCTCTTCTTTTTTTTATTACATTTAATTTTTTTTTGTAATAATATTTTTTATTTTTTATTTAATAACTTTGTTTTATTTTATTTTATTATTATTTTCTTTCTATTTTTTCTCCCTTTTCTTCTGAGCAGTGTGTCTGACAGGGTCTTGGTGCTCTGGCCAGGTGTCACTCCTGAGCCTCTGAGGTAGGAGAGCTGAGTTCAGGACATTGGACCACCAGAGACCTCCCCACCCCACATAATATCAATTGGTGAGAGCTCTCCCACAGATCCCCGTCTCAATGCTAAGACCCAGGTCCACTCAACAACAAGCAAGATCCAGTGCTGGACACCACATGCCAAACAACTAGCAAGACAGGAATACAACCCCACCGATTAGCAAAGAGGCTGCCTAAAATCATAATAAGTTCACAGACACCCCAAAACACACCACTGGATGTGGTCCTGCCCATCAGAAAGACAAGATCCAGCCTCGTTCACCAGAACACAGGCACCAGTCCCCTCTGCCAAGAACCCTACACAACGCACTGAACCAACCTTACCCACTGGGGGCAGACACTAAAAACAATGAGAACTATGAAACTGCAGCCTGTGAAAAGGAGACCCCAAACACAGTAAGTTAAGCAAAATGAGAAGACAGAGAAATACACAGCCAATGAAGGAGCAAGGTAAAAACCCACCAGACCAAACAAATGAAGAGGAAATAGGCAGTCTACCTGAAAAAGAATTTAGAGTAATGATAGTAAAGATGATTCTAAATCTTGGAAATAGAATGGAGAAAATACAAGAAACATTTAACAAGGACCTATAAGAACTAAAGAGCAAACAAACAGTGATGAACAGCACAATAAATGAAATTAAAAATTCTCTAGAAGGAATCAATAGCAGAATAACAGAGGCAGAAGAAAGGATAAGTGACCTCGACGATAAAATAGTGGAAATCACTACCACAGAGCAGAATAAAGAAAGAAAGAATGAAAAGAATGGAAGACAGTCTCAGAGACTTCTGGGACAACATTAAACACACCAATGTTTGAATTATAGGGGTCCCAAAGAGGAAGAGAAAAAGAAAGGGTGTGAGAAAATATTTGAAGAGATTATAGGTGAAAACTTCCCTAATATGGGAAAAGAAATAGTCAATAAAGGGCACTTCCCTGGTGGCACAGTGGTTAAGAATCCGCCTGACAATGCAGGGGACATGGGTTCGAGCCCTGGTCTGGGAAGATCCCACATGCCACGGAGCAAATAAGCCCGTGTGCCACAACTGCTGAAGCCCCTGTGCCACAACTGCTGAAGCCTGTGTGCCTAGAACCCGTGCTCCACAACAAGAGAAGCCACCGCAATGAGAAGCCTGCACACGCAACAGAGTAGCCCCCACTCGCCGCAACTAGAGAAAGCCCATGCGCAGCAACAAAGACACAAAGCAGCCAAAAATAAAATAAATTAATTAATTAATTTTAAAAAAAGAAAAAGAAATAGTCAATGAAGTCCAGGAAGTGCAGAGAGTCCCATACAGGATAAAAGCAAGGAGAAACACGCCAAGACACATATTAATCAAACCATCAAAAATTAAATACAAAGAAAAAATATTAAAAGCAGCAAGGGAAAAACAACAAATAACATACAAGGGAATCCCCATAAGGTTAACAGCTGATCTTTCAGCAGAAACTCTGCAAGCCAGAAGGGAGTGGCAGGACATATTTAAAGAGATGAAAGGGAAAAACCTACAACCAAGATTACGCTACCCAGTAAGTATCTCATTCAGATTCAATAGAGAAATTAAAAGCTTTGCAGACAAGCAAAAGCTAAGAGAATTCAGCACCACCAAACCAGCTTTACAACAAATGCTAAAGGAACTTCTCTAGGCAGGGAAACACAAGAGAAGGAAAATACCTACAATAACAAACTCAAGACAATTAAGAAAATGGTAATATGAACATACATATTGATAATTACCTTAAATATAAATGGATTAAATGCTCCAACCAAAAGACATAGATTGGCTGAATGGATACAAAAACAAAACCCATATATATGCTGTCTACAAGGGACCCACTTCAGACCTAGGGACACATACAGACTGAAAGTGATGGGATGGAAAAAGATATTCCATGCAAATGGAAATCAAAAGAAAGCTGGAGTAGCAATTCTCATATAAGACCAAATAGAGTTTAAAATAAAGATCATTACAAGAGAAAAAGAAGGACACTACATAAAGATCAAGGGATCAATCCAAGAAAAATATGTAACAGTTGTAAATATGCACTCAACATAGGAGCACCTCAATACACAAGGCAAATGCTAACAGCTGTAAAAGGGGAAATCGACAGTAACACAGTAATAGTAAGGGACCTTAACACTGCAGTTTCACCAGTGGACAGATCATCCAAAATGAAAATAAATAAGGAAACACAATCTTTCAATGACACCTTAAACTAGATGGACTTAATTGTTATTTATAGGACATTCCATCAAAAAACAACAGAATACACTTTCTTCTCAAGTGCTCATGGAATATTCTCCAGGATAGATCATATCTTGGGTCACAAATCAAGCCTTGGTAAATTTAAGAAAATTGAAATCCTATCAAGTATCTTTTGCAACCACAACGCTATGAGACTAGATATCAATTATAGGGAAAAATCTGTAAAAAATACAAACACATGGAGGCTAAACAATACATTAATAAATAACTAAGAGATAACTGAAGAAATCAAAGAGGAAATCAAAAAATGCCTGGAAACAAATGACAATGAAAACACGATGACCCAAAACCTATGGGATGCAGCAAAAGTAGTTCTAAGAGGGAAGTTTATGGCAATACAATCCTACCTCCAGAGACAAGAAAAATCTCAAATAACAACCTAACCTTACACCTAAAACAATTAGAGAAGGAAGAACAAAAAAATAACCCAAAGTTAGCAGAAGGAAAGAAATCATAAAAATCAGATCAGAAATAAATGAAAAAGAAATGAAGGAAACAATAGCAAAGATCAATAAAACTAAAAGCTGGTTCTTTGAGAAGATACACAAAATTGATAAACCATTAGCCAGACTCATCAAGAAAAAAAGGGAAAAGACTCAGATCAACAGAATTAGATATGAAAAAGGAGAAGTAACAACTGACACTTCAGAAATACAAAGGATCATGAGAGATTACTACAAGAAACTATATGCCAATAAAATGGACAACCTGGAAGAAATGGACAAATTCTAAGAGAAGCACAACCTTCTGAGACTGAACCAGGAAGAAATAGAAAATATAAACAGACCAATCACCAGCACTGAAATTGAAACTGTGAATAAAAACGTTCCAACAAACAAAAGCCCAGGACCAGATGGCTTCACAGGCTAATTCTATCAAACATTTAGAGACGAGCTAACACCTATTCTTCTCAAACTCTTCCAAAATGTAGCAGAGGGAGGAACACTCCCAAACTCATTCTATGAGGCCACCATCACCCTGACACCAAAACCAGTCAAAGATATCACAAAAAAAGAAAACTACAGACCAATATCACTGATGAACGTAGATGCAAAAATCGTCAACAAAATACTAGCAAACAGAACCCAACAGCACATTAAAAGGATCATACACTATGATGAAGCGGGGTTTATCCCAGGAATGCAAGGATTTTTCAATATACACAAGTCAGTGAATGAGATACACCATATTAACTAATTGAAGGATAAAAACCATATGATCATATCAATAGATGCCAAAATAGCTTTTGACAAAATTCAACACCCATTTATGATAAAAACTCTCCAGAAGGTAGGCATAGAGGGAACCTACCCCAACATAATAAAGGCTATATATGATAAACCCACAGCCAACATCATTCTCAATGGTGGAAAACTGAAACCATTTCTACTAAGATTAGGAACAAGAGAAGGTTGCCCACTCTCATCGCTATTATTCAACATAGTTTTGGAAGTTTTAGCGACAGCAATCAGAGAAGAAAAAGAAATAAAAGGAATCCAAATTGGAAAAGAAGAAGTAAAACCGTAACTGTTTGCAGATGACATGATACTGTACTATACATAGAGAATCCTAACGATGCTACCAGAAAACTACCAGAGCTAATCAATGAATTTGGCAAAGTAGCCAGATACAAAATTAATGCACAGAAATCTCTTGCATTCCTATACACTAATGATGAAAAATCTGAAAGAGAAATCCAGGAAACACTCCCATTTACCATTGCAACAAAAAGAATAGAATACCTAGAAATAAAACTACCTAAGGAGACAAAAGACTTATATGCAGAAAACTATAAGACACTGATGAAAGAAATTAAAGATGATACAAACAGATGGAGAGATATACAATGTTCTTGAATTGGAAGAATTAACATTGTGAAAATGACTATACTACTGAAAGCAATCTACAGACTCAGTGCAATCTCTATCAAACTACCAATGGCATTTCCCACAGAGCTAGAAAAAAAATTGACAATTTGTATGGAAACACAAAAGACCCCGAATAGCCAAAGCAGTCTTGAGGGAAAAAAGCGGAGCTGGAGGAATCAGACTCCCTGACTTCAGACTATACTACAAAGCTACAGTAATCAAGACAGTATGGTACTGGCACAAAAACAGAAATATAGATCAATGGAACAGGATAGAAAGCCCAGAGAGAAACCCACGCACATATGGTCACCTTAACTTTGATAAAGGAGACAAGAATATACAGTGGAGAAAAGACAGCCTCTTCAATAAGTGGAGCTGGGAAAACTGGACAGGTACATATAAAAAAATGAAATTAGAACACTCCCTAACAGCATACACAAAAATAAACTCAAAATGGATTAAAGACCTAAATGTAAGGCCAGACACTATCAAACTCTTAGAGGAAAACATAGGCAGAACACTCTACGACATAAATCACAGCAAGATCCTTTTTGACCCAGCTCCTAGAGAAATGGAAATAAAAACAAAAGTAAACAAATGGAACCTAATGAAACTTAAAAGCTTTTGCACAGCAAAGGAAACCATAAACAAGACCAAAAGACAACCCTCAGAATGGGAGAAAATATTTGCAAATGAAGCAACTGACAAAGGATTAATCTACAAAATTTACAAGCAGCTCATGCAGCTCAATATCAAAAAAACAAACAACCCAATCCAAAAATGGGCAGAAGACCTAAATAGACATTTCTCCAAAGAAGATATACAGATTGCCAACAAACACATGAAAGGATGCTCAACATCACTAATCATTAGAGAAATGCAAATCAAATCTACAATGAGGTATCACCTCACACCAGTCAGAATGGCCAACATCAAAAAATCTAGAAACAATAAATGCTGGAGAAGGTGTGGAGAAAAGGGAACCCTCTTGCACTGTTGGTGGGAATGTAAATTCATGCAGCCACTATGCAGAACAGTATGGAGGTTCCTTAAAACACTAAAAATAGAATTACCATATGACCCAGCAATCCCACTACTGAGCATATACCCTGAGAAAACCATAATTCAAAAAGAGACATGTACCACAATATTCATTGCAGCACTATTTACGATAGCCAGGACATGGAAGCAACCTAAGTCTCCATCGACAGATGAATGGATAAAGAAGATGTGGCACATATATACAATCGAATATTACTCAGCCATTAAAAGAAATGAAATTGAGTTATTTGTAGTGAGGTGGATGGACCTAGAGACTGTTATACAGAGTGAAATAAGTCAGAAAGAGAAAAACAAATACCGTATGTTAACACATATACATGGAATCTAAAAAAAGAAAAGAATGGTTCTGAAGAAGCTAGGGGCAGAACAGGAATAAATATGCAGATGTAGAGAATGGACTTGAGGACACAGGGAGAGGGAAGGGTAAGCTGGGACGAAGTGAGAGAGTGGAATTGACCTATGTACACTACCAAATGTAAAATAGATAGCTCGTGGGAAGCAGCCACATAGCACAGGGAGATCAGCTCCATGCTTTGTGACCACTTAGAGGGGTGGGATAGGGACGGTGGGAGGGATACCCAAAGGGAGGAGATATGGGGATATACTTATACATATAGGTGATTCACTTTGTTATACAGCAGAAACTATCACAACAATGTAAAGCAATTATACTCCAATAAAGATGTTTAATTAATTAATTAATTAATAAAGGCCATGTTCAATAAACCTTTAAATATCATCATACTTAATGGTAAAAGAATGAGTGCTTTTCCCCTGAGATGAGAAATATGCCAAGGATATAAACTCTTATCATTTTTATTCAACATTATACTAGAAGCCTAACCTGTACAATAAGATAATAACCAAAAAAGCCTACGTATTGGAAACAAATACATAAAACTCTCCCTATTTGCAGATGATATGATTGTCCACATAGGAAATCCCAAGGTGTTTACAAAAACAACAGCAACAATTACAGCAACAGCAACAACAGTAAAACTCCTCGTAATAAGTAAATTTATCATTGTCACATGATACAAGATCACCACCCAAAAATCAATTGAATTTCTATCATCTAGCAATAAACAATCACAAGCCAACATTAAAATCACAACACCAGTTACAATAGCTCCAAAATATAAATAGGTATAAATCTAACAAAACATGTGCAGGATCTGTTTGCTAAAAACTATAAAACGCTAGTGAAATGAAAGTAATCAAAGAGGACCTAAATAAGTTGAAAGACTTACTATGTCCATGGATTGGAAGACTAAACACTGTAAAGATGTAAATTCTCCCTAATTGATCAATAGATTCAATGAAATATTAATCTAAATTCCAGCAAAATTTCTGTAAATATATACAAACCAATTTTTACATTTATATGGAATAGTCAAAACAATTTTGAAAAAGAAGAATAAAGTTGGAAGAATCATGCTACTTTATTCTAGTATTTCCTAAGAATTTACAGTAATCAAGACAACGTGGTACTAGTGAAAGTTTAGACATATTGAAGGATCAATTTCCATTGAGGATGCAAAATTAAACCTACACAAATATGGCCAGTTAGTTTTGACAAAGTTTCAAAGACAATTCAGTATAGAAAGGTAGTCATTTCAGCTAATGGTATTGGGATCATTGGACGTTCATATGCAGAAAAAGATACAATAGGCTATACTCCAATATAAAATTAAAAGTTTAAAAAAAATACAAATGAACTTATTTACAAAACAGAAGCACACTTTTAGATACTGAAAATAAACTTATGGTTACCAAAGGGGAAATGTGGGAGGTGGGAGGGATAATTCAGGAGCTTGGGATAAACACATGCATACTACTATATATAAGATAGATAACCAACAAGGACCTACTGTATAGCATAGGGAACTCTACCCAATATTCTGTGATAACCTATATGAGAAAAGAATCTAAAAATGAATGAATATATGTATATGTATAATTGAATCACTTTGCTCTACACCTGAAACTAACACAACATTATAAATCAACTAAACTCCAATAAAATTAAAATTTTTAAAAAAATTAAAAAAAAGAAAAGCAAAGCATCTTCTTGCTAGAGGAGTCAAGACTCATGGCCAACAAAAAGAATGAATGATATTTTTAAAAATTAAGAAATGGTATGACAACAGTGGAAAGAAACTGTATCATATAGGAGAAGAAAGAAAATATAATATGTAAATATTAAAGAATCTAACCTAGAGAAAACAAAGCAAATAAGAAACAGAGGGAAATTTTTCAGAAGAGCTTTAAGTAATAGAATAAGTCAACAACAACAACATGAATTTGACAATATAAGAGCACAAAGATTAGAATATAAAGGACACTATAATATGAAAAGGGAAAATGCTTTTCTTGGAAATAAAATGAGGATAAAAACAATGTCATTAAATATAAGCAAGATAAGAACAAGAAACAAATTAAGACTGAAAGAGCAAGAAACAAAATCAACTTACTTATCTTTAGAAAAATGTTATGATCACCACAGTAATGTAAAGGAGCATGGGGTACTTAAAGAAACACAGAGAAACTGTTAATATAGTTTCTCTATATAGGCCCCCCAAAAATGTATAATTGGTGTCCTAGAAGAATAATAACAAGTGGAACAAGGAAAGAATTACAAAGATATTATTACAAGACAGTATCCCTGAAACAGAGAATGAAATCTGCACAATGAATGAACATGAAAATTAGGTACAGCATTCTTTACATTGGTATATGTCCCTTTAAGTTAATGAACGTCAAGAATGAAAAAGTAATTACTGAGGCATCAGAAAAAAGCTAATCACCTCCAAGGGGAAAAAAAAATCAAGCCTCAGACATGTCGACATTTCATGCTCAACTGTAAATGAGAATTGTCTGCAGTGTGCTGTCCAATATGAGAGCTACTAGCTGCACATGGCCTTTGAGCCTTGAAATGTGGCTAGTTCAAAGTGAGATGTGCTGTAAGTGTAAAATACGTGCTTGATTTTAAAGACTTACTATGCAAAACAGAATTTAAAAATCTCATTAATAATGTTTTATATAGACTACATGTTAAAATGACATTTTGACATATTAGGTTGAATAAAATTTATTATTAAAACTAATTTTACCTGTTCTACACATTATTTTTGTTTTGTTTTGTTGGGTTTTTTTAATAGCAATTTATTTTATTCTCATTAAATTTTCTCTTTTTTTTTAACATCTTTATTGGAGTAATTGCTTTACAATGTTGTGTTAGTTTCTGCTGTAAAGCAAAGTGAACCAGCTATATGTATACATATATCCCCATATCCCCTCCCTCCCACCCTCTATATCCCGCCCCTCTATGTTGTCACAAAGCACCGAGCTGATCTCCCTGTGCTATGCAGTTGCTTCCTACTAGCTATCTATTTTACATTTGGTAGTGTATATATGTCAATGCTACTATCTGACTTTGTCCCAGCCACCACGGAGAACAGTACGGAGGTTCCTTAAAAAACTAAAAACTAAAAGTAGAAAACTATAAGTCAAAAAGAGTCATGTACCACAATGTTCATTGCAGCACAATTTACAATAGCCAGGACCTGGAAGCAACCTAAGTTTCCATCAACAGATGAATGGATAAGGAAGATGTTGCACATATATACAAGGGAATATTACTCAGCCATAAAAAGGAATGAAATTGGGTTATTTGTAGTGAGGTGGATGGACCTAGAGTCTGTCATACAGAGTGAAATAAGTCAGAAAGAGAAAAACAAATACCGTATGTTAACACATATACATGGAATCTAAAAAAAAAAAATAGTTCTTATGAACCTAGGGGCAGGACAGGAATAAAGATGCCGATTTAGAGAATGGAAGGGTAAGCTGGGACTACACATTATTTTTAATGTGACTACTAGAAAAATTTAAATTACATATGTGGTTAACATTATATGTCTATCAGATAACATTGACCTACACAGTTCTTTAGGAAAGAATATAATAACCACCCAAGGGGAAATAAAGAAGTAAACATCCGAAATCATCCACTGAAATATTCTTGAAAGGGACTCCCGGAAGATGGCGGAAGAGTAAGACGCGGAGATCACCTTCCTTCCCACAGATACATTACAAATACATCTACACGTGGAACTGCTCCTACAGAACACCCACTGAACGCTGGCAGAAAACGTCAGACCTCCCAAAAGGCAAGAAACTCCCCACATACTTGGCCGTGTGGATGAAAGGCTCTTGGTGCTCCAGCCAGGCATCAGGGCTGTGCCTCTGAGGTGGGAGAGCCAACTTCAGGACACTGGTCCACAAGAGACCTCCCAGCTCCACGTAATACCAAACGGCGAAAATCTCTCACAGATCTCCATCTCAACATCAAGACCCAGCTTCACTCAACGACCAGCAAGCTACAGTGCTGGACACCCTATGCCAAACAACTAGTAAGACAGGAACACAGCCCCATCCATTAGCAGAGAGGCTGCCTAAAATCATAATAAGGCCACTGACACCCCAAAACACACCACCAGATGTGGACGTGCCCACCAGAAAGACAAGATCCAGCCTCATCCACCAGAACACAGGCACTAGTTCCCTCCACCAGGAAGCCTACACAACCCACTGAACCAACCTTAGCCACTGGGGACAGATACCAAAAACAACGGGAACTACGAACCTGCAGCCTGTGAAAAGGAGACCCCAAACACAGTAAGATAAGCAAAATGAGACAACAGAAAAACACACAGCAGATGAAGGAGCAGGGTCAAAACACACCAGACCTAACAAATGAAGAGGAAATAGGTAGTCTACCTGAAAAAGAATTCAGAATAATGATAGTAAAGATGATCCAAAATCTTGGAAATAGAATAGACAAAATGCAAGAAACATTTAACAAGGACGTAGAAGAACTAAAGAGGAACCAAGCAATGATGAAAAACAAAATAAATGAAATTAAAAATACTCTAGATGGAATCAATAGCAGAATAACTGAAGCAGAAGAACGGATAAGTGACCTGGAAGATAAAATGGTGGAAATAACTACTGCAGAGCAGGATAAAGAAAAAAGAATGAAAAGAACTGAGGACAGTCTCAGAGACCTCTGGGACAACATTAAAGGCACCAACATTCGAATTATAGGGGTCCCAGAAGAAGAAGAGAAAAAGAAAGGGACTGAGAAAATATTTGAAGAGATTATAGTTGAAAACTTCCCTAATATGGGAAAGGAAATAGTTAATCAAGTCCTGGAAGCACAGAGAGTCCCATACAGGATAAATCCAAGGAGAAACACGCCAAGACACATCTTAATCAAACTGTCAAAAATTAAATATAAAGAAAACATATTAAAAGCAGCAAGGGAAAAACAACAAATAAGACACAAGGGAATCCCCATAAGGTTAACAGCTTATCTTTCAGCAGAAACTCTGCAAGCCAGAAGGGAGTGGCAGGATATACTTAAAGTGATGAAGGAGAAAAACCTACAACCTAGATTAATCTACCCAGCAAGGATCTCATTCAGATTTGATGGAGAAATTAAAACCTTTACAGACAAGCAAAAGCTGAGAGAGTTCAGCACCACCAAACCAGCTTTACAACAAATGCTAAAGGAACTTCTCTAGGCAAGAAACACAAGAGAAGGAAAACACCTACAATAACAAACCCAAAACATTTAAGAAAATGGGAATAGGAACATACATATTGATAATTACCTTAAATGTAAATGGATTAAATGCTCCCACCAAAAGACACAGACTGGCTGAATGGATACAAAAACAAGACCCATATATATGCTGTCTACAAGAGACCCACTTCAGACCGAGAGACACATACAGACTGAAAGTGAGGGGATGGAAAAAGATATTCCATGCAAATGGAAATCAAAAGAAAGCTGGAGTAGCAATTCTCATATCAGACAAAGTAGACTTTAAAATAAAGACTATTACAAGAGACAAAGAAGGACACTATATAATGATCAAGGGATCGATCCAAGAGGAAGGTATAACAATTGTAAATATTTATGCACCCAACGTAAGAGCACCTCAATACATAAGGCAAATACTAACACCCATAAAAGGGGAAATCGACAACAACACAATCATAGTAGGGGACTTTAACACCCCACTTTCACCAATGGACAGATCATCCAAAATGAAAATAAATAAGGAAACACAAGCTTTAAATGATACATTAAACAAGATGGACTTAATTGACATTTATAGGACATTCCACCCAAAATCAACAGAATACACATTTTTCTCAAGTGCTCATGGAACATTCTCCAAGATAGATCATATCTTGGGTCACAAATCAAGCCTTAGTAAATTTAAGAAAATTGAAATCGTATCAAGTATCTTTTCCGACCACAACGCTATGAGACTAGATATCAATTACAGGAAAAGATCTGTAAAAAATATAAACACATGGAGGCTACACAATACACTACTTAATAACGAAGTGATCACTGAAGAAATCAAAGGGGAAATCAAAAAATACCTAGAAACAAATGACAATGGAGACACGACGATCCAAAACCTATGGGATGCAGCAAAAGCAGTGCAAAGAGGGAAGTTTATAGCAATACAAGCCTACCTCAAGAAACAGGAAACATCTCGAATAAACAACCTAACCTTGCACCTGAAGCAATTAGAGAAAGAAGAACAAAAAACCCCAAAGCTAGCAGAAGGAAAGAAATCATAAAGATCACATCAGAAATAAATGAAAAAGAAATGAAGGAAACAATAGCAAAAATCAATGAAACTAAAAGCTGGTTCTTTGAGAAGATAAACAAAATTGATAAACCATTAGCCAGACTCATCAAGAGAAAAAGGGAGAAGACTCAAATCAATAGAATTAGAAATGAAAAAGGAGAAGTAACCACTGACACTGCAGAAATACAAACGATCATGAGAGATTACTACAAGCAACTCTATGCCAATAAAATGGACAACCTGGAAGAAATGGACAGATTCTTAGAAATGCACAACCTGCCGAGATTGAACCAGGAAGAAATAGAAAATATGAACAGACCAATCACAAGCACTGAAATTGAAACTGTGATTAAAAATCTTCCAACAAACAAAAGCCCAGAACCAGATGGCTTCACAGGCGAATTCTATCAAACATTTAGAGAAGAGCTAACACCTATCCTTCTCAAACTCTTCCAAAATATTGCAGAGGGAGGAACACTCCCCAACTCATTCTACGAGGCCACCATCACCCTGATACCAAAACCAGACAAAGACGTCACAAAGAAAGAAAACTACAGGCCAATATCACTGATGAACATAGATGCAAAAATCCTCAACAAAATACTAGCAAACAGAATCCAACAGCACATTAAAAGGATCATACACCATGATCAAGCGGGGTTTATCCCAGGAATGCAAGGATTCTTCAATATATGCAAATCAATCAACGTGATACATCATATTAACAAATTGAAGGAGAAAAACCATATGATCATCTCAATAGAGCAGAGAAAGCTTTCGACAAAATTCAACACCCATGTATGATAAAAGCCCTGCAGAAAGTAGGCATAGAGGGAACTTCCCTCAACATAATAAAGGCCATATATGACAAACCCACAGCCAACATTGTCCTCAATGGTGAAAAACTGAAACCATTTCCACTAATATCAGTAACAAGACAAGGTTGCCCACTCTCACCACTATTATTCAACATAGTTTTGGAAGTGTTAGCCACAGCAATCAGAGAAGAAAAAGAAATAAAAGGAATTCAAATCGGAAAAGAAGAAGTAAAGCTGTCACTGTTTGCAGATGACATGATACTATACATAGAAAATCCTAAAGATGCTACCAGAAAACTACTAGAGCTAATCAATGAATTTGGTAAAGTAGCAGGATACAAAATTAATGCACAGAAATCTCTTGCATTTCTATACACTAATGACGAAAAATCTGAAAGTGAAATTAAGAAAACACTCCCGTTTACCATTGCAACAAAAAGAATAAAATATCTAGGAATAAACCTACCTAAGGAGACAAAAGACCTGTATGCAGAAAACTATAAGACACTGATTAAAGAAATTAAAGATGATACAAATAGATGGAGAGATATACCATGTTCTTGGATTGGAAGAATCAACATTGTGAAAATGACTCTACTACCCAAAGCAATCTACAGATTCAATGCAATCCCTATCAAACTACCAATGGCATTTTTCACAGAACTAGAACAAAAAATTTCACAATTTGTATGGAAACACAAAAGACCCCGAATAGCCAAAGCAATCTTGAGAACGAAAAATGGAGCTGGAGGAATCAGGCTCCCTGACTTCAGACTATATTACAAAGCTACAGTAATCAAGACAGTTTGGTACTGGCACAAAAACAGAAATATAGATCAATGGAACAGGATAGAAAGCCCAGAGAGAAACCCACGCACATATGGTCACCTTATCTTTGATAAAGTAGGCAAGCATATACAGTGGAGAAAATACAGCCTCTTCAATAAGTGGTGCTGGGAAAATTGGACAGATACATGTAAAAGTATGAAATTAGAACACTCCCTGACACCATACACAAAAATAAACTCAAAATGGATTAAAGACCTAAATGTAAGGCCAGACACTATCAAACTCTTACAGGAAAACATAGGCAGAACACTCTATGACATAAATCACAGCAAGATTCTTTTTGACCCAGCTCCTAGAGAAATGGAAATAAAAACACAAATAAACAAATGGGACCTAATGAAACTTAAAAGCTTTTGCACAGCACAGGAAACCATAAACAAGACCAAAAGACAACCCTCAGAATGGGAGAAAATATTTGCAAATGAAGCAACTGACAAAGGATTAATCTCCAAGATTTACAAGTAGCTCATGCAGCTCAATAACAAAAAAACGAACAACCCAATCCAAAAATGGGCAGAAGACCTAAATAGACATTTCTCCAAAGAAGATATACAGATTGCCAACAGACACATGAAACAGTGCTCAACATCATTAATCATTAGAGAAATGCAAATCAAAACTACAATGAGATATCATCTCACACCGGTCAGATTGGCCATCATCAAAAAATCTAGAAACAATAAATGCTGGAGAGGGTGTGGAGGAAAGGGAACACTCTTGCACTGTTGGTGGGAATGTAAATTGATACAGCCACTATGGAGAACAGTATGGAGGTTCCTTAAAAAACTACAAATAGAACTACCATACGACCCAGCAATCCCACTACTGGGCATATACCCTGAGAAAACCGTAATTCAAAAAGAGTCATGTACCAAAATGTTCATTGCAGCTCTATTTACAATAGCCAGGACATAGAAGCAACCTAAGTGTCCATCATCGGATGAATGGATAAAGAAGATGTGGCACATACATACAATGGAATATTACTCAGCCATAAAAAGAAATGAAATGGAGGTATTTGTAATGAGGTGGATGGAGTTAGAGTCTGTCATACAGAGTGAAGTAAGTCATAAAGCGAAAAACAAATACAGTATGCTAACACATATATATGGAATCTAAGGAAAAAAGAAAAAAAAAAAGGCCATGAAGAACCTAGTGGCAAGACGGGAATAAAGACACAGACCTACTAGAGAATGGACTTGAGGATATGGGGAGGGGGAGGGGTGAGATGTGACAGGGTGAGAGAGTGTCATGGACATATATACACTACCAAATGTAAAATAGATAGCTAGTGGGAAGCAGCCGCATAACACAGGGAGATCAGCTCGGTGCTTTGTGACCACCTAGAGGGGTGGGATGGGGAGGGTGGGAGGGAGGGAGATGCAAGAGGGAAGAGATATGGGAACATATGTATATGTATAACTGATTCACTCTGTTATAAAGCAGAAACTAACACACCATTGTAAAGCAATTATACTTCAATAAGATGTTTAAAAAAATAACCACCCAAGGTGTTTTAAAGTAATTTTTAACAGGCATACATTTTTTAATATAAAAAAAGGAAATTCAGATCTTATAAAACTTTACTGAAGAAACTCCTTGATGAAATTCAGAAAAGAATCAAAATAAAGTACTCAAAATTGAAGAAGTCATGGTAAAGAGGGCTAGTGATGAGCACTGTATCCATTTAAATGTAATAATACCAAAAATTACAGGAATTATGGTTACAAAGCAGATTATAAGTATTATAAATCTTGATAATATAAAAAGTAACAATATAACAGGGGTTAACAAACTTCCTGAAAAGGGCCAGATAGTAAATATTTTAGGCTTTGTGGGCCATATGGTCTCTGTTAAGACTATTGAATTTCACTGCTGTAGCTCAAAAGCAGGAATGGATCATACATAAACAAATGGGTTTGGCTGTTACACTAACACTTTACTTACAAAAACAGGGACATTTGTCCCCATCAAGACTACTCAGTTTCACTGCTGTAACCCAAAAGCTAGGCTAGACAAGACAATAAAAAAATGAGCATAACAGTTGAGCAAGTTACAATAAAACTTTATTGACAAAAACAAGCAGTAAGACGGATGTGGTTGTAGTTTCCTAACCTTATAACAGAGGGAAGGGAAAAGAAATGTGGTACAATAAAATCCCCATCTTCATAGTGAGTGTTTAAAAACTATCATCTAAAATTGAAATATATTGTTTTTTTAAACACATAAAATCCATTTTTTAATTTTATATAATTTCCTTTAAAGAGACTTTTCACAGAAAATAATATCTTTGGAGATTAAGAAATCAGTCTAAAACTCATTTATTTCCTCCATTTCACCTAAGTTTGATTTTATCTATCAGTTCAATTCAAATAACATTGAAAAAAATTTCTTATTTAAGAAAATTACTCACAGATTCTTTTCTATGTCACAGGATTAATGTATTCCTTCACTGTTGCTGTTTAACTTTTTTTATAACCACATCCCAAAAAATGAGTATGATTACATTTCTTTAAAATGGTCATTGAAAAATATTTTTACCCATCAATTTCACTTGGAACTGAACAACTTCAGAGTATAAAAAAAGCAATTGTGTTACAATTACGATCTGCCATGTGGGTTTAACATTCTCCAGATTTGACCCATCAGAACCCTCCCTGCTTTTTCTCTGAGCTCCATACTGTTTTTCTGTAAAGCGTTAGCTATACTTTAAAATAAGCCACTGTTTTTGTTTTTTCAGCTTAGGCTCATTGGTCATCTCAGGTCAAATATCCTGATACTCTGTGATCCCCTCTCATATCATCTGACCCTAAAAATATATCCCTCCAAAGTCAAAGAATGTGTTTTTCTCTTCAAGTCATTTTGACAGGTATCCAATTCCTAAACTAAAGAATTATAACAAATGGAATTTAGGGCGTGAAGACCACTGAGGGGAGAAAATCCTTTCATCAAGACCATTGTGTCCAGTCACCATTTCTGCTCTAGTTTTTGTCCTTTAGTTAGGAAAAAAAAAAAAAAGCCCATTCTCTGAAGGTAGAGTCCTGTTCATAGAACACAACTAAAATCAAAAGGGACTTCCCAGTTCTCTGAGAAAAACAGCAACTGGAGCTTCATAAGAAAGTGCCAGTAACTCATAAACAACTCAGATATCTTTTACAAGGGAGATTAATTTCCAAAACGATAAATCTTTTGCCTGATACTTGTTCAAACATGAACTCAAACTGCCTGAACCCTTTACCAGATACTGTCTTTCAGGATAATTTCTTTTTTTAATACTTGAAAAATCTTACTACAATTCCATGCATGGCTAGAGCAACTTGAGCAAGGTTGCCAATCGTTAATTAAATGCTGACTATTTAAATGTTAATGCTTTTAATAACTTCTACCATGTATTTCAACATTAATCCAAATATAATGGTTCAGGCCTAAAAAGAAAAAAAGAAAAGCTTTTTAACCTGAATAATCCCCCTAATCCCTCACAAGTAATCTCATCTCAATAACCATCCATTTTCTGAAAATCGCCCTCACTATGATAGAACCAGTTTATCGTAGAAGAAGAAAAATGAAGTTCCCCATACTGTCCCAATTATGTCTATTTTCTTCTGATCTCATCATGGTTCTTAGGCTTTGTCGTCTTGGTGGCAATGTGTATTGTGAATTGTAAATTTTTATGATAGATATATTTACTCAAAGATCATTCAAATACTTAAAAACAATTGACTCTTGAAGAGAAAAATCTATTCCGGACTTCAGATAGGATAATTCTCCTGCACTCCTTAAATAGTAAGGTACATCATCAAACCCAAAGTGCCAAACACTCAGGGTCCCTACAGAAATAGTCATTGTGTTTGTTCAGCTGCACATAACCCCACCTATCTCAGCCCCATGCATGCCTGGTATATTTAGTAACCGTTCAAGTTGCTTATCTTTCTTTAGCGTATTCCTTAATAATCCTAAGTAAGAAACTCCTGCCACTCTAAAACTGTTTGCCCATTTTGCTTAGAGTCAATGAGTCTTTTGGTTTGATATTCTTTCACCCATGCTCTGACTCAGAGGAGTTTATCACTTCTCCACAAAATTCCATTAAAGGAGTTTAGATAAGATATGAGATTGTATTAGCAATGTAAGAATCACCGGTGTCTGCATCCACAAGTGTAGCATTGTGGTAACCACCCGAAGGCAATATGAGAGTCAGAATGGCTGGGCCAATGAAGCCCGTTGCTTTGCTGCAGGATGTCTTGATTTTTACATCTTAGTCAGTGATGAGGAGAGGAGTGAGTAAGGGCTATGGTGAATTTGTATTAATATATCCAAAATATTGGTAGGTGCTTTCTGGATTCCAAAGAAAAAGGATGAACTACTAAATAATTTCTAATCACGCCTCAACAAATTTTTGTTCCAGGAAGACAAGGAGAAGTTGCTGTATTTGTTCTTTTTTTTTTTTTTTTTTTTTTCAATTATGAATAAAGAAGGAAATAAAAAAGAACACAGGTATTTAAACAGCAACATCTGAGATCTAGATTCAATTCTGGAAGGATGTTTAGACCCATCAGTTAAATGTAGAAATGATTTACTGGATGAGTTTGTAAACTTCCCACATGTCAGGGTTTTAAGATCCTGAACAGTCATTAGAAAACAACCACTTACTCTGGACTTACAAATAATCACTTTCAAAAAAAAAAATCATGGGTCCAAAAACTTTAATATGTCTCCCTCACTAGTACTGACAATCTGTCTAATACTATGGTTACAAGCATGGCTTCTGAGCCAAACTACTTGAGCTCAAATCCAAGCTCTGCCATTTATGAGCTTGGTCAAGTTATTTATGAGCTTGGTCAAGTTAATCTTTTGGTGACTCAGTTTCCTTGTCTGTAAAAGTATCCACCTCAAAAGACTGTTGTAAAAATTAAATGTGTTAATTTAATGTGCCTGGTGCATGGTGAGCATTACCTGTGATGGTTGCTATATTTTTATTGCACATCTCACCTTTCACTTCTCATCAGGATAAAATACTTTGTTTAAATTTAATTTGCTTAATGTCTTTATAGATGTAGCCTACTATGGTAACCTGGCATAAAGGCAAAGAGAGGTGAATTATTAAATTCTATTATTCCTCATTTATTCACTCACTTTATGTGTTCACTCATTTATTCATCTGGCGTGTATCGAACATCTATTATGAACCCTGTAGAGTGTAGGACCCTGAGGACACAAAGGCAAATAAAATATAATCTTCAGGGAACAAGAGCAAGGCATGTATGCTACTAAGCACATCAATGTCACAGGTCTTATGATAGAAGAATGAACAGTGCACAGCGGAGGTATGAGTGAGGGAAAGAAGAATTCTACCCGGGAGAAGGGTTAGGAAAACTCCATTGAAGAAGGGTCCGTTGAGCTGAGTACTGGAAGATGAGCAAAGTTTCCCTGGGGTCTGGGTCAGTTTGAGAACAGGTTCTTCTACATGCTCAATACAGTAGCCTTAAAAAAAAAACATAGCCCAGCTTGAAAGAAGGAAAAGGGAACAAACCTGTAGGTTCAAGACATGAGAGGGAAATCAAATGCAAAGAAGTCAATCAAGCTGACTTAGCAGCCTCCCAAGGGGTTGTCAGCCCTCCTGAGGAATGGAGGCTGCGTTTTAATATCCAGGCAAGAAAAAGAAAAGGATACAGCCCATGTGAGGTGGAGAGCTGAACTGAGATCTCTGCACTTAGCCAGGGCCATCTATGAAAAGGCAACGAGAAATACTCTACCCACAAGCCTAGAGAAGTAGCAAGTACGTTTGCCATCTGCCTGAAAGTCAGAGTGGGGAAAAATTTGAAAACCCCAAACCCAAGCTACACATGTATGTGAGGGTCCAATTTATATTTTCCCCATGGTATCAAAATCCCAAGCTAAGACATTAGCATAAAGCTGGTGTAGGACCCAAGAAACCACTAGAAAACTAGTCAAGTTGGTACTTCCACTGCCTAAAGCACTACTCCAATGGGGGAAAAATCAACCCCTACTGAAGGTGATCTCAAAATAAAATAAAAATAAAACATATCATACAGGGACTTCCCTGGCGGCGCAGTGGTTAAGAATCTGCCTACCAATGCAGGCGACACAGGTTCAAGCCCTGGTCCAGGAAGATCCCACATGCCGCGGAGCAAATAAGCCCGTGCGCCACAACTACTGAGCCTGCGCTCTAGAGCCCTCAAGCCACAACTACTGAGCCTGTGTGCCACAACTACCAAAGCCCGCGCACCTAGAGCCCATGCTCCACAACAAGAGAAGCCACTGCAGTGAGAAGCCTGCACACTGCAAGGAAGAGTAGCCCTGCTCGTTACAACTAGAGAAAGCCCGTGCGCAGCAACAAAAACCCAACGCAACCAAAAACAAATTAATTAATTAATTAATTAAAAATAAAATATCACACAGAGACACACTAGGAATCAATCCATCATCACAAGACAGAGTCAGTAAACGTAACAAATGGAAAATTCACATCACAAAGACTAGATATAATAGATCTGAGCAAGACTTTAAAATAAGTATGTTTTAAATAACCAAGGAGATAAAAGAAGGGATAGAAACAATGAGAGAAGAGGATAATGAGGAAAAAAGACAAAAAGCAGAGGTTAATGCAGCATGGTCCCTTTATATAATTACTTGGAACTCAGCACCTCTAAAGTGGGTAGGTGGGTGGGGAGTGGAGAGATGTGGGGTGATTGTGTGTACTGGTGGGGGAGCAGATGGGGGAAAATGGAGAAGATGCATCAAGAGATAACCCCTGAGAGGTGGACAGGATCAAGTTATGCAGGGTCTTGGATGGCATCCTAAAAAGTTTAACTTTACCCCTTAGCAAAGGGAAGACTTCGAAAAGTTTTAATCAAGAAAGTAATGAATAGATTTCTTTTAGAATGTTCTCGGCAGTAATTGGAGAATGCTTGAAGGGAGATAAGAATGAAAAAATGGAGACTACTCAGAGGATTTTTTACAGTAGACCATATATCTTTAGTTCCAACCTGAATTTACAGGCCCAAGGAACATTCATATACACTAACCAGAGTTCCAAACTTGGATTGCCCTGCAAGCACCAGCAGAGCCCCAGAAGCTGCAGGACTGCTCCCAGCTTTAACACACATGGAGCACTTATGCTTTCAAACTTTCCAGATATCGGGGGTACAGAGAGAAATAAAACATGAGCTCTGTGTTTCTCTCCTCCAAGTTCTCACAAACTAACAAGAGAATGAGACATGAACATAAATAATCATTACACAATGTGATGTATATAAGAGAGGTACGAAGAGAACACTATGGAGGCTGGGGCAGAGGGGTGTAGACAAAGGCATTACAGAAGACGTTTGAGTTGCACCTTGAAAGAAGAATAAGAACATTCAAGGTAGAAGGAATTTTGTAACTGCAAAGGCTCATCAATATGATGTAGTTTCAGGAAGACTTCCAAGGAACTTCATATAGTGGTGATATTCTGTCATATGAGTCATCATGCTGTGTAAGTGAAGAATAAAGCTTTACTTTCAGGGAGCTTCTAATGTAATAATAATTCTTTTTTTTCACTTTTTTTATATTTTTAATTATAGTTAATTTACAATATCTTGTTAGTTTCAGATATACAGCACAGTGATTCAGTTATGCATATATATATTTTTTCCAATTCTTTTCCCTTATCAAAATATTGAGTATAGCTTCCTATGTTATACAGTAGGTCCTTGTTGATTATCTATTTTATATATAGTAGTGTGTGTATGTTAATCCCAACCTCCTAATTTATCCCTCCCCCTCCCCCTCCCCCCGCTTTCCCCTTTGGTAACCATAAGTTTGTTTTCTATATCTGTGAGTCTCTCTGTTTTGTAAATAAGTTCATTTGTATCACTTTTTTTCTAGATACCACATATAAGTGATATAATATAATATTTGTCTTTCTCTGTCTGACTAGTATGATAATCTCTAGGTCTATCCCGGTTGTTGTAAGTGGCATTATTTCATTCTTTTTATGGTTGAGTAATAATCCATTGTATATATATATACTACATTTTCTTTACCCATTCATCTGTTGATGGACATTTAGGTTGCTTCCATGTCTTGGCTATTGCAAATAGTGTTGCTCTGAACATTGGGATGCATATACCTTTTCAAATTAGAGTTTTTGTATTTTCTGGATATATACCCAGGAGTGGGATTGCTGGATCATATGGTAATAATTCTTTATTTTGGTAAACCATAAACATTTTACAAGCATTACACACATTCTCTTATTTTATCCCCACAATAACTCTGCAAGGTTGGTCTTATTCTACCCATTTTGAGATGAAGAAATTTATTAACAGAAAAATAATTAAAAACAAGTGTGTGTTATCATGGTAGTGGGTCCACAGTAGTTCCAGCTCACAGAGAAATTCACAACTGTTGTGGTCAGTTGTGAATCTAGGCCAGAACACCATGTTTTTCTTTCACTCTTCCTGCTCTGACAAGGTGACTGTAGGGTGGCAGAATACGCCACCCCAAAATATGCCACTTCTGGCATAAGGATTATTTTGAGCTGAAGGCAGTTGAGAAGAAGCAGGTATAAGAAAAGTTCTCTGTAATCCTCCTATTTGCCTAAAAGCAGGACATAAATTTACAAAGGTACCCCTCTCCCTTCTCTACCAGGAAGGACAAAAGTTAATCACCAGAGATAAGTTAGGTTCTTATCAGCCTGGAGAAGGCACCAGAGAGATCCACATAACAAACTTTACTAATTAGCCTTTATCTACCATTAGTTCCCCATATATTTGCCTTCCTACAATTTACGGCCCTAGAAGCTCAAAGTCCTTCTCCTTTGTCTTGTCATGTTTCTAAAAATGTAGTTAATGTTCCTTTGCTAAGGTGCTATATAAGCCCAAATTCTACCAACCTTTTGAGTTACTCATCTCTGAGTATTCCCATGTGTAAGTGTGAAACACATGCAAATAAATCTGTTTGCTGTTCCCTTGTTAATCTGTCTTTTGTTTGTCCAATTTACAGAGCTCCAGCCAGAAAACCGAGGAGAGTAGCACAGAAAAAAAAAATTCCCCTCCCCTGCAAGTACTCCACCTCTGTTCAGCGGACAAATCCAGAACTTTTGGATGGTGGATTGTCCAGGGACAACAGATTACTGAGGGCGAGTTGATCTCAAGAAGAGTGTGGCATTGACACCCTGCACGTCCTGGTCCTTCCTTCTACTCCCTGGTTCCACTCTGATGATTCTGCGGCCTCCAGACCTTCCTCTCATGTACCAATTGCCCTTTTACCATGTTCTCCTCAAGGTCTCAGTCCCAGACTTATACGGTGTTTACAAGCAAGCATATGAAACTGCTTGCGTGGGTGTTTGATTAGAGTCTGGGAGTGCCCCTGGGTTGAAGTGAAGGTAAAAGACAGAGGGAAAGGGAAATACACAGATATCAGGTTAATATTCAAAATAACCTCTTCATTTGTGTTGCAGCCTACAGAGGAAATTGGAGATCAGAAAAGGAACAGCTAATTTAAACTTAGGAAATGTGCCAAGACCAGAGCTGGGCTGGGATGGAAAAGAAGCATTTGGAAAGGAGAAAGAAGCTTATAACTCTGAGGACTGGATGGGACCTGAGAGATCTTGGGAGTCTGTCCTCCTGTCACCTTTGCATCTTGACCTGGTGGGAAGAGACACGTAAGCAAAGATCCAGCTTGGACCAAATGGAGCCCTGGGAAGAGGCCGACCTAACAAAAGATGTCATTAATGTCAGGAAATGGTGGGAGAACAGGAGGACTCAGAGAAATATAAATCTGTGAATAATGAGAATTTCCTTTGATAAACAGAGCCAGTGTTAAAATTTTATTAAGTACATAATTCTTGTCCATTAAAGAGTCCAATCTCTTGATGACCTGGGAGACCCTAGGGGAACAAATTGTTCTTAAGAATGTACTATTTTTTTGAACAGCTGATATTCATTGTATCCTCCTACTCACAAGCACATTAGAGTTAGTGGGACTTAAACTGCTCTCTCTTCGAGGGGAAGCTACCTCTTTGTTGTAAATTACACATCTTTGATTGAACATCAAATCTGCTAGACCACTAGCAAACTATTGATAAAATTAATATTCCACCAGAATATACTATCATTTAAATCTGTAAAAATACTTTCAGTTCTGGGGAAGAACAGCCATATACAAATAAACTCTTGGTGTGGAATTAAGTCAAGTCAGTAAACCACTCTTAGTTTAGTGCAGGAGCTGGCAAACTTGAGATCCCTAAGGCCAAATCTTTGTGCCACCTGTTTTTATAAATAAAGTTACATTGGAACACAACCATGCCCAATCATTTATGTATTGTCTGTAAATACTTTCCTGTTACAATCGCAGAGTCCAGTAGTTGTGAAAGAGACTGCATGGCCTGCAAAGAATAAAATATTTACTACCTGGCCCTTTACCAAAGAGTTTACCAGCTCCTGGTGAGTCGTAGATTTGTTGATTGCAATATGTGATTAGGAATACATCCCGATCCTACCTATTTTCCTCTCCCCAATAAACATTTATTGAGCACCTATTCTGTAATAGGCAGTGAAATAAATAGACACTGCAGGGAGAGGGGTACAAGGATGAAAAAGAGAAGGTTCTAGCCAGGAACACTCTAAAGACTGAGAAACATGAGTTATTTCAAAGTGTGTGCTAAGTACTGAGATAGAAATATGTGCTGATATTATGAAGGCAAAAAAGGAGGAGAACTTACCAGAAACTAGAGAAGGAATTCTGGAGACATCAGACCTCAGCCAAATGACAAAGGATGAGTAGAAGTTAGCCAATGAAAGGGCTAAAAGGAAACAGATGGCACAAGAGCCTATTGTGACCATCAAAAGCCAAAATTTGTCTCTTTGCATTTCTGCTGTAACAATCTTTACTGAGATAATAGATACCTCAGGCTGGAAGTGGGTGGGAGGTGTCTTGTACATTTCATGGTTTGCATAGCTGACATCATAATGACTACTTAAAGACTAATGAAGAGGAAAGAAAGAATGAAAAGCTTTAATATTAAACTTGTGTAAAAAGAAGCTCTTGTCTCCACAAAACTCTAATTTTATTTTTAAAAACCACTTAGAACTTATTGATAAATAATTCTACTTGCAAAAAGTATAAACAGCATATTTTTTTAATGTGCAAAAGTCTGGACAACATCCACTATTGTAACAGAGTACAAAATAAAACTTTTTATACCTCATTTTTGCCCAAGCCCCCAAAACCAATTCAATAGGTGGCATAAAACCTCTAGAAGAAATTCTTTGTAAACTTGTCTATGTGGTATGAATTGGAGAGAACAAAGAAGGTCCTAAGCACCAAAAGTATCTCTTCCACCAGCCACCATAGTGCCTTAAATTCTGGTCATTAGAGGCACTCCTGTGGATTAACACAGTAAATTTCCAAAGGCCATTTACTGTTCAGGTGTGTACATTTGGTACCCAAGAGGTATCACACACAAATGTCTTTTCTTTCAGCAAAAACACTAGCGGGAATTTTCTTTTTTTTTCTGATTAGCAAATGAAAAGGAAAACCTAAGACAAAAGACACACAAATCCTGCCAGGGTTTAGGAGGCTAGAAAGATCTGTAGCTTGAGATACTGCATTGGAAGACGTAAATGGATTATACATTATAGAAAAAGGACCAGAGAACAAATAGGAAGCATAAAGACTGAGGACTTGTTTTTCCATATGGAGTGTCTGTGAATATGTGTCTGTGTGTTTGTGCTTCTGTGTCCCTGTGTTTGGCAGGGGTAGAGGTTTCAGAGGGAAGGAAGGTGGGTAAATATATCCTAAGCCTAGTGAAGGTATTTCCACATATTAGTGTACAACATGGACTATTTGAAGGTGATTCATGGTTAACAAGAGATGAATATTAGTATTTTTCCATTTTGAACATCATACGCTAAGGGTTAGGAAAAGTTTTTTTATGCATTTATAGTTCTTGCTCTTTATAAATCATGTACCCCATCATTTTGGGATTGCTTCCACCAAATGCCCTTTAACTCTCTCCATTTCGAGAGGGTTATCACAGTGTGTCATTTCTCAAGTCCTAAAGAGAAGTGTTAAAGTATCTGTGCATGAGTCACTGAGAAGTGACTCAAAACTCATCTACCCCACATTCTTTCAGCTTCTCTACAGGAGGTGTAAGGAGATTAATAAGGACGTCTTTGCATGTTTGTCCTACCTCCCCATGGGAGAGCGGGAAGAGTGCTTCTCTCTCTTTCTCAAGCTGTCTAAGTCAGTTCTGGCTGCTATAACAAAAATACTGTAGACTGGGTGGCTTAAATAGCACATATTTATTTCTCACAGTTCTGGAGGCTGGGAAGTCCTAGATTAAGGTGCCAGGCAATTCAGTTCCTGGTGAGAGCTCTCCTCCTAGTTATGTGGCAGACAAAGAGACAGGAACCAAACTCATTTGTGTCTCTTCTTATTCAGGCATTAATCCCATCACAAGGACCCCACCTTAATGACTTAATCACCTTCCAGGGGCCCCACCTCCTAATGCCGTCACAATGAGGATTAGGGCTTCAACATGATGAATTTGGGGAAGACACATTTAGTCCATAGCACACAAAAGAACCACTTATAGAGACTGGGGTGTCTTGCAGGAGGGATTATGACATCTCACCACCACTACTCTCTCCCCACTGAATCCCACCCCCCGACAGCTGGTGCCAACTAAGTTGGAGGAACTCCTGGACCCCGCAATGGCATGGGTCCTGAGTGGAGTTTCTCAGGGAAAAATGGACTAGAATTTCCTGGATTTGTGGGGAGGGATACAGGTGCCTGACTCTCACCTGTCAACATCTAATGAGAGGCTGGGCTAGGGCTCCCTCTTAAGCAAAGTGAAGAGAGGGCCCACACCTTCAGACTCCATCTGGAGCCAGGTGAGGAGTGTTCTATGGGTTAAATGGTCATTCTGGAAGGTAACCATCTTGAGACGTCTTGCGTGGACCCTATGAAGGGAGTCTGCTTGACAGAGCAAAGAAACCTTTGTAGAAGAGGCTGTGGGAGGAGCTCCATCAGAGGAGGTAGCTAAGCACAGCTCATAAGCAGTCATCCAGTTACTTCGTAACTGGAAGGTCTTGAACTCAAAGCCAGAGAACGAGGCAGCGAGAGAGGGCCCTTTGGGCATTCTCACAAACCACTGCAGGAGAGAAAGTGTTGAGTGTGCATTTGGGCCTCTGTCCCCAGAGGGCCCAAGACACCAAACTGCAGCAGTGCCAGCCAGCTAAGCTTTGCCTCTCCTCTGGCACTCCCCACCCTCCTGCATCCTACCCTGGAGGCATAAGAAACAGCCGGTAGTCAGCGAAAGATAAGGTGGAGGTGGAGGGAGTAAAGAAGCAGACCACACAGCCCTGCCCCACATGCAGACCTCCAGGCCCAACAGACCTGAGCTAAGGGGGGGGGGGAGAGGGGGGTTGAAAGAAGATTATTTTCTACTTTGCCTCCCGAAAAGTCCAGCCCATTCAAAACGGGTTCTATATCCAAAACACAATTATCAAGCAATGGGGCTGGTCCCCTTACGTGGTGTATAAACCAATCCGGAAGGAAAGGCCCGAGGAAGATGGTGTTTAAACACCATTAGCATTCCATTTAAAGCAAGGAAAGAACTCGCAGGGAGCCAACGACTCCTGCTACTTCATTTTCTGAGGTCTTTACTGGGTGGCCAGTAAGCAGTGTACACATCTGAAAACGGAGTCTCTTAATTAGTCTAATTTCAAATTTTGAATGCCAGCCGGAAAAGGACAAAATATACCAAAGGTCTTGGTAAAGTCGTTCAAAAGTAGTATAAAGTGAAGCAGAAGATGGAAGAGTTATGGTAGCAGCAGTGATTTCCCATCACCAGGCTCATGTGATTTTCAATGTACTCAGATTTTCCTCCGTCCTTCTTCTGGACACCAGTAAAGCCTTCCCCAGAGACTACCAGTGTGAGGGTGTCTTGGACTTTATGTCAAGCGCTCCTATCATTTGTATAGCATCGTCTAATGGACCACTTACTTTACTATTTCCAAGAATATAACTCTAAACAATGGTTCTACAAATATTATGAAATTTGTTCTCATCTGAGGTACAAAAGGGCTTTTTTCATATCAATACATAAACTAGAGAATAGCATTAAAAAATAAAAATGTTGCTGTAAATTTTAATTTAACAAAGGAAAGAAAATATTCCTAGGGCTGCATTGTTCAACATATTACATGTAGCTATTTAAATTTGAATTAACTAAAGTTTAAAAAATTAAATAAAATTCAACTACCATATGATCTAGCAATTCCACTTCTGGGTATTTATCCAAAGGAAATGAAATAACAGTCTCAAAAAGATATCTGCACCCTTGTGTTCAATTGCAGTGTTGTTCGTAATAGCCAAGACATGGATCAGTAAATAAATGGGAAAGGAAAATGTGAGATAGATAGATAGATAGATGTATATACATATAGATATAATATACACAATAAAATATTATTCAGCAATAAAAAAGGAGGAAATCCTGCCATTTACCACAACACAGATGGACCTTGAGGGCATTACGCTAAGTGAAATAAGACAGAGGAAGGCAAATACTATATGACTGTAGAATCTTAAAAAAAAATTTATATGTGGAATTTAAAAAAAAAAAAAAAAACTCATACATACAGAGAACAGACTTGCAGCTACCAGAGGCAGAATGTGGGAGCGGTAGGCAAAATGGGTGAAGGTGGTCGAAAGGTACAAACTTTTAGTTTTAAGATAAATAAGTGCTGGGGATGTAAGGTATGGCATGGTGACTATAGTTAACAATACTGTATTGTGCGTATCTCAAAGTTACTAAGAGAGTAGATCTTGAAGTTCCTATTGTAAAAAAAAAAAATTGTAACTATGCAGTGATGGATGCTAACTCGATTTATTGTGGTAATCATTTATATATATATATATATATATATATCTCACATCATTGTTATACACCTAAAACTAACACAACGTTACATGTCAATTATATTTCAATTTAAAGAAATAAATTTTTAAAATTTAAATAATTTTTCGGTCGCACAAGTCATGTTTCAAGTGTTCACAAGCCACATGTGGCTAGTGGCTACCACATTGGACTGTGTAGATATGGAACATTTTCATCATTACAGAAGGTTCTATTGGACAATGCTATTTTAGTTTCAGAGCCTATCATTTTTGACACTGAGAAAACACTCCTTTCTCCTCTGCCTGATGAGATTCTTAATATTTTAATCTTCAGTGAATTGAGCTTTTATAAAGTATGAAGGTACATGATATCAGAAGCTTGTAAGAACAGAATATTATTTCTTATTTTAGAGACAGGCCAAGTTCCCTTGATAACTCTATTTTTAAACAGCCTTACTAAGGCCAAAAGACATGTAGAAATCCAAAGTTGCAAAACTTTTTCCTAGAAGCCTGAATGCCTTTCAGATTGCTTACAAACCATAAAAATTCAGCACTGGGAGATTTAAAATGTTGAATTAATAACCTCATGCATTCAGCTTTTTCTCAGACGTTTTCATGGCTTCTCTACTAAGCATACAATGCACTTCTTCGTATTACATTCTTTTCCCATATTTGTAATTTTCAATTCCCTTTTGCATGATACATATTTTAATGTATTAAGGCTACATTATTTGTTGATGTGGATAGATATTCATGCGAATATTACAGAAAAGAGAACTTTCAGGAATTCTGTCATCTTAGAGTCTGATAAAACTAGAGACTTTTTATTTGCTTGGAACAAGAAAAATTATGAGTTTTGACTATTTTAAAGTTCATTATACAGCTCTTCTTCTCCACCAAAGAACAAGCTGAAGAAATCTTTGTCAGAGTTTAAATTTTTCTCTAATTACTTCCTCCGGAAAGACTTGGAAGGTTGGGTCATCAAAAACAACATTCGTTGTCTAGGGAAGACATGTTCAAATCTTAGAAAGTTTATCTAATATTTAGCCAGAATATGTTATTTAATCTGTCTAGAGTGGGAAAATCTGTGTTTAACCTATAAAGTCTCATTATGATTTTTTTTAAGCTGTCAGCAGATTATAGGGAGACTGAAAAGACATAGCTTCTTTATAAGCAATATGGCCACCAACACAGAGTAACACTTCCATGTTCTCCTGGAGCACTGAAGCCCACAGGGAAACAACCTGGATAGAGAATTCTACATACGTACTTGTGTGATGTTTACTGCGGCTACCACTGCACAGTTCTGGCGCCAGACTTCTGAAAATAAATTATTGTGATGAAGAATGTTATTTTTCACATATGCGGAATTTTTTTTTAACTCTTAGGAACCTTTTTTAAATGGAAAGGGATCATTCATACACCCCCCCGACCTGCATTTCTTACAGTTAAAGAAAGACAGAGAGACTGAGTTTGGAAACCTAACGGACAATATTCAACAATTTGCAAAATGTTTATTAATTTCTAAAGTTTACTGCAGTCCTCTTAGTGTTATCCCAGACCCAGCATGGGTTTATATAAAATAAACCACCAATGATATTAGAATCCAGAGGAAGGAAAGAGTATCAAAGGTTTGGATTGAAATGAACGGTCAAGGTTTTGAATTTCCAGGAAGGGAAGCATTGCAATGAATTCTAGATGGAGTAGGCAGGGAGAGAAGGAGGTGACAGGAATGAGCTAACTTCTGTCAGGAAGAGTAATAATGCAAAATGCTGTCGTCAGTGATTTCAGACTTTAGAGTGCACAGGAATCACATCTTTCCAAAATGTAGCTTTTAATAAAATAAGTCTGGATTAGAGCCTGAGATTCTGCATTTCTAACAGACTCCCAGGTAATCCAATGTTTTGCTTCCATAGACCACATTTTGAGTAACAAAACTGTGATATATTCAACTACCACAATCACTAAATAACTCACATTTATATTGATGCTTTGTTGTCTAAGATCGGCTTTCATATGCTTTACTTCATTTGATTCTAAATGAATGAAACAGGATTCTGTGAGTATCTGCTCTTATACGTCACCTCAAATCTTCTACATTGCCTTTCCCAAACTGAATGTGATTAGATATGCCGGCAATAAAAATGCTCCACACTCAAAGAAGTTTGAAAAATGTTGAGTTAAACACAGTTAGATAAGTTCCTTTACTACAAGCCTTTCAGAGCCTTTAACACAAATGTACACTATGAATCTTCAAGAAAGAGAATTGATCACACATAATGCTTTCTTCATAGTAAAGCTATTAATACTTCCTGGAGTAGCTTCCCTATGCTGTGAATAATGAGGTTTTGAATACAAGTTCGGAGGTCTCATTGGTTCTTAAGTTCATAGATGCTACTTTGCTCAGTGCAAGTGGTGACCTATACTTACGTGAAAGTCGCTGATAAGAGAGTTTTCAAAGATGACCAAAGCATCAGGTTAGAAATAATGATCACCTTCGGGCCAGTCAGGACAACCTTTGCAATCAATCAGATGAGGTTGAGCAGAGAGCGACTTCTGTAGAAAACGCTGGAAAGAGCATGATGCTGAGAATGTACAGAAGACATGTTACAGAATTAGGATGTTACCATTTCATATGGTACAACATAGCTATAACCTGTTAAGAAATGATAGTAGCAAACAGAACAGACCAGTCTTCTGTGTACCAAACAGAAATGGACCGACTCATGAAAAGTAAGACGTGAAGTGCCCAACCCAGGGATATGGTTTAAACAGAAGTTTTCCAATTGTGCTGCATAGTGCCTTGTAATCATTGCCTTTGCAAGTGAAGACTAAGAGCAAATGCTTTGCAGCACGAGATTTGGGAAGTCTGATCTCACCCCTGCCCACTATGATGACTGGGTAAGAAGCTTCTAACTATGTAAACTATGTGAAACCCAAAGCTTCAAGAAATACTTCTCTGATGTTTACTTGGACTGGTCATGTTGAAATAAATGGTAGATTGAGGGTTTGCCTACAACAAGTGGACACAGGGTGCTGATGCGCCACTTCCTTCAGTGAATTCTGAGTAAGCGAATAATGAACTTCTTCCTTTTAACATAAAAAATGAAAAGAGCTTCAACCAAACTGGCTTTATCTTTTATGCGTATGTAGAATTTTATGCTTTCAAACTTCAGGAGGAAGTAGCAAATATACTCCCATGATAGCTAATGAGGTTCCCTGATATCAAAGTCTCATCTCATATGGAACTAGAATGTGATGATTCTCAACATTTAACTGCATCAGAATCACCTGGAAAACTTGTTAAACACAGATTACTGCAGCCCACCCTAGAGTTTCTGATTCAGCAGGACTGGGATAGGGCCTGAGAATTTGAATTTATAACAAGATCTCAGGTGACGTTGCTCTGCTGGTCCAAGACCCACACTTTGAAGAAGACTGCTGGAATGGAAGGAGCCTTAGTGATCACCTGGGCCATCCCCTTTACCTTACAGATGCAGAGTCTGAGGAACACAGAAGAACTTAGCACCCAAGCTGGGGCCAGAAACCATCCCTTTGACCACAAGTCATGTGTGCCATCCCTGCAGTATACCCAGATCTCCGCTGCTTCAGTCATATCCAGTTTCTCAGAATGTCACACAGCTCCTCTCTACACTCTCCTCCTCTCCATTCCTGTATCAGGAAAAATTGTGAAAGACTTTGATGCGGGCAAAAAATTACTGGGTGTCCTGTTCATCTACCTTTCTAGTCTATCTTTGCCTTTTAATGTCTTTCAGCTATTTTATGACTCTAAAAATTGTAGAAAACTGATAATAATGCAAATGATTCTTGTCTGTAAAAATGCAAGTGAACTGGGCCTTGTGAAATAAAATTGATCATTGTGTTATTAACCAGATATTCCTCTATTTGTAAAACTATTTCAGCATTCTCAGTTGCCTGTGTGTATGTGTATGTGTGTGTGTGTGTGTGTGTGTTTCTTTTAATCCTCTCTTGATTTTGTAACACCTTACTGGGTCTTACGTTAAGTAATGAGTTAAGTAAAATCACTGACATGTGCTCATTTCATGTTTGTATGATTTGTGCATCACAATTTTACTTTTTTTAAAAAAATTATCTTTTAACATCCTAAAAAGGGGGAGTCTTCTTGCATGACAGATTAAGGATCTTCAAAAATCAGCTCCTTCATAGAAGCAATAAAAGCAGTGGCAAAAATTGTCCAAATCAACTTTTTCCGGAAGTCTGGAAATTAACTAAAGGATTGCAAAGTTCCAAGGAGTGTTTATCAAGAAAAATCGTTGAATTTTGGTAAGAACAGCTAGCTGCTTTGTGGCATTTTAACTTGACCTAATCCCATCTTCCTCTCCCCATCTCCATGGTAGCCTTGAAAACAAAAGGCATCACAACTATGGTAGTTGTGCAAACTAGCAGTCTAGCAACCACTGGAGAGGGTAGAATGGATTTAGAACTTCCCAAAAGCCCTGTAGTTGTTAAGATTTGACCAGTGCTGCAGCTCATTGAAAATCCCCATTCTCAGGGCTTATCTTTATTTGACCTGACTCAGAACATGCTCTGTGCCAACAGCCCCATCTCTAGGGAATTTGCTGGAAAAAAAAAATCAGTGACAATTGTTTAATATTGCAGCTACCTGGGATGATGTTACTGGGCAGAGTTAACCAAAACACTTAAAAAGAACAGCTGGGGAATGAGAGGTCCATGCAGGACTTTTAAAAGCTCACGCATATTCTTAGGAATCTAGAAGACCATCATAGGGCTGTGTGTTTGCACAGGAAAGACCAAAGAAAGTTCTAAACTCTCATTGTTAGCTTGCCTTACTTTTCTGCACAAGCAGAAAGTAAAGGCTAAGGTAGAGTTGTAAACTGCCTGCAGGGTCATTGAAGATATACCCCAACACACATATAGCCAATCAACAAAAGCTGGGAGAGTTACTGGTTCAAAGCATTTATGAGAATCTCTTCTAATCATTAGCTGAGACTTCAATGGCCACACATGACAAAGAACACAGACTTTATAGAATTAGTCCAGGAAAGTCACAAACAAATGAATAAACAAACAGCAACAATAATAACAAAAACAAAAACAGCAACAACAACAAATCCTGGGGACAAGACAGTGTCTGATTGTCAGAGTCACAGCAATACATTATTTTAAATGTCCAGTTTTCAACAACAAAAAAAATGAGATACACAAAGAAATACAAATGCATAGCCCATCCAAAAAAATAAATAAATAATCAGTCAATTCTCCCTGACAAAGTCCAGATTTGGACTTACTAACCAAAGACTTTAAGATGAATTTTTTAGTTCATCTAGTGAACTAAAGGAAACCATGTCTAAAGAATTAAATGAAAGTATAATAATTCAAAAATACAATTAAGAAGACAATTCCATTTAAAAGAGTATAAAAAATAAAGTATTTAGGAATAAGTTTTTTTAAAGCATAAAACTTGTACTGAAAATCTGTAAAACATCATTGAAAGAAATTAATATCTAAATAAATGCAAAGATATCCCATATTCATGGATCAGAAGACTCTATCCTTAGGATGGCAATATTCCACTAATTGATCTATAAATTCAACTCAATCCCTATCAAAATCCCATCTTCTCTTTTTTGCAGAAATTGACAAGCTGATTCTAAAATTTACATGGAAATTCATGGAGACTGAAATACACAAAGCAATCTTGAAAAAGATGAAGAAAGTTGTAAGATTTAGACTTCCCAGTTTCAAAACTTACTACAACATTACAGTAATTTAGACAATGTGGTGCTGGTGTAAGGGTAGACATATAGATTAATGGAACAAAACTGAGTTCAGAAATAAACGCTTACATTGATGGTCAATTGGTTTTCAGCAAGACAATTCAATTGATAAACAATAATCCTTTCAACAAATGATGCTGAAACAACTGGATGCAAAAGAATAAAATTGAACCCCTACCTAAACACCATATATAAAAACTAACATAAATTTGACCATGACATTGGGTTAGGCAATGGTTTTTTAGATATGACACTAAAAGCACAAGCAACAAAAGAAAAAATAGATTAATTCAGTTTCATAAAAAGTAAAACCTTTTTGTGGTTTTACTTTACAGTAAAGGAAGTGAAAAGACAGCCCACAGAATTACAGAAAATATTTGTAAATCATATTATATATCTGATAAAGGGCTTATATCTAGAATAAAAACAAAACAAAACTCTTACAACTCAACAATAAAAAGAACCCAACGAAAAAAGGAGGAAGAATTTCCTCCTTGTAAATGATACTCATGAAAAGATACTCACTATTAGTCATTAGGAAAATGCAAATCAAAATCACAATTCGATACCACTTCATACCCACTAGATGGCTGTAATCAAAAAGACCAGTAAGAACTATTGAGAAGGATGTGGAAAAGTTGAAACTGTCAGACATTGCTGGAGGGAATGTAAAATGATGCAGCCACATTGGAAAGCAGTTTGGTAGTTCCTCAAAAAGTTAAACATAAAGTTGACCCAGCAATTCCTAGGTATATACCAATTCCTACTCCTACCCAAGAGAACTGAAAACATAGGCTCCCCCCAAAATTTATAAATTAATATCCATAACAGCATTTTCATAATAGCTAAAAAGTGGAAACAACTCAAATGTCCATCAACTGTTGAATAGATAAAATGTGGTATATCCATGTAATGGAATATTATTCAGCATGAAGTACTGATACATGCGACAACATGGATGAAACAATATTTTTCTAAGTGAAAAAAACAGATTCAAAAGGCCACATATTATATGATTCCTTTTATATGAAATGTCCGAATGAGCAAATCCATGGAAACAGGAAGTAGATTAGTGGTTGCCAAGGGTTGAAAAAGGGGGAGTGACAGCTAATGAGTACAAGGTTTCTTTTGGGGGTAGTAAAAACATTTTGAAATTGAATAGTGGTGATAGTTGCACAACTCTGTGAATATACTGAAAATCACTGAATTGTACACCTTATTTTTTCCAGGTTTATTGAGATATAATTAACATATAGGATTGTTTAAATTCAGGGTGTACAGTGTCATGATTTGATACAACTATGTACTGTGAAATGATCACCACAGTAGGCTTAGTTAACACCTCCATCACCTCATATAATTTTCATTTCTTTTTGGTGATGAGAACACTTAGATATACTCTCTTAGCAACTTACAAGTATATAATATGATACAGTTAACTATAATCACCGTATTGTACATTAGATTCCCCACAACTTATTTATTTTATAACTGAAAGTTTGTACCCTTTGACCAAAATCTCCCCATTCCCCACCCCCTGCCCCTGACAACCATTCTACTCTCTGTTTCTATGAGTTTGATTTTTTTTTTTTAGATTCCACATGTAAGTGAGATCACACATATTTCAAGGTCCATCCATGTGGTCACAAATGGCAAGATTTCCTCCCTTCTCTGGATAAATAATACTATATATTACAGCTTCTTTATTCATTTATCTGTAGACAAACACTTGTTTCCATATCTTGGCTATTATGAATAATGCTGCAATGAACGTGAAAGTGCATATATCTCTTCAAGATCCTGATTTCATTTCCTTTGGCTATATGCCCAGAAGTGGGATAGATGGATCATATGATAGTTCTATTTTTAATTTTTTGAGGAACCTCCATACTATTTCCCATAGTAACTGCACCAATTTACATTCCCCCTAACAGTGCAGAGGGATTCCCTTTTCTCCACATCCTTGCTAATATCTTGTGTCTTTTGATAATAGCCACTCTAACTTGTGTGAAGTGATACCTCATGGTGGTTTTGAGTTGTATTTCCCTGATGATTAGTGATGTTGAGCGTCTTCTCATGACACTCTTTGGAAAAATGTCTATTCGGTTCCTCTGCCCATTTTTTTTTTTTTTTTTTTTTTGCTATTGAGTTGTATGAATTCCTTATATATTTTTATATGAACCCCTTATCAGATATATGGTTTGCAAATATTTTCTCCTATTCTATAGGTTGCCTTTTTATTTTGCTGAACCTGTCCCTGTTAACCAAACTGGAACACTGGACGTATCTTCCCCACAGAAATAATACTACACGTATTTCAGCCACTTGCCAGTAGGATATGCTTGGTGGGCTAATCCAGGAGTCCTCCTAACAATCTTAGAGGATATGTAAGAAACAGAAACTGCATTCCCACTTCCAAACAACCAGTTTATAAATAAATGTTTAGATCAAACTCACTCTTCTGTTCTTCAGCCAAAGATTTTTTATGTCTGTCCTTCTTTCTGTTTGTAAGCAAACTGATGCTGCAGTTCTACAGGAAACTCCTGAATATATGTTCTGAAAACTTACCTCCTGTGACCCAAGACCTTGGCCAGAGAGAGCGCAAGAGGAAGATGGAGGAGGGGTTTTCCTGAGGGTGTGGCAATAGTAATGACTCATGCTACTTCCTTATTCTAACATTTTCCATCAGTGGGGTGGAGAAAGCCTAGTCAGGCCTGGGGGAAGCCATCTTTATTTAGAGGGTGCCCTTTGTATCACGACTGCTTTTTGTTTTCCTTTTGCCACAATGCAAAGCAGGGAAATTAAAATGCAGAACAAGATAGAGTTTAAGATGACAAGAAGAGTCATCTGTTAAATAAATGCAACATACACTAAAATTAATTCCCTAGTGTATGCAAAAAAGAAAGGCAAACTCAGCATATTTGTGTTTTGTGTGTAGTCAGGTACTAAATGACTCTTGAATCATACAAAGCCAATAAAGAGAAAAGAGACCAAGATGAAACAAGAAGAGAGAGGAGTGCAAAGAAGAGGATAAGTGTGAACATAAATTAGCTTTCCAATGTGGGTAGTCTAGATAGTATCTCAGTTCCCCAAATGATGTTTGTTTTGTAATTTCACTGCATTACTCTTTCAGATGTTTTCTCTCTGGATGGCTAGAGGTCCACAGTTCCAGACTCTAAATCTGTCTGTTAAAGTAAAGCACTCATGTCCTTTCTAGGTCTCTCCACTCATAAAAAGAGGAATAATCGAGGTTTTTATACCTTGAGAGATTTCTCAAAGTATTGCACAGAGATTAAACATCAGCAATTATATAATGCTATCCATAGCTTAAAACTGAGGGGAAAGAAGCCAAGTTGTTGAAGAAACCAGAGCCAAAAAAGGATTGCTGTTTGATTCATTGAACCATACTGGTTTTGAAATACTATAACTCAGATCATTCAGTGAAAGAAATATGTTTGCTTAAAATTTTTTCTTCTTTATTAAAAAGAGAGACAGAGTAAGGAAGGCATGAATTGTTGTTCCATAAAACAGGTATAATTATACCCACTGTATGTGATGTTATAAAAATTAAATTTTAAAAATTATAGGTAAAAAACTACAGATAAAACACAGTGTCTGGCACATGTATCAGTAAGACTTGTCTGTCATAGTTTTTACTTTTATTGTTCTTACTCATTGTTATTATTATAGAGGTGGATCTGAGAGTGACAGAGTGCCTGCAGTAAATGGACGACTGATCCAAATCATTCAGGATGCTTGTATTGTATCTCATGGACCGTGTACAGAAAATAGAATGATATTTCAGTTTGTATTTGAAAGTATAATTAGTTGATACCAGACCCTCAAAAGAATCCTTAATTTTCATGTTATTATCCAAAATGAATTTCAGTGTCAAATTCTTGTATGTGAATCTTTGACCCCCCCAATAATTAATTGTATTCACTAGCTAATTTCTGAATCTTGAATTATTTATAAATACAAAGATGTAAGATGCACCAAAAGCACCTTTTAAAGAAAAAATATGAGAAAAAAATGTGAAAGATTTTGAACTTTACTAAGTGTCCTGTCCAACTCATACATCTGGGTTATCTAGGCCTTTGTTTGCCTCTAACTAGGCTATTTCACAACCTTTTAGATACAGAAGTTAACTTAGAGAAAATTAATTGTAGTGCAAGTAATGCCTGTCCATAAAAATGTAAATTGTGTTCCTGTGGATATTGACCAGTTTTACCAATTTTGCATCTATTTATAAATTCACATTGTTTACCTGACTATAAATGAGTGCTTCTCTTTTGCACTGGTTGCAGAAGCTATTGGTCTCTCTTTAATTCCTGAGTTAAATATTTGATACATGTACATTTTATATTGTATGAAAGTCATGATTTTATCCTCATTGAAAATTTATCCTTTAATAAGTATAAGCTTCAAACTTATATGACTCTCTGAGGAACACATCTGAAATTCACACAAGTTACCTCCCTTGCAAACTGTCTAGCCAAGGCCAGAATTATCTTCTTGTGGTTCCTGAACAGTCATTGTTAGAAAATCAGTAAGTCAAACATGGTTGTCTAAGCTTACTAAGTAAAGAGCAGTGCTCTGGGCATTTTTGGATAGCTTCTTCTACACACACACACACACACACACCTGTAAAGTTTCTAAGGCAACATACAAATAGTTTAAACAAAATGAGTTAAGATCTGTCTAAAGGACTTCCTGGAGAGAAGATGTGGAAGCCAGATGTAAGTTAAAAGAGGACAGCAATATTTGCCCATCTCACAAGAGTTTATTCAAGGCTACTACTCTTTGATGTTTTAAATTAAAATTTAATTAATGTCTTTTGAGATAGAAAAGCATTGAAAACATTTTGTTCTCATATTTTATTATTACAGTTGTATTTTTTTAATATAAGAATAGAACTCTTCAGCCTTTCTCTAGGAAATAGGTTGCTAAAACTTCAGACCTTTCTTTTTACTTATTTTAATCTTACATAATTACAGAATTGAATATTTTACAACTATAATACCATTCCAATTAAGTAAGTAACATTTTATATAATTGAAATAATTATGTGGGAGGAAGTTGGTCAACCCAACTATATAACTATTCCTGTAGGTTATAGAATTGTAACGACATTTAAAACATATTTCTATGGGAAGGTGTAGTGTTTCTAACAAAAGTGGTAACAAACTATAATCATATGAGTAGCTGAGGATTATAAATAATGACCTTTTAATGATTATGACTAATTATATTAGTGGGTGTTTAATAGAAAAAGGGAGAAAGTATGAGAATTTAATTGTGTGTCATCAATGTGGAGCACTTAATAAAAGATTACAGAAACCTAGAGAGAGCTTTTTAGAATGAACTGCAATATCTGTTTTTAAAATTATTAATACTTCTTTTACTTGTGAGTATTCTTCATGCATTGCCTGTTATTAAACTTATTAGAAGGTGAAATAATTTTGTCAATCACTACTCAGGCATCACTTCCCCTGCAAAATAATCCTTGATGTCTACAAGACAGAAATGTTCTTTCCTTTCTGCTCACACAGTGTATATGCCATAAGTGCTCAGTAATTGCTCTTTATACATGAGTCTATATCTATAAGTGTGGTATAATGGAAACAATATAGAAGTTGGAGTCAAATCAGAATGAATTCCAAAATAATTGCTAGTTGAGTGATCATAGATGAGCAAATAAACATTATGAACCTCAGCAAGATGTGCATAATAATTGTTATAGTATTATGGTATATACTTATATATATATATACAATAGTATTATAGTATTATCATCAAGATTAAGGGAAATTACATATGTTGTTACCTGGAGCATAGTGAGTGCTCAATAAGATTATATAAGTATTTCCACCTCTTTCCTACATCATAAATAAGCTGTTTTTGTCTGTTTCATTATATATTTGCCATAGAGCATATTACCATATTTACTATAAAATGCTAAATAGATATTATACTAAAAAATTGGAAAAACCTAACATTACAAGTTCCTTTAACATTGTTAGTATTGTTAGTGTTTCTCACACCATCCTTCTTGTTTTGATAAGTCATCATTAGTATTCATTATTTCCTCGCCTTCACTAGAAACAGTGTTTTGACACCAGTGATTGAAAAAAATGAAAATGGTTGAGAAATTCATGATCCTTGCAAAATGCTCCTGGTGTTTCTTCTTCATTATTTACAGAGAGAGACTAATGCCCAACCTTGCTGAGTTGGGTAAGGATGAAACTTTCATCCAGGCTCCATCCTGCCTGTTCACAGACTTTGGCCTAGGTGAAGAGGGCAGGGGTGGTCAGAGGAGTGAGACTCTGACATGTGAGGAGTCACCCAGCCCGACTCAGCCATCTAGCTGGGTGTCTCACCACCCAGCTCACACATTCTCACACTGCCCAAAGCAGATTCCAGCCAGTCCTGAACCTGTCACTCTCTTTTCCCCTGAGATGTCATCTACCTGAACTCCATTTCCTCACATTTTGGCTTGTGTCCTTTGCAGCTCAACTTACTTCCCATCTTTTCTAGAAAATCTTTCCTGAATTATCTCCCTTTCTCTAATAACCCCCTTGCACTCCCCACCCCACCACAAGAAACAAAAATAATCTCTTGTAGGCCATGTTCCTTTCTCATAGGGTTGACAGAATACAGGAAGTCCAGTCAAATCTTAATTTTAATAAACAATTAAAAACTTTTAGTATTAGTATGTCCCAAATATTCCATGAGATGTATATATACTCTTTGTTGTTTACCTTGAATTCAATTTTAATCGGGCATCCTGTATATTTGTTTAGTAAATTGTGCGCCCCTACTCTCCTGTCTTGCGCTGTAGTATGGTATTATGTCACTTGTCTTGTATCACACCGTGAGTCATAGGTGTTATCCAGGCTGCAGGCTCTTGAAGGCCAGGAACAGTGTCCAATCCCTTTGTGTCACCATCACTTCTACCTCACCCTTCCTGATGCTCCACACCAGTGTCTTAAATGACACTTAGAGAGCAGGACTAGGGTCCTCATTCATTCTTTCATTCCTTCCTTCAGTTATCAAATATTCATTAAATACCTACCAGCTGCCAAACACTGAAGTATATTCTGCAGATACAACTTTAAACAATATACAACTACTGTCCTCAAGGAGCTCCCAGCTCATTCAGGAAGACAGGCATGTCAGGAAGCCATTTCAATCAGTTCGATAAATTCTAAAATAGGGTAAGATGAGAACACAGGAGAAAGGCACCAAACCCAGTCTTCAGGGGTCCAAGGAGACGTCTGAGAGGAAACAGCAGTGAGGCGGAGACCTAATCATTAATAAGAGTTAACCAGGGGATGGCAAAGAAGGCATTCCAGACAGAGAGAGTGGCATGAACAAAAGCTGAAAGTAAGAAAGAACATGGCATCAATGTTTAATCAATTAAATCTTCCTTTTAGTTCAAGTTTTTTCATGGATGCCACTGTCTTTTGAGGACTCAAGCCTCTTAACAGGTTTTCTCAAGGAATTCAATGATGAGAGCTCTTCTTTCTCTCTTACCTCATCACCTCTAGGCTGGTTTCTTTTCTCCTTGTAATCTAAGCATTTTGTTCAATAACGTAGAGCTAAAAGTGACCAACTGTCTTGGCTTCCTCACCTTCCTTTCATCAGTCTCACTCTCCTTGCTCCATCCAAGGTTCTTTCTTATTTTTCCCTCTGTTTACTCCTTCCAACTCTTGTTCTCCCATGGAGACTGACGCCTCTAACCATAGCTACTTTCTAATCCTCTTTAGGTGATTCCACTCACCCCTCATTCTCTCTTTCCTACATAACCCAACCATACTCCATATAGTAGTGGTGAGACATTTGTAGGGTCCCAACACTAAAAGTGCAATCACAAGAGAAAAGAAAATCACATCCCTGGTGAGAGGGATAAAAAAATGAAGAAAGGAAGTTCGCAGGTGAAACCCATTGAAGTAAAGCTGCTTCTTAACAATGCCTTTTGGATTAATCAGCTGTTCTTAGTCATTTCCACAGCCCTAGCTTGTAGCACAAAGCAAGCACTCGGTAAACTGTTGATGTAAGAATTTACCTTTTTCTAATTTTCTAATTTACCTTGTTCTAATTAAATCTTCAGTTATGGCAAGTGGTAGAATTGAACAAATATGATGAACAGTAGCTAGCTGTCTGTATAAGTGTGAAGCTAGGAATTTGAATATAGAATTTGTGATGACACGGTATTTGTGATGGTTAATTTTATGTGTCCAGTTGACTGGGTCACAGGATGCCCTGATATTTGGTGAAATATTATTCTGGGTGCTTCTATGGGGGTGTTTGGGGATGAGAGTAAGATTTAAATTGATAGACTGAGTAAAGGAGATTGCCCTCCCTAATTGGGTGGGCCTCGCTCAATCAGTTGAAGGCCTGAATAGAGCAAAAAGACTGACTTTCCCCCAAGTAAGAGATTCTTCCTGCCTGAAAGTTATAAAATTGGGACATCCTGGTTCTCAGGTCTTCAGACTCAGACTAGGACGTACACTATCAACTCTCCTGAGTCTCCAGCTTACACACTCACCCTGAAGATCTTGGAACTTACCTGTCTTCATAATTGCATGAGTATATATATATATATATGTATACACACACACACACACACACACACCCATATATATATATATACATATATATATGTATATATATATGTATATATATATATGCTATTGGCCCTGTTTCTCTGGAGAGCCCTAATACAGTATCACAGGAAATAAGGTAATCAGAAGCTACTTTGATTATAATACCCACCTCTAATTTGCCTTATAAATTTTTCATGATCCAGGTACATCCCTTCTCCCTGGGTAATTAGATCACTCTTTACTACATGTGGGTGATTTGATTCTTATAGGCTATTTTTCCATATTAAATGTCAAGGTCCTTTGAAGAATATTCCTAGTTTATTTGGTAGGAATCAATCCCCTACAAACAGCCCCACAATGTTTGCCACTTGTGTATCCATGACAATAAAGCTGCCTCAGGTACCGCATCATATTAGGGGTGGTCAGAAGACAGGGAAATGTCTGTGAGCTCTGATATTCAGGAATAAAAGGTAAAAAACTAGGTTAAAACCAAGTAATGCTTTCTCATCAGACACTCTCCTGTCCCATACTGTTATACAAAAGTAAAGATTGCAGAAGTAATAGAAGATGCAAGGACATGGGATGAGGGGATGAGGTGAGAGTTTAGTGAGGACTTCAAGGACATCAAAGTGCTAAACGTACAACGCTAAGCAGGGCCAACATCACAGATGTGCCGTCTGCACAGATGCCCAGAAGGGCTCTGCACTGACTTTAGCGCTCTAATGTCACCATCTTGAGACTCTTAATAAGTTTTGAAACAAGGGGCCCCAAATTTTCGTTTTGCACTTGGCCTTGCAAATTACAAAATTGTTTCTGATGCTAAGTAAATCTTCCTTTAAGTTTGGTAACCAGTTATAAGTTAAAAGTAAATGTTTATTCAACTTTCCACCTACTGATTATTCTAATGGTCTTATGTTAGGATCCAAGAATAACAGCAAACCAAACTGAAATCCCATCATCCCATGCTCTTCCCACAGATGGAAAGAACAGCAGGCAAGAAAAGACCTTGAGCAACAGCCATCAGGAACTACGTAACAACCGGTCCTCGTGCAGAGCTTGAGAAGAGATGCAAGTTAATTAGCAGTATTTACAAGAGCTTGGATAACTGCTTCTAAAATCAAGGACTGAACCTCTAATAATGGGATGACATTGGCCCCCCGCCAGTGAAATGGCTTCAAAATGCCCAGTCGAGAAACTGAGTAAAATAATTTGGCACCATTGTCAAAACCTTCTTTTGCCATCCTTCACTCTTGACAAGCTTCCCTTGACGTAAGAAAAAAAAAAACTGCTTACAATCTGCATGTGTATTACTTGCTATACAAAAATAATCACCTGACTTCCATTTCAGGCATTAAAAGAGACCAAATATTGTATTTCCAGGTTTTAGACAACACATTCATATAAACACAAATGTGCATCAGAGCTTTCCATTTGGAAAAGCATTTGTATTTAACATACTCTGGATAGACATTAAAAGTGAAAGAATTTGCATATGATTAATATCTTCCAAGAACTCTCATCTGGTGGGACAGAGGAAGGCACTGCCACCCAATTTGATAAATGGAGAACTTGGCCTGCTGATTTGGCAATACTTCTGACCAGCTACCAAAATAAAAGACTGCACCAACATCACTGCTGACTCACAACTGTCCTGAAGGTTTGAGTTTCCCTCCTGTGGCAGAATATCCTACTTGTACCCTACATGTTTCACCCCCTATACTTCTCTCCTTCTTCAATGCTAAGTTCCAGGCAATAAGATTGTATTAGTCAGAGTTTGCAGAGAAACAAAACCGATAGGCATACATATATAGAGAGATTTATTATAAGAAAATGATTCAAGTGATTATGAAGACTGATAAATCACAAATCTGCCATCTGCAAGCTGAAGACCTAGGAAAGCCAATGGTGTACTTCCCATCTGAAGGCCAGCAGGCTTGAGACTCAGAAGGAGCCAATGTTTCTGTTCTACTCTAAAGGCAAGAAAGAACCGATGTCCCAGCTCAATGCAGGCAGGCAGGAAGAGTTCTCATAGAAAAGTCAGCCTTTTTGCTCCATTCAGGCCTTCAACTGATTGAGTGAGGCCCACCAACATTAGGGAGGGCAATCTGCTTTATTCAGTCTTCCAATTTTAATATAAATCTCATGCAAAAACACCCTCACAGACACACACAGAATAATGTTTGCCCAAATATCTGGGCACCCTGTGGCCCAGTCAAGTTGACACATAAAATTAACCATCTCAGGAAGGTCATTGGAAGCATCTTGTGGCAGCTCCCAGGATAATCAGTCCACTCCTAGGTTGCTCCCCTTCTTTGTCTCTTCCTCCTCCAGCTGCCACCATCTTGGGCCATGACAACAAGGGACATACCTAAATAATGGCAGAAAAATTTGGGGCCCTGAAGATTTTATGGAGCAGAAACACCACATCAGCCCAGGACTCTATATCCACAGTCTTCTACATCAGAGAAGAAAGAAACTTGCACCTCGTTTAATCTGCTGTTATTTGGTGATGATGGTTTGTGGAAAAGGAGGGGATCTGTGAAAGCTGATGCTAATTCTAACTGATATATCTCCCTTTTTCTCCCATTTCACACTACAGGAGAGAATGATGGATTGGGCAACAAATTAGCTAAAATACCCATGACTAGAAAGAGAGAAAACCCTAAGACCTGTGTAGCCCTCAACTCTACAGTAAAGGTAACAATCAAACTTTATACAGCATTGTAAAGCTTTTGTGCAGCCTTTCATGACATTACTTTATATCTTTCCAAAAATAACCTTGTGAGGCAGAGAAGCCTTATGTTTTAATCCTCATTTTTCTCTCTGAAAAACCTAGGATTGTCCTTGCTTAGATGATAATTTGGTTTTGATTCTTCATATTAAGCTAAGCAAAACCATGCAGTATCAAGTGGGCAACAATATCTTATTCAATAGAATTCTATCACTTTACAAACAGTTATGGGGAGCCTTAAAACTTCTTTATAAATGCAAATTAAGTCTTAAAGCAAGATTATAACATTGAAATTCTGTTTTAACCTGACGGACACCAAAATGACTTTGCTAAATTTAAACTGCATTTCAACGGAAACCCATGGTCACTGTGGAACCAAAGGATATTGAGCCTGTTGTTTGTTTGCTGTGATCGTTTGTAGATAAAGCAAGGAAACACTATTATTTGTGTCACAGTGCATGTTAGCATTAAATGCTAGGAGAAATCCTAAAGCTGCAAGAACTCTTTCATTCAGCCCAGAGTTTCTCAAACTTGTGTGACCATGAATCAGTTTTTTGGTTTTTTGGTTTTTTTCTTTTCTGGTTTTGTTTTTTATAAATACTTTACATTTCAAACACTGGTGTTGCAAGAGCATGTTTTCGGAAGCACTATACCACTTTCTACTTTGAGGGCACTTTCTTCTCACTAAACGTACTACAGGGTAGGACAGGGTTGGAGGGGGCAGGGGACAGAGGATTACATGGCTGCACTTGCGGAGTTTTCTCCATACCACCCTCCTTAATTAGGATTACCAGTATTAGCCAATAAAAATACAGGATTCCCAGTTAAAACTGAACTTCAGATGAACAGCAAAAAAGAATTTTTTTTTGTATAAGTATGTCCCATGTAATGTTTGGGACCTACTTATATTGAAAATCTATTCATTGTTTATCTGATTTCTGAAATTCAGTTTAACTGGGCACCTTGTATTTTGTCTGGCAACCCTACCCCTAATCCATCACCAGGGAGGAGGAGCTTCTGGTCATCCTGGTGTATATTTCCAGGCATTTAATGGGGCTTTATGACTAGGAAGGAGCGCTGGAGTCAAATCACAAGCCTCTGCCCCCAAGTTTGTAAACAGTCTCTCCATGAAGTTCTCTTTTTTCGGCCTCTTTTTGTGCTCCTCTTCCTTAAAAGGACCCTGAGTAATATCCTGTAAGAAGACTGAGATTTAGGGCAAATGGAGATGCCTTGCCTGAGCCTTAATCCTAAATCTCAAACTCAAACCTAGGTTTGCAGAAAGTCTTGCTCTGGGGGTTTTCGCACCAACAATAAGGAGGTTCCCTTTTTCTTATTTCTGGACCAGCTAGCTATAGGTCAATGCATGCCGCTCAGTAGGCTTAACATAAGCTATTGCTATCCCTACAACTATTATTCTTGTTAGCACCCTAAATATCTGTATTGACAATATCACAATGGTTGTGTAACGGTTTGGGGGTGGGGGTGAGTGTACTCAAACGCCATCAACACTCATCTCTCTCTACTTTAGAGAAAAGGAGAACAGACCACCAAATAGAGATTTGCACACAGACCACAATGACCCCCTGGTAAGTCTCGGGTCTTCTTTCTTGCCTGGGATCTGAGAACTGACCGCTGTGTTCACTGTGTTCATTTCCAGAAATCATAAAACCTCAAAATTTGATTGGCCAGATGTTCTAAGAATACTTAGGGCTGGACACAGTAACAAGTTAAATTTTAAATTTTTTTAATCTTAAAAAAAGAAAGCACCCCAACTTACCCGTAATCGATTTCTTGCTTTTTTTCCCAGCTATTTTTAAATAATCAAATCACCATAGTCTCTATAGCATTCTGGAGATTACAGGGCTTGTGAGTCATATCCTTATTTACAGGAATGATGGGGGAAAGTCAGCACTTCAGCATTTACTCCATTTTTGGGACGTGGACAGGCAATTAAAAAGCTCAGGGTGGCGAGAGGAAAGCCGTTTAATATATAATTTTACCTTGTCCTACTATTTCTTTATCTTTCCCTTTTCAAGACTCAGACCTGAGAGAACTGCCACTGCCCAGACACGTCCAGTGACAGATACAATATGTTAGTGCAGCAGATGGCAGACGCATATTCTTCCTTGTTTGGCTGTTAAAAAACTTGATTCCTCCTTTTTTTCACACTGGCTCAGTCCTTCTGTTCAGAATTTCTTGTCTTAAACTTCTTAGTCCAAAAGAATGAAAAGTTTTTAAAAGAGAAACTCCTTGGGGAAAACTTTGTTTTCCAGCTTGTGTGACTCAGACCATCACCTCATGGCCGTTATTGTAGCCTCGATAATCTACTCTCATAAAAGCCTCCTCTTTTATCTCCCTGCCCCAGAGCTGTCTGAGAAATGTGCAAATAGGAGGACTGATTAGGAACATTTTCAAAGTTTCAGGGAGCAAATTGAAATCGATATGATTTTAACACTAGAACTTAAAACCCCCCTGAGTATATAAGACACTTTTCTTTCAGGGAGCATTTGTTTCTAACCATGGGAAATAATATATTCCCCGTTAATTAAAACATAGACGGTTAGAACTGGAAGGGTGTTCAAAGAAGCTAAAGGTTAAGGCTATCAGCTTTGTGGGTGACTTCATCTCTGCCTTGTGGACATTTCACATGTGTGACGTGATCTGCACGTCCATCTTCGATTATTACCATTCTTTAAAAATAACATGGACAGGTGGAAAATATTGTCTCAAAAGTTCTAACTGCTTAAGAATATTCTCTTACGAGCTGTGAGTTTGGCAACTTTGAAACATGAAATAAACATTAAAAACCAGATCATAGAAATCTTCATTAAAAAGCAGGATTATTAGTGTCACTCAATTAAATATGTTAATGGTGACAGTGGAGGTAAATTCCTTCTATTCTAAGCCAAGCCACATGATACGATTAAGGTTTACCTTCTCTCTAAGGAGAAAAATAGTCACTAAAATGACTTCTCAAGTAAAATGTATAAATAACCCTATACAAATAACCTATCAACTGTATAGCTAGCTAAATCTGTATAGTATAAATAACTCCATACAGTATAGCACTCTAAGCAACTTAAAATGAAGTAACTTAACAAAGAAAACCCTTAAAACATGTTACCCTAGAAGATAATGTGTTCACATGTTGTCCCTGTACTTGAAAGTCTTCAGTGGCTTCCTATTGTTTTTAGGATTAAGGCCAAAATTCTTAATGCGATCTTCAAGGTCCTGCCTTATCCTGCAACTCATCTTGTACCACACTCTCCATACCTCTTCATGCTCAGCCACATGGGCCTCCCTCCAAGTCTTTGAACATGCCCCAGGGCCTTTGCACATGTTTCACTCTGTCTAGACACCTTCCTCCTCCTGCCTTCTTTGCCTCTTTAACTCTTACTCATCCATCAGATCTCAGCTCAGTAGTCACCACCTTGAGGAAACCATCCCAGACTCCTCATCTCAGTTAGATTCTCTTTTGTATATGAACTCATAGACTATATTTCTTTTCTGTTTGGCACTTACCTCATTTATGTGTTGTATTTTTTATCTATTGCCGCATAACAAATCACCCCAAAATTTAGTGGTTTAAACCAGCATTTATTATCTCAAAGTTCCTGAGACTCAGGAACAGGAGCAGCTTGGTGGGTGGCCTTTGGTTCAGAGTCTCTCACGAGGCTGCAGCCATGTGCAGCCTCACCTGGGATTGGAGGACTTGTTTCCCAGTTCACTCGTGTGGCCTCAGGTCCTTACCACGTGGGCCTCTCCGTAGGCCTGCTGGAGCCTCTTCAGAACACGGCAGCCAGCTCACCCAGAGCAAGTGATCCAAGAGAGAACGGATGAGAAGGAAGCTCTGTGTCTTTATGACCTGGGCGTAGAAGCCACATACTGCCACTTCTGCTTTATTCTGTTTGTCACAAACAAGTGAAGTCCACCCCACACTAAAGGGGAGGAGAAATAAGCTCTACCTTTTGAGGAGATTTTTGGATATAATTTAAAACTACCCTAGGCAGGTATTTAAGTAAATGTTTACCTTCCCTACTAGACTAAGGATTGCTTGAGTACTGGACCCACATTCTGTTGTGCACTGTTGTGTCCCTGACACCTTCCAGAATGCCTGGCAAAGTACAAGCATTCAGAGAAAGAAAGGAAAGAAAGAAAGAAAGAGAAAGAAAGAAAGGAAGAAAGAAAGAAAGAAAGAAAGAAAGAAAGAAAGAAAGAAAGAAAAGAAAGAAAGAAAGAAAGAAAGAAAGAAAGAAAGAAAGAAAGAAAGAAAAGAAAGAAAGAAAGAAAGGAAGAAAAGGAAGAAAGGAAGAAAGGAAGAAAGGAAGAAAGGAAAAAAAGGAAGGAAGGAAGAAAGAAAGGGAGAGAGAGAGAAAGAAAGAAAGGGAGACAGAGAGGGAGGGAGGAAGGGAAGGAGGAAAGGGGAGGGAGGGAGTGAAGGAAGGAAAGAAGGAAGAAGGAAAGGCGGAGTGAGGGAAGGAAGGAAGGAGGGAGGGAGGGAGGTAAAGAGTCAATTTGCATTTGAATCCCAGCCCTGCAGAAACACTGTACAAATTATGTAACCTTACTTTCTGGCTTTGGGGAATGGGGATAATTATAGCTACCTCTCAGGCTGTTCTGAGAATTAAATAATACAGCCCTATATGACGAACCTGGATTTTTCTGGCACAGAAAGGGCTCGTTAAACATTACTTTTATTCATCTTTTTGCTTCAGTGACACCTGCCATCCATCCCAAGGCACGTGGATTCTCCTTCTCATTTTGTCTCTCCCAACCCTACTAGTCTGTTCCTCCAATCCAGCTGCTGTCACTCTCCTTGTTGCACACTCCTTCCTATTAGCCTCCTGACAATTTCTGGTATCCATCCATCCTGTACACCACAACCCTATTCATTGTCTTCAAGACCAGACCTGACCATTCACTCCTCTTTTCAAAATGTTTATTTTGTCCAAACTCTCCCACAACCAGGGCCCAGTGGAACTTCTCAACTTAATTTGTCACTATCCCCCTACATATACCCTCTGGAAGACTATCTACTGCCTCCCAAAGTGTGGAACACTGGGATTGCGTCATTCATTTTTGCTGTTATTCTGCCTGGCACTCGATAAGTAAATAGTAAACTTCTGTTGAATTGAATTTGAATTCCAGATCCCTTTTAGTTCCTTGTTTGTACTGAGTTAATGATACTTCCAAGCCCAGGTACCAGAATGACATCAAGATACCAACACCAATGAGTAGAGACTGGACTTTTAGTCACCTGTAACCACATTCTTTTTATGTCTATATAAACTAAATGGCCCACAAATAGCAAAATCTTTAGCAGAGCAATTACACAGTATAATGTGGGTTACATTTTTCTTAAATTCTAGCTCTAAAGCAAGCACTTCATCTTAATACTAATAGAACCTCTGTGCTCATTTTTAATGCTCTATAAATTTTTCATTATTGCTAATAGTAAGAACATTGTAAGTATATTTGAAGATACAAAATTCTTAAATGATTCTGTGTTATACAGACGATAGGCAGCGGTAAATAAGATTGGAGGAAATTTGTCAAATGAATGAAAAGATGAAACTGACAATATAAGAAATTTTGCCTTTAGGTTTCTCTGACAATGCTACAAAAGTAGATGTTTTTATATTTTTAATGAATAAAAGTCTGCTTAAAACTCACACTCCTATGTGGAATCACTATGCTGTACACCTGAAACTAATATAATACTGTAAATCAGCTATACTTCAATTAAAAAATATTAAAACACACACACACCTATAGAAATGCTTACTTTTGAGTCATGAATAGATATCTTTCGGAAACATAGTAAAATTCCAGGCTGAGACTAGAACAGATATGAAAACTATTTACTCAGTGTCTCCTTAACATAATAACAGTGTGTTCAAATATTTTGACCTTGTAAAATTATTTTCATTCTAGTAGAGCAGAGAGACTTTGGAACTATATTTCCCTGCCCTCCCCTCCCATTTTCTATAAGGTGCCATGACTGCTTGAATTCTGTAAATACGTGTAACCCTCTTCAGATGGGCAGTGATCAACAACTAATCGTTGTATTTAAAGTTAGGTAACTTACCCTTCATCCTTCCAGTCAATTAACCTTAGATTTATATAAATTTAGTCAACAAGTCCTCCTTTATATTAGTATATATAAGTCTTGGGGTTATTTTAAAAAGAAGGCTCTACCAGGATAATAGGGACTTTCACCTTTAGGTAAATGTTAAAGCAGCTGAAAGCTGAATAGGCTCACATAACATTCAAACTTTGAGAGCTATTGAAAAGCTTCATTTTACAAACGAGGAGACTGAGGGTGAGGATGCTAAGGACCTTACGGAAACACACCATAGGACAAGAAACCCATGGCCCTGCATCATGTTTCCGCTTGGCATTTGCCCACCTGCCCAGTGATTAGTCTAACCCAAGGTGCATCAACCTCTGTGCCATTGGAACATTGGGCCAAACAGTTCTTCACTGTTGTGATGCTGTCCTGTGTATTGCAGGATGTCTAGCAGCATCCCCAGCCTCTACTCTCCAGATGCCAGTAGCACTCCCTCATCCTAGTCGTGACAACAAAAATATCTCTAGACTTTGCCAAATGTCCCTTGAGGGTAAAATCACCCCCAGTTGATAACAACCCCCAGGCCATCTTATTGCTTTAATCAGCTATTCTCTTTTATGTTTTCTGGGCAAATACTTTAAGACACTAATGATCATATTCAGTATAGAGCTCTGAGTTATTTATATGAGAAACCACAGTCTTACAAGAAAAGGGGCTTCACCGCTTTTCTGGCACTTCCAAATACAACTAAGAGCAATTTCTGACTAGGGTTAACCCATCCCAACTTTTAGCATAAATTGAGGTTAAGAAAGAGACAGAATACAGACAGAGTTTTGATCTATGTTTAATGAAAAAGAAGTTACAGGAATAGAAATGGACATAAAACAAAGAGATCAATTTGGCAAAATACGGTGATAGATGGAACAAGGGAAAAATCATTTTAATCTTAAATTTCCTCAGATATTCTTATTAGTTTTCATTGATCCAAAACATCTCCTTAAATCCAAAACAGAGTAATAGTTAGAATTTTACTGTTCAGATTACTGGGATGTTTTCATGGGAACTCACCAAAGTAATGTCCAAACAATACTTTTCCATTTCTCCCAGAACACACACAAGCAAAGGCAGAGATGTTTACCAGGAGGTAACGTGGCATGGAGAAAATGCAGCCTTATCAGCTTTTTATTACAACAGCAAGTTAGCACTGGCAAATGTGCTTCTGGCACAAACATGCTTTCCGCTAATATTTTCATGAGAAAGCTTTTATGATATGCAACCATTTATTCTTAGTACAATCAATCATTGAGGGATTAAACCTAACTCTGATGAACATAAATATATTTGGAGAAGTTTCTGACAGTTGAGATTAGAGCACCGTAGAAATATTAAAGATGTGAAATTTAAAAATACACAGATATGAAACTGCAGTGAGCATCTTACTACTTTGTTTCATGGCTGAATTCTGTTCATGATTCTTAGTAGAATCAGTCAATGTTCTATTTCTATCATTTTCTACGCGGATCTACAGTATGATCGTATCTTGCTAAATAAGAAAAAAGAATATCTTTGGAAACGAATTATGATCTCTGAAAACATCTGGTAATAGGTTTGTTTTAATTACCTTATTTAAAATAAAATAACCCTTCTCTCAAACTATATCAGGCAAGCATTAAACTCGTTAGTATAGACGTCGGCCATGTGGGTAATAAGGAGAAGCAATAGATTTTACTCACTATCCCTTTAAAATAAAAATCTTTTGGCCAGTGCATAGCAGCCACCAACCTCTTATGCTCACATTGAATAATTTCAAGTTAGGACGAGCCCTGTCTCTTCTGATACTGTATTCTCAGTTTCTCCAGTTGTTCTATACATTGGGACTGGGCCAGCTTCAATGTCCGATTCTCTTCCGTCAGTGCCTCAAATTCCCGAGCCAGCTGAGCGGCGTCCAGCTTCTCCTTTTCTGCCTGATCCAGCTTGGCAATGAGCTCCTTCCTGAAGATTCAGGGGGGCAGGTGAGGAAGAAGCATAAAATGTAATGCAAACAAATTAAATTATACAGCAACAGCATAATGGAAGTCGAATATGTCATTCTATTCCTCTAAATTTTACCCATCTCTGCTTGCCTCCGATGAATTACTTTTATTTTTCCAACTTCACAAATGTTAGATGCCTTTATTTTATTCCAGCACCTTGTCTAGATATATCCAAAATATTAAACATATACCAACGCAGATATAGAGAACAAATGTACGGATACCAAGGGGGAAGGGGGGGAATTGGATGAATAGGGAGATGGGGATTGACATATATCCACTATTGATACTATGTAGAAAATAGATAACTAATGAGAACCTACTGTACAGCACAGGGAACTCTACTCAATGCTCTGTGGTGACCTAAATGGGGAGGAAATCTAAAAAAGAGGGGATATAAATACACATAAAGCTGATTCACTTTGCTGTACAGTGGAAATTAACACAGCATTGTAAAGCAAATATACTCCAATTAAAAATAAATAAATAAATAGAAATAAAATAAAATAAACATATACCAGAAAAAGCTCAATAAGTCCTTTGACAGTCAAAAGGGGTAATCTTTTAAAGAGTACAACAAATTATAAAAATTATCACTATTTTGTAGGAAGAAAACAGAAAAATTTGCTTATAATTTAAGATGCTATTGTCTTACGGGTAGGTGAATCATAGTTTGTCCCTTACCTAAGTTTTGTCCTCTAAATTCAGTTATTATCTTCTTTTGTTTTCTATTTCTGAGTTTAACAAATCTTTACTAGGCAAAGTAACAAATCTTTATGAGGAAATTCCAGTTGCCTCCTGCAGATATTATTTTCCATGTCTTTCCCTAGTCCTTATATATATCTTGTCGCCCTAACTAACAAAGCAATATCTCTACGTTTGGTGCTGGCCTGACTCCTGAATTTAGGAAGCAAGCTAAGGTTATTGGAGGGAACTTGTAGTGATAACGACTAAAACAATAAGTATTTGTAAATAATTCATTGATGTAAATACACATAATAAGGAGCTAAAGATTTGCAGTCTATATTTAGATTAATAAATATGACAACCCAAGACAGGTCCACTCCCCTTATATGTGTCAGTTAATCCTAAACTAGACTTAACTGAATTTTCCTTTGCCTCAACACAAGGGTATGTCATATTTCTTTCTCCTCTGTATGCAAAAGTGCAGAGACCTGGAAGACCACTTGAACCAAGTGATTAAACTTGACATCATTAGTAATGAGACCAATAGATGCCCCATGCATCACAAAAGACACAACATCTTTTCTGTGGTATTCCTGCCAAAAAATGCACACATCAGACAACCTCAAATTGAGGGAAATGTTACAAAAGTATTTGAAGCCTGTATGCTTCAAAATGTTAAAACTGTTTCATATTTAGAAAAACTAAAGAGAAATGACAGTGAAATGCAATGTGCAAATCTGGATTGGAAAAAAAAAGCTGTGAAGGACATTATTGGGAAAGTGATGCAATTTAAATATAGCCTGTGAATTAGATAATACTACTGTATCAATGCTAAATTTCTTAATTTTAATTATTGTACTGAGGTCAAGTGAGAGAATGTCCTTGTTCTTAGAAAATACTCACTGAAGTATTTAGGGCAATGGAGCATGATATATATATATATCTACACACATATATATAATTGTATATGTGCATGTGATATAGATAGATGGATAGACACCGCATCTATCTAAGAGAGAAAGAGAGAGAGAGCCGCAGTAGTACGTAGTTTTGGGAGAGGGAGAATAAAGCACAACTGGGAAAATTCTTAATAATTAATGAATGCAGTAAAGGAAGTATGGGGGTTCTTTTTACAATTTTTGTAACTTTTCTGTAAATTTGAAACTATCAAACAGTTGCCCCAGGAAAAGGATAAAAATCAAATCAGAATAGAAGTTCTAGTATTTTCTTCCTGCATTCAACAGACTGCTTTGTGTACCCAATTTGGTGACCACTGAGCAAAACCAGGCACTGGAAAGAAAGTGCCCAACAGGGACAAAGGGAAGATAATCTGGAACATTCATATGCATATACACAAGGTTCCTTTGGGCCCTTATTGATCTTTGAATCTTCCATAGTATTTGGAATATAAAGGCTCCCAGAGATAAATTAGAAGTTTGGGATTAACATATACACACTACCATATATAAAATAGATAAACAACAAGGACCTACTGTATGGCACAGGGAACTATACTCAATATCTTGTAATAACCTATAATGGAAAAGAATCTGAAAAAGAATTTATATATATATATTTGTATAAAACTGGATCACTTTGCCGTACACCTGAAACTAACACAACCTTGTAAATTAACTATACTTCAATTTTTTTAAATGGTTTAAAAAAAGAATATAGGGAATTCCCTGGTGGTCCAGTGGTTAGGACTCCGCTCTTCCACTGCAGGGGGCATGAGTTTGATCCCTGGTTGGGTTCGGTGCAGCCAAAGGGGAAAAAAATATATATAAAGTCTCCCAATAAATATTTATTGAATAAATATAATTGAAGAGTAAGGTACCTCAGAGACAACATGTATTTTAAAGGTGAGTAAACAGAAACTCAAAGTGTTTAATATAATTGGAAAAAGTCACACACCTAATAAGAAACAGCCATGAATCTAACCTATCCTTCTGATTAAATGCTTAAGGTTCTTTGCCTCTAAACATAGTTTAAGCAATAAATGTCAATAATTAAATATTAGTAAAGTTTCTTATGTAACTATCTTAAGGAAATTGATTAGTAAAACTTATGTAAGTAAAAAGAGACATGCCTCTAAATCCCTCACTCATCAGATCATCTATTCCTGTTCTTTTCTTCCTTTCAAATTAACTGTGTCACACAAATAATGGCTACTGTCCAGGTTCCATATCTGACCTCATTTAAAACTCCTGAGGATATCTGTTATTAGTTTTGACTAGTAGGGAAAATAAATCACAGAATCACAGATTTACAACTAAAAGGAATGGTCATGATTGTCTAATCCAATTTTCTTGCATTGGAGAAAGTCAATAATAATTTTTTCCTTACTGGAATCAAGAAGACTCAATTGATAGGTTTCTAAATTAATTTCATGTATTTGATAAGCAGTTACACATCTATTTAATGAATACTGTCAAAACGTCTGTTGCCTCCGGTCCAAGACCTATTTATATAGACAAATTGATGCTCATTCATTAGCAATTCATAATTAAACCCTGGCACATCAACCTACAAAGATAATCTTACAAATAGATGATCTGAGGAGCAAGTCAATATGTATAATTGGCTAGAATGTGGTCCTGCCTTTGATTTCTTGTTTATCATTTCCCTTCAGCGTAATGTGATAAAGGTGTAGAAGACTATCATTACAGGAATCTTATTTATACCATAGTTTTCCAGATGATGTACCTCAACAGTGAAAAGGTCATAACCTTGGGTCCGCCATAGATCATCTGCTGGCCCCATCCTAAGCCACATGCCTGGATAAGTTTTTATTTGCTAAAACAAATGGGGGAAGGGGAAATCCAAGTGAGTTGGTAAAGAGAACTTTAAAACTTTCTGCAAACTAATTTCAAAATTAAGGAGATTCTTTATGTTGTAGGAGGTTGGGAAATGGATTCATCATTAGTACAAGTATTTCTATGTTTCTGGAAAGACCAGAACTCTTGGAACTTTCTAAGTTGACTAAAGACTTTGATTTGGAAAAGACAAAATCCTAGGCAGTTTAGCCCCCAGGAGCTAAAGCGTTTTGAATAATAATGTAATAAAGGGACTTCCCTGGTGGCGCAGTGGTTAAAAATCCGCCTGCCAATGCAGGGGACATGGGTTCGAGCCCTGGTCCAGGAAGATCCCACATGCCGCAGAGCAACCAAGCCCGTGCGCCACAACTGCCGAGCCTGTGCTCTAGAGCCCGTGAGCCACAACTACTGAGCCCGTGCTCTAGAGCCGCGAGCCACTACTACTGAAGCCCACGCACCTACAGCCCATGCTCCTCAACAAGAGAAGCCACCTCAATGAGAAGCCCGCACACCACAATGAAAAGTAGCCCCCGCTCGCCACAACTAGAGAACACCTGCGTGCAGCAACGAAGACCCAATGCAGCCAAAAATAAATAAAATTAAATTAATTAATTAAAAAAAATAATAGTGTAATAAAATACTATCTTCATCATAGGGAGATTTAATTGTGATTTAGACTGTACTGTTAGTGGTTCTTGAAAGGTGTGTGTTCTAGCACCAACATTTATACACAGGAGAGGAGTAGATGCTTCAAGATGACAAAAAGGATGTGAAAGTCCACCTTCATCTTATGCAGGTGGAGGAACAATAGATGGTATTGAAATGGAATTTCCAAAACACAGTCTAGACTTTGGTATTGAAGCCCTACAAATGAATGATGCAGGAATAATAAATTTACCATATCTTCTGGGAGCCAAAGGGCAACACCTTACCTTTGCAGGAAGAAGTAAGATTTGCTCTAGAGTTTCTCAGCCTTGGCACAACTGATCTTTTGGGCCAACTCTTTGTTGTTGGTGGCTGTTCCAGACGTTGGCATTATAGAAGGTTTAGCAGTATCCTCGGCCTCTACTCCCTAGATGTCAGTAGCACCTCCCCTCACCCCACATCATCACATCCAAAAATGTCTCTAGACATCGCCAATGTTCTGGGGGTAGGAGGCTGAGGAATCAGCCTAGTTAAAAACCCCGACTCTATAGGAAATGGAGATTTCACTATCAATCACCCGAAAAAGGGTTAAATTCTGGGTTAGGAATAAGGGGAAAGACAAAATGTTTCCTCGTTCTGTTTTTTGTTTGTTTCCTTATTTTAATTAATTAAGTAGTAATTTTATTAAAGTATAGCTGCTGTACAATATTATATAAGTTACAGGTGTACAATACAGTCACAAATTTTAAAGGTTATACTCCATTTATAGTTATTATAAAATATTGGCTATATTCCTTGTGTTGTACAATATATCCTTGTAGCTTTTTTTTTTTTAAACAGGTTTTTGTTCTATGTTTATTTATTTATTTTATTTATGGCTGTGTTGGGTCTTCGTTTCTGTGTGAGGGCTTTCTCTAGTTGCGGCAAGCAGGGGCCTCTCACTATCGCGGCCTCTCCTGTTGCGGAGCACAGGCTCCAGACGCGCAGGCTCAGTAATTGTGGCTCACGGGCCCAGTTGCTCCGCGGCATGTGGGATCTTCCCAGACCAGGGCTCGAACCCCTGTCCCCTGCATTGGCAGGCAGATTCTCAACGACTGCGCCACCAGGGAAGCCCAACTTGTAGCTTATTTTATACCTAATAGTTTGTAGCTCTTACGTGCCTACCTCTATACTGCCCCTCCCCTTTCCCACTCCTCACTAGTAACCACTAGTTTATTCTCTGCTAGTCTGCTTCTTTTTTGTTATATTCTCTAGTTTGTTGTATTTTTTAAGTTTCACATATAAGTGATATCATCAGTATTTGTCTTTCTCTTAGACATAGACTTTTAAATAACTATGATTAATATATTCAAGAAATAGAAGAACAGATGATATATTTCAATAGAAGACTGGAGTCTACAAAAAAAAAATCAACAGAATACATTAATGGAAAAATTAGATGAATTCCAAGTAAAATCTAGAGTTTGTTAATAGTAATATATCAATGTCAGTTTCTTAGTTTCGACAAATGTACCATGGTAATGTAACATGCCAACGACTGGGGAAACTGGCTGAGGGAAAAATGTTTCCTCATTCTGCTCCCCTAAAGATTGGAGTTTCTTTCCTTAGCAAGGGAGACAAAATTAAAGGCACTCTCACTGAAGAGAGGTAAATATTCTGTCCCTTTTAATGTGGTTCCAGGCAGAGAGGATTAGGTGGAGAGATACCTGAGAATGAGATTCCAGTTAAAAGACTGGACTGCCTGTAATTAGGTATAAAAGGCCCAAATCATTATGTTTGGGGCATAAATGGAAAGTGTAATCTCACAGTCTAATGAAATCTGGTATATTGGGATTTCACATAAAACTAAATCCTGAAACAAAAGAATCCCCTTGTCCACACGGGGAGGGGGAAGGGTAAGCTGGGAAATCCTATTGCAAACCAAGCCCTGTCCTCAATTCTCGATAGACTAGTTAGTCTCGGGGAATGTATCTCCACTGTTGGAAAATGAACTCAAAACCTATAAATTATACAAAAGGCATCTTATCCATATTAGACATCTTAGGAAAGAGGACAGAACTTTCCCCCACATTGCTACATACCCTGCAGACACTTGTGGAGAAATACCTCCATTTACTGTTTCTTTATGACGGTGGAAACCTGCTTTCTGAGGGCTGTGTAAAGATTTAAGAAAAATGTGCCTGGAATAAAAAAGCGAGGTTTGGTTTTCAATGTTTTCTAACTGTGGTATAGTTTTGCAAAGAAAATTGTACCCTGAAGTGAAGCAAATAAAACATAAAATTGAACTTCCCCTGTTTGGTCCTTGTACAGTACCCCCCCATCACCCTCACCATCCCCAATCTCTGAGAGGTTCCCTAGAACACAGTTTAAAAGCCTCTGCCTTCAGGAATGCCCATAAAGAAATAAATGTTTCTGATTAATCATAAAAACCCCTTGTTGTTGGAAATTTCAGGATAAAGTAAATACCGTGACTAAAAACAAATCAGAATAGGGCTCTTTCTAGACTATGCCTTTACAAATTACTTACGCTCCCTTTTCCCCCATCCTGATACATTCCCCTCAATGAGATGTCGCTCCCTCAATCATCATTTTTTGTATCTTAAAAAAGGCATGAAAATACAGGTCTTATACTGATTGTGGTACTCCCATATGAAAACACCTTTCTAATGTTTTGCAACTAAAATTATATACAACATTTTTAAACCCAGTAATAAAAAGACAAATAACTCAATTTAAAAATGGGCAAAGGATCTGAATGGACATTTCTCTAAGAAGTCATAGAAATGCCAAAAAGCACATGAAAAGGTGTTCAACATTTTTAGCTATCAGGGAAGTGTAAATGAAAACCACAAAGAAACATCATTGTACACCCACTAGCATAGCTATAATCAAAAAGACATAATAGGTGTTGGCAAAATGTGGAGAAATTAGAAACTTCATGCATTTCTGACGGGAATATAAAACGGTGCAGCCACTTTAGGAACAGTCTGGCAGTTCCTCAGAAGGTTACACACTGGGTTATCATATGACTCAGTGATTCTACTCTTAGGTACACACCCAAGTGAATTGAAAAGATACATCCACACAAACACTTATACATAAATGTTTGTAGCAGCATTATTCATAATAGCCAAAAGTACAGACAACCCAAATGTCCATCAACTGACAAATGGATAAATAAAATGTGGTATAACCATATAACGGAACATTATTTGACAATAAAAAGGAATGAAGTACAGTCATACCTCATTTTATTGCTCTTTGCTTTATTGTGCTGCGCAGATATTGTGTTTTTTTACAGATTGAAGGTTTGTGGCAACCCTGCACTGAACAAGTCTATTGGCACCATTTTTCCAATAGCATTTGCTCATTTCATGTCTCTGTGTCACATTTTGGTAATTCTTACAATATTTCAAACTTCTTCATTATTATTATATTTGTAATGGTGATCTGTGATCAATGATCTTTGATGTTATTATTGGAAAAAGACCACGATTCGCTGAAGGCTCAAATGATGATTAGCATTTTTTAGCAATGAAGTGTTTTTTAATTAAAGTATGTATGGTTTTTTTTAGACATAATGCTATTGCACACTTAATAGATTACAGTATAGTGTAAACATAACTTTTGTATTCACTGGGAAACCAAAAAATTTGTGTGACTCTCTGTTGTAATACTCGCTTTATTGTAGTGGTCTGGAACCGAACCTGCAGTACCTCTGAGGTCTGCCTGCACTGATGCATGCCACAGCAAGGATGAACCTGGAAAATATTATGCTAAGTGAAAGAAGCCAGTCACAAAAGACCACATACTGCATGATTCCATTTATCTCAAATATCCAGAATAGGCAAATACATAGAGACAGAAAGTAGACTAGTGGTTGCCAGTGGCCGGCGGGAGGGAATGGGGAGTGACCACTCAGGGGTACAAGGTTTGTTTCTGGGGTGATGAAAATGTTCTAAAATCGTGATGGTGGTTTCACAGCTCTGTGAGTCTACTGAAAACCACTGAATTATTTTTTAAGCCACTGAATTATTTCTTTTAAGTTATATAACATTTTTCAACCTGACTTTCCTAAGATTTTATCTTTTTCTGACAGTCTAAGTCAATCTTTTAAACACCAGAGCACCTCGCACAATTTTTCATATATAGAGCGGAAGAGTGGTCTCTCCTCTGAACAAGATAAAACACAAAGCAAGTTTTACTAATTGTAAATCTATTTGTAGAACTAATTATAGTTTAACCATATATTTTTAAAACTTCCAAACAATTCAGTGATAAATATCAAATGCCATAAAATACCTGTATCTCACTTCCATGAGTTTCCATTACATACACAAAACCTATATGTGTTCTATAAAAATGCTTAAAATATTTATTGAAAAAAGTATGTATACATTTTATGTTACTATATAAGCAATTATATAAAAATACCTATTCACATCCAAAAGGCCTAGAAAAAAATAGGCAAAAATGATAGTAGGAGTTCTGTAAAGATGTCAGAATTCTTGGTAAATTTTTAAAGCTTTCAATAAAATTGTCATTTTTTTTCAATTGAGAAGAGAAAAATTTCCAATGAAAGTAAGAACAAGCTTTTTGTATATCACTGGTCAATAAGCCAGAAGCTATTCTTTAAATTAAATTCATCCCATGCTGAATTTGTAATCCCAGAAAATGTTTGACTCTCTTTATCCACCCAACAGACATGATTTAAAACAATAGTTATAATCAACTCTTCTCCTCTCCCGTCTGCGAAGTCTCCCAAACTAGGTCCAGGGAGACCCCCTCTGGAGATGAGAGAGAAGTTCAGCTTAACCTGTGCCCACATGGCTCCAATATTCAAAATCTCTCTTTTAAAATATCTGATTTAGTGACTCTCTGTGTGGCCAGCGTATGCCAGCCAATCACTGGAAGCAGCATAATCAGCCACACTTGATTAAATGATGGGGAAGAAATTCTCATCCAAATCATCAAAAAAGTGGAGAGTGAATTTACTTGGGTCAAATCCATTTGGCCCAATTTATCTTGCTTGAACACAAAGACTGTTCAGGAAAATACCTGTTTTAAAATGAATTACTGCTTCAGTAAAGTGTTAATGAAAACACGGATCACCCATAACCCTTGGAGGACCAAGTTCATTTATTTATAGATATAAAATATAACCCTACTTTGAATTTTAACAATTTATCTTAGCAATTCTTTATTGCTGATATTGGCTCCATATTTTAAATACAGACCGTACAAATTACAAATTTAAAAAATGCATACATGGAGCATAGAACAGTTTCCTATCATCAGCTACTGTAAATCACCCCTATTCGTATTTTACCCTACGTGCAGCTCCCTATTCAGTGATTAGGATCCAAAGAGATGTTAAAGGGTATCCAGGTCTGCAGGGAACTATACATAGTCAGAAAGGACAGAAACTTCAGTGGATAACTATTGATAACACTAGCCCACAAAAAGTGCCCAAAGAATCATTCCAGTGAATTTTCCTTCACCCAGGAAAAGCACTGATCACTGTGGGATGGTTGGACTAGGGACACAGGTGAGCTGTAAGCTCTTTTAAGCTCTTTTCAAGGATAGCATTTGGACAGGTGCAGAGGAAGGAGGGAGACTCTATACTGAGAGCCTGGTGTGAGCAAGGGCACCGAGGTGGGAAAAGTGAATAGGTCAACGTAGCTGAAGACGAAGGATGAGCTAGAACATTCTGGAGAGGTACTAAGGCCCGAGGTAGATCTTTCAATCCAGGCCAAGCACTGAGTGCCCTTCTCTAGCAATAGGAAACCATAGGCAGGGAAAGCAGTTATAATATTACATTGATCAAGATTTGAAATAACAAGTCCTGATCCCAAATGGCAGAAGTGGGAATGAAGAAAAGGAACTTGACAGACTTTATAAAAAAGAAAGGAAAAAAATAATCAAAGAATTTGGTCTTTGCCTCACATCTAGTCAATTATTAGGAAGAAAAGAAAAAAAAAAAGACAACATCATGGTTTCAAGAAAACTCCAAAGTTCAAAGAGGTTTAGGGAGGAAGTAAGATTAGTTTTGCAGAAACAGCAGGAATATGTTTCAATAAAAGAGCAGATGAATCACTCTCATATTGTTATCCTATTGTATTTTTTAATGCAATATACAAAAATATAAACTTACAAAATGTATAATTTAGTGGGTAAGTTTTGCATGGCCCCCACCCAAAAAAGCTACACATGGGGTTAATTTAAATAACACTGTACTTCCAGTCTAAAGTGTTTACAAATAAATACATAATTACCTGGGACTTTTTTTCCTATCACAACACCACAGTTCTCACACAGACACACACACACACACACACACACACGTACACCCACTGGAAGATACCTTTATAGGCTACTATTATACGAGTCCTCCTTTAACTTAATCACTGGTCACATTATTAGTAAGCTTCCTCTGTTCCTTTATGAAACTGTTTTTAGGGCTCATATTGTGTGTAAATGGACAATTTAAGCATTCCGACCAATTTATGAAAACTCTTAGACCACAAAGAAAGTCTCAGACATACGAAGGAAAAGTTGTATTTCTGATCTCCTCGTAAGCATCATTCAATGCCCTATAACCAAAAGTCCAGGTAAGACTTTATGTTTGAAGCAAGGAAGTAAGAAAATAACATGCTAACTGTGGTCTTACAGTGAATGTAGAAGTCTGACCCTAAAACCCATGATGCTCCCTACCATATTATACTGTGCAACCACCATTCTGGGGAGTCTCCAAAGGGTCCCACGAATTTCATAAATCTCTCAAAACAAAATATATTTCATTTATATTCATTTAAAAATTAAGTTTTATATAAATATAAATACAAAGTATAAATATTGATATAAATATGGAGTGATACCATGTATCACTCCAGTAAGAAGAAGGGAAGAAGCAGAAACTTACAGACTCAGTATGTTTGGATTATGTGTCACTCATCCAACAAAAATTTATTCAGTATCTACATGCCATGCACTGTGCTAGGCTTCAGAAATATGATGGTGAGAGACACCTGATTATCCTCCCTTTTATGACACTTACCACTTAACAGGAGATGCAAATATTCATCAAAAGATCTCCCTAATAAATGTGTAAGTACAAACTGACCAGTGCTATGATGCTTTGAAAGTATGAAAGAATGGGGATCACTGGGTAGACATCAGCAGAATTTAGTGCAATGAAAAGGAGGAGAATTCTGAAGCATAAAGTTATGAGTAAGTAAAGTGATAGTGCTTTAATTAATAGAACTAATTCCCTATAGCAGAACTGTAATGGTAATAGAAGCTATCAAGGTAAAAACTTACTGGACTATTGGGCTATAAAATGTAGTTAGGCAACTAATCCATTTACATTATTCCAAAGAGCCGTCACAGTGGCTTCTTTACTTGATGTGGGTACTCCACCATTCAAGCATTAATTAAAATTCACCCCAAGACAAAGTGCTCTGGGGCCTTTGGGCACATTCACATGGAACATAACGTGGCTCTAGGTGGTATTTTGGCATCTTTAATTTCCTGAACTAAAGAATGCTTATTAAAAAATTAAATTTGAGTAGGAAGCACTCCTGTGGTTCCTCTCACTACTGTAAAGCATTTCATCTAGCGCAGTTGCATTTGGATCATTTCTAGAATCAAACATGACATGCATGTAACCTCTGAACCACAGAATGTCAGTTCTCCTCCCGGTATGTCTCCCTCCCTCTTGCTCCCATGCTCAGCCTTTTCCTCCCCTGCCTTTCCCAGTCCACGACCCCTGGTCCATGACCAGCAGTCAGTATTCAGGGCTGAGGGTGCGCAGGGGGACAGTACTTACTTTCTTTCCTCAAGCAGGGCGATTTCCTTTTTGACCTCACGGTATTCTTCTGCTATCTGGCAGTGCTGTTTGAACACCTGCATGGATTCCATGGAGTCGTGACAAGGCGGCAGAGGCTTCACAAACAACAAGAAGAAGAAATCAGTCCATTTCCTTGTAGCAGAATAAATTACCAACCATCGTGCTCTACTGATGTTCTTTAGAAGGAGAGTTTTTGCATGAGAATAGCACTGTCCATCCACATTGGACAGAGTTCAGCTGATTCTACTTGACTACAAATAGAGAAGTGGTCTGATCCTCCCCACATGCATCTTCCAGTGTTATTCCGGGGCATTCTCAGGCCCAAGCCAGAGCCATGAGACCCGTTACAGATCAGTTACCTGCCATGCGCTGGAGGAAAAATAAGTCCCCTAATAATTCTGTACTTGTCCCCAGAAATCTTAAACTCTGCTTTAGAGAATTAGTGATGGGGAAATAGTTCAGTTGTCTGTTTCAATCCCCCCTTGTTTTCTGTTCCTGTAGCTCTATCACATCTTGTAGAGTGGAGGAGCCCTACAAGAAAGGAATCCAATGAACTTATTTATAAAACAAAAATAATCACAGATACAGAAAACAAACTTATGGTTACGAGGGGAGAATGGGGGGGTGGGTAAATTGGGAGATTGGGATTGAGATATACACACTACTATATATAAAATAGATAACTAATAAGGACCTACTGTATAGCACAGGGAGCTCTACTCAATACTCTGTAATGACCTATATGGGAAAAGAATCCAAAAAAGAGTGGATATATTCGTATATGTATAACTGATTCACTTTGCTGGACACCTGAAACTAACACAACATTGTAAATCAACTATACTCCAATAAAAATTATTTTAAAAAAAAGAAAAAAGAAAGGAATCCAAACTGAAAAAATGATGCTGGCCTGGAAATAATGCTTGCAAGAATTAACAAAGCATATGAAAGACCAAACCCCAAATAAGACGATGCTTATAAAGTGTGTGGCCAAAGAGAACAAGACTTCCTGTCTTTGCTTCTCTCCCATCCATGAGGGAAACAAAGGCCAGAATGCAAGCCTTTCTAACCGAAACATGTTGAAAATCCTCTTTCCAGAAATTATTTTTAAAGAACTAGCTTTCCCTGAGTTTGTAATCCTTAGTTCTAATTAGTGGCACATTATTAAAAGCATTACTTGGAGAAATACTAGCTAATAGTCTTTTAAAGAGCTTTTTAATCACCTTTTTCAATTATTTATAGAAAAATGTTATATAATATCTGAGAAATATGACTTAATTGCTAAATAGGCTCTTCTGTCTAATCCTCTCTTCACAATAGTCTTTATATGTAAACTATGTGTCTGACTAGGTCATAGTTTCACTAATTTTATATTAGTAAATGAGAACTAATGAATTTCTTACTACTTGCTCCTCTCACAATATATTCTTCAAGGACACAGATTTCTTTGGGTGTCATATTTAGTGACCTCACCCAGGATGCAAAAGAAATTCTAGAAAGTTCTACAAAATTCTATAAAATCTGATTGATAAATAAGATGACGCTTCCTGTTTATCATGAAGCCTCTGAGTAGAGATCTTCTAAAGGAAATAAAATTTGAAATAGACTTGGATGAAATTAACCTTTATGTGGAACATCTGTTGTGTTCTAATCCATGGAAATTCATCTAATAATTATATTATGTAGCATCTTTCCCTACTGCCCCATGAACACATTCACAGCATAAACTCAGCCTGTTGGAGCCATTATCTCTTTCTATAGTGAAATAAATTAAAAAGTAGTGCCCAGGAGTATAACAGTACAACTCACCCCAGGATATAAAGCCATTGCCAAAGGCATTCAGAACTCCTGGCTCCTCCAATCCTAGATATCACCACCCCCTCATCAATTTTCACCTGTTACACTGGCAAATGACCAGGTATAACCGTAAGGGGAATGAAAGCAATTTACTCTGGGCACCCTCACCAAGCTGCTATTAAATCATCTGTGCCCTGTTAAAGGATTTGCATACCGGTAAGCCCCAAGACTCAACACATCCTATTTCCTGTCCTTATGAACACTCATAAACTACACTCAGTTCAGCCCATAACTTGCCACATGGAGGTACCTGAACCACGAATTCAGCATAGTTACCTATGTGACAGCCAGAAGATTTTAGGAGTCTGTGTTTGCATGCCTAAGAGGATACAGATGAGAGCAGCCATGGAAAGGGAGAAATGCCCTTTGCTGCTATAATTTAAAAGAAAAACTGAAAATTACAGATAATAATTTTCTTAAGAAGAAAGAGTCCTCTTTTCCTCCTTGGCTTGCCAACCCACAATGCTTTTTACTAAGGGGGAAATGTTTTCATGACTTCTTTTTTTTTTTTTTTCTTTTTTTTTTTTTCATGACTTCTTTTTTTATTGGCACTATTTAATTGTGGGAAATTTGAAGATGTTTTTATGTACAGGTAACATGATCATGCTAACGGGACGTTAGGATATGGAGTATTTCAGGATATATTCAGTATCCTCATATGTTCTCAGCAGGAAGATCATGCTATACGTCACAATATTTTCAAGATTGCCCACAATTAAGAAGTAGTGCCAATTTTTAAAAAAGCCAAAAATACTTAGTGTTCAGTGTTTCAGGGAGTAAAAAGATGCCAGGTGTCACTTCAGTTTCCAGCTCCTAAAAGCTCTGTCTATACCCAGCCTGACATGTAACTCAGCAGCACTATATGTTCTTCCAATTCGTATGAAAGCATTAAAGGACAAAATTAATTATTTTTTAAGCAAGAAGGGAAGTTATATTGCACAACACACCACAACACTGTAAAATTATCTCATTAGTTGCCAGGGGCTGGGGGTGGAGGGGAGGTGAGTAAATGAGGAATTATTATTTAATGGGTATAGAGTTTCAGTTTTGCAAGATGAAAAAGTTCTGGAGATTGGTTGCACAACAATACGAATAAAAAAAAAATACGAATATACTTACCACTACTGAACTGTACACTTAAAATTAAGAAGATAACATTTGTGTTATGTGTTTTTACCACGATAAAAAAAAAGTTTAATGCAAAAAAAAGTATCATTAGATTCTTCTGCTGCCCCCAGCCCATCTTCTAAGCATTGCTACTAGGATTCCCTATCTGAGACTCACTTCATTCACACCCTACCTTTCTCTCCTTCCCAAATTTCTCCCCAGGGAACTTAAAATTTCTCATCCCTTTATAATTCGAAGCCAGGTACTACTAAACCCAAACGTTGCTGGACAAATCAAAGTGCCCTCTGGTCAGCAGGACCCACTGTTCCTAGAAAGCCATTTGACATCATTGGATGTTTACTCCAGTTTAGGAAACTCATCAAAGAATTTTTTAAACACATATTGTTCTCATCCCAACAGGAATTTACCTGATATAAAAAATAGAACTACAGAGTAATGAAATGTATTGTCCTGCATGACATAGCACACTCTCATTGTTTCATGATATAATGTGGGTTTGTGTGTGTGTGTGTTGTATCATAAGGTCCTCACTGAGAGTGACTCTCTCTTACCTTCTTATAAGCCCTGAAAACAGGAGAAAATATATGACCAATAGGGTTCACTGAATAAAGTGTTTACCCGAGGAAATAGATTCCTAAAATTCAAGCACAAGAATCAGGTTTCCAATTTAAAATTGAAGCTACTAGTAGGCTTACATCATGTGACATTTAAAACACTGGCACCCATGAATTAATCAACTGTACATGGATTTAAGATACTATTTAACATGTGTTCACATTAAAAAAAAAAACCCAAAAAATAACGTAAAAGAATGCCCGTGATAACCCAGATGAAAACAACTATTAACACCTTGGAATAAAAATTAACACAGTTATAAAAAAAATTTTTTAAGTATAGTTGATTTACAATATCTTATTAGTTTCAGATATGTACAGCAAAGTAGTTTGGTTGTGTGTATATATATATATATATATATATATATATATATATATATATTCTTTTTCAGATTCTTTTCCATTTTAGGTTATTACAAGATATTGAATATATTTCCCTGTGCTATACAGTAAATCCTTGTTTACCTATAAAACTTTTTATTTCAGTTCTCATTGCTTGATTTTGACTATTTCATCCAAGAGATTTTCATACTTATAATCCTGTGCTGGGAATGGGCAAGCAATAAATAAACTCCATGTTGATTGTGAATTTCTTTTCTCTTCAGGAAGAGAAAGTTTCCTCGTTATTTTCTCCACAATTACCCTACATCCTCCCATGGTTTGGACGCATTTATCACACGCTCTTGCTTAAAGAATGAAATATTGAATTTCAAAGAAAAAGAAGCCAAAGATATTTCATGTGAAAATGAAAAGGTAAAAGTATTCTTCAGGCACTAGGGGACAAACTCTGTAGGGTCACAGAAACAACTTTTCCGGTCCACTCAATGCCATGGTATCTGGTCTACTCACAACCCAGCCAGTTCTAAGAAGGTTAAATTAAGACCTTCCCTTAACAGTGTCTCAAGACAACTTTGAAACACATTTTCCCAAGACACAGATTGGGGTTTGGATGAGGTCAGAGCCCAGGAGGAGGCACTTCCTCCACACCCCCTTACCTCTATCCCCCCTCATCCTGCTACTGCCTGAGGATGGAGATTGCAAGGGCTTTAAATTACATGGCAGTGTGAGAGAGCCGCTACTATCTCTGGTATCCACCCCAGTCATCTGGACCAATTTAACAAGATGAAGTAAGAGAGAAACCACAGACTCCTGTTCCAAGAATGCCGGCTTGAGCCACACCATCCCATCCATCGGTTTATAGCAAAGCTCCTCCCGAAATGGACTCTGTCCTCTGGAAGGAGCCCCGTGGGAAAAGACCCAGCCAAGCATCTCTCCTCAAGAGGCAAAGCCAGCTTAAGCGTTTCCGTTTTCTACTTGGCTTCTTCAAATACTACTGGCCCCATCCACTTCAAAAATGTAAGAATTTAATTTTCCTCTCCCAGCTTCCCACACAGAAGATATATTTAGGAAGCTAAATATTCTACAGTCGCTGAGCAGACTGTATTTGTATGTATTCCTTGATTCTCAGTGTTATCTTTATTTTGGGGGCAGAATGGGGGTGTCTGGCTTAAATTTATGTTGCATTTTAATGTCCCCAAATTAACAAGCATAATTTGTTAAAACTAAATGGAAAAACACAGACAGGACTAATTGCAATATTTGAAAACTCTGTTATCAAGAACTATAAATATTTTTTACATATTTTAAGAATTGACATTTCTATAGTATCTACATTATGGTCAAAGTCAGCACTAGTAATAATTATACTACACATCTTATACATTATATAAGATTGGAATGAAGGATATTTAAGTCATTTCTATCGATGTAGGCAATATTAAAGGGAACAAGAACTCGAGTGTCCCAAACGCTTCTAACAATGCATATCCTAATGAACTGGGCTTCTCAAAAAAATAAATAAAAAAAAAATAAAGGGATCAAATTAAGCTCCAAGTTATCTATATATGTTTCCTGTGTGGTCCCAGCAGCCAAAAAAATGACTGTAAGATACTTTTCAACGTGTGCGTGAGAGAGAAAATGGCAGACATTTTTTCAGTGTTTTCTCTGGATGTTCAAGACTAGTGCAGTAGAATCCTAGAATGCTAAGACTCCTCCATTTTCTACCATTTTTGTTTCCCAGATAGCAAGTGATACACTGATGCAAGACATAAAAGAAGTTTCTGGAGTGACTGCTCAGACAACAAGATACTATAGTACACAACCAAAGCTACGACATTGTTTATTTGTGGAGGTGACATCAGTTTCTGGACTTACCAAACTCTGTCTGAGAAAAAAGCAAGTTCAATGTGTACCACGGAGACACCTGTTACTGTCTTCTCAGATTAGATGGGAGGACTTTAGGTAGGATTGAAGCTATTGCTCAATTTGGTTTGAAAAAATAGTCATATTGTTTTCCAAGTACCTTAGCTTAAAGAAGAGGGCATCAGCATCTCTGTTCCTAACTCAAATCTCCAAAGAGATGCTTCTCTCATTTCATTTTACACTTATAAAGATACTAGTGCTTAAATATTTCATTCAGTAAACAATTTCACTAGGGAAGGAAATTAACATTAATTGAGCAATTATTTTGCCAAGCACCGTGCTCGATCTATTCATTATCACATTTAATTCACACAACGATGTGAGATATTACGTCCACTCTGCAGGTCAGAAAAGTGAGGTTTACAGAAAGTAAATAACATGCCCCAAATCACAAAACTAGTAGGTGTGGAGCTGAGGTCCAAATTCATGCCAGCCTAATGCCAGTGCCTATGCCCCAGTCACTGTCACTCCCATTACCAAGTTTATTACAATCTAGTCATCAGCATGTCCTCCACCTGATTACAAATAAAACATATTCTTCTTTCCGGGGCAACAAAGACCACAAAGCTTAGCTTTGGATCATCTATAGGTCAAACCACAATCTCCAAAACATAACAATGTGGTTAAATTTTAAGACAAATTTGGTTCTGACCCAGACCTTGGGACTATTAAAGGATTGTGCCATCCTTCAGAAAAGGGAGGGAGGTCAATCATTACCTCTTCTTCAAATAGAAGAAAACTGAGGCCTAAAGAAGAGTAGTGATTTTTCATTCATTCTTACAAATGGACATAGAATTGAACCTCCTTTCTTTTGACTGTATGGTCTAAACTAGCTCTACCCAAACATTGACCCTAATGGACATGAAGAATTTAGAAACCAAATTCCAGGAAAAGAATCCGCACAAAATAGAACCAACCTAGCACCTGCCCCTGGGCTGAGGTCTATAAAGAGATGTTCATTTTAACACCTACCTTACCCCAAGGTCTCTTGCCCAACATTTTGCATTAATAGAGACATTGAGAAAAATGTTTGTCACTGCTATTCTTGCCCAAGGCTTTTTTTGGCTTCTGTGAAAATAGAAGCCCCACGAATTACATGCTTAAACATGTCCACATTCTTGGCAAAGCAACCGAAAAATCTTGGGGGTCAAATTGGTGATAGCGTATCTACCAAACAGATACTTTATAGCTGCATTTTATAAACTATGAAAGAACGTGTAATGGATATCAGAAAGCCAGAATAGATTTTACTAGGTTGTTCTATAACCACATTATGGCAACTTCGCAAGCCAGAAACCAAAAACTCTCCACCTATCAACATAATTTAAGCAGACCATAGGTTCCACCAAAGCTGTAAAGAGATGAAGGCTACCTAGATTAAGAATCAGAGATCTAAAAAAAAAAAAAAAAAAAAAAGAATCAGAGATCTAGTCTGAATTAGCAAATTTATGTAGACCAAACTTTGACCTCATATTTCTCATCCCTAAAGTGGAGACATAATAGTTAGCTTACACAATTGTTGCAGGGATCAAATGAGGTCATTTGTGTGGAAACCCCCCTTGCCTAGCTGTACTCAATATGCATGGGTAGGATTTAAATCTGAGGGTATTCAGAGAGTAAGGCTGGCAATAATCAGCTGGCATCAATTATTTTTCACTGGGCACATTTATAAGGCTCTAGCAGAGATAAGTTAAGAGTCAGTTCATCCTCAAGCAAATAGTGACAACCACAAAGCACTTCATATGCCTTTGTAACCTAACTTTTATTTTTCTGTAGAGGATTACGATGGTTGGTTAAATGCCAAGAGCCATTATTATGTGATAAAAGCACACCGGACTGACTGTAAAGACAGCCTGCTCCGTGGAATGGATTGTTCCTTTCATACATAAAGCATTTTCATTGCTTTCAATAGAGACTTCCTGCTGCAGAATGTCTTAAATTTATATGCTTATGCTAAGCATGGAAACAGGAGTCTGCTTTTAGATGTAGCTTTTCCCCTCTCAATCCCTTCCATCTTATATTTTAGTTACTCACACCCTGGAGTGTAGAATAAAGGTAACTGACAACAGCCCTAGACAGAGGCAACCCTAACCAAATGGCTTGACCACTGGTAAATGTTTATAACAAACTCAATCATATCGTTCAGCCAAAAAACAAGCCCTTACTTAAATGCTTTTAGTTGTAGTGCTGGGAATGTCCTCTCTGTTCGTGAAGAGGCAAAGCAATACCATATTTTAGGGTGGGGGAGTTGGGGGTATCATAACCCCTGAGTCTGAAATCAGCTTCTCAACTGACTAATTCATTAAGGATCAATGAAGATGAAATAGTCTCATTAGATTAAAATAATTAAGTAGACAATTTCTAATATATGTCAAATGGAATTAAAGCTATAAAATTCAAAGGGATCTTGCGATGTTTTAACAGAAAAATTATCTGGATAATTGCCAGGGGTGCTATGAATCCTGGGAAGAATGATCCACAAGCCAGGGAAGACCATTAATGTTCCCAAAGGAAAAAAACTGTCAGCACAAGAAAGTAGAATTAATGATCCATAATAGTGGTGGGGGGAATATGAATCTAAACATGCTTTCCCTCTTTTATTTTCAAAACGCATTAACTCCTTATTTTCAGCTGACTCCTAAGATAATAAAATAGCTTTGCGGTGACAGTAAAATAAAGGAGAAAAACTGTGACTGGGAAGAAAATATAGTTATTATTTTGCAACCCCAACTACACCATGAGCAGCACACATACAGTCCATCAGTGAGGACAGAACCCAAGCAAGGAAGGTTGTACGTCGCGTAAGCACGCCAGACGGAAAAGCAGAGGAACAGCTGAGTCGCCCTCCATGGTGAGAAGAAGAGAGATTGGGGGTTATGGTTAGACAGCAGGAACCAGAGAGCTGGGTTGAAGATCCTGCATGGGGGACGGGAGAGGAAGGAGATACGATGGCCGATAGCTGCAGAGGAAATTTTAGAGGAGAACAGAGCTGTCTTTTGGCAGCTGCAAGGTCATTAGTATAACCTCCTGAACAGTCTTCCATAATCTCTACATTACTGATATTGCTCTGCTGGCAGGCTTTCTGTCTGAGGGCTGTGACGATGCCCAGGACTGCGCAGAGATGAGATAAGAGCTCCTCCAAGAGGTCTGGTCACACCTGAGTTGTGTTGGATAGATTTTCAGGGGACCACCCCAGCAGTGGCGCACCAGCTCTTCAGACCCAACCTAGTCGCTTCCAGGTTCTAATTCAGTGCACTGGGCACAGAGACAAGAACTGGAGCCAAAAAAAAAAAAAGGATTGTATCTTGGGTTGCGTAAGGGCTCATTCTTGGTTCTTCCCACCTCTGTCAAGGGCTGTTCTGGTCCAGGGGTCCCAAACTCAAATGACTTCAGGACACCAAGTGCACCCACAAATGGGAAATGCTACCAAGTGTAAGACAATAGGAAACATCAGTTGGGAACTGGAGGTGGCAGACCCCTCCTAAAGGCTTTCAGAATCAGTATTTAGAGAAAAAAGTGGTGACTAAGCAAATCTCTGTGCACAGGATTCAAGACCCCTATTAGACTGGTCTAAATGTGACAGCAAAGTGAAGTACTCAGGCGAACATTTGACCCAAGGCCAGTATCCAGGTATTTTAGGCAGAGCCTCTTCCTAAAGCCATCTTTCTGGAATCACCATATATCACCTAAAGAAAATTAAAGTGTCATAAATTAGCTTCTTTCAAATAATTCTGGTGTATTAAAATGAGATATCTTTGATAGGTCATCCATAGACTACACACACAAAATATTTTTCTCATAGGTCAAACCAGACAGTATTCAGAAGGCTTAACTTAAAATAATTACATTCTATTACAAATTGTCAGAGAACTGGGGAGAGGGTGAGCGTGGAGTAGAGAAAGGAAGATTATTCTGAAGTCTCGCCACACATGACAAGTGTCCCTTGTAGTTTATCACTAAATCACTAATCCAAAATGGGCCAAAACTGCAATAGCCCAGAAACATCCACAGCCAAGGAGAGCAGGGACCAGCCCTGTCCCCAGGCTCCAAAACTCCTTAAGAGTAGGAGCTTACACCCTAAGTTCTTTTTTTTAAATTAATTAATTAGTTTAATTTTGGCTGCATTGGGTCTTCGTTGCTGCACGAGGGCTTTTCTCTCTAGTTGTGGCGAGTGGGGGCTACTCTTCGTTGCAGTGTGCAGGCTTCTCACTGTGGTGGCGTCTCTTGTTGCGGAGCATGGGCTCTAGGCATGCGGGCTTCAGTAGTTGTGGCACATGGGCTCAGTAGTTGTGGCTCGCGGGCTCTAGAGCGCAGGCTCAGTAGTTGTGGCACACGGGCTTGGTTGCTCTGCAGCATGTGGGATCTTCCCAGACCAGGGCTCAAACCCGTGTCCCCTGCATTGGCAGGCGGATTCTTAACCACTGTGCCACCAGGGAAGTCCCCTAAGTTCTTGCTATTCTCATGCTACAGCCACATAAACAGACAGGGGCATTACCTGAGGGCTTCATGACCTTGAAACCCTAGAAATGCAAACCTTGATGACGTGAAATGTCCCCCACTCTGTCTCCAGGTCAGTCTTTGTCAATTAGGCAAAATACAGTGATTTTTCCAGTCACTGTATTTTGTGAAACTAAGGAGGAAAAAGGAAAGACTGCAGAAAAATCCTTACCTGTAGCTGCTGGTCTAATTCTGGAACGACCAGAGGAATGGCGTCTTCAGGAGGTGTATCATCTAAAACATGAAAATAAAATGATTCTTCACTATTAGAGCCCTTTCTCTCAGGAGAGTTTTCTTGCTGTTACCATCTTTGGATTTGCATCGTCAGTATACATCAGTTAGGGACAGAAAGAATGCAGAAGGCAATTTTGCTCATTTTTTGGTACCAACAGAAGCACAGAAGGCGTAGTTGGTTTGACCAAAATTTTGCAAACAAGTATCAGAATCCTCAAATGTTCAGTCTAGTAGTTCTCCGATTAAGAAGTACTGCTTATCTTTCAATACTCGTACGTTAGCCAAAACCAAAAAATATGATATGCAGGAAAGTGCTTTGTTTAACAAGGTAATAATGAGGTGACCAGAACAACCTCACTGGGACAGAAGAACGTGTTAGTGGAAAAAAAGTGTTAGTTCTGCTCTGAAAGACTCCAAGGGTGGCAAGCTTTGATGGGTTTGCCCTCTGCTCTTACCACAAACCACCACTGACAGGCAGTTGACCAGAACTTCCTCTGGGTTACAGTGGGTGACAGGCAGTAACCCAATCAGGGCGTTTCTTCCCAACGTACCAGGCAGCAATCCCAACCCAAGGCCCATATACTGTCCTGATGCGGGAGAGCCCGCAACTCTGTCCTCAGCTGCCTTCATCTGGCTGACTGGCAATAGGCAGGTGTTGCTGGATCAAAAGAGGTGGTTCACAGAAGCATCAGAGGAAACCTGAGAGAAGTTTATCCAAATCTCTTCAAGAACATACTTCTGCTATCCTTGCCGTAGCCATAAGGCTGACCTCCTCAGACTAAAAAGATGATGAGAATTGTACCATTCAATTATTTGGCAAGGAGGAGGGTTTTTCTACTGCAGAATTTCTAATGGAATTCATGCCAATTGAATTCATATGGTAAGAAAAGGTAAGAACCTAGCTTAAGAAATAAGGTGAGTGGAGACAGCTCTATTCCCCTTCTACCCCTTCCTATTCAGAAGTAACCACTATCCTGATTTTAGAGGTTATCATGCATATGTATGTATTTATATTTTTATTATGTATGTATACACCCACAAACAATATAGGTAATATAGTATTACTATGCATGGATGATTTTAAACTATAAATTGAATCACATTGTAGATATCCTAAAATTTGTTCTTTTTTTTTTTTTGATTAACATTATGTGTTTGAGAGTGAACTAAATAAACTTAGTTTTAGTTTGTTCATTTAACTGATATACAGTATTCACTCATTCATTTATTATTTGAATGTATTTGTCCTTTTCCTATTGGTGAATACTGAGTTCCAATTTTTTGTAATAATAAATAATGCTGCAATGAAAAAAAAAGGAAGAAAAGCTGTGCATACAGTCAGAATAAAGTGCTTCTCAAGAATAATATGATCTTGAAGTAGAGCATTTTGACCCTCACTAGGAAGTTTAAAGAGTTATGGGATCTAGAGCAGTGAGTAGCTATTGGTGTTTATTCCATTATTTTCTACAGATAAAGATAGAAGTATAGCAGTTCAGGTTGGGGTTTAACTAAGTAATTTTAGCACTAATGAAGACTGTCCTTAGAAGTTTAAAAAAGAAAAAAAGAACATACTGCTGACCTAGCTCTGGTACTAGAGGACAGCCCTCTTGTCAGCAGAACCTCTGTATCTGGCTCTGTGGGTCCACTGGCCATAGATTTCCAATCCTCTCCTTGTTGACAACATCTACCACAGGTATGACTATGAGAATACGATGAAATACAGGCTACACAAATAATTTCAATACCAAATCTATTTTAAATTATAAGAAAGAAAGATCATGCTTTTTATGTTCTCACTACCATAAACAAATTTATTTATAAAAACTGTTGAAGTTCTCTTTGAACCAGAAGAAGTAATACGGGCCATACACAACGCAGAAGCAAGCATCCTCTCCCTACTCACGGACAGTACTATCCAGAATAAAATGCAGCACACGAGGAGCTCCTGGCTTCTAAGAGATTACGTTTCTTCAAAGGCACCGAAGATAATCACCAGAAATATCATTCAAACAAGGACAGTATTCACCTCTTCCAAACACCTTAAGGGCCTCTGCTATATTTTAGTCGAGTAGTGTAATAATACTCCCACTTGAGTGGCTTCAGACAATGGCAATGGGGCACCAACTATGAATCCATTTGTTCCTGTACCTGCCAGACAATGGATGCCCCCAGGTTCACCGACGCTATGTAGCTGCAGAGAGCAAGTAGAAACAGGGAAATCTTCCCAAGACTCTCGCTGCAGGCTGGAGTACCATCTCACAAGGAAACAAGGAGAGTCAATCCCTTGGCCCTTGCAATGCTTTCTTCTACTCGGAGGTGACAACTTCTGCCAAATACTGTGGCTTTTTCAATCCACCCCATCATTTGCAAAGAATTGGACAAAAAAACAGAAATTTTTTTAAAAAAGACAGAAATAATCATTTGTTTCTACTGACCCTTTGGAGATAGCCTTTATATAAAACCTATAGTTTGTATATAAAATGGACTTTGGTCTAAGGCGTATTTCAATTTACTTCAATAAAATATCAATAACCCAAACATCATGATTATTTCTGCTCATTGAGTTCAAGGCTGGAACAACTTGGTACGGGTAAATGGGAACATATTATACTTTGGCACCCCAACCTTAATAGTCACAGATGAGCAGCCACTTGTTAGAAGGAGAAACCACTTCTACAAAGTACAGAGAAGATAGTACATTCTAGAATTCTAAAAGATAGCCAGGAATGGAACTCAAGGCTTCCTGGGACTTAATCCACCTTCTTCTCTGTGAAGTCACGCTCCTTCCTGCTTAATTATTTAAAAAAAAAAAAAAGGAAAACAGATATTCATTTGCATTACTATAGTAAATAGCAAATATCTGGTATGACCCAGAATTAATAAAGCCCATTATAAAAATCTGTCATTATTGATAGTCACACCATGTAAAGGCATATATATGGGACCAAGCTGATAATTTTGCAGATAAGTAAAGGCTTAAGATTAGATTCCTCGAGTTGGAAAAAAAAAAAAGTCTAATTGATTGACATAGAAATAAACATATAATAAATATTTTAGAAAGACAAAATAAAAGCAAGAGTTTTGTTAAAGTTGATTTAATCCAAGCAGGAAATGGCATTGGAAACAAGAAAACCAAAGACAGATGTAAGGAGATGACTGAGTTTGAAAGCCAGTCCTGTATTTCACTGCTTGATGCCATCTGGTTTAGCTGGCATCCCTGCCAGCCAGAGATTTCAGTGCTTGCAAAGCTGCTTACAAAGCTGCTCCAAGCTGATGTGTGGTGTGTTTACTTTTAAACAGTGGCTGCCTTCTTGGACTGCTTTTAAAAATAGGCAAATATTCTAAAAGCAGAATGATGAATCACAGGATTGGGCCAAAAAGAAAGAAGGAAAATGACTCAGGCAGACTAGTAGCACAGCTGTTCCACAAACATTTGGCCAAATCATTGTAAAACATTTTGACAGTGATATCAGATCGGAGTTCCTAAGAGCAGTTAAGTTTGTTTTGACAATTCCAGAAGCACAAAGTAAATTGTACAGTAGCTATGCAAGACACCCCCTTGAAAAATTTGGCTTTTTTGAAAAAAGGAGAGTAGTTGCTAGATATGTTCATAATGTGATAAAAATCAGAATGCAAGTACTTTTTTGTTAAAATTTATTTATCAATCAAGTATTTATTAAATGCCTATTACATTCAAGGCAGGGACTGAGGTTCTATGCCAAACTGGCAAATCACTTTACCACATTTTTTAATGCATTAAGAAAATAATTCCTAGGCTTCCTTTCCAAAATGGCACTGTGGGCTTGATGGACCAAGAAAAATGTATCCTCAGGAATTTGTTAAAGGATGAAAGATAAAGGAAAGAATGAAAGAGGAATTTTTTTTTTTTTTTAATAAGCAGATGTTCACTGCTTGTTTTGCAAACACAATGTGACTAAGTCAATGGTACTTAATATAGAACTTTCTGATTGGTATCCCAACCATTATGACATACCATAGTACATTTTATGATGGGCTTGTCTCAGTGTCTATTTAGCAGCTGTTGGGCTGCTTTGGTGGTTATTCTGTTTCAGATTTCCTTAAATTGTCTGCTCTGTGCTTCTCCATGAATCAGATAAGGGAGGCCCACTGGGTCTGTAATCCAAATCCTCACTGTTATTTAGTAATTATGCAGCCAGAGCTCTCAGATAATGCTACAGCTGGAAGGAACTGGTGGTCATCTGGTCTCAGACTCTCAGAGCAGAGCTGAGGACAAGGGCCCCTCGTAAGACTAAGGGGTGTCTCCCCACCCAGGGCTCTTCTCATGCTGTCCTGTGCTTCTTCACCTTCTGCTTCATGGGTTCCCATGCACTTGTATTTCATGAGCCAGTAAAATTTTCCCCAAAACATTGGGAATCATGCCCTTAGACTGTCCAAATTTTTATTCAGCTAGTGAAGATTCCAAAACAACGACCATGTATCTTTAACATCTCTTTATGACAGAGAACATTTTAACACCAAAATTATAAGACAAATATAATCTTAGAATGCAAGTGTATCCATCATAATGGATAAATTTCGCTTTATAGACAGACACACACACACGACCTCACTGTGCTGTCCTCATTTCTTTTGTTTTACATCAGAGAGGAAAACTTCATCAGAACCAGACCAGGTCTGAGAACCAGCATTTGCGAACAACTGCTCTAGACAACATCTTGACAGGACTTTGGAGTCAACTCTCTCCCCATCGCACTGTGCCCTCCATCCTAAATATTGTACAACTGGGTCTACGCTGGGAAACTCCAAATCCTTGGTAGAATGAGTGTCGGTTTCCACACAGAGAAGAAGCCCTCAGGAGAGGGAGAAGTCACGCTCAGAGAACATCCCCAAACCTCACTCCACTCCACAACCAGGAACTTGGAGAGGCAGCTGGCCCAGAAACCGTTCAACCCGTCTACACTTCCGGCAGTCGAAGCCGGCTTCGTGGGAATGCACCTGTGCAGTCACAGAAGCTCTTCTCCGAGGCGGGCCCGCGCTTGGTTTAATGATCCGGGTACACTGTCTTGAAATTCTTAATAATTTTTGAAAAGCCCCAGAATGTTTGCACTGTGCCTCTACACATTATGGTCCTGCCTCCAGGACAACCCCTGAGTGCTGGTCTCCTGGAGACTGTCCTTCAGGGCACCAGGGCAAACTGACACTTAAGAGGCAAGTGAATTGGGCCAGTGGCTGCACTGCAGAGGCTCATGAAAAACCTTTCCTGGTAACTGTTTGCCTGTGAAGGCTCCTAACCACTAAGGACACAGCAGGTTGGTGCCATTTGGTAGGATGGATAAACCTGCCTTTGAATCTCTGGGTTGACTGCTTTTTAACTGGTGAATGTGGACAATCAACATAATCTCTTTGAGACTCAGTTTTCTCCTCTGCAAAATGGACGTCATATTCCCCGGCTCAGAAACTTATTAGTAAAGGAATGCATATGTCAACCATTTCGCCTAAAGCCTGGCACCTAGGAAATAATCAGTAGTAATAATGAATGCTTAATATAATCGAGTTTAAATTCCTTTTCACCATAAACTCAGTCAAAGTGGTAATGGGGAGGCAAGGCACGTGTGTGTGTGTGTGCCCGCATGCGCATATGTGAGTATGTGTTTAATGATGGGGGTTAAGGGTATCTTCATCATCCGAATAATCCAAAGAGAACAGGTAGGGTCAAGATCACTGACTCTAATTACTGAGTTCTCCCCAGGCCAAGTTAAGGGAGATTTCCCTGGTGTGGCCATAACCTCAGCTCTCTTCATTTAAGTCTGAATTTTAAAAGCGTTTCTCTTTTACTTCCTTATCAAAGCACTTTCTATGTAAAATATTGTAAAAAAAATTTTTTTAACTTACACATGAAAGGTCTTTGAGTACTTTCCCTTTAAATCTAAATCAAGATTCACATTTTATTTTTAGAAATAAAATAAGTGACATAAGTTTGCAAATCACATTACCAATACATCAAAAAACTATTTTAAACTTTCTGGATACCTTGGTTCTTGTTAGAGCATCATATCATTTTGAAACACATCAAAAGCTTTTTAAAACTTTGCTTTCTGCTTGTTAAACATTAGAGATGCAAATCTAATGCACATTGAATTTTCAGGGCCCATAAAATTAAAACTATAGATATGGATATGGATAAAGGTAGAGCTTTCATATGATACCTAGCAGATTGTCAATTGTTTATAATTAATAAAAATCACCATGTTACCTTAACCAGTACTTAAAATGATCAGGCAAACAAGATCATACATCAAATAGACTGAATGATATTTCTCTGCATGGAGAGACCTGATTCAGTTTAAAGACAGATTTTATGTTTCTTTGAAACACTCATCTAGTCACTATTATTGTACCTATCATTTTGTGAATCTTATTGATTTATCCTTTTGTAAGAATATTTTGACTTATTTAGCTTAAAAGCATACTCCCTCACCCAGAAACATCTGCTTCAAGATGAACTCGTTGGAAGTATATTTATTTGTCAGACACCACTAAATAAAATTTACCTCTCCCTTTCTTCTTTCCTGCTCTATGAAAACATATCAGAACTAACTTTCCTCCATCATTTCCCAGGACCACTGGGGAAGCTATCTGCTGACAGGAACTATCATTCTTTTCTCTTATTACTTGGATCCTACCGCCAAATGGGCGATAAAGTAAAAACAGCCCTAAGGGCCTGGCTTTGAATCCCTTCCCATTATGTATTAACTGCTTGATTAGAGGCAAGTTATTTAACCTCGCTTAGCCAATGTTTCCACATCTGTAAAATGGGTATAATAACATCTTCCTGCAGAGTTGTCACCTATACTAAATTGATGAGATAGTACAAGTAAAAGCACCTAGGGACTCCATAAGCATTCATTTCCTTTTTTGACCTTTCTTTACAGCCTTAAGCAACAGATTCCAACCAATAAATCCAGTTGTATCTCAGAGAATCTTCACCCGATATCAGAATAACAAACTCAAAGGGGTTATAGATACTGTATTATTGATTTTATAGTATTTGATAATTAAGTTCTACTGTGGTTCTCAACTCTGTGCTCTGTAAAGGATGTAAATATAGCAGACCCCCCCACTCCCACCCCACTCTTGAGTGGTTTTCAACTTATTGTTATCAGTACATGCTGAGGCAGCCCTAAAGGTAGGGTCAGAGTTGGGACAGAATGCGACCTGAGAGAGTTCAAAGAGGCTCACCCAGCCCATGTCCCCAAATGCCATCCTTACCAAGTTGGCTGGTAGAATTCCAGTGGGAACTTTATCCCTAGACTTCCTACTGATACACAAAAATACACCCTGAGAGAGATAAAAAGGTAAACCTCGACACTTATTGCTTAGTGTGAATGAGGTTTTCCAGAGTCTTTCCCAAAAGCAAGGATTGAGACTGTGAAGAGAAGAGAGTACGGAAACTTTGGGGCCCTGAAGAGGGAGAGAGAAGTAACACCAAAAGGTACCAGAGGGAGAAAAAAGTTGAAGGAAGGGGACAATGACAAGAGACATTTCACCTGCATCACAATTTTGCTGAGAGCCAGTTTTGCACATGTATGCAGAAAGACATTCACATGATACCCAGGTAAACTACATTCAAGGATAGCTACTTCAGCTACTCCACATAATTCCCACTGCCACACAAAACACCAGATGTGTGAGGACAAAATAGTATTACTTAAGCAGAGTGGGTCTTTAGTTTTTTTTAAACTAAAGGTCTTATGATTAATTCATGCCCAGATATGAAAAATTCTAATAGCTTGAAAAAAAAAATTTTTTTAAACAAATTGTTGAAAGCTACCAGCTAGGGCTGATACCAGTATCCTTGATTCTAAATAACAACCAAAAAAATTTTTTTAAAAAGCCAAGGTCTAGGGGCTTCCCTGGTGACGCAGTGGTTGAGAGTCTGCCTGCCGGTGCAGGGGACACGGGATCGAGCCCCGGTCTGGGAAGATCCCACATGCCGCGGAGCAACTGGGCCCGTGAGCCACAACTACTGAGCCTGCGCGTCTGGAGCCTGTGCTCCGCAACAAGAGAGGCCGCAACAGTGAGAGGCCGGCGCACCGCGATGAAGAGTGGCCCCCACTCGCCGCAACTAGAGAAAGCCCTCGCACAGAAACGAAGACCCAACACAGCCCCCCAAAAAAATAAAAAAATAAATAAAAATAAAATTTAAAAAAAAAAAAAAAAAAAAAAAGCCAAGGTCTAGATTTACACGAGAATGTGCCAGATTTTGGCTCTGCTGAAGATAAAGAAAATTCTCAAGTAATTAACATCAAATCCTCACGTCTGCCTAACTCTAAATTCTCTGTAATTGGAGAAGGGCCAGTGAGTCTCTAATAACCCAAGAAGTGGGATTCCCATTTCTCTTCTGCACATTTTCTATTGAGAAAACTAACTTCATGACGGTCCCAATTTACTTGTCCCAATTACAAGTAATTAGTGTCATTTAATTCTTTCTAAGCACTTTCTTAGAAAGTCAACTCTTTGGAATCCCCAGTTTGGAGGTAATACCAGTCATATCATAGTTTATTAAAGACATGCATTGCTGGGAATTTCCTGGCGGTCCAGTGGTTAGGGACTCCATGCTTTCACTGCCGAGAACCCGGGTTTGACACCTCGTTGGGGAACTAAGACCCCAAGATACCGCAAGCCTCTCAGTGCAGCCCAAAAAATAAATAAATAAAATAAAATATATTCTTAAAAAAAAAAAAAAGGCAAGCGTTGCTGCCTCTGGGAGTTATGGCTAGCTAAGTGTTACTTAAGGACGGGGTCTAATGGTAGGCTAGAAATGTTGATTGTATTTTAAAAGGCTTTTTTTCCCCCTAACAACTTGCTTCTTTTATTTAAGCCCCTAGAGGTCCCTAGTCTTTTTGAAAACTTGTGGCTCATTCTACTATCAGTGATCAATGATCAATTCCCCATCTCCCAGGTCAGTCTGTCACCAAGTCCTTTCAACCCTTCCTTCCAAATGTACTCTGAATTCAATCATTCCATTCCATTCTCTAATCCAGGCTTTCATCACTTTGTCTGTGTACCATGATAAAAAGCCCCTTGCAGTCTCTCATCTCCCCACATTCTAGACTATCCCAATTGAACACTCACCATTTTCATCATATTACTCCCTTGCTCAAGAACTCTTGAAACTCTATTGCTTCTGATCAAATCCAAACTGTTTCACTGAACTTTTAAGATTGACTTGGTAACTCTAGTCTACTGCTATCTAAAATAGACATTCTACCTAAGACTCCAGCACAATGCCCAGCTCAGAGTGGGGCCCAGTAAATGGTAGGAACTCTTCCACAGTTCAGACCTCTGTTCCAGCTGAAGAGAGTTTTAGTATTTCCTGAACAAATTGTGCTCTTCCTGACTTAGGTTTTGCTCACGCTTTCTGTTTGAAGGGAAAAGGAAGAAGAATTGTTAGAAGATGTGTAGCTTCCTTTTCTTATACCTGGCATCCAGAAATGGCACCTTTCCTACACTACCTTTCTATACACTACCCGCCTTCAAGCCCAGGATGACTATCACATCTTCCAAGAAGCTGTTCCCATCTGCTCTGGGTGACAGATTTTTCCCCATAGGAGAGATCATATTGTACTTCTGCCTTATAAAACCCATAGGAGAGATCATATTGTACTTCTCTTTGCACATATCACCAGTCTTTGGCAGAATGCTAGAAATATAGAAACTAAGTAAAGCTCAGCTAACTGATAAGAGCAGAAGCAGAGGTACCCTCAATCCACCAACTGGATAATTGCTCCCTAAATAATTGCAGCTCAGTTATACTATAAACCCTGCCTTGACAAGAAGTAGAAGTGTGAGATGTAGGTGAAACACAAAGCTGCTTCATGGTTTATACTTTCCTTCATTTTCCAGAATCAATCATCATAAACACAGGGGCTAGCTGAGTCCTTAATTTATGTCAAGTGCTATGCTACATGTTTTATCTATATAGTGTCATTTAATTCTCACAACAACTCTGTGAGTTATTACTATACACATCTTATGAGAAACTGAAGTTCAGCAAAGTTGAGTGACTTACCCAAGATCATACAGACAGTGATGGAAATAGATCTAGAAACCACAGCTCACTGATTCCAAAGCCATATTCCCTTAACCTCTACACTAAATTGTCTCAGAGAAATATGCAAAAAAAGAAAAGAAAAGAAAAGAAACGGTCCTAACATGACCAGAGGAATAAGCACTGTATTCGGCTCGTAAGAAATGAACAAGTCAACATTCACAGGCAAAGACATCTCATTTTCTCATGGACTCTGCTTACTCCTCAAGAATAAATTCAATAATAAGGAATTACTCCCTAAAAGTTTACCTTAGTTTTCCCATTTATGGTAAAAGTCTAGGATTTTTCCTTTGTTTTCCCCCTAAGTGTGTGGTCTATGGACCACATGCAGTGGAATTCAAAAGGCATGCACAGTGTGTATGATGGCAAGTGTTGCTTGGTGTGACACTCCACACACTCCTTATTCGAGAATTCAGAGGGAGTGTCCCCAGATATCTGCAAGGCATCTTTCTGTGCACTTGTAAGCTCAGGTGCATGGGAAAATACAGATTGCTGGGCTTCAGTCCGAGCCTACTGCAGGAGGAGTGGGGCCATGGAACATATGTTTTTGATGAGTGCTCTCGGGTGATTATTTTAAGAAAGATAGAGAAACACAGAACCCCAGCTCCTGTCTTGGATTCTCTAGTTAGGTGCCCTTTCGAGAGATATGAGGACACATTGATCATTTTACAAAATTTAATTTTAGAAGGTTCTTCATAAGGCTTCATGAGCATCTTTCCGTAGAACTAGAAGTCAGGAATTACTTGAAATAAATGACAACCCTTATTTGAAGCTACTGTATCAAAAACTGTGAATTTCAGAAGTGGGCATTCTTGGGACATTTGAAAGAGACTGGAACAAACCAATCTAAAATGACTGATGAAAAACATGCAGGAATTCCCAGTCAGGGGCCAAGAGGGTTCAAAGGATGGTGGCAAATTAATTACAAGTTGTACATCTTGTACTTCAAGGGAGAGTCTATTCATGTAGCCCAAAGAGCAAGATCCACCTCTCCATGGTTCTTTTCTGTACATAAATTTTGTTAAAATGAATATGAGGGACCAATATGTTTATTTGTGTTGCCCAAAATTATGATATAATAATATTGTTTGAAATAACCAAGCTTTATATACTAAATTTTCTCTGTAACACTGTTGATTGCGACAGGACTTGTCCTGCTCATGTGGGACATGAGCACAGGAAGAAAATTGTACATCTTCTTTCTCCCTTGGGATTTTGGGTTTACATGTGTCTGTCTTGAGAGTTAGCCACTCAAGCACTGATTATTCCTCAAAATCTTGCATTTATGAAATGCATAAAAACAGAAGGAGCTTTTCTTTTTTGTTTTGTTTTTAATTATAGACTCTATTTTTTAGTGCAGTTTTAGGTTTACAGATAAATTGAGCAGAAAGTACAGAGAGTTCTTACATACTCTCTTTCCCTACAAACATAGCTTCCTTTTCTTCCTAGAGATGCATGATGGGATAATGAAGAGTTCAGACAGTCCAGTCTAGGGACCTGAGTTTAAATCATAACTCTGTTACTCACTAACAGTGTGGTCTCTGGACCTTGATCTCTGTCTCTGCAAATTGGAAATACTAATGCCTACATTGCATGGTTATTTTAAAGATCAGAAATAATATAAGTGAAGATCTAATGCAAAGACAAATGCAATTAATGGTAGTTGTCATTTCTTAGTTGAGACGGATTGGTTTGCCTTTTGGGCGGTTTCCCCTTCATCATTGTCTTGCAGGGCAACCTTGATAGGGAATATAATATAACAGCGGCCATGGGAAGAGTGTGGGAAGAAAAGATGATGAAGAGTCAAGGCTTCACCTCTTCCTACTCTAGAACGAATTTTCCACTGGGGGCTGCATAGTCCAGGAACCCCAGGGCAGAGGTGTCACCACCATAATCACTTGGTATAGTAAAGTCTAAATGGGTTGTGTAGTGTCAGACTTCACAGAGCCCAGATCCTTACTTTGCATTATTTTGGGGTGGAACCTGTCCCTTTTCAATCATTACTTTTTAAAGCATTCCTTCCTACAGGAGCATTGTAGGAGGGAAGGACGGAAGGAAGCAAGGAAGGAAGGAAGGGAGGGAGGGAGGGAGGGAGGGAGGGAAGGGAGGGAGGGAAGAAAGGGAAGGAAGGAGGGAGTGAGGGAGGGAGGGAGGGAAGGAGGAAGGAGGGAATCAATCCTCAGAAGATGCAAGGTTTAAATGATAATGTTGTTTAAGCATATGACTATGAGATTTTAACAGATGACATTAGACTGAAAGCAAAAGATGACACCAGTGGAAGAGATCCAAGCCTTCCCTTCCTCACTGCTGTGACCTCACACCACCTGAGGTCCCCTGTCAAAGACGGTGGAACTGAGTATGTGTGTTAAGAGGTCATTGAAGGAAGCCATGACAAAGGGCTCTAAGTATGGCAGCCTCACCTCAGACCATACTATTTCAAGAAGGTCCGCCTCACCTGTCCCATTCATCACTCCCGCTGAAGTCTGTTTATTTAGCCGGAAGTGTGGGAGCACCAGTGAGAAACCAGCATTTGGAACTTAGGCTTCAGGAAATGCTGCTGGAACCGGGACAGTGATATTTTTATATTACCTAGCCAACTGCCAGCTCTTAATAAACATTTCCTCATGCAGTTTTAACAATGACATAATTTGTTCTCATTAGAAATTGTTATAGCTCCGTGAATTTTACAATAAAAGAAAACTAAAATGGAAAAAGTAAAAAAATAAGAAGAGGGACTTCCCTGGTGGTCCAGTGGGTAAGACTCCGTGCTCCCAATGCAGGGGGCCCGGGTTTGATCCCTGGTGGGGGACCTAGATCCCGCATGCATGCTGCAACTAAGAAGTCCACATGCTGCAACTAAAAATCCTCATGCCACAAGGAAGGTCCCGCATGCCGCAACTAAGACCCGGCACAGCCTAAATAAATAAATACTTTTTTAAAAAAGAAGAAGAAATGTGCTCAAACAACCAAAGGTTTGGAGATGGAAGCATCACCAGAGGCATTTCTGGAAGCCACGCTCCAACGATGCATGATGAAGAATCACGCTCCCCATCATTGGGTCATGCCAGGCATGCATTTTTTTTTTGGCCGCACAACCTGCAGGATCTTAGTTCCCCGACCAGGGATCGAACCCGCGCCCCCTGCAGTGGAAGCTCGGAGTCCTGACCACTGGACCGCCAGGGAAGTCCCCAGGCATGCATTTTTAAATGCCCTTTGTGGAACTAGAAAAAATGATGGTAAGAAGGCGGCAGGCAGGGGAGGCAACCCTTTTCCTCAAAGCAGAGCATACCTGAGGCATTATCGAGGCTGAAGGCAATGCGTACTGGCTTATCCGCAGGTACCCTGGCTGTGCTGATCATGTGGGCACCTGAGCCTTGGCCTTCCTCCTGGTCTTCCAGCTGTAAGGACAAGAGAGAGCCATTGTCACTTTACCCAACATTATCCCTCGAATACTCAGAGGCCTTTGGAACTTAGAGGGGAAAGTTAGTAAGCACTGCTTTCTTATTTTAAAGATATTCCTAGCTCCTAGCTTTCTTTCCCTACACCTGCCCCATTTATAATTCTTTTTCTGGTTTATAAAAAAGTGTGCTTTGGAAATACATCTGGAACGAAATATAAAAGATGGGGCAAAATCTCCACCCACCTCACTTTTTTAGTATCCCTTACACTGACCAGTCCAACCCTGGCCCTTTGAGGTCTTATATAGTATTTTATTTTTAATTGAGGGGGCTAAAGAAGTCTTAATAAGGCATCAGACATCTTTTCACACTCAAAAGCCTAAATTGGATCTGAATTATTGATCTGGGAGTGGTAACAAATAACTATCATGGAATTATTTCAAGAATACCAAAGACTATTTTAAAATATCCCCCAGTTATATTATGAATAGTATGTGCTTTAAATATCTGATTAACTACCTGTTAATCTACCAAACATTTCTAAGGTTGTGTGATATGAGCAAAAGACACATCCTAAAAACATCCTATTGATGATCTACATCACCTACTAAATTACCATTTAATAAACTAAAATAGAATGAATGGAAAAGCATGCTACAGATAATATGGGTTGGGGTGGGTGAAAATACATGAATATTTCTTTGTATAATAATTTAACCAAGATATTTGATAATTTTTGTTCAATGGGACTAGGAAAAGATATTATTATAAACACAAGATATCTTTGTCATTTAAATCCATATATTTAACTTTTCTATTTTTAGTCATGCTTCCCCCTAAGCCCTCTACTTTCCTTCTCATGCAGACAGTAAACCAAAAACTCTGAATGACATTTTAAAGAAAATGTCTCTAAAAATGGCAAAATATAAATCATCTCTTTAACCATCCTTAGCGACATTCTGGGAACTGCTTTAGCAGGACATTTTCTCACAGCAAGGTTTCTGATTCTTTCCCATAACTTTTCTCTATCTAAAAATAGTGTCTAGAACACTGAATTTTGTTTTTACAATTATTTATAGAGCCAAAGCGAATGCATACATATATATATATATATATTTAGACATACATACATATGGAATCATCTTATCACCAGTATACGAAAAAAGAACATGCTTATATTAAACACCTAGTATAGCTTTGGAGAAAAACCAGCAACTGTTCATCACCCAGTTAGAATCATATTTGGCCCATTCATTTAACACTACAAGTAGCAATGAACCATAAAGCACTCCAAGTCATGTCATTCTAAGTTAGAAAAAAAGTATTAATGTGAAACATTCGACTCAAGAAAAGGGTAATATAAAATCACTGTTACTTGACTCAAAATTTGTTTTATCTTAGCTCTGACATACATTTCTGTGTAGTCTCGTCTGCTTAGAATCAACCATCTCGTTAGCCACCTGTTCCTAGGGAATAGAACAGACTGTCTCAAATTTAACAAAACAGACAATAAAAAACCCCTTAAAGTTGTAGCCAAAAGAAAAAAATCTTATTGTTACGCCCTGTACCATCACCAAACCATTTTATCGTAACATCTGAGGATGAATAGCTTCACTCCTCTTTTGGCTAAATCTCCCAATGCTCTCCTGCACCAGGAAATAAACCACAAGAGGTGGAAATTTGCCTTCTGGGATTTTGTAAATAGATCTCTGGCAGGGTTTCCAGCCACGGGAAATGGAATTGATCAACACAGCTAATTAGAGTCCCTCCCCTCCACACAACAGAGAACATCTGTCTGCCTCCCAAAGGATGGCGGCGGCAAAGTTGGGTGGATTTTGAGTTCCACACGGTGTCAGCCACAAGAGCCCCTGAACCAACTTGCCTTTTCATCACACCGCCGGGGGAAATGGGCCACTGATTCCTCCTCTCGGCGGTAGCAGAGCTTTGGTTAGGTTGCTGGTGCTCTGAGCGTTTAGTTGGGTTTTCACACCTGTCGCCTTACCTCACTTAGTTGAGTGTCTGCACTTGTGTAATCCAGGGCCAGCCACTGCCTTGGCCGGTCGTTGCCTTTGTGGAGCACAGACCCAGTGGCAGAGCAGGCTGCACCTGCCGCATAGCAGCCGCTGACAATCTGAGGAGCAGTGACAGCTGGGAGGGCGGCTCGCTGCTACCTGCTGTCCCCCAGACCCCGGCGTCCCACGGGGCCTCCCTGTTCCGCTTCCCTCCACGACCCCTCTCTCCTTTCCTTGTCTCTCCAACAGCCAGGATGTTGTCATGCTTCTAGAAAAAGCAAGAGCAAAAGAAATCCCTCCTCCTGTCAGAGGCATTGATAAACAGCAAGTTGTGGAGAGTCCAAATGTTTTAATTCATTAGTCCTGGCAAACCTAAAATACAAACAGACTTGCTTCACAAGACAGGAATGTCTTCAGCGTGACCCAATCGGTGTCTGTGTCTATTCCAGCAAACTGGCAAAGATAGCATGACTCCAGTCAGCAAAAATGTCGGCCGCTCCAGTCAGCTCCCCGGGACCCAGCCAACTTGGACAGGCCACAAGCCGACTCTCAGATGATGGCAGCGATGATTCGGCTTAAGAACGTGAGGTCTGAGGTTGAGCTGCTGTTGGGCTTGATGACTTGATCCCATCTACGGTGCAACCGACCGCAAACCGAGTCAGTGGTAAACAGGAAGGGAAAGTTCAAACTGTTCAAACTTTTTAATAGCTATCAACCTGAAGATGGGTAGTACTTTAAAAGAGTTGGATGGTGATGTTGAGGTTAAATAATTAAAGATAAACAAGTATCCAGAGAATGCACAGACTGGGAGAAAATCTTTGCAAAATACATACCAGGTAAAGGATGGGTATCCAAGATATAAAAAGAACTCTTAAAACTCAACAGGGTTTCCCTGGTGGCGCAGTGGTTGAGAATCTGCCTGCCAATGCAGGGGACACGGGTTCGAGCCCTGGTCTGGGAAGATCCCACATGCCGCGGAGCAACTGGGCCCGTGAGCCACAACTACTGAGCCTGCGCGTCTGGAGCCTGTGCCCTGCAACGGGAGGGGCCGCGATAGTGAGGGGCCCACGCACCGCGATGAAGAGTGGCCCCCGCTTGCCGCAACTAGAGAAAGCCCTCGCACGAAACGAAGACCCAACAAGCCAAAAATCAATCAATCAATAAATAAATAATCCTTCCCCCCCCAAAAAAAAACAATTACATTACGTTTATAGATTAAAAAAACAAACAAAAAACTCAACAGTAGGAAAACAACCCAATTTAAAAATGGGCAAAAGATATGAACAGACACGTCATAAAAGAAGATATAGAGATGGGAAATAATCATATGAAAAGATGCTGAGCACCATACGTCATTAGGAAATTGCAAATTAAAACAACATTGAGATTCCACTACACCCCTCTTAGAATGGCCAAAATCCAAAACACTAACAACACCAAATCCTGGTGAGAGTGAAAAATGGTGTGGCCACTTTGGAAGACAGTTTGGCAGCTTCCTACAAAACTAAACACGTACTTACCGTTATGATCCAGCCATCACACTCCTTGGTATTTACCCAAAGGAACTAAAAACTTATGTCCACACAAAGACTTACACACAGATGCTTATAGCAGCTTTATTCATGATTGCCAAAACTTGGAGGCAAACAAGAGGTCCTTTCATAGGTGAATGGATAAACAAACTGTGGTACATCCAGACAATGAAATATTATTCAATAATAAAAAGAAATGAGCTATCAAGCCACAAAATACATGGAAGAAACTTACATGTATATTATTAAGTGAAAGAAACCAATCTGAAAAGGCTACATATTGTATGATTCCAACTATACAACATTCTGGAAAAGGCACAATTACGGAGACAGGAAAAAGATCAGTAGTTGCTAGGGGTTTAAAGAGAGGGAGAGAGGGGTGGAGAGGGAGAGAGAGATGAATAGGGAGCATAGGATTTTTAGGGCAGTGAAACTATTCTGTGTGACACTATAATGGTGAATATATGTCATATGTTTGTCAAAACCCATAAAATGTACAACACCAAGAGTTATAAACTACAGACTTAAGTTAATAAGACTGTGTCTATATTGACTCATCAATTGTAACAAATGTACCACGCTAATGCAAGATGTTAATAATTGGGGAAATAGGGGAGGAGAAGTGGGGAGGAGGGGATAGAAGGGAACTCTGTGCTTTTCACCCATTTTTCTTTTTTCTGTAAACCTTAAACTGCTCAAAAAATGTTAAATAAGTAAAAGGATTTAGCAGGTTTCCTTGGTCTAATGAATAAAAGGCTAATTTGTTATGCTATCCACAGTAATAAGGGGCATAGATTCAGATGATTAAAAACATTCACATATAAACCTATTTGCATTTCTAACTGCAAATCTTTCCAGGAATTATTATTACAGTTTGATGTTATTTTATGGATAATAATATCATCTTACGTATTACATTAAAATTGATCAAAAAGACTCTTTTTTTAAATAAATTTATTTATTTTTATTTATTTATTTTTGGCTGCGTTGGGTCTTCGTTGCTGAGCACAGGCTTTCTGTAGTTGCGGCGAGCGGGGGCTACTCTTCGTTGGGGTGCGTGGGCTTCTCATTGTGGTGGCTTCTCTTGTTGTGGAGCATGGGCTCTAGGTGCTCAGGCTTCAGTAGTTGTGGCTTGTGGGCTCAGTTGCTCCGCGGCATGTGGAATCTTCCCGGACCAGGGCTCAAACCTGTGTCTGCTGCATTGGCAGGAGGATTCTTAACCACTGCGCCACCAGGGAAGCCCCAGAAAGAGTCTTATTCAAAAGAGTTTATCTTCATCTTCCCAATAATCCTATGAAATAAACATGGCCAATACTGTTATCCCTATTTAACAGATGAGCAAACTGAGACTCAAACAATTTAAGTAAAAGGTTCAAGGATAAATGATCATTATGGAATAATGACCCAGATAAGATCCAGGTTTTCCAATTTTTAGTTCGTGCTATTTCCACTATACCAGGATGCACTGTGTATGAATTATCAAATTGAGTTGTTTCATTATCGATGTCCGACACTCAACTTTTGGAGTGAAGGAGACAAAGGTATAACTTTCTTCATGATCTATTAGCATCCAGGTTCATCTGACACCAGCCATCTTTACCGTGACATCTAAATTCAGCCTCAAGGAAACCGGAGTTGTGGATCTTTTGCGTGCTGATGGGGAAGTGGATACCAATTCTGCACTGGCTCCCAAACCAGCCCATGGGTGTGTCTTCAGAAAAGCTGGTGGTGAAAAGGACATTGCCAAGGAAATCAGTAAGTGGAAGCATCTGGATTCCAGTGAAACTGACCCTCAGAATGGAAAGGCCCAGAATGAGGTAGCACCTTCCTCCTCTGCCCTGATCATCAAAGCCCTTGGCAAACCAACCAGAGATAGAACACGGCAGTTATATATTAAATACAATGGAAATATCACCTCTTATGATATTGTCAAAAGCACCTGACAGATGCAGCATAGATCTTTATCCAGAGAATTCTCCAGCACCTTTACAGCAATCCTGGGGACCACCCATTGTATGGGTTGCAATGTCAGTGGCTGCATCCTCATGACATCAACAGTGGTATGGTGATGCCAGTTGGTAAAGAGATACAAAGGAAAAGATGTCATTAAAGGATAATATGACAACAACAACAAGAAAGGAACAAAAAGAATACATCTAAGTAGTCTAAATGTGCTCTGTCCAAGCCTGATCACATAAATTCAAGGCTTTAATAATAATATTCACCAGTTCTTCTGTTCCCATGGGAGCAGTGATGTATTTCTTGGCTCTTTATCTAAACACTTCCAAGAGGGTAACAAATCTGAAACTCAAGTGAAATCTCTTCCCACAACTGTAACCCAAAATAACTACATGGTATTTTAAGAATTCAATAGAATTATACTAATTCAATCCAGAAAGGATAGTGTGTGTACATCAAAATATTAACAGATTAACAGTATGTCTCTGGATAGAAGCAATATGTAAAATTTTTATTTTCTCCTTTTCAACAGTAAATGGATTTTTACTGTTACATGGAAAGTTATTTTTAATGGAATTCAAGGAGCTTTTCAAATGATGAACGCTTGACTTGCTTCTGAATTATGGTCTATAATGCACACAGCAGCTCATGGTACAGACTGTCATCACAAATAATGTGATCTCAATTTCTTGATACAATTCAATAAGCATCTTGGGAAGACTTGGCATGTGCCAGTCTAGCATTTCCCAAGTTTGCCTCATTGTGGGTTCATGCCTTTTAAAAATACCTATTCCCAGGCTCTGCCATGCGGTGACTCAGTAGGTCTGGGGTAGGTCCAGGGTTTTATAAATTTAAGCAAAAAGTGCTAATATTTGTGTACAGCATTTAGAGAATGGTTTGAAAGACATTTTCATCAATACTTTAAAGTTAGCTCTCCACTGCTGTGTGACATATGTAGCCTATAATCTCCAAAAGAAATGTTTCACGATGGTGAAGTAATGTCTTCCCTTATAACCGTCAGTCAGCAGTTTTTTTCTGTAAAGGATCAGATACTAAATGTTTTACACTGAATGAGCTCTTACAATCTCTGTCAGAACTACTCATCTCTGTCATTGCAGCACAAAAGCAGCCACAGACGAGATGCATTTGAATGGAGGGGCTCCAACTTTATTTACAAAAACAGGAAACAAATGGACATGTCTGTGTTCCAATAAAACTTTATTTACAAAAACAGACAGCAGCCTGGATTTGGTCCACAGCCATAGTCTACCAGCTCCTATCTCACCTCACCACAGTCTGAAGCTCCAGTGGACATAGCTCTCCCAGAGGGGCAGGGCAGAGTCTCCTTGGAGAAAATTAACTTTTCATTTTTTGCCACTCTCAGTTGCCTCTCTTCTATTCATCCCTCCCAACTCCATCCCCACAGAAAAACTCTTCTATGTCAGACTTTTCTTCACAACAGCCCCAAAGTTCTTCCTTTCTTTCTTTTAACATCTTTATTGGAGTATAATTGCTTTACAATGGTGTGTTAGTTTCTGCTTTATAACAAAGTGAATCAGCTATACATATACATATATCCCCATATCTCCTCCCTCTTATGTCTCCCTCCCACCCTCCCTATCCCACCCCTCTAGGTGGTCACAAAGCACCGAGCTGATCTCCCTGTGCTATGCGGCTGCTTCTCTCTAGCTATCTATTTTACATTTGGTAGTGTATATATGTCCACGCCACTCTCTCACTTCATCCCAGCTTCCCATTCCCCCACTGTGTCCTCAAGTTCATTCTCTACGTCTGTGTCTTTATTCCCGCCCTGCCACTAGGTTCATCAGTACCGTTTTTTTAGATTCCATATATGTGCGTTGGCATCCGGTACTTGTTTTTCTCTTTCTGACTTACTTCACTCTGTATGACAGACTCTAGGTCCATCCACCTCATTAGAAATAACTCAATTTTGTTTCTTTCTGTGGCTGAGTAATATTCCATTGTATATATGTGCCACATCTTCTTTATCCATTCATCTGTCGATGGACACTTAGGTTGCTTCCAGGTCCTGGCTATTGTAAATAGAGCTGCAATGAACATTGTGGTACATGTCTCTTTTTGAATTATGGTTTTCCCAAAGTTCTTCCTTAACCCTGCTGTTCTATAAAGCACTGATACATCTGTTTGAAACAAACACAGGGGAATAAATACTTCAATAAGCAAGTAAGTACAAGGATTTAGCATGTTTCCTTGGTCTAATGAGGGGAAGGCAAATTTTTATGAGATGCACCACAATAAAGCTGTATAGATTCAGGCGATGAGATTCTTCCCTTGGTTCACAGGACTGCGAGTGGAAAGGTGGGAAAGCGTTGTGAGGACCTGTTGTGTGCTGTGAGATGGTCTCATGACACTGTTCTTTTGGGTGGTCTCTTCCTCTCCTCCTGACCCCAGTCAGGCCTCAGCTAAGATTTCCCACGGTCCCAAAGAAGTCTCTTTGCAATCCTTACTTCCAGTGATGTTGCCATTCCTTCCCGAATCTCCTTGTCAGGGTAATACAGTGAAAGATCACAAAGCGAGGATTGAAGCTCCAAAGCAAAAACAAGGTAGCCCTCCTCCGAGAACTTCTGATCATACACTGCCACAGCCTTTCATTTTAAAGGTGACCGGGAGCCACTTTCGTAGTCCAAGTTCACTTCACCCTTAAGATAGCAGAGTGACCAACTTTCTATCAGTTTTGCCCTAAAGCTCAAGAGAGGTGTGAGTAGGATTAGAAGCTTTAAGCCACTCGAAGAGTTCTATTTCCTGGGCTTGGTGTTTTTCTTGTTGAAAGAGACAGAACACTGTGAGGTATTGGCTCTGTCTCTTGCTGGTGTGGGACTTTCCTAAAGTTACTCAACTAATGTGTCTCAATTTCCACAAGTATGGGGAATAATTTTAGTATCTCTTATAGGTGGTTTTGATTATTAAAAGACAGTATAAGTAAAGTACTTACAACAATGCCGGAAAGACAATAAGCACTATGTAAGTAGAAATTATGAATTCATGGGGGCAAAAAACATAGGGAAAACTACACCCAACAGCATTAGAAGAGTTAGAAGATCTAGGTTTGAATTATGATTCTGCCTTCAAAAGCTGTGTGAGTTTAGAACAGACACTTTACATCTCTGGGACCTGTTTTTTCATCTATACCAGTGGTCTGCAAACTTTTGCTGTAAAGGGCCAGAGGGTAAATATTTTAGACTTAGGAAGCTGTACAATCTCTGTGGCATTTCCAGTGGACCCTCCGTATCTCCGGGTTCCACATACGTGGATTCAGATGCAGAACAAGGAGATACAGAACCCGTGGATACAGATGCTGTACCACACTATTCTGTATAAGGGACTAAAGCATCCATGGATTTGGATATGGGGGGGGCGGTCTTAGAACCAATCCACTGCTGAGGGATAAGACTATACTCATCTCTGCCATTTCTATTGTGGAAAGCAGCAATAGACAATATATAAACGGATGGATGGATGCCAATAAAACTTCATTTACAAAAATAGTAAATAAATGGGCACATCTGTATTCCAGTAAAGTTGTATTTATAGACACTGAAATTAGAATTTCACACAATTTTCAAATGTCACCAAATATTATTCTTATTAATATTTGTCAATGGTTTAAAAATTTAAAAAGCATTCTTAGCTCATGGACCACACCAAAACAGGTAGTGGGCCAGATCTGAACAAAGGTCCATAGTTTTCAGACCCTTAACCTATAGAATTCGCCAACAAGCAAGCAAAGGAAAAGTTAAGGTTTCCCAAATTGGAATAATATAGTGTGTGTGTGTGGAGCCATTGTTTTGCCTTTTAACCTTACGTAGAATTTGAATGGTTTTATATTATAAGCCTATCATATATAGTTGATTAGATTTGACTTACATGTTCTTATTTCTAAAATAACTTAGACATCAGGCTCTTGGAGAGAGAATGAAATTTCCTTTAATATTCTTGACTATGAGAAATCATATTTATCTTATATATCAACATTTGCATGTTTCCCAAGAATACAATCTGGAAGGATTACTAAAACCAAGTTTTAAAACTTGTCACTATGGTACAGATAGATTTATTTTATTGTTTTCATGTTATCCTAAGGAAAACATAAATTTATTATCTGTAAAATCCCCATCGTGCACCCCAACAGGCGAGACCACTCCCGTCTTTAACACAACCAAAAACACTGTCATACCAAGCAACAACCTGCACAGCAATAACTCCCCAACATCATCAAACATCCAGACAACATTCAAACCTCCAGTTTTCTCACAAATGTCTTAAATTATTTTGGGGGGTTACCGTTTTTGTTTGTTTTTAGGATTTTTTTTTTTTTTGCTTTTAATTAATTTTTATTGGAGTATAGTTGCTTTACAATGTTGTCTTAGTTTCTACTGTACAGCAAAATGAATCAGCTATATGTATACATGTATCCCCTCTTCTTTGGATTTCCTTCCCATTTAGGTCAATCAAGGCCCAAACAAGTTTCAAGTATGTAATTGATTGCTACTCTTCTTACATTTCTAAAAATCTATAGGCATCACCTCCAACTAAGTTTTTGGCAATTTATTTGTTTTAAAAACCATAGAGTTTCCCACAATTGCACCCCCATCATGTCATTTAACATGCCTCTCTGTCCTCTAGATTACCTGTAAATTGACAATGAGATCCAGAAACTTGATCAGGTTCAAGCTTGATTTTTTTTTTTTTTTTTTTTTTTTTTTTTTTGCAGGACTACTTCATAGGCAGTGAATAATATTCTTAAAAGAAAACAGGGGACTTCCCTGGTGGCACAGTCATTGAGAATCCGCTTGCCAATGCAGGGAACACGGGTTCGATCCCTGGTCCGGGAAGATCCCACAGGCCTCGGAGCAACTTAGCCCGTGTGCCACAACTACTGAGCCTGCGCTCTAGAGCCAGTGAGCCACAATTACTGAAGCCCGCTCACCTAGAGCCCCGTGCTCCTCAACAAGAGAAGCCACCGCAATGAGAAAACCGCGCACCGCAACGAAGAGTAGCCCCCGCTTGCTGCAGCTAGAGAAAGCCCGCACGCAGCAATGAAGACCTTAGATGATTTTGATAATAATGTTATTTAAGTAAGAACAGCATAAAACTATGTGTAAGCTTCTTACAAAACTTTAATAAAACCAAATTTATAAGGCTCATAAAACCAAGTTTACAAATTGAATACAAATAAAGCACCAAAGCTAAAATAGAATTTGACCACATTAATTTAACATGACAGAATGCTTTCCTGAAAATAAGCAAGTACACAGAGCTTGAACATAGGACTCCTTCTCGAGTGCTGATACATTAGGGTTCCTCCTCTCCACACTGCCACGGGCATGATGACTGGTTCCTTGTGGGACTTTTCTTCTGTGACCTGCTTTGAAACCCATGTTTGAGTGGTACCCATGACATTCTTGGCCTTCATACAACAAGCACACATTTAAGGAAAGTGCTGAACACCTGAGGTGTGTAAACGTTGGCCTCCTTTATTTTTCTAACCACAACTGCTTCATTTGTACCATATTAACACATGAACACAAGCCTGTTAAAATCAAAAGGCCTAAAGCGATGTATCCCAAATGCCTTTCTGACATTTCTCAAATGAGCTTCAATTTTAAGGTCACAATTTTACTAAAATTATTAAGGAAACTCATTGAACTATTTCTAAAAATCCCAAATACTGAGCTGCATGCTCCATTAAATACGGTGGCTTTCCGCCCTTTTAGTGTATGTCTTCACTTCGAAAGCCTTCTGTGCAAGAGAGGACCAAATGCCAGGCAAACCTCCCATGTGAATGAGAGGAAAGAAAAAAGTTTTAGATCTGATTTAGGATTCTTTTAGTTGCAAGAGTCAAAAGCCAATTCAACACTGGCTTGAATAACAAAGAGTATTTACAGGCTTACATCACTAGGAAATCCAGAAGGCTTCTTGTTTCAGAAATGGATTTATTCAAAGGCACAAAGACATCAGGAATCTGTCTTTCTCCACCTCCTGGGTCAGCTTTCTCCTATGTTAACTTCGTTCTCAGATGTAGTGTCCCCATGAGGTAGCTACCAGCTGCCTAAACTTACATCCTCCCAGCTCAAAAGCCCAATAGAAAGAGAATATCCTTTTCCTCAGAACACTTGGTTAGAATAGTCACTGGTCAAGCTTGAGTGCCATGTCCATTGCTGTGGAAAAGGAGTAGAGCACTTGGACAGTGTCATGAGTAGAGAGAGAATAATTCTCCAAATTGATAAATTAATGTTGGGTGTACGAAAAAAGAGAGAGAGACGGAGGGAGGGAGGGAGGGAGGAGGGAAGAAAAGAGGAAAAGAAGGAGGGAAGGAAGAAAAGAAAAGGCCACTTAAAAATCCTATGCCCCAGGACATGGAACCAACCTAAATGTCCATCGACAGATGAATGGATAAACAAGATGTGGCACATATATACAATGGAATATTACTCAGCCATAAAAAGAAACAAAATTGAGTTATTTGTAGTGAGGTGAATGGACCTAGAGTCTGTCATACAGAGTGAAGTAAGTCAGAAAGAGAAAAACAAATACCGTATGCTAACGCATATATATGGAATCTAAAAAAACAAAAAAAAATGGTACTGATGAACCTAGTTGCAGGGCAGGAATAAAGAGATAGACATAGAAAATGGACTTGAGGACGTGGGCTGGGAGGGTGAAGCTGGGGCAAAGTGAGAGTAGCATCGACATATATACACTACCGAATGTAAAATAGTCGGCTAGTGGGAAGCAGCCGCATAGCACAGGGAGATCAGCTTGGTGCTTTGTGACGACCTAGAGGGGTGGGATAGGGAGGGTGGGAGGGAGGCTCAAGAGGGAGGGGATATGGGGACATGTGCATGCATATGGCTGATTTGCTCTGTTGTGCAACAGAAACTAACACAGTATTGTGAAGCAATTATACTCCAATAAAGATCTATTTTTTTAAAATCCTATGCTAATATCCTCATAAGTAGGATGTGTCAGTGTCCCATGAAGATATTCTAGCTCCAAGATGATGATAAAAACTGACCTTGGTGGGGCCAGACACTCAGCTAAGCTCTTTTCATACATATGACACCATTTAATTCTGAAAACACCCCTTTAAAATAGCTACTGTCATTCCGTTTTATAGAAGAACAAACTGAGATTCAGAAAGTGTTAGTAATTTCTCCAGAGTTCCAGAGCTAATAAAGCATTGGAGCCAATTTGTTTGCCAAAATAAATCTCTTCATCTACAAACCAGAATCTGTTTAAAGCATACAGCTAAAATTGCCTTTGTAAGAGATACCTTTTCCTATTGCCAGACTGGGAGTCTCAAAAAGCAATTTCTTTAGGAAAGAGAAGTGCAAAGTCCCAGGAAATACAAAGAGATTTGTTTATTTTTGTAATTTAATACCGGTAGGTACAAATCTGATCACCTCATCCAATGAATAAGACCTTGAGTTATTCCTTGTGCAAGGAATTAATATGAAGTCCATATAATTAGCAATCAGAAAAACACGGAATATTAGACTAGAATAGGATCTTAATCCAACTCCTTCTTGAGGAAACAGGCCCAGCAAAACTGTTATGCCTTTGAACTGGAGAACAAAAAGGAAAGAGATCAGTGTTAAAAGTTTATGCCTGTTGCAGCAGCATCATTCTCTGTTTTTTAGCTTAATTTATACAGAAGTACAGTAATACTATCCAAATAATACCTTTGAAAGCAGAATGAGACTCTGAGAAGGCAGGGATTTAAAACATTTAGATTTTGAAAGAAAGGTAGAAGTGAGGTAGGAAAAATTCCTAGTCTCACCAATCCTTCTCACACAGGACTTCCTCGCCACCGTCTCTGCGTGCAGAATTGGCAAACAAATGGGGTGAATTCTTCCTCAGAGATCTTCACAACATCCAGGTGATGACTTCATCACTAAACTGCTACCTTGACTCTCTTCTAGATCATTCTCCCCACAGCCACCATTGTTTACCTTTCTTTAAAAAGAGAGGACTGGGTCACTATCATACCCTGTGGAAAGCATCTATTGAGCAGAGGCAGCTTTCAGGGACCCTCACTCACACAGACCCCTTCCAAAGCCCTGGGTGGGACCCTTACAATGGGTTCACATGGTCATATGTCTTTGTAAACTTTGCAAAAGTAAGATATTTTCATTGCATGGGTTAAGACTTTTGTCTCTTACCATTCCAACTTCCCCTCTGTCACACTTCCACACCTGCACTGGGTGAAAATGGAGAAGGTGTGAGAATTTGGCTAAATGGAAGTTGAGTTGGGGATACATTTACTGTCCATTATTTATGTGGTTCTCTATCTCAGTATAGAGTGTGTTGCTGGCCAAGCCAGTGTAGAAATCCCTACCAAAATTACCCCACTGCCCACTGTGCCAACTCATACAGCATGACAGCACAAAGGTTCAGGGCCATCAGTCAGCTCATCAGTATTACTGTGTCCTAGAGGGCATTGGTGATTTCGTTATAGTTTGAACCCTTTCCCCCCTTTGAGTAACCTCTGTTGTCTCCCCACACCCCCCTTATAGGTTGGTTGTGGGGAGACAACAGAGGTTACCCAAAGGGCACAGTCACTTTTGGGTATGACACGATTCCTGAATAGTGTCACAAAGACCAATAGCATGGCGAGTTGCAACAATCACCTAAATGAGAAGCTGCTGGTAGGGAAACATTTTATCGTTGAGGCAGTGGTATGTAATTCATCAAATCACCAACTCAAACTTTTCCATTTGATTATCAGTTTAGATATACTCCATGTTTTCAGAGGTAGGGTCAAAAGCAAAACAACACAGAAGTGCAGTGGGTGGAGAGTGGGATGTGGTTTAGCAATTCATCTACTTGTGGGAAAAGTCACAAAACACAGAGGCAGAAGAAAGAGGAGTCTAGTTCCATAAATGGCATCAAACTGGTTTAGTAATCTTTTCATCTTGGTTCTGTCTCTAACTCATTTAGCCCCATCGAGTTTGTCACTTCATGTCTCTGGACAACAGTTTCTCATCTGGAAGGGAAAGATTTAAAACTGATGCTCTGAAATTCTTTACAATTCTAAACTCTTTCATTTTAGGAGGTGGAACAGCCTCTAATTGAAAAAGGAATTATCCTCAGAATTCTTTCCCTAGTTTTGATTTAGTAAAGAGTCAAATGGTTTGTAATAAACCAAAAATACATTTACAGCAATCGTCCGGAAAAGAACAGAATGAAGATAATCCTTCTTCTTTTTCCTGTTGAAGCCGGTTACCAACACCACCCCCAATTTTACTGCTAAACTCCCTTAGTCATCAGATATTTCATACCCGAGCAAAATCCATTCAGTCCCTGATTATATTGTGAACCCCGAGGGCGTCCAGAAAAGTGACACGGAAGAGATCATGTTTTGTTCATCAAAACATTTTTCAAATTAAGCCATCACATCCTAAAATAGTGGATTAGAATCACCCAGCAGGACTTCTTCCTGAAAGCATGCAAATGTACACTCCTAGTTTAGAAGTGGAGTGTCAATTCCTTGTGCAGATACAAAAATGACTAATAGCTAAGGCCTAATAAGACACCTGTCAATTTCCCTTTTTTTAGCTTAGCTACTTTCAATTCATAGGAGTTGCTCAACACAAACAACATTTTGCTGACAGTTCTGTATGTGCTTGAGCAGTGATAGCATTCAAATTAAAATGGAGTTTCAGTTATTTCCATCCCCTTCTTAAAAATACATTTTAAGAATTACAGCGTTAACCACAAATGAATGGCTGGCCAGCCTCTCAAATGAGTTGCAGAAATAGCATCGTTAAGTCCATCAGAGAAGGGGCAGTTTCCCATCATTGCTCCAGCTAAAGGAGAATGAAGATTTCCTATAAGAGTCTACAAATAGAAACTGACATTTTCTTGGAACAGAAATATCCCAGTGAAGGACAGGAGATCACCTCCTTTTGAGATTTAAGAATACATTAAATATAAGAAATCTATCAATAGTTAGGACAGAGTTCACAAATGCTTTTGTGATAAAATGAGAACTTGCATTATTATTTTTTTTTTTTTTTATTATTTATTTTTGGCTGTGTTGGGTCTTCGTTTCTGTGCGAGGGCTCTCTGTAGTTGCGGCAAGTGGGGGCCATTCTTCATCGCGGTGCGCGGGCCTTTCACTATCGCGGCCTCTCTTGTGGAGCACAGGCTCCAGACGCGCAGGCTCAGTAGTTGTGGCTCACGGGCCTAGTTGCTCCGCGGCATGTGGGATCTTCCCAGACCAGGACTCGAACCCGTGTCCCCTGCATTGGCAGGCAGATTCTCAACCACTGCGCCACCAGGGAAGCCCAGAGCTTGCATTATTAACCAACAAAAAACCTTCCTTAAGGTGAACATGACCAAGATAAGAATCAAAGTGATACTTCACAGACTACCAAATTAATCCAAACAATTCAAATTAGACAAGTCTGTACTACAGGGCTGTTTATGGTCTGAGTTCCACAAAAATGGCAGAAAAACACTCCTGAACATGAAAAAAAAGTGTATTACGTTAACAAGCCCTCTGGACTAACTATAGCTAATTCACACTTTGAATGGTAAAATTACTTATATATTCAAAATCTTAAAGAACTCTCTTCAGAGTCTAATTAGCATGCCTTTACAATTCTATTTCCAAATTTAGATTCTCAAATTCACAATGAAGAAGAATGACATTCCCTTTTTACCAAGAAAAAGTAAATGAAAATTAATAAGAATATCGACAGAATAGTATTTTTCACTCCGTTTAAGTTTTTAAACTAAGATTTTAAGAAAATTTTATCTGCCATTGATCTGAGATGTTTTTAATAATTTTCTTTAAGGGCACATTAAGAACAAAACGTAGAGTAATTTTAACTAGGCCTTTCCACTTGTGTCTACATGGGCAGTAAGAAAGAAGAATTAGGGCACATGTAAGTATATTACTAATGTTAGAACTAGAAGATTTCTTTTAATTTAAAAAAAATTTTTTAACATCTTTATTGGAGTATAATTGCTTTACAATGGTGTGTTAGTTTCTGCTGTATAACAAAGTGAATCAGCTAAACATAAACATATATCCCCATATCCCCTCCCTCTTGTGTCTCCCTCCCACCCTCCCTATCCCACCCCTCTAAGTGGTCACAAAGCGCTGAGCTGATCTCCCTGTGCTATGCGGCTGCTTCCCACAAGCTATCCATTATACATTTGGTAGTGTATCTTTGTCCATGCCACTCTCTCACTTCGTCCCAGCTTACCCTTCCCCCTCCCCGTGTCCTCAAGTCCATTCTCTACGTCTGAGTCTTTATTCCTGTCCTACCCCTAGGATCTTCAGAACCTTTTTTTTTTTTTAGATCCCATATATATGTGTTAGCATACAGCATTTGTTTTTCTCTTTCTGACTTACTTCACTCTGTATGACAGACTACTAGGTCCATCCACCTCACTACAAATAACTCTATTTCGTTTCTTTTTATGGCTAAGTAATATTCCATTGTATATATGTGCCACATCTTCTTTATCCATTCATCTCTCAGTGGACACTTAGGTTGCTTCAATGTCCTGGCTATTATAAATAGAGCTGCAATGAACATTGTGGTACATGATTCTTTTTGAACTATGGTTTTCTCAGGAAATATGCCCAGTAGTGGGATTGCTGGGTCGTATGGTGATTCTATTTTTAGTTTTCTAAGGAATTTCCATACTGTTCTCCATAGTGCCTGTATCAATGTACATTCCCACCAACAGTGCAAGAGGGTTGCATTTTCTCCACACCCTCTCCAGCATTTATTGTTTGTAGATTTTTTGATGATGGCCATTCTGACTGGTGTGAGGTGATACCTCATTGTAGATTTGATTTGCATTTCTCTAATGATTAGTGATGTTGAGCATTCTTTCATGTGTTTGTTGGCAATCTGTGTATCTTCTTTGGAGAAATGTCTGTTTAGATCTTCTGCCCATTTTTGGATTGGGTTGCTTGTTTTTTTAATATTGAGCTGCTTGAGCTGCCTGTATATTTTGGAGATTAATCCTTTGTCCGTTGCTTCATTTGCAAATATTTTCTCCCGTTCTGAGGGTTGTCTTTTCATCTTGTTTATGGTTTCCTTTACCGTGCAAAAGGTTTTAAGTTTCATTAGGTCCCATTTGTTTACTTTTATGTTTATTTCCATTTCTCTAGGAGGTGGGTCAAAAAGGATCTTGCTGTGATTTATGTCATAGAGTGTTCTGCCTATGTTTTCCTCTAAGAGTTTTATAGTGTCTAGCCTTACATTTAGGTCTTTAATCCATTTTTAGTTTATTTCTGTGTATGGTGTTAGGGAGTGTTCTAATTTCGTTCTTTAACATGTAGCTGTCCAGTTTTCTCAGCATCACTTATTGAAGAGGCTGTCCTTTCTCCATTGTATATTCTTGCTTCCTTTATCAAAGATAAGGTGACCATGTGTGCGTGGGTTAATCTCTGGGCTTTCTATCCTGTTCCATTGATCTATATTTTTTTTTTGTCCAAGTACCAAACTGTCTTGATTACTGTAGCTTTGTAGTATAGTCTGAAGTCTGGGATCCTGATTCCTCCAGCTCCATTTTTCTTTCTCAAGATTGCTTTGGCTATTTGGGGTCTTTTGCATTTCCATACAAGTTGTGAAATTTTTTGTTCTAGTTCTGTGAAAAATGCCATGGGTAGTTTGACAGGGATTGTATTGAATCTGTAGATTGCTTTGGGTAGTATAGTCATTTTCACAATGTTGAGTCTTCCAATCCAAGACCATGGTATATCTCTCCATCTGTTTGTATCACCTTTAATTTCTTTCATCAGTGTCTTATAGTTTTCTGCATACAGGTCTTTTATCTCCTTAGGTAGGTTTATTCCTAGGTATTTTATTCTTTTTGTTGTAATGGTAAATGGGAGTGTTTCCTGAATTTCTCTTTCAGATTTTTTGTTGTTAGTGCATAGGAATGCAAGAGATTTCTGTGCATTAATTTTATATCCTGCTACTTTACCAAATTCATTGATTAGCTCTAGTAGTTTTCTGGTAACATCTTTGGGATTCTCTATGTAGAGTATCATGTCATCTGCAAATGGTGACAATTTTACTTCTTCTTTTCCGATTTGGATTCCTTTTATTTCTTTTTCTTTTCTGATTGTTGTGGCTAAAACTTCCAAAACTATGTTGAATAATAGTGGTGAGAGTGGGCAACCTTGTCTTGTTCCTGATCTTAGTGGAAATGGTTTCAGTGTTTCACCATTGAGAACGATGTTGGCTGTGGGTTTGTCATATATGGCCTTTATTATGTTGAGGTAAGTTCCCTCTATGCCTACTTTCTGAAGGGTTTTTATCATAAATGGGTGTTGAATTTTGTCAAAAGCTTTTTCTGCATCGATTGAGATGATCATATGGTTTTTCTCCTTCAATTTGTTAATATGGTGTATCACATTGATTGATTTGCGTATATTGAAGAATGCTTGCATTCCTGGGATAAACCCCACTTGATCGTGGTGTATGATCCTTTTAATGTGCTGTTGGATTCTGTTTGCTAGTATTTTGTTGAGGATTTTTGCATCTATGTTCATCAGTGATATTGGTCTGTAGTTTTCTTTTTTTGTGACATCTTTGTCTGGTTTTGGTATCAGGGTGATGGTGGCCTCGTAGAATGAGGTGGGTAGTGTTCCTCCCTCTGCTATATTTTGGAAGAGTTTGAGAAGGATAGGTGTTAGCGCTTCTCTAAATGTTTGATAGAATTCACCTGTGAAGCCATCTGGTCATGGGCTTTTGTTTGTTGGAAGATTTTTAATTACAGTTTCAATTTCAGTGCTGGTATTGGTCTGTTTATATTTTCTATTTCTTCCTGGTTCAGTCTCAGAAGGTTGTGCTTTTCTAAGAATTTGTCATTTCTTCCAGGTTGTCCATTTTATTGGCATATAGTTGCTTGTAGTCATCTCTCATGATCCTTTTTTTTCCTGCAGTGTCATTTGTTACTTCTCCATTTTCATTTCTAATTCTATTGATTTGAGTCTTCTCCCTTCTTTTCTTGATGAGTCTGGCTACTGGTTTATCAACTTTGTTTATCTTCTCAAAGAACCAGCTCTTAGTTTTATTGATCTTTGGTATCGTTTCCTTCATTTCTTTTTCATTTATTTCTGATCTGATCTTTATGATTTCTTTCCTTCTGCTAACTTTGGGGGTTTTTTTGTTCTTCTTTCTCTAATTGCTTTAGGTGTAAGATTAGGTTGTTTATTTAGATGTTTCTTGTTTCTTGAGGTAGGATTTTATTGCTCTAAACTTCTCTCTTAGAACTGCTTTTGCTGCATCCCATAGGTTTTGGGTCATTGTGTTTTCATTGTCATTTGTTTCCAGGTATTTTTTTGATTTCCTCTTTGATTTCTTCACTGATCTCTTGGTTATTTAGTAGTGTACTGTTTGGCCTCCATGTGTTTGTATTTTTTAAAGATTTTTTCCTGTAACTGATATCTAGTCTTATAGCATTGTGGCCAGAAAAGATACTTGATACGATTTCAATTTTCTTAAATTTACCGAGGCTTGATTTGTGATTCAAGATATGATCTATCCTGGAGAATGTTCCATGAGCACTTGAGAAGAATGTGTATTCTGTTGTTTTTGGATAGAATGTCCTATAAATATCAATTAAGTCCATCTTGTTTAATGTATCATTTAAAGCTTGTGTTTCCTTATTTATTTTCATTTTGGATGATCTGTCCATTGGTGAAAGTGGGGTGTTAAAGTCCCCTCTTATGACTGTATTACTGTCGATTTCCCCTTTTATGGCTGTTAGCCTTTGCCTTAAGTATTGAGGTGCCCCTTTGTTGGGTGCATAAATATTTACAATGGTTATATCTTCTTCTTGGATTGATCCCTTGATCATTATGTAGTGTCCTTCTTTGCCTCTTGTAATAGTCTTTATTTTAAAGTCTATTTTGTCTGATGTGAGAATTGCTACTCCAGCTTTTTTTGATTTCCATTTGCATGGAATATCTTTTTCCATCTCTTCACTTTCAGTCTGTATGTGTCCCTAGGTCTTAAGTGGGTCTCTTGTAGACAGCATGTATATGGGTCTTGTTTTTGTATCCATTCAGCCAGTCTATGTCTTTTGGTTGGAGCATTTAATCCATTTACATTTAAGGTAATTATAAATATGTGTGTTCCTATTACCATTTTCTTAATTGTTTTGGGTTTGTTTGTGTCGGTTTTTTCCTTCTCTTGTGTTTCCTGCCTAGAGAAGTTCCTTTAGGATTTGCTGTAAAGCTGGTTTGGTGGTGCTGAATTCTCTTAACTTCTACTTGTCTGTAAAGGTTTAATTTCTCCATCATATCTGAAAGAGATCCTCGCGGGGTAGACTAATCTTGGTTGTAGGGTTTTTCTCTTTCATCACTTTAAATATGTCCTGCCCCTCCTTTCTGGCTTGCAGAGTTTCTGCTGAAAGATAAGCTGTTAACCTTATGGGGATTCCCTTGCATGTTATTTGTTGCTTTTCCCTTGCTGCTTTTAATATTTGGTCTTTGTATTTAATTTTTGATAGCTTGATTTATATGTGTCTTGGAGTGATTCTCCTTGGATTTATCTTGTATGGGACTCTCTGTGCTTCCTGGACTTAACTATTTCCTTTCCCATATTAGAGAAGTTTTCAACTATAATCTCTTCAAATATTTTCTCAGTCCCTTTCTTTTTCTCTTCTTCTTCTGGGACCCCTATAATTCGAATGTTGGTGCATTTAATGTTGTCCCAGAGGTCTCTGAGACTGTCCTCAATTCTTTTCATTCTTTTTCCTTTATTCTGCTCTGCGGTAATTAGTTCCACTATTTTATCTTCCAGATCACTTATCTGTTCTTCTGCCTCAGTTATTCTGCTATTGATTCCTTCTAGAGAATTTTTAATTTCATTTATTGTCTTGTTCATCATTTTTTGTTTGCTCTTTCATTCTTCTAGGTCCTTGTTAAATGTTTCTTTTATTTTCTCCATTCTATTTCCAAGATTTTGTATCATCTTTATTATCATTCCTCTGAATTCTTTTTCAGGTAGACTGCCTATTTCCTCTTCATTTGTTTGGTCTGGTGGGTTTTTACCTTGCTCCTTCATCTGCTGTGTATTTCTCTGTCTTCTCATTTTGCTTAACCTACTGTGTTTGGTGGTCTCCTTTTCACAGGCTGCAAGTTCATAGTTCCCATTGTTTTTGGTGTCTTCCCCCAGTGGGTAAGGTTGGTTCAGTGGGTTGTGTAGGCTTCCTGGTGGAGGGGACTGGTGCCTGTGTTCTGGCAGATGAGGCTGGATCTTATCTTTCTGTTGGGCAGATCCGCATTTGGTGGTGTGTTTTGGGGTGTCTGTGAACTTATTATGATTTTAGGCAGCCGGTCTGCTAACGGGTGGGGTTGTGTTCCTGTCTTACTAGTTGTTTGGCATAGGGTGTCCAGCACTGTAGTTTGCTGGTCATTGATTGGAGCTGTGTCTTAGCCTTGAGATGGAGATCTCTGAGACAGCTTTTGCCGTTTGATATTACGTGGGGCTGAGAGGTCTCTGGTGGACCAATGTCCTAAACTTGGCTCTCCCACCTCAGAGGCTCAGGCCTGACACCCAGCTGGAGCACCATGACTCTGTCAGCCACCCAGCTGGTCTTCTAAAGCAAGGCCGCCTGCAGCAGCCTGACCAATGGAATATTCAAATTGAAAATGTTGCCTTAGCACTGGGTGCTAGAGGAGATCTCCATCGTTCCATACCAGAAATAAAAAAGGAAGGACAGCTCCCTTATATGTTCTAAAGATTTCTGACAAAGGCAAAAATCAATTTAATGGGAGGAAGGAAAGCCTTTTCAACGAATAGTGGAGAAATAATTGGCTATTCATATGGAGAATCTTGATCTTTACCGCCAAGCTTGGGTTTTTATGAATCTGAAGTGGTTCCTCCACTGTCTCTTTCCCTTTCTGCCAACTGAAGCAGAAAACTCTGAGGCTTTAGAACAGAGCAGTACTCCTCAACATTGTCGAGGTCATCAAAAATGAGGAAAGTATGAGAAATTGTCACAGCCAAGAGGAGCCTATTGAGACATGAAGACTAAATGTAATGCTGTATCCTTGGCTTCCCGCGGCCTCCCAGGCCCACGTCCCCGGCAAGAATTGGTTCCCGAGCCTGAGGTTTCCAGGTGCCCGGAAGAGGGAGGGGGCGAGGCGGCAACAACTGGGCGGGTAAGGGCGAAACGCGCGCCCAGGAGCGCCAAGACTCTGAGAGGCGGTGCAATTGGAAGATTTCTTTTAGATCGCCTAAATTATCCCCTGGTTTAACCTATGAGAAAACGCATCCATAATTTATATTTATATTTTTAAAATAATTTATACTCACAACTTTTGCTCATATTTTAATGACAAGATCCCAATGTCATTTCCTTGACTCTTCTAAATTCTTACGGCTTAATAAGGTAAGAATCTCATGGCTTGTCCAATGACAGAGTTAGAATAGCTTGAGGTCTATTCTAGAGTTCTACAGCACTGTCAATAAAGAACAAATACCAAATAAATTTTTAAAAACTCATGAGCGACATATTGTCACTTTCTACCACTGTGCATGCAACATTAAAAGCATTCAAAAATACTGATTGAATGACTGAACTTCACTGAAGAAAGCATGGAGTATATGTAAATAAACTAGGCAGGGAGCCATAGAACAGACCCTGCTAAGCCTCACTTTACCACCAACTCACTGTTTCCCTGAGCTGGTAACAAGCTCTTCAGTTCCCAGATCAACCCACTGCCATTTTTTAGATTTAACTAATATTTACATAGATTGCATATGTGCCAGACACTACTCTAAGGACTTTAAATACAATAATTCATTTAATCCTCACAACAGTCCTAAGAGCAGGGCCAGCTCCCTGGGCAGCAACACCAGGCCTCATGCTCCAAAGGACCCCACACTTGGTTTAATGCTCTGTTCCCGCCATCTGGAAATTGGATCAATGGGCACAGCATTTTCATAACACTGGAATTTGAACAAGGGGCTCTGCAAGTTATGTAACCAGTCCTGTCTAGAGGATTAACACTATTCTCACTCCCATTTTATAGATGCAGAAACTGAGGCAAAGAGAGGTTAAGTAACTTGCCCAAGGTCAAAAAGCTAGTCATTACTGGAGCCAGGATTCACACCCTACATGCCTCTGAACTCACGGGGGAGACATTGGAAGCCATTATGCTCAGTTCCCTGCTAGTTCTACAATTCCAACTAAGGTGATTTACTAAAAGGAATGTTGATTTCACTCTCTCCTCCTTCAATCAATGCTTTTTATAGATGCAGAATTGCAGTGGATAAAGAAAAAGAGATGCTGCATTCACAAAAAAGCCTAATTTGAAAAAAGAACTGCTTAGCTAAATGAAAGTTGAGAGGGTTTTAAATGGCCATGGCAGGGGCTTAGCTATTTAAATGACCAGCTAAACAGGATACTTTTTGGCTGTTTCAAGCTCTGATCCCTAAATTAGAGCTCTTAGGAGTGGGATCCAGAGCCCTACATGGGGAAGACCAAGTTAGCTGAGAATGGCGATGCCACAGCAGGGGCGGGTCAGATCAAAGGAAACACTCTGCGCTTCCTTTTATAGAGGTGAAAACAGCCTAACTGCCCTGTGGTCCAATGGACAAACATAAATAAAAGGCTTGCGTCAGCTAAGGATCAACTACTAAAGAAAAGAGTCAAGACTGCCTGAGGGCTCCAAGTCAAAGGTCAAGTAATCCGTTGAGAGAAGCATTTGCATCCTTTGGCTTTCAGAGTTTCCTGCCTGACCCTTTCCATCTTCATCTTCTATCTAAGGGAACTGTGGGTGTTTTGCTTGACTAAAATCTATGAGCTCAAGGGGATGGACTGCGGACATTCCTCACGAGTCCAGGGCCTGATCCCTATCATGTAAGCTCTGAGAGTCATCATCATCATCATCATTTGCTAATGTTTAGTTTTCTATCTGCATTCTGCTTCTGGTTTTTTTAAATCAGAATAAAAATCTTTTGTTTTATTAATTGTAAAACTAACTTCCAAATATAGTCCACTAAAAAAAAGCCACCCAAGTTTTTAAGTAAAAAATAATTTAGTGTGAAAAAAAATAAAAAGCCACCCAGATTTGGGCAAGAATGATATCTCCAAGGAGAACCATGGAAGTTGCTATCCTAAACCAAGTATACTTCTCATTGCCAAGTGCCCTTGCCCAGTGTGGACTAGACCATGTGAGCAACACTGAACAGACCCAGAAATTGACGGTGTAGTCTTACACGAAACGAATGGTTTTAAAGAATCTTAGTGTTCTCTGATAAACCATATTAAATAAATAAATCCAATCATGTTATTTTCTGATTGGATTCGGTAAAGGCAATGGGATCCCATAGTTCTTAGACTATTTTATGATTTTCTGCTTAGTTGATATGAGCCTCTATGACTTTTTTTTTAAATAAATTTATTTATTTATTTTTGGCTGCGTTGGGTCTTTGTTGCTGTGCACGGGCTTTCTCTAATTGCGACGAGTGGGAGCTACTCTTCGTTGCTGGGTGTGGCCTTCTCGCTGCAGCAGCTTCTCTTGCTGCAGAGCATGGGCTCTAGGTGCGCGGGCTTCAGTGGTTGTGGCACACGGGCTCAGTAGTTGTGGCTCGTGGGCTCTAGAGCACAGGGCCTCTATGACTTTTAATATTTAGTCAATTAACCAACAGCAGTGTCCTTTAGGAGGTCTCCCAACCTGTCTCCCTGCTTAGAACTACCAGGGACCAGGTAAGGATTCCGGAAGTGTCTTCCCCATCCTCAAATCCATTCTGCATTTGTCTTTTGTGAGACAACCTGTCCCTCCAATCTGGCCCAGAATTCCTTTTAGTGGCATCATTGCTCTGTGTGCAACCAAAAGTCAGAAACACTGACCCTCAAAGAGCTGAGCTGAAGACACACCTGTGAAGGCTGTGGCTGGTAGCAGACAAGCATGGGAGAATGGTTGTCTGATCTTGACCCCTGAACCCAGGAACCATCTGCAACCACACAGCTCACTAACTACATTAACATCACTCTACTATTCCAGGAAACTTGGAAGATGAAGTTGCAAATAACTTGAGCATTTCAGGAACCTCCTCAAAAAATTCATTTATCCAAGCACTAGACAATTCACTGGTCCTCGTCAGAGCAAATATCCCCTTCTCAGAACAACAGCTCCCTTAACCAGGTTTATCAGATGAATGTATAGGCTTCCTGACTGGTTTCACAACTCTCTTTATGTCTCCCAATTCTCCGTTACTATATTACAAACTTTGCCCAAGCCCAGTCAACCCCTGCCGTGTTGAAAGACCCGCCTTACCCCAGACCCCTTAAATATCCCACCTTTACCATCTTACCCCCAGGAAGCTTCTTAGACTCTGCTTTGCTTTATCCACATTTTTGGAGGCTCCTTTCAGGGAGTCAGTTATCAATATTCCCTTCCCTTCCACTACCAACTCCAACCCATTTTTCTCCCCTGCTCACAGGATGCTGAGTAATAAGCAACTGGATACAAGGAAAGCCTTGGGCTCTGTGGGGGGTTGCAGAGGAGAGAAGTGGTGCAGGGCTTTCTTCCTGTGGGTTGGAAGAGGACTTGGCAATCAGAGCTGGAGAACCCAGCTTGGCCTGCAGGGATCTATGAACCCCAGGGAGACCGTCTCCCTGGCCCTCGAGAGGTGAGCTAAGCACTCACAGATCACAAAGCTGGGAAAGCATGAGACAGAAGGAAAAGGGACTGTCCTTCTGGGTGTCTCAGCAGTGGGCCAGTGGTCTGCCTGCATTTATTCTGCTTTCCTAGGAGGCTTGGCTGCTGCCATTTGGAGACCTCCACAAGCAGAACTATGCCACAGGGGGTAATGAAGAAAAACTGACACACATAAGAGGCTTAGTGGTCAGAGAGAGAGAGAGCAATCAATTGGATTGTTCTGATTTAGCACAGGCCAAGAGAAATAGAGGTGGAGGAGAATGCCTAGGGGAAAAAAATGAAAAAAGTCCCAAATCAGGTTCAAAAACAATCTGAAGCTAAAAATGATCATTTACAGCTGACATTTCATGAGATGAGTTGCAGGAAAAGAAGGCCATGTTGAGATTCAAAATAGTGGTGTAAAATATCTAATGGAATAAATATCTTAAAGCACAAAGCAAAAACATAAATAGGTGGAAATCATGAAAGAAAAGTAAAGAATTTGGAGAGAAAACGGCTACAATCCAAGAATTCTATAACCAAATATCCTGCCAGTAAAAACAATAACAGAGGTTCCAAGGCAGAGAGGGAGATAAAAAGAGGAAAAACAAATGAGTAATAAACTATGAATATATAATACATACATACATACATACATAATATAGATAGGTCAATATAAGCACTAAAACATTATATATATGTATGTGTGTGTGTGTATATATATATATATACACACACGTAGTTACATACATATATATCTTGATAATATATATGTAAATGAACAATGATTTAATATCTAAGAATGAGTTAAAAGTATTAATAAGTTAACATTGGGCTTCTCTGGTGGCACAGTGGTTAAGAATCCACCTGCCAATGCAGGGAACATGGGTTCGAGCCCAGGTCTGGGAAGATCCCACATGCCACAGAGCAACTGAGCCCGCGTGCTGCAACTACTGAAGCCTGTGCGCCTAGAGCCCATTCTCCGCAACAAGAGAAGCCACCGCAGTGAGAAGCCCATGCACCTCAACAAAGAGTAGCCCCCGCTTGCTGAAACCAGAGAAAAGCCCGCACACAGCAACGAAGACCCAGCGCAGCCAAAAATAAATAAATAAACAAATAAAATAAATTTATTAAAAAAAATAAGTTAACATTTACTTAACTATGAAAGAGGTGCTGTTTTAAGTTCTTGTCATGCAGTAACTAAACATTTGCAAAATCCCTTATGACGACAGCACTAGTATTACCCCCACTTCACCAAGGGAGAAACTGAGGCACAGAATGATTAAGTTTACTTAACTTGTGACTTTTACCACAGTCACAAAACAAGGAAGGGGCAGAACCAGGATTCCCATGTTTTTAAACACAACAACCCTGCATCATTCTCAAAAAGGGACACTTGAAGAAGAAATATACGGCAAGGAGAAATTCTAAGAGGAGTGTAAAATCAAAAGTTCTCAACTATTTCACCCCAAAGTAGTGGAGTTGAGAATTAAAGCTGGGAGGTAGGGAGGATTTAGAGTAAAACTTCCAAAGGTCTCATTTGCTGGGAGGGAAGGTGGAAGGAAGAGTAAAATATTCTGGAGGAGTCAGCTAATCAAGATGGGAGGGATGTATGATAAAGTATAAGGAGCATCTTGATAAGAGAAATAAGTGATATCTTGTTTCCAACAATGGTAAAGAAGTACATATATAATTATGAGGACCACATAGAGAAGATACAATGGAAAAGTATAGTCATTATCAAAGGAAAAGGAATGAATTGCAATATGATCAGATCTAACAAAGAAACAAAAAAGAAAAAAATAGAAACCTAAAATAAATTAAAAATGTAAAATCAGGTGTGGAATAAATAGAATGCCTCGATCATTAAACTACAAAGCAGAGATTGTCAGATTGGGTTAAAAAAGAAATCCTAGCTGTATACTAATTACAAGAAAGACACACAAAGCAAAGTGATTAAGAAAGGTTTGCCTCTATAAGGATAGAGGATTACATCTAATTTCAATTCTTCCAAAACTACAGCAAAAGGTCCTGTAATGAACGAGCACAGAACCTTAAGGAGATGGAGAATTGGAGAGGCGGCAACACAAGTTTGGGTTTGGAAGTATCCAGATGTGAGAAAAAGATGGCTTGGCTCACCGGAAGTGGTAAGCCATCAGCAGAGAAGGTCAGGAACCAACTTGAGGACTTCCCTGGTGACAGTGGTTAAGAATCCGGTTGCCAATGCGTGGGACATGGGTTCGAGCCCTGGTCCAGGAAGATCCCACATGCCACGGAACAACTAAGCGCGTGCGCCACAACTACTGAAGCCCGCGTGCCTAGAGCCGGTGCTCTGCAACAAGCACAACAAGAGAAGCCACCGCAGTGAGAAGCCCGTGCATCGCAACAAAGAGTAGCCCCTGCTCGCTGCAACTAGAGAAAACCCGCGCGCAGCAACGAAGACCCAACGCAGTCAAAAATAAATAAATAAATAAATTTATTAAAAAAAGAAAAAAAAAATGAACCAACTTGATACAGTGCAGAATCCTCCAAAGGCTCAGGAATTGGTGGCAGCAGGTACCTCTGGAAGTGGGGACAAAGCAAGAAACTAAAATAAGACGATGTGTTGAAATCTGCTTGAGACACAGGCAGGCCCTGAAGTCCCTTTTCTATTCCACACTCCTGTCCCCCCCTAGTGGAAGAGTGGGGCTTTTTGTTCTCTGGAGAAGGGGGAAGAGAGGCTGTGGGTGCACGAACTGGCAACGGAGGGATTAAGTCAAAGTACACAGTGTTCCTGCCCTTCTCAACTTCCACAGTGCTGATGAGCCCTTGCTCTCCAGACAGGCAGGAGACTGGAAGAGTCTTCTCAGGGGACCCTGACGGGCCCAAGAAGACAGATCTAAAGATAGTGATATCAGGATGAGAAGGAGTTCCCAACAAATTCCACAGCCAGATCACCTCCAGTCTGCCAGCCTGAGAGGGCACTGGGAGTTTCCCTCCAGGATTTCAGCTCCTCCCTTTTAAACAAGGGCAGGGCTTCCCTGGTGGCGCAGTGGTTGAGAATCTGCTTGCCAATGCAGGGGACACGGGTTCGAGCCCTGGTCTGGGAAGATCCCACATGCCGCGGAACAGCTGGGCCTGTGAGCCACAACTACTGAGCCTGTGCGTCTGGAGCCTGTGCTCCGCAACAAGAGAGGCCGCGACAGTGAGAGGCCCGCGCACCGCGATGACGAGTGGCCCCCGCTCGCCGCAACTGGAGAAAGCCCTCGCACAGAAACGAAGACCCAACACAGCCAAAAATAAATAAACAAATAAATTTATAAACAAGGGCAGACCACGGAGGATTACCAGATACCTGAGGAACATCTCTAATGTGGAAGATAAAGACCAAAGTTGGATATGTATAACTGATACACTTTGCTGTACAGCAGAAACTAATGCAACATTGTAAATCAGCTATACTCTAAAAAAAAAAACCACAAAAAAGGCATCTTGGAAGAAACAGAGACTGATGAGTGATGACAGAGGAAAAAATACTTTAAAATATACGTATATATATACACACACATTCAGGTTATATTTATATAGAGAGAATATTCTATATATATATATATATATATATATATATATATATATATTCAGATTTAAAAGAAGATAATCCATCCATGAAACAAAATGGATAGCAAAAAAAAAGAAACATTCAGAGAAGGAAAAGAAGTTCTTTGAAATTAAGAACATGAAAGTAGAAATGAAAAAACTAAGTAGAAAGGGTGGAATAGAAAGTTTAAGACCTACCAGCAAATAGAGCAAAAAGACACAGAGATGAAAAATGAAAAGCAGAGGTGGGGGACATAAGAAAATCTGAGAACTAGTGCCACCAACTTTGAATAAAGGAGTTTCAGAAGGTGAAAAAGTAGAAAATGTACCTCAAAATTAATGACTTTAGTTAAAATTTGTAATTAATATGGGTGATTGAAATATATAATTGCAGAGAAATATGAATATATGTTCATATAATGGATGTGGTTTTTTATGAAGGAAAAACTAGATTAATTTTGTATTTAAGGTGAAATGTCTCATCCCAGCATTTAATGGAAGACAGCAAAAGAAAAAAAAAAAAAAAAAAAAACTTGAATGGATACACGTTGTAGAAGGTTTGAAGTAAAGTAAAAATATGCTCAAATTTACTGAGTCAAGGAAATGCAAATTAAATGCACAATATCACTCTATACATCACTGGACTGATAACCTTTGAAAACAGATAACATCTCTTGTTAACAGGGTTACAAGGAAAACACAGTTATGCATTGATAGATTAATGTCTTCTTGGAGAGCAGTCTGACAACATCAATTAAAATTTAATTCTACATACCCTTTGGCCCAGAAACCTCACTCCTGGGAGTCCGCATTATAAAATCGGAAAGCTGCAGTACAAAGGATTTATGTGAAAGATAGCTTATTGAAGCACAGTACCTGATGGCAAAAATAGAAACAAAGTGAATGCCCATCAGTAACGGAACGGTGGATTCATTCATATTATTTTTATATGAGGGAATGGTCTATAGCCATTCGAAAGAATGGAGCCAAGCCATGGAAACTGGCTTGGAGGGATCAGTACCTGGAGCTGTTGAGTGAAAAGCAGCAAATGCAGAAAAGCATGTAGAGTATGATTTCTTTGTACAAAATATATGCATAGAGATATGTGGGCTTCTGCATGCATATATTTGAGTAGGACCGTGTAAGGTTGGAGGAAAATGTGAAAGGACACTTTTGTTAACATGGATTGGGAGAAGTGGGTAATGTGGGGATACTAGGGAGGGGGAGAGGGGAAACCAAGCAAAACAGAAAAGAAATTCACTTAAAAGCAGAAGCAACATTTGATCACATTTATACATTTATGCACAGGTGTATACATTTTTTTAATTTATAGGAAAAAAAATTGCTTTATTTTCAAAAAAGGGAGAGACTGATTCGATAAGATGAATTCATTGTCACTTTGTGAAGCACAGAGAATCTCATGATTTGACATCCTGACTTGGTAAGTTTCGATTGTGAGGGCAAAGTTGAGGATTTGGTTTAAGTGTCATGTCTCAGATGACTTATTTTAATATTGGGATCTAGAGGATTCCCTGGGCATTGTGCAGAAGAGGAATTATGAATAACAGAAGAGGTGTAGAAAAGACAAAGAGAAAACTAAAGCTGAAGGAGTTTACCATTTTGCATAGGACCAGCTTGAGGCACAACTGTTTATAAAGTTGGCTCTTGAACAACAGGAGCTGTTGAGGGTCCACTGTGCAGGTCCACTTATGTGCAGATTTTTCTTGATAGTAAATACTACATTAGCATACATGATCCTTGGTTTGTTGAATTTGCAGATGCAGAACCTCAGATACAGAGAAATCTCAGATACAGAGGGCCAACAACGAACTTTCAACTGTGCAGAGGATTGACCACCCTAACCCCGGCATTGTTCAAGGGCCAACTGTATAAATTGCAGTTTATCCTCAAATTCAGGGTACTATCACTTATAAACACACATCATTACTATACCAATTCTGTGTGTAAAGGAAAAGTGCGTTATTTAAGTTAGATATGCAATTTGTAAATCAAGAAATGCATTTCAGTAAAGTGAGAGTCTTATGGAATCACCAATCAAAATCCATTCCTAAATTTATGTCTACACCCATTGACAAAGAGAGAACAATTGGTAAGATGGGGTTTTGCCCAAAGTCTCACACATATGAAAGCCTTTACACCTCCTGGCCAAGCATTTTTTTTAATTTGTAAGATTTCTCTAATTTCAAGGGAAAATAGACTTAGCCTACCTTTCTATTACTAATCAAAATTAAATTAATTACTAGAGGAAATAGTAATAATGACACTAATTAAATGGGTGTAAAATAAGCATTACTCAAATGTGCACTGTCATTGTGTGTAACGGGATTTCTTCTTTCTTGGAACTCACAGCACTTAATACTCATCCAGACCCCTTCCTAGGTCCACAGAGCTTTCTCTAGGAAAGGCCTAGAGCAAAAGGGATTAGAAAAGAGGAGGGAATAAGCATCCTCTCCCAGGCCCAGTGGTGGTTGTAATTTGGAGATGGGATGACAGATGAAGCTTCTCCGATGGGGTCCACGGAGGGTAAGAATGTCAGCCTCGAAGGAAGATACAAAATAGCAGCACAGGAATATAATTCTTCAATGAAGAAAGGGAAGTTCTTGGACGCTTTTTTTTTTTTTTTTTTTTTTTGGTGTGCCTCCAGTTTGTTTTCTTTTTTTTTTTATTTTTTTATTTTTTTATTTATGGCTGTGTTGGGTCTTCATTTCTGTGCGAGGGCTTTCTCTAGTTGCAAGTGGGGGCCACTCTTCATCGCGGTGCGCGGGCCTCTCACTATCGCGGCCTCTCTTGTCGCGGAGCACAGGCTCCAGACGCGCAGGCTCAGTAGTTGTGGCTCACGGGCCCAGTCGCTCCGCGGCATGTGGGATCTTCCCAGACCAGGGCTCGAACCCGTGTCCCCTGCATTGGCAGGCAGATGCTCAACCACTGCGCCACCAGGGAAGCCCAGTTCTTGGACTCTTGAACTACTCTTCTGGAATCAGAAAATGGTTTGGGCCAGCCTACATTGAATTCAGATTCAACTTGAACTTTGGGACTTACCTAAGTATTTTTTCATGTTTCATTTGGACTAATTTTCACACAATTTGAGTCAATTAAACACTGCAATATTATTTCAGACTGTTTTGTTTGACCTCCAAAACATCCTATGGTTTGTTTACTGAGGCAGTAAGATGAATTAATACAACCACTATTGCAGGTGTTTTACTTTACAGTTTACAAAATGTCTTCTCATTCTTTCTCTTGTTGGCACTCTCAATGGGCCTGTGAGATGGCACTAATAAAGCTGGGATAATTATTGTTATGTTAATTTGACAAATGGGAATACTGGGACTCAGAGGGGAGAGTGGCTTGCCCAAGCATACCCAGGTGCTGGAAGGTTGACTGCCATTCAAATTCAGGTCTTCTAAGATTACATGCAGTATTGGTATAAGTACAGGGAATGTGTATTTTTATATGCTACTGATGTGGGTGCCAATTGCTACGATGTTTCTGGAGGACAATTTGGCAATAGGTATCAACATCCTTAAAACAGGTGTCTAGGGAATTCCCTGGTGGTCCAGTGGTTAGGACTCTGAGCTTTCATTGCGGGGGCCTGGGTTCCATCCCTGGTCAGGGAACTAAGATCCTGCAAGTCATGCAGCAAGGCCAAAAAAAAAAAATAGGTGTCTTAGCTAGAGCTGCCATAACAAAATACCATAGACTGAGGGGCTTAAACAACAGAAATTCAGGGTTGTTGGGCAAAACACATTATATTTCTGAACTTCATATCCAAAAGGAGAGATAATAGCAGTACATACTGCTTAGAGTTGTTATGAATATTATGAAGCTCTAGTACAGTACCTGGCAAGTCATAGTTTCCTTATCAGATATTTTCATTAGCCATTAACAGAACACTCAACAAAAATGGTTTAATCAATGGACATTTATTCTCTCAAATAACAAGAAGTCCAGAAACAGGATTAGTTAGTTTAGCACCTCAGTAAAGTCAGGGCTTTTTATTAGCTTCGCTGCTGTTTTTAATAACTTTATTTCCTCATGGTCTCAAGATGGCTGCTGCAGCTCTATAGCCCACATCCCCACATGACAACTTCCAAAGTTAGGTGGTGAGGGAGGAAAATCCTCCCCACAAGCCCTCAGCAGATTTCCCCAGAACTGGGTCACACACCTACCCTAAATCCTAGTGCAAAATCCTGCTCAAAGCCGGGGCATCAGACTAGAGGGGAACTAGTGGCAGGGGTGATTCGATTACAAGTCTTACGATTCTGGACTCTCCACCAGAGGTCATGTTTCAGGGCTGCCTCATGTAGTTGTGCAGACTGTGATCAGTACAAGGGCCCTAGACCAAAAGAGGTGGGTAGGGACCAAAACTCAGCTCAGCTCTGCTCTCTAAGCCATGACCTCATTGCTGAGCTCCTTCTACCTGAAGAAAGGAGCATCTTCTTCTTCAGAAGGGCCACCTTTTGGTACTCACAAAGGAGGCTTAGGCTTGCTAAGCCCTGGACCACCCATAGGAAAATGCTTCTTTCTAATACTAGTGGAGATTCCATATGGGCTACCTGGAGCCCTGTCTGGCTTGATCCTAGAGACTGGGGACTGGGATGAGCCTACCGATGGGAAGACAGGGAGATTCAAGGGACCCCAGTTGTGGGAAGAAAAGGCCAGGAGCCAGGCCAAGACTGTCTAGAGCCTACTTTCACAGAGCTACCTTCAGCAATATTTTAAGGAAAAAAATTTCTTTCTGTGCTACCGTAAAACGGAATCTCCCTCCATGTAGCCTTCCTCCAGCAAAGCTAGAGTGCAGGGCCATATGCTTTCCAGCCAAGGGGTAACTCTGGACAGGACACACCCTCAGTCCTAGGCAGCATGGGTAGGTGATTTAAAGCACTCTTGAATGTCACCACCCCTGTTCCTCCACTGGCCCATTTACACTGAACTTCCAGAATAAGATCTAGGAAAAGAATGTCCCTGTCAGTGAACTTCTTATAGCTCTTTCCTGAGTGTACCATGTGTTTTTGTGCCCCTATACCTCTATATGTGATGTTTATCCCCATGGCCTGGAATCTCCTCCCCCTACCCCACTTCTCCTCCAGGTAAACAATTACTTGCTCCTTCCTTCAGGATGCAACTTGAATGTCCTTTAGATCATTAATCAGATTTCACTGGGATTATGAGTTTACAGGTATGACTCAACAACTAAGCAGGCCCTCCTCCAGGCCAAAGACCTCATGCTTATCATTTCAGCTTTCAGCTCAGAACACAAGAAGCTCCATGGATTGAGCCAGGATCGGAACGAAGGGCAGCACCTGACCTGTTGAAGGTTAATAAATTAGCATGGCGTGGGGGGAGGGGTGGAAGAGAAGGGACAAACCACCTACAGGAGGATTGAGAAGGATCAGAGAGAAAGGCCTCTCTTAAACCTAAAATCCCCCAGGGCAAGCTCTACTTCCAGTGTTGGGGTCCTAGAGACAAAGCAGAAGATCAGGATTGGCCCAGAGGCTAATCAGCAATGGGATCCCACTGGACCTGGATACCTAAGTGGAAATCAAATGGTTACAGGTTAGCTTCTTCCCCTCCTCTCAGAAAACATTTTTCTCAGTGTGAGAAATCACACCTGGGGCTCTCTAGGGCCCTGTGCATGGTACTTCAATGGGACCCAGTGTTTGACTAAGGAGAGCTGGTTATTCACAAAAGCTATTGAATAACTATTGAATGTATCTGATCGGGGCAAAGCTAGGCCCGTGTGCCCCCAGAGGATGGCCAGTGAGTCTCCAAGGCATGAAAAGACTGCAGGAAGGATATGGTTTAGAAGACAATACAGGCAGAAAGAGAATCTCCACCTCTGTTAATGAGGATTAGCCGGAGTTCATAGCAGTCGTACTTTGGGGGTGATGCTTCCTGGAGGGCTGTAATTAGAGACGGCCACACACACATTCTGTCATGTAGACAGGTCAAGAAATACACAGCCCTTTCCTGTGTGTGATTCCAAATACTCCCGGCCCGGGACAGTGTCAAGTTTCTACACAGGACTTTTCTAATCCAGACAAGCTTTCCCTTTGAGCAAAGGAGTTTCTCAAATTAGCGTATGCGGGTAAGTCTGGTCAGCGCAGAGTGGAAAACAGCAAAGCTCGCCTCCATGTGGAGGATTTGCTTATGGGTCAGTCTGCGGTGCCGTTGGAAATGCAATGACTGCTGTGAGCTTCCCAACTCACACTTCTTATGACTGGGTGGGGAAAAGTGAACACATTTAAAGGGGTGCAAAGGGGTTTTTCTACTGGGACAGCAATAGTTTAAATGTAAACCATAGCTCTGGTTTAGAGGAGACCTGGAGAATGTTTCTGAAAGTAGAACAGAAGGAAACTTGAGGGGAAAAAAAGTTTTGTTTTTTTTTTTAATTGAGATGTAATTGACATATAACATGATATTAGTTTCAGGTAGACAACATGATTCGATATTAGTATATGTTTTGGAATGGTTACCACAGTAAGTCTAATTAATATCCATCACCACACACAGTTACAATTTTGTGTGTATGAGGAGAACTTTTAAGATCCACTCGCTTACCAACTTTCAAATATACAACACAGTATTATTAACTACAGTCACTATGCTGTACATTACATCCCCAGGACTTATTTCTTTTTTTTTTAATTTATTTATTTTATTTATTATTTTTGGCTGCGTTGGGTCTTCATTGCTGCGCGTGGGCTTTCTCTAGTTGCGGTGAGCAGGGGGCTACTCTTCGTTGTGGTGCGTGGGCTTCTCATTGCGGTGGCTTCTCTTGTTGCAGAGCACAGGCTCTAGGCACGCGGGCTTCAGTAGTTGTGGCACGCAGGCTCAGTAGTTGTGGCGCACAGACTTGGTTGCTCCACGGCACGTGGGATCTTCCCGGACCAGAGCTCGAACCCATGTCCCCTGCATCGGCAGGCGGATTATTAACCACTGTGCCACCAGGGAAGCCCCCCAGGACTTATTTCTTTTGTAACTGGAAGTTTGTACCTTTGACCCCCTTCACCCATTTCACCCACCCCTCTCCTTCTGCCTCTGGCAACCACCAATCTGTTCCCTGTATCTATGAACTCAATTTTTTTTTGTTTTTTGTTTTTCGTTTTAGATTCCACATATAAGTGAGATCATACAGTATTTGTCTTTCTCTGTCTGACTTATTTCATTTAGCATAATGCCCTTAAGGTCCATCCAGGTTGTCACAAATGACAAGATTTCTTTTTTTTCTATGGCTGAATAATATTCCATTATATATATCACATTTTCTTTATCCATTCACCCATCAGTGAACATTTAGGTTGTTTCCATGTCTTGACTATTGTAAATAATGCTGCAATGAACTTGGGGGTACAGATATCTTTTTGAATTAGTGTTTTCATTTCCTTCTAATAAATACCCAGGTGGAATTATCTGTTGTTTTTACAGGATCATTTGACTTGATGTTGACACTCACCCTCTGAGTAGCATGGCCTTGGGGGATACAAGGTCTGAGACTGCTTTGCAGGAAAATGTATATCAAGAAGGAAAAAAAAATGTAAACAGCATCATGGCAAGAGTTTGTGCTGATGGGAACTCTCCACATAAATTAGAGCCGCTGCATGGCCAGAGGGTTGAAAACCTGGGAAGGATGAGAACCTATGTAATACAGAGGAATTTGGCAAAGGGACCTAAGGGAGACATACAGAAATATCCTCTTTACCTTGATTTTATCATATGACCCCTGGAACTCAGGGTCTCTTACTGGGAAAACAAGCAAGAGATGTCTTTTGTAAGAGAAAGAGCCACAGAGCTGTTTTGAGTTAAAATCCAGCCCAAGACATGAGTCCAAGACCACTGAGGCTTGGGAATCTCCAATGTTTGAGAAGCTGATGCAGACAGCTTCCTGTACATCCCAGCGTTGCCACTCAGAGGGTAAAATGGGGGTGAGGTCTATTTCTTAGGAGAAAACAAAGAGCCTCCTACTCTGACCAACTGCTATGTTGCAGTCTCTTCATAGCAACAACAAAGATCCCCCAGCAGCAACAGAGATAATAACGGTAATAAGACTTACTTTTGCTGCAGTATGCATACTCTGAACACAGTGATGTGACAGATGGAACACGTAGTCCAATGCAGAGAAAGAGGTGGCATAGTGTCAAAGAGGGACGCCATGACTGACAGTGTGATAATTGTGGTTGTACTTACATATGTTGAGATGTTTTACTTTATTATGCTTCATTATCATTTTTACTGGCGTTCTGTGTGTATGCTGTTTTTAATCTCTCAACTTCTTTTTGTATGCTTTCAAAAATTCTAGTATACCTCAAACCCAGAAAAGTGGAGAGCCACTGCTTTAAACCCTAGGATGATGTCAGGGAGAGAACCCTTTCAGTATAAGTCATGTCAAAACTCTGCCTGTCACTTTGGCATATTTGGAAGTTAAAGGAATAGAGACCTTCAACTCTAATCTGATAAAGAGACTGGTGTTCTCAACTGAAGATGCAAAGTCCAGATAAATAGATACAGTAGATAAAGATACAAAGAGTCCCTCTCTTCCTCAAAAGAAAGAAGCTCAATAACAAATCTCCTTTAGGGTTTAACAACGTTTGGCAAGTCAGTCTCATTGGAAGCTTGTGGACTTTGCTGTCTGATCATTCACTCATTTCTTCAACAGCTCTGCCACTTACCAGCTAGGTAAACACACACAAGTTATTTACCTTCTCTGAACCTTAATTTCCACCTTTGCAAGAAGAAAGAAATATCTCCCTCATGTATTACTGTAAAGATTAAAGAAGATAGTTTACTTAAAAGAACAGTGCACAGTGGTGCAAATTATGGGAATTCAATAAGTGTTCAATTTCCTTCTTTTGCATTCCTTTTTTAAAAAAAAAAAATTACATTTGATCTATTTTTTAAAAATCACCCCGCTGGTCTATGGAGACCACATATAAATGGAATGAATGGAAACAAGGTGAGGGCAGGAGGCAACTGCAGTTGTGCAAATGGGAGGTAATAATGATTTGGACTCAGAGGATAGCAGCAGAAGAGGAGAGAAGGGACTTCCCTGGTGGTCCAGTGGTTAAGAATCTGCCTTCCAGTGCAGGGGACGTGGGTTCAATCCCTGGTTGGGGAACTACGATCCCACATGCCGCAGGGCAACTAAGCCCGCACGTTCCAACTACTGAGCGCATGTGCTCTGGAGCCCACGTGCCACAACGAAGACCCAGTGCAGCCGAAAAAATTTTTTTAATTAAAAAAAAAAAGGAGAGAAGAGGTTAGATCTGGGAGTGTGTTTTAAGGTGGAGTTGACAGAACTTACTTTGGGACATGAAGAGAGAGAAAAATCCCTTTTAAAATTTGTATTTGGCTTATTTCATCCCAATGAGAGGGAACTTGACCCATTGATGGTGTCTAGATTAGTGTTGTCCAGTAGAACTTTCCATGAAGATAGGAATGTTCTTTACAGGTGTTGTCCAATATGTTAGACAGTAGCCACATATGCCTATTAAGCACTTGAAGTGTGTCTAATGTGACTAAGGAACTGAATTTTTGATATTATTTAATATTACTTAATTTAAATTTATATAGTTACCATATTGGACAGCACAAGTCTAGGTAATAGACCCACTAGATTATGTTTTCCTCCATAATCCCTTCAAGTTACACAGACACAATTTACAGAACCTACAATTTGCTTTCGCATACATTTTTATGACCTTATCTAATCTTAACTGCTTGACCAGTTTCTGTTGACTGAGCTAAAACCTGAAAAAAATTAGCAAGACTCTTCTGCTTATGGGACTTCCCTGGTGGTGCAGTGGTTAAGAATCCGCCTGCCAATGCAGGGTACATGGATTCGATCCCTGGTCTGGGAGGATCCCACGTGCCGTAGAGCAACTAAGCCAGTGCGCCACAGCTACTGAGCTCGTGCACCACAACTACTGGAGCCGGGCACCACAACTACTGAAGCCCGCGTGCCTAGAGCCTGTGCTCCACAACAAGAGAAGTCACCGCAATGAGAAGCCTGTGCACCGCAATGAAGAGTAGCCCCCGCTCGCTGCAACTAGAGAAAGCCCACACGCAGCAACAAAGACCCAACACAGCCAAAAATAAATAAATTAATTAAATAAATAAATTTTTTAAAAAAGACAATTCTGCTTCTATTAATCCCAATACTATAACATTAATGGGTAATCCGTTTTGACCAACTGTACACATCATATAAATTATATCCTTGCATGTTTTAATTAAGTTGGAATATTGCTCCCCTGCCTAATTCATGTGAACTCAATTGCTGTGGTAACTACATATCATGTGCTTGACCATATGCCTATAGGAGAAATGATTAATTTCAAAAGGATTCAGAAGGAAGGCTATGACCTAAACAAACTGGTAATAAATCTGACTGTTTTCTAGCCTAAGAACTGGAGTTGTCATCAAACCACAGTTACTTAGCGAACATCTCAAGGTCAACGTAAGGGGAATTGCAGTGGTGTTATTAAAATTGAAAACAAATTTTAATTTTGTTCTATCTCATATTTTGCGTGTGATAGTAATATTTTCAATTTATTTGAAAATCTTTTCTTTTTCTTTTCTTCCTTTCTCTTCTTTTCCCATTCTCCTTAGGTGAGCTCCAAATATCTGCTGGCTACCATACAGTTCACATACAGCTCAACAATGTATTCAAAACTAAACTTTTCATCTAAGCTACCTTTAGGGAAAAGTTCAAGGTCTTATTGTGGTATGTATACTCCCTCCATATTCCTACTAGATATTTCTAGCGAATATCTTTTGGTTCTGTCGGCTCAGCCTCCCCTTGTCCTTTTTTTCTGGATAAAAGCAACTCTTTTCTCCCTAAGGTAATATCCCTTCCCCACTACCTGTGATTTTGGTGGACAGCCAATCACAGTAAGCCTTCCATCCCCAGCCACAGTCATTGGCTAGAATGGTATATGTTGCAAATAGAGTTCTTATCTGGGATTTTATACATATTCTGGAAGAAAGAAGACCTCGCTTTCCTTTTTAGTAGCTAAACTGGGATGCTGTAAACCTTGAGCTGCCTCTAATCATGCCCTGCCATTTCCCATGCATATGAAGGACATGCCTCCGAAATGGAGGAGAGTAAGACCAACACACAGAGGAAAGTAGAGGAGAGTAAGAGAGCAAAGAAACAGACCTGATGATTTCATTTCACTGCCCTTGAGGCCAGCTCCACTCATGGACTTCAACCAGCCAACAATTTCCCTTTTATACTTCAACTCCCTAAGCTGGGTTTCTACTGCCTGTAACCAAATGAGTCCTGAATATAGTACCTGTCTAGATTCATAAGAATTCACACTCTCCTCCACTCTCCAGGCTCCAGCCATACTCAAACATTGTTTGAGTTTCCGTGCTAAAAATTATAAGCTCCTCAAATGCACCTGGGTTGAGCACCACTGTTCTAAAATCACCTCATTTTTTAATATTAGAAACAGCTGATACCACTGAGTGGTATCACTGTAATTGTTTTGTATGTCTCTGTGTATTTACTGTAATTCTCTTAATGAAATCATTACTTCCTTGAAACTTTAGTCTTGCCACTCAAAGTGTGGTCCCTGGACCAGCAGAATTGACATCATCTTGGAGCTTTGCAGAAATGCAGAATCTCAAGCCCCACCTCAGACCTACTGAATTAGAAACTGCATTTTAATAAGATCCCCAGGTAATGTCAATGTACAGCCAAGGTTGAGAATTGCTTCTCTGGAGTAGGCAGTGACACCACATATTTTTATTATAACATTTGTATTGACAGCACATGGGTTGAGGGGAGACTATAAGTAAAGGAAAATACTTAATACTTACTGTTGAACAATCAGGTTTCAAGGGGGTCAATTAGGACAATGAGACAAACTGAGAGTAACAATCAAGGCTTTATTCACTTACTATGACAGTGCAAGTAAGAGGCAAAAGAGAAAGGCTTCAGCTCCCCTCTGTTCCATTTTCCGCCACGAAACAACACAGGTGAGGCTCATATGACATGCAGGACAGTCAGAGAAATCAACTCACAAGCAAAAGGAGCCCTAAACCAAAGGCTCCTCCCTCTTTATGGACTCCATAAGCTGGAGAAACGGGGAAGGGGAAAGGCTAGGAATGGGAAGGTGAGTCGAGGGGAGAAGTGTCTTAGCCAAGACCCTCAGTAAAGAGGCATTAGAATGGAGGCACCTGGGCTAGGAAGGCAGCTATGTCTATGATCATGGAGAGGTGGGGGGACCTGAGTCCTCGCATGCAACTCCCTCCAGAAAACTGTAATGCACCAAGTCTGGAGTGGGGAGGGCAGCTTCCCTCCATGAGGCCTGCCAAGCAAAGCTTTGTAATTGCTTCTAATCACACAGAGATCACACAAGGAATTCGGACCTGAAGCCAGACTCCTCCACTAGCTGGTACAAATTTTGTACCATTTAACAAGTAAAAACACTAGCTTACTTGTTAGGCTAAGCAAAGCAGCCTCTGAAATCAACCAGTGCATATTGATAGAATCATCTCCAGCAGTGGTTCTCAGAGTGTGGTTCCTGGACCAGCGACACCATCATCACCTGGGAACATCTTAGAAATGCAAATTCTTGGACCCCACCCTGGACCTTATGAATCAGAAAATGTAGGGATAGAGTCCAGCAATTTGTGTTGTAACGAGCTTCCCAGGTGACACTGACAGATGCTAAAGTTTGAGAAGCAATGCCCTAAAGGAAGGTTTCTCAAACAGATAATTCTTTGTTGTGGGAGCTAACCTGTGCATTGTAGGATGTTTAGATGAGTCCCAGGCCTCTACCTACTAAATTTCTACACCATCTCCCTAAAGTGACACTCTAAAATATCTCCAGACATTGCTAGATATCCCCTGGGATACAAAATTGCCCCCAGTTGAGAACCACTGCCCTAGAGTGATAACTATGACCTAGACTGGTCCAAGTCTACATCATGACATATAAACAATCATGTCCATAACATATATGTATTCACGTGTTCACAGATATGTGAAAATGTGATATAAACTAAGGTTTGAATAGTTTACACTTTACAAAGCACTTTCATATGTGTCATTTGTTCTTCACATTAATCCTGTGAGGAAGGTAATTATCATCAGTCTCATATTACTGGTAAGGAAACTGAAACTCACAGAGGTTACTCGATGTGCCCAAGGTCATTGCCTGCTAAGTGGCAGAGCTGGAACTTAAACCCAGATCATCCTTTTTCATAAAGATAAAGAGAATTATCTTATTAAACAGGTTATGGATGGGATATTTCTAGCCTTGAAAAATATCATCTCTCTTGGAACAAATTCCATATTAGCTGAGAAGTAATAGTTGTAGGAATACTTAAATATACTGTTTAATATGAAAAATGTGTTGTATATCCAAGATTAGAGGAAGCCTATTTATAGATGTTGGCATGAGCTATTACTTGGAAACAAAAGCTTTATGAGAGTTATCATGAGCCTTAGGCAAGATGTTGGGGAGATCTGTACTCAAATCAGAGAAGGAAAAAAAACAGCACAATTAACAAATTCAGGAATAGTCTTTCTCCTCTAGACCACAGCCTCTGATGAGAAAGTGAAAGAGAATCAGAATCATTGACTGAACGAGAGAGAAAGAGGATGCCCAGAACACCAGAGAGCCATCGACCTGCCATGACCCAGGTCCCAGCAGGATGAAGTGCTGACGACCAGCATCAGGCTCCCAGGGAGCAGGTTGCGAAAAGCCTGCAATGCCCACAACTTCCAGAGAGTGGACACAATACTCCTGCAGAAGTGAGCTGGGGATTTCCACTGCACAGTAATAGACTTTGGCTTCTGAGGGAGCATCCAATCGTCAGCAGCCAGCTCGCTGACCTTTGGACGGTCCTCCGACATGGCCAAACTTGTCACAGAGCATAAAACTGAAATGCTAAATAAAGACCAAGGCCAAATCAAAGTCACGATGAAACAAATGACCCCAAACAAACCTTTTGATGTCAGTTCTGTTTTGCCCTGAGAAGAATTTGAGACCTCTTGCCTCATTTTTAGAGAGGACTGTTAATGGTCCTATAAACTGGAGTCCAAATCTGGAAACATTTCTAATCAGATGAAAGAGCGCTGGGCTTGGAATCAGAAGGCCTGGGTTCTAGACCTGAATATTCAAAGGAGAAACTACTCAGCCTCCTTCAGCCTCAGGTTTGGTTTTGTGTGTGTGTGTTTCCTATAAAACAGAAAGGTGTGATTACAGGAACTCTAGGATTACTTCCATTTGCAGAATTCTACTCTTTACCGACATCCTAAACTTGCAGTTAATATACTCACAACTTGGGAAAATGCCATGCATAAAGTTAAAGAAGCTGGGATTTGGAGCCCTGCAGACCCAGCGTGAAAGCCTTCCTCTGCTGTGTTCTAGCTGGGTCACATTGGACAACTCCCTAGCCCTTCCCATCCTCAGTTTCCTCATCTTTAAAATAGAAGTGATAATAATAGTAACTAACCCAAAGGGCTAGTGTGACAATTACATGGAATCATCTGGGTAAATAATTAGCACACAGTCCTTGGCATATAGGAAATACACAGTAGATTGTAATTATTATCATGTATTTGAAAACAAACTCAGAAAAATAAAATTGAAGGTTTTGAGTCAAATCTACACCTCCTATTGTGCTAGAGAGAATTAGAGCCACTTAAAAATCAACAGGCTAAGAAATATTATTTACATTCTATTAAAAGATCTCAAAACTGGTAGATGACAGTCTCTCAAAGCAATGCAGGTCATTTGTCATGTTTCCTACATGATCCAAATTAGTAGATAATTAGACCTAAAGGGTCCCTGCACACATAGCATCATTTTGTAATACACTGATTTCTGCCAGTTTAGGTAGAGATGGGGAAATGATGAAAGAAAGGGGGAAGGTGTAGAGCTGGACTGTCCAATACTGTAGCCATTGGTAACATGTAATTTTTGAGCAGTTGAAAGTGACAGGCCAAGTTGAGTTGTGCCGTAAGTTGTGCCATAAAATACACACCGGATTTCAAAGACTCAGTACCAAAAAAATATATATAAAATTTCTTATTAATATTTTTATTTTGGCTATACATTAAAATGATGAAAACTAGATACACTGGAGTAAATAAAATATATTTAAAATTAATTTCACCTGTTTCATTTTACTTTTCTAATGTGACTACGAAAAACTTAAATTACACGTGCAGATTGCATTATATGTCTATTGGACAACGTTGGTATAGAAAGAAAGGAAGAATACAAACACACACACACACAGATTGAGGAAAAAAGGAATCTCCAAGAATGTAGCAAACTGAAAAAAACATCGGTTCATGAAGGAGGACACAGGCTTGATAATCCTAGCTCCACTAAAGAAAGGAAGGCATCAAGATTAGATTTTACTATTAGCAAAAAAAGCTGAAAGAGACTGCATCCCCTATGCCTTTTACATATTCCATTTTGTAACATTTGGAAGAGGAAAGAAAAGAGAGGTTACAGGTCCTTCAGCTCTTTTCACTGGGTAACAGTTTTTGATCTTATAAAACAGCTTGTTCCCTTTTGGGAAGTGGTTGGAAAGACTTAAATTAAGGAAAGGGCACCCTCTGCTGGCTACTTAGTAACATTTTAAGATAAAAATAGGCACGGAGGAGTCTGTAAAAATAATACAGAATAAACAAGCGAATGAACGAGTTACATTTCACATTATTGAACTTACAGCTTTCACCATGGATTCAGTGATGATGGAAATTAGGGCAAGGAAACAGGTTTAATAATGTGAAAACTATTATTAGGCCATGTCCAACTCTTTCTTTTTTTCTTCCCTCCTACTATCTGTTTCTTCCTTCCTTCCTTCGGTCTTTCCCTCCCTCCTCCCTTCCATCTTTTTTTTTTCTTTCACCCTTTGAATAGCTCAGACCCTTTTTGTAAGTCCCTTTTTGTAAATCCTATGTAAAGACAGAAAGTACGAGGTTTCACCTGAGAGATCTATGCTGCTTATTTCAATACGATTTCTTTATGAGGTTAATACATCGTTCCTGGGTCTAAGACCAACCTGGCAGACAAGGTCAAGAAATTATAAGACCACTTAGGACTTCCCTGGTGGTCCAGTGGTTAAGACTCCACGCTCCCAATGCAGGGGACCCGGGTTCAATCCCTGGTCAGGGAACTAGATCCTGCACGCCACAACTAAGACCCGGCGCAACCAAGTAAATAATTAAAAAAAAAAAAAAAAAGAAATTATAAGACCACAAACATTCACCAGCTACAAACTTAATGGTGTCAAGTGCAGAATGACAAGGAGCCATCAACTTAGGAAGGGGTTCTCTTCCCAGAGGCAGTTTATATGCTGGTTGTTTAGAATTAGACATCTTTTTCTCATTTGTTCCTGGGCCAGTTTGCAAATATACAAATACACATTAACCTAGAATGTATCTGAGACAGACTACTAACAACACCATTATTTCTACTCTCTCAAAATAATATACAACAGTATTTTTATGGCAAAAGACCCATAAAAGTTCCAACTTGGGATCTGAGGAGCCCATCCTACTTTCCCCAAGCAGTATTAGCAGCCGTCCACAGCTTCTTCATTTAGGGAGGAGACGTATCTCTGGGAGACCCACGCCCCATACTCCAATATCTTGTTAGTTCCCTCTGCACCAGCACCAGTATCTTGTTGGTTCTCTCTGTTGCAAAAAAAGGTAGCTAACTCACTGGGACAGTCACACCCCAAGATTCCAAACTAAAGGACAAGGAAACAAAGGAAAGTTCACATCATCATGAGGTCAGAGAAAGCAGGACCACAAAAGGTGGACTGTCCCTACCTTCCTCAACACACACACACCCACACACACACCCACCCACCCACACACACACACACACATACACACGCTTTCCCCTGTGTCACCAAAACTCATTTCCTAAGTTGATCAATTGTAGGCTAAGATTGCCTGTAATGATAATAATAACTGGGCTTCAGCAGCCTCAAGAAATATAGCATTAGTGTTATGGAACACATTTCCTATTAGCATTATATTATTTGCAGCATAATTTATTTTAAAACTAATTTAATTCCTTTTAACCTATCAAATAAAACTAGCATGCTTAAATTAAACTTTGCAGGGTGTGAAATAACTTAAGGAGAGCTTATGACAGGGCACTTACAGGAACCCAGATATTACATTTGTTCCTTACACATAATTCAAAACAAATTATTTGCAATGATGCAAATGTAATGCAAGCCTGCAAACTTGTGTGCTTTTTGTCAAAAATGGATTACATATTTTAAAATAAACACTTGCAGGAGAACATAACAAAAAGTGACAGTATTTGTTACTTGCTGTTTATGCTTATGCTTAAACTCCTTAATCATATTTAGAACAGACTAAATTGTGTGTCTATTTAAGCTTCACTTTTCATAGTTAAACTGCTGAAGAAGATAAAAGCATCTATGTTGATCAAAAGTATTAGAACAAAATTGAAATATTTTTCCAGCTCTGCTCTCTCCTGAGTGCATAGTCTTGAAATTCAGCACTTTTGAGAAATATGGGCACTATTTAATGCATAGTGGTTCAATAAAGTGGTTCAATAAGTTAACTAATTAACTTAGTTAGGAGATTACAACACAACCAGAATCCCTCTCCTGGGCATCTAAGTTTAGTTTTCAGCTATTACCTCTACATGAGTCCAGGTTTGATGTAAAGAGATCTCTTAATCAGTGTCTTAAAGCAGAGTGGTTAAGAAAATGAGCTTCGGGATTAAGCCTGAATAAATACTGCGTAAGCCTTTAGAAGCTGGGTGGCCTAAAATAGACAACCTCTCTGTGCTTCAGCTTCCTGATCCAAACATTGGGGTTCATTGATTTATTGATTGAATACCTTCTGTGTGCCAAGCACTGTTCTAAGAGCTGGAAACATAAAAACAAAGAACATGTTTGGTCCAAATTCTCAGGAAGATTACATGCCTGAGAATGTAATTCTTACATTACATTGGTGGAGATAGTTTTAATTAAGCAACATGAAAATTTTCAGGGACCATTAGGTGTTATGATGAAAATAAAACAGAGTGATGTGAAGGAGGTATAGAGGAGATGCTTTAGATTGGAGTTGTCAAGGAAACCCTTTCTGGGAGGTGAGATTTAATCTGGGACCTGAATGACAAGTGGAGTCATCCATGCTTAGGTCTAGGAGAAGAAACGTCCAGGCGGAGGGAACAGCTGGTAGAAAAGCCCTAAGGAGGGAAGGAGTTCGCATGTTCCAAGAACAAAACAGAGGCCTATGTGGCTGTGGCAGAGTGAGTGAAAAAGAAGCAGGACAAACAGTAGATGGGGACTGATCATGCTGGGCCTTAGAAGCCCTGGTGTAAAGCATGGTTTTTATTTTAAGTCCAATGTGAAGTCATTACAGGCTTTGCATCAGGCTGGCTGTGAAGATTAAATGAGATAACAAACATGAAGGGCTCAGTACAAGGAACGCGTGGCACAGAGTAAACACTCAACAAGAGGTGACCTCATCATCATCACCCTTAAACCCTGACATATAATATTGGGAGGTCCAAAATATTCATTCTTATACAATTCAGAGTCAAGATATAGCAAGATTAATGTAGCAAGAACAGGGCTCAAGCAGGGGATAGGACTCAATTGCCAATCACCATAAAGCCAAATTCTCATCACTGTGGGGCATGTCTTACTGTACTATCTTTCTTGTCATCATTATCATCAATCAAACTGAAGTCAAATCTTAGGCCAGCACTCTCCACCATTCTTGATTTTTGCCACCTGCCTATGGAAAAAGGAATTTGAAGGAACAATCCCAAACACCGTGGTCACTATGAAATGACACAAACCTTTCTTAATTTCTCCTAGCACCTCATCGGGTAAGTGGACTTTCTATTTCCCAGGCTTGGTGAGAATTCTTCCACCCACTTCCCAAAGCAGGTGGGCAGCAAACACTAGGCTGGGGACTTCCAGAAATCCATTTCAAGTTGGAACTCACATGGGTGCAGCAAGGATTTTTTTTCCTGGCCACACTTGGTCATCTGTGCCTTCTGTTTCTGTGAGAACACCATATAAAGCAATCCTTACTCCGTGGATCATTCTGTTTACTAAATCATGGTTTATTTTTTCCTCAGGATATCACATGCTATTCTAGAGTCAGTTTTCAAAAGGTCTTAAATGGCTTGGCTCAAAATTGGTTTTGTATTAAGGGAAAGAACCAGTCCCAGAGTTTCAATCAGCACATCAACAAATAGGCGAATGACCTGCCCCAGATTGCCCAGAGGTTGCCAACAGCAGTAGTTGACTCAGACACTTCCAAGGTTCATTTCCCTCTGCTACTTTTCTACATTTTCCTTACCCTATTTCTGATGAAATACAGTTGTCAGTCTTATAGGAAGAGGTTGGAGGAGGGCATGGGGTAAAATCTGTCGCCACATCCCACATAACTACTGAATACAAGTATCTGAAATGTTCGGTTACCTTGCACGGAAGCAATTTAACTACCTGAGTTGTCTTTCACAGAGAGTGATAAAGAGTTATGATTCTGCATCAAAACCATCACAACATTGCTTCAAACAACACACTAACCATGTCATTAGCATTCAATTAATGTTAAATATAATGGCCTTTCAGTCATAAATAATATCGGAGGAATGAGGTTGTTTTTATAAATGAATTTTCCAGACAAATGAAGCTCCCCCATCAAGAACCAAAAGATGTTCAAATTTTGCCATCATTTTTGATAGAACTTAAATGTATTTCACATATTCAATGACCGCTTAAACAAGGTGCAACATCATTATTTATTTTGCTTACTTATAGCCAATGATCACTTTAAATGCAAAACACTGATACACACAGTGGCTTCTCTTAACAGCACCAATTATGTTGCTCTAGTTTTTCAAGTCTCCTTTAAGTATTTCAGGCCCTTGTCTGTCTGGCTATTATCTGTCGGTCTGACTGTTCTTAGGTTGTGCTTTCTCACACCTGTTCCCATTTGCTCTATCTGAGAAACCAGATGATAAAGCTTATGGGAATGAGCTGCATTATTTCGCAATTCTCAGTCCAAAGGCCCCAGGTAAGGGCCTAAGAGTCATTCCATATTTCAAATAAGGAGAAAGTGCATGGGCTTGGAGACAGGTATTTTCCTTGCTAATTTTTTTTTCCTTTTTCCTTTGTAATTTTTTGCAAAGTTTGAGAGTCATCTTGAGATAAGTGATTGCGTATTTTCACATTTTCTAAATTTTGCCTTGTATTTTCTAATACATATTGCCTTGTATCTCTTCTTTCTAAATAAATTTTCTCATTCATCTCAGGAAGTTAATTTCTAACTGTTGTTCGACTGTTTTCCTAAGTTGTCAAAAGCCCTGTTATGATGATGTAGGGGTATAAAAAGATCTCTTGGAAGGAATCTTTGGTAGCCATTCCCCTCCTTCTTCATCAGGATTCCTGATGTGGCTTAACTTTCACCTCAGCGGTGCAGTTTAGAACAGAGTCAGAAAAGTGAATATCTCCTAAGGAACAGAAAACAGCTCAGTCAGATAGCAATGAGAAAACATAATTGCTCTAGCCAACCATTACATAAACAGACATGAAGATCCTTCTTAATTTTATTCCCCTGAGACTAATGACTGACCCTATTGAAAATCCTAGTAGAAATCATTGTAACAAAAATAGCCAAAACATTAAGAATAGGACACGTGAGAATGACGATGGCTGATAAACATTTGAAACATCAAGCATCCTTGCTAATCCAACCACAAAAATAAGTACTAGCTCATGGGCTAAATAACTAAAAGAAATTGGGGACCATCTTACATGAATCAATTAATGTGTGTACCTTAAGGAAAACATTTCTACAACAATCCTTGATTCCCCTTACTGTTTTTAATGGAATCAATGTATAGTAATGTAAGAAGGTCTCAGACTTGTTTTATACTTTGGTTTTGTGTTACTTGCAGTGTGGTTGTGTTTCTAGCAAAAATGTAAACTCCTCTGTTTAAATTAGTAAGAAAAGAAAGAAAGAATGAAAGAGGGAGAGAAAGAAAGGGAGAGAGAGAGAAAGGAAGGAAGGAAGGAAGGAAGGAAGGAAGGAAAAGAGAGGGAAGGAGGGAAGGAGGATGGAAGGGAGGGAGGGAGGGAGGGGAAAGGTCACTCTACAGTAAAGCTTCTAACCCCTTTAATTATCCCCAAACCATCTGTAAATCCATAAATTAGCACTTTAAAAAATACATTTATACCCCATCTCATTCCATAAAGGATTTGATGTGACTTATAAAACAAATAAAATTGATAAAAAAATTTTTTTAAGTTGAGATGGTCTGGGCAAAATAAGAAAGAAGAAGCAAGAAAATAAAACCAACTAGTGAGTAGTACACAGAAATGTCACACCATAGTCATATAGGTGGTAGAGCTGGGCTACATATTGCCTCAAAGTTTCTAGTAATTTAAGAGAGAAACAAAGAAGTTGTAGGATTCATAGAGATCACAAAATAAAAACAATGGTTGCATGGTAAGTTTTCCCCACAGGTCATATAAAAAGGATACTGTGTAATGAAATGTTTGACATCCACAAAAACAGGCCTAGAGTAAAGATAAGAGACCCTTACCTTTGGCCATTCCTTTACTATTCCTTGTTATAAGACAATGGTAAGATATCAAAATGCGTTTTGTCAAACTCAGTTCTCCAAAGAACTCGAATGTTGATGCTCTGGCTTGATCCAAGGGCAAAATTTATTATCTAAATGAGATTGCATGGAATTTAGGGAATTTCCCTCAAATGTTAATTTTTGCAATTAGGCTTTTGATAAGAACTTGATAAAAGATGGTTAAAAGTTATATTCTCAAACTAGAATCCAGGGTGCAGATATTCTGTGCAGTAAAGTCGACAAAGTTGAGGAACTAACTGAGGCAAACACCTAAATATCTTTAGAAGGTACCAATTTGTGCCTTCCCAAAATTTCTTCATTTATTTCAAAATACAAATAAAAGGAAAAGTAAGACACCAAAGCTCTACAACGCAAAGAATGACCACACTGATTTTTAGCCTGAGTCTTTTCAATATAGATATTACCAGCCATTCACTGTGGCTCAAGGATTAAAAAAAAAAAAATCTCAGTAGCACACCAAAAGAAAATTTTAATTTAAGTAATGTTCCTTTCTAGTGAATCCTACAAGGTAAATTGGTTCCAATATTTTCCTAAGATAACTTTCTGAGTGGAATTGTTGAATACAAAGAGAATCAATATTGGAAAACTCTTGCGAAAAGGATAGGTGGGGTTGAATAGCTATGGTAGATTGACTGCACTATTGTCCTCAATTTTCATGCTCCTTTTGCCTACACTCTTTGATACTGCCCTCCTACACTGACTCTGGGCTTGGCCTTGTGACCTACTTTGGCCAACGGGATAGTAGCAAATTTGACAAGGTACTTGCACATTTCTGCTGGCTTTCTTGGAACCCTCATTTCCATCAGCACCAGTCCAGGTAGCCTGCTGAAGGGTGAGGATTGTCCCAGTTGAGGCCTCCTAACCTACCAATTCTCAGCCCACCCGCCAGCTGACTGCAGGTACATAGGCAATCCCCACCGAATGCAGCAATCTCTGGTCCAGATCAGCCAAAGTGTCCAACCAGTCCTAGGTTTGTGAGGAATAATTAGTGGCTGTTGCTTTAAGCCACTAAGTTGTGGCGTGGTTTGTTTTTGCTAACTGATATAGCAGTTGCTAACAGCTACAGTGCCTGAATTTAAGCTAATCCTTTAGGTAATGGAAAAGAGAATCAAGAGCTGGTAAAGTCATTTCTAGAGCTTGATAATATTAGCAGATAATATGTATTACTTTTACTCTCAGTGGGAGGAGGGATGGATTCAATTGGCTTATCTAAAAGTAATACTGGATCTTAAGGAACAAGTAAAAGGAAAGGGGGTAGTCAAAAATCTCTATTTTACTCATCTTGAAATAATTACTTTTCAGGAAACTGTCCTTCCAAACCCAGATCTTTGCACTGGTGTTAAAGATGTATATTCTACATAAGAATCAGGACTAAGCTCAATATTATACAGAGTTTAGGCTACAGCTGGTTCCTAACCACAGAGTCAAATACTGAGTAGAGAGCAATAAAAGCTATAATCAATCTTATCTTGTTCTTGAAAATTTCTGCATAAAACATACAGAAGGGAAAAAGTAGTTTACTGTGGAATAGCCTTGTCAAAATCTTGCTCCTTGCTTAAAATATTGGCTTGAGAAATCCGGTTTGCAATTTGTCATGGGAAACTGGCTAAAATGTAAAAAAAAAAAAAAAGTGATCTGATAAAGCCATAATTCAAAAATAATAAATAATCTATTTTTTCGAAAAGCGGGGAAGGTGGGGAGTGATATGCTATACTTTGATCCATTAGAACAAACTTAGAAAGGCTAGTTACCAGCAGACCATAAACAATTTTAATAACAGAAAATCTTCACTGGGTAGCATATTTAATTTAACCTTTTTAATCAGTAAGACTATGAAAAGAAATGTTTTCTGCATGTACTAGAGAGAAGCAATTTATTTCAAATTATAAACATAAGAAAAAGGGTGGTCTCTCATATCACTTGATATTGGGCCTTCTTCAATCTTCCTCGATATTGGGCCTTCCTCAATCTTCCTCATCAGGTTCATCTCAAAATCTTTTCTGACTCTCAGTTCTGGGCCAGCCAAAAAGAATTGATTTTTTAAAAACTTTTTTTAAAAAACAAAATCAAGAGTAAAAATTAGATTTGTCAAGATCCTGAATGACTTCTGAATTTCATCTCACATGTTAGCTCACAAGCCTGGCCGTGACTGTTTTTAGCTTCCTAACAATCATAAACACAGGAATTGTCTCAATCAGCATCCCATGTAGGAAACAGAAACCACTCTAGGTTTTAGAAGCAGAAAGGGTTTTCATACAAGGAATCAGATGCTTCAAAAATCTACCATGGATGGATGGAGAAACACGTTCTCAGGTGGGCCTCCAGGAATAAACCCCAGATGTCACAGAACTGACCCACCATGGGAGCCATACTTTCTGTATGATCGGAAAGGTGGGAATCAGGAATCACCACTGGACAGCCTGTGATCAAGAACACACCACCACAGCTGTGATGCAGAAAGCAGGCAGACAGGATAAGAAGCCTTTGCTATCGCCACAGCTGCCCCTCCACACAGAGTAACTACTGGAATAGTAAGGCCAAAACAGCATCCTCTCATAATTCTGCTTGCTGGAAGAACTACCAAAGCAGCTTGAAAATAGACTTTCTCTCCCTACCACCTTCCAACCCTCACATGAAGGTATCTAACTGGTGGAGACTTATTTCTATCCTGAACCATAACAGCAAGGGAACCTGGGAAATAGTTTCAGCTCTCTGGCCTCTGCAATACAGGACTGCACAAGTGTGCCAATCTAGCACATCCATCAGAGGAACTAAGGCAGTAACTTCTAATTTTACTAAAAGAGGGACTGAAAAACACAGTTTTAGTTTATCGACAATCCATTCATAACAGCTGAAGGGAAACTTCTCTCTGAAGTCCTCTAAGAGATTTCATCAATCTTCAGAGATCTAAGGCATCACTAATAGAATTTAAATGCACTATCTCACTCCATTTCACCTTTCTCATCCCCATAACCTAACCAGCTCAATCATGGCCAGGCACCAATAGTCACTGGGAAAACTAAGCCAACATTTAAAGTGAGGGGGAAATGATCACTTTCACCCTGTCCAAGATCTCCATTCTCAGAATGGTAATAACCAGGGAGTAATTAACTAACTATACATTTCATTTCTTTTTACTTTGCCTTGATCCAGAAAGCTTTAAGAGAGCTACTAACTACAGCATAGCCTTGGACAGATTGACTAGACTACTGATGAAACTCTGAATGTCGGCCACGTTTACAGCTCATTTTCATACAAAACAGCCACAAAGCATTCCTTACACTAAAGTCACAGATGATCCTGGTCCCCTGGTCACCATTAAGTGCACCAGGAATTCCTGCTTCAGCCAAGGCAGCCATAGAGATTTGTAGTATCCTTGATGAGAATCTGACAGGACCTGGGGGTTTTTTGTTAGATAGCAATAAATTGAATGAACCAGATCTTTTTTCTTGGGATGTTTAAGTATGAAACACACAGAGGCCCACCTGAAGGGGGTCAGGAAACTAAGAGACACAGAGAAAAGGATGCCAGCCAAAGCTAAGATGTAGAAAGAAGAAAAAGCAGTTGAAAGAGGTAAAGAGAATCAGGTGCCACCTTGGTGGAAGCCATAGAAAGAGATAAACTAAGATATGAAAATGGTAACTTAGAGACACCCAACCTATCGCCATATACATGAAAAGTCATCTGGCTCTAGGATAGTTGTGCAATTTTGTACTTTTTTGTGATCCTTAATAAACCACACCCTCTAAAGTGATCTCAGCATTTCTTTTCCTTGCAACCTTGAAGATCCTAACTCATATACCACTATTCCCAGAGTAGAGGGAAGTGACCTTTCCAGATTTATCCCATTCGAATGAGCAGTCTCTGTATGCAAATGAAGTGACTCTTGGGAAGGTAAATCTGTCATTTGGTGCTTTAAGGTTTAAGGAAAGTCTTCATCTGTTCTTTAACAGACCACGTGTTTAAATGGTTCTTCCTGCTATGGGGTTCACAGAATAAATTCCCCAAATGACAGAAATGTGGTCCAACATCTAAGCAGACAGTGGGTGATCTGATAAGGGCAATACATTCATCAAGGCAGATCTCATCGATTTATCAGATAAATTAATCAGGACAAAAACGCTACTATGAGCATGGAGAATACTAGGGATAAACTGTGTCTCCTTGGCCTTTTGCAAACTCCTGGGCAAACCCTCTTGATTGCTTTGTGTTGTTCCCTGATTTTATAGCAAGTACATCCGGAAGGGATGAATAGAGACCTCATCTCCCAGTTCTTTGGTCTTCTGTTCGGACACCCATTTAGTCATCCGTTAAGTCTCCACTTCATGCAATGCCCAGTGATAGATGCTGGCAATACAGCACCTACCTACCAGCTGGGAAAGATTGCAACTAATTTTGTCATTATAACTATGGTAAGTGCTCTGAAGGAGAAGCACAGAAGCTGCGAGAATGACTAACAGGGAATGTCTTGGGAGTCATCAAAGGCTTTCTAACCTAAGTGTTTGTTTACTGAAGTAGAACTAACTCAGCCAAAAGGAACCAGAAGAGCTTTCTAGGTAGAGAACAGCAGAGGCTAAGACCCTGAAGCAGAAGAGGTAAAGCAGACAGGATGAACTATTCAGGCTATTGCAGCCAGAACACAGAGAGGAAGGCCAAGAGGGCAAAGATACATGTGCTGAAAGCAGGGACCAGAACCTAGTCCTTGAAGCCACATTGAGGATTTGTGTTTATTTTCTATTCTGGGTGAGGAATATTTGACCTACTATTTGGAGCCAGTGGAAATTTTGCCCTTGATGTTTTGATTCTGTAATTATGAATACACCATCTAACCCAAATAATACAAAATAAATGAATTTTTACCTAAAAGGCAGTCTTCTTAGCAATTAAATCAATTTAATTCTTGATAAATTATCATACAGATTTCCATTTCCTTTTTAATTTACTAAAATTAAGATCCATTTTTTATTATAAATTTTCCATGGAAACTTGATTCATCAATAGTTTTATCCTCAAGTTATCTTCCATGGTCCTTATCAAGACTTGATACCTTAATCATTTTTATTAAAATTTCATCAAGTGTCATCTTTAATCCCTTTCAGTTTTTTTGTTGTTGGTTATGTTTATAAGCAATGCTCTCTTTGAGTTAGATGAATGAGTTTTTATTTATTTCTTAGCTAATCCATGAGAAAATCTTGTGTTGTCCCTGGACCACACTTTGAGTATCACTGATCTCTTGTAATGTTTCCCAACAAGTGGTGCACATACCATTTGCTTTCAGGTGGCAAAAGTATTTTTTAATAATTATGTATTTTAAGTGCTCATTAGAAAAAGTTATAATACACTTGACACGTGATTATTCCTTAAGACACATTAAATCTGTCCCAAGTTAAGGAAAATAAGTCATTTGCAAGTGTCCAATCAAAGAACAAAAGACAAGTCAAACGTTCTGCTCAAGTTTTCCATATTTTCTACAAGGAGAGTGGATTACTTTCACCGTGTGAAATTATTCTTTAAAGTATTCTATTACCATTCAATTCTTTTGAAATCAGTCACGTGCTGATGTGGGATGACACAAAGGTCAGGTTTCAAAGGATTCTGGGAGAGTAAAAGGGAGTTATATTTCCAAGAAAATGCAGGAAAGAGGAATGTAGTTGGTTAATAACGTGCATTTTGCAGTCAATCTGATCTGTGTAGGAATCCTAGTAATTCCTATCTGTGTAGGAATTACTAGCGTTGTGATCTTGTACAAATTACCGTTGTAAATTGCAAATTCCCTTTCTACCACATGGAAATAATAAGAATTAACTCGTAAGACAGACCATTAGCTAAGATACCGCACATAAAGCAAATAACAGAGCCTGGCACGTAGGAGTACTCAGTATACAGTTATCCTTACAGATTTTAATTATCACCTTCAAGTCCCCAGAGCTGCTACAGCACCCAAGTCAGAGCACACGCTCAACGATAGATTTAGGGGATAAAGGCAGGTGCCCTGCCTTGGAAAAAAAAAAGAGGGTGGGGCGGCGCACATCTGCCCTGATGTTATGTGAGGGTCTGGATGATTACAAGGAAGGTAATCTTGGAAGGTGTGGCTTCCAGGTCAGAACCGGCAAAATTCAAACGTCCCGAGCACCGAGTCCAGTCAAAGGGAAAAATCGGCAGAGTGCCACAACGCCCTGGCTGGCTGCGCGTGCGTCGGCCGGAAGACAGATGGCGCGCTCCGCGACCCGCCCGATCGATCGACCAGATCGAGGATCGTCAAGTCAGTTCTGACTGCGCGAAGTGCTCCTTCTCGCGAGGCTTCAGACCAGGCCGCTGGGGGAAGGGGCGGACCCAGCTGGGGAGAGAGGAGGAGCGTGAAGTCGCCGCACGCTACGTTCCCAGGAGGCTGTGCGCGCCCCTCGCTTCCTCCGGAATATTCTGAGTGGGCGCGTGGACTGCTGCCTGCGTAGTGGCTATGGCTCTCCACGTCCCCAAGGCCCCGGGCTTTGCCCAGATGCTCAAGGAGGGAGCGAAGGTAAGGAAAGGAGGAAGGAGGAGTGAGGTGGGAGAGTCGGCGTAGGGCAGTGGCGGCCGCAGTGAAGGAGAAGGGCGTACTAACGGGCCGGGCGTGCTCCCCTGACACAGCGGTCGGAGGGAGAGAAGATTCCAGAAAGGGAGGTGTTCTCGGGAGGGCTCTGCCGCGGAGGCCCGCGGGCATTTTGGTTCTTTACGGACCCCGGGGAGGGTCGAGCGGGCAGAGACGGCGAGTGGGGGACGAGGCCGCAGACACCGCGTTCTGTACTTGGTTGTCGTACAGATAGCTGTAAGGCCGCTCCTGCATTTTTCTTCCATCCGTAAAACGGGGGTGATGAGTTTCTCCTTTAGAAGGCGACATAGGTGAAACAACGTAGGTGAAATTGCTTTGGGAACTGCGAAGCCGATTGCCACAGTTCAGGGAGTGGGCGGTGCGGTTAAGAGAGGGACAAGGGCCTGTCTTGGCAACTTTTATCTAAATGAGAAACAGCGGGCTCCCCACTTAGTTCGCAGAAGCAGTGCGTTATAGTAGGATAAACAATGGTTACAATGCGAATGGATTCTGGTCCCAACTTAGGTTAGCTAGCTTGATGTAAAGCTTATCCCTCTGGGTCTTGCTTTTCTCATCTTTAAATTGAGCAGATTGGACGAAAAGGGTTGTAACGATCACAGTTGTAACCCACAAGGTAAGTGACACCCTGGCCTAATTAAAACTGTTTTGTTTTATGGCGAGATCTTGGATGTAATTTCAGAAGCTTAGTTTTTTAAAAATATCTTAAAGCACTACTGATAAATGTGTCTCTTGTATTCAAATGGTAGTGTTCCTTTATTTGTCCTCCACATTTTCTGTGCTTAGTTAAAGGGATATAGATAGTGTGATTCCATTTATGGTAACAGGTTTAGGGAACTAGGTTCTTGTTGGCATGATGCACTTTTGGGATGTTGTGAATATAGTAAATATCAAGGTTTAATGTAAATATTGGTGAAAGAGCTTCGCTGAAAATGACATTGACTGCTCACTTTTTTAAAAGCCTGAAGAACATCCATGGTTTTTATTTTTCTGAGGCAGAAATAATAAATGGCCAGATAAACAAAAAGGATAATTTCAAATAATGATAAAGGAAATAAGAAAGTCTGCCTCCAAAAAAAAAAAATTAAAAAGGAAGGGTTGGGGTAGATAGAACAATTAAGATGTTCAGGAAAGAACTCTCAGCTCGGTGCTTAGTGGCCAAGATTAAAGGCAGAAGTGTTACAGGCTTAGGGACCAATGAGTACAAAGACCCTGAGGATGGAATGAGTGTGACCTGCTAAAAGAAAACAAGAAAGGTGATAGGGCTGAAGCTTACCAAGGGAAGGAACGGTAAGAGATGAATTGAGAAGAGTTGTAGGCAAGGGTTAGAATGTGTAGGGCCTTTTAGCCCTGACAGGGGCTTTACATTTTATCCTAAGTGATGGGAAGTCATTAAAGGGTTTGACAGGATCTGATTTATGATCAGAGATTACTGTCCCTCAGAGAATGGGGATGGGGGAAAAACAAGAGTGTAAGGCAGGAGATCTTTAGAACAGTATTGTCTGTCTGCTGCGATGGAAGTGTTCTATATCAGGACTGTCCAGTATGGTATCCACTAGTCACAAGTAGCTACTGGGCACTTGAATTGTGCCTAGTGCACTTGAGGGACTGAATTTTTAATTAGTTACTTAAAATTTAAATAGCCACTTGTGGCACGTGGCTACTCTCTTGGGCAGAGCAGCTCTAGAAAAATGTTCACATGAACAGTAGGCTCTTGAAATTTATCTGAGACCACAGGTAAATGCCAAGTCTAAAAGAAGTCCAGTGTAAAACTTGAGAATTTTAGTACTGTGACCAATTCAGCAGTTTTCAACGTGTGCACGTTGGAATTATATTGCAGTTCAAATGAGCATTCAAAATCTATGCTTTAGCTCCTAAAAATTTGTGAGGCAGATATGTTAATTCCCAGTGAACATAGAACTGCGGGTTTTACAATGCTCAGGTTTTAACACAATAAATATTCATGACCATATTTCAAGTTTTAGAAAGTACTGATAAACTCTGAAAAGGTATTTTTATCTGCAAGAGCTCATTTGCTTTCTGTAGTCAATCTTAGCACTCTTCCCTGCACTTTTCACTACATTTTTTAAAAATTATAGGCTTTATGTTTTGATGTTTAAGTAGGTACCTGTGGGCCCTAAAAATGTCATGTTTTATTCATTCAACTAGTGGACAAATCTGTGGATCATTTGTGAATACCAAGCACCATACTTTACATATATAAATCTTGCTTGATAGTTTCAACAATCCTCTGAAACAGGTACTATTATATTACCCCGTTTTACAGATGAAGAAATTATTGAGATTCAGTGTCCTGCCTAATCAGAAGTTTTCTTTGACAGCATTTTTCAGGGTTAGAAGAGGCTGTGTACAGGAACATACAGGCTTGCAAGGAGCTTGCCCAGACAACTCGTACAGCATATGGACCAAATGGTAATTTCTAAATTCATGTTTTAAAAGATGCAGTACTGTAATAGAATTTTGTGTACTAGCTTTTTCAAACTTGTTCTGAGGATATTATATGTAAATTGAGAGTTTTAGCCGTAATATAGTATGGCATTGAAAATTATTTCATAGCTCAGTGACACCAGTACAGTGTTTCTAATCTTTAATCAGCAATTCAGATCTTTTTAGAAAAGTTGGAATCCAAATGTTATGTTTTGTCCTATTGAGAGGATAGAAAAGTTATGGTGCTTTCACCATTGAGGCAGAACCTAGTGTTCACGGTTGCAGATGTGGAACAAATCTTTTACATAGAGTGACATTATAATTTAAGGGAGAAAAATTCTTTCTTGTCTCCTACCATCGACTGAATTAATTGATAACAGATTTATGGAATAAGCAAAAAAGTAAGTGTACTTTTAAGTAGATTATTTTAGTCTTTGTACACGTTAATATGTTGTGTTGATTGAACAAAAATATGACAAAATTGGCATCCTCGCTAATAAACATTATAGGAGATTAAAAAGGAAAGAGTACAGGTGTGCAGTCAGGCAAAGCCATAGGGCTATGAGATAACCTTAAAGAATAGATAATATGTTTTGAGTTCTTAAAAAGTTATTTTTAGGAATGGATATAAATTTATATTTCTTGACTAGATTTTCCCAGTATTTGGAGAAGGGTTTGAGTAATAATGGATTTCTTTTTCTAATTGTTACTTTTGAGGAATGAACAAAATGATTATCAACCACCTGGAGAAGTTGTTTGTGACAAATGATGCAGCGACTGTTTTAAGAGAGCTAGAAGTAAGTTATATCTTTAAGAAAGCCAAGAAATGTTTTGGTGACATCAAAAATTCAGTATATTTTAACATAAAAGAACCTTTATTTCAAATTGGATAATAAGGGATTTTTTTATTCCCAACTTGAAAATTCATTATACAGATTTTCCTAACTATAAAGAGTCCTCTTTATGTTTAACATCTTAGCAACTCAAATTTTAAATCTCCTAAATTATTAATTTATGGAATGATTGGTTGTGATAAAAAAATATATTTGCTCATAATCATATCAAATTGAATATGTCATCTTGTTCTATAGAGTATGACACTAAAGTGAATTATTCCATAATATAGAAACAGCTGATACTTGAAAATAGTAGTGTTTTTTTTTTTAATTGTGTTTGTGAAGATAAAACAACCAGTTTGTGGAATTTTGCTTTGCTCACCTGCAGTTTTGATGTTATAGAATCTGTAAAATAGATACTGCCAGCCAAGGTATGAGGACAGTCTGGCACCTGAACACATAGAGAACCATTCCTCAGCCAGCTGCTAATTGAAGCATATGTTCAATCTCAGGGAATTTTCCTGAACTTAGCTCTGAAAGCACCAGAGCTTAATGCTTTTAGGCAGAACTCCATAGATAAGTTAACATTTCTCCAACTTCTTAAATAACAGTATAGTCTTGAAGTAATAATACTGAACAAAACAAATTTAATTCCACAAGATATTTGTGGAGGGGCTTGTCATTGTGAATGTGAATGTTGTACTCTTTGATGTTCTCAGGAGTTGTTCAAGTGTGACGGGGATACTGTTTTCCTAATAAACTATAGTGTCAGGTTTTTAGTTTTCTCAATGCTATCAGTTGTTACTCTGATTATTTCTTGAAAAGCATCTAAATCCTAAGGAACGATCACTTAAAATTTTGATATGCTTTTTTTAAGAAATATTTTATATTCCCGTTCTTTTAAACCATAATTGATAACCCCTTACAAAAAGAATGTACATAAAAATTGAGACTCGTGACGAAGTTAAATGACATCTATTTTAGCACTTCTGAAGCCTTTTTTAAAAGTGCCTTAGGTTTAGTGGTTGGAATTACTTTGTTTTTTAATTTAGTGAATATATAATAAAGTTATGAACCTTATGTACGCAGGTGTACATACTGGGTGACTGACCATTGAAAGAAGGTGCCCTGTGAAGTTATTTTCATTTATGGTGATGCATTGATGCTCATAGGCCTAGGCGGACTTGGATTGTCTTCTTGTGACCACACTATAAGTAGTGTGTAGCAGTGTAATCAAATGAGTTACCTGGCCCATAGGGAGATTGGAGTCTATTAATTTAAGAAGAAATGGAAATGAACAATTTTATTTTGCTTTAAGGATCAAATGTTTTCGCTTGATACTCAAATTCAAACCCCTTCTGCCAGGTACAGCATCCTGCTGCGAAAATGATTGTAATGGCCTCTCACATGCAAGAGCAAGAGGTTGGAGATGGCACAAACTTTGTACTGGTTTTTGCTGGAGCTCTTCTAGAATTAGCTGAAGAGCTTCTGAGACTTGGCCTGTCAGTTTCAGAGGTGAGTGTTCATTTTATAATCTACTCCTGTTTCATATTTGCTTATGTATATATATCTACTAAATAAAAGTCATTAGTAATAGCTGATTTTGAGCAGTTTTCTCTGTGCCAGGCATTGTAGTACATATACTTCACATGCAGTATCTCATTCTATCCTTACAAGAACCCTATGAGTGGGGCCTATTAGAAGTAATCCTGTTTTGTTTCAGATAAGGAACGTGAGCCTTAAGTTAGAAAAACCTTGCGCAAGTAGCTAGTAATGGCAGTTAGGATTCAAATTTGGGCTCTCACCAAAGCCTGCACCCTTAAAGAGTAGGCTCTGCCGTGAATGTTATTCTGGAAGTGTGCTTTGTCTTTTTCTATTGAAAATAAAGATTTGTATTCATTGGGTTACCAAAATAAAGCTACCTTAAGTCATGTCAAAATTACGTCTTTTGAAGAAACATTTTTGCTCTTTACATTTAAGGTCATAGAAGGTTATGAAATAGCTTGCAAAAAAGCCCATGAGATTCTTCCTGACTTGGTATGTTGTTCTGCAAAAAATCTTCGGGATGTTGATGAAGTGTCAGCTCTACTTCATACCTCCATAATGAGTAAACAATATGGTAATGAAGCATTTCTGGCCAAACTTATTGCTCAGGCATGTGGTGAGTAAATATCAGTAAATGAAAAGATCCAAAATTAAAATGTCTTAATGTGATTGAGATATTTTCTCTGTTGTCCCAGCATATCTTTTGATATGTCTCGTTTTCTTAACAGTATCTATTTTTCCTGACTCTGGCCACTTCAATGTTGATAACATCAGAGTTTGTAAGATTCTGGTAAGTTTAGAAAATGCATTAATGTTATCTAGATCAGATTTTTTTTTGCAAAAAAAAAAAAAAAATTTCTGTTAATCTAAATTTTACCTTGTGGGTTTTAGGCACTTAGGACTTCCTGCTTTTGTTGTAACATTTGGATATTGCTAGATTGTAATACTACCACTTGTTAAATTTAAAAGGATATCAACATATTATCTTCTTAAGTCATCATTTTTCCATGACAGCTGGAAGGTTGAGAATAGTGCATAAACAAAATATTAATTATTTGCAAGCTTGATACATGCTGACGTATAAAAATGAGCTTAGAAGGCAATTTTGAATGAGGTTCAAGTTTTTCTGTTGCTCTATAATAATAAAATTCATACTTTTAATATTTAAAGAGTATGTATTTGATAGAAATATTGTGCTTGATACAGTAAAACCTGTAACTGTAGTGATTTTACACATGAGATTGTTAATGTAGCTGAGTTTAGCTTACATAAGTACATGTGTTAGCTATAAGTGTTTGTGTGTTAATATACATGCTGGGTGTTTTCTGACTTTATCCATGCACTGCCTTCCCCTTCGCCATTACATGGTAAGCTTGTGAAATCAGAAACTTGGCTTTGATGCCTATTCTGCCTGGTGCATTGGTACAGAGTGAGTGAATGGCTTAGAGCAGTTGTTCTTTGATTCTTCCCAGTACACTGAAGGACCCCCGTCCATAACAGTGGCTCATTGCCACAGTGACTCCTGCATTGAGCAGACTGGTATGCTTTATGTCCACCACCGTACTCATCCCCAGGAGTCACTGCCTTTGTATATTACATTATTTAGAAATGAATATTTTTGGTGCATGCAGAATCAACAAATTAGCCCTGATGTTATTTTCATGAAATCACTGGTGATTTTGGTATCCAACTCCTTAGGGCTCTGGTATCCATTCCTCTTCAGTATTGCATGGCATGGTGTTTAAGAAGGAAACTGAAGGTGATATAACATCTGTCAAAGATGCAAAAATAGCAGTGTACTCTTGTCCTTTTGATGGAATGATAACAGAAACTAAGGTATGTAGATTTCAGAACCTTAAAGGTAAAAATTTGTGGTTATCCTTTCAGATAGTTTTAATGATTCTATAATTTTGAAGTAGAGTTTCCTCTTAATCCAGTGAATACTGCATAATTATTGAAAATTGCCGGGTCATGTTTATTTTTTAATCAGACTTATATTTGAATATCTAATTCAAATACTAAATACAAAACTTGAAACATTAAGATGGTGACAGTATTGTTTGTATTCTAATAAACAGCTCTTGACTTCTAGTAGAACTTACACATTTCAGCAGGTTAAATGTTCAGTGAAGAAAATGAGTATTTGTGTGCTGTTCATTAAAATTTTTTTAATAAATTTATTTTTATTTTGGCTGCATTGGGTCTTTGTTGCTGCACGCAGGCTTTCTCTAGTTGTGGCGAGCGGGGGCTACTCTTCATTGTGGTGTGCAGGCTTCTCATTGCGGTGGCTTCTCTTGTTGCGGAGCACGGGCTCTAGGCGCACGGGCTTCAGTAGCTGTGGCACACGGGCTCAGTAGTTGTGGCTCACGGGCTCTAGAGCGCAGGCTCAGTAGTTGTGGTGCACGGGCTTAGTTGCTCCGCGGCATGTGGGATCTTCCCGGACCCGGGCTCGAACTCATGTTTCCTGCATTGGCAGGCGGATTCTTAACCACTGCGCCACCAGGGAAGTCCCGGAAGTTTGTTTTTAAAAATACATGTTAAGAAGTTTGAAGTATATGTTTATAGGTCACTGTTGATTGCATCCCTAGAATTCTTGAAATCTGAGTTGTGGACGGGTTTTGAAGTTTCGCGGGGGTGGGGTGGGGTGGGGCTGGTCACTTAGTCCACGTTTTAGAAAAAGTTTGAGAACCACAACGTTGTTTTGGTTGACATTCATCAGAAGACAGATGTCAGGGTACCTGCCTAACATATCTAAAAGTACAGTGTATTTCTCCAATTTTTCCATGAAAGTGCCTGTCAAAGAGCAAATGTGTCAGTGTTGGGGGTGGGGGCGTTGGTCTAGGAACAAGCTGAATTTCTGTTAATTTCATACAAATTTTGTATTTTGCTTCATAACATGTGCATGTTTATCTTCATATTTTTCTCCCAAATCTTTAAATTATTTCTTCAATAAAATGTTATTCTGTGATTTTGAACACCAACGTGGTGAAATTGTTTTAAAGAAAATCCTCACTTATTTTGCTAGGGAACGGTATTGATAAAGACTGCTGAAGAATTGATGAATTTTAGTAAGGGAGAAGAAAATCTCATGGATACGCAAGTCAGAGCTATTGCTGGTACTGGTGCAAATGTCGTAGTAACAGGTGGCAAAGTGGCAGACATGGCTCTTCATTATGCAAACAAATACAATATCATGTTGGTGAGGTAAGAGGGGACTGCATTCTGTTAACCTGGATTGTAAATGGCTTTGGGTGGTGAAACACCGAGCAAATAAATTCAACACACCATGAAGACTGTTAAAAGGGGGAAAGTATGAGGTATTAGATCACATGGCAAGAGGACTTAACTTGATCTAGGGGAACAGGAAGCACCTCTGAGAAAACTTACCTTTAGGCTGAGAGCTGAAGGACCAGTTAACAGAAGTTAATTGAAGAGGGAGAGGGAAGAGCGTTCCCGGCAAGAGGAAGAGCTTAAGAGACCAGACACAAACCTGGTACACACTGTCAGCTGGAGTGTGGGGTCCGGAGCATAGCTTTAAATTCATGAGCACGTTTGTGGGTTACACTAGACAGTTCACCTACCCGTTCCCACCTCTCCGAGCACCTAAGGTAACGTGCAGAGTAAATCACTCTTCTCCTCACAGAACACGCAGTTGCCCAAAGTACAGCAAAAGTTTTCTGTATACCAGGGCTTCCTTAGTGTTTCAGAACTATGAACCCTTGACAGTGTTTCAGAACTATGAACCCTTGACATCCTAAGGAGACTGGAACTCTCCCAGTTCTAGAATAATGCCCTAAACACCTGTGACGGGATTGCACAGTGCAGTCCAGACCCATTCTGAGCTTGAACCTTCAGGGTCAAAAGAAGGTGACCTGAGGCCCAATGTACAGTTTCCTGTTTAATCTCTTGTGTTTTACTATGGTATCTCATGGCATTAAAACTTCTGTTAAGGTCTTTGTTTTGTTTTTTAAAGGCTGAACTCAAAATGGGATCTCAGAAGATTATGTAAAACGGTTGGTGCTACAGCTCTTCCTAGATTGGTATGTATTTTGGACAATATTAAAAGAGAGTTGAACCTATTTGAATTATTTTTATTACAAGAGTCATTTTCCCGCAGACGCCTCCTGTCCTCGAAGAAATGGGACATTGTGACAGTGTTTACCTCTCAGAGGTTGGAGATACGCAGGTGGTTGTTTTTAAGCATGGTAAGCAGTAGTGGTAAGCTATATGTATATGAAGTGTGGGGAGTTCATTTTCTTTTACTAATCCCCAAATATATTTAATTTATTGACAGAAAAGGAAGATGGTGCCATTTCTACCATAGTGCTTCGAGGCTCTACAGACAATCTGATGGATGATATAGAGAGGGCAGTAGATGATGGTGTTAATACTTTCAAAGTTCTCACAAGGGTCAGTATCAGCATTCATCTTAATTTAGTATTTGTAAGTCCTCAAAAACACAGTTGGCAGACATTTTGAGAACTTGAAAATGAAAAATGAATGGCTTGTGTAAAGCAAAGCACCTTTTTCCTTAAGACTCCACTTAAGTATTTGTTGCTTAGGAAGTTTCTAAAATGAAATATGAAAAGGAGTAAATAGTAAATCAAGGCTTTTTTTTTTTTTATATATAACTGTTTTTAAGGAGATGGTTTATGGTGGTTTTCAATTATAATATACCTTCAGTTGCTTCAGCGCTATTCTTAGTGCTATATCTGGAAATACAGATAACTGCATAGTGATGTTCCCATTCTTAACTTTGGTCCTTCTTTTTCGTATACCAGACACTATCGTGCAGTAAGGTAATTTGTTCAAATCACACCATTTTTATGACATTCGTAATTGGAATTGGAATTTTATAAAACATGTAACTGAATCTGATTAAAACCTCTGGTCTGGTGGAGTACTGGAATCTGAAAAGATTTAGAAACCTGGAAATTGCTTCTTGGTGACTTCTGTTTTGTTTTTTTTTTTTAAACTACATATTATAGGATAAACGTCTTGTGCCCGGAGGTGGAGCAACAGAAATTGAGTTAGCCAAACAGATCACATCGTATGGAGAGGTATATGGCTTTCTGTGTACAAACTGACTTTCTTGTCGTTGTTTGAATAAAATTGAGTAATAAGCACATTTTTGTTGTAGACATGTCCTGGACTTGAACAGTATGCCATTAAGAAGTTTGCTGAGGCATTTGAAGCTATTCCCCGGGCACTGGCGGAAAACTCTGGAGTTAAGGCCAATGAAGTAATCTCTAAACTTTACGCAGTACATCAAGAAGGAAATAAAAATGTTGGATTAGATATTGAGGTATTTGAAAAAAACACTATGAACTTGTTTTATTTTGTGAATGCACAACCTAAAAATAGACGTATTAAGTTTAAAAGGAAAATCAGAAAATGTTCTGATTTGTGAGCAAATGATTTTCATAACAGTTAGCTTTTTCATAGTTTGTCTGATAGAGAATTTAGTATTCTTTGTTTTATTAAAATTTGTTTTATAGTGTAGATGGGGTAGTACTTTTTCCTAGCTACTTACTCTAGTTTTATTTAAGTAGCCGTGTTTCTATTGAGTACAAATATTTTCACATAAACATTTAAAGTGAAAGAATAAAAATAGTTTTGTGTTGACAGGCTGAAGTTCCTGCTGTAAAGGACATGTTGGAAGCTGGTGTTCTAGATACTTACCTGGGAAAATACTGGGCTATCAAACTGGCTACTAATGCTGCTGTCACTGTACTTAGAGTGGATCAGGTGAGTGAGAAGTGAAATTTTGATCTTTAAAAATACTAATTTTTATATAGTTCAAAGTATATTTTCATGGAACTAGAACATAGCACAGTTCTCATTCTATTCAAAGTACCCGCCCCCCCCAAAAAAAAAATTGTTTTAATTTTCTTCTATTACAGTTTTAAATTGTTTTGAATGTATTTCAGCTAATTTAAAATGAAGATTTTGCCAGTGAAAGAATGCTTTGCCATTTGGGAACTGGAATGGGTAAAATAAATCTGATACAGATTCATAGTTTTCAAGACTTTTTAGACTAAGAACCCCTTTGTACACATAATCTAGAGAGGAAGTTTAATATGGAATATGGAAGGGCCATAAAGCCCTGAGGCAGATATTGCAGACTACAGTATTCCCTCCCTTATTTGCAGTTTTACTTTCTGTGGTTTCAGTTTACACACAAGTCACCTGCAATCCCAGAATGTAAGTAAGAAAATCCTAGAAATAAGTAATTCATAAATTTTAAACTGTGTACCATTATAAGTATACTGCGTGATGAAATCTCATGCTGTCCTGCTCCAGGACGTGAATCATCTCTTTGTCCAGCACATCCACGCTGTGTACTGTCTGTTAGCCATTTCAGTTATCAGGTCAACATATTTTACTTGTCCCAAAGTGCAAGAGTAGTGATGCTACCAATCAGATATTCTTTTATTGTGCCTAATTTATGTATTTTATCATAGGTATGTATGTATGGGAAAAAGCACAGATATAGGGTTCATTACTATGCTCAGTTTCAGGCATCCACTGGGACTCTTGGAAGGCATCTAAGGGGGAACTACTGTACCACCTTCAAGGAAGTGTGGAGATGATAGGACCTGGCATTTAAATTTTTTTCTTCTGTGACAGATTGTCTTGGGGTACTAAGATCTTAAGGTATAAAAAATCATAGTATTTCTGCCAATATTTTTGAGGAATTACGGCAGAGAAGGAAAGTGGTGAAGACTATTTTGGATTCACAGATAAACCAGAATTCATAGTTTTTCAAAAAGGTGTTTTCTAAACTTAATGAAATGTATTTTCCTACAAAATTCTAGAAGTGATTATTAACCAATGAATAATTTTTAAATACTGAGTAGAAAATTTTAATTGCTAGGGGCACAGTATAAATCCATTAAATGAAAATCATGCCAAATTAATCGTGGGAGAAGCAAGTTTTAGGTAGAAATGGAGAGGAAATTAGACTTATTCTCAGATCAGTTGGTTGTAATTATAGCAAAACAAATTTCACTTCGGTAAAGGAAGGACTTTTTCTTAGGTAAGATGACCAAAAATGGAACCTGGAGATCCAGTTGCAACACATTGAAAATAATCAGAGACTGGATATCTATGTACTGGATTTATTAATAGTGTATTTTTATATCAGTGCCTCAAATAGTTTTCAGTGGAAGAATATGTTTTTGGAGTTTTTAAACAAAGATAATGTTTAGATGCCTTAAGGAAATGTTTGTTCTATAAGTTAACATGTGGCTAAGAGTAAAAAGGAGGACCGAAAGTAGAAGGGGACAGGAGAAGCTAAGTAGACTGAAGCATGAGGTAAGCAGAAATTCTAATAGTAGAAGTTCCTAAGGAACTTGTTGAATGTCAGTGTCCAAGCAAGACAGTAATGTTAATAACACAAGTGCCTTGCTCACACAGGTACTTCAGAATTTCGGTTTTAAACTGGGAAGGCTGTGTTTTGTTTTACCCTAGGGGAGGATGTTCATTGTTATGTGCCCTTAGCACTCTGTACATGAAATATGTATCTGAAGAACCCATCCAACTGTCTAACGAGCACTCTTCAATATAGTTGTACCTATTTTGCATAGTATGTATTCTGGAAAAGGACTTGTAAATCAAGTTTTAAGCATTGGAAAATGTAGAGCTGGATTAATCTTTGTTCAAGTGTTTATTTCACTAGTTCTCAAATTGTCTCCTAGTCAATAGCATCAACATCACTGAAGAACTTATTAAAAATACAAATTCCCAGACCCACTGAGTCAAACTCTGCAAAGAGGCCCATCAGTCTGTTTTAAATAAGCCCTTCAGGTGATTATGATGCCCACTAAAGTTTGAGAACTGTTTTTAGGTACTTTTTTCTTAAACTATACTTGGGTTCTAAAATTATACTTATTGCCTTTAATTCAATCTGAATTTATCCTCAGTTGGTAAAATGTTCCTCCAAGAATTTCAGGGTAGGTTTCTTTATGAAAGCAGCTTCTGAAAAGGGGTGGGAAATCTATTGAAGGTGGTAGTGAAGATATTTTACGGTTTGTGTTGCATGAGACTCAAGCCAAACCCTTTGATGTTATACAGAAAGATCTCTTAATTATAAATTTGGGAAGCAATGAATACTGTATCCAATTTTGAGATTTAGAATGTATATCAGAGTTTTAGATTTCTACTGTGGGGAAAGCCAACTGACTTGAACTCCCAAATTTATTTGAGCCCAAAGCTACCACACACCCACCCCCCCCTTTTTTTTTAAACATCTTTATTGAAGTATAATTGCTTTACAATCGTGTGTTAGTTTCTGCTTTATAACAAAGTGAATCAGTTATACATATACATATGTTCCCATATCTCTTCCCTCTTGCATCTCCCTCCCTCCCACCCTCCCTATCCCACCCCTCTAGGTGGTCACAAAGCACCGAGCTGATCTCCCTGTGTTATGCGGCTGCTTCCCACTAGCTATCTATTTTACATTTGGTAGTGTATATATGTCCATGACACTCTCTCACCCTGTCACATCTCACCCCTCCCCCTCCCCATATCCTCAAGTCCATTCTCTAGTAGGTCTGTGTCTTTATTCCCGTCTTGCCACTAGGTTCTTCATGACTTTTTTTTTTTTTTTCCTTAGATTCCATATATATGTGTTAGCATACTGTATTTCTTTTTCTCTTTCTGACTTACTTCACTCTGTATGACAGACTCTAACTCCATCCACCTCATTACAAATACCTCCATTTCATTTCTTTTTATGGCTGAGTAATATTCCATTGTATATATGTGCCACATCTTCTTTATCCATTCATCCGATGATGGACACCTAGGTTGCTTCCATGTCCTGGCTATTGTAAACAGAGCTGCAATGAATATTTTGGTACATGACTCTTTCTGAATTATGGTTTTCTCAGGGTATATGCCCAGTAGTGGGATTGCTGGGTCGTATGGTAGTTCTATTTTTAGTTTTTTAAGGAACTTCCATACTGTTCTCCATAGTGGCTGTATCAATTTACATTCCCACCAACAGTGCAAGAGTGTTCCCTTTTCTCCACACCCTCTCCAGCATTTATTGTTTCTAGATTTTTTGATGATGGCCATTCTGACCGGTGTGAGATGATACCTCATTGTAGTTTTGATTTGCATTTCTCTAATGATTAATGATGTTGAGCATTCTTTCATGTGTCTGTTGGCAATCTGTATATCTTCTTTGGAGAAATGTCTATTTAGGTCTTCTGCCCATTTTTGGATTGGGTTGTTTGTTTTTTTGTTATTGAGCTGCATGAGCTGCTTGTAAATCTTGGAGATTAATCCTTTGTCAGTTGCTTCATTTGCAAATATTTTCTCCCATTCTGAGGGTTGTCTTTTGGTCTTGTTTATGGTTTCCTTTGCTGTGCAGAAGCTTTTAAGTTTCATTAGGTCCCATTTGTTTATTTGTGTTATTTCCATTTCTCTAGGAGCTGGGTCAAAAAGGATCTTGCTGTGATTTATGTCATAGAGTGTTCTGCCTATGTTTTCCTCTAAGAGTTTGATAGTGTCTGGCCTTACACTTAGGTCTTTAATCCATTTTGAGTTTATTTTTGTGTGTGGTGTCAGGGAGTGTTCTAATTTCATACTTTTACATGTACCTGTCCAATTTTCCCAGCACCACTTATTGAAGAGGCTGTCTTTTCTCCACTGTATATGCTTGCCTCCTTTATCAAAGATAAGGTGACCATATGTGTGTGGGCTTATCTCCTCCCCCCCCCCTTTTTTTTTTTTTTTTGCCCAAACATAAATCCTTTAAAAATGCTATATGATTATACTTGGAAAATGCTGGATTAGTGCATTCTAGATAAATGAGGCTTCTGGCATGTAAGTTTCCAGGCAACTAGGTGCTTGGATTTTTTTGTTTATGAACACACATTTCCTATATTTGAATGGCTCTCATTTATAGATACTAGAAAATGTCATTGTTGAACTTAATATGTATATTTTACGTATTGACCACTTTAGATTATAATGGCAAAACTGGCAGGTGGACCTAAAGCTTCTAAACCACAAGGAAATTGGGATAAAGATGGTTGGCAAGACGAATCTCATATATAAATAGCAAATCAGGTGCCAAACTGACTGATTTATGCCAGTGATGCATGCAGATATTTTTCACATTCTGAGCACTGGGTTGTTGAAGTGCATGTCTTAGCGTGCCCCTCGCTAACGCTTGTGAATTTTGTTGCTGTTAATGTCCACAGAAGCGGAAAACTCACCTGCTGGACGATAACAAACATTATGCTAGTGTTTCATATGCAGTGTAATAACAGATTGCTCATTGGTGATGATTGCTTAGTAATGAAGCAGGGTAATAGAGAAATATTCTTTCTCTTCACTCTGAAGCTTGAGTTTGTGAATATACTCTTGTGGATTTTGTTTTGCAGATCATCATGGCAAAACCAGCCGGTGGGCCCAAGCCTCCAAGTGGGAAGAAAGACTGGGATGATGACCAAAATGACTGAATGGCTAGATTTTTACTGTAGGTGAAGGCTATGTTTGTAGTAGTACTCTAGGAATTGCCTGATGTTTTCATATTCTCCTAAATTAAGAAGTGTTTTGTGTATCTTGTATTCTCGGCTGGATGATACAATAAACATGTTGTTACTATCAAAGCCTCTTTGAGGACCACTGTTCTTGGATCTGGATGACCTGTTTTGTCTCAGCCTTGTTAATGAAATGAGCTGTGGCACTTAAGGCAAGTCACCTAAGTTATTAGGGGCCTGTTTGCAATATAAATCTGGCCTGCTGCCTGTTTTTATACATAAGTTTTACTGGAACACAGCCATGATCAGGTATTTATATATTGCCTATGGCTGCTTTCTACAAGGGAATGGCAGAGTTGGGTAGCTGTGACAGAGACCAAGTGGCCTTCAAGGCCTAAGACATTTAGGCCTTGACATTTACTTAGGCCTAAGACATTTACTACCTATAGGAAGTCTGTCAGTCCCTGGACTAGATGTATTTTTTCATAGCTCTGAAAATCCCTAAGACGGAGGTGACTTGTTTCAGTAACATTAAATGATGTGTTAAATGGCTGACTTAAAACACATATATTCTGGTAGCAAAGAACAAAGATACTTGTGATGCAGCTGAAAACATGCCTCCTGATATATAAATGAAGCAAGTCAGTCTTTATACAGTGGAGTTTTGAAAAAAGCAAAGACCATAGTAAAAAGTTAATTTAACTTATTTTTACTATATGTTTTGGTTATATAAGGTTTTCTTTGAATAACAACACTTTGAAATTTTATACTGTTTTTGGTATTTCAAAGGAATTTGGATACAGAATGGCTGCCTGGGTTTTAGGTAAACTCATCAAGGAAATCCTAATAGAGAACCTTACAGGAAGTTTAGACAGGTTTGGTATTCTTAAGGCTCTTAGGGTTGTTTGCAACTTGGAAACAGTGGCTGGCTTGGGTAAAAAAAAAGAATTTATTAGGACAGTTCACAGACTTTCTGGCCAGAGGCTGGCATTAAGGGGAGTCCAATGAATGTCTTCCTTGGGTCGATTAACAATTGCACAGAACAAGTGCAGAGTTCAGCCTACACCCCAGCTTATGCACACTGCATGGCATCAGAACAATTATATATGTTAACTACCAAGGTCAAATACCTATGCTTATAAAATTAACACTTTTTTGCTTTAACTAACACAGTTGAAGTTTCAGTCTGAAACTTTTTTTTTAAAATGTTTTCTAGTAGTGTATGTCAGTACAACTTAAAATCTTCTAAGTAATAAAACAAGTTTTAGGGGTAATTCATTTTATTGATGTGTTGCAAACCACCACCCAGACGTATTAATAAGCACAGAGGACTTAAGTAATTCAGAATCCTTTCCAGAAACTGGAAGCAGGAATAAAAACCACTGTGACAATACAAAACCACTGTAAATTTTTAGGTATTTTCCCTTCAGTATTTCAATAAACATGATTTCTTCCGGCATGTATTTAATTTTAAGTGAACATGATTTACAGTTATTTACTTTTTTATTATTACAGCCATTATAAAAGCCATAAACATGTTTCCAGAGAAAGCACTTTTTGAAATTGTTACAGTATTCTCTCATAAAATAGGAGGTAAGCCTGTGAATTTAGTACTTTAGTTGTAGGCACAGCTTGCACATGTGTGTCGCTGATGTGAAACCACTGTCCTTTGGTTGATTCCATTTCAAAATCTGTCAGGAGGAAATGTAAAATTAAATATATAAATGGAAAGATTCAAGTTCATCCTTTTTTGGTTTTGCCATAAATATCTGCTGAATACCAGAATTCTGTAAGACCTCTTTCTTACCCTGTAGAATATCACCGTGGAGAACAAGATTAGAGAGATGACTGTTCGCAGATCTTGCCTTGGCATAGGCAGTGTAATGCCCCGACCTCATGGTACCACTGTGTTCAACGACTCCATATAAGGAATATAGTACCCTTGTATTTTCTTCAGCAACATTCTTTAAAAATGAACAGAAATCAAAAGTTAGTTCTAGTCCCATTTATACAGATGCCATCGGCAAGACAATTTTAAACTATGCAGAGGGTCTCTAACCTTCGAGAATGCAGAAGTCCTGAGTCTGGAATGGACTATTTTCTCCCCACCTTTTCTCAGCCTACTGAGTGGTATCACGCTTATGTTTTTACTAGAAAGTTGCCACTGCTCTTGCCCTGCTGGAAGAACCATAAACCAGGGTCCACCTGCTAGAATCACAGTTTCCTGGCCCAGATACTTAGATAACTGAACTTGGCAAAGTTTCTTTAGGGGTCTGGGATCAGATCATTCCAGAATACCTCGACAACGCATCATCCTATTTCCAGCCCAAAATGGAAGCCTTTAACGGTAAGAGGAGAGCATTTAGGTCACACCCAAGACCACCCCTTAACATTTTCAACTACCCCCCTGCAGATCTGGTGAGAAGGACATGCAAGCTCTCAGGAGCTCACTTTCCCTATCTAACATGGAGGCTGCTTATTTTAAGATCACATGTGCCGTAGGGCTGGTCAGCAACAGGGACAGGTGTTCCAGCTGGGGGCCACTTGGAGACAACTACTCCACTTACGTTCTCTTGTAAAAAGTTTTCCTGAACAAGCATCACTGCCCTTCAACAGTACTGTCGCTACACTCTCTAATCTTTGCCTCCCTATTTGCTAAAGAACTCGATTACGTCATCCCAAATCCTGTCAGCTTCCTCAGGGATTTCAGTGTCCAATGAACCTCATGGGATTTTCCCTGCCATTCCATTTTAACCAACCACAGCCAGGACTACGTTCTGGAATCGGTGATCACTCAGAACCCTTTAACTTCAAAAATCTTACTAATTTTCTAGTCTCAGTCTACAATTCCATTCTTGGAACTCTCACCTCACCTATACTAGTCAACCTAACAGGATCCTCCAACCCTCGTTTTCTCCTGGCCTGTGAGGCCTCTTTTGGCCTCATTCCCAAAAAAAGTCTCTTCACTTGTCAAAATGTAATGGAACAGCAATAGCAACATTACCCGAGAGCTTATTAGAAAGGCAGAGTCTCAGACCCCACCTCACACCTACTGATTTCCGTGTGATTCACATGCACGATAAAGTGAAGCCCCACGTATCATTCTTACAACCTCTCAACACCCACCACCAGCCCAGCCACCACATCCAGCTCATCACATAACCCAGCTCTGAATTCCACAGCGTACTTTCCCCGACCCCATACACAGCTGCTATTGCTAGGAAACAAAATTCTGTAACCATGCAGCCTGGAAAATTCATGATTTTCTACCTCACCAGGTCCTCAATGTGACCATGTAATTTTATAACGTGTCCTCAGTTAGCTGCCTCTTCCATGGATGTCCTTCACAGCAACTAGACCAAACTTTCACCACTCTCTTGTAGCCTCTCCTTATAGTTGACCTCACCTCCCACTACAGGAAAATTGAGACACGACCTACCCAGCTGCATGTTGCCCACTCTCAGGAACATGAAGTCTCCTCTCCCTTTGGTTCAGAGATTCTCCAACTTAGTGTCCTTATCCCAGCCTTCCTGGCCTCCTCCAGGATCTTTGCTCAGTTATCTCTCTTTTCTGTATCTTTTATTTCTAGATTCTCCTCTTTGCCTACAAACCTAATTAAGTCTCCTAGTATTAAAAAAAAACTTCATTGATGCACCATGTTTCCTTTTCAGCAAAAGCTCTAATGTATCTATATGCTCTATCTCCAATATTCTCATTCATTTCTCAACCTACTAAAGTTACCAACACTTCTTAAAAAACTTACCATGACCTCTATACTGTCTAACACTTTCTAGTTTTTTTCTCTGATATTCTGACACTGAGGCCACTTAATCCTTTCCTTGAAACCTGAACACAGGACAATGGCATTTTAGGCAAAAGATGGATTCCTGATGACCCTGTATTCAAAACTAATCCAACCAGAGCTATTTCTATTTACAGGCATGTATCATTTTATTGTACTTTGCTTTATTGTGCTTCACAGAGACTGCGTTTTTTTATAAATTGAAGGTTTGCGGCAATCCTGCACTGAGCCAGTCTATCGGTGCCAATTTTTTTAATAGCATTTGCTCACCTGGTGTCTCGGTGTCACAGTTAGGTAATTCTCAAAATATCTCAAACCCTCCACCAGCAAAAAGATTACAACTCAGTGAAGGCTGAGATGATGGTTAGCATTTTTTAGCAATAAAGTATTTTTAACTAAGATATTCACATTGTTTTTTTAGACACAATGCTATTACACAGTTAACAGGTTGCAATATAGTGTAAGCATAGCTTTTATATGCACTGTGAAACCAAGAAATTCGTGTGACTTGCTTTATTGCAATATTTGCTTTATTGTGGTCTGGAATGGAACCCAAAATATCTGAAGTATGCATATACCAGCAAAAGTGGCCCTGGCCTATGGTAGTAACATAAAAATAATGACAATTCACTCTACCCACCACGTCTGAAATACCTTTCTTGGAGAATTTTAAATTGGGAGAGAGGAAGGGGGAATTTCCATCATTTCAAGTTTTGCACATAAAGACAATATGTTTACACTGAAGTATTTAAAATCTGAATAAAGAACAACAGTATAGCTTCTTTTCTTCTCCAAATTCTTCAACATGGAGATTCGCTGATATCCTCGGTGGTGTCTTCTCCACCTATGCCTCTTACACTCCTGCTCGCCAGAGTTCTGTCATTAAGCATCTCTTCTTTCTCTCTCCTTGTTTACACAAGAGATCCTATCCTCTCATAGTTTTAACCACCACCTATGTATTGATTTCCGAATCCTTATCTCCAGCCCTAACCCATCTATTCTGGCCCTCAGACATGTACATCCAAATGTTTTCTAAACACAGCCACATGAATATCTCAAAACGATCTGAAACTCAGTGTTTCCAAAACTGAACTTATTATTATTCCTTTCTCCACCTCCCAACCTGCTCTTCTTCCTGTATTGCTTACCTCAATTTATGGCATTCCCAACTGCCCAGACACTCAAATCAGGCCCTGGGAATCATACTCAACTCCTTCTGTGGCACCCTCAGCATCCATTTAAAGGCCTCTGCCTCATCTTCCAGAGGCAAGAGATCAAAAGTCTTGTTAGGGGCTTCCCTGGTGGCAAAGTGGTTGAGAATCTGCCTGCTAATGCAGGGGACACGGGTTCGAGCCCTGGTCTGGGAAGATCCCACATGCCGCGGAGCAACTAGGCCCGTGAGCCACAACTACTGAGCCTGCGCATCTGGAGCCTGTGCTCTGCAACAAGAGAGGCTGCGACAGTGAGAGGCCTGCACACCGCGATGAAGAGTGGCCCCCACTTGCCACAACTAGAGAAAGCCCTCGCACAGAAACGAAGACCCAACACAGCCAAAAATAAATAAACAAATGTGGGGTTTAAAAAATAATAATAATAATAATAATAAATAAATACTTAAAGTGGATACATTTAGGAATGGAAGCAATGTTTAAAAAAAAAAAAAAAAGTCTTGTTAATTTTACCTCCTGAAATATTCCTTCAATCTCCCCATCTCCAGCCCTAGTTTAAGCTGTCATCATCTACTGACTGAATTAACTCAACAGCCTCCTAACTTCCCTGCCTCTAGTCTTGTCCTCCTAAAATCCAGCCTCCATTGCTTCAGCAAGTAACCTATGTAATATACAGACCTGGCTGTGTCACCCTGTTGCTTTAAGTTCTTCAGTGGCTCCCCACCGCATACCTAATAAAGCCCAAGTTTCTCATCACGATAATCTTCCAAAGCCTCATTCCTCTCTCGCTTCTCTGGCTTCATCTCCTAACGTTCCCAAGACCTTGTACTGTGAGCTCTAGACCTGCTTATACAGACAGTCCCCGGCACCCACCGTGCCACTTTACACTGCTCTGCCTTTGCTCCTGCTCTTCCCTCTGCCTGGAAAACTTGTTTCCTCTTGATTCATCATACTAAGTCTTACTCCTTGAAGTAGCAGTTGAGGCATGTTCTACCTCCAGAGCCTTCCCTGAACCACCAACATGCTGGGTTAAGTGCGTATCACCCCTGCTCTGTGTATACCAATCTTAGCACTCAACCATATTAAACTGAGATTATCCATTAATACATCTGCCCATCTTTAGTTATATGCCCTCAGCTCCCAAGACGTCTGCCACAATAATGGGGGTTCAAAAGAATGTTGAACTGAAATAACAACCTAATGTTCAACATGATTCATCACAGATCTTGACATTATAAAGGTACAAAGATCAAAGACCCAGTCTACTCAGTAGTTCCTATCAACTTCATACATATGTGAGCTGCTGTTGGAGTATTTGGTAATAAGCTATATTTCCCTTTAAAGGATTTTCCCAAAAAGGCAAGTTCCACCTACCTTACATTTAAGGGTACAAAAAGGAGCCAAATCTAAGATTTCTGGAAATTTTATGTGTCTGTTAACTTTGCGTAGGTTAAAACCAGCCTATAAAAGAAGGATAATAGATTAAGTTCTCTTCCTGGAAAAGCTGTACATGTTAAGTAAACTGTAGTCCCACCCCAATGCCCAGAAGAACACTAACATCTAGCCCTCGTTCAATCTGCTTAGAAGACTCTCTCTCTCCCTGACTACTAATTGATTTCCAGTTGATTTGTTTTTGCTAAGTGCAACACACACACACACACACACAAACACACACACATACACAGAGTCCAACACACTGAGATAGCTGCTCCTATAAGAAAACTCTCAATGTTTCTGCTTTAGGCATCTGGAAAAGCCAGATTAGACAAGAGGTCTCGAGTGCTTAAAACTCAGCAATAGCAGGGACTTCCCTGGTGGTCCAGTGGTTAAGAATCTGCCTTCTAATGCAGGGGACGCAGGTTCCATTCCTGGTCGGGGAACTAAGATCCCATAAGCCACAGGGCAACTAAGTCCCCACGCCACAACTACTGAGCCTGTGTGCCACAACTACAGGGCCCGTGTGCCACAACTAAGACCCGACGCAGCCAAAAATAAAACAAATAAATAAAAAATAAACATTAAAAAAAAACCCAACTCAGCAACAGCAGAATACTGTTCTGTGAAGCACACACTTTCAGCCTCACTTTCTAACCAAGTTTGGTGAACTGTTCAGAGAGACCCACCCAATTAGTCAAACTCATACCAATCACAGAACAGAAAACACTACGAAGGTACTTTGGGACTCAAACTGAATTTACAACTTGTACTGCTCATAGGAAAGAGTCTTCCAGAAAAGATGGAGTCACCAAAATGATGAAAAGCCAAGGTACCAATCAATGCCTTTTTATCAAGGGTCAGTAAAAATAAGATACCACACAGATCACTAAATTTCCCAAGTGTGAGATATAACTAGTAAACTTGTCTTTTTTCTTTAAACCTGAAAATAAGATTAGAGTAAAATGCTAATATGTCTAAAAAGAGCAACATGAGTTCTAGTAAAACTGAGGCGTGACTGTGCCTAAATTTCTCTTCCACCTTGACATGCATCTTCATCAAACCCCTTTTGTGTGGTAACATAAACATATGTATTATTTTACTTTCCTACTTCTTTGAAGTTAGAATTAAGAAATAACAGAAAGCCAAAAAAACACATAGTAATATGTTGGGACAATAACAAATAAAGCAGGTGTCACATATTTAGAACAAATTTTAGGTAACAAACACGGGGTACCTGCTGAAATCTCTTTAAGTGAAGAGTGAGAACAGGAGGAGCAAGGGAAATGAGCATCTGCTTCTTAGCATTGGTGTAAACATGCTGCTTTTCACCTACAGAAGGAAAGCAATTTTAGCAGTGTGAGGACCATTTTAGACCCCCATATAGCATTCACATCTGCTATAAAGTCATTTCCAACATCTAAAGCAAGGATCAGTAAGCTTTCGGGAAAGAACCAAATAATAAATATTTTAGGCTTTTTGGACCAAGAGGCAAAATCAAGGATATTTTGTAGGTATTAATACACAAGAGAAAATTTCCACAAATTTTATAGAATTCAAACTATAATAAAATAATTGAGTACGATTGCAGTCTACTGAAAAGAAGAATGGAATCATTTTTGGAGAGGTAACAATTAGGGTTCAAAGTTCATGTTTTCTACTATAAAATCATTTTCAAATGTTCATCTGTAAAAAATATTTTTAGCTCGGAGATCACACAAAAACAAGAAGCAGGCCAAATTTAGCCTGCAAACCATAGTTCACTTACACCAGCTCTAAAGCAGACAGAAATGCTATAAAATCAACACAATTTACTTTTTGTATCAACAAGTAAATAAATGAAAAGCTAGACTTTTTAAATGTTTCAACAATTCTAGTAAGAATCCTTAGGAATCTATGATGCCTCCCTATCCCACTTACCCAAGATCAAAAAAAAAACAAGGTGGGGGCAGGGGTAGGAGGGGAATTATTAATATCTTTCTGTTCTGTATTTGAAGAAGATGGTAAGAAAGCACTGTCCTCCCAGTACCTTGCACTGGGCACGTCACTTCAGCCCGCTGAAGAATTAAAGTGTGGTTTTCTGGATGCAAGGGAGATGAGGGTCATCACAAATGACAGGAAACTGAGGATACAAAGAAACAGCCCCTATCTGTTAAGCAGCCTGCTCTGATAACATCTCAGTGGGATGATTTCCCTACAGGGAGTGGTATCAGAGAGCACACTGCCCCACTTTAACTGCTGCTGGGATGCCACAGAGTACTAGCCACATCAACAAAGTTCTGCTTATCCATCCTTCTATTAAAATATTTACACAGTATTTTGGGAAAAGGGAACTTATTGACACCACCCAAACCCTGATACAATTAAAACAGTAGTACTCTACTGATACAGTGCAAAATGTACCCCTGAACATTAATTTTACTTTCTGTGAAAGAATCTGAATACCTTTTATATTTGCCTTTGGTCCACTATACTGTCTCCGTGTGCACACTTCACAAAGCAGTTTATTAGCATCTCGAAGTTTCTCATTTCGGGTGAACTGATATAGACAATGTTGGATTGAACATTCATCAGTACTGAAAGCTTCCCTGTTTGCAAGAGTACAGAAAGCAGTTTCTGGATCTTCGTTTACAACCTCATATACCTTCGTCCCGGGAGTATGAGCGTCATTCAGAATCTCTAAATTTATTTCGTCAGGTTGAAGAGCAGCATTCAAGTTAAGGTTCTTAAATCCACTGGAAATGTCCACTTCTCCACTGCTCCCTTCCTTCATGTAGGCACCATTTAAGTTCCTAGTACATTCAGCAGGAGAGGCCAAAACCTTCAGATCATTATCCATGTTGACATTTTTCATATCTACTTCCTCTGTGGATTTTTGATTGTCAGTTATACTTTCTGTCATTTTTTCATGGCCATTCAAATCTTTCTGATTAACACAATATTCTTTATGTATAACTTCCTCTTGTGAAATATGGTTGGATTTAATATCCACTTCTCCCTGAAGTGACATTTCAACTTCACATTCATTATCTTCAGGATGGTCAATGGCACAGACATCATTTAAATGAAGAACTTTTCCTTGAATTTTTTGTTGCCTTCGTTGGTTCTGTGTAAAAAGTACAAAACATTAAAAAGAAACAACAAGAGAGAGGAAGAGAAAAAGCGTACACGTATCACATCAGGTTTTCCTGTTTATCAATCAAAAATAAATAAGTTAATAAGGAAGAGTTCACTCCCAGAATTCCGACCCTAAAAGTTCCTTTACTATCAGGGATCAAATAAATCATAGAGAAAAGTTCTTTGGGGCTTCCCTGGTGGTGCAGCGGTTAAGAATCCACCTGCCAATGCAGAGGACACAGGTTCGAGCCCTGGTCCGGGAAGATCCCACATGCCGCAGAGCAACTAAGCCGACGCGCCACAACTACTGAGCCTGTGCTCTAGAGCCTGCGAGCCACAATTACTGAGCCCACATGCCACAACTACTGAAGCCTACACGCCTAGAGCCTGCGCTCTGCAACAAGAGAAGTCACCACAATGAAAAGCCTGTGCACCGCAACAAAGAGTAGCCTAGCCCCCGCTCGCTGCAACTAGAGAAAGCCCACGTACAGCAAGGAAGACCCAACGTAGCCAAAAATAAATAAATTAAATAAATAAATTTAAAAGAAAAGTTCTTTGATTGAAAGCAGGGATAAAACATCACCAATCATCAAAAAATTGTCACACAGGGCCAAATAAAAATGTGCAAGACATGGTCTCTGATCCAGACAGAGCAGTAAGGCTGTTGAACCCAAGTAGCCATGTATTAAAGCAGGGGGCAAGTGTCTACACACACACCAGGAAGGGATATATCCATGTGAGTTATAATTACCAGATCAAGGTTTCACTTAAAAGATAAAAATAAACTGAAAACTCAAGGATGTATAAAAACAAACCAAAAATTCAAGGATGGGCAGAGGGATGGAGGAAAACATTCCAGGAAACAAATGGCCCAAAACTAGAGAAGCAAGCAAGCCACATATACAGACGACAATAAAATACTCTACCCACTTAAATCACCTTCTTTGCCATTTGCTGCCCATGTCCAAGTGCGGGGCGGGGGGGTTGCATTTTATGCAGATTTATGTTACTGGAATCCCTAAAGACTCAAGGGGTTAGCATTTTGAGTTGTCACTAAAAGGATAGTCCCCGTGAGGCTAATTCGTAATACCAGAAAGCTGAAGGGCAGCACATAGGGCTCTGGACACAAAAATTTTCTGATACGCTTCAGTTAAAAATAGTACACATGAAAGAAAAATGGGGAAAGGATATAAGCAAATACTTCAAAGGAAAGGACATACAAACAGCCCTTAAACATAAAAACATACTTAACTTCACTTACATTAAAATAAATGGAAAATAAAACTGCACTGAGATACTATTTTCCATCTATCAGACTGGCAGAAATCTAAAAGTTTGATAATACTCTGCTGTCAAGGATAAGGAGAAACAGCACGTCTCATATGTTGCTGGTGGGAATATAAATTGGTACAACTTTTGTGGAGGGCAATTAATTTATCAAACCACAAATACAATCCCTCTTCTCAAAATGTGCCCTATCGATGACATACGTATAGGGTGATGCACAGCAGCACTGGCCATCATAGCAAAAGACTATAGGTGTTCGTACACCTAAATCAAAAGAGAAATGGTTAGATGAACTATAGTACATCTATTATACTATGTTTAGTAGTATGTTTACTACTAAAATAGAATACCATACAGCTGTTAAAAAAGGAATCTTTGTGTCCTGAAATGTAAAGATCTCCAACAATCTAAGTAGAAACAGACAAAAAGCAAGGTCCAGAACACTGTGCATAATTTTTAAAAGGCGTGAAAAACAAGACTACATATTTGTATTGTACTTGATCATATTTTCCAAAAAAACCTAGAGGATACATAAGAAACTAATGAAAGTAGTATCTATGTCATACAAGGAGGGAGACTTTTATTGTACACATTTATATTATATATTTAAAAATTTTTGAATGTCAATGTATTAGCAACTCAAAAAATTACTGAAAATGAACTAAAGTTTTTTTAAAGTTGTCACAAGTAATGCAGAATTTTTTTTAAAAAGCACATTTTCTTCACATATACTCAGAGAAACTTCACTGCAGAGAATACTAAATGAGCTAATTCTGTAATTGCCCAATGAAAGTGCTGTATATAAAATAACAGACATGTCTACCAATGTCACTCAGACTTTAAACTCAATAGTTCAAAAAATTAAAATGAGAAAAGTATGGTTTTCCTCCTAATTACCCACCTTGGCTTGCTTTTTGGCTTGCTTCTTTGCTTTTTTCTGTAAGTGCTTACTTGTTCCTGAAGGAATATCATTTCTCTCCTTTATATAACTGTCATTATCTTTTTCTTCCTCACTTTCTTTATCTTCATCATCCATGGTCTTTTTCAGATTTTTATCATTTATACTTTTCTTACCACTCTTAAAATATGGAGAGAATATGGGCCAAAAATAAAACTTTACTATTGTTGGTGAAGAGATTTCATGTTACCTAAATAGTTTTCTACTCCTATTTTACACCAGATTTATTTTTCACAATGTTTGGAAACATGTCCAGGACAAAATTCATTCATCTCAAACACCAGAAAGCAATCTTCACATACTGAGAAAACAAGCAAACAAACAAATAAAACAGTAAAAAAGGCAACTTAACATATGAGTGTAATAGAAAGGAATTTAATGAGTTGTATTAGACACATGCTGTATCAAGCTGTAATTACGTCTATTTCTAAATGCACTTTCTGTTGGTAAGTGATTTACATGTCCCACTACAGGTATTCCTTTTTATCCTTTTCTTTCTTTGCATGCAAATGACAGTTTTAAAGAAAGAAAAAACAGAGTAAGTTTAGTAAGACTTTAATCACTAAGTAACAGTGATTTAAAGGGACCCCCAATTCATATTAAGTTGAATAATGATTTATCCAATACTCATAATATGTTCTCTTTTTCCTATGACTACTTGATAGGAACTAAATTAATATGGCTTAAAACTGAGATACTCTCTTAACATTTATAAACTTAAGTCTGTAAGGGATTTGTGGTTAATCTTAAATAATGAAAATAAATAGTAATTTATATGAAGTAAATATTTCCCGATATGTAAACTAATCAAGTTAATTATCTATAAATAATTCTAGACACACTCTTTAAAAATATATATATATTTATCCCATTCTCTTTTCAAATCTTTAAAATTCTTCTGTCTCATACACACTAAGAAAAATTTCTCCATGCTTGGCCTAGTAATGTACAGCTTGGAAAAGGTAGCAAGCCCTCCCCCATAAATCTAGCACAGGAAAGAAAAAAATCTACTTAAATAAAATAAATGCAATAGTCTTACCTGATCATCTAAAACCGGTAGAGACAAATCAAGGAACGATTCATGAACCAAGGAGACCTTAACCAACCAAAAAAGAAAACGTAAAAAGGAGGAAAAGATTCACTTTAAACATTGTATAGTAAAATCCTGGGGGTGGGGGTGCTAAATTTTAAAATAAAGGCTTAGGAAAATGAAATGAAAAATTACACAGTGTTGAGGACTCTGGGTTAGGGGAAATCAATTAAAATATTAAATAACTTCTTCTTGATATAAGGAGTGCTCATAGTTCCAGCAAAAAACTATGCATACTTGGACAGTTCAAAAAGAGTATCTTATAAAACTAACTAGACATTTCTGTTTTTGAAAGAAACAATTGATAAACTGTACACTATTAATATTAACGCATAAATCCAGTCTGCACTACATCTACTTACAGTTCTGCACTCATCACACATGATTGTACTAGTTAGTTCACCACCAAATACTCGGTCCACAAAACTTGGTACTGATTTTTTCTTTTCATAATCTATAAGGGGAAAAAGTCTATCAATTATCCTTATATAATTAATGAAATAAATCAAAACTACTTACTTACCTATCTAACCCTAAAATTTAATTTTAATTTCCTATCCTACTGACTTGTTTTTCTCTATTCATAATTACCACAATTTTATTTTTATGCTAGTCAGCAGCGTATACTCCACTTCTAAGCATAACACATTTTAGCATAACCACATCTTGTGAAAAAGAAAAAAAAAGTTCTTATCCAAGATCTAGGCAGTGGAAAATAAATTTTGCGAGTCAGTGAGACTTTCTGCATATCAGTATCTTACCTAGTAAAACAAGCAGATGGACATATAGACAGAATGCTATTTTAGCTTGCTTCTAGCTCTAACATTCTAACACTGGCAGCAAGTTTGGGAGTAACTTGCTTTGTGAACTCCACTTAAAACAAAAACAAAAAGCCCTCAGGAGAGTATTTCAGACAAAATCCTCCTTTTATTTTTCTATGTTCCCAGAAATAACCTTGCTAAGTTTAGCATAAGGTGACATAATTTTACTACCTAGTAGTCCAACTTTCTAATTACATGAAATGTGTAGGCCTTATTCAAATGACAGGTGTCATTTATACAGAAACACATTTCATGACAGACAGTGCGAACAGGCTTGATTCTCTCTCTGTTGCTGGCCAGGCCAGCACCAAGGGCACCAAGGAGGTAAACAGTTGCTATGTGTTGACTCTGAACTGTGCTTTACAATACAGTAGTTGCTAGTCACTGGGGCCGCTTAAATTTAAATTAGTTAAAATTAAATGAAAATAAAATTTAGCTCCTTAGTTGCACCAGTCACATTTCAAGGGTTCAGTAGCCACATGTGGCTACTGTATCGGACAGCAGACGGAAGCGCTCCGTCATCACAGGAAGTTCTACTGGACAGACCTTTTCTAAATCTTTAAATGTCACATAATAAGAATAAAGTTGTCTCCATGATTAATAAACCAGCTGACAACTCTCAAAGACAATCACTGCTAATTAAAGTCTAAGCTTTTGAGGGAATTCCCTGGTGGTCCAGTGGTTAGGATGAGGCGCTTTCGCTGCCGGGGCCCGGGTTCAATCCCTAGTCGGAGAACTAGCCGTTCCGACTAAGATCCCACAAGCCGTGTGGCGTGGCCAAATAAATAAATAAATAAAGTCTAACTTTTTGAAAAATAAAATTGTGATGTCATCTTAGCTCTATGTTTATAAATTTCACCATAATATTGCATAAAAAGAATACACCGGAAGTTAAATTTTTCTAAAGTATTTACCTTTGGAGTATTGAATAATTGTTTTAAATCAACGAAGATAAAGAGAAATTATAATAACTGTGGATAATAATATAAATAATATAAATTATTAATAACTGTGGATTTGAAATACATGTGCTAGCAATCTTGTCCTAAAGTACAGAGGAGTTCAACTATAGTGCTTTAGTTCAAAAATTCAGACATTACCTTTAACTTTAGTTTTTAGTTCTTCATCCAATTTTTCAGTAGAATTACCAAATGCTTTAAGAATTCCTTTACTCACTCTCTAAAAGTAATAAAATAGATATATATACCATTAAATTTTATAGTTATTTTCCTTAAAAAGTATGTAATCAAGTCAAGAAAGTGATCAAGAATTAATTAGCTCCCCAAACTTACTGAATAAAAATTAATATTTCTAAAATCACATTTTCAAAATTAATTCCAGGAGCTAAAAAGAATTATACTTAAAAAAACAATCACTAACCCCTGAGCAAAGGCACCATCTTATCATTTCAAGATTTTAACCTACTCAAACCAAAGCTTTTCAGAACATGCCCACCTCCTCTGAAAAGACCACTGAAATACCATGTCCTAGAAGCAGAGTGGATAATGAGAGCTACAGGGACAAACTCCAGTGCTCAAGGCCCAGTTCCATCACTACTGGATGACCTTGAACCAGGCACTGAACTTCTCTATAGCCTAGTTTCATAATCTATGAAGTGAGAAAATGACGCACAGAATGGCTGTGATGATTGAGTAAGGTAATGCTTACAAAATACTGAGAACAGTGCTTGACAAAAAATAAGAGCAACATAAATATTAGTTGTTATCACTGTGTTATTACTATTATTAATTATATCCACATCCCCCAAATTACTTTACATCCTGGTAATTAACAAAAAATTTAAAATACAACAAATGTTCCCTGACTCTTACAAAATAAAAATACTTCCTAGATTCAAAAAGTAGTGTTAAATCACACTCAGAATTAAGAGTTAAGGGTGCGCTGCAACTGGGAATCGTTTGGGGGAGACACATTTTCCAGTACCTTATAGCTCTCCTGGTATAGGCTAGTACAATAGAACCCTTAAAGAACAATAACGCTGTAAACATCAAGCAAAGTAGAGCATTATGAAAAGGAGACTCATTTCTAATTCCCTTCATTCATTCTAATAATTAAAGTATATTAGAAAAGGCTGGTGAAGAAAAAAATTTTTTTAATATAATGGCCTCAACTGCTCTAATAACTCTTAAGACATCAAATGACAAAGAAGTTAATGAAGATCAGATTATAAAATACACTGGTCAAAATATGCTAACTTGATGTTCTTCTGCTCTCATTCCATCCAATAAATAGCGAAGCAGCTCCTGGCTGTCTTGCTGCTGATAGCCTTTAAATCGCACTGCTCTACAGAAAAGAGAAAAAGAAAAAGAAAGAAAAAAGAAAACCAATGGTGAGTCTACTAAAATGAAACTATTTTTTATAAAATCTCAGGATCATATCCCAAATCTTGGAGTGTTCTAGTTTCTCAAAAATGTGTTTAGTCCAACAACATCCTTAGTAGATTTAATTTTCATACAAAGTACATATTTTTTAATCCAAATGAAATAAACCATGCTTTAATATATCTACTGAATTAACTCTAAAGCTAATAATTTTTTCATATTATTTCCCAGCATCCTACTGATGCACTGAAAGCACAATCAAAACAGATACTCACTTTTTACAGACCTGAGAAAAGAGTTCTCTAGGTGTCACGATTCCCTTTTTGGTCTCTTGCATCTCATTAAGAAACTGGCTCATGGCTAAAGTAAGAGGGCCTGGAGGCTCAAGGTTTATTTCTAAGGGTTCCTGAATATGGGAATAAAAATTACTTTCTTCAGTCAAATTTTGGAATCATTTATTTTATCAAAATGTAACTAGTCAACCTATATTCCTATGTTCCTGACAGAGCTGTCCCAATTAAATTCTCAAAATGTACATCAAAAGATGGAGAGGGAGGGGCAAGATGGCGGAAGAGTAAGACGCGGAGATCACCTTCCTCCCCACAGATACATGAGAAATACATCTACACGTGGAACTGCTCCTACAGAACACCCACTGAACGCTGGCAGAAGACGTCAGACCTCCCAAAAGGCAAGAAAATCCCCACGTACTTGGGTAGGGCAAAAGAAAAAAGAAATAACAGAGACAAAAGAATAGGGACGGGACCTGCACCAGTGGGAGGGAGCTGTGAAGGAGGAAAGGTTTCCACACACTAGGAAGCCCCTTCGTGGGCAGAGACTGCGGGTAGCAGAGGGGGGAAGCTTCGGAGCCACGGAGGAGAGCGCAGCCACATTGGTGCGGAGGGCAAAGCGGAGATTCCCGCACAGAGGAGCGGTGCCGACCAGCACTCACCAGCCCGAGAGGCTTGTCTGCTCAGCCGCCGGGGCGGGCGGGGCCTGGGAGCTGGGGCTCGGGCTTCGGTGCTAGCCGGGAGGGAGTCCGGGAAAAAGACTGCAGCTGCCAAAGAGGCAAGAGAATTTTTCTTGCCTCTTTGTTTCGCGGCGCGCAAGGAGAGGGGATTCAGAGCGCCGCCTAAACGAGCTCCAGAGACGGGCGCGAGCCGCGGCTATCAGCGCGGATCCCACAGCAACAGGGACGCAGAGGGAAAAACGGAGAGATTCCCGCACAGAGGCTCGGCGCCGAGCAGCACTCACCAGCCCGAGAGGCTTGTCTGCTCACCCGCCGGGGCGGGCGGGGGCTGGGAGCTGAGGCGCGGGCTTCGGTCGGATCCCAGGGAGGGGACTGGGGTTGGCTGCGTGAACACAGCCTGAAGGGTCTAGCGCACCACAACTAGCCGGGAGGGTGCACGAGAAAAAGTCTGCAGCTGCCGAAGAGGCAGGAGACTTTTTCTTGCCTCTTTGTTTCGCGGCGTGCAAGGAGAGGGGATTCAGAGCGCCACTTAGGCGAACTCCAGAGACGGGCGCGAGCCGCGGCTATCAGCGCGGGCCCCAGAGACGGGCATGAGACGCTAAGGCTGCTGCTGCCGCCACCAAACAGCCTGTGGGCGAGCACAGGTCATTCTCCACACCGCCCCTCCTGGGAGCCTGTGCAGCCCGCCACGGCCAGGCTCCCGTAATCCGGGGACAACTTCCCCGGGAGAGCGCACGGCGCGCCTCAGGCTGCTGCAACGTCACGCCGGCTTCTGCCGCCGCAGGCTCGCCCCGCCTCCTCCGTACCGCTCCCTCCCCCTGGCCTGACTGAGCCAGAGCCCCCGAATCAGCTGCTCCTTTAACCCCGTTCTGTCTGGGCGGGGAACAGACGCCCTCAGGGGACCTACATGCAGAGGCGGGTCCAAATCCAAAGCTGAACCCCGGGAGCTGTACGAACAAAGAAGAGAAAGGGAACTCTCTCCCAGCAGCCTCAGAAGCAGCGGATTAAAGCTCCACAAACAACTTGATGTGCCTGCATCTGTTGAATACCTGAATAGACAACGAATCATCCCAAATTTAGGAGATGGACTTTGGGAGCAGGATATATTAACTTTTCCCCTTTTCCTTTTTTTTGTGAGTGTAGATGTGTATGCTTCTGGGTGAGATTTTGTCTGTATAGCTTTGCTCTCACCGTTAGTCCTAGGGTTAGGTCCGTCCGTTTTTTTTTTTTTTTTTTTTTTGGCTTAAAAATTTTTTTTTTCCCTAATAAATGTTTTCTTAATAATTTTTTCCTTATTTTCTATTTTTAAAAAAAAATTTTTAATAAGTTTTTTCATATTTTTTATTTTAAAAAATTAAAAAATTTTTCTTAATAAATTTTTTCTAAATAATTTTTTTCTTATTTTTAGTATAAAAAATTAATAAATCTATTTTTAAAAAATTTAAAAAAATTTTTTTTTCTTAATAAATTTACTCTTAATAATTTTTTTCTTATTTTTTATTATAATAGCTTTATTTTATTTTATTTTATCCTCTTTTTTTCTTTCTTTCCATTTTTTCTCCCTTTTATTCTGAGCCGTGTGGATGAAAGGCTCTTGGTGCTCCAGCCAGGCATCAGGGCTGTGCCTCTGAGGTGGGAGAGCCAACTTCAGGACACTGGTCCACAAGAGACCTCCCAGCTCCACGTAATACCAAACGGCGAAAATCTCTCACAGATCTCCATCTCAACATCAAGACCCAGCTTCACTCAACGACCAGCAAGCTACAGTGCTGGACACCCTATGCCAAACAACTAGCAAGAGAGGAACACAGCCCCATCCATTAACAGAGAGGCTGCCTAAAATCATAATAAGGCCACAGACACCCCAAAACACACCACCAGACGTGGACGAACCCACCAGAAAGACAACATCCAGCCTCATCCACCAGAACACAGGCACTAGTTCCCTCCACCAGGAAACCTACACAACCCACTGAACCAACCTTAGCCACTGGGGACAGATACCAAAAACAACGGGAACTACGAACCTGCAGCCTGTGAAAAGGAGACCCCAAACACAGTAAGATAAGCAAAATGAGAAGACAGAAAAACACACAGCAGATGAAGGAGCAGGGTCAAAACACACCAGACCTAACAAATGAAGAGGAAATAGGTAGTCTACCTGAAAAAGAATTCAGAATAATGATAGTAAGGATGATCCAAAGTCTTGGAAATAGAATAGACAAAATGCAAGAAACATTTAACAAGGACGTAGAAGAACTAAAGAGGAACCAAGCAACGATGACAAGCACAATAAATGAAATTAAAAATACTCTAAATGGGATCAATAGCAGAATAACTGAGGCAGAAGAACGGATAAGTGACCTGGAAGATAAAATGGTGGAAATAACTACTGCAGAGCAGAATAAAGAAAAAAGAATGAAAAGAACTGAGGACAGTCTCAGAGACCTCTGGGACAACATTAAACGCACCAACATTCGAATTATAGGGGTCCCAGAAGAAGAAGAGAAAAAGAAAGGGACTGAGAAAATATTTGAAGAGATTATAGTTGAAAACTTCCCTAATATGGGAAAGGAAATAGTTAATCAAGTCCTGGAAGCACAGAGAGTCCCATACAGGATAAATCCAAGGAGAAACACACCAAGACACATATTAATCAAACTATCAAAAATTAAATATAAAGAAAACATATTAAAAGCAGCAAGGGAAAAACAACAGATAACACACAAGGGCATCCCCATAAGGTTAACAGCTGATCTTTCAGCAGAAACGCTGCAAGCCAGAAGGGAGTGGCAGGATATACTTAAAGTGATGAAGGAGAAAAACCTACAACCAAGATTACTCTACCCAGCAAGGATCTCATTCAGATTTGATGGAGAAATTAAAACCTTTACAGACAAGCAAAAGCTGAGAGAGTTCAGCACCACCAAACCAGCTTTACAACAAATGCTAAAGGAACTTCTCTAGGCAAGAAACACAAGAGAAGGAAAACACCTACAAAAACAAACCCAAAACATTTAAGAAAATGGGAATAGGAACATACATATCGATAATTACCTTAAATGTAAATGGATTAAATGCTCCCACCAAAAGACACAGACTGGCTGAATGGATACAAAAACAAGACCCATATATATGCTGTCTACAAGAGACCCACTTCAGACCTAGAGACACATACAGACTGAAAGTGAGGGGATGGAAAAAGATATTCCATGCAAATGGAAATCAAAAGAAAGCTGGAGTAGCAATTCTCATATCAGACAAAATAGACTTTAAAATAAAGACAATTACAAGAGACAAAGACGGACACTATATAATGATCAAGGGATCGATCCAAGAGGAAGGTATAACAATTGTAAATATTTATGCACCCAACATAGGAGCACCTCAATACATAAGGCAAATACTAACAGCCATAAAAGGGGAAATCGACAGTAACACAATCATAGTAGGGGACTTTAACACCCCACTTTCACCAATGGACAGATCATCCAAAATGAAAATAAATAAGGAAACACAAGCTTTAAATGATACATTAAACAAGATGGACTTAATTGATATTTATAGGACATTCCACCCAAAAACAACAGAATACACATTTTTCTCAAGTGCTCATGGAACATTCTCCAGGATAGATCATATCTTGGGTCACAAATCAAGCCTTGGTAAATTTAAAAAAATTGAAATCGTATCAAGTATCTTTTCCAACCACAACGCTATGAGACTAGATATCAATTACAGGAAAAGATCTGTAAAAAATACAAACACATGGAGGCTACACAATACACTACTTAATAACGAAGTGATCACTGAAGAAATCAAAGGGGAAATCAAAAAATACCTAGAAACAAATGACAATGGAGACACGACGATCCAAAACCTATGGGATGCAGCAAAAGCAGTTCTAAGAGGGAAGTTTATAGCAATACAAGCCTACCTCAAGAAACAGGAAACATCTCGAATAAACAACCTAACCTTGCACCTAAAGCAATTAGAGAAAGAAGAACAAAAAAACCCCAAAGCTAGCAGAAGGAAAGAAATCATAAAGATCAGATCAGAAATAAATGAAAAAGAAATGAAGGAAACAATAGCAAAAATCAATGAAACTAAAAGCTGGTTCTTTGAGAAGATAAACAAAATTGATAAACCATTAGCCAGACTCATCAAGAGAAAAAAGGAGAAGACTCAAATTAATAGAATTAGAAATGAAAAAGGAGAAGTAACCACTGACACTGCAGAAATACAAACGATCATGAGAGATTACTACAAGCAACTCTATGCTAATAAAATGGACAACCTGGAAGAAATGGACAGATTCTTAGAAATGCACAACCTGCCGAGACTGAACCAGGAAGAAATAGAAAATATGAACAGACTAATCACAAGCACTGAAATTGAAACTGTGATTAAAAATCTTCCAACACACAAAAGCCCAGGACCAGATGGCTTCACAGGCGAATTCTATCAAACATTTAGAGAAGAGCTAACACCTATCCTTCTCAAACTCTTCCAAAATATTGCAGAGGGAGGAACACTCCCCAACTCATTCTACGAGGCCACCATCACCCTGATACCAAAACCAGGCAAAGATGTCACAAAGAAAGAAAACTACAGGCCAATATCACTGATGAACATAGATGCAAAAATCCTCAACAAAATACTAGCAAACAGAATCCAACAGCACATTAAAAGGATCATACACCATGATCAAGTGGGGTTTATTCCAGGAATGCAAGGATTCTTCAATGTACGCAAATCAATCAACGTGATACATCATATTAACAAATTGAAGGAGAAAAACCATATGATCATCTCAATAGATGCAGAGAAAGCTTTCGACAAAATTCAACACCCATTTATGATAAAAGTCCTGCAGAAAGTAGGCATAGAGGGAACTTTCCTCAACATAATAAAGGCCGTATATGACAAACCCACAGCCAACATTGTCCTCAATGGTGAAAAACTGAAACCATTTCCACTAAGATCAGGAACAAGACAAGGTTGCCCACTCTCACCACTATTATTCAACATAGTTTTGGAAGTGTTAGCCACAGCAATCAGAGACGAAAAAGAAATAAAAGGAATCCAAATCGGAAAAGAAGAAGTAAAGCTGTCACTGTTTGCAGATGACATGATACTATACATAGAGAATCCAAAAGATGCTACCAGAAAACTACTAGAGCTAATCAATGAATTTGGTAAAGTAGCAGGATACAAAATTAATGCACAGAAATCTCTTGCATTCCTGTATACTAATGATGAAAAATCTGAAAGTGAAATTAAGAAAACACTCCCGTTTACCATTGCAACAAAAAGAATAAAATACCTAGGAATAAACCTACCTAAGGAGACAAAAGACCTGTATGCAGAAAATTATAGGACACTGGTGAAAGAAATTAAAGATGATACAAATAGATGGAGAGATATACCATGTTCTTGGATTGGAAGAATCAACATTGTGAAAATGACTCTGCTACCCAAAGCAATCTACAGATTCAATGCAATCCCTATCAAACTACCACTGGCATTTTTCACAGAACTAGAACAAAAAATTTCACAATTTGTATGGAAACACAAAAGACCCCGAATAGCCAAAGCAATCTTGAGAACGAAAAATGGAGCTGGAGGAATCAGGCTCCCTGACTTCAGACGATATTACAAAGCTACAGTAATCAAGACAGTTTGGTACTGGCACAAAAACAGAAATATAGATCAATGGAACAGGATAGAAAGCCCAGAGATAAGCCCACGCACATATGGTCACCTTATCTTTGATAAAGGAGGCAAGCATATACAGTGGAGAAAAGACAGCCTCTTCAATAAGTGGTGCTGGGAAAATTGGACAGGTACATGTAAAAGTATGAAATTAGAACACTCCCTAACACCATACACAAAAATAAACTCAAAATGGATTAAAGACCTAAGTGTAAGGCCAGACACTATCAAACTCTTAGAGGAAAACATAGGCAGAACACTGTATGACATAAGTCACAGCAAGATCCTTTTTGACCCAGGTCCTAGAGAAATGGAAATAAAAACACAAATAAACAAATGGGACCTAATGAAACTTAAAAGCTTTTGCACAGCAAAGGAAACCATAAACAAGACCAAAAGACAACCCTCAGAATGGGAGAAAATATTTGCAAATGAAGCAACGGACAAAGGATTAATCTCCAAGATTTACAAGCAGCTCATGCAGCTCAATAACAAAAAAACAAACAACCCAATCCAAAAATGGGCAGAAGACCTAAATAGACATTTCTCCAAAGAAGATATACAGATTGCCAACAGACACATGAAAGAATGCTCAACATCATTAATCATTAGAGAAATGCAAATCAAAACTACAATGAGGTATCATCTCACACCGGTCAGAATGGCCATCATCAAAAAATCTAGAAACAATAAATGCTGGAGAGGGTGTGGAGAAAAGGGAACACTCTTGCACTGTTGGTGGGAATGTAAATTGATACAGCCACTATGGAGAACAGTATGGAGGTTCCTTAAAAAACTAAAAATAGAACTACCATATGACCCAGCAATCCCACTACTGGGCATATACCCTGAGAAAACCATAATTCAGAAAGAGTCATGTACCAAAATATTCATTGCAGCTCTGTTTACAATAGCCAGGACATGGAAGCAACCTAGGTGTCCATCATCGGATGAATGGATAAAGAAGATGTGGCACATATATACAATGGAATATTACTCAGCCATAAAAAGAAATGAAATGGAGGTGTTTGTAATGAGGTGGATGGAGTTAGAGTCTGTCATACAGAGTGAAGTAAGTCAGAAAGAGAAAAACAAATACAGTATGCTAACACATATATATGGAATCTAAGGAAAAAAAAAAAAAAAAAGAGGTCATGAAGAACCTAGTGGCAAGATGGGAATAAAGACACAGACCTACTAGAGAATGGACTTGAGGATATGGGGAGGGGGAGGGGTGAGATGTGACAGGGTGAGAGAGTGTCATGGACATATATACACTACCAAATGTAAAATAGATAACTAGTGGGAAGCAGCCGCATAGCACAGGGAGATCAGCTCGGTGCTTTGTGACCACCTAGAGGGGTGGGATAGGGAGGGTGGGAGGGAGGGAGATGCAAGAGGGAAGAGATATGGCAACATATGTATATATGTAACTGATTCACTTTGTTGTAAAGCAGAAGCTAGCACACCATTGTAAAGCAATTATACTTCAATAAAGATGTTTTAAAAAAAAAAAAAAAAAAAAAAAAAAGATGGAGAAGGCTTCTGGTCACAGACTTTGATAAAGAATTCAGTTCTACTGTTTTAGATTATCAGGAACTTACTACCTAGGAACTGAAAGAGCCAAAGCAAAATGTAAATAATAAAAATGGATAAGGTAAAATTCATTTGGCTCTATAGCATTTAAGTCACCTGAAAAGATGTTAAAAATAAGAATGCATGCCTAGGGCTTCACAAACATCAACAGCATTCCCAAGAAGAAAGCCAAACACTCAGCACAGCAGTACATGGCATACACAGAGCAAATAAATGCAAAGGCCCCTTATAAATTTCCATTAGCCTGGAAATCCTTAACTTGGTAGCTTAAAACAAAATAAACAAAAGAGGTGAAAATGAGCATCAATTCTTAAAAATAATTTAAAATGCTGCTATTCAGAGAGGAAAAGTACTGAATGAAAGAAAATTTTAAAGTACGTACTGTTAATGCCAAATCAGGTGGTTCAATTTTTACAATTGTTCCAGACATTTTTACTTCTTTTAGTAGTTCTCTAAGCACGGGTGTTTGTGACAAATTCTGGAATGTAGGATGGAAAAGAAAGGGAAAATTATTTAAAGGCAAACCAATTCATTCAAATGTTTTTTAAGTGCCTATTCTACCAAAACAGAAAATCACTATCAACACTGCAACTTTTATTCGACTGTCAAACAAAAAGTAACATCATGCTCTTCCCCCCACTCTAACTGGTTCATAAATACTTCAGTTCTGAGCTGATTCATCACCTCAGAAGGTCATTCTCCCAACCACCCAATATGAAGTAGCTACCCTACCACCACCACTACTTACCACTACGTGTAACTAGGTGTTTGTTTCTGTACTTGGTTCTCCTGTTTCCCCCACCCAAGTGAAAGTTCTTTGAGGGCAAGGGCCATGTTTGTTTTGAGCCCTATTGCACCCCAGTGCTTAGCACAGTGTTTTACTGTCATGCAAAGTAAACATTCACTTGAGTTTTTTTTTGAAAACACAGAAATAAACTACTTACAAGGGAAAAGCTCAAGACTACAAGTAGCAAATATGCAAAAACACCCTACGAGGAAAACACTAGATTTCCTTAAAGGGGGAAAAATTAATATTGGCACCTGCATAACTGCATTGAAGAAACATGTATTTCCCAAATTACTGAGTCCTTTCACAGTTATTTGGGAAGCAGAATTCATGGAAGGATTTTCTTTAGCCACGTTTTCCTTTTTTTCTCTCTCTTGCTCATTTTTACTCTCCTTTTCTAGTTTTTTATTTTCAAGTTCAATATTACCACTATCTTTTGCTGCTTTAAAAAAAAAAAAAGAAGAAGAAGAAAAGACTTAATAGCAAAATGTATAACAGCCATACCAAATGCAAAGTTATACTGGGGACCAGAATTTGTGAATTTTACCTAATAACATGATTTGCCACCTGTTTGATTTTAAATGTTTTCTTACAAATATAAGTAAATTACCATCAAGAGAGAAAAACCAATAAACAAAAAATATTCAGAACCGATGTAAGCATTACTTTGACAAATGAAACCAAACAGTATATGCTTCAATATAAATCCCTTTTAAATGCACAAATGTTTTCTACAAATGAGCATATCTTACCCTGTGAAATCAGAGTATAAAGCAATCAAATAAAGAATGTGGACATGAAATAAATTTTTAAATGAAGTCTGAGGGTCAAAAACCAATCCTGAAGTTAGGAACAAACAATTCTGGCTCGGCAAAAGATACCACTGTGACTGTAAAAATCTAAACAAGCTTTTAAAGTAAATGATGAAAGCCAACCCAATTAATTTAATTATGTATGAAAAAACCTGAGAAGTATCTGGCCTTTTGAAGGAGTTACAGGCACTTTACTTTCACATCATCCAAACAAATGTAACAAAATAAATTCATTATAAGGCAGGTCTCCCTTAAGCCCCTGTGCCAGGGTATGGGAATAGGGTGTTACTGCCCATTACTTAGTCCAGACTCTGCATCACATTTGACTATATTATTTCTCAGATTCCCTTCTAGTTCTAACTCCTTATAATTATCTATATTCTCACTGTTTTACATTCTTAACCAAAAAATAGTTTGAAATCAATCGTAATGTTATTCAGCTATACGTAATGCTACGGTATGTTAAACTAAATATCAGCAGATTATATAAATCAACATTACAGTATATATTAAGAAACAAATGATTTTACCTGATTTTGGAGCTGTGATACCGGCTTGTTTTCTAACATAATCAACCACCTGACCCAATCGGTTTGAATTACAATACTGGACCTCATCATCACATAGGTAACACCTGTGTCCCAAAAGATCCCAGAGAAGAAAAGCAACAAACTGACAACCACAAAAGGGCACTAGTTTTAATTCATGGAACCCAAAGTGTGTAACCCTCAAATTATTCTACTAAAGAAACTGAAAATGAAAATTCTATGTTTTGAAGGAGACTATACATATTAACTCTGGTTTACTGTTAAATAAGGTTAGCCTGAATTATAGCTACATATAAATACTGTGAAAATACTCCAAACATTTTACTGAAATGGCTATTTATAACATTAAAGTGAAAGTTTTTCCTAATATTTCAAATTACAGACCTACATCATCAAAATTAACAAATTTTACAACTGACAAATGTTCAGTGAACACTGCTGTGTAAATGGTTTTTAAAGATGTAAAATTTTATTTTAATGAGGTTAAAAGAAATACCAGCCTGACATTTTCATGCAAATTCATTGCCAAAATTTACTATATTCTCAGTTTATCTGGAATTTGTTCTTAGTGTCCCAATTTTTTTTTTTTGATGCTTTTTTCTAAGTTTTTTTTTTTTTTTACCTCTTTATTGGAGTATAATTGCTTTACAATGGTGTGTTAGTTTCTGCTTTATAACAAAGTGAATCAGTTATACATATATATATGTTCCCATATCTCTTCCCTCTTGCATCTCCCTCCCTCCCGCCCTCCCTATCCCACACCTCTAGGTGGTCACAAAGCACCGAGCTGATCTCCCTGTGCTATGCGGTTGCTTCCCACTAGCTATCTATTTTACGTTTGGTAGTGTATATATGTCCATGCCACTCTCTCTCTTTGAGTGTCCCAATTTTTAAACTAAAAACAATCTACCATTCACTTTGTAATATCACAAGAAAGAAAAACAAGTGTGAAAATTCCTATGTCTTCTCCATGCTATAATTTTTGTGTTTGTACAATACTAAGCAAAAGCTTCTCATAACATCACATTCTCTAGCCTTCTGAAAGTGATGGTATTTAAACAAATACTACAAAAAATTTAACTTTCTTGCTCTTTAAACATTTCAAACACCTCCATTCTCCAACATTTCAAATGATTTCCGGCAAATGGGCACAGGAGTTGAAACTCACCATACACTCCAGTTGTCCAAACTAAGAACCAGACAATGAGGTTCGGATCTCGGCGTCATATAGTGCTTCAAGGCATGCTGCTCCTGAGAATTTCTGCCGCAGCCCTAGAGAATCACAATCATAAACCTCAAAGCCACAAAAATTCACCAGGAGAGAATTCATACTCTATAATGAATAAGGAAGTGGGTCAAGAAATTCTGCCATTCTTATAATTTTGAAAATAAAACTTTAGAGAGTCCAGATTTTGTTAAAACTTAAATATGAATAGGCAGCTGAGGACATTTCAGGAAGAAGGTATGTATAAACCCAAGCACTAGGACTCTTCCACTCCAACTTGTCCTTTCCAGTCCCAACTAAACCATGCTAATGTAGTCATTCACTAGTTCTAGTTCAGACTCCTTAACGTCTTCCTAAGTATTTTCCTAACTTCAACCTTTCTTCATATACATATTTTTTCAGTTTAATATTCCTAAAACAAAGCTCTGTTCATATACTCAATTCAGAAGGGATGAACTGCTCTTAAACTCCTACTCACCAAACCTGATACCCTCCGATCCCAATCCACCTTTTCAGGATTATCTCCCATAATCTCCTATTTGAATATCATCTACCAGCTAAAACCACAGCCCTTCCACAATACAATTTTGTTCACATTATTCCATTTGCCTTGAAATTCTTTACCGTTACTGCCACTGATCAAATCCCACCCAGTCTTCAGGATTTTGCCCAAAGGCCACTTCCTCTCAGAAGCCTGTGCTTATCCTTCAAGATGAGAAAACACTATATTCCTCCTCTAAACACACTCCTACAAAACATGGTATAAATTCCTGGTGGCATTCCTTATTTTCTACCTTATATTAAAGTTGTTAATGTTGATATCCTTCCTCCCCTGGAGTGTAAATCCTGAAGGCATGAAAAACAGAATTAACCTATTACCAAAAACCTAGCAAAGTGAAGGAGGTCAATAAGCATTAATTGAACAAGTAAATGGGAGATTTTCACCTACATCTGCATAGGCATATTCATAAAAGAACACGACCATATTATGTGTCTCCAGGTGATTAAATCACAGCTAAGAAATACATCTTCACTGTGCATCTATCTGAACCAGGCTTCCAACTCTCTTGGATAGCACTACAGTAAGTGGTCCTGTTTCTATTGTAGCTACTAAAAATATACTTCAGAGGGGAAGTATTTACCAATGGCTTCTAATCCTTTAACTATGATATCAAACCTACTGATTTAATTTATCCCGCTCAACATTTAAATCTAAAATAAACTAATTAACATTTGATATTAATTTTGAAAATTATAACACCATTTGAGATTATTTGAAACTTAAACATGACATGAGTTATCGTAAGACAACAGTTGAGAATCCCTTGCTAATGGTGCAAAAGATAACTCTACTGGGATAAAAGTTAACAGTTAATACTGACATTGTCTTACCTTAGGAATTAAAAAAGATAGCAAAATAGATAAAATTTATAGCAGGAAATGTATTGTGGAAAATTTGAAGTAGTAAAATATATTCATCCTCATCATATGTATCTAACAGGTTAAATGAAAACTTTTCAAATATAAATAAACAATAAATATGTTCTTTACTAGCATATAAAATTCTTTTAACTGTCTGACCACAATAAGGTATCACCTATCAGAATGTTTAGAATAAAAAACTGTGACAATACTAAATGATGGCAAGGACGTGGAGAAAGTGGATCACACATGCTACTGGTAGGGATATAAAATGGTACAGCCGTTCTGGAAGAGTTTGGGAGTTTCTTAAAAACTAAACATTTAAGGGGATTTCCCTGGTGGTCCAGTGGTTGGGACTCTGCACTTCCACTGCGGGGGGCACAGGTTCAGTCCCTGGTCCGGGAACTAGGATCACATGCCACGTGGGGCAGCCAAAAAAAACCAAAAAAACCCAAAAAACTAAACATTTAATTATCATATTACCCAGCAATTGCACTCTTGGACATTGTCCCCAGAGAAGTGCAATCTTAAGTTCACGCAAAAATGTGTACACAAATGTTCACAGCAGCTTTATTCATAATCACCAAAAAAGTGAGATAAGCCCCAATATCCTTCAACAGGTGAACAGTTAGAGTGTGGTACGCCCATACCATGTAATACCACTCAGCAATAAAAAAGAACTATTGATACACACGACTTGGGTAAACCCTCAGGTGATTAGGCTAAGTGAAAAAAGCCAATCCCAAAATGTTGTATATTACATGATTCCATTTATATAACATTTTTAAAATGACAAAATTTTAGAAAGAGAGAACAGACTAGTGGTTGCGAGGGGCTGGGGGGAGGGATGGCAGTAGAGAAGTGAGTATGACTTTAAAAAGGCAACACAAGAGGTCCATGTAATGTTGGAACTATTCAATACCTTGACTGTGGTGGTGGATACACAAAACTACATAGGTGACAAACTGTACAGAACTTAATACACACACTCACATGCACAACACACGTATACCCACACACAAACATAGTAAAACTGGGGAGGCCTGATTAAGACTGATGGATTGTATCAATGTTAGTATCCTGGTTGTGATATTATACTATAGTTTTATAAAATGTTACCACTGCCCAGTAGTCCAGTTTCCTAACATATAAACTTACCACCACTAAGGTTGACTAAGAGGCTCTCCTGACCTCTAGTACCAAGGTAATACCTGTGAGCTGTTCTGCAACCCACATACCACCCAACCCCAAGGTATTCATTCCCCCAGCAGCCAGAAATGTGGCCTGGTGACAGCTCACAGCTCAGTCTGTCCATCCCCAAGAATTATCCTCAGTGGAAGGAAGCTGCCTTGCCCAAGGTTAGTCCCCCTCCCCAGGGTCAGCCCATATCCAATGGCTGGTCTATGCACAAGTACAAAGGCCTGGCCTCTTGCCTCAACTCAGGACCTCTCTGAAGGCCAGAGTTCACTGTGGGATCAGCTGAGGCCCCGTAGCACTGCCTCTTTGCTCTCCCTCTGCCTAAACTTGCTTCCCTCACTGTTTTCCTTGGGTGGTACCTGAGAACACCCCCCAATAAACCACCTACACACAAATCTCACTCTCAGAATCTGTTCCCCAGGGAACATGACCTATGCCAGCTAACATTCTGGTCACCCATACTGTACTTTCAGGTAATATCTTCTAAAATGAGTTCATACTTATATAAATTTATAAGTTCATACTTAAATAATAAAATCCCATATCAATCAAAATCTAAGCATACCTGATGGCCACATTTAAGACACAGCCAAACTGAAGGATTTTCTTCTGTTTCTTCTTCAGATTTATCTTTTACTTTATTGTCTGTCTTACAATCTTGGCAAATGTTCCATTCCACATTCACTAAAGCCTTTTTCAAATTACCTTGTTCCAATCCTCTTCTAATGTGTCTGCACATAGGTTCTATTAAAACAAATAATAAAGGAGTACGTGAGGTAAAATACGACTTTCTTCAGTTAATCTCAAAACTTACACTTGATTTGAACTTCAAAAATGAATTTATAAACAAATTTTTAGATAACCTGAAAAGTTAAATTTTTGTTTGCTATTTGATTGTAAGATGATTATGTAAGAAAGAGATTTTATACAAATTTTGAAGTCCTAGGTGCAACTACCACCACCCCAAATCACTTCAATTTATTTATCGCATCTATTATTCTCTTTATTTTAAAAGGTTTGTAGAGAAGGTCCCTCATTCAGTCAACAATACAACTACTGCACACCCGGCACTGTGATAGATGCCAGGGAACCTAAAAAGTGACCAACTCACAGCTCTTTCTTTAAGCAGCACACATTCTAGCAGGAGAAGCAAATAAATAAATGTACAAGAATCTCTGAAACATGTTATAGCAGCACGAGAAGGTTGAAGTCAACGAAAGTTTCACAGGGGAGGTAATGTCTGTACAATCTTGGAAGATATTTACAGTAACACAAACTCATATTAATTAAGCACTTAACTATGAGTGTGACACTGTGCTACATTATCTCATTTAATCCACACAACCACCCCAGAAGGAAGACTCTACTATGCCCAATGACACATGAGAAACCTCAAAGTTAGTGCCCAAGGTCACATAACTACTGAGCAGCTATGCCAGAATTTGGATTCAAGTCTTTCTTATTTCACGCTCATACTTTAAACTATGACCTCAGGGAGTAAAGAACAATCTGAAAAGGCCACATCTCACGAACAAAGGGATGGTGGTGTAAAATGTAAAGGTGCATGCTGTCTCCTGAGAATGGCAGTCACGCATGTTTAAAAACGAGCCGCTGGACCTGAAACTGAAAACCCCCGAGCGGGGGCTAGATCACTAACAGGCTTTGCAAGCCACTCTAAAGGGCTTCAGTTCTTTCAGGGCCCCTGGAGGTTTAGAAACTCATCAAGTGACACAATTAGCTTTATGTCCACTGAATGTGCACCAAGAGAATATAAATGCAAGTGAGATCATGTGAAAAACTACTAAATCCCAGTAAGTCGTCAAAAAAACACAGACTGAAAAAAGAAAATACTCTTTTTCAACTAGCAAATCAGGAAAGATTTTTACAAATGATACTAACCTGTGTTAATAAAGGTTCAGAGAAATGGGCACTTTGTTACGCTGCAAGGGGGCCCGTAAATTAGTAAAACATTTCTGAAGGGCAATTTGGCAATAGATCCAAAAGAGCCTTGAACATATTTATACCATTTTCTTCAGCAATTCTAATTCTAGGATCTGTACCAAGAAGATAACCAGATGTGCACAGTTTTAGCTATAAAAATGCTTACTATGACTCTATTCATAACACTGAAAAGTTAAAGATTTATCTACATTTGTAACAGTAGGGGATTACCTAAATAAATTATGAAATGTGCAACCATGGTCTTTTACATCAGTGGAATAAACATCACGCCATTAAAAATGTTGTGCAGACTATTAAATGACATGTCTATACAAAGATTAAGTTAAAATGCAAATTACAGAATAATGTACACTTTGATCCCATTTTTACATATTAAAATAGATGTCCATTTAGGGATACAAACAGTACTTTAAAGATTTAGTTGGTGAAATATACCTAAAGATTCAGAAGAATCATCAATTGGAACAGTTTTTCCCTTTGTCCGTTTCTTTCCCATGTTGGCACTTTATGGATTACTTACTGACACAAAATAACAATCTAGAAAACAAGATAAAGTTAGCTTGACAAAAAAAAAGTATGTTTTACAGTTCTCTTGGAGACAGTTACATAACTAAACCACATAATCTTGTGTGTCTATTAAGTTACAAAAACCATTCACATGTATCATCCAGTTTTCAGTAAGAACCCTGAAGTAGAGTACTACCTCTGTTTTTCATAGCCTAGGAAACTGATTCTTAGTAAGGTTAAAAGGTTTTCAATAAATGTAAAGGTCAGGAGAGAACCTACACCTTCTTACACAGATCTTGAAAAGTCTCAGCCCCTTATATTATTAGGAATTCAACTTCTCACTAGATAAATGTGGAATGGTGGTGGCACTTTGAAACAAGATAATTTCTCGTCCTTCAAAGCCATCTTTCTTAGCTCCTGCAGGGAATGCAATTGATTGATATTTCTCAAAGAAAATTAAAAATAATTCTGAAAACAATCTCCTAGAGGGAGTTAGAAAATTCACAAAATAATTCAAAGCCAAATATAAAAAGTGACACACGGTTCTGCATTTTTCCACACCAGGATTTCCTATGGATGTTAGCTGAAAATTGATTACATCTGCATTCTCAACCATTTACATTATATTCTTGACAAAATCAGTTTGGACTATTATGATAAATCTAGTTCCTATCAAATCACCTCCTTAGTCAACAATTAAAAATTAGAAAACATGAAAAATACTGAAAGTACATACAGGTCTACCTAATAGCGATTATGAAAAGTATATTTTACATACATTAGAATAACTTAGTGTCAAAATCACTTAAATGACTAAAATAATTATTTTACCTGGGATGCTTATTAAAATTCTGATTGCATAAATGGAAAGTAGGACCTGGGACATACGTTTTTAAAACACTTCCCAATTAATTCTGATACTCAGCTGTCATCTTGCTCTGGCTTGGAGTATTAGAAGTATTCCTCCTTTAGCTCTTAATGGGTTAGGGTAACTAAAGGTAATTCCAAAAGGTTTGTATGAAGAATGAGTGGCAAATTAAATAACTGTTAACCTTTTCAAAGATAATATAAAACGTAACAGTTTCATGTTTACAAAATAAATGAATTAACTACTAACAAAAGAACACAACTATACGGGTATATATAAAATGAGGGTATATTTTATGTAATTTTCTCACCCCAAAATAATATTTAACATAATTTATCTTATCTAGAATTGCAGATTTTAGGGGAAAAAAACAGCATCCAAGTTCTTGCCTCCAATCCAACTCCCTCTAATCTGTGCTGCATTCCAGTACCAGACATATCTTCCAATAATGCCATTTTCGTCATATCACCCTCTTGATTCAAAGTATTTAACAGTTTTTCAACCCACCCTCCTATGCTATGCACTCATGGTCCCTTATAAATTGTCCCCACCGCTGTGGTAATCCTGACTCTCATTACTTCTCAACAAAGAACCACTAACGTTTGATCATATAGTGCTTCTAATCTTCAAAGCCTTTTCATAAGTATTATCTCATTTGATTTTCACAAAACCCTTTAAATGGAGCATTTCGCTAAAGAAGGCAACTCAAGCAAAACGATGAAAGATCACAGGGTGGCAGAGATGGAACTAAAACGCCGATATTTTGGTTCCAAGACAGAATCAAGCCAGTCTCTTCGGTATCCTCCACTCCAAAACACCCTGCCCCTACCTCTAAGCCTTTGATCTCCAGATAGGAGTTCTCTCCATCTATCCAAATCTTCCCAATTTCTCCAAGATTTCCATTTCAATGGAGCCTTAGGCAACCATTCTACTCTAAATGAACCACTCAACTCTACTTCCCCAGCTAGTGTGCACTATTCATCTTGTACCCTAATCAGATACATCAGTGGGCTGCTTCTTAAATCTTTAACCTGAACATGTGTTATTTCTCTATCTGGAATCTAAAGTTCTAGGAGCAAGAAATGGTTTTCGGCGTTACTTCTGAATCGCCTATAGCATTTAGCATACTGTTAGTACACAGTAGGTCAAGAAATACTTCTTGCATTGAAATAGAAAAAGAGAATAGTACCTGAGGCATTAAGGATGATTAGGTGCAAAGGTAGGTACATAAGAATGAAGCACTCAAGTTCCGGTGAAAAAGAGAAAGGTAAAGAATGAAGAAATCTGCAGTAGTGAAGACAGCACTAGCAAATCTGGTTTGAGGACTGCAGTAGCCCACACTCCAAAGTAAAACTTGAAAGACGAACTGTAATTGCTGCAGGCAGAGGACAGTAAGGGGGTTGCTTCAATGATGTGGAAAGAGCTCCAATAAATTTTTTTTAATTTATTTTATTTATTTTTATTTTTTGGCTGTGTTGGGTATTCGTTGCTGTGTGCGGGCTTTCTCTAGTTGTGGCGAGCGGGGACTACTTTTCGTTGTGGTGCGCGGGCTTCTCATTGCAGTGCCTTCTCTTGTTGCAGAGCACGGGCTCTAGGTGCGCGGGCTTCAGTAGTTGTGGCTCGCGGGCTCTAGAGCGCAGGCTCAGTAGCTGTGGTGCACCGGTTTAGTTGCTCCGCGGCATGTGGGATCTTCCCGGATCAGGGTTCGAACCCAGGTCCCCTGCATTGGCAGGCGGATTCTTAACCACTGCGCCACCAGGGAAGCCCCTCCAATAAATTTTTGACAACTATAAAGGGCATCTAATGAGTCGTTGAGACGAGAGTACTGTGAGTACCATCAGCTATAAAACATCAATAAATCTATAAAATTTTTCAGACAAGTCTTCAGATGAGCGTTACTTTTTGCAGGACTCCACACAAAATTGAAATCATAGCTGGTTTTGCCGGCTCCCATATTATCCAGTTCCCTTCCCTCTCCGCCCTCCCAGTCTTCCCATGCCTGCTCGGTTCCGTTAAAAATGCAAGCGTTTGGAAAACTTTGCAAGACTAGAACACGGCTTTCAAGTTTTGAGTAGATTTATCCTACCCTGGGAGCACTGATTTAGTTAGGTGACAGATGCTGCCTATCCTACTAACCACCACACGGACGCGGCAGCAAACTCAGCCCCAACCCATATGGTGCCCCTAGCCGCGCGGCGCCCGCCACACCTCCCCTTCCCTTCCAAACTGCTCCGCACCCACGGGGGGACCTCGGGGTCCACCGGGTCGAGGAGGGCGCCAGCACCAACAACTCATTGGTCAGCTCCTGGAACTGACAGAACATGACGCCAATGAGAACGCGGTACCGGGCCGAGGCCAGGGAACGTGCTTAAGGACGAGGGCCTTCGAGAGGAGAACGAAGTCGGGCAGGAAATTCGGACTCCCGGCGCGCAGGAAGTCGTGCGAGTGACTGCGAGGCAGTGGGAGCAGAACTCACCCACGGCGACAGCGCCCATAACTGCATCCCCTAATGGGCCCTCGGGCTGGGCAGCCTGCTCCGTCTTCCTCCCGGTGACGAATTGAAAGCGACAGAGCGGAAGCCAGCGCGACTCCTAGAAAGCAACAACTTCCGCTATGCAGCATTATGGGAAGTGGCTTTGGCCCCAGGGTCCGGCGGCACTGACGCCAGTTAATCAGCGCCTGCGCGGGGCTCACACCGGAAGTCTGAACGCGGCAGCCCCTGGAAGCTTGGCTGTCAATGAGTATTTCCCGCTCGCGTGTGGCTGTGGGGTTATTGAAATACTTCTAAAGTATGGGTACCTGGTGGTGGTCAGACATTTGGAGTCTCCAGGATAGTTACCTTATTCAAACACATCGCATCTGAAGGCTGGCTAAGAGGGGAACATTTAAAGTTCACGCATTTTTCCCTAATTCTGTCCAGTCGACTTCTAAAGTTGAGTATGTAAATAGTCTTGAACTAACCTTGCCGACACAGGGTAAAATTTACAAATATTTACTGTTTACTCGTTAGAAATAGGTAAGTGCCAAGCCCTCTGTAAAGTGAAATAAACATGGGCCTCATCGCCCTGGACTATCGTCTTATGCAGAAGACACAATAATTGCTAGGAAAAAAAGATGCAGGTGCCAACAGAAAAGCAGGCAAGGGATATAAACAGGTAATTCACAATAAAAGAGCATGATGTGAAGAAATATTCATCCTTATTAGTAATCTGATAAAACTACGTTAAGAAAGTGGCATCCTAGGGACTTCCCTGGTGGCGCAGTGGTTAAGAATCCGCCTGCCAATGCAGGGGACACGGGTTCGAGCCCTAATCCGGGAGGATCCCACATACCGCGGAGCAACTAAGCCCGTGCGTCACAACTACTGAGCCTGCGCTCTAGAACCTGCGAGCCACACGTACCTAGAGCCCGTGCTCCACAACAAGAGAAGCCACCGCAATGAGAAGCCCATGCACTGAAACGAAGAGTAGCCCCAGCTTGTTGCAGCTAGAGAAAGCCCGCGCGCAGCAAGAAGACCCAACACAGCCAAAAATAAATAAGTAAATAAATAAAAAGAAAGTGGCATCCTAATCTGTCCAATCGGCCAGAGTAAGGATGGTTAAACTTGGGGGGAAACTGGCTCTCCTGCTCTTTACTGCTGATATAATTTAAGTTTTCTTCATTCAGCACATAGGCTTTTTTTTTTTTTTTCTATTCTAAAACAGCCTTAGGGCCATTGTACCACCTGCTTCCTCTTCCTAGAATGCTGTTCCCTTTTGATCTTATTCTAATTTTGTTCACACTTTAAAAGTCACTTCCTCACAAAGAAATTGGCTGAGCAATCTAGGAAACATAGCTACCCGATCACTCACATCACCTTATTTTACTTCTCCACCCAGCAATTATCACTATCTGGTATTTTTCTTTCATAGTTACCTACATTTACCTCCTCCCCCAGCCTATCCCCTTGCCTCCATAGATACACAGAAACAAGCAAATATAAGCTCTTTGAGAAATGGGACATCTTTGTCTTGTTCATGGCTGTATCTCTAGTACCTGGAAGTGTTTGGAACACAGTGCTTAATAAATACTTATTGAAGAAATATAGTCATGAGAAATGCTTGTACAAGAATGTTCATAGCAGCCTTATTCATAATAGTCAAAGAACTGCAAACAGCCCAGATCTCCATCAAAAGAGGAATGGAAGAACTGTGGTATAGTCACAGTGGAATACAACTAAGCAAAAAAAAGAAATTACTGATACACACAAAAACATGGATGACTCTTTAAACTATACTGAAAGAAGCCTTACACAAATGTGCCTACTGTGTAATTCCATCCATATGAAGTTTTGGAACAGGCAAAACTAATTGTGGTGGGAAAAAAAATCAGAGTAGTGGTTGCCTCTTGGGTTGGGTGGGGACTAACTGGGAAGGAGCATTTAGGAACTTTCTGGGGTGCTGGTAATGTTCTATATCTTAACAGGATTTGAGTTACAAAGGTGTTTGCATTTGTCAAAACTCAGCAAATATACATTTAAGATGTTCATTTTTACTTCAAAAAAAAACTGATAGGGATAGAGTAGGATAATCAAATAGCTCAGAAACCCCATTAGGGGATTGTAGATAAAGAGGGAACTTTAGGGGGCTTTGGGAGACCACAGTAAGTTAATGATCACTCAAGAATGCAGGTTTGCCTAACCACAAAACCATGCAACAGAAGAATGAGGCATGCCTCAAAACAATAAAACAATGGTAGCATGAGACCCACATCCTGCCCAGTGAGCTCAGTAAGTTAATGACCCCTAGGACATGCTCTCTGCACACATAAAAAACAATAATTTATGGAAAGGTGACACTTCAAAGTGAAAGACCCTCATTGTACTGAGACCTGAAATAATTTTTCCACAGTGCCATGACAGTCCCAGCTTGACCATGTACGGACAAGAAAAACTCCCCTGCCCAACCTGGAGGAGAAGCTGATGATGGAAACATGACATCTACTCAAGAATGAGGAAGAAGCTGGTCTTTTCCCCCTCCCCACTTTTCCTTTGATTATAAAAATGTAACCCACGAAGTACTCGGGGCAGCACAACGCTCGCCTGCCCGCCTGTAAGCCTCACAAGCGTCCTATTCTAATAAATCACTTTTTATCCATCACTTTGCCTCTGGCTGAATTCTTTCTGCCCTGAGACATAAAGGAGCAGAGCTCCTGGGAGCGCCCCCCCCCCCAAAAAAAAAACGCCACCTAGCAGTTTCAATAGTACCTGACATCAATGGATATCAGTTTACAAATCTTATAAATTTATGAGATTTCTACAATGAATATGTAACATAAAGGAAAAAGTGCATTGTGTATATTTAGTTCGTGAAGAAAAACATTTTTAATTACTCTCGTGTTGGAGTCGCGTTCAAACTGTCCTTTTATTAGCCGGGACAAATTTCTGTGCATGCACAGGGTCCTTCCTAAGGTCGCCAAGGCCAGCATCCACGCTCACCTGTTCCTATTGCCTTGCTACTCAGCGTCCTTCAGGGACCAGGAGGATCGTTACTGCTTGGGAAGATCTTAGGAATGCAGAAAGTGGGACCCCACCACTACCTACCGAATCCCGATCTGCATTATATCAAGATCCTCGAAAGATTCCGCTGCAAGTTCAAATTTGAGGAGCGTTATTTTAATGGACCATTTCCTGACTCAGGAAACTTGCCGGCTATGCTTCTCACTGACAGTGGCAGCAGATGGGAAACGCCAATCCGGTAGAACAAAAACTCCACGACCGAGAAGAAGGAAGCTGGGCCCAGGAATCCCACTGGTCTCTGCTCGGGCTTCCGGGATGAGCGGGCCTGCGAGTGCGCATGCGCCAGCCTGGAGGACTCGGTCTCACTCTCCCAGGCTGCCGGGCCAGAGCGGTTCGTAGACTTCCGGTTGTCTAGCCCTAGAATTCTGAGGCTCCCTCCGGATGAGAATTGAGCTGTCCGTACTGCCAGGAAACTCGGGGTTACAGCACCGAGGAGGTCCATGGCTCGAGGTGAGTCCCTGTCCACTGGTGCTCAGCGGGATTAGGGGGATCCCTCGCTGCAGCGGCCCCTTCCACGTCCCGGGAACTTGGCGACCTGGTGGCACCGCCTTCCCACGACCTTCTCACCGCTCATTGGTTAGAGCTGGCTTCGGGGTTTCCTGGCCCCGCCCACCCCTTTACCCTCCCTGCACCCCCCACCCCCACCCTCACCCTCACCCCCACCCCCACCCCCGGCTTGGTCAGTGGTTAGGGGCGAGGGCCCCTGCGTGTCTGGTTTCGGTAGTGGTCCTGGCAACTTTCTGAGACGGTTAGGACTCGGGCAGCGAGACGCGCTCCGCCCTTAAAAAAAAAAACTTAGGGGGGGAAAAAGGATTCCGCTCAGTAAACTCAAGATTCATTCTGCGTTCTTACAGCATTCATTAAAATCTCGAGTCAGAAAATTCTCATAAGGGTGTTTCTGGGACTGAAATCTCATCTACGAAAATAATTTGACAAATCACTTACTTGTGACATCACTGTAGTTGTCCACCCGTAGGTCTATTAGTTCCACACTTTGCTGGTTCCATTTCATCTTCCAGACCTCCAAACTCAATGAGGCCTCCTCCCAAATTCACTCACTCCCTGACTGAGTAAACAAACGTGCCTTTAAATAAATGTCGATTACTCCCCAAATTATATCTTCAGCCGGATCTCATAATTGTACATCTAACTGCCTGCTGGACATCTCTGCTTAATAAGTGTCCTGATAGGCACTTCATTACCTAGTATGTCTAAAACCAAACTTCAGATTTCCATCATCTTCCCCATCTAAGTAAATGGCAGATCCATTCTTCCAGTTTCTTAAAGCCTTGGAGTTATTCTTACATATCACATATAATTCATCAATAATCCTATTGGTTCTATACTAAATCTATGTCCAGAACATGAACAGTTGCTTACCACCTCCGTCGCCATACCTTAATCCAAGCCACCATCACCTCTCCTCCTATCATTGTGGTGCCTAACCTGGTCACCCTGCTTCCATCCTTGTTCCCCTACCCCCTTCCCAGCAGTGAGTGCGGGCCTCTTCATAAGTAAGTCAAACCTCTCCAGTGGCCTTCCATATCAGTCAGGATAAAATCCCAAATCCTAGCTATCCCTATGAGTTACAACATGAACTGCCCCATATTTCCTTTCTAACCTTGTGTCCTAAAACCCTTCCCCTGGCTCATTCGGCTCCAGCCACCTGGTGTAGCACCATCCTGCTTCATGGACTTCGGACATGCTGTGCCTTTTGCCTGGAAAACTTTTTGCCCAGTTAAACACATGGCTTTCTTCTTCAGTGCCTTCAGGTCTCTTCCCTGCAGTCACCTTAGCAGAGAGGCTGTCCCTGGCCACCCCGTGTAAAATTCAACCACCCACCCTGCAACTTGAGCCTTACCTTCTTTATCTTCTTCATAACCGTTATTCACTGGACATACATATATGTGTGGGTTTTGTTGTCATGGTCTTCTCCCACTAGATTAAATCTCTGAGAGTGGAGTTTTTTTGTTATGTTTGTCCATTGTTATAGTCTTAGTGCTTGATACGCAATAGGTGCTCAAGAAACATTTGTTGAATGAATATAATAATAATAGCAAGTACTTTATGGCACTTAATCTGTTACCGGGCACTACTTTAAGCACTTTCCACACATCCTCATTTAATCCTCACAGCCACCCTGTCATTCCCATTCCGGAGATGGGGAGACTGAGGCGCAGAAAATTAAGCCACCTGCCTAAGGTCACACAGTTGGTAATTGGCAGAGCCAGGAGTTGCACCTTGGCAGTCTGGTAACAGAGTACATACTTAAACCACTATGATAAAAAAACCAAAGTAAATTCACCTTCTCTAATAACCATGTAACAAGTTGTTTCCTAGTTTCCTCAACTCCAACATGACTAGAAAAGATACGGAATTCCAATAATCCAGGAATTTTAAATATTTATGAAGATATTTTTAATAACTGAGCAAATGCTTAATTAAGTTAGGATGTCAAGTGAAAATAGTAGGATATAAAAATATACAAAGTCACTAGAGAGTAAAGCAAACATTATATTTAAAGGAGGGAGGCATGTGCAGTTCTAACTGTGTAGAGAAGAGCAAATATCATTAGGTCTGGAAAAAATGTTTGGGGGTCAGAAAGGTTTGGGATACTATGCATACTAAACCCTCTTGTTAGAAATTCATGGTGCATATTGGCATCTAACAATAAAGACTCTGAGAAATCACACACAAAAAGTGTGCCGTATAATTTATTGTCCTAGACTTCTCTGGTGAGCCAGTGGTTAAGACTCCATGCTTCCAATGCAGGCGGCATGGGTTCAATCCCTGGTTGGGGAAGTTCCACATGCAGCGAGGTATGGCCAAAAAAAAAAAAAAAAAGTTTATTGTACAAATGGGGTCACTTTTGTCTAGGATAAATACTAAACCAGTCAGGACAAGAAGATGACCCATGGTCACCCTAAAGAAACCTATTGAGCTTTGTGTCATTCAGCATTTCAGGAACTTATTTAAGCACACAATGCTTTATGTATTTTTTTTTCCCAGCATGGCATTGACACCCTGGTAAGGCGTTTTAAGGACATGAGTTGAAAACCACTGGGATTGGGAATGATTAGGTGGTGTTGGCATTGGTTTATACTCTGATCTGTGGAGACTGCCTATCGTATACAAGACGTTATTTTCATATTTTCCTGGTTCGTGTCCAGTTAATCCTAATGAAGTCAACACCCCACCACATTAATCATTCCCATAATCTTTGGTGTGTTTTTGACAGGACCCATTGCAGCTACTGACCTGACACCTCTGAGTAATTTGCATTTCTTTTTAAGTGGAAGAACTTTTTTTGCTCTTTAAAAGTACCGTAGAGTGAACTAGCTAAATTGTTGGCCAAATACCATTTTCTGATGTTAAAGAAATGACCCAACTATATTGGATGAAATAAAGAAGACTTGAATAAATAGACATGTTCTTAGAGGGCTTATAATGGATCATGCAAGGCACCCTTTGGGAAGTGGATCCGCTCTCAATACGCTGGCATTTTGTGATACTGTGTCTTTGAAACTAACAGCCAGATGGTGAACTGGGATAAATTCACTCTGTTACTGACCAGGGTTCTTGGCCTCCTTAATCAATAGAAATTGGTAAGAGGCCAGACAAGAAATTCAGGCAGGGCTTTATTGGAACCCCTGCTGCAGCAGGAGGGAGCGAAAACAAGTAACAAGTTCCCTTGCTCACTCCGGGGGCAGGGCGAGCTGTTTCCTTATATGGGGTGAGGATAGGGGTGGGTCCAGGGGTCGGGGTGGTCTGCCCACCCCATTGGTGGTGCTGTGTGGGTTTTTGATCTTTTTGTATGTTGTTCATAATTTGCCCCAGTTGCGCCTGCATGTAGTCATTTTTAGTCCCTTATAGTTTCTTTGTATTTTTTTGCTCGAGGAGACATTTGTCCGCATGCAAGCACTGCAGCAAAAGGTCCCAGGTCCCAGCCTGTCTCAACTCTATTGGGTAGCTGTCGGGGTCGTCAGCCAGCATGACTTTCCTCCCGGGAACCTAACACACCTCCACCCCATTCTCCCAGACCACAACACTGTTGCCCAATCACCGATTATGTGAACTTTTCCCTAATAGATAGTTGGCGCCCTCTTGCTTGTCTCAGTATACTTCTATTAGACACTGCATACAATCAGTATAATGACAATGTGCAGTGTGAATTGATGGTTGATGGAGAGATATTAGAGGCGGAGGCCAGGTAAGGGGAGTCGTGGTTCTGGAAGGAAATAGATACACACTCAACTTTGAAACTTTGAATAGGCTGTTTAATAAAGGGGCTATTTACAGAGGTGTGGCCAGGTTTAAAGGAACCATGACTATCCCTAGGCTGTAAGTTCTGCTGGAGCTAAAGAAGAAGGGCTGCCTGCAGAAGCTTGGTCATAGAGGGTCACAGCCATTGTCAGAATACCACCAAAGCAGGGAAGGAGTAGTGAGGAAATACCCTAGCCTCTTTCTCCTCCCATCCTCCCACTTCCTGCCAGAGCATTGGCTGAACCCAACCACAAGAAAGGCAGAAGACTTGGGTGCTATAGGCTATAGAGGTCAGCTGTCCAGAGTCCAGGGCAGGGAAAAGAAGGACCAAGAATGGATTTAGAGGATAATCAGAAAGTAACCAGCACAAGAAGAAATATTCCAAATGATGAGTCCCTGAATTAGACCTTGGTAGTTGGGCTTGTGAAGAAGGGACAGGTTCAGGCCTATGCTGTTTTTCTTGTGCTTTCCTGCCTTGCACACCTGTTCTCTCTCCCCACTATGCCTCCTCCTCCCTTGTCTAAGTCTTACCCTTCCTTCAAGGCTCAACTCATATCCTGCTGCCTTCCTCAAATCTTTCCTGATAACCTATTTCATTGATTATGCACTCATCTTAATCCTCGTGATAATACCTATACTGGTCATTTAACACTTGGCCTTTTTACCTTCATTGTTCTATATTTTATTAGATATAAGTCCTGATCTTTGAACTAAATAGAAAGTTCCAAGAAGGAATGAAGGATGAAGCTCTACATATAGTAGCTGCTCAATAAACCTTTACCAAAGATTAAAAGGAATTCCATGAAGGCACCACTAGCTGAAATAATGGTGTTTGATTTCACGGAGTAAATTCTCATTGAGAAGGTAAGCCATGTTTGCCTCTGCAACAGTGGGATTGAGCTCTTCTGTTCCATTCGGAACAGTAACCCTTATTTTTTTTCTGGTGAATTTAGAAGTACTACATGCTAATCATAAAACATCAAACAATATAGAAGCACACAAATTAAAAAGGGAAAATCCTTCTCTTCTTCCCTCTACCCACATTTAGCCAACTGTTAATAGTTTGGTGACTTCTCTTTGTGGTTTTTTTTCAAATATGTGTGATGGTATAAGAATGAATAGTAATATCATTATTTATTGATTAAGATTATTTATATTGCTCTACAATCTACTATTTTAGGTAACCATATAAAATGAACATCAATGTTAATATCCATTTTTAAAATTATAATATTCTACTGTTTGGGTATACAGGCATACCTCATTTTATTGCACTTTGCAGATACTGTGTTTTTTACAAATTGAAGGTTTGTGGCAACCGTTGAGCACATCTATTGGTGCCATTTTTCCAACAGCATTTGCTCACTTTGTGTCTCTCTGTCATATTTGGATTGGTATCCAGAAATCCAAGGGTACCAACCGGAAAAAAAAAAGAAAAATTTAAGCCCTAACAAAAGCCTGCTCTATCTAATAAGGTATCAAGAAAAGTACAGTCTAGCAAGACAGAAAACATTTAAATAATAAATACTGTATACCAGGCAAATCCCACGAAAACACTGTGGCCTCTCCCCTACTAACACCAGCAAAGGGAGCCTAGATTCCATCTTCACTGAGCTGTAATAAGCACCTAATGCTCACCCCTTGTCAGAAAGGTGCCAAAATGTCTGAGTTGGGACCCAGGACTTTCCTCCCTGCTAGGCAGTAACAAGGACTGCACTACAGTGTCAGTGTCAGCCCCATGTCAGGTCCATGTCAGACCACATGAAGAGTTTGTACGTCCACGTGATGCAACAATAACAAGGGACCCTCTTTTATCATTCTGGGGTGTTGTCAGAGAGGTCTAGTGGAAAGTCAGAGCTCTCAACACCACCTACCATTAACAAAGCCACCCCTAACCCTGGTGTTAGTGGAGGCCACCTGGGGAGCAATAATGAGGCACTCCTGTCACTCCCAGCCAGGGAGGTATCCTTAGAGGCCTACAGTGGCACAAGAACTCCCATCCTCACCCAGCAGTAATGAAGAACTCTCTCCACTCCCCCACTCATCTTAGATGTCAATAAAAGCTGAGTAGGGAACCTGGATTTCTATCACACTTGGTAGTAATGAAGCAGCACCCACCTCTTCCCCTCCTGAAGCATTATCAGAAAAAGCATGCTAAAATGGAAGATTTAAATAATATCCAGAGTCTCCTAATACCCCAAGTGTCCAAGTTTCAATCAAAATCGCTCATCATACCAAGGACAATGACGATCTCAAACTAAATGAAAAAAGAAAATCAATAGATGCCAATACCAGAATGACAGAGATGGGAGAGTTATCTGACAAAGATTTTAAAACCGCTGTCATACAAATTTTCAACAAGCAATTACAAACACACTTGAAGCAAATGAAAAAAATAGAGTCTCAGTAGAGAAACAGAAGATATAAAGAAGAACTAAAAAGAAATGTTAGAAATGAAAAATACAACAACCAAAATTAAAAACACAGTAGATAGAATCAACACCAGAAGGAAAGGAGCAAAGGAAAGAATCAGCAAACTGGCAGTTACAACAAAATTACCCAATCTGAATAACAGAGAGAAAATAGACCAAAAATAAATAGAGTTTTAGGGACATGTGAGACTATAACAAAAGATCTGACATTCATGTCATCCCAGAAGGAGAGGAGAAAGAGGACAGAACTGAAAATGTAGTTGAAGAAATAATGGCTGAAAATTCCCCAAATTTGTCAAAAGGTATAAACAGATTCAAGAGACCAGATTAATGTCAAGCAAGATGAACCCAAAGAAATCCACATCAAGACACATCATAGTCAAACTTCCAAAAACTAAAAGAAAAAAGTCTTGAAAGCAGCAAGAGCAAAATGAACCTTAGCTATAAGGGTAAACAATTCAAATAAGAGAGCATTTTTCATCAGAAACTATGGAGACCAGAAGGAAGAGGCATAATACTGTTCAAATGCTGAAAGTAAAGAACTATCATCCCAGAATACTTATATCCAGTGAAAATATGCTTCAGGAATGAAGGAGAAATCAAGACATTCTATGATAAAGGAAAACTAAGAGAATTTGTAACTAGAAGACTTACCCTAAAAGAATGGCTAAAGTACGTTTTCTGAACAGAAAAGAAACAATAAAGGAATTATGGAGGAAATATCATGACTGAGCAAAAATATGAATGAATAAAATGGATTTTCCTTGAGTTTTCTACATCAAAAATTATTACACTGTTGTTCTAAATATATGTAGAAGAAAAATTTAAGATCACTATATTACTAATGGAGGGAGGTTAAAGTAAAAGTGACATAAGATTTCTGTATTTTACTGACACTGGTAAAATATGATACCAGTAGACTGTTATAATTTGTATATACATATGTGTGTAATTATATATATATAATGTTATGTATATATAATTTAGAGTAACCACTAAAAAGGCTATAAAAAGAAATACATGGGGCTTCCCTGGTGGCGCAGTGGTTGAGAATCTGCCTGCCAAGGCAGGGGACACGGGTTCGAGCCCTGGTCTGGGAGGATCCCACATGCCACGGAGCAACTGGGCCCGTGAGCCACAACTGCTGAGCCTGCGCATCTGGAGCCTGTGCTCCGCAACAAGAGAGGCCGCGATAGTGAGGGGCCCGCGCACCGCGATGAAGAGTGGCCCCTGCTCGCCGCAACTAGAGGAAGCCCTCGCACAGAAACGAAGACCCAACATAGCCAAAAATAAATAAATAAATTTATTTTAAAAAAAGAAAGAAATACATGCAAAAACATTATAGATTAACCAAAATGGAATTACAAAATATTTTCAAAAAGGCAGGAAAAACAAAAAACAAAGAAATGGAAAACAAATAGAAAACAAAATGGTTGACTTAAGACCTAACATATGAATATTGCATTAAATGTAAATGTCTAAATACTATAATTAAAAGATAGAGATTGCCACACACACACACAGAGTTATCTCATCCAAAATGTCAATGGTGCCAATATTAAGAGACGCTGAACTAGAGTCTAATTAAAGTCTAGACTCTAGACTTTCAACAAATTCATGTTTTCTACTGCATACACACTGCTGCTTTCCAAGGTAGCTGGTGTTGACAGTACTGAGCCTTTCTGAAGTTCTGCAGCTCCCTTCCCCATGTGACCAAGCAGTTAACAGAGGGAAGAAAGCTGAAATTTGTTAGTTATAATTCATTCACCCCTTTCCATCTTCCAGAATTTTGTTGACAGCTTTTATCTATTATTTCCTCTCCCTTTGTATTTAAGAATCTGTTCCTTTACTGTAGTTTTAATGGGGGAAAAAGAGAGAAAGAGAAAGAAATACATGTGCTCAGCCTTCGTGTTTTATTAGAAAGCCCCACACTTTTTCTTGCAAATGAAATTAAAATCAATTTACCAAATTCTAAAAATTTTTTTTAAATCATATTTTGATTAGCAGCTTGGTAACCTTTATAACCTTGGAGTGGGGAAGACTTTTCTAACAAAGTTTCAAAGTCCAGAATGTGTAAAAGAAAAGGCTGGTGAGTTTGCCTCCTTAAAAATAAAAACTCATGAATGGCACACACAGACACAAAACACCATAAAAAGACTATGTATTAAGAATTTTTTTTAAAGGAGGGGACTGTGTAAAAATTTTAAACTTCCAGGTAGCAACTTTCTGGAAGGCAACTTGGCAATATCTACCAAAATTTTTAAATGCTGTACTAACCAGCCACCTCTACAAACTGATTCTTGAATATACAGTATTCACAGTTCAACATGCTTATATATATATTTATATATATACATGCACATATATATATATATATATATATATATATATATATATATAAACTACCATTATAGAACTGTTCATAATAGAAAAAATCTGGAAGCAACCCAAGTGCCCATCAGTAGATAACAAACGCAATAAATTATGACATATCTACATGATTCAGTATGACAGTCAACCACTAGAAAGAATGAGATAGAACAATATGTGCTGACAGTGAATAGATCTCCAAAATGTATTCGGGGGGAAGAGGGATAGGAAGTAAGGAAAAAAGATGTGTATATATGATCCCCTGTAGATACATTTTAATTATATATTTCATTCTCTACATTTATTTACACATTATACCAACATGTGTTTTCCATATATGTATAATGCCTAAAATGTTTTCTGTTTCTGAAACACCAAAAACTCTGCCTTAGATCGGGGACTTGGACAGATAGGGGAAGCAATCACCAGCAGCAAACTGTATCTTCATTTTTTAACCTTTCTCTGCCATTTGAATTTTATAATCTTGTACTTTTTTTTTAAATGTTAACATGGGTTACTTGAGCTGTGGGATAATTAGCCTTTATTTTCTCTTTTTCACATTCTTCTACTTTTTAAAAAAACTAACGAATATTAAGAGGGAAAAATTAACCATCCACATAACTAACTCTCTTATTCTTTTCATTCTAACTTTCCAAGGTAATCAGTCAGAGCCTCTGTCCTTGTTATATCATTGATATGGCGTTTGACTACATAATTAGTTTACTTCAATGTAATTGCTCATTGTGGCAGCTCAAGATGCCACATCAACTATCTAGAAACAGAGGAATTTGGTGCCTGCTTATTATTAGAGTTTTATGGCTCTCATTGGATTGTCCCGTTCTTTGGGTCCTTAGCATATTACATCTGAAAGTAGAATAACCAGAAGGTACTCTGATTAAATATCATATTTTATGAAGAAATCAAATTTTCAATAAGTATCCATATTCAGTAAGTACCTATATTGAGTTCTCCCAAGATTGTATAATACTTGTAAATGTCTCTATTATCCTATCTTCCTAGAAACCTACAGATATCCAAAAATGATTGAGATTGAACAGGCAGAGGCCCAGCTCTCTGAGTTAGACCTGCTAGCCAGTATGTTCCCCGGTGTGAATGAGCTAATAGTGAATGACCAGCTGGCTTTAGCAGAACTAAAAGATTGTATTGAAAAGAGGACAATGGAAGGACGATCTTCAAAAGTTTACTTTACTATCACTATGAACCTGGACATATCTGAGGAAGCAATGGTAATTCAATTTTACTTTTGGAAGCATGTTTCATGTTTACTTTTGAAACATGTCTCAACTTAAAACAGCACTTACGGCATTTCCCCCCCCCCCTTTTTTTTTTTTTTTAAATCAGGTGATGTTTTCTCTGGCCTGTGTTCTTCCCTTTAAATACCCTGCAGTTCTCCCTGAAATTACTGTCAGGTATGGTACAGAAACTGGCCAACTCTAGAGGTCAAAACTAATCTGAGAATAAAAGCAATTCTCAAGTTTGTTTTCTGTTCCAAGAAAATTGATTTAATTTTTTAATCCCGTATCTTTTCCATCAGATCAGTATTATTAAGTAGATCCCAGCAGGCTCAGCTGAATACAGATCTGACCACATACCTACAAAAGAGTTGTCTCGGAGATGTCTGTATATTGAATGCCACAGAGTGGGTTAGAGAACACGCTTCTGGCTATGTCAGCAAAGACACCACACCTTCCCCTGCTCCAGGAAGTACAGTCCAGCCAGTTGACCTCATTCTCACAAGACTCTGGATCTACAGCCATCACATCTACAACAAATGCAAAAGAAAGAACATTCTAGAGTGGGCAAAGGAGCTTTCCCTATCTGGGTTTAGCATGCCTGGGAAACCTGGTGTTGTTTGTGTGGAAGGCCCACAAAGTGCCTGTGAAGAATTCTGGTCAAGGTTGGCTTTCACGACTTTTGTATGCCTTGTCAATAATTTTAGTACTAAACACGACACTAGAGATGTGGAAATCAGTATGTATGGGCACTCAGTCTAAAACAGCACTCACATATGATCAGCATCACTCCCTTCGCCTGATACAGGGCGCAGAGAAGATGTTCTGTAGATAGATGTTAAATCGAGCCCCTGCCCAAGATGGTGTCTACCGTCCCCTCCATGTCTATGGATCTGATTCTTCCCTCATCTTAGTGATGCTGTAAGTTGTGTGAACCCTGTGAAACAAGGGGGTTTCTAATCTTCTCATTTCTGAGAATTCCCTTTGGGAGGTCGAGATTCAGCAATTTCCACATTTCTAAAATGCTAATACGAGGCAGTGATAATGGCAATAAGTGAGTTTGGGGGTGGGATTATAACCAGAATCATATTTGATTAAAATAAAATCCATGGGAGATAAAAGTAGATTTCTTTACTTCTAGGAAAAGGCACTGAGAAATCTGTATTATAACTTCTATTTTCAGTGCTTTAGAATACACAACACATTTTCAAAATTTCTACTCTGAAAATTTCTTTCAGACTCAGAAAATTAAACTGGAAGAGAATTTTAATTCGCCATCGAGAAGACATTGCTTTTGATGGTACAACTGAGGAAATGGAAAGACAAAGAAAATTTTCAGTTTTTGAAGAAAAAGTATTCAGTGTTAATGGAGCCAGAGGAAACCACATGGACTTTGGTCAACTGTATCAGTTTTTAAATGGCAAAGGTTGTGGGGATGTTTTCCAGATGTTCTTTGGTGTGGAAGGACAATGAGCAGAGGAGTAGTTGAAAGTGTTTTGCTCCTGTTGGTCTTTTGACTTTCTCCCCGACTCTTTCTTGAAAGATTAAGTAATTTCACTTTAGTCCCATTCTAAAATGTTAAGGGGGAAAAAAAGAGGAAAAGTAGTATAGCTGAAATGCATCTGTTAAAAATATTCATGATTGAATGCAGAACTGAGTTTTAAATTATAATCTTAAAATTGTTGATAGACATGTCTTGACATATAAACTACCTATTTTGAAAGAGAAGTTAATTATATTTGAGGACGATAGTGTTGGTGGTCCAACTTGCCACTTATTCCCAATCCCCTTCCCCTTTATCTGCCTCCACTAAGAACCTGGGAAAGCTTAATGCTCACTCTCTCCAGGTTCTCTTGCAGCTGGGGGGGGGACCAGGGAACCTTTGGGAAAACTTTTGCTTCTCTGATTAAAATGATAGATGCAGCTAGGGCACCTCTTCCCTCTCTTTCTGTCCCAAATACCAAAGTGATGGCTGGAGCTGCAGTAGTCCTTTCAACCACGAGGGAAGGAAGGGCCAAGAGAGCCACAGAGATGCCAGTCCTCAAGCTGTTAAACTACTGATCGAACACTAGCTGCTGCCTATCTCTAGACAGCTTATTATGAAATAAAACCAGTTTTATGTATATTTCTGTGCCTGTTACTAGCAGTTAAAAGCGAGTTTGCCAAATAGATTTTTTTCAAAGCATTAGTTTTGCATCTACCCCAGGCATTTGACACAAAGATAAGTGAAATTTTTCTTAAACGGAGTTTTCAGTTCATCTCTATTTTTGTATACTTATGCTCTACCCCTGCTCCTTGGCTCACCTCACAGAAGGCTTTGAAGCACGAGCAGAGCTCAAACTTTTTAATAGGCCTCAGCTATTCATCAAACTGGTAATTTAGAGCATTCATTTTTGGAAAATTGGATTTTGACAAATTTTTCTCTCTGGAAGTGGCCTTCTGTAAATTTATTTTCAGCAAATTGACCTAGAGTCAAATAAACACACTACCTGGATTTTGAGGCCCTCCATAAATCAGTTTCCAAAGTGTTTATTAAATATTTACTAATTGCTAGCACTCAGCTTGGTACTGTGTGTTGGGTATTCCTTGAAAAGTCAGACTTGGGTAGAGGGGTGGGCGTGGGGGGACAATGCATTGTTTATCTTAGTAAAAAGTTGGAGGCAATGTACGTGCCCATCACTAAGTGAATCAGTAAATACATTATGCTACATACTATCCAAGTAAAAATCAAAAGTAATAAAGTAGAACTAACAAGGCAATGTGGATAGATCTTAAATATAAACTCAAATAAGAATCCAAATGGTATTCATAGCACAGTGCCTATATTGGCTGCAAATCTTATGTGCCTCCTCAGATTCCCTCCATGCTGCCCACCTCCCCAGTGCCCTGTCAGTTGCCCTGGAAATGCCAGTCCTTCCTCCGCTGCCACCACACAGCCAGCTGGACCAGCTGGACATTTAGTTTCTGACTCCCTCCGGCCACTTCCAGATTTGGGTGAAATACCCCACAGAGCATGAGACTGACATCCCTAGAGGCCACCAAAGGGGCCAGGTGATGCACATGTTACTTTCAGCAGGACTAAATTGCTATAATTTTTTTAGTCTTTGTACATTATTTTAATAAAAAACACATTGTTATGTGTAAATATATAGATCTCAAGTGTAATATAAAAACATAGACTACAATAATGTAGCACTATAAGTTTTCTTCCCAGACAGACCTGTCAAATTTAGACATTGGACTATTAACACAGTGACCAAGAGAAGTACAGATTTTCCAACCTCATGATTAATAAATTTTTTTGGAGAGTGGATGGAAGTATTAGAAAACAGCAAATTAGATGGTCCTGCCTACATTATATAATGTGAGAGACACAATAAAAGCTGTAAGAAACTATAATTAAATGTTAGAGGCAATATAGCTTTCTTAGACTTTTACCAATGATTATGTACTTCATATATAGACATCCTTAAATGTAAAATTGTTCAGTATGTATCTTTATTCCACAGTGACAGTTTGTCATGTATTAATCTGAAAAATATCTTGAACTGGAATCATCTATAAAGAAATAATGATAAACCCTTAAAAGAAACTCTTAGTCCCAAATCAAATCATGTTTAAAAATTAAAAGATCTATAGAAAGCAAGAGTGGGGGCAGGAAACATTGACTACATGTCCATTTTTATTTGTAAAAGTAATTCCTGTACAAACAATAGTATTATTGAGTCAAGTAAAACAAAACAAAATTTAAACATTCTAAAATTAATCCCACAAGCCCAAATGTTCAGCTTGGAGTAACAAAGTCAAAGCCCGTCCTACCATCTGCACATTAATTTGATAAACTGCATCTGCTGCGGTGCACAACTGATGATTACTTTCGGCACTTGTATAAAAATAACTGTGACACCGTTTTGTTTTTGTTTTTGTTTTTAGAAAGCTGTGTATCAGGGAAGCCCAACATAATGTACCATTCGTGAAATTCCATTAAAGCTACAAGGCAGCCAAGAGTTAAAGGCATATAAGGACAGGTGCACGTACATAACTTGCCAGTCCGCTGCCCCCCGAAACAATGATTACAACTACATAGTACAAACTGGGCCCACAAAAATTCTGCAAAAGGGGGTACAAGGAGCATGTGCTTCCACTTAAGCACAATCTGGCAATCTGATCCCACCGCGTGGAGTAAGGATGGAGGCCTTAATGCCCTTTGCGGACCCCTTCGAGGAACAGGGCCTGGCGAGGGAGGATTCCGGCTCATAATGAAAGGCAGGTGCCCGGCTACCTACGGAAACCGGGGTCCCGAGCGGCTCCCAAGAGCGCTGGGCCTTAACAGGCACCACGGCCGTCTCCTACAACCCCGCACCTCCCCCGTGCAGGACCGCCGCACGTGCAGCTACAGAACGCAGCTGGGAGGGGCCCTAGGACGCTTCACGCATGCGCCCCGCCTTCGTCGGCGCGCCCCAGAAGCACTAACCCGGGAGGGTCGGAGACGTGGTGAGCGCTGGGCAGTTGGGCAGGTAGCGTAACCGCAGGTGGGACAGCTGGACTCGGATCTGGTGAAAGGATTCTGACCCTGGCATGAGTCCTGCGCTTGTCTTTCGGACGGGCTTCCTGCAGCCGTGCCAGTTGCAGCTCTGGTGCTGAGATAACGGTTTTTGTTGGGTGGTGGTGGTTGTTGTTGTTTTTTTTTAATGCTTATCTTTTACTCTCTTGGGATTTCCCGGATGTTGCTAACAGCTGGGATGATTGGAGGAATGATGCTCTCTGGGACCTGGGTGGCACCTTCGAGGATCAGGGTGTCTCCCGATTTTAACCAGGGAATTACTGAAATGGAGGCTTAATTTTTTTGATATTAAAAAAATTTTTATTTGGTTTTAAACGGATACATTTTTTGAAAGAAATTTAAGTAGTTTCAGAGAAGTTTAAATGACATGTGTTCTCAACAATATTGTCTTCCTGAGATAGTTTGAAGTTCTAATTTATGATTCTTTAAATAACACTAAATTTAACCCAAAATGCAATATGATAGGAAAAAGTGATTTTTTTCAGAAAGAAAATTCTTAAGTTTATTGGCCTAAAGTTCTTATTTTACCTGAGTTCTTTTTTAAAAATTTATTTTATTGAAGTATAGTTGATTTACAATGTTGTGTTAACTTCTACTTTACAGCAAAGTGATTCAGTTATACGTATACACACATTCTTGGAAAGAGTAATTTTTGATACACCATCACTTTTGTTCTTAAAATATTTTCAAATTAACTATTTTCAAATAGTTCCTAAATAATAATTTGCTTTGGATGACTGAATATAGGAATTTTGCTCATACAGTATGGAGGCTTAATCCCCCCCCCCCACCGGGGTGTTTGGCATTTTGGATTTTGTAAACTTGTTCTCTTGCTTTTCCCCGCCCCCCAAATATATGTAAATAAGTGTAAGCAATATATTTTTACTAGAAAAGATGACCATTGTAGAAAATGTACACATAACTGTATATAAAACTCACCCATAATCTCCTGCCCAAGAAGACAAATTTTTGTTTTATGTTTTATTTTTTAGTATATTACTTTTGCATATGTGTATATGTTGTCTTCCTTTTTTAAACAAGTCATACTGTACATGCTGCTTTGTATCTGCCTTCTTTAAGTAAACAATAGGTTGTAAACATTTCCATGACATTAAATATTTTAAAGACTGTCTTGTATTCGGTTGTCTGAGTGTACCGTAATTGATTTCAGCAGTTCACTGTTTTGGTCGTGAGATCATAACATTTTTGGTTTGGTTTGGTTTGGTTTAGTTTAGTTTCAAAAACGAAGCTGCTCTGAACATCCATTATTATCTCTTCAAGTTAGATTTCTAGAAGTGGAAATTCACTCAAACTCTGGATTTGTCTTGCCGATTGCACTTGTGAAAGGCTGAGAAATGAAAATTGCAAGACCTCTAAAATTTCCTTTGCCCTAGATTTTTACCAACACTGATTATTATTTTGCCAGTTTAATAGATGGAAAACTCTACATTGGTTTATGTTATTTTCAATTGACTTTTAGTGTGGGCTAATACTTTTTACACGAGTACTGGTCAATTTTATTTCTTCCGTGGTGAATTGCCTGTTTATGCCTTATTTATACCTAAATAAGAAGCCTTAAAATAGTTATTTGTAAGAACTTTTTTTAACAGTAAGCATATTAACACCTAGTTAATGTTGCAGATGTTTCCCAAGTTTGTCTATTTGTTTTTTCTGACATAGAAAAAAAAAAAAAAACACTTTCAAGTTAATGTTACTTAAATGTATCAATCATTTTCTTTATGGTTTTCTGTCTTTGGAGCATTGACTGGGAATGCTTTCCCTACTCCAGGATAATTTAAAAATATGTCTATATAACCTTATAACTTTTTTTTGTTTTAAAAAATCTTATTGTGAAGTAGATATGTAACATTCATACTATTTATCTTACTATGAATATTTACCTTATACAAAAAGGTAAAAAGAAGTAAAAAATGAATAGTCATAATCTTACCAACTAGTTTAAGAAAACTTTACCGACAAGTAAAACTTTACCACTCTACTACACGAGTGTGGTTGAAATCCTCTTGTGTACTTCTGCTGATTACAATTCTGTTCCTTGGCAGTATTAACTCCACCCTAAAGTATTTATCATTCCCATATATTTCTTTTTTTTTAAATTTATTTATTTATTTAATTTTTGGCTGCGTTGGGTCTTCGTTGCAGTGCACGGGCTTCTCATTGTGGTGGCTTCTTTTGTTGCAGAGCACAGGCTCTAGGCACGTGGGCTTCAGTAGTTGTGGCACACAGACTCAGTAATTGTGGCTCGCGGGCTCTAGATCGCAGGCTCAGTAGTCGTGGCACACGGGCTTAGCTGCTCCGCGGCATATGGGATCTTCCTGGACCAGGGCTCGAACCCATGTCCCCTGCATTGGCAGGCGGATTCTTAACTGCTATGCCACCAGGGAAGTCCCCCCATATATTTCTTTGTACTTTAATGACGTGTGTGTGTATCCCCGTGCCACATCTTATGGCTTCATTTTTAACATTCAGTCATCAATTCATTTTAGAGTGCTGCATGAAGTAGGTACTAAAGTTATTTTCTCAAAAGGCAAGCAGTTGTTCCAATGATATTTGCTGGATAATCCATATTCTTCAGACATTTGAGATGCCACTTTTATCAGAGCCTGAATGTGGGTTCTGGATTTGCCATTCTATTTTAGCTTATTCCTAACAACACTATTAGGATTGTTACGGCAATATTTTGAGCTTTGAAGTTTAGAAGGACAAATCATTGTTATGCCTGCTTTTCAAAATATCTTTAGCTATTCTTTCATGTTATTCTTTCAGGTGAGCTTTTGAGATAGTTTTGTGATATCTGAAAACAAAATCTTACTGAGAATTCTTTTGGGAGTACATGGGTTACAGACTTAACTTTCAAGATTTGACATCTCAGCTATTGTAATTTCCCATCCTCTCTCTAGTTATAACTCTTTTAAGTTTTTGTAGCTTTTTTCCTCTATGTACTGCACCTATATATTAATTTTTATGTATTTTGGATTTTATAATTATCTTTAATTAGGTCTTTTATTTTAGAACTTGTTTATTATTTTATAACATCAAAATTGATGTTACAATCTGATAGGACAGATTTCTCTCTTCATTGTTTACCAAAAATATCCTTTTGATTCTCCTTTTATTCTTCCAGATAAACTTTTAAATCATGTGTCCAAAGTTCATTAAGACTTTGGTTTACATTAGAGTTATGGATATTTTGATTAGAATTGACATAATATTACCACTTTGGTAGGCACTGTTTAGAGTACTCTGGTTTAAGAGGGACTCATCTTCAAAAGAGACAACCACTGGGAACTGTTACGTAACGGAGACTATTTTCGAATGCCCAAACCAATTATAAAATGGCATTCTAGGAAAATCAAACAGAGACCTGCGTGGTTTGGAATAGTTTGAGGGTTTACATCAAGCGATATGGATCCTTGTTATGAAATGTGGGCAGTGTCAAGGAAATAGAAAGAAATGAAATCATGAGATATTTTGAAGTAAGAATAGTAAACGAGGGCATGGATAATCACACTGGTCCTTTCCCTCAAGTTGTTTTTCCCTGATAAAAGTCCCTGCACAGAAGTCAGTCCAGTTTCTTGACTGGCCTTTCCAAAGGCCATGCTAATTCCTTAGTTCACTAACTCTGCCCCTCTCTAGTCCTGTTTAGAGTGTCCTTCCCTAGGTTCTGCTCTTCCTAATTTTGTCCAAGCTTTGGGCTGAAGTTGTCATCCAGGAAGTCTTTCTGACTATTCCAGCACGTTACTCTCCCCCTCCTGTAGCATTTTTGATATGTGACACCCAAATTATCAGTGAATTGCCTGATATCTAGTACTATTTCTTATGGTAAGCTGTTTTCCAGCTATACTGTATAACTGTATACTGTATACTGTATACTGTATACTGTATACTGTATACTGTATAACTCTTAAGAGGACACTATGATTTGTGCAACTGATAATGTAAGGTATTTTATACAAACAACTTGATTAAATATTTATTTTTATTTAAAATTACATAATTAATACATGAATATATTCTCCTTGTATAAAATAAAATCTTACAGCGAAGGCTTAATTTCCTTTGACTGTAACTCTTAACCCTAATCTCTTTTCTTGCCACCTCTTTCCCCTAAGGATTAACTTCAATTATCAGATTGGTATGATAATTGCATACCAATTGCAGCCTTTTTTTCTGTGTATTTACATAATATATATGTATCCATATAATATTGTTTTATAAATTTTTTAGACACAAATGGTATTATGCTGTACATATTACTCTATTTGCTTTTAAGAATGTCTTAGAATTCTTCCCATGTATGTACAGATAAACCTCACTTAACTGCTGCCTAATAGTCCATAGAATAGATATAATTTACTTAGCCATTCCCCCAATGGATAGACACTACGTTGTTTTCAGTTATCTTGCTATTATAGTGTTTTAGTGAACATCCTGCAGCATGTCTCTGTATGCATTTTTAAATCAGGGTCCAGTCAGGAAAACAGAAACTTCACTACTTATTTAAAGAGAAAAAAATTTAACATGGGAGATTGATTAAAAACGAGTATAAAAGCAAAAAGAGAATCCTGAGGTAACACAGAGGTGATTACTGCACAGCAGCTACTATCACTAGGGCTAGAAAAGGAAGGAAGGAAAGAAGAGGTTGGGGTAATCCGAATTTAGAAGTTTGGAGGAGGGCCTGGAAAAGCTGGGGCTCAGTTCAAGCCTATGAAGAGAGGGTGGTTCCTGGCTGGAGCTGCTCTCTGGAGCTCAAAGAAGGTACTCCGTGATGCTGGGGCTCTGACTTCTGAGAAGGGGGCATCACAGGCCATCTTAAGAGCTCAAAGGAGGAGGCCCATGGAGCTAGGACTCATACCGCGGAGGGGAAAGGTCCTGCCTGGCTGCTGCTGGTACCCCTGAGGTGTGCAATGAGGTTGACTCTGATTGTCGAAAAAAAAGATGGAGACGGAAAACAACTGCTGCCTAAACCAATTGCTGCTACCAGGGCAAAGCGCTGCTGCTGAGATGATGGTAACAGTATGGAGCAAGTCCCTTCTTCCTCTTCTCTTTCCGTCTCCTTCTAGTCCATTGTCCCCCGCCCCCCGTTGAAGGAACCTAACAGGAAGCCAGTTGACTAAAGGAGAAATAGTCTGCAGAGCCTCCGTATCATGGAGTTGACTATAATAGGGTGAGTATGTGGGCATGAGAGATAATAACCAGCAACATGTGCTTATGTTTCTCTACTGTGACTCTGAGGAGCAAAATCACTAACTAGAAAACCTGTAAATTTCAAATTTTAAGAGAGACTACCACACTACCCTCTTTTCTAAAAGCTGCACATAACACTTTTGATATGGGGGGGAAAAAAACGCGGGGGGGGGCGGATTTAGAGAATATTGCCTAGAGCACTACTTTGCAAATTTTAACAAAACCTGGGAACATTGTTAAAAATGCAAAATCTGATTTAATAGTCCCAAAGTGGGCCTGACAGTCTGCATTTCTAAGGAACACCCAGGTGATAGTGATAATTGCTTTTTTTTGTGGGGGGGGGCTGCGTTGGGTTTTAGTTGCGGCATGCAGGATCTTCCTTGAGGCGTGCGGGATCTTTTCGTTGCGGCACGCGGGCTCCTCTCCAGTTGTGGCCTGCGGGTTTTCTCTCTCTAGTTGTGGCTCGCCAGCTCCAGGGCGCGTGGGCTCTGTGCTTTGTGGCACGCTGGCTCTCTCGTTGAGCTGAGCGAGCTCAGTAGTGTGGCACGAGGGCTTGGCTGCCCCTCTGGCATGTGGGAATCTTAGTTCCCCGATCAGGGATGGAACCCTCGCCCTGTGCACTGGAAGGCGGATTCTTTACCATTGGACCACCAGGGAAGTCCCGATAATTGCATTTTAAAAGGTCTAACATTGTCCCATCTTCCTTCAGCCACTACTGTGTCAATCCATTGCTACCCTTGTATGAAAATACCTCCCTTATGGCCCATGCCGGTCTCCTACCCGCTAAGCAGGGAACAAATCTTCGCTGCAGGAAAGCGAAGAAGCAGGGTTTGGCGCTATTGGTCCAATGCTTGGCTTCCTATTGGGCAGGGGTTACGTCACTCAGATGGGCGTGGCCACAAGTGTGACATATCCCGCCACGGATGGCCAGGGACGCGGCAGGAGGCGGGAGCGGAAGTGGGGCGGCATGTGGGCGGGGTGGGTGACGGAAGGGGAGGGCCAGGGGAAGGCGTTCCTGTGGGCCCTTTTCCGGTGCAAGGGGTCGGAAGTTGTGGCTCGGCCGTGTTAACTCGGGGGCTGCGGGGTGAGAGTGCCGCTGAGACCGCGACCATGGGCGGGAAGAACAAGCAGAGGACCAAGGGGAACCTGAGGGTGAGTGTGGGGTGGCCCAGCCAACCTAGGAGTCCTCGCCTCGCAGTGGCTGGCTCCGCCCGGCGCAGGGCCGGAGGATGTGTGGAGCGCGGCTGTGGGGAGGCGTGTGTTTGCGTGTCGAGTGTGACCTCTCTGTTGTGTGTGCGTCCCCGCGGGCGGGGTGGGTTATCTCTGAGCAGACTGGGGAGTCGTGAGAGAAAAGATGTTCCGTGCCAGAGCTGTCCCCACCCGAGCATATTCCCCCCCCCAACATTTTCATTAAGAATTGGTTCCGTGTCAGCTTCAAGAGGAAGGTTACCTGGCCAGGGTGGCAGGGGTGAACAAGGGAATTGGGTGGGAAGCAGTTAAGGTGAGCCTGGTGTGCACGGTATCTCGCATCATGTCGCTTCTTCGCTCAGAAACCTGCTGTGGCTCCCCACATCCCTCGGGGTAAAGGCTAAAGCCATTACGACGATACATACACGGTGCATGGTCTGCTGCGGCCCCTTTCCATCTCCGACCCCATCTTCAACTCCCTCCGCCTCGCTCACTCCATCTGGCCACGCTTATCTCTTCACCGAACCTTGACCTTGCCTGGCAGGCTCCCCGACGCTCTTTTGTTAGGTGCCTCCAAATTTTGCCCGAGATATCTCAATGAGGTCTCCGGTCACCCTATTTTAAGTTGTAGCCCTCCCCCCCCCGCTCCCTTTTCTCCTTTCCTGCTTTATTTTATTCCATTGCATTTATGACTTTTAACATATTAGTTGACTGTCCCGCTTCATTTACTGTCTTGCTTCACTAGGATATTAGTATAGGATATAAGTATCATGAAGGCAGGCGTTTTTATCTGCTGCTGTTATCCTTGGAGCCTAGAACAAAGATTAGCATATAGTAGAAGTTCACTAAATACTTGTTTAAACCCCAGAGTGGGCTAAACCTACAGGATTGGGGATGCCATAATGATATTTTTTATAGTACTAGGTTTATTATGGCACAGTCTAATTTTATGAGGATGCTTTTTTCCTGTTTCTGAAACAGTTCTCGTGATTCCAGTACCACATTTTCTTAGATCTGTCACTTAATCAGTTTTGGAGGTTAATAATAGTAACAGTGATAATAGTAACTTACCTTGTGTTAGTACTCTCCTAAATGCTTTACTTGCATCCTCATTTAATTTTATTTTTTTATTTAAAAAATTTTCTCAATGTTTACTTTTGAAATATTCCAAATATTAGGAAAAGTTGCAAGAATATTAGAGCAACAACTCATAAATTCTTTACCTAGAATTACCAATTGTTAATCTTTGGTCACTTTTGCTTTCTCTTTCTAAATATATGTATTTTGCTGAACCGTGTGAGAATTAGTTGCAGAAATCATGACCCTTAACTCCTAAATACTTCAGCATGTATATTCTAAAAACAGCGCCATTCTGCACAACCATGAGCAATTATAACATGCAGAAAATTTAACTTCAGTATAATACTATTATCTAATAATATACATTATCATATTCAGATTTCTATAGTCATCTCAATATTGTTCTCTATGAGTTTTATTTAGATATAGCATTTAAAAAATTTTTTTAATTTATTTTTGGCTCTTGGTGCACGTGGGCTTTCTCTAGTTGCAGTGAGCAGGGGCTACACTTCGTTGCGGTTCACAGGCTTCTCATTGCAGTGGCTTTTGTTGCAGAGCACGGGCTCTAGGCGTGCGGGCTTCAGGAGTTGAGGCACGTGGGCTCAGTAGTTGTGGCTTGTGGGTTCTAGAGCGCAGGCTCAGTAGTTGTGGCGCATGGGCTTAGTTGCTCTGCGGTATGTGGGATCTTCCCGGACCAGGGCTGGAACCCATGTCCCCTGCATTGGCAGGCGGATTCTTAACTTCTGAGCCACCAGGGAAGTCCCTAGATATAGCATTTTTTAAAACATCCAAGATCCATGAAAGGATCACTCATTCCATTTAGCTATCATTTAGATCTAGGCAGTTTCCTAGTGCCTTTTTTTGGAGGAAGATTCTTTTATGACGTGGACAATTTGGAAGAGTCTAGGCGATTGATTTGCTTAACTTGGATTTGTCTAATTGTTCCTTATAATTATATTCAAGTTAAACAGTTTTTGACAGAAATGCTTCATAGATGATGTGTATTTCTCAGTGCCTCTCACACCACAGGGACACATAATGCCTGTTTTTCCTGTTATTGGTGGTATATGTTTAATCACTTGATTAAGGTGATGTCCATTGTATAAGTGTCTCTTTTTATTGGCTATTAACAAATAATATGTGGAGTAGTAATTTAGGAATAACCTGTTCTCTCATAGACTTTCACTTAATGGTTTTTAGCATCCTTTGATAATTCTTGCTGGAATCAATTATTATTATGGTGGTTTGAATACTTATGTTTAATCTTGACTACACCTAAGTAATGATTTAGTGACTGTTGTCTCATTTTAAAGATGATGATTCTGAAGCTTTGAGAACTAAGTTGCCTAAATTCATGTAGTCAGGAAGTTGTGGAGTTGGGATTTGAACTTCAGAGTGGCAGTCATTCATTCAACAGAAGACTTTGAATACTGAATGCCATGTATTCAGAGATGATAGAGAAATTTTCTGTTCTTGAACTATTAGTTTGATGATAGACAGATAAGTAAGCAAATAATTGTAATATATTAAAGAATTATGGTACAGGTATCAGTAGAAGCAAAGTGGGAGAACAGCAAAGAACGGTGATTGACCTGAGAGGCAAATGTTGAAAACATGAATGTGTTTTCAGGGATAAGTGGGAGTTTGTCAGGGAGAGAAAGGATTACACAAAGACCAAATTGTGGATAACTAATAAGAACCTGCTGTATAGCACAAGGAACTCTGCTCAAATACTCTGTAATGGCCTGTATGGGAAAAGAATCTTAAAAAAAAAAAGTGGATATATGTATATGTATAATTGATTCACTTCGCTGTACTGCTGAGACTAACACAACATTGTAAATCAGCTATACTCCAATAAAAATTTTTAAAAAAAGAAGCATGTTTGCTGTTTGAAAAAAATGAATAAAAAGACCAGATTGTGAAAAGGCATGACATTTTCGGGGAACTTTGTATTGAGTTTGGAACTAGAACATAAGTGGTGGGAACAAAAGGGAGCAGGGAGGAGGAAGTGGGACAAGGGAAGAAAAAAGTGTTAGAAAGATGACTGGAGAGGTCGAGGCCAGATGGTGAAAGATCCCGAAAGCTTCCTGAATTTGGTCTTTAAACTGTAGACTCAGGATTGCCACCTCAAATATTATACCTCTAGAAGCCAGGCACAAAAGAATGAAGTAGGTGTAGTATAAGAAAATTAACTGCCAGAAATAGTATCGAGGTTCTTAATTTTTGAACTGTGGGTATGAGCATCTAACATACAGTGGAGAAAGTAACAAGAAACAGTAACTACATTTTAAGTTCAAAGTAGACATTGAAAAAAGATACAATTAGTTGAAAATAATTTGTTTCTGTGAAACTGGACATCTGATACCTTTTCTGCACCTAGTTATCACTGTCAGCTCTGGTCTTCAGGTCAGTTCAGAATTCAGCCTTGACTCCTTTAGCTTTTAGCTTTTTATACTATTTCATTATTCTGTTTCATAATAAAACTGTTCACACATGAGATTATAGGTAAAATTCCAATGTCTTAATGTCATCATAGTTTTCAGAATTATAATTCACTAACTTCCTTTGTAGCTCTTTATTCATGTATCAGTATTGAGAAAGGTGAACTGAATAATTTTAGTTCATTTTAATAAAGTTTTAAAATAGAGAACCTTTTTTGAAATTAGGCCAAGTGCTACTGTTTTGAAAAAATATCTAGTCCATCATTTTCATTTCTGGTCACTCATTTCAGTTTAGAAAGTAGTACAGATTATTATTCCTTGATAAATGATTTTCCCAAACACAGTTTTGCTAGGTATGAACAAACTGAATCACACATTTGGATTTGGATTTTCAGACATTCTTACGGAGGAATAAGAAATAGATGAGTTTAGATGGGTTGTGATGTCATCCTGGACATTGAACTGAGGCATTTTCCTATTAGATGACAATGAATACATTAATTTCTTTGAACAGTTCAAATATTTTCTTTCTTTGTCACAAAGAATCCTTTAATTTTTAGTACTGGAAGCTACTATATTGTGTATCAAACAAGCCACTGACTGTGTTTCAGAACAAAGGAGTGTATCTTATATCCTGATCATTGTATTGATTTTTATGTACATACTAATGTAATTTGTAACCATTTTAGCCTAAAGAGATTTGGTTAGGCTTTGGGTATGTGGAAATGAGTATGTCTGCCCACAAGGAACTCCTGGTCTAGAAGTTGCTATCATTAGACTTGTCCTAGGGTAGTTGCTTAATAAATATTTGTTGAATGAGTGGGTGAATGAAAAGATATATATTTATGAGTTAATTTTGCATCACTACACAGTATACATATGTGTGTGTACATACTATTTATACAAAAGTTGGAAATAAAAAATTTAATACAACAGTACTTATTCTTACCATATGTGATGCGTTCTGATTTTTAAAATTTTGTTCTATTTCTTTAAAATGTTGTCATGGCCCATTAAGTTGATATCATGAGTCTCTAATGGCTTGTAATCACAACTTTAAAAACATGGTTCTGATGTTTAGGAAACCAGGAAATAGCTCCTAGGATCATTATTGTTAAGTTCTTGGTGACAAAATATTTATCTTTGGGGAACATTGCAATAGATGCATAAGCTAGGGGGAAAAAGTCCTCAAATAGAAGTTTGCTTCATTGTGGGAATTGTCAAGTAAGTACTCCAAAGAACTCAAAGTTAAATTTTGAACTCTTCCTTGACTCTGACTTTTTTTCTACCTACTTTCTTACCAGCCTTCAAACAGTGGCCGAGCTGCAGAACTCCTTGCCAAGGAACAGGGAACAGTGCCTGGATTTATTGGTTTTGGAACATTTCACAGTGACCTAGGCTATGTTCCTGCTATTCAGGGAGCTGAAGAAATAGACAGTCTTGTGGATTCTGATTTCCGAATGGTGCTGCGGAAACTTTCAAAGAAAGATGTCACAACAAAACTAAAAGCAAGTTTTATTGTTTTCATTAAAATGGTCAAGAAAATCTTTTTGTTAAAATGTCATTGGCATTTTTTATGTAAAGAAGAATGAAGAATCATCACTAATAAGTACTTTTACAATTGTACTTTTTTCTGACACAGACTTTAGTTTATACTTATCTTCTAGGTTATAAGTTAGTTCTTCTGCACTTCTTAGAATCACTTTGGAATTCTGCCTTTACATTTTTCCCTATTAAGTAATGTAATTTTGACTCTCTAATTTTAAATGGTTTTTTTTTTGTTTGTGTACGTTTTATATATTTTTTAAAACAACTGAAAAGTTTCTACCATAGTAACCTATAAAGGAACTCTTCAGATTAGTCCCATATGGCACAAACAGGGATGGTGTATTCTCACGTTACATAAAATAGACTAAGCTTCTAGAACAGCATAAATATAATCAACAGCCAGTATTATGGCTGTTGATCCTTAACAATTTTAATAATTTATTTTAGGCTATGCAGGAATTTGGAACCATGTGTACAGAGAGAGACACGGAAATTGTGAAAGGAGTTCTTCCATATTGGCCAAGAATTTTCTGCAAAATTTCACTTGTGAGTATTAAGACTTGACTAGTTTATTTCTGTTGTGGTTTTTTTGTTTTGTTTTTTGTGTTTTTTGTTTTTGTTTCTGGTTGAAGTTGTGGGGACTATCAAATTTATATGATTCATTTTTGGTGAGGGTTGTGGAATGTTATGTTAATATTATTATGCAGATTGGATCATGTTGGGTTGTAAAAAGGAGTCTGTTAGGTCCTTACTATAGAATTACCTAGATACTTTTAAGTCATAGTAAATTTTGACAATGTAATTTCTTTGTATACTTGCTGCAGAAGAATGAGAATGAATTGCTTATTTATTCCAGGCTTAGCCTTGACTCTATCTTGAATACAGTCATTTTTATCTCGTGGGGAAAAGGAAAAATTAATCAGTTTTTTAATATAATTATTGATTTTAGTTTAGGTTTGTGCATAGGTGAATTCTTATTAATGGGTCCTCATCGCATACCCAGAAATGTCAGTATTTATTTTTATGGGTTAGAGCTGTTTTAAACCATATTATATTTTCAATAGGATCATGACCGCCGGGTTCGAGAAGCCACACAGCAAGCTTTTGAAAAGCTTATCCTTAAAGTTAAGAAACATTTGGCTCCTTACTTAAAAAGTTTAATGGGCTATTGGCTAATGGCTCAGTGTGATACTTACACACCAGCTGCATCTGCAGCAAAAGATGCCTTTGAAGCAGCTTTCCCTCCAAGCAAGCAACCTGAAGCCATAGCATTTTGTAAGGATGAAATTACAAGTGTAAGTCCTTGGAACCATTCTGTATCTATTTTTTAAAGTATTTAAGGGATATAAGGCGTATTACAAAGGCAGCTCTTTTACCTAGCATTGTGAGGATATGAGAAGTGAAATATTTTCAATGGAAGATTGCGTTTTTTAAACGGTGTTTATCAAAGTTGACCATTTTGGCTTTTTAAACATAATTAACTTTTTGGATTGCATCTTTCTAAATGACTTAAGTTTTCCCTGTTTATTTTAATGTCTTAATTTACCGTATCTAAAAAAGTTTAGATATGTGCTTTGTAATATATAATCTAAAAAAAGAATACATCTAAAAATCAAATCTAAACTTTTTTTCCCCATATTTCCAAATCAATACATGTATACAAATCTGTTTCATCCTGGTATTCCTTTGTGTATATAGATATACAACAGTTTATTTAACTTCTTTCATTTTAATATACATTTGGGATTTTTCCCCAGTTTTTTTTTAAAGAATAGGTTTATTTATTTATTATTTTTTTAAATATTTACCCGGTTTTTTATGATAACAAACAATGTGCCTCAGTGAACATTCTTGAATAGATTTCTTCATACCCTGTAGGAGTGGGAGTTACCAGAACTTCTAGTAACTATATGTTGGGTCACAGGGTTTAAATTTTTTATAGATATGGATAAACTGCCCTTCAAAGGGCCATACAAATTTGTACTCCCATTAACAGATATACATTTCTCCAACACTTGGCCAACAGTTTTGCCAGACTGATATCAGCCATAACTTTTGTGGCTTTTAGTTTGTACACAATACTGTCCTTCCTCATTTTTTCTCTCCTTATTTGCTATTCCTGATATGTGGACTGGAAAAAACTAGACGCCAATTTGTTAGTATTATACCAAGAAATAAAAATAGGTAGGCTGTGAGTCCATTGAGGAGAAGTAAAGATTTAAAAAAAAAAAGATGATGCTTGCATTTATTTCCTCATTTAGTACTCTTACATTTCCATAGCACCCTATGTATAATCCTACTTAAACACCTTCCCTCCTCCTCCCTCGTTTTCTCCCTGCTTCCCTCCTTTCAGTTAGTCGACCTTTCTGTGGCTTCCCATTATACTTACAAGTCCAGATTTCTTATCTTGGCCTACAGGGCTCTGCATGATGTGGTCCCTTCTTACCTATCTGATCTCTTCACCCAACATCTCTCTACACACACACACAGACACACACACACACACACACATACACACACGCACACACGCATTCTAGTTCCCCCTTTAAGTTCTTGGTTCTTACATTCTTTATTTTTCTGTTGTACCAGAGTTGTTTTTCTAGGGTGATGGTTTGTAGTTGTGTGGTGTTTTTTGGCCGCACTGCGCGGCTTGTAGGATCTTAGTTCCCGGACCAGGGATTGAACCGGGGCCCCAGCCTTGAAAGCGCTGAGTCCGAACCACTGGACTGCCATGGAATTCCCTAGGGTTTGTAGGTTTAATCATACTCTCAAAGGGAGTTCTCTATCCCAACTGTAAATTAAATATCATTGGTTTCTTTAAAATATCAAGTGATGAATGTTATGAGTGAAGTATCATGAGTTTGGACACTTAAGAGTTTTAGAAAATGGATTTTGAGATAATTAATTTGGCTATTCATAGTTTTGTTTATTTGGTTGGTTTTTTGTTCTTGGTTTTATTATGGATGGGTAACTGATCATTAGATATGTGGATTATTTCCTCCATTATTTTACCTTTAGTTGGCTGTGTCACAGATATACAGATATTGGGTTTGAACGTTCCTAAGTTCAAAACACATTTATTAGAGAGGAGTTAGGCAAATGAGATCAAAATGTCACAGTGTCTGTAAGAGAACCATGGGCTCTGGGTCATGCCACTGGGTTCTGGTCCACTCTGCCATTAGCTGGGGTGGTTGACCGTGGGCACGTTTCTGTGCTTCCATTCCCTCAGCTGTTAAAGTAGGAATTAACTTGTACTTCATCAAGTTGTTTTGAGGATTTAGTTAATGCACGGAATGTGCTCAAAGCAATACATGGTGAGTGGAAAAACTCAGTAAATGTTGGTTATTATTATTGCTGATAAAATTGATACTGGAACAGTGGACTTGCTAGTACTGTACCCCAGAAGTAAGCAGACTTACTCAGTATTTCAAGTGGAACCTTAAACCTTCCTCCATGATGGAGCAGAGCACAATGTGTGTTCTATGTGAGCAGGGAGGTGCTCAAAAAAGAGGGGCGAGGAAAGCAGAGCCTAATTCACTCCCAAACTTACTAATCAGACGTCCCATTCACTTCACTGCTGTGTGCAAGAGGAATGGAGAAGCAAGGGGCCAGGAGTATTTAAGGGAAAATTCCTCTCAGTGGAAACTGGAGGTGTTTGGAAGAAGTACCTTATTCTTCTTTACCCCAGCAGGTGCCAACCTTGGGGATTGATAGGGGGAAAAAATTGGTAAAATTCAAACCTTTTAGTTTTGCTACTTAATTTTGCTACTTTTGTGAGAAAGGGGATAAAAACTTTTAGATAAGATGAAGTTTATGTTCTGTCTCTTCACCACTGACAATTCAATAAAATCTCAAGGCTGTGGCATTTTTCTCCCCTCTATAGGTGCTGCAGGATCATCTTATAAAAGAAACACCTGATACACTCAGTGACCCACAGTAAGTTGTATTGTTTCTGTGTAACTCAGATTAAGTGAAACTATGTTTCACTCATAGGTAATAAGATGGTAATTTCAATGTGACATTTTTAAAAAAAGGGATGCTAAATGTAGAGGTGAAAATACTTAATATAGTGCTATTTGCCAGGTGCTGTTTTAAGTGCTTTTACCTGCAAGTTGTCCCGCTATTTAACTTGAATTATCTGGGAGTGCACGATTTGGTTCTTTTACAAAGAGATGTTTTTAGGTTTTTTCCAGATTTGCCTTTTGACAGTCATAGCAGGAACAATTTTAAGGTCTGGATGAAAATAGTTGAACTCTGAATAGTTCTATTGAAAGAATAGAAAGATGTTCCATTTACTTTTTACTCTTGTGTTCTAATCAAACTATTAAGAGTCTGTAAGGGAAAGTACTCTTAGATGCAGTGTTATTTATTCTCTAATCATCCAATTAACTGCTACTGAGAGCAGTGTACATGCACACTTATGAATGAAGCCACAACTCTTCATTTACTTTCACCTTGTATTATTCGAATAATATGTGATTAAAATTCTATATTGGCACTTTGCGGGGGTTTGGCACAGGGAGAATGAATATAGAGATAAAGCAACTTTGGTAGATATTCAATGACAAAACATTTAAAATAGAAGTGCTGAATATGTATTTTGTCTTATTCTCAATCCTTATATGTATTTATTTTCTTTTTACATCAAGAACTGTTCCAGAGGAAGAGAGAGAAGCTAAATTCTATCGGGTTGTAACTTGTTCCTTATTGGCATTGAAAAAATTGCTTTGCCTCCTACCTGATAATGAGCTTGATTCTCTGGAGGAGAAATTTAAGTCTCTTTTATCACAGAATAAGTTTTGGAAGTATGGAAAACACAGTATACCTCAGGTATCTTAATATTTTTTATTTTAAGACATTTCTCTGATTCCGTTTTCTCCCCTGATCTTGTTATTTTTTATTTAGGCTTCATGTTTATTGTTTATGTTTAAAATTCTGCAAACACATTTTTGTGGTGGGACTGAATTACCTCTCTTACTAGAATGTTCTTGTATTTTCATTTTTTAATTTAGTTGTTTGGACCTCAGATTCAGAGTTGAATCATCATCTTTCTCTGTTCATGGCACCTTAAAACTGCTAGGTGTGTACAAGTCTCTTCCTTTTTTTGATGTATTTATTTCTTCCCTTTTGTCTGTCTGTCTCTGTTTTCCACCTCCACCAGCTGCCCATCCTAAGTGTGATTAATGTATGTGCTTTCGTCTGTGCAGTCGATTCTCATTATTTACTGTGATTTTATTCTGTGAAGTCCACGAACACTGAATTAGTGAATACTGAAGCATTGCTCTTAGGGGAAATGCAAGATTAGGCTCCTGTTAGTCTCTTGTCACGACATTTTTGACAGTTGGTCAGTACATAACCTTGTTTTATGTGTGTCTGTTTAAAGACACCTTATTTAATGTATATTGTTGATTTACTAACTTTGAATTCCCACACAACAGCACTAGACATCATGCCTGAATGAAGTTTATCTAATTTTCTCTGTTAGGCATGTCACAGCCTTTTTGCATGTGTTTTTAATTCACATAAATGATACTGATGATACTGTGTTATATTTTATCCCATTTATTGCTTTTTACTTAGTAGGTTTTTTTTAATACATGTACTTTTTGTTTGTTTGTTTAAAAAAAAAATTTATTTATTTATTTATTTATTTAGGCTGCACCGGGTCTTAGTTGTGGCATGTGGGATCTTTTTTTTTTTTTTTTTAATTAATTAATTAATTAATTATTTTTTGGCTCTGTTGGGTTTTCTTTGCTGCGCGTTGGCTTTCTCTAGTTGTGGCGAGTGGGGGCTACTCTTCCTTGTGCTGTAGGTGCGAGAGCTTCAGTAGTTGCGGCACGTGGGCTCAGTAGTTGTGGCTCGCGGGCTCTAGAGCACAGGCTCAGTAGTTATGGCGCACGGGCTTAGTTGCTCTGCAGCATGTGGGATCTTCCTGGGCGAGGGCTCGAACCCGTGTCGCCTGCATTGGCAGGCGGTTTCTTAACCACTGCACTACCAGGGAAGTCCCAAGCTCACAGGATCTTTTAGTTGCGGCATGCGAGCTCTTAGTTGCGGCATGCGAGCTCTTAGTTGCGGCATGCATGCAGGATCTAGTTCCCCGACCAGGGATCAAACCCAGGCCCCCTGCATTGGGAGCATGGAGTCTTACCCACTGGACCACCAGGGAAGTCCCAGTAGTTTTTTAAAAAGTACAAAGATATTTAAATCCATCACATTCCTGTATGTATATCTGGCCCATGGCTTCTAACTGATGTATAGTACTCAGAAGTTTGCATTCATTCCATTTTACCTGTTCATTCCCCCAGTGATAGACACCCTGATTGCCTTCGACTCCCTGCTCTCACAAATAAAGCAGCAGTGAGCATCTTTCATGTATCCCCAGATCTGTGAGAATTTATTTTCCTGAAATTCTCTTAATTTCTGAATTGCTGAGTCAAAGAGTATAGGCATACTTAATTTTCTGAAGTAGTGCCAGATTGCTTACCTGATTGGCTGCATTAGTCTAGGCTCAACTATCAATACGTGATGACTACTATATATCCTTATACTGTAGCCAGGACTGGGCATCATTCAACTTCCTGTTTTTCAGTAGTCTAATTAGGAGTTCAAATGATACCTCTCTTTAATTTTAATTACTCTGCTTACTAGTGACTTTTAACATCTCTTCATAAGCTTTTTAGATTTTTATGTTTCCTCTGTAAACTACTTATTCATATCTTTCACCCCTTTTTTTCTATTGGAGTTCTCTTTTTCTTATTTTACTGGAGTTCCTTGTATATTTTAAATATTAGTCCTTTTGTCATTTTTAGGCGTTGTAAATAATCTCCCATTCTGTCACCTTTCATGTGTCCTCTTTTATAAAGAAATCTTAATTTTGATGTAATCAAAACCACTGATATTGCCTTAGGAAGGCCTTTCTCACTTTTAAGCCATAAAAATATTGTTATATTTAATAGTTATATCTTTTTAAACAGCTATATCCTTTTTTAATAGTTATATCTTTCTTAACAGATATCTTTTAATCTCTTTAGTTTTATCTTTCATATGAAGTTTTTAATCCATCAATAACCCACCTTTTTATGCGGTGTTAAGTGGAGATCTAGTTACATTTCTCTTCATGTACAGTGAGCCACTTTTCCTAACATCACCTAGTTAAACTGTTCATTCTCTCCCTATTGATTTATGGTCCTGCCATTATGGTATATTAAGTTCCCATATGTTCATGAGTTTTTCTCAAAACTCTATCTACTGATCTATTAGTCTTTGTTTCTTCTTATGCCAGTACCACTGTTAAAATGACATTATGATACGTCCTAATAATTGCTCAGGTGAGTCACTCTTTTTTTCATCTTCAAGACTAAGTTGTTTTAGAACTTTATTCTTCTGTATAAATTTAAGTAAATTTATTGAATTCCTCAAAAAAAATCTAACTGGAATTTTGATTGGGGTTCCACTGAATGATTTGGGGAGACTTGCTGTTTTTAGGTTATTGAACCTGATGTTATAATTACCTCTCAATTTATTCAGGTATTTAAAAAATGTCCTAGAATAACTTTTTAAACAAATTTTATTAAGGTATGACTTACATACAATAAAATGCAGTCATTTTAAGCTTACAGTTTAAGATTTGACAGATGTATACACTCATCTTCATGTACATACCCACATAACCACTACAATCAAGAAGTAAAACATTTTTATCACCCAAAAATTGGTTCCTTGTGTCCCTGCTAGTCATCCTCTCCCTTAACCTAGGCAACTATTTATCTACTTTTCTGTCACTACAGATTCGATTTGTCTTTTTTAGGTTTTCATGTAAATGGAGCCATATATTACTCTGTATCTGGCTTCTTTTCTTTTCTTCTCTTTTCTTTTTTCTTTTCTTTTTTTGCCGTGCTGCACAGCTTGTGGGATTTTAGTTTCCCAACCAGGGATTGAACCTGGGCCCTCGGAGTCCTAACCACTGGACCACCAGGGAATTCCCTGTATCTGGCTTCTTTTGCTCAGCATAATGTTTTTAAGATTCTTTGTTGTTGCTTGTATCAGTATTTCAAAGTGGTTATACTATTTTACACTCTTAATCAGCAGTGTATGATGAGATTTTTAGTTCCATATCTCTACTTCAATATTGTCTGTTGGTTTTTTTTTTTTTTTTTTTTTTTATTTATTTTTGGCTGTGTTGGGTCTTCGTTTCTGTGCGAGGGCTTTCTCTAGTTGCGGCAAGCAGAGGCCACTCTTCATCGCGATGCATGGGCCTCTCACTATCGCGGCCTCTCTTGTTGCGGAGCACAGGCTCCAGACGTGCAGGCTCAGTAGTTGTGGTTCACGGGCCTAGTTGCTCCGCAGCATGTGGGATCTTCCCAGACCAGGGCTCGAACCCATGTCCCCTGCATTGGCAGGCAGATTCTCAACCACTGCGCCACCAGGGAAGCCCTGTCCGTTGTTTTAAGTCATTCTCTTGGGTGTGGGATCAGGGATTGGCAAATTACAGCTCATGGGTCAAAATCTGGCACACCTCACCTGTTTTTGTAAATCGTTTTTGTATTGTATGTGACCTCTTTGTGCTAACATAGCAGAACAAAGTAGTTGCAACACAGTCCATATGGCTTGCAAAGCTTAAAATACTTGTTTTCTGGCTCTTTAAAGAAAATGTTTGCTGACCTCTGGGGTAGAGACTTTACATTGTGGTTTTAATTTGCACTTTCCTGATGGCTAATGGTATTGAACATCTTTTTTTTTTTTTTTTAAGATTTATTTATTTTTATTTATTTATTTTTGGCTGCGTTGGGTCTTCATTGCTGCGCATGGGCTTTCTCTAGTTGCGGCGAGCGGGGGCTACTCTTCGTTGTGGTGCGCGGGCTTCTCATTGTGGTGGCTTCTCTTGTTGTGGAGCACAGGCTCTAGGTGCGCGGGCTTCAGTAGTTGTGGCACGCAGGCTCAGTAGTTGTGGCTCGCTGGCTCTAGAGCACAGGCTCAGTAGTTGTGGTGCACAAGCTTAGTTGCTCTGCAGCATGTGGGATCTTCCCGGACCAGGGCTTGAACCCGCGTCCCCTGCATTGGCAGGCGGATTCTTCACCACTGCGCCACCAGGGAAGCCCTGAACATCTTTTAATGTGTTTATTGGCCATTTGTATTTCTTCTACTTTTTTTTTTTTTTTTTTTTTTAATTTGGCCGCACCACCTGGCTCGCGGGACCGTAGTTCCCCAACCAGGGATTGAACCAGGGTACCAGCAGTGAAAGTGCTGAGTCCTAATCTCTGGACTGTCAAGGAATTCCCTATCTTCTGTTTTTTTGAGGTGTCTGTTTAACCCTTTTGCTCATTTTTAATTTAATATGTTGTAGTTTTTATATCTAAAATTTCAACTTGGTTTTTGTATTTTCTATTTCTTTGATGAAATTTTCTACTTTTTTAAGACTTTTTTTAAGAGCAGTTTTAGGTTCACAGCAAAATTGAGGAAAAAGTACCAAGATTTCCCATATATCTCCTGCCCCTCACATACATAGCTTCCCCCATTATCAACATCCTCTCACCAGAGTGGTACCTGTTTTTTTTTTTTAAACAATTGATGAACCTACGTTGATACATCATTATCATCCAGAATCCATAATTTACATTAGGGTTCACTGTTGATGTTGTATATTCTGTAGGTTTGGACAAATGTATAATGTCATGTATCTGTTTCCTACTTTTTCATTCATTGTTGGCATATCTTTCTTTACCTCATTGAGTATAGTTATAATAGCTGCTGTAAAGTACATGTCTGATAATAACATCTGGGATCACATTTTCTTGGCTTTCACATGTTGAGGGATTTTGGATTGTATCCTACACGTAAATATTTAGATTGCATCCTAGACGTAAATATTTAGATTGTATCCTGGAATGTTATATTTTGGAGACAGGATTATTTTATATTGCTCCAAAGGGCGTTGATGTCTTTGTGTTAGTGGGCAATCAACTTGGTTAGACTCAACAAACTCTCATGCCTGCAGTGGGCATGGTTCAAGTGTCAGCTGTAGATTTAGACTGTTTAAACACAGAACGTGGGGGTTCTCTTCGTTGGTTCTCTTCTTTCTGGAGTTCCCTATTACTCTCTTGCCATCTTGGTTACCCTGGGCTCCTTTTTCTGGTTCTTTCAGTTCTTCCAACCAGAAGGATGTCAGGCTTTCTGTTGCAGTGGTAGCTGCCCCAGTGCCTCTGTGGTGGTGACTGCATCCACCTTCAGGGCAAAACTGCACAAAATGGGAACTCAGTATGTGTGATTGCTTACTCCAAGTTATGATACCCCCTCCAAAATGTGTATTTCAGTCTTCAGAGCCCTTGGATAGTTTTTTTGTGTCGGGTTCACAGAGGCTATAGTTGTTCTTTGCAGGAAGATCAGTGTATCAGCCTGTCACTCCTTGATATTCTTTTGCCTATTTTTAAGTTGGGTTTTTGGTTTTTATTGTGAGTTATGAATATGCTTTAGTTATTCTGGGTACAAGTATTTTGTCAGGTAAAGTATCATGAATGTTTTATTATAGTTTGTGGCTTGCCTTTTCACTTTTTTTCCATGGATTTTGGAGAGTAGATGTTTTAAAGTCCCATTTATCATTTTTTTTTTTTTTTTTACACTTCATACTTTTGATTTCTTATATAAGGAGTCTTTGCCTACTTGAAGGTTGCAAAGATTTTTTTATGTTTTATTCTATAAGTTTTATAGTTTAGGTTTATTTAGACTTAATTTTTGTGTAAGGCATAAAGGTGAGAGTCAGATTTCTTTTCATATAGGTATCCATTTCTTGAAAGACTACCAGCTCCTCCTCACCCCACCACCCTGGCACCATTGTCAAAATTCAGTTGAACATATGAGATTTTAATTTTGGACTCTTACTCCGTTACATTTTATGTCTATCTTTACACCAGTACCACTCTTTCTTGATTATTATTGTTTTACGGTAAGTCCTGAAACCCTCCAACTTTGTTCTTCTTTTTCAAAATTATTTAGCCTATATCAGGCCCTTGCCATCCTTAAATAGTATTTTATAATACTGAACATGACTTCATGGTTTTTGTTACTATTGTGAAATGGGTTTTCTCTTTTGATTCCATTTTCTATTTTGTTTCTACTGTTGTATAGGAATGCTATGCTTTTGTGCGTTAATTTTGTATCCAGCAACTCTTCTCAACTCCTGTTAGTTCTTTTTTTTTAATCAGTTCTTTTATTATTTACAACAATCTTTTGATAATTTCTGCCAAATTTGTTCTGATATATTCTTTTTTTTAACATCTTTATTGCAGTATAATTGCTTTACAATGTTATGTTACTTTCTGCTTTGTAACAAAGTGAATCAGCTATACCTATACATATATCCCCATATTTCCTCTCTCTTGCATCTCCCTCCCTCCCACCCTCCCTATCCCAGCCCTCTAGGTGGTCACAAAGCACCGAGCTGATCTCCCTATGCTATGCGGCTGCTTCCCACTAGCTATCTCTTTTACGTTTGGTACTGTATATATGTCCATGCCACTCTCTCACTTTGTCACAGCTTACCCTTCCCCCTCCGCATATCCTCAAATCCATTCTCTACTAGGTCTGTGTCTTTATTCCTGTCTTGCCCCTGGGTTCTTCAGAACTTTTTTTTTTTTTTTTTTATTCTATATATGTGTGTTAGCATATGGTATTTGTTTTTCTCTTTCTGACTTACATCACTCTGTATTACACACTCTAGGTCCATCCACCTCACTACAAATAACTCAATTTCATTTCTTTTTATGGCTGAGTAATATTCCATTGTATATATGTGCCACATCTTCTTTATCCATTCATCTGTTGATGGACACTTAGGTTGCTTCCATGTCCTGGCTGTTGTAAATAGGGCTGCAATGAACATTCAGGTGCATGTGTCTTTTTGAATTACGGTTTTCTCTGGGTACATGCCCAGTAGTGGGACTGCTGGGTCATATGGTAATTCTATTTTTAGTTTATTAAGGAACCTCCATATTGTTCTCCATAGTGGCTGTATCAATTTACATTCCCACCAACAGTGCAAGAGGGTTCCCTTTTCTCCACACCCTCTCCAGCATTTGTTGTTTGTAGATTTTCTGATGATGCCCATTCTAACTGGTGTGAGGTGATACCTCATTGTAGTTTTGATTTGCATTTCTCTAATAATTAGTGATGTTGAGCATCTTTTCATGTGCTTCGTGGCCGTCTGTATGTCTTCTTTGGAGAAATGTCTATTTAGGTCTTCTGCCCATTTTTGGATTGGGGTGTTTGTTTCTTTAATATTGAGCTGAATGAGCTGTTTATATATTTTGGAGATTAATCCTTGGTCTGTTGATTTGTTTGCAAATATTTTCTCCCATTCTGAGGGTTGTCTTTTGGTCTTGTTTATGGTTTCCTTTGCTGTGCAAAAGCTTTGAAGTTTCATTAGGTTCCATTTGTTTATTTTTGTTTTTATTTCCATTACTCTAGGAGGTGGATCAAAAAAGATCTTGCTGTGATTTATGTCAAAGAGTGTTCTTCCTATGTTTTCCTCTAAGAGTTTTATAGTGTCCAGTCTTACATTTAGGTCTCTAATCCATTTTGAGTTTATTTTTGTGTATGGTGTTAGGGAGTATTCTAATTTCATTCTTTTGCATGTAGCTGTCCAGTTTTCCCAGCACCACTTATTGAAGAGACTGTCTTTTCTCCATTGTATATCTTTGCCTCCTTTGTCATAGATTAATTGACCATAGGTGCGTGGGTTTATCTCTGGGCTTTCTGTCTTGTTCCATTGATCTATGTTTCTGTTTTTGTGCCAGTACCATATTGTCTTGATTACTGTAGCTTTGTAGTATAGTCTGATGTCAGGGAGTCTGATTCCTCCAGCTCTGTTTTTTTCCCTCAAGACTGCTTTGGCTATTCGGGGTCTTTTGTGTCTCCATACAGATTTTAAGATGATTTGTTCTAGTTCCGTAAAAAATGCCATTGGTAATTTGATAGGGATTGCATTGAATCTGTAGATTGCTTTGGGTAGTATAGTCATTTTCACAATGTTGATTCTTCCAATCCAAGAACATGGTATATCTCTCCATCTGTTGGTATCATCTTTAATTTCTTTCATCAGTGTCTTATAGTTTTCTGAATACAGGTCTTTTGTCTCCCTAGGTAGGTTTATCCCTAGGTATTTTATTCTTTTTGTTGCAATGGTAAATGGGAGTGTTTCCATAATTTCTCTTTCAGATTTTTCATCATTAGTGTATAGGCATGCAAGAGATTTCTGTGCATTAATTTTGTATCCTGCAACTTTACCAAATGCATTAATTAGCTCTAGCAGTTTTCTGGTGGCAGTTTTAGGATTCTCTGTGTATAGTATCATGTCACCTGCAAACAGTGACAGTTTTACTTCTTCTTTTCCAATTTGTATTCCTTTTATTTCTTTTTCTTCTCTGATTGCCGTGGCTAGGACTTCCAGAACTATGTTGAATAATAGTGGTGAGAGTGGACATCCTTGTCTCGTTCCTGATCTTAGAGGAAATGCTTTCAGTTTTTCACCGTTGAGAATGATGTTTGCTGTGGGTTTGTCATATATGGCCTTTATTATGTTGAGGTAGTTTCCCTCTATGCCCACTTCCTGGAGAGTTTTTATCATAAATGGGTGTTGAATTTTGTCAAAAGCTTTTTCTGCATCTATTGAGATGATCATATGGTTTTTATTCTTCACTTTGTTAATATGGTGTATCACATTGATTGATTGGCATATATTGAAGAATCCTTGCATCCCTGGGATAAATCCCACTTGATCGTGGTGTATGATCCTTTTAATGTGTTGTTGGATTCTGTTTGCTAGTATTTTGTTGAGGATTTTTGCATCTATATTCATCAGTGATATTGGTCTGTAATTTTCTTTTTTTGTAGTGTCTTTGTCTGGTTTTGGTATCAGGGTGATGGTGGCCTCATAGAATGAGTTTGAGAGTGTTCCTTCCTCTGCAATTTTTTGGAAGAGTTTGAGAAGGATGGGTGTTAGCTCTTCTCTAAATGTTTGATAGAATTCACCTGTGGAGCCATCTGGTCCTGGACTTTTGTTTGTTGGAAGATTTTTTTTTTTTTTTTAAACCTAATATCAATGGCATGTTACTGAGTTTAGAAATTTTTTTTTGTTTATTTATTTATTTATGGCTGTGTTGGGTCTTTCGTTTCTGTGCGAGGGCTTTCTCTAGTTGTGGCAAGCGGGGGCCACTCCTCATCGCGGTGCGCGGGCCTCTCACTATCACGGCCTCTCTTGTTGTGGAGCACAGGCTCCAGACGCGCAGGCTCAGCAACCATGGCTCACGGGCCCAGCTGCTACGCGGCATGTGGGATCCTCCCAGACCAGGGCTCGAACCCGTGTCCCCTGCATTGGCAGGCAGACTCTCAACCACTGCGCCACCAGGGAAGCCCATGTTGGAAGATTTTTAATCACAGTTTCAATTTCATTACTTGTGATTGGTCTGCTCATATTTTCTGTTTCTTCCTGGTTCAGTCTTGGAAGGTTATACCTTTCTGAGAATTTGTCCATTTCTTCCAGGTTGTCCATTTTATTGGCATAGAGTTGCTTGTAGTAGTCTCTTAGGATGCTTTGTATTTCTATGGTGTCTGTTGTAACTTATCCTTTTTCATTTCTGATTTTATTGATTTGAGTCCTCTCCCTCTTTTTCTTGATGAGTCTGGCTAATGGCTTATCAATTTTGTTTATCTTCTCAAAGAACCAGCTTTTAGTTTTATTGATCTTTGCTATTGTCTTCTTTGTTTCTATTTCATTTATTTCTGCTCTGATCTTTATGATTTCTTTCCTTCTGCTAACTTTGGGTTTTGTTTGTTCTTCTTTCTCTAGTTTCTTTAGGTGTAAGGTTAGATTGTTTACTTGAGATTTTTCTTGTTTCTTTAGGTAGGCTTGTATAGCTATAAACTTCCCTCTTAGAACTGCTTTTGCTGCATCCCATAGGTTTTGGGTCGTCGTGTTTTCATTGTCATTTGTCTCTAGGTATTTTTTGATTTCCTCTTTGATTTCTTCAGTGATCTCTTGGTTGTTTAGTAACGTATTGTTTAGCCTCCATGTGTTTGTGTTTTTTACGTTTTTTCCCCTGTAATTCATTTGTAATCTCATAGCGTTGTGGTCAGAAAAGATGCTTGATATGATTTCAATTTTCTTAAATTTACTGAGGCTTGATTTGTGACCCAAGATGTGATCTATCCTAGAGAATGTTCCGTGTGCACTTGAGAAGAACGTGTAATCTGCTGTTTTTGGATGGAATGTCCTATAAATATCAATTAAATCTAGCTGGTCTATTGTGTCCTTTAAAGCTTCTGTTTCCGTATTTATTTTCATTTTGGATGATCTGTCCATTGGCGTAAGTGAGGTGTTAAAGTCCCCCACTATTATTGTGTTAACTGTCGATTTCCTCTTTTATAGCTATTAGCAGTTGCCTTATATATTGAGGTGTTCCTACGTTGGGTGCATATATATTTATAATTGTTATATCTTCTTCTTGGATTGATCCCTTGATCATTATGTAGTGTCCTTCCTTGTCTCTTGTAACATTCTTTATTTTAAAGTCTATTTTATCTGATATGAGTATAGCTCCTCCAGCTTTCTTTTGATTTCCATTTGCATGGAATATCTTTTTCCATCCCCTCACTTTCAGTCTGTATGTGTCCCTAGGTCTAAAGTGGGTCTCTTGTAGACAGCATATATATGGGTCTTATTTTTGTATCCATTCAGCAAGCCTGTGTCTTTTGGCTGGAGCATTTAATCCATTCACGTTTAAGGTAATTATTGATATGTATGTTCCTGTGACCATTTTCTTAATTGTTTTGGGTTTGTTTTTGTAGGTCCTTTTCTTCTCTTGTGTTTCCCACTTAGAGAAGTTCCTTTAGCATTTGTTGTAGAGCTGGTTTGGTGGTGTTGAATTCTCTTAGCTTTTGCTTGTCTGTAAAGCTTTTGATTTCTCCATCAAATCTAAATGCGATCCTTGCCGGGTAGAGTAATCTCGGTTGTAGGTTCTTCCCTTTCATCACTTTAAGTATATCATGCCACTCCCTTCTGGCTTGTAGAGTTTCTGCTGAGAAATCAGCTGTTAACCTTATGGGAGTTCCCTTGTATGTTATTTGTCGTTTTTCCCTTGCTGCTTTCAATAATTTTTCTTTGTCTTTAATTTTTGCCACTTTGATTACTATGTGTCTCGGCGTGTTTCTCCTTGGGTTTATCCTGTATGGGACTCTCTGCGCTTCCTGGACTTGGGTGGCTAATTCCTTTCCCATGTTAGGGAAGTTTTCGACTATAATCTCTTCAAATATTTTCTCTGGTCCTTTCTCTCTCTCTTCTCCTTCTGGGACCCCTATAATGCGAATGTTGTTGTGTTTAATGTTGTCCCAGAGGTCTCTTAGGCTGTCTTCATTTCTTTTCATTCTTTTTTCTTTAGTCTGTTCCGCAGCAGTGAATTCCACCATTCTGTCTTCCAGGTCACTTATCCGTTCTTCTGCCTCAGTTATTCTGCTATTGATTCCTTCTAGTGTAGTTTTCATTTCAGTTATTGTACTGGTCATCTCTGTTTGTTTGTTCTTTAATTCTTCTAGGTCTTTGTTAATCATTTCTTGCATCTTCTCAATCTTTGCCTCCATTCTTATTCCGAGGTCCTGGATCATCTTCACTATCATTATTCTGAATTCTTTTTCTGGAAGGTTGCCTATCTCCACTTCATTTAGTTGTTTTTCTGGGGTTTTTTCTTGTTCCTTCATCTGGTATATAGCCCTCTGCCTTTTCATCTTGTCTGTCTTTCTGTAACTGTGGTTTTTGGTCCACAGGCTGCAGGATTGTAGTTTTTCTTGCTTCTGCTGTCTGCCCTCTGGTGGTTGAGGCTATCTAAGAGGCTTGATGGGAGGCTCTGGTGGTGGGTAGAGCTGACTGTTGCTGTGGCGGTCAGAGCTCCGTAAAACTTTAATCCACTTGACTGTTGATGGGTGGGGCTGGGTTCCCTCCCTGTTGGTTGTTTTGCCTGCGGCAACCCAACACTGGAGCCTACCTGGGCTCTTTGGTGGGGCTAATGGCAGACTCTGGGAGGGCTCACGCCAAGGAGTACTTCCCAGAACCTCCGCTGCCAGTGTCCCTGTCCCCACGGTGAAACAGAGCCAGCCCCCGCATCTGTAGGAGACCCTCCAACACCAGCAGGTAGGTCTGGTTCAGTCTCCCCCAGGGTCACTGCTCCTTCCCCCGGGTCCCGATGCACACACTATTCCGTGTGCGCCCTCCAAGAGTGGGGTCTCTGTTTCCCCCAGTCCTGTCGAAGTCCTGCAATCAATTCCCACGAGGCTTCAAAGTCTGATTCTCTATGAATTCCTCCTCCCATTGCCGGACCCCCAGGTTGGGAAGCCTGACGTGGGGCTCAGAACCTTCACTCCAGTGGGTGGACTTCTGTGGTATAAGTGTTTGCCAGTCTGTGAGTCACCCACCCAGCAGTTATGGGATTTGATTTTACTCTGATTGCGCCCCTCCTACCGTCTCACTGTGGCTTCTCCTCTGTCCTTGGACATGGGGTATCCTCCTTGGTGAAGTCCAGTGTCTTCCTGTCGATGATTGTCCAGCAGCCAGTTGTGATTCTGGTGTTCTCGCAAGAGGGAGTGAGAGCACGTCCTTCTACTCCGCCATCTTGGTTAATCTCCCACATGACTCTTTTTGAATTATGGTTTTCCCAGGGTATATGCCCAGTAGTGGCATTGCTGGGTCGTATGGTAGTTCTATTTTTAGTTTTTTAAGGAGCTTCCATACTGTTCTCCATAGTAGCTTTATCAATTTACATTCCCACCAACAGTGCAAGAGAGTTCCCTTTTCTCCACACCCTCTCCAGCATTTATTGTTTATAGACTTTTTGATGGTGGCCTTTCTGACCGGTATGAGATGATATCTCGTAGTTTTGATTTGCGTTTCTCTAATGATTAATGATGCTGAGCATTCTTTCATTTGTTTGTTGGCAATCTGTATATCTTCTTTGGAGAAATGTCTGTTTAGGTCTTCTGCCCATTTTTGGATTGGGTTGTTTGTTTTTTTGACGTTGAGCTGCATGAGCTGCTTGTAAATTTTGGAGATTAATCCTTTGTCTGTTGCTTCATTTGCAAATATTTTCTCCCATTCTGAGGGTTGTCTTTTCATCTTGTTTATGGTTTCCTTTGCTGTGCAAAAGCTTTTAAGTTTCATAAGGTCCCATTTGTTTCTTTTTGTTTTTATTTCCATTTCTCTAGGAGCTGGGTCAAAAAGGATCTTGCTGTGATTTATGTCATAGAGTGTTCTGCCTATATTTTCCTCTAAGAGTTTGATAGTGTCTGTCCTTACGTTTCGGTCTTTAATCCATTTTGAGTTTATTTTTGTGTATGGTGTTAGAGAGTGTTCTAATTTCATTCTTTTACATGTAGCTGTCCAGTTTTCCCAGCACCAGTTATTGAAGAGGTTGTCTTTTCTCCATTGTATATTCTTGCCTCCTTTATCAAAGATAAGATGACCATATGTGCGTGGGTTTATCACTGGGCTTTCTATCCTGTTCCATTGATCTATATTTCTGTTTTTGTGCCAGTACCATACTGTCTTGATTACTGTAGCTTTGTACTATAGTCTGAAGTCAGGGAGCCTGATTCCTCCAGCTCTGTTTTTCTTTCTCAAGATTGCTTTGGTTACTCAGGGTCTTTTGTGTTTCCATACAAATTGTGAAATTTTTTGTTCTAGTTCTGTGAAAAATGCCAGTGGTAGTTTGATAGGGATTGTATTGAATCTGTAGATTGCTTTGGGTAGTATAGTCATTTTCACAATGTTGATTCTTCCAATCCAAGAACATGGTATATCTCTCCATCTATTTGTATCATCTTTAATTTCTTTCATCAGTGTCTTATAATTTTCTGCATACAGGTCTTTTGTCTCCTTAGTTAGGTTTATTCCTAGATTTTATTCTTTTTGTTGCAGTGGTAAATGGGAGTGTTTTCTTAATTTCACTTTCAGAGTTTTCATCATTAGTGTATAGGAATGCAAGAGATTTCTTTGCATTAATTTTGTATCCTGCTACTTTACCAAATTCATTGATTAGCTCTAGTAGTTTTCTGGTAGCATCTTTAGGATTCTCTATGTACAGCATCATGTCATCTGCAAACAGTGACAGCTTTACTTCTTCTTTTCTGATTTGGATTCCTTTTATTTCTTTTTCTTCTCTGATTGCTGTGGCTAAAACTTCCAAAACTATGTTGAATAATAGTGGTGAGAGTGGGCAACCTTGTCTTGTTAATGATCTTAGTGGAAATGGTTTCAGTTTTTTACCATTGAGGACGATGTTGGCTGTGGGTTTGTCATATATGGCCTTTATTATGTTGAGGAAAGTTCCCTTTATGCCTACTTTCTGGAGGGTTTTTATCATAAATCGGTGTTGAATTTTGTGGAAAGCTTTCTCTGCATCTATTGAGATGATCATATGATTTTTCTCCTTCAATTTGTTAATATGGTGTTCACATTGATTTGCATATATTGAAGAATCCTTGCATTCCTGGGATAAACCCCACTTGATCGTGGTATATGATCCTTTTAATGTGCTGTTGGATTCTGTTTGCTAGTATTTGGTTGAGGTTTTTTGCATCTGTGTTCATCAGTGATATTGCCCTGTAGTTTTCTTTCTTTGTGACATCTTTGTCTGGTTTTGGTATCAGGGTGATGGTGGCCTCGTAGAATGAGTTTGAGAGTGTTCCTCCCTCTGCTGTATTTTGAAAGAGTTTGAGAAGGGTAGGTGTTAGCTCTTCTCTAAATGTTTGATAGAATTCACCTGTGAAGCCATCTGGTCCTGGGCTTTTGTTTGTTGGAAGATTTTTAATCACAGTTTGAATTTCAGTGCTGGTGATTGGTCTGTTCATATTTTCTATTTCTTCCTTGTTCAGTCTTGGAAGGTTGTGCATTTCTAAGAATTTGTGCATTTCTTCCAGGTTGTCCATTTTATTGGCATATAGTTGCTTGTAGTAATCTCTCATGATCCTTTGTATTTCTGCTGTGTCAGTTGTTACTTCTCCTTTTTCATTTCTAATTCTATTGATTTGAGTCTTCTCCTTTTTTTCTTGATGTCTGGCTAATGGTTTATCAATTTTGTTTATCTGCTCAAAGAACCAGCTTTTAGTTTTATTGATCTTTGCTATCACTTTCTTCATTTCTTTTTCATTTATTTCTGACTTGATCTTTATGATTTCTTTCCTTCTGCTAACTTTGGGGTTTTTTTGTTGTTCTTTCTCTGATTGCTTTAGGTGTAAGGTTAGGTGGTTTATATGAAATGTTTCTTGTTTCTTTCTTTTTTTAGAAATTAATTAATTAATTAACTTATTTATTTATTTATTTATGACTGTGTTAGGTCTTCGTTGCTGTGCGCGGGCTTTCTCTAGTTGCGGTGAGTGGGGGCTACTCTTGAGCGGGGGCTACTCCTCATTGTGGTGTGCAGGCTTCTCATTGTCCTGGCTTCTCTTGTTGCAGAGCACCAGCTCTAGGTGCACAGGCTTCAGTAGTTGTGGCACGTGGGCTCAGTAGTTGTGGCTCGTGGGCTCTAGAGCGCAGGCTCAGTAGTTGTGGCGCTCGGGCTTAGTTGCTCTGCAGCATGTGGGATCTTCCTGGACCAGGGTTTGAACCCGTGTCCCCTGCATTGGCAGGCGGATTCTTAACCACTGCACCACCAGGGAGCCCCCTGTTTCTTGTTTCTTAAGGTAGGATTGTATTGCTATAAGCTTCCCTCTTAGAACTCCTTTTGCTGCATCCCATAAGTTTTGGGTTGTCGTGTTTTCATTGTCATTTGTTTCTAGGTATTTTTTGATTTCCTCTTTGATTTCTTCAGTGATCTCTTGGTTATTAAGTAGTGTATTGTTTAGGCTCCATGTGTTTGTATTTTTTACAGATTTTTTCCTGTAATTGATATCTAGTCTCATAGCGTTGTGGTCAGAAAAGATACTTGATATGCTTTCAATTTTCTTAAATTTACCAAGGTTTGATTTGTGACCCAAGATATGATCTATCCTGGAGAATGTTCCATGAGCACTTCAGAAGAATGTGTATTCTGTTGTTTTTGGATGGAATGTCCTATAAATATCAATAAAGTCCATCTTGTTTAATGTATCACTTAAAGCTTGTGTTTCTTTTTATTTTCATTTTGGATGATCTGTCCGTTGGTGAAAGTGAGGTGTTAAAGTCCCCTATTATGATTGTGTTACTGTCGATTTCCCCTTTTATGGCTGTTAGTATTTGCCTTATGTATTGAGGTGCTCCTATGTTGGGTGCATAAATATTTACAATTGTTATATCTTCCTCTTTGATTGATCCCTTGATCATTATGTAATGTCCTTCTTTGTGTCTTGTAATAGTCTTTGTTTTAAAGTCTATTTTGTCCGATATGAGAATTGCTACTCCAGCTTTCTTTTGATTTCCATTTGCATGGAATATCTTTTTCCATCCCCTCACTTTCAGTCTGTATGTGTCCCTAGGTCTGAAGTGGGTCTCTTGTAGACAGCATATATACGGGTATTGTTTTTGTATCCATTGAGCCAGTCTGTGTCTTTTGGTTGGAGCATTTAATCCATTTACATTTAAGGTAATTATCAATATGTTTGTTCCTATTAACCATTATCTTAATTGTTTTGGGTTTGTTATTGTAGGTCTTTTCCTCCTCTTGTGTTTCTTGCTTAGAGAAGTTCCTTTAGCATTTGTTGTAAAGTTGGGTTGGTGGTGCTGAATTCTCTTAGCTTTTGCTTGTCTGTAAAGGTTTTAATTTCTCTGTCGAATCTGAATAAGATCCTTGCTGGGTAGAGTAATCTTGGTTGTAGGTTTTTCTCCTTCATCACTTTAAATATGTCCTGCCACTCCCTTCTGGCTTGCAGAGTTTCTGCTGAAAGATCAGCTGTTAACCTTATGGGGATTCCCTTGTGTGTTATTTGTTGTTTTTCCCTTGCTGCTTTTAATATTTTTTCTTTGCATTTAATTTTTGATAGTTTGATTAATATGTGTCTTGGCGTGTTTCTCCTCAGATTTATCCTGTATGGGACTCTCTGTGCTTCCTGGACTTGATTAACCATTTCCTTTCCCATATTAGGGAAGTTTTCAACTATAATCTCTTCAAATATTTTCTCAGTACCTTTCTTTTTCTCTTCTTCTTCTGGGACCCCTAGAATTCGAATGTTGGTGCATTTAATGTTGTCCCAGAGGTCTTCCTGAGACTGTCCTCAATTCTTTTCATTCTTTTTTCTTTATTCTGCTCTGCAGTAGTTATTTCTACTGTTTTGTCTTCCAGGTCACTTATCCGTTCTTCTGCCTCAGTTATTCTGCTATTGATCCCTTCTAGAGAATTTTTAATTTCATTTATCGTGTTGTTCATCACTGTTTGTTTGTTCTTTAGTCCTTCTAGGTGCTTGTTAATCGTTTCTTGTATTTTCTCCATTCTATTCCAAGATTTTGGATCATCTTTACTATCATTATTCTGAATTCTTTTTCAGGTTCACTGCCTATTTCCTCTTCATTTGTTAGGTCTGGTGGGTTATTGCCTTGCTCCTTCATCTGCTGTGTGTTTCTTTGTCTTTTCACTTTGCTTAACTTACTGTGTTTGGGGTCTCTTTTTCACAGGCTGCAGGTTCGTAGTTCCCGTTGTTTTTGGTGTTTGTCCCCAGTGGCTAAGGTTGGTTCAGTGGGTTGTGTAGGCTTCCTGGTGGAGGGGAGTAGTGCCTGTGTTCTGGTGGATGAGGCTGGATCTCGTCTTTCTGGTGGGCAGGTCCACGTCTGGCGGTGTGTTTTGGGGTGTCTGTGGCCTTAATATGATTTTAGGAAGCCTGTCTGCTAATGGATGGGGTTATGTTCCTTTCTTGCTAGTTGTTTGGCATAGGGTGTCCAGCACTGTAGCTTGCTGGTCGTTAAGTGGAGCTGGGTCTTGGTGTTGAGATGGAGATGTCTGGGAGATTTTCACCGTTTGATATTATGTGGAGCTGGGAGGTCTCTTGTGGACCAGTGTCCTGAACTTCACTCTCCCACCTCAGAGGCACAGCCCTGATGTCTGGCTGGAGCACCAAGAGCCTGTCATCCACACAGCTCAGAATAAAAAGGAGAAAATAAAAGAAAGAAATAAAGAAGAAGATAAAATAAAATAAAGTAAAATAAAATAAAGTTATTAAAATAAAAAATAATTATTAAAAAAAATTATTTTAAGTAATTTAAAAAAAAAAGGAAAGAAAGAAAGAAGAGAGCAACCAAACCAAAAAGCAAATCCACCAATGATAACAATTGCTAAAAATTATACTTTAAAAAAAAAAAAACGGACAGACAGAACCCTACGACAAATGATTAAAAGCAAAGCTATACAGACAAGATCACACACAGAAGCATACACATACACACTCACAAAAAGAGAAAAAGGGAAAAATATATATATATCGTTGCTCCCAAAGTCCACCTCCTCAATTTGGGATGATTCTTTGTCTATCCAGGTATTCCACAGATGCAGGGTACGTCAAGTTGATTGTGGAGATTTAATCCGCTGCTCCTGAGGCTGCTGGGAGAAATTTCCCTTTCTCTTCTTTGTTCGCACAGCTCCTGGGGTTCAGCTTTGGATTTGGCCCTGCCTCTGCGTTAGGTCGCCTGAGGGCATCTGTTCTTCGCTCAGACAGGACGGGGTTAAAGTAGCAGCTGATTCGGGGGCTCTGGGTCACTCAGGCCGGGGGGAGGGAGGGGTACGGATGCGGGGCGAGCCTGTGGCGGCAGAGGCCAGTGTGACGTTGCAACAGCCTGAGGCTCGCCCTGTGTTCTCCTGGGGAAGTTGTCCCTGGATCACAGGCCCCTGGCCGTGGCGGGCTGCACAGGCTCCCGGGAGGGGAGGTGTGGACGGTGACCTGTGCTTGCACACAGGCTTCTTGGTGGCGGCAGCAGTAGCCTTAGCATCTCATGCCCGTCTCTGGGGTCGGCGCTGATAGCCGCCGCTCGCACCCGTCTCTGGAGCTCCTTTAAGCAGCCCTCTGAATCCCCTCTCTTCGCGCACCACGAAACACAGAAGCAAGAAAAAGTCTCTTGTCTCTTCGGCAGCTCCAGACTTTTTCCCGGACTCCCTCCCGGCTAGCTGTGGTGCACTAGCCCCCTTCAGGCTGTGTTCATGCAGCCAACCCCAGTCCTCTCCCTGGGATCAGACCGAAACCCGAGCCTCAGTTCCCAGCCCACGCCCGCCTCGGCGGGTGAGTGGACAAGCCTCTCAGGCTGCTGAGTGCTGGTCGGCACCGATCCCCTGTGTGGAAATCTCTCCGCTTTGCCCTCCGCACCCCCGTTGCTGCGCTATCCTCCGCAGCTTCAAAGCTTCCCCCCTCCGCCACCTGCAGTCTCCGCCCACGAAGGGCCTTCCTAGTGTGGAAATCTTTCCTCCTTCACAGCTCCCTTCCACTGGCGCGGGTCCCATCCCTATTCTTTTGTCTCTGTTTTTTCTTTTTTCTTTTGCCCTTCCCAGGTACGTGGAGAGTTTGCCTTTTGGGAAGTCTGAGGTCTTCTGCCAGCGTTCAGTAGGTGTTCTGTAGGAGTTGTTCCACGTGTAGATGTATTTCTGATGTATTTGTGAGGAGGAAGGTGATCTCCACATCTTACTCTTCTGCCATCTTGAAGCTCCTCCTCCTCCTGTTCTTATTATTTGTCTTTAGATTTTCTTTTCCTAAATTTTTAAAAAATTGATTAATTTAATTTATTTTTTGGCTGCTTTGGGTCTTCATTGCTGCTCTTGGGCTTTCTCTAGTTGCTGCGAGCGGGGGCTATTCTTCATTGCAGTGCGTGGGCTTCTCATTACGGTGGCTTCTCTTTTTGCGGAGCATGGGCTCTAGGCACGTGGGCTTCAGTGTGGCGTGCAGGCTCAGTAGTTGTGGCGCATGGGTTTGGTTGCTCCATGGCATGTGGGATCTTCCCAGACCAGGGCTCGAACCCATGTTCCCTGCATTGGCAGGCAGATTCTTAACCACTGTGCCACCAGGGAAGTCCTGTCTTTAGATTTTTTGGAATATTTTTTATAGCCTTGTATTTTGCTATGATTATAAACAGTAATTTGGGTTACTTTCCAGTTTCTTTTTTTCCCCTTTTCTCTGTATTAATTAGGTTCTCAGTACCATGTTGAATAGAAGTGGTGATAGCAGGCATCCTTTTCTTGTTTCTTACTTTAATGGAAATAGTTGTAGACTCTTAATGTTGAGTATGATGCTCTTAAACTATGAATTGTGCTCTTATTTATTTATTTGTGTATTTATTTTTACTTTAGGAATTGTGCTTGGTTCTTTTTCAGATCTGCTGTGCTTCTTCTAAGATCCTTTTCCCTTTAAATTTCTTTAAACTTTTGTTTCTTTAAATATAATAAACATTGTTGATATGGAGTTTGTTACTGATAGATAATTATAAGATTTAAAGTCTCAGGTCTCTGTGTTATCTTTTGGTTCTGCATTGTGGCTCATGGTGTCTTATTTTTTGTTTGGCTGTAGTTAATTTTGTGCTGACTAGTATATTCATAGGGATAATTTGATCCCCCAAATGAAGGCTTCTTACACTACAGAGGATTTGTATTTGCTTGAGCCAAAGAAACAGAAAGTTGAATTCTTTCTGTCTTCACTTTTGGCTTGGTAATTCCTAATGTCTCTTCAGCCCTGTGGTGTTCTTAAGATTTTTAAAAAGTATTTTTTCTAGCCCTTTTAGTTTTATTAATGGAAGGGTTAGTATGAATAACCTACCTGCCATTACCATAAATAAAATTTTATCATACCTTGACTAGGCTTTAGTTTAATTCAGCTTTCCATTTTTTTCTTTCAGATCCGCTCAGCCTATTTTGAGTTAGTTTCTGCTTTGTGCCAGCGTACTCCACAGTTGATGAAAGATGAAGCATCCAAAGTGAGCCCATCTGTCCTTCTTAGCATTGATGACAGTGACCCCATTGTATGCCCTGCTCTCTGGGAAGCTGTGCTTTACACACTTACAACTATTGAGGTAAGTTAAAGAGGTACATTTAGTGCATCTGGGAATATTTGTCTTCTTAGTTGTATTTTAGAAGCCTTAGATACCATGTGAGAGAGCCTATCAGATTATAATATTTAAAACTTGCTAGAAAAATGCTTTCTTGGGAATAAAATATTTAATCCAAAACTTTGTATAAATCTTAAACTGACTATAAAATGATATAGCATTTTTATTTTACTTTCAGTTTCGTCAATATCAATTATCCTTTAAACTTATATGGCCCAATGAAATCAACATATCTGAATCTTACATTTAAGATTAAATATTGCTGTCCCTTTTAGAAAGCAGCTTTTTTTTTTCTTTTAACTTGTTTAGAAAGCAGCTTTTATAGAAATCTTTTCAGTTAAATATTAGTTCTTTTTTGGCTGCCTCAGGCCTTAGTTGCAGCATGCGGGGTCTTCATTGAGGCATGCAGGATCTTTCGTTGCTGTGTGCGGGCTTCTCTCTAGTTGTGGCGTGCGGGTTGTTTTCTCTTCTCTAGTTGTGGTGCGCAGGCTCCAGGGCGCGTGGGCTCTGTAGTTGTGGCGCATGGGTTCCAGTGTGGGCAAGCTCTGTAGTTTGCTGCACACAGGCTCTCTAGTTGAGGTGCGCGAGCTCAGTAGTTGTGGCATGCGGGCTTAGTTGCCCCGTAGCATGTGGGATCTTAGTTCCCTGAGCAGGGATCGAACCCACGTCCCCTGCATTGTAAAGTGGTTTCTTTACCACTGGACCACCAGGGAAGTCCCTAAATAGTTATTTCTGATCAATATTGTCCTGGAAGCATGTTGTATACATAATTACTAAATGTAATAAATTTCTTATAATTTCAGACTTTTAGTTTTTAGTGGTGGTGAGAGATTTTGACCCTCTTTAGGTAGAATACTTTAGGTAGAATACTTGATTTTTATTTTTGAGAGTCTATGTGTCTTCTCTCTTAATTGGGAAATGTATGTTTATGATCTCTAATTATTATTATAATCTTTTTTTTTTTTTTTTTTTGGTAAGGACTGTTGGCTTCATGTAAATGCAAAAAAAAGTGTGTTTCCCAAGCTGTCAGCTATGGTTCGTGAAGGAGGTCGGGGTCTGGCTGCTGTCATATATCCTTATCTTCTGCCATTTATCAGCAAACTCCCTCAGTCTATTACAGATCCAAAGTTGGATTTCTTCAAAAATTTTCTCACCTCCCTAGTTGCAGGGTAAGGAATTTAAATTCTTGACCTTTAAAACAAAATAGATTTTTTCTTATTTTCATAAATGGGCAGAACGACATACTTGTTATTGTCATATGTAAATTTCCCCAAATTGTTTTGCTGTTCATTAAACACTTTTCAAGTTTTCAGAGAATTACAATTGGAATTCTTTTTTTGGGTACTTTCAAGACTTCAGTGGTAGTATGCAGCAGAAAGTGAGATAAATTATGGCAAGGCCCTTAGGTGGAAATAAGCTCTTTTTCAATGACCCATTTTTTGGTATGTTGATAAATACAAATGCCCGAGTGCAGAAAATGAACCAGTGAACTTTTCCATTAACTAAAATATAATAGCTGTTTAAAGTCACACTTAAAACGTCATTTCAGTGTATTTGTTGAACTTAGTAAAAGATACCCAGTTTTATTAATGATTAAAAATTTTTTTTCCACTACAGTATTATCTTTATTTGGTTAAGTCCTCCCTTTGAAATTTGCAGGTGGATTGGTTCATGAGTAGGAAATAAATATGTTATATTCTGTTGATACATTTTTGAAGATATGCTATTTTTCATAGTTCTTCAAGTTTATAATCTAATTGGGCTGTATTTTGGTTGTTCTTAGTTTTTCATTGAAGAATTTTATTTTTAGAAATTCTTTTTCATGCCTTTATTTTGGTGTTTTTGTATTGCTTATTTTCTTTTTCATGAAGGAGTAAGCCACAGGTATTTATTATTTCTTAGGCTATCAACAGAAAGAACCAAAACCAGCTTTTCAGAGTGCTCAGCAGTAGTATCTGCTTTTTTTGAATGCTTACGTTTTATAATGCAGCAAAACTTAGGTGAGGAAGAGATAGAAGAGATGCTCGTCAATGATCAGGTATTTATAATGTAAAAAATCATCAGTGCCTTTGCACACTAACTATAAAGAATCAAGCTCATTGTGTCTTGTTGCCATTTTTATTAATTAGCCTTCCTTGTGAAGATTTCATTTTTATGGTTTACAAATTAGGTAATGTGTATTGCTGACCAATAAATGAAAATTTCTGTATTGTTAGTTGTTAGCGTAATACCATAATGCCTAAGTACTAGTCACTCTCTGGTTGTACAAACTCTGTTTTAGAGAGTTGCAATGCAAAACAATTTAGAAGATGCAATTTTCAACACTTTGTATTTTAGTTTATATTATAATCATCTTCTTCCTTCTAAAATATGTAGTACATTTATCCTTTTGTGAGCAATTGTGCTTGGCTTTTAGAACTAGTGATGAGAGCAGGTCCTGGAATATGGTTCCTTATGGTAGGAAATTAATTAATATGATTATATAAGCCCAGATCCTAGTTGATGTCTCAGATAGTTAATTTCTCTTATCTTTGTAATTTAAGAGAAAGCACTGAATTCTGTGGGTCCTATATGTCTTTCATATTGGTTTAGAAAAAAGGAAAAAACTTTGAATAAGTTCAGAAGATGCAAAGAGTTGATGACCAATGATCTTGGTCAATTATATCATAAAAAAGAAGTAATTCGGGGGGATACAGTGAAATCGTTAGGCTCTTTGAATGATATGAAGATGATTTTCAGGTTCAAATTAACTCTTTTCATAGTTCTGGGAAAAAATTCATGTTCTTCAGTTATTAAATATGAAAATTTATAATGTTTTACAAATACCTTGTTTAAATTTTATTTTCCCTGAAAACTGAACTTTAATATTTCTACCTTCTCTTTCAGTTGATTCCTTTTATTGATGCAGTTCTCAAAGACCCAAGATTGCAAGATGGGCAGCTATTTAACCATTTGGCAGAAACTTTAAGTTCATGGGAAGCCAAAGCAGATTTGGATAAAGATGATAAAACAGCTTACAATTTGGAGAAAGTGCTACTGAATTTCTGGGAAAGACTGTCAGAGATCTGTGTTGAGAAAATCAATGAGCCAGAAGCCGATGTTAAGTCAGTTTTGGGTGTTTCTAACCTATTACAGGTCCTTCAGAAGCCAAAGAGCTCCTTGAAGTTAAATAAAAAAAACGTTGGTAAGGTTAGATTTGCTGATGAGATGCCCGAAAGTAATAAAGAGAATGAGAAATATGTCTCCTCAGAAGGAGAGAATAGTGAAGGCTCTGAATTAATGGCTGAACCTTCTCTCACTCACAGTTGCTCAGACCTTATATCACCCCTAAGGAAAAAACCTTTGGAAGACTTAGTCTGTAAACTAGCAGAAATGAGTGTTAATTATGTCAATGAACAGAAGTCGGAGCAACATCTAAGGTTTCTTTCCACTCTGCTCAACTCCTTCTCTTCAAGCCAAGTATTTAAAGTGCTATTAGGTGATGAAAAACAGAGTATTGTCAAAGCCAAGCCTCTTGAAATAACCAAACTTGCACAAAAAAATCCCGCGATACAGTTTTTATACCAGAAAGTAATAGGTTGGCTAAATGAAGATCAAAGGAAGGATGCTGGTTTCTTGGTGGACATTTTGTACAGTGCCCTTTGTTGCTGTGATAATCATATGGAACGAAAAGCTGTCTTGGATGATCTAATTGAGGTATTACTGTTCTATATCTTTTTATTTTCATTTATTTATTTATTCATTCATTCATGCATGCCTGCATGCAGGGTCTTTGTTCCCCAGCCAGGGATCAAACCTGTGCCCCCTACAGTGGAAGCATGGAGCCCTAACCACTGGATCACCAGGGAGTTCCCTGTATCTTTTTAAACTATAATGGTTTACACTGGCACACTGATTATGGATGAGTAGAACGAGACCTCTATGGGGGTTATTTTGGGATTGTTTCTTAACTATGAATGTCAATTTAAAGACTATATTCTTGATTGGGATTGGGAAGTATGTGAAACTTCTGGGTAGCTGTTCAGTAAGAGTAAATATGTTAAGATGACAAAAGCTTGGTAATAAAAGGGTAAGTTCTTTCAGTCCATACTTTTTAAAGCTGGACTCACTAAAAAAATGTTTTAGTTTTGTAGTGGTTCAATGGTCACTTCATTTACTTATAAAAAGTTTTACCAGTTACTGTTTTTTCTAGCAGATTGTTTCTCTTTTTCTTCTTTTAGGTGGATCTGAAATGGAATTCTATGCTTCAAGTCATTGAAAAGGTATCTTAGAGATTTTTCTCTTTTTTTTGTATTTATAAGTATAGAAAAATTAAACCATAGCTATATTCACATAATGGTATGTGATCAGGTGTCTCTGTTAGAGAATTTCCTTATTATTGTAACTTTCTTCTCATAATTTGAGAAGACATGGTGTTCAGCTTTCTATAGTATTATTTTTCTGGTTAGGAATATCAGGGAAGAATGAACAGGTTCTGGAAGATCCAGTGTCTCTTCCCTAGTGGGTAACAAAGGAAGAGTTAAGCATTTATCTTAGTTTATCTTTTTTTTTTTTTTTTTTTTTAATAAATTTATTTATTTATTTATTTATTTATGGCTGCGTTGGGTCTTCGTTTCTGTGCAAGGGCTTTCTCCAGTTGCGGAGAGCAGGGGCCACTCTTCATCGTGGTGCGCAGGCCTCTCACTGTCGCGGCCTCTCCCGTTGCGGAGCACAGGCTCCAGACGCGCAGGCTCAGCAGTTGTGGCTCACAGGCCTAGCCGCTCCGCGGCATGTGGGATCTTCCCAGACCGGGGCACGAACCCGTGTCCCCTGCCTTGGCAGGTGGATTCCTAACCACTGCGCCACCAGGGAAGCCCCCTTAGTTTATCTTTTAAACTAAGGTTTCTGCTGTTATCCTAGTTATTTTTTCTTCTGTAGAAATGGATTGAATGGTTCTAGCTTTGAGTAGAACGCATCAGGAAATTAAGTTTGTTTTACCCTGGAATACTATACAGGCAAACTAAAGTCTCCCCACCTTTATTTAATTGCCATTTGACTAAGTAAGAAAATTAGTGATGAGAATAATAAAAAGAAATCAAGGAACATAATTCAGAAAAATTTTTAAATGGCTTAAGTATTCTTTCCTAATGAAGATGTAAATGATATAACACTTTTCCAACCATAGAAATGTTATTACTAGCTGCCTGAAAGTCTTCCTTTTCTTAAAGAATTTTTTCATTATTTTAAAATTTTTTTTTTTTTTTTTTTTTAAATTTTACATACGTAACTCTAATTTACAAGTTTCTTTTTTTCTGTCTTTTTAAATTATGTTGAAAAAAACATATAATTTGCCATAGTAACCATTTCTGAGTGTACAGTTCAGTAGTGTTAAGTTTATTCACATTATTGTGCAACCAATCTCCAGAACTTTTTCACCTTGTAAAATAGAAACTATACCCATTAAACAATAACTCCCTATTTCCCCCAGTAGTTTATTTTTACAAAATAAATACAGAGTATTCATTTACTCTTTTTCAATGGGAAGTATAACTTACTAGGTACACCATTTGAATTACTTTATTCAGTACCTCCTCTCCCTATAGGCAGGCTACAGGAAAAGCCAAATTATGAGAAAGCTGCTTGATAAGTCTAGAATCAGAGCAAAAGTATATAGTTAATAATTTGATAAGATAAAGATTGATATATCCATTTCCAACTTAGGAATGTACCTGCCAGTAGTTCAGGTACATCTGTTTAGAAGACTCCTCTTCCTGGGCAGTGTTTGGCAGTTCATAGCCAGTGTTTGCTTCCTGTACTTCTGTGACTAACGAGTCTCCCTAACCCCTGTTAGATTCTTTCTGTGGATATGTTAAAACATTGAGAAGTTGGACTTCATGTCTTAATAACCTGAGAGACATTATATTCAGAAGTTTGCTTTTTGGATTCTGTAGGATTCTATAAAATAGATTGGTTTTATTTGGTAAGCTGTGTTAGGAAAGCCAATATTATAGCTATCTAAATTCTAGTTTTTCTTGTTTTTATGCAACCTCATACTTTATGAGCAGAGTCCTAAAGTCAGCTCCCTTAAAAACAAACCTGACTTTTGTAACCAGAAAGAACCTTAGAGATTTTCTAAGTTAATCTTCATTTTTCAAATTAGGAAATAGGCCCAGGTTGGTTAAGAGCTTTGTCTAAGGTCATAAAGCCAGAATAGTGGTAAAGGTTGGGTTAAAATAGAAGCTCTCATTACCTACAGTTTTTTAAATAAGGAGATGAAACAGTTTTGGGGGCACTACCCAATCTGCACTTGGATTTTTTTTATTCCAGATTGCTTTGAAATGAGCCAAGTTGCAAATTCCTTTCTTCTCAGCCCTTAAACCAAAAGAAGCTCTGGGAACATGGATCACCATGCTTTTGGGGGTGGATTTACAGTTTTTTTCCTTGCTTCCCCACCCCATGAAAATAAACCAGTTGCTGTCAGCTATCTGCGCCAGTAACTATTTCAGAAAATTTGGGCAAATGATAAGTCCCATTGTTCATATTGAAGTAATTTACCACTATTGTATGTTAGTTCTTTAATTTTAGCAAAATTAATGAAAAAAATTTAATATTTGTAGAGGATTTTAAAATCCGTCTTTAAAGTTCATTCATTATTCATTGAACATATCTGCAGTGTTGATAGCAGGTATCAAAGAAGTTTAAGACAGTCTCTGCTCTCAAGGAACTTACAGTCTCATTGGAAACAAGACATACACAGATGAAACATTATAAATAATAATACAACCCAGTAAGTGCTCTAGAGATTCAGAGAAAAGCAGTGATGAGTATGGGCTGGCATGGATGGGGGAGACTTCACAAAGCAGAGGGGATTTATACTGAATCTCAAGTAATGGGTGTGATTTTGATAAATAAAGAAGAGGGGGAATATTTATGGTTGGGAAGATAGCATGAACAAAGCATGGAAGCGTACATAAGCAAGGCTTAGTGGGGAATAGGGAAGATACCAGCCTTCTTAGAACTTGAGGAGGAGGCATGGGGGATGATGTTGAGGCCATGATGATGAAAGGAGGTAATATGGTACAAGTAATATTTTGGCAAGTCTACTTTTTGATCTTGCTTCTAATCTTTGCTTTAATTTTATGTTTTTAGGCATGTTCTAGTTCAGATAAACATGCTTTAGTAACTCCTTGGCTAAAAGGAGATATCCTTGGCGAGAAATTGGTAACCTTGGCAGATCATCTTTGTAATAAGGACTTGGAATCCACAGTATCTTCTGAATCTTACTTCTCAGAAAGATGGTCTCTTTTAAGCTTGGTATTATCCCAACATGTTAAAAATGGTAGGTAAAAATATGGCTTTTGTTTTTCAGTAGGGAGGGAGTAGTTTTTTCACCGTTTGGGAGGATTCCCTGCTGCTCAGTTTGCATAATATTAGTTGAGAATAACAAGATTTAGTTCACTCAAATATCTGAATTTTGTAAGCACCCTAAATGTTTATAAATCTCTGTAACATGACTTGGAAGATATTTAATACTTTTAGTTTTATATTTTAAAGGGTTTTGAATTTAGCCATTCACTCTAATTTTGTCTAGCATTGCTTTTTTACTTAATTTAAAACAGCTTTTTTTTAATGTGAGGGCTTTTATGCGTGGGGAACAGATTGATTTGTTGATGTGATTTTCTTTTATCTAAAACATAAACACCTTTTTTTCTTTAAAAAAAACACATGGAGAGACCAAGGTGGAATGTTAACCCAAAGTAAAGTATTAAAATACACTGGTTAAAAAATTAAAAACAAAGATTAAAAAAAGGAAAACACACTGTTAATATTTCTTGTATTTTGTCTGTTTGAATTTTTTTCTGTAGATTACTTGATTGGAGAAGTATATGTTGAAAGAATTATTGTTAAACTTCATGAGACTTTATCCAAAACAAAGAAATTGTCAGAAGCTGAAAATAATGACTCATCAGTGTCTTTTATCTGTGATGTGGCCTATAACTATTTCAGCTCAGCGAAAGGATGCTTGCTAATGCCATCATCTGAAGATTTATTGTTAACTCTCTTTCAGTTGTGTGCTGAGAGCAAAGAAAAAACACATTTGCCAGGTAATAGCCTACTGCTCAAATGTTTTGTTGGGAATCTCCGGCTCTGACCTTCATAGTGTAAGTGCCCAGGCTTTATTAATTGAATCATAATGTGTTTGAACTTTGAAAGCATTTTGAGTAAAGGACTACAAATCTTAAACACTTTCAGCTTTAGAAACCAAGTTAAAGATGTATGTAGACATTATATCTAAAGTTTTTACTTGATATCAAGGGAACGGTTTTGGAAGGGGCCATGATAGATGAGTTAGAATCTTAGCTCCTTCACTCAGTAACTCTCGCAAGTTGCTTAATTTCTTGATGCCTCAGTTTCCATATTCATAAAGGGGGACATTAATACCTTTTTCTCTTACAGTTAAAGACATTCAATCTTGGTGTATAGTAAAATGAAATTGAGATTGCCTTTTTAAGGACTATATTCCTGTCTTATGTGTTAATTCAGAGTTATTTGTGAAAGGAATGTAAAAAATACTCTTGAAAAAAAAAATGCTGTTAATGGAGATCCCTCCTCCCCAACCCTTTCTTTAATACTAACTTTTCTGTTTGGAAAAGGTATAATATTTTTCATATCTCCAGAAGGGCAACTCTCTTATAAATAAGTTCAGAGCAGAAAAAAGCTGACTTAAAAAATCTTAGCATTTTTACATTTATATGGCATGAGTTAGCTTATATTATTGCATATTTATGACATAGTTATTTTGTTTTAGCTGTTGAATAGTAATTTTATGTTTTCTTAACGGTACCTTAAAAATCTCAGATCTGCAATGAGTTCTTTCAGACATTTTGTACTGATGATAGTTACTTCATAGGGATTATGAATCACTGTTGACATCTTGATTTTAGACTTTCTTATCAGTAAACTGAAAAATACTTGGCTCTCTGGTGTGAATTTATTGGTCCATCAAACTGGCGACACATATAAACAGAGTACCTTCCTATGTTTATCTGCTCTGTGGCTGAAAAACCAAGTTCAGTCTTCATCATTGGATATCACAAGGTAACCTTTTTTTGTGCTCAGTTGCAGAGGATCTCTTTAATAATTGATCATTGTCCTTAATAAGAATCCATGATTAGTGTGAGTGCCTATGAAAAATGACGTGTTTGTTATGTAAGAAATCTACAAGATTCTAAGGGAAGATCCAAACAGATTTTTCCAAAAGGATTTTGTTTTAATGATCATCCATTTAAGCTCAATTAATTGGAGAGTGATTTGTTCTGACCATAATAATTGATGGTCAGTGATGTGATAGGGGTGCTGTCCTGTGTCTTAGGCTGGTATGGATTGTAACCGTAAACTCTTACGGCCACCACGGACAGTGATTGTCCTTCATTGTTTATTTTTTGGGGGAGTCTGGTAGCCACTGTTGTAAGGGGTTGGATTGCAGATGTATTTCACATCTCATGCCTAAATCCATATATAAAAATGAAAACTAAGAGAATGCATCCAGAGCTACTGGGGTTGGGTTAAATCTTTTTCTGATTATCATGCTCTTTTCATGGAATAAAGTAGCTATATTTCAGAAATATCTGATCTGAAATAGGTCATTCCCCTTCATTCTGAAATAGAAGCAGCACTTGATTTCAATTATAAAATGTTGGATAAAGTCCCCTGTTTGATTGTGTGTTAGTCACGAGGGGAGGGTGGAGGGGCCATTTACTTTTATTTTGAATTGTCTTTTTTGTTCAGGTAAACTGTTATCTGCCGTAGGGTATTTAATGTATACCAGGGTGTTCAAATTGGTTATAACATAACTGCAGTGGTTAAGTTATTTGCATTATTTTCAGTCTTCAGGTCCTATTGTCTGCTGTTGATGATTTGCTAAATGCGCTTCTAGAGAGTGAAGATACTTATCTTCTGGGAGTTTATATTGGAAGTGTAATGCCAGACAACAGCGAATGGGAAAAGATGAGACAGTCTCTTCCTATGCAGGTATGTTTGAGATTGGAGAGTACTTATTTTATTCTAAAGTTTGGATTTCATGCAAGCTTAAATATTTTAATTTTATTCTGAGGAAGAAAAAAAGTAAATGAAATGAGTATCTTACTTTGTGTTTCTGCCTTTGAATGCTCCTGTGTTGGGTGTTTACTCTTTGCAAGATACCAGTTGACACTTGGCAGTTGCCATGGTACAAGGTAAATAAGACCTTGTTCTGTCCTGAAGGAATCCTAAAGAAACACACACATTGATAATTTGTGTTCGTAGAAACGAAACTTCTAGGCTTCTGTGGTTTTACTAGTAAACTAGCAATAGCTTCATTTTTGAAGTTATTCTAATAACATTTTGAAGATATTTTAATAACTTTATTTTTGTTCCCTTCTTAATTGCAAAGGTAGTAATTAATTGAACTATTGAATGCTTTTGTGTATAATTTAATGTATTTTTTTTTACAGTGGTTGCATAGACCTCTTTTAGAAGGAAGACTGAGTTTGAATTATGAGTGTTTCAAAACAGATTTTAAAGAACAAGATACAAAGAAACTTCCCAGCCATTTGTGTACTTCAGCATTATTGAGCAAAATGATATTAGTTGCACTGAAAAAGGAAATAGTCCTAGAAAATAATGAGCTTGAGAAAATAAGTAAGTATATATGAGCATTCAGATAAATACATATAAACATAAGTAAGTATATATGAGTATTCAGATAAATACATATAAACATAAATCTTGAAGTAATTAAAATGTAATTTTGAAATAATTTTGATTATACTTCAATCTAAATCTTTAAAGAATCAAAAATCCTCAGCTCCTTTTAATTATTTTAGCAATGAGAAACTTGAGGACACTTAAGAGATGAATGTTAAATTGCAAATCAAATGGAATCATACTGAATATCTTGCTGTAGTCTTGTTAGCGATAGAGCAGAATTTGGTATAAGATGTTACTCTAGCTGGCATGGCATCAGTATAAGCATATCCTATGGCACATGGTTAAGTGAGTCTTGTGTTTCATCAAGGATTCTGAATTTTCAATTAATTTTTGAATCAATCTACCTTTGTATAGGGCTATAATTTTTTTCCCAGCAAGTGGAGCTTCAAATGTTGAATTTCAAAAGGATTTAAAAATTCCCCCATTCCAGGAAATGGTGTAGAATTGTAGGTAGCAGTGTGACCTGTACAAAATGGCCTGAAAGGTGGAGGACTTGCATAATTCCTGTATCAGTCTTGATTGTGAGCTCTCAGCTGAGTACAGTTACTAGCGTAGGAGAATATTGCGCCCTGTGGAAGAAAGCTGGAACACCTCTCGTGGTGAGCAAACTCCACATGCAGTTGAGGTCAAGGAGATTAGCCTGCTGTTTACTTTACTCACAGAGTGAATCTGTCCAAAAACAACAATGGAAATTAGAGTAATAATTTTTGTTTTTCGTATCTGGAACTTGCAAGGGATGGGATTTGACTTTTGAACCAGGTTTCAAGTCTTCTAACTCCAAAATCCATACTTGGCTTTATAAAAGAGAGTTGTGACTAATTATGTACTGAAAACCTGTGACATGCCAGGTTTTGTGATACTTGGTCATTTAATTCTCATAGTAGTCCCGTGAGGTAGATTTGTATTATCCTAGCTGATGATGATGTGTGCAGCTCATTTGAATCCAGACTAGTCTGTCACCAAGGCCCATGCCCTGTGTACTAGATCATGCTCTCTCCCATTTCTTAACACATTGACTTGAACTTCTGAGGTCTTGGGTCCCATAGTTGTTTATCCTGGATGCAACTTCTTAACATTTGTGGCAAAAATAGTAGGAAGATTCTTCCAGTATCTGTCTCTGATAACTTAGGTTACTGTCACATTCTTAACTAATCAGAAAAGGGACCAAGTAATGTTTGGGAGAGGAGTGATATTTTGTATCAGGTATTCTCAGCTTTCATTAGAGTTGAACATCAAATAGTTGAAAATCAGTTCATAGATATTTTATTTATATATTTATTTATTTATTTACTTACTTACTTACTTACTTAACTAACTTACTTACTTACTTACTTACTTACTTACTGCGCTATGCGGCACGTGGGATCTTAGTTCCCCGTATCAGGTATTTCATTTCATTGTACTTGAACATCAAATAGTTGAAAATCAGTTCATAGATTATTGATTGATTGACGGATCGATTGCGCTACGTAGCATGTGGGATCTTAGTTCCCCAACCAGGGATCGAACCAGCGCCCCTTGCGTTGGAAGTGCAGAGTCTTAACCACTGGACCACCAGGGAAGTCCCAGTTCATAGATGTTTTGAAATTAGTGGGCACAACAATGTTAGGGAATGGGGGGGACAAGTGAAAACAGTTCAAAGGTCTGTTCACAAAGTACACTCAGTAATGTGTTGTCCATTCTGTTAGTTGCAGAACTGCTCTATTCATTGCAGTGGTATGAAGAATTAGACAATCCACCTATTTTTCTAACTGGATTTTGTGAAATGCTTCAAAAAATGAATATTACATATGATAACTTATGTGGACTTGGTAATACTTCTGGCCTTTTGCAGCTGTTATTTAACAGGTAAGAATCTCTTTCAATTTCCATTTTTTTATGACTATTTTGCTAGTTTATGGCTTGTGTCTTTAAAATGTAAGCCCACGTCATGCTAATCTTTGAATCAGAGGGTTTATCTAAATTAATCCCAATTCTTAATGATAAATACTTTGTGGATACTAAGTACTTGATTTACTCTTCTGGTGAGATATTTGGACTTTGCCTGTGTTATTAAATCCATAAATACATTCAAGGGCCAGATGACAATGAAAGAAATAGAATCCTGTAGAAGTTGTTCTAATTTGTCGTATGTAACCCATCCTTCCACTACTCTAAATTTAACCTTTTACCTTGCATGTTGTTGCAGGTGTGTCTTAATATCATAACCACAAAACCCTCTCCCCTAGACGAGGAAGTAGGTATGAAAACAGAGTTGTTGTAGAGGTTATAGCAGTTTGATGGTTAGCTCGTTGAAATTACTGTGTTGAACTGCTCTCTCTTGAAGAGTTTTTCACTTGCCTGTAGTATTTTTCGTATGCTTTGCAGTATCAGAGGCCCCAGGCTGAACAGGTCTTCCTTTCCAGTCCCACTCTACATACTTGACACTCAGAACTTTCCTCAGTGGATATCAATACCTCCTTGCTTTCTCAACTTCAACAATCCTCGGTGTCCTCTGGGATATGTCCTCTTTCCAGCTGCAACCTCTGGTCCTCAAGCTTAATCTTTAAGGTCATCTCCCCTATTGGAACTTGAGGGGCTTTGGGATTGCCTTGGATGAGAGCTCAATATCAGCTGTAAAGGAGTTTCAGAAGTTAAGTTCCCAGTCCTTTTGGTAACAGCAGTTGTTTGGGTGCAGAAGTGCTGTGTGAATTGATACCCTTACAAGGTGATTTATGTAGTTCTGTGAAAGGAATCCAGGTAAGCATTGTTTAAAAATCTTAACTACACTTTAAAAACGGAATTTTTTTTCCTCTTTTAGATCCAGGGAAAATGGCACCCTTTGGTCTCTTATTATTGCTAAGTTGATCCTTTCCCGAAGTGTTTCATCTGATGAAGTAAAACGGCATTATAGGAGAAAAGAAGGGTATTCTTATTGAAAATACTTTTACTTTGAAATTTATTGTGAGTGGTCACTTTGGCAACCCCAAACTAACAAACAGTCTAATGAATCAGGAAAACAAGACTTAGGAAATGAGGAAATTAAAGAAAATGAGACTTAACAATTTAAATTGCTTTAGGTTGCGGACACGTCTTTTTTTTAATAAGCATTTTTAACCTTATAACATTTTGTTGAGGAATTTTATACGTGCTATAAATAATTAGCATTTCATAAACTTGTTCTCTTTTCCCCAGAAATCTCTCTGGTAGAATCTATCTTTTCCCCCTCCGTATCCTTCTTCCATCACTTTATTTGCTAAATGGAAATGATAAGGAAAGTTACTTACTCTTAACTCTATTCGATATCCTGTGATAAGCCATAATGGAAAAGAATATGAAAAGAATGTATATATATGTATAACTGAGTCACTTTGCTGTACAGCAGTGATAAACACAACATTGTAATTCAACTGTACTTCAATAAAAAATAAATTTAAAAAATTAAATTAAAAAAAGGTTACTTACTCTTAAATAAGGATCATCCTATTGACGTATATTCTAAAAATGCAATAAATGTGTTCTTAAGACAAATAGTGAGGTTGGACATACTAGAGATTTACTAGAGTTGATCATACTAGAGAAGCTGAACATTCAAATTAAACACCTAGCTGAAATTTACCAAGAGGCATTTTGAATTTACTGATTTACCAAGAAGAATTCAGAAGTTATATGTGTGTGTGTGTGTATTCTGGTACAGTAGAATTGTAAGCTAAATTTTGATGTTTTTAATCTTATTTAAAAATTTTAAAAATTTATTACTATTTTTTTAGAAGAATTTATATATATATATATATATTTATTTGGCTGCATTGGGTCTTCGTTGCTGCACGCAGGCTTTCTCTAGTTGGCGATGAGCGTAGGCTACTCTTCATTGTGGTGCACGGGCTTCTCATTGTGGTGACTTCTCTTGTTGCAGAGCACGGGCTGTAGGTGCACAGGCTTCAGTAGTTGTGGCACTCGGGCTCAGTAGGTGTGGCTCACGGGCTCTAGAGCGCAGGCTCAGAAGTTGTGGCGCACGGGCTTAGTTGCTCCGCGGCATGTGGATCTTCCCGGACCAGGGCTCGAACCTGTGTCCCCTGCATTGGCAGGTGGATTCTTAACCACTGTGCCACCAGGGAAGTCCTAAATATATTATTTTGAGTTCAGTTATTAATGTGGATTATAGGTTCACATGTAATTATAAAAAATACAAAGAAATTCTGTGTACCTTTCATTCAGTTTCTTCCAGTGGTACCAGTTTGCATAATTTTAGTACAATTTCACAACCAAGAGAATGGCATTGATACAATTCACTGACCAAGTTTACTTGCACTCACGTGTTTGTGTGTGTGTTCTGTGTGGGTTACCACCACCATATTACAAGCTACAGAATAGTTTTATCATAAGGATCCCCTATGTTACCCTTTCTTGCCTCAGCCACCTCCCCTCTTGCCATTCTCCTCACCTCTGGCAAACAATAATCTGTTCTCTATATAATTTTATCATTTAGGAATGTTATATAAACGGAGTCATATAGCATATGATCTTTTGATGTTAGCTTTTTTTTTAAAGTAATTTAATTAATTAATTAATTTATTTTTGGCTGTGTTGGGTCTTCGTTGCTGCGCACGGGCTTTTCTCTAGTTGCAGTGAGCAGGGGCTACTCTTCGTTGCGGTGCATGGGCTTCTCATTGCGGTGGCTTCTCTTGTTGCGGAGCACGGGCTCTAGGCGCGTGGGCTTCAGTAGGTGTGGCTCGCGGGCTCTAGAGCGTAGGCTCAGTAGTTGTGGCGCACGGGCTTAGTTGCTCCGCAGCATGTGGGATCTTCCTGGACCAGGGATCAAACCCGTGTGCCCTGCATTGACAGGCAGATTCTTAACCACCGCGCCACCAGGGAAGTCCTGATGTTAGCTTTTTTTATTCAGCATAATTTTTAATTTTTTTCTGATTATAAAAGTCATAGGGAATTAACTAAAGAACTATTAAAACTAATTACAAATGAGATGGACATATACTTGACATACAGAAATCAGTATCTTTCTTATTCACCAGTAATAATCAATTAAAAAATGGCATAGGAAAAAAGAAATTCTGTTCACAATGACAACAAAACTGTAAATACCCAGAAATAAATTTAACAAAAATTTAAAATTGTAAAACTTAAGATCACAAAAGAAGGTGGGACGATAAGTTATAAAAATTGTTGTATCTATAATTTCAGTGTAATGTCAATCAAAATTTCAGCAGAATTTTTTGAAAAACTTGACAAACTGTTCTAAACATAGTATGCATTTGAAGGAAAAAAAGGCTTAAGAATAGCTGGGACATTTATGAAAGAGAAAAGTGAAAAGGACTTGCCCTACCAAAATAATAATTAAGCAGTATGAAATTGGTGAACACACAGATCACTGGATCAAAATATAGAGTCCAGAAACCAGTCCACACATATATGAAAATTTAGTTTTTGATACAGGTGGTCTTTCAAATCAGTGAGATGAGTCAATAATAAATGACATTAGGAAAATAGGACATGTTTGAAAAAAATTGTGAGACCCACTCCCTTACATTATACATAAAAGTAAAGCCCAGATGAAAACTAAATGTAAAGAACAGACCTATAAAAGTATTAGGGGAAAATGAGACTATAATCTTGGCATGGGGAGGATCTTAAGCAAAGCACAAACCCAGAATCCATAAAAGAAACAATAGATATCTGTTTTTGTAAAAACAAAAACCTTTGTGCCCATCAACAGATGAATGGATAAACAAAAATGTGGCATATACATATAGTGGATATAATGGAATATTATTCTGCCTTAAAAAGGAAGGAAATTCTGACATGTTAAAATGTGGATGGGGAGGGAGGGCGGGAGACGCCACAGGGAGGAGATATGGGGATATTTGTATATGTATGGCTGGTTCACTTTGTTATACAGAAGAAACTAACACACGATTGTAGAGCAATTATACTTGAATAAAGATGTTAAAACAAAATGTGGATGAACCTTGAGGACATATGCTCAGTGCAATAAAACAGTCACAAAAAGGCAAATACTGTATGATTCCACTTATATGAGGTACCTAGCATAGTCAAATTCATAGAGACAGAAAGTAGAATGATGGTTGTCAGGGGCTGAGGGGAAGGGAGGTGGAGAGTTCTTAATTAATGGATAGAGTTTCAATTTTGTGAATGAAAAAGTTCTGGGGATTGGTTGCACAACCATGTGAATGAACATAACTACTGAACTGTACACTTTAATATGGTAAATTTTACATAATGTGTATTTTACCACAATTTAAAAAGAGAACTTCTGTATGATAAAAGTACAGTAAGCAAAGGTTAAAGGGCAGGTGGCAAAATGGAAGAAAACACTTGCAAATTAATAAAGAATTAATATTCATAATATATAAATAGCTTCTATTAATAAAACTATTCAAATTGAAGAATGTGTCGAGGACTTGAACAGGTAATTCATAGGTGAAATAGTCAAAGGTAGTTCATTTATGAAATGTGAAATACGAAAGAAATACACATTAAAAGTAGTACATTTTATCTACCATATTGCCAGGAATTAAAAAGAGTCATTAAGTGTGCAGCAAACCAAACTTGTACAGTTTTAGTGAAAATGTAAATTGATTATGCATTTTTGAAAAGCAACTTGAAATTATCAAAATATAATACACTCAAATCCTTTGATTTTGCAATTCTACTTCCAGGAGACTAGCCTAAAGAGGTATTTGCACATATGCAGAATAGTATCTGCTCAAGGACAGTTATTACAGCATTATTTGTAAGAGCAAAAATTTGGGGGGAAAAACCTAAATGTCCACTAATAGGGAAATAGTTAAATTATGATAGTGTGGAATATTTGGGGGTTTTTTTGTTTTTAATTTATTTTTGGCCGCGTTGGGTCTTCGTTGCTGTGCACGGGCTTTCTCTAGTTGCGGCGAGCGGGGGCTACTCTTCCTTGCGGTGCGCGGGCTTCTCATTGCAGTGGCTTCTCTTGTTGCGGAACACGGGCTCTAGGCGCTCAGGCTTCAGTAGTCGTGGCACGCGGGCTCTGTAGTTGTGGCTCACGGGCTCTAGAGCGCAGGCTCAGTAGCTATGGTGCACCGGCTTAGTTGATCCGCGGCATGTGGGATCCCTGGTTTTGTTTTTAATCTAGTTATGTAGCTTTAAAGTGGAAAGAATGGACTTCCCTGGTGGCGCAGTGGTTAAGAATCCGCCTGCCAATGCAGGGAACACGGGTTCGAGCCCGGGTCTGGGAAGATCCCACATGCCGCGGAGCAACTAAGCCGGTGCACCACAGGTACTGAGCCTGCACACCACAACTACTGAAGCCCGCACTCCTAGAGCCGGTGCTCCGCAACAAGAGAAGCCACCGCAATGAGAAGCTCGCACACCGCAACGAAGAGTAGTCCCCGCTCGCCACAACTAGAGAAAGCCCGCGCATAGCAATGAAGACCCAATGCAGCTAAAAATAAATAAATACATAATTAATTAAATTTTAATAAATAAATAAAGTAGAAAGAATACTTTATACCTATATGTTCTGATGTAAAACAATCTACAAAGTATAGAAGTGTATATACTTATATACAAAGTATATAAGCTGCTGCATAGCACAAGGAGATCCGCTCCATGCTTTGTGACGACCTAGAGGGGTGGGATAGGGAGGATGGGAGGGAGGCTCAACAGGGAGGGGATATGGGGATATATGTATACATATAACTGTTTCACTTAGTTGTTCAACAGAAACTTAACACAACATTGTAAAGCAATTATATTCCAATAAAGATATATTAAAAAAAGACAATCTACAAAGTATATAAGTGGCAAATAATACAAAACTTAGGTAAATAAAACCCAACTATATATGTGCACATATGTGAATATCAGTTCATACAAACAACGTGCAACTAGTACTCTTTAAATTGAATCAGTAGACTCTTAAGGAGAGCATAATCATGTATAATTTTTAAAAGTTATACATGGGGAAAGTTATTTTAAAAATTAGAAACGTGAAAAAGAGAAAGAAGCAGCAAAAAATAATTATCCACAGTTTCGTCATCCAGAATCAGCAAGTGTCAATCTCTTTCCTAGTTTCCTAGTTTCTTTTTTTTTCCTCTACAATTATTTTATATAGTGGAAATATTAGTCTTTCTGAATAGTCTGAATAAGAAGAATTTTCTGAAATAACTAAATATTTAGAATAAATATAATTCATACCTTTTTTTTCTCTTTAAACAGTTTTTTTCCACTAACAGAAGGTAATATGCATACCATTCAAAGTCTCTGTCCATTTTTGTCAAAAGAAGACAGGAAAGAATTCATTGCTCAATGTATACCTGCCCTTTTGGCCTGGACCAAGGAAGATGTTTGCAGTATTAATGGTTAGTTGCTTGGTAATAAATATTTCACTAATTATTGCTTGAGATGAAAGAAATGTTTCTTAATATCTAAATCCAAATCTAGCAGAGATGAATTATAGTTAATTTTTTTCCTAGTTTATACTTTTGCTATATAACAAGTTGACTCAGTAGGACGAGTGTCATTGGAGAGTGGCTGTTACCATTTTGCAGGTCAGAAATGCTGCAGCCTTACGGGAAGATTCACAACCACAGATACCCTCTAATCATTTCTTTTCCATGTATAGCTTTTTTAGCTATGCGTCATCTCTCCCTAGTCAACCAGTGATTGAACTTACAAAGGCAAAAGAGGGAACAGCTTTTGCTATGTTTTAAACTTTTCGGACATTCTGTACTCTATTAGTTCATTTGCTTATTAATTTAACAAGCACTTACTGACCCTGGCTATGTGGCAATTTCTTTTGTAGAGAAGATAGACATAAAGTTGTATGATAACTGACGTAGCAAAAAGATGTCATATGTGTGGAAGTGCAGAAAAGGAGTTTTCCACATTGCTTTGAGATGTTCTAGCTATTTCACAAAGAGAAATATTTCAACGGAGTGATGAAAGATAGTTTTCCATATGGACACAGTTGGGAAAGGTATTCCAGGTACACAAAAACATAGGAGAATGCAGATAGTTCATTTTGGTTGACATTTAAGGTAGAAAGTTGGGGACAAAGCTGTTAAGGTGCACAAGAATATGGATTTTTGAAAAACATCATAAAGGCCTAGTTTTGTCAGTTATGGAGTTTGGACTTTAAGCGGTAGGGGGTAAGGAGCTATTGGCCCAAGTTAGGTAGGAAGGTAGTAAGACTATCACATTGACGTTAGAAAGGTTATTTTGACAACTGTGTGAAGGGTGAATGTGAGAGAAGAGAGATTAGGGGTAGAAGACTAGGTAGAGAGCTATGGGAATAATCATGATGAGAGATAAGAGAGCTTGAATCAAGGCACAGATGGAAGAGAGGAGATGGAAATGAAAGACGTAGGAAGTAGAATTGATGGGGTTCTGTGATTATATTTCTGGATTGGGTATATGGAAGTACCATTAGGCCTTATAGGAAACCCTATATGAGACTTGAGGATTGGAAGGAGGATGGGGAAGGAGTATACAGAGAGCTAATGTTGAGTTTTAGACACATTAGGTTAAGGTGTCTTTGGAATAAATACTAAAATGGAGATTGTCAGTAAGCAATAGACTATTGGCTGGATGGAAATACTGCTTTCAAAGTCCATGTCATGTAGGTGGTAGTAAAACCGTAAATAAGTATGAGCTTGTTTAGGGAGAGTGAAGAGTGAAAAGAATATAAAGGGAACACCAGTACATAGATTTAATGGGTATGTGGATGGAGGCACATTTGAGAATAAGGACTAAAGATAAAAAATAAGCAAAAGCAGAGTTTTAGGTAATATTCATCACCCGTTAAATGCCACAGTCCAGCCATTGGCTTTGGCATTGTTGGAATGAATAGTGGTGAGAAAATGGGAGCAGATAGTCTGTTCTGCGTGTTTGGCAGAAAGGGATGTTGAAAGAGGTGAAAGCTGGAGATGAACACAAGGTCAAAGGGGAAATATATGTTGTGGGGACGGAGGGGGAATAGAAAATAGAGACGGGATAACTGACAATAGCTCCCACTGAGAAGGTGAGAGGGGAGTGCATGTAGGGCTGGATCTAGAGCAGTTAGAAGATACCAACCACGTATAGGTGGAGACAAGATAAGGAATGGTGTAGGATGGACGCACATGTAGGTATAGAGGGGGTTGGGAACTTCATGGCTTCATGTCTCTTTAGGTCATTTAATAAGTAAAAACTGGATTGTAGATTTTAAGAAGGGTAGGGAAAGTTTGAAATAGTGGAAGAAGAAGATGTCCATCAAAGAACATAATGAAACAGAATTGCCTTGATAGCACAAAGGGCCAGCCGGTGTCAAAAATAAACTTTTGTGGCATTAAGCTTTACCGTTGAGCTCACTTATGTAGTTAAACTGTGGGATTAGGTTGGGATTTGCAGTTCTGGAACAGGGATACAGTTGAACTTATTGTGCATGGAAGAGAGGATTACCTAATGGAAGTGTAGGTGGTTTCTCCAGCACGGGTTATAACTGAAGGATGGCAGAGAGGGGGAAGGGGCAGGAGACAGGACCACGGTGCCACACAACTGTGTGCTGTTCACACAGACCAGAGGTGCCCAGCTGTGCAGAGGCCAACAGGAACGGGAATGTTTTTAAGATTTGACAGTCAATTTTGCTCTTCCAGCCAAAGTGACAAAACAGAATGAGCTAAGAAATACTTTTCAGTTATTAGAAAACCAGTTATTTCTGATTAAACTTGAGCCTCTTCTATTTTGTCAGGAAGATTTTTAAAAAAATTCTTCCTCAGCCTTTAAAGGAAGATTACATTGTTATTAATTAATTAATTAATTAATTTTTGCTTTTTCCCTTGGTTCCCATTTGCCTACAGGATAAAAACCTAAATCCTTAGTTTGGCCTATAAGACATTTTACAATCTTACTGCAACTATTTCTCCGGTTTTACCTCTTTTGCTTCCATCCTGGACCCTGACCATGCTAAATTCTCATGAATTTTGAACACTATACTTTCTTACAACTTTGTGCCTTAGCATTCCTTGGAGTGTCCCTTTTCTAGGCTTGCAGACTTGGATCTTTTGATAAATCCCAGTTCACACACCAACTTTAGGAAGCCTCTTCTGACTCAATCTGATTTCCTGTTCTGGGCTCTCAGTTTTTGGCCATATTATATTCTAATTTGTTAAGTCTGCCAATACTGCTAGATGAGTCCCTTCAGAGACTGGATTTTGCTCAGCTTTCTCTCCCCAGCATCTAACATTGTACCTTGTATTCACTCATTTATTTGTTCTTCATTTAGTCAGTCAAAATAAATGTCTCTGGATCTCAGGCATCATGCTAGGGGGACATATGCTAGTGGTAAGTAAAACAGACAAGGTTCCTGCTCTCACAGAGCTTACTTTCTAATTAAGATAATAAGTAAACATGTACACCTAGGGAATAAGGTCAATAATATTTTAACAACCTTCTATGGTGATGGATGGTAACTGGTCTTACTGCAATGGTGATCATTTTGTAATGTATAAAAATATCAGAAAAGTTATGTTGTACACCTGAAACTAATATAACATTGTATGTTTTAATAAAAAAGTAGAGCTCCTCCCCCCGAAATAAACAAACAAACAAACATTAGTGCTATAAAGGCAACAAATAAGTGATATTAGAGAAATGAGGAGGTGCATACTTTGTATACTTGGGAATTTCAGTGTGGAGGCAGTATTTAAGCTGAGAGTTGAAGGATAAGGAGGAACCAGGGATACTAAAGAGTAGGGAACCCTTAAGAACTTTCCAGACATAGTAGATACTTACTGAGTGAATGTATGAATTAGGAAACAGTATGTTCTATCTTCCAACTTCATTTAACTTTGCACTCTAGCTAAGGTTTGTTTGTTTTTTGAGAGGTAGGTATGCTGAATAAGTCCTATACTTAAGAAAACAAAAAAGTAGCATAGGTTAGTTTAATGCACAGTATCATTTACTTGCTTCCCAGCTTCCCTTCCATACTTTCTTTTCTGTGCTGGGTGTGGAGACAGGGTCCCTGCCCTGTGGAGTTTATAAGCTCATTCGTTGACTCTTTCATGTAAGCCCTAATTTTCAGAGTTCTTAACCTGGACACTTGTGAAGAAAGTTTTTAACCTATCTCAAAGTAGACTTTCTTTTTTCTGGTAGCAATACAATTAAAAACATTTTTAATTTTTTATTTTGCTTTAGGAGGTTTTGGACATCTCGCCATTTTCAATTCTTGTCTGCAAACCAAAAGCATAGATGATGGAGAGCTATTACATGGTATATTAAAAATTCTGATAACCTGGAAGAAAGATCATGAAGATATTTTTCTTTTCAGTTGGTAGGTAATACTTTATACAGTTTTTTTCCCTCTATTTATGATGTGGACTGAGATTATGTATCTTATAGTCACAGTTTTGTAGAGCAATAAGATGGTAGACATTTCAGTCAGTCTGTTGTAAATATATGAGATTTAAATGTTTCCAATTGAATGTCTATGTAATTCTTCAATGTTTTGTTTTTGTCTTTATCACAGTAATCTGTCAGAAGTAAGTCCAGAGATACTGGGTGTAAATATAGAAATAATCCGGTTCCTTTCCCTATTTCTGAAATACTGCTCATCTCCTTTAGCAGAGAGTGAATGGGACTTCATCATGTGCTCCATGTTGGCTTGGTTGGAGGTAAATTACCCTGCTGGGTCATCACAGCTACTGGGTCTTCATGCATATCTGTGTACCAGAACTATTCGCTAATCTTCTTCAAGTAATGATTGTAGTTTGCTCCTTTGCAAATGTTTAAACACTTTATAGATGTGTTCCACACCAGCTACTACTTGACAGATCAGTAAAATGATTGAGGTTTAATGTCTGTCAAAATCATTCAGTAACAAATCTGCTAATTGCTTTTAAAATGTTCTCTCCATTAGCTCATTCTGGTATAATATTTGCAATACAGCCCATTAAGGTTTTATCTTTTCATGACAAGTTTTTAGGTCTTTTGGTTCTAATTAAATTATTCTTAAAATGTACTGTTTCAGTATTGCCAGAGTAATGCATTAAAGATTAAGCAAATTCAGAGGGAATTAGTGTTCTTTTTATGACCCAAAGCAACCAGATGTGTAATACTTATGGGCTGTCACATAGCAAGTCAGTCAGGGTTGAATTTGTCTGAATCTCTGCTTTGCCTGCTGTTAGCTGTGTGGCTTAGAGTATTAAAGTTTACCTAGTTGAGCCTCAGTTTCCTTATTTTAAAATAGTTTAACAATGCCCAATTACTAGGACTCCTGTAGGGCTCCTGAGAAGATTATAAATGTGCTTTTAATGTACTCAACTTGGTAAATGGTAATTGATAATATTTTCTTTCATAGTTTTAGAAATAAAATAGAACATTTCAGAATAAATGGATTGATTCTATTGATAATTCCTAATATTTAATTTTGAAACGAAGTTATTTTGATGTAAAATATATAAATGTCTTCTGAGACTATGCATTTCAACTGCTTCTTTTCAAATTTAGAGAAATGAAAGGGACTTTTCTTTATTGCCTTGATTTGTAGTATTCTAGAAGTCTGCTTACTTATTTAATTTTTGTTTCTTCAGACAACAAATGAGAATCAGACATTGTATTCTGTTCCACTTGTACAACTGTTTGCCTGTGTCAGCTGTGATTTGACCTGTGAACTCAGTGCTTTTTTTGATTCCACAACTCTGGATACCACTGGCAGTCTTCCTGTAAATCTAATCAGTGAATGGAAAGAATTTTTTTCTCCAGGCATCCACAGTTTGCTTTTACCTCTTTTGGTAACTGTTACAGGCAAGTGAAAAAGGGAATAATAGTGAGATTCATTGAAAATGACTTGTTGAAAAGTTAAAAAAAAAAAAAAAAAACTCTGGATGTTTAAGTCACACAGTGCAAAATAGTAAAAGAGCCAGAGAGAAAGCTTGGCATCTCAGAAGCATCATATATGCTTCTGCTTTACAGACAAGAATTGAAAAATGGCAAGACATCCGAAGACCATTGAAAATTAACATAATACTAATTCAGATAACAAGAATAGATTTTTTTAACTCACGTCTTTTTTTTTTTTAAGGATGAGCTAATAGAAGTCATTAAATAGTTGAGATTATCTGAAATTTATATTCAGTTCATGTTTCTAGTTAGGACTGCTTTAATGTTTGTCAAGTTTTTATTTCATTTTCTTAAGTAACATTTGGTTGTCTGTGAATGGGTCAAGCTGTATTACTCACTTTGTTTTGGGGTATGAATATTTCTTCCCTTTTTGTCATCAGGAGAAAGCAAAGATACATCTGAAACATCATTTCAGAATGCAATGCTGAAGCCCATGTGTGAAACATTAACTTATATCCCAAAGGATCAGCTATTGAGTCAAAAACTCCCTGCAAGATTGGTTGCTGGCCAAAAAACAAACTTGCCAGAGTATCTCCAGACTTTATTAAATACATTAGCCCCATTACTCCTTTACAGAGCTCGACCTGTGCAAATTGCTGTTTATCATATGCTATACAAGTAAGAATTCTTTCAATTGAATCAATGTCGTGGTGTTCTAAAAAAATGGAATATGTATTTAGCTTTAACTTTTAGTCATTAAAAAAAGTCACAGTAAAAACAACAACAAAGTAAGCTTGACTATGCATTTCAATAACAGGGATGCCAAGTTTTTGATCTTTTAGGTCACTGTTCTCCATGCACAGTTTACATTTAGATAGTCCTGGCCATAATGGGTTATTTCAGAAAAAACTCAGTAAAAAAAATATACTCATTACAAAATAAGTATTGGTCTTTCTGCTTTTAAGCATGATTTAACAATGAACCGTTTAATATATTTAAATATTCTAACTTCCAGATTGATGCCTGAATTCCCACAATATGATCAGGATAATCTAAAGTCATATGGAGATGAAGAAGAAGAACCAGCCTTGTAAGTTTTTTTTAATACAGAGCTTCTTTGACTTACGGGATTACATCCCAATAAACTCACTGTAAGTTGAAAATTGTGTTGAGTCAAAAATGCATTTGAGGGCTTCCCTGGTGGCACAGTGGTTAAGGATCTGCCTGCCAATGCAGGGGACACGGGTTCGAACCCTGGTCCGGGAAGATCCCACATGCCGTGGAGCAACTAAGCCTGTGCGCCACAATTACTGAGCCTACGCTCTAGAGCCCGTGAGCCACAACTACTGAGCCTGCGTGCCTGGAGCCTGTGCTCCCCAACAAGAGAAACCACCACAATGAGAAGCCCACGTACCGCAGCAAAGAGTAGCCCCCACTTGCCGCAACTAGAGGAAGCCCACGCGCAGCAACGAAGACCCCACACAGCCAAAAATAAATTAATTGATTAATTAATTTTAAAAAATGCATTTGATACCCCTAACCTACTGAACATCAGCTTAACCTCACCTACTCAGCCTCAGAACACTTACATGAGCCCACAGTTGGGCACAATCATCTAACACGGGGACTTCCCTGGTGGCCCAGTGGTTAAGAACCCGCCTGCCAATGCAGGGGACACAAGTTCGAGCCCTGGTCTGGGAAGATCCCACATGCCGCGGAGCAACTAAGCCCGTGCGCCACAACTGCTGAAGCCCGCGCGCCTAGAGCCCGTGCTCCACAAGAGAAGCCACCGCAGTGAGAAGCCCGTGCACCGCAACGAAGAGTGGCCCCCGCTCACCGCAACTAGAGAAAGCCCACACGCAGCAACGAAGACCCAAGGCAGCCAAAAAAAAAAAAAAAATCATCTAACACAGAGCCATCTTATAAAGTGTTGAATATCTCATGTAATTTATTGAATACAGAAAGTGAAAAGCGGAATGGTTGTCTGGGTAAGAATGGTTGTGAGTGTATTGGTTGTTAACCCGCGTGGTCGCGTGGCTGACTGGGAGCTACAGTTCGCCACCACTGCCCAGCATCATAAGAGAGTAGTGTACTGCACATCGCCAGCCTGGGAAATGACCAAAATTCTTAGTGTGGTTTCTATTGAATGCTTATTGCTTTCACACTATTGCAAAGTTGAAAAATTGTAAGTCAAACCGTCATAAGTTGGGGACCATCTGTAGTTTGCTTTATTAAATGCTCATAAGCCATCATAATGACTTTAGAAGACTGAGGTAATACAAAAGCTCTAAATTTAGAGTATATGTTCCTTCAGATCTTGTAAGTTTATCTGTAAGATACAAATGAAATTTAGAGTTCACCCAAAGAGATAGTTACTCTCTCTTCTTAATTGTTCGTAAATCATTTTCAGTTTGCTACCGTTTAGTAAAACTGTCTTTGGCCACATGGGAGCTGTGGAAAGAGTATATCAATTCAGAAATCTATTGTGCACCCCTTTGTGCAAAGTATTAATTAAACGTTGAGGGGAGAATACAGTGTTAGGTAAACAGTATTTTTCTTAAAGAGTTTATAATCTAATATAGATGACATTACCCTATAATAGAAGACAGTGTATGACAAGTGCTAAGAAAAAGGATGATGTTAGAGGGACACAACTGCTGTGCCAGGAAGAGAAGACATTCTCGTGAAGAAGAGACATTTATGCTGGACCTTTCAGATTAGGGAGCATTTTAGTAGGGCAGGGAAAAGTTGTGCGAACACCATGTGCAAAGGCATTGAGTCATGAGTGTTCAGGAAATGCTTGGGGAGTACTGAGTAGTTGCCATTTAACGTATCTTTTAATTGTCTAGATCTTCTTCCACTGGAATATAAGCTCTGTGAAGGCAGACATTTTTGTCTCTTGTTCCTGGCTATATTCACAGACCCAGGTTTTTTGGCCTAAAACAGTCATGAATAGTGCTCATTTGTTGAATCAAAGTATAAATGAATATGTGTGGAGTAGGCAAGGAGGGTAGAGTGGAAGATGAAGCTGGAAGGGTAATGAAGGGCCTTCAAAATGACAGTTTCTAGGAATCGGGGCATTGTTTGGTAGAAGATGGGATACCACCAGCTGATTCTGGCAATAGTATAAAGCCTAAACTGTACGAAGAAGCAAGCAGAGGGGGAGGCCATGCCAGAAGTCATAGCAGTGCATGGAGGTTAGTGTAGAAAGTGGAGAGCTGTTGTTTGTAAAATCTAGTGACGGTTGGTATGGAATGGAAAAGGGTTGGTACAGGAGATGGTGGTGTTGAAGGTAAAAACTTAAGGGCAGAAGCTTAAAGAAGACTTGTTTATGGACTGGTAGTAGGAAACCACAAGGGAAGAAAGATCACAGAGGTGAAAGGAGAGAACCAAGCTAGAATGTCAGAGAGAAGGGAGTTTGACAGGAGATACACGGAAGTATTTCACTTTTTGAGAATCTTATAAGCTCATCTGTAAGTGTTAATGAGTGTAGTACTTCTGTAAAGAAGAAAATTACTTCACATTGTCATGAATTAATATGAATGTTAAAATTTACTTCATCGAAGAAACAGAGTCTTATGATCTTTTTACCCTTTATAGGATAATAAAGGACCCGATAGGATTTGTTAGCCCTAATCATTCCCCTGACTAGCCAAGGGACTTCAGACTAATAATTTAGCTTCTCTGGGTATCTGATTTTTTTTTCATCTATAAAACAGAAGGTTGAAATATATGTTTTCTAAAAGGGTCTTTCCTTTAAGTGCTAACCTCTAGAGTTCATATTTTATAGCATATTTTATATATTTATAAATATAAAAATTTATATTTTTATATTTTCTATATTTATAAATATGGAAATGTAGGTATATATTTATATAATACTTTATGTCTTTCAAATTCTGTAACTGCCTCTATGTGAATTAGGGGTCAAAATTGAATCTATAAAGGGGGACTTTTAAAATGGTTTTTGGAAAATAAAGATTTTTTTTAAATGCTTGAAATTTATACGTGCTGTCAATTTGTTAAGGGACAAGTTATGAAGAAAATTGTGGTGTTTAATCATTGATTCTTAGGTCACCACCAGCAGCACTGATGTCTCTTCTTAGCACTCAAGAAGACTTACTAGAAAATGTTTTGGGGTGTATTCCTGTTGGACAGATAGTTACTATTAAGCCACTGAGTGAAGACTTCTGCTATGTTCTGGGATACCTCCTCACTTGGAAATTAATACTTACTTTCTTCAAAGCTGCTTCATCTCAGGTAAATAAAATGAGACGACTTTTGACAGTTCTGTCCTATATGTATTTCTCTGTTACTGTCCTAAACCCTTTCCTTCCCCTCCTTTTGGAAAAAAAGGGGAAATGCCTCACATTTTAATCTAATCTTATCTGGCTAATTTCAGACATTTTGCTAAATTTATTTCTGTCTCTGCTTCCTCATCCTCCCACAGGTTTTTACACACACACACACACACACACACATACACACTCAGTTTTTTTGCAAAAGTAATTAATCTCTGGAATGTGCTTGGATCAATTTTTTTTTCTAACTGAATGTAGCCACCAAGGCCTTTTATTGCAGGAAACCAGATTTCTATAATTTTAATTTTGTGCTACCACAGTAAGAGTTTCAAAAGAATCGGATATTGCTATTCTTTTTCCTTTGGTCAATTTCTGACTCTTGTGGAAATGTCAATTACTACATCATTGGAAATTTACCTTACTTGAAAATCAGTGTTTAGAGAAAGATCTGTGAAGTACTACCTTATATAATTCAAACCATTATCGCTAAATAAAGAAAATATCCTATTGTAATTATTTTGACCAAATTATTTTAGCAGGCACTAGATGTCTCTGTTGTCTCATGTTTAAGAAGGAAGCTGGAGAAATCTACTCCATTTTTAAAAATTCTTTTAGACAGATTCCCACTTTTAAAAAGATTAACACATTGATTGAATCAGTTTAATAAAGTAGGTGGCTTCTTTGACAGGTTAATACAAAAAGACTTAATTATTACATATTTAAAGTGTGACTAAACATCTTGGCATTCATTTCCAATGTGACTTTTTAGAATCCTTAAGTTATAATTTATGTTGCTAATAACCCATACCTTGGTATAAATATATAAACATAAGCACTTTTGCATTTGTTTAAGGGGAAAATCAAATCACAGGGGCAACACTGATCTAGATGTTCAAATTATTTTATTTCTTTTCAGTCCTACCACTTATGTTTGTGATTTGAGCTAATTTTAATTTGCTGTATGATGTATTTCAAGAGCTCCTTGTTAAGCTTTTAAATTTGTTTCTTAAAATATTATTGGTCTCTAAAAAATTGCAGCAAATTAAAGTTTTTATGTGTAAGAATTTCATTCTCGTTATCTTATATTCAGAAATTAAGAATCTTGCCACGCCTCATCTTTCCCATTAGGCCAGAGTGGGGGAGGGGGAGGGGGCACAAAGCATTACAGCAACATTTACTGAGCCTAGAAATTGAACTGAGCTGTCAACAGATAAACCAGCATAACCCAGTAAATAACACTAATTAGAGGAATCCTTAAAACAAACTGAAAAATTTTTAAAAACTTTCGTCCTTAATCTGAGTTGTTTTTAACTTTCTTCTTAAAAAAACTAGTGAATCAGATTGCATTAGAAGCAAAGGTGTGTGTGTGTGCACGCACACACGCGTGCATGCACCTGTATGTGTGTTTTTTATAGTCTTGCTGAGATATATTTCACATATCATCAAATTTATTTAACGTGTACAGCTTGGCGTTTCTAGTATATTCACAGAATTGTGCACCTATCACCACTATCTAAATTTAGAATATTTTCAACATCCTTCCACCCCCCCCCCCCAAAAAAAACCCTTACCTATCTGCAGTCACTTCCCATTTCCTTTCAAACCCCCCAGCCACTGGCAACCACTTATCTATTTTCTGTCTCTATGGATTTGCCTACTGTGGACCTTTCACATATGTGGCCTTTTGTGTCTGGCTTATTTCATATGGCATAATGTTTTCAAGATTCATTCATAGTATAGCATGTATCAGTATGGCATTACTTTTTATGCCTAAATAATATTGCGTTGTATGACTATACCACATTTTGTTTGTCCAGTCATCCAGTGGGCATTTAGGTTGTTTCCGCTTTTTGCCTATTGTGAATAAAGCTGCTGTGAACATTTGTGCATAAATTTTTTTTGTGTACATATATTTCTCATTTCTCTTGCGTTGTATACCTAAGAGTGGGATTGCTGGGTAATAGACATGTGTTTTTAAAAGCCCACTGATATATGTATTAAGTTTTTTAAAAAATTCTGCTTTGCTTCCAACTTTTTATTTTGAAAAATATTCGGATTTACAGAGAAGGTGGACAGCAGACATCATGATGCTTTACCAAAAGTATTTAAACATATGTCTCCTAAGAACAAGGACATGTTTCAACATAAATGTAATATAAATATTACACTCAAATTTAATTTTGATGCAGTAATATTATCTAATTTGTATTTAAATTTTCCCAGTTGTCAGATGTCCTTTATAGTTTTATTTCCTTCTATATTGAGGTTTCAATCAAGGGTCATGTTTGCATTTGTCTGTCATATTTCTTTAGCTTATAATTCCTCTACTTTTCTTTGGTGTCATTCACCGGATCAGTTATTTTGTAGACTGTCTTCCAATTTGGATTTGTCTGGTAGTTTCCTCAAAATTAGATTCTGGTTGCTTTTCAGCAAGAGTATTTACTGCACAGTGATGATGTATTCTCAGTGCCTCACTGCAGGAGCACAGAATGTCATGTGTCCTTTTATTGGTGATGGTAAGTTTGGTTACTTGGTAAAGGTAGTGTTCTCCAGATTTCTTCATTGTAAAGGTTCTTTGATCAATTTTTTAAGAATCAATTCCAAATACTATGGCTTGATCTTTTTATTTGACCATTCATAGTGTTCAGAAAATGGTATATTTGTACTATGAAGAAACATAGTGTAAGAAATAATTTTAAAACAGGTACAAATACCAAAGAGCTACAAGGTAAATGTTAACAAATGAAAACTACATTATTGAGGAACAAGTCTAAAGCACATGTCTCACATAGATACCTATAGTACACCCAGTGGTGCCAAATTTTCCTGTTTTTAAAAAAGAAACCAGAAAAAAAATCCATATTTTTTGTGAAATTTCCTGATTTATAAAACAACTAATGAGAAGACCCCAAGATATTTTGAAATACTAGTTTGTGCTGTCATAAAGGGATGTTGAAATGTTTGATATAGCATGAGGTCAGCCATAAAAATGGGATTAGTTTTAAGCAGAATTTTGAAAGATTAGAGATTATGGTGCGGAAGGAACGTGTGGAAGATTTGGGAGGAGAGTGAGCAAATCGTCTGTGAGGAATGGCGAATAGATTTTTCTCAGCTCAGAGACTCCAAGTGGGGGTGAACTTATCAACAGGGAGACAGTTTGAGAAAGATGTTAGAGGCATATGTCTGATGAGGGGATAGTGAAAACTTCTGCTAGTTTATGAGAAGGGGGAGCAGTGCCTTCAAATGACACAACTGGAAAGTAAGACTGTGGCTTGTATTTTATAGGACTCTTCCGTGTCATTCTCAGTGTTCAAATGAATTCATTTTTGTATTGTGTTCTTGTACAGTCTGTTACACTTTAGTTTGTTCATATCTACTGAGTGTCTTGGTTTAATTGGGTTTCCTAACAAAAATTGTTTACTCTCCACCAGCTTCGAGCTCTGTATTCAATGTACCTTCGAAAAACAAAAAGCTTGAATAAATTGCTCTATCACCTGTTCAGGCTTATGCCAGAAAATCCGACCTTTGCAGAGACAGCTGTTGAGCTCTCCAATAAGGACCCTAAAACATTCTTTACAGAAGAGCTCCAGTTGGGTATTAGAGGTCAGTATGATGTGTGTTTGTGTTCTTTCTTAGAGACTAGGTTCAGATCAGGTTACCCTGAGGGCATGGAGAATAACCCCAGACGTGTGTCCTGGCTATGAGAATGTTGAAGTGCCAGATTTTCCGTATTTCTCTAAATAGGACATATAATTAGTTTTTGTGGATAAGGTTGTTAAGAATTTAATTAATTTTTGAAGCTTACTTTGTTGAGACTATTATCTTTTACTCAGTAAACAAGTATTTGTTACACAATAATGCTTTGTAGGCCTGTAAATAAATAGTCTTCAGCTGGGGAAACAAAGATAAGTATAATTTATTTTTCACTCCGGGAGCTCACATTTTAGCTGAAGGGATAGACAGCGTGCATCTAGCTGTGCCGCAGTGTTATAAGTGATTTCCTGAGAATAGGAATTTTTTAAATGCCTTGGAGATCTGAGGATGGGACTTTGTCTTGTGAGTACTGAGGTGAGATTCTAGAACTTTTGCATAACACATCAGTGAGCTCTGGGAAAAGTAAAGGAGGCCAGACTCTTTTTCATAATTTATAAGAAAAAAGAATCTTTAATTCTTCCTCCTCTTTGAAGTGTGTGTGTTTCACTGTATGTGTGATCTTTCATGTGAAATAAAGAGGGCTATTTCTAGGCAGATTTTTCAGTGTCATTCAGGATTTTCATTCTTTTTACAATTCTAATTGTTCATTTTGAATGTGTGAGAAAAAGCTAATACTCTAGAGTTCTGGTTTCTTTGGTATGTTTGTTTTATGAGCTCTAGCACTAGTGTTAAGGAATTGAAAATGATTTTCTAAGAAAATACTAATATTAGTCTGTTATTCTATGTAAGAAATATATGTTACTAACTAAGAATTTGTTTTTTCCTCAGATACCTCAACTCTTCCATACCATATTCCACACTTGGCTTGTTCAGTCTATCACATGACATTAAAAGACTTGCCCGCCATGGTTAGGCTGTGGTGGAATAGTAGTGAGAAGCGTGTTTTCAGTATTGTAGATAGATTTACAAGCAAGTATGTTAGCAATGTTCTTTCTTTTCAAGAAATATCTTCTGTGCAAACAAGTACACAGCTATTTAATGGCATGACGGTTAGTATTGTCTTGGATTTTTTCTAGAAAAGTTGTTTCAGTGTTGGTTATGTCTATCGGTTGTAGTGAGTATCATCACAATTGTAACTCTTGGTTCAGAATTTACAGAAATTGTCCACTTTATTTTCAGATTATTGGATATCAAATCTCAAATTAATGCATAGGTTAAAATGATGTTATAATTTTATTTACCCCCACCAAATAGTTTTTGAACATTCATTAGTTAATTCAAAATATATATTGGAATACTTACAGGTGCCAGGCACTGTGTGCCAGTCACCTGCAAAATGAACAGTTTAGAAGGGTCAGATTCCTGTCCTGTAATAACATACAATCTAATAAAGGGAAAAGAGTGATACTGATAATGTTTTTTTGCATTGGAAACTGGAAAGTGGCACATTAAGAGGAAGAATGCTCTGCGATCACAGTGGGAAAAGTTCATCTGGCTGAGGGGATTAGGTGAGACTTTATGGAGGAATTTTACTTTGAGGTAGGCAGGATTTTTTTATGGGGAAAAGCATTTAATATAGAGAAAACAGTATGGTAAAAGCAAAAAGCTTGAAGATGGGAATGTAATTTCTGTGATGGCCTAAGAAATGATGAATAGCCCAGTATTCATATGGAGTAGGATTCATGAAGGTAAATAGAGAACAAACTGCTTCTATGATGAATTGGGGCCATATTGGGAAAGGCCTCAAGTAACAGTCTAAAATATTTGGACCTATGTAGCCACTGAAATTTTTCTTTTGTTTTGTTTTCTTTTTTTTTTTTTTTGGCTGTGTCATGTGGCTTACGGGACCTTAGTTCCCTAACCAGGGATTGAACCCGTGCTCTCAACAGTGAAAGTGTGGAGTCCTAACCACTGGGCCACCAGGGAATTCTCTGAAATTTTTCTTTTGGGGCAGTGACACTGTCAGAGTTATAATCTGTGAAATTTCTCTGACTGAAATCTTATAACATGGGCTATTGGCATGGAGCTTGGATTCAAGTGAATAGTTAGGGAGACTTGTAATGTGTAGACATTATGAGGAGGGCCCAGGGAAGGCAGTATCAGTGAGAATAGTCCTTAAAGGGGGAGGGATGTGAGAAATTTTGTGGTGATTTATCCAAACTTGCAACCAGTTAATATCTGGAATGGGGTGGAAGGAGAATTTTAAGATGATGCTACGGTTTTTAGTGTGGAAATAGGAAAGCCAGAGGAATAAATCTTTAAAGGATGATAATTTGTGTTTTATGTTGAGTTTGCAATGCTAGTAAGAAAATCAAGATCAGGTATAAATATTCTGGCAGTTGCTGGTTGGCTCTAAAGCTCAGGAGAATTCTGTGGTAGAGAAAGACTTGAAAAATATCTAAATAGAAGTGATATTTGATACGTTACCTTTGGAAGAGAAGCAATAATTAATAATAACCCATTCTGTTATTGGTCTATGCAAAAACTGTGATGTGACAAGCCTAATATACTAAAACATACTTTTTAATGAGTAGTGCATTTCTTTTTGAAACATCTTTGAATGTCGTAACATCACTATAAAACATTTCAGGTATTTGAACCTATGTATTAAATATTTCATGTCAGATAAGTGAACATGTTTACCCGTGTTTTGTTTGAATGAGGACTGGCTGCCAGCAGTCAACCTGTCAAGATGGTTTTTGAATGAAAGGGAAGAAAAGAAATTTGGCAAAAAAATATTACCTTCCATGTGTTGCAGGTTAAAGCTCGAGCTGCTACTCGAGAAGTCATGGCCACTTATACTATTGAAGATATAGTTATTGAACTTATAATACAGCTGCCTTCAAATTATCCATTGGGTTCAATAACAGTAGAAAGTGGGAAAAGAGTTGGAGTAGCCGTTCAGCAGTGGCGAAACTGGATGCTGCAGCTAAGCACTTACCTCACCCATCAAGTAAGTGTCTGTGTACACATTTGGCTTTCTAAACTAGAGAAAGATTGCTGATTTACTATTTGAAAGGGCAATAAAACAAAAATATATCTCTTCTGCTTAAGTAGAAATAGATATTGTATTTTGTTGGATAAACAGATACATGCCTAAATGATTTGAACCTGCCAAGCTCGTGGTTTGTTGTTTTTTTTTTTTTTTTGCTGCTTTGGGTCTTCCTTGCTGCGTACGAGCTTTCTCTAGTTGCGGTGAGCGGGCGCTATTCTTTGTTGTGGTGCATGGGCTTCTTGTTGCGGAGCACGGGCTCTAGGCGCACGGGCTTCAGTAGTTGCAGCACGTGGGCCCTAGAGCGTGCAGGCTTCCGTAGTTTGTAGCACATGGGCTCAGTAGTTGTGGTGCATGGGCTCAGTAGTTGTGGCACATGGGCTTAGCTGCTCCGCGGCATGCGGGATCTTCCCAGACCAGGGATCGAACCCATGTCCCCTGCATTGGCAGGCGGATTCTTAACCACTGTGCCACCAGGGAAGTCCCCTGCCAAGCTGTTTTAATTTTTCAGGCTTTACAGCTTTTTTTCCTGGTGTTTGAGAAGAATTGACTTTACTTCATTGACATTGTAGATGATACAGAACAATACATGGTATTAAAGTTTGAGAGGGAATCTTTTTGTGAGACATGGGACAGATGAATGTCTTCTGAGCTACTTTACTTTAACATTTCAACTTTCCTTCTGTGGTTAGAGAAATCCCAGTACTTTCAAAGACCTTTGCCTTTTAAACAAATTGTAAGTCTCTAGTTTTGTTTGCACATTGTGATGTATCTCAGACATTCTACAGTAAAGAAAAATTATTTTAAAACAAGTATATTCACCAATATCGTACAGCTGGAACAAATCAGCATTTGAGTAGGTGAGATAGTTAATTTCATCATTTTTAGTTAAAAGTTAGGAGAGCTGATCCAAATGATTTAATTATTTAAAAAGTTTCATCAAACAATAAGCTAAGACTATAAAACTTGAAAATTAGGGCAGGAGCCTTTCTTTCAAGTCTGCCTTTAATGTAGAAAAATTATATCTGGTTCCTAAAACCTGGGAGGTCATTTTAAAAACCAGTATTCTTAAAACTTAGAATCGTGAATATAGCCAAGCAGATTCTCTTCTCTCCAAATTATAATACAACTTTAAAATTTGTGAAATTGAATAAAAATAATACTGGTGGTCTTCAGTGTGTATTGACTTTATTTATCTATTTTTCTTTTTAACAGAATGGCAGTATTATGGAAGGCTTAGCATTATGGAAAAATAATGTAGACAAACGTTTTGAGGGTGTTGAAGATTGTATGATTTGTTTCTCAGTCATTCACGGTTTCAACTATTCTCTTCCCAAAAAAGCCTGTAGAACATGCAAGAAAAAGTTCCATTCAGCCTGCTTGGTAAGCTAAAGAGAAATTAACTTATTTATATCTTATATATATTCTATATGTATGATATCTAACCTTGGAAAACAGTGGATGTTAAACTCTTAATTGTGGTTAATGGGAGACATATTAAAAATGTTTTTTCAAAATTTGTGAAAGATAATTAGTAATTTACTGAGACTGGTGGCATCAAAGCCCTTTAATAAGTGGATGTTTCTAAAATAGCTCTCGGCACTCAAAAAACAGATGGTCTTGTAAGATCTACACCGTAAAGGAGACTGAAGAAATTGGAACTGAGAGCCATCTGGCATGAGAGATTTTGCTCTTTTTAAACAGCATATTGGAAAGAAAGCCACCCTATGTTCAGTTCCTTCACAGGATGTCTTCCTTACACATCTTCGTGGTTGCGTGCATGAGCCTAGGTGGAAAGCGTCACAGTGTGGCCTTTGGAAGGAATACTGAGTTATGTTGATTTTGGAGATGAGCGGAGGGGAGCAGACATTTCAGTATTTTCCCTTGTCTTACTTTATTATTTTAAGGTAACTTTAGATGTGTATGTAAAATGGCAATTTTAAAAGTTTTTAACATTTAAATACACTTTTCTTTTTCAGTACAAATGGTTTACGTCTAGCAACAAATCCACTTGTCCGCTCTGTCGTGAGACCTTTTTCTGAGATTTTTTTCTTTTCCCCATTGGAATTGATCCCTGAAGTAAATCAAGCAAAGGCAGTGGATTTGGATTCATCTTGAAGTGTTGATGTGAGAAGGCCAGTGAGCATTGTTTCAAATAGGACCTTCTCTGGAAAATTATTTTGGTTAATGTAATGATCCTAAAATCAGGTTTACTTACCTTTAGATTGCTTTGTAAATGTTCGGAAACCTTTTCTTTTACATAAGAATATTACATACTGGAGAGAAAATATTTATATTAATAGTTTAATCTCTTTGTACATTTAAAAATAAATAAGGAAAAACCCTAAATTACAGAACTGGAATTTGTGAAAGCGTTGTACAACTGTATTATACTGATAAACCCATTCAGTTTGTTGATCTATGTTCTAGAACAGTCTGAGTGAGGTAAATGAATTGAGAGGGTTGATTTACATTTACAGATATTTTAAGACTTATTTATTAGTTACGACAACAAAATTAGTATTCTGATATTTGTAGATTATTTTAATGATAAAATGACATTAAGCTATTAATATAGCTTATCTTAAGCTATTTAAAGCATGCTCTGAAATCCTATATAAAAGAGTATAAACTGAACTTTAAGGTGCCTCCATTTATAAAGGGTTATGAAATTCAGAAAATTAAATTCACAACACTGACCTTTTACTGTAGAAGAAGAATTTCCTTGTACTAGTGAAATTTGAATTGCAGACTTATCAGTGAATTTATTACTCAGTTGGAATGAGTCTCCAGAGGGTGAGAATTTGAGAGAAACAGGAGTTAGATTATTTTATTCGTGAAGCAGAGTGGTGGTTATTCCTCTATCAGGAGCAAAGAAATAAATGAGTTATTTCTGAAACTTAAGTGGTGGAAAAAACAAAAAATATAAAAATGTAGTAGGAGGCTTTCAATTTTGTAAGCAAATTTTGCTAGTCTTACTGGTCAAAGTTAACACTAAATTAGAGAGTTGCAGGGAGGTAATTTTTTCTAGCCTTCAGAAGTACAAGTTAAGAATTTTAATACTAAGTAAAATTCAGTTTAACAGGCTGAAATGGGGTAGGTGCAAACCTGCCTTTTGCCACAGCACTATTGCCCTTAAAAATCGTGCCCAAAATATAAAACTGTGGAAGTTTGGAACTTGGAATAATTTTATTGCAGTCTTCCATCACATGGGAAATATTAGCATCTTTAATAGCAAGGTTACTTGAAGGATCAGCTAATCATCTCTGTTGCAAATGTTTAATTGGCAAAAAGCAACTCATGTTAAATAAAATTACTGCTTACCATCAACTGGGTAAAATGGTTATTATTGAAATAGTATGAATGTGGTCAGAGTATTGTAGTGGAGAGTGAAGTATTACGTGTGAGTTAAAGATCTCGAGTTGTATTTGTAGATGCAGTGTCCGGCCCAGTTTTGTCTGTCTCCTAAATTTTTCTCTGTAGTATTTATTATCTTATAGTCTTGAGGCTCAAGGAGTCAGTAAGTGAAGTACAGATAGCAAAATGCTACTACCTCTTCTTAACCCCTTTCTTAAAATATTCTCTCTTTTTCTGTGTCTCTCTCTGACATAGTAAACCCAAAGGATTGTGTTACTCCTCTGTGAAAATTACACACTTTTCCTTTAAAAATTGTTTTATAATACGACTTTGTTTATAACTTTTCCAGTATTGGTACATCTTGATTTCTGACCCAAACCCCAAGTAGAAAAGAAAAGGGAATAATGGAGCATTGTTTTTCCACATTATTATTTAGGGCATCAGGTTTTTGGTGAAACACTATAATTAAGTGGGATACCTACTCTTCATACTTAGGACTCTTAGCACATTTGTTTGAGACTTGTAAATATAAATGTAAAGCTTGTTATTGTTTATATGTTAAAGAAAAAGCTTTCCAAAATAAGACTGAAATTCAGAATATCACATTAATTAAAGTCTATTTATATAGCTTTGATAACTCGAGAGCATCCCTTAAAATTCTAGCATAAGGACACTTTAAAATTGCATGAGATTCAAAGCCCATTAGGAAAATTATTAATTTAAAACCCTAATGTAAATTGCAAATTTTAGAATTTATTTTTAACTCATATTTATCACATGCTGTAATGTATGTACATAAGTTCTGTGGCTTAAAATAATTAATGTTATTACTTGACAAGTTTTTGTGGCGTGAATACTTAATGTTATTATTTGATTGTTATACCATATGTGCCCATTAAAATTCTTTTTAATTGCAAAATATTTCAAATATACATAATAATAATAATATAAATGCCCTTGTACTCTTCATAAACTATTTTGCCATATATGCTTCTGATTTTTAAAGAAATAAAATGTTACTCTTTTGTACTCTTCCCTGAGGCCATCTCCTCCTTCCCTCCATAGAGCTAACCCACTATTCTGAAGTTGGTGTGACTCCTTTCTACTTAAGATTTTATACTTTACCATGTGTTTGCATCCATAAATAATATATAGCAGCTTTTTAAAAGTTTATGATAGCCTATCACAAGTGCTCTTTTGTAATTTGCTTTCTCATTCAACATAACTGCTGTTTAGTATCATTATATCAGTTTGCTTACCATTTCCCTCACTAATGGTCATGTCAATTGTTATTTTTTGCCATTTTGAACCGTGCTGCAAGTGTACATTCTTGATAATATTTTCTCATGCAAATGAAATGTGCTAGATATTCTGGACATATGCACCCACATGGTATTTCAGGTGGTAGATACTCTGATTTTAGATGTATGCTCTGTGACTTTAGATGTTGTCAACTTGCTGTCCAAAGTGGTGTGCAAGTTTGCACTCCCAGTGGTAGTGTAAGAGAATTCTGGTTTTCCTAAGTCATCACTAAAACGCTTAGTCTCACCACTTATGAAGTTTTCCAGTTAGAGCTGTGAGATAGTAGCTGTTTGTTTTAATTTATATTTCCCTGGCTACCATGAATCTTAGCTTTATTCCATATATTTATTGGTCATTATTTTGTGAATATATTATCTATGTGCCTATTTTTCTCATGGATTTTATATATTATTATTTTGATCCTAATGCTGTATCTCTTACAGGGATTCTTTGAGTAGGTGGCTTGACTTTAACATGGTCTGTAGCTGTCTTTAATTATACAGAATTTTTCAGTTAAATTGATCATTCTTTTCCTTTATGTTTGAGCCTTTCTGTGTTAGGTTTAAAAAATTGGTTCCTTCCCTGAGGCTTAAAAAAATTCTTTTATATATATTTTGTTCTAAAAGTTATGAATTTCAAAATATACCAAATTCACCTGAAACTAAATTTTGTGACTGTTGTAAGGTAGAAGTCCTGCCCCATATTGATAGCCAGTTTTCATAATATTATTTATTAAATAGTCCACCCATTGCCCATTGACTCTGTAGTGCCTCCTCTCTTATATTACCGAATCTTGTATGTGTATTGGTTTCTAGCCTCTGTATTCTATTGCATTGGTCTATTTATCTGTGTTAATTCTACACAAATTTTTTTTTCTTTAAAAAACATCTTTATAATTAATCTTGAAGAGTAGGCGAGTAGTCTTCTACTCTTGCTCTCCTTTAAGACTTTTCTTGGATAGTCATATCCTCTGCATCCAAGAACTCCCTTTCCTTCTGCTTGTTTACTATCATGGCCAATTTGTCCTTACTACAGTGAGTTGTCTTATGGACGAATTTGGCAGGTGTCCATCCTAGGTTTTATCTGGTGGAACCAGAAGGCTCTTTGGGCTTTGCCAGATTTTATACTTTAGGTTTTACAGTCCAATTATTCTGTTTGGTTTTCAAAATTAGAGGCAGAAATTTTGTGTATTTATGGTGGAATCCTTGAACCTCTCCATGAATTTTTCTTTCTGTTTTGTAAAAGTTCCTTGCAAAAGGACTTTGGGCTAAGCAGAGTGTTTGGCGTGCGGGTCAGCTATTTCCAATTAAAGTCTTTTTTTTTTTTTTTTAACCTGTGGTTTTCTTTTTAAGGACAGCAACTTCTTTGTGTAGCACCAAGGCATCAAATAATTTGTATATTTGTTGTCCAGATTTTATAGGGGTACCTGAGGAGGTTAAGAAACTTCAGTTTCCATGGCATTCCAAATTGATGTGCTATTTCAAAAATACTGGCTACAGTATATCGATTTACTCTTTTATTTTTAGTAATGTGATGTACCCTATAGAAGACCATAAGTTGGACCACTTGAGCCTATCTGGTTAAGTCCTGGATACTATTGTATAGCCAGATAACATTCATTCTTTAAGATAAGACCCATTAACAATCGACATCTGTAGGGACTTAGTAGTGGAGTATTCAAAATGTCTGTTCTGGGCATGGACTTCTTGAACTGCAGAATCATAATCATGGGAATCTCTTTTATCAGCTAAAGTTAAGAGAGTTTCTGGATTTGAGAGGGCATACAGTTCTGGTGTACAGTTGATAAAATGAGAAGGAGAAAGTGAAAATATGCATTATATAGTATCGTCAGATTTACTTTTGCATATTGATCTTTTACCCTGCAACTTTTCTGAATTTGTTTACTAGTTCTAATAGTGTGTGTGTATTCCTTAGAATTTTCTATATATAAGATCTTGTCGTTGGCCATAGAGACAGTTTTATTTCTTTTCCATTCTGGATGCCTTTTATTAGGCATCTGGCTAGAAACTCCAGTGTTGAATAGAAGTGGTGAGAGCAGATATCTTTTTTTTGTTCCTGATCTTAGGGGGTAAGCTTTCAGTCTTTCAGCATTGTGATGTTAGCTGTTGTTGATACAGTCAGATTTAAAGGTGAACTAAGTACAAATTCTGAAGATACTTCAACTAATTAGTCTAGGCTGCAGTTTCTCAATGCAAGAGAAAATAAGCTATTGGATCAAAGGATAGGCTGTAAGAGGCAAGGAATTTTTGATGTGTGTGATGCTGTTGAAAAACCATTAGAGCAGAGTTTCTCAGCCTCACTACTGTTGGCATTTTGAGCTGCAAAATTCTTTGTTTTGGGGACTGTCCTGTGCATTGTAGGATGTTTAGCAGCATCCCTGGCCTCTGTTTACTAGATGCCAGTGCAGTATCCCAGTTATGAGAACCAAAAATGTCCAAACATTGCTAAATGTCACCTAGGTGATAAAATTGTCCCCAGTTGACAACAGTTACCTTAGACCATGGACTAATCAGGCACCATTCAATAGAAATATAGTGTGAGCCACATATGGTATTTTAAGTTTTGCTAGTAGCCAAAAATGTAAGAATAGGTGAAATTTTAATAACACAATTTGTTTAACTTGGTATCCAAAATACTATTTCAACATATAATCAATTAAAAAATTTAGATATTTTACATTCTTTTTTCATATTAAGTTTTTGAAATCCAGTGTATTTTAAATTTATAGCATTTCAATTTAGATAGGAAATTTTCATCAGAAATACTTTATCTGTATTTAGATGTCAGGAAATTTACTGTTAAAAAAGTAAATTCATATACCCAAGTTTTTTCCAAACACACTTAACAGTTTTCCAATAACTGGATCTATTTTGAAATTTTAATTAATAAAAAATAAAAATTTGAAATTTAGTTCCTTAGTCACACTTGCCACATTTCAAGTGATCATTAGCCACATGTGGCTAGTGGCTATTGTATTGGACAGTGCAGGCCTAACCTTACGTGTACATACAAAAATAAAAGGTTCTTGATAATCTAGGAAGAATCACTCTGTACTCAAACTCAGCTACACATACTTTTACCTATGTCTTGAGAGTCTTTTGCCTGTAAAATTCTGGGATCATAGCTTATCCTTTGGTTAATTTTTGAATCACAACATAGTGTAGTCATATGTCAAAATCAGCTATACTTTGGTCACATGTAGCGTTTTCCAGAACTTTAAAAAATAATTCTGCAGTAAATTTCAACTGGCAGTTCCATTTATTAAATGGTTGTACCATGAGGAAAGTACTATATTCTGATAATGGTCCTGAAATAATAGTTATAGATTGTTGGACACTTCCATTATTTGAGTGGTTTTAGTACTCTGAGGGGTCTGATGTCCTATGGTAATAGAATTATTAGTAGGTAAAGTTAGTAGTAGGTAAATTACCAATATCAGTATATTGTTGTCCATCTGTATTTATAGATCTTCCTCCCTAGGGGTCTAGAAGAAGTTCGGGGAATTGTTAAGTGCTAGTGTTTCCTGGAGTAACATTACTAGAGAGGTAGTAATGAAACAAACAAAAATTCAAAACTATGAACAAATAGGCTTGTCCTTTTTTTTTTTTTTTGAAAATGAAAAAAAAGAAAAAAAAAGGACAAGCCTGTCTGCCTTTACATTAGCTCTTGAGGATACTCCAGAATATTGTTTGAAATTTTTTCTGGGTTTGTTTTTGGAGTCTGCTACTTATTCATCTTTTTTGTTTGTTCATAGTTTTGAAATTTTGTTGTTGCTGTTGAGTTGTTAAGACTTTTCCTAAGGGAAAGGCATCTGAAATGGCCTTGGTAGTGCATTTCCTGTTTTCTTACCCTTTCAAGGTCATTTCTTGAATTATGAAGAGCTGAGTTATTTAAACCATCTCCTAATTTTTTGTGGTTTTTTGTTGTCATTGTTTTTGCTGCTTTTAAGCTTTTTGCCCTCATCTGAGGGGCTGAGAATTAAGTGAACCAGCTGGTACAAACCTGATAGTCCAGGACAATAAATATCAAACAAAATTCTGAATTCTGCATAAATTTGTCTTCCTAAGGTTAAGAAAATTCTTGATTAAAGCTCTCAACTTGACTCTAGATCAAGGTTCAAATATCAGTTTGTTTAGATCTGCATTCTGGTCTAATAGTTTTGAAGGAATATATATAATGTAAATGATCTGTGTTAAGAAAAACTTTGAGGAAAGGATTACTTGTTTTGGAGGTAAAAGAAGGTGCAGAAGGATAGAAGGGGTTTTAGTGGATGGTAAAGCTACAGCTGGGTAGAGAGAAAGGTGCAAGCAGGGTGGGTTTAGAAGGTTTGAATGGGAACGAACTGGTATTTCTTTCACTAAGGCTTTCTAAGAGTCATTGTTTCATTTTGAGGCCACAGCATGCCAGTCAAAAGTTGACTGTTGAATGCTTTAGGCTTTTTTCCCCCTAATTTTTCTAGAGCTCCTTTGAAATGTATTAATTTTGATATATCAGAAGTTCCCTATAATGGCTATTGTAATTCTAAGACATTTTTAGGAAAAAATTTGCCTTTATCAAGTTAAGCACAAGAGTTAGGATTATATTGAAAATTGTGCCAGCAGGAGGTTGTGTCTTTGACACAGACAAATCAGTGACAAACAAGAAAAAGGCACTACGTTAGTCGAGTGTGTTTGTTAATGATAGATGAGGTTCTTCAGCGAAGCAGAGGATAGGAAGGAGCCAAGTGATCAGTGACCCCAACAACTGATCCTGAAATATGGACTAAACAAAGTGAACTTCTTTCACAAATTGCCAGGTCTTGGGGAGAACTCTTAAGGGAATCTCATAGGGGACCCAAAGCAAAGTTTGACCCATCATTTTAACAGCCAGTTTTCATCAGTCTAATGAATCATTAGTCTTCAGGGCCAACTTGTGTTGATTTGGAGACTTAGCTTATGCCTCCACCTGTTCCCTATGAAGCACTTCCTTATATGTGCAACAGACGCAAGACAGTAAGGGACAATATAAGAAAACATAAGACAAGAATTTGTATAAATAGATGAACAAGAAAGTGAAAGCAAACCAAGCAGTGGGTCTGATTATCATAAAGACAGAACTAAGTGTACTAAGTAACCTTATATGAAGATCTATTTGTTTAGAACTCTTAGATAAAATAAATTCAGCAAGTAGAGCTCAATGAGCCCTAGTCAAAGTTCAGATTGCTTTTGAGAAACTCACCTGGCAACAGATGTGAGGACTATTGGAGTTTGGGACTCAAGAGGCCGCTGATCTTTCCTGTTGGTCCAAGGGCCCATTGGGATACTGTCAAGTGAGGTATTATAAATAATCTTGATGTGAGAATTGTCCAAGGAAGAGATCAAGATTACCACTTGATATCTGAAACAAAGCCTGTATTACTTAAGAGAGGGAGAGTTATGCTAGTTTGGCCTGTCATTTTGAGTAAATCCAATTGCTAATTTTACGTAAGGTTTTTGACTCGGGTATTGTTCTGGTGTTGTGTTGGTTACAGAGGTGGAGTGGGTTGGCATCACTCTTACAGTCATGGTTATTCTGGCAAGACCTGTTGGCCAGCTGGCTTTCAGAAGATTTAGTGATAAGTTTATTGTTGACTGGTTGACCTTCAAAAGTGTGAGACTGTCGCTGAATGATTGGCTTGCAGAGGCAAGGTTACTGAATCAAGTTATTGTTGATTACATAGATTTTGAATTGGTTCTAATTTACTTGTTACTGGCTGTAGAACAGTCAGTCTGTTATCAAGACTGGAGAGAGAGGCTTTTTTATTCTTAACAGGTTTGTTGGTTATATAGTTTTTGCTGGATTTAGGTTTTTTTTTAATTAAGTGAAATCCACATAACATAAAATTAACCATTTTATTTTAGTTTTTTAAAGTTTATTTTTAATTTTTGACTGCGACATGCGGCTTGTGGGATCTTAGTGCCCCAACCAGGGTTTGAACCCAGGCCCTCAGCAGTGAGAGCGTGGAGTTCTAACCACTGGACTGCCAAGGAATTCCCAAAATTAACCATTTTTAAGTGGACAGTGGGAATTCCCTGGCGGTCCAGTGGTTAGGACGCAGCACTTTCACTGCTGTGGGCCTGGGTTCGATCCCTGGTCAGGGAACTAAGATCCTGCAGGCCTCGGGGCATGGCCAAAAAATAAAATAAAGTGGACAGTTTAGTAGCATTTAGTACATTAAACAGTTACTTCCCAACCTCCCACCCTACCCCTAGTAACCACCAACCTGCTTTCTGTCTCTATGGATTTACCTTTTCTGGACATTTCATATAAATGGAATTGAATAACATGTGACCTTTTATGCCTGCCTTCTTTCACTTAGCATGTTTTTGAGGTTCCTCCACATTGTAGCATGTATCAGTACTTCATTCCTTTTTTATGGCTGATTAACATTCCATAGCATGTATATACCACAACTGGCTTGTTATTCTTTTGTTGATAGACGTTTGGGTTGTTTTCACTTTTTCACTATTGTGAATAGTGCTTCTTTGGACGTTCGTGTACAATTATTTTTATGAGTACCTGTCTTCAATTATTTTGGGTATATACATAGGAGTAGAATTGCCGGTGATTCTGTGTTTAACTTTCTAAGGAAACACCAAACTGTTTTCCACAGCAACTGCCACATTTTACATTCCCACTCAGCCAGGTATGAGGGTTCCAGTTTCTTTACAGTCTCTCCCACACTTGTTATTTTGCATTTTTAAAAATTATATATAGCCATCCTAGTAGATATGTAATATTATTTCATTGTGGTTTTGATTTGAATTTCTCTAATGACTAATGATGTTGAGCATCTGTCTATTCATATACTTGTTGATTTTATATCTTCTTTGGAGAAATATCTATTCAAATCCTTTCCTCATTTTTAAATCAGGGTAAAGTTTTGTTGTTGTTGCGGTTGAGTTGTTAAGACTTTTTAATATATTCTGGATACGAGACCAAGATCTAGCTTAGAAGGATGTTAATATTCTTTAATTTTGGGAGAAGTCCTTGAGAATTCAGTATTGATTAGGTTTGGCTCTGAGTGACAAAAAATTCAAAGTAAATATGGTTTACACAAGAAAGAAATTGATCTCTTTTGTAAATGAAGTCTAAATATAAGCAGTTTGGGGACCTAGGTTTCTTATGTATGTATATGGACCTTGGCTTCTTATGTCTATATATGGACCTAGGATTCTTATGTTGTTGCTCCACTATTCTCGATGTGTGACCCCACTTCATGGTCCAAGGTGACTGCTCAAGCACCAGCCATTTTGGGTACTTTACATTCAGCACAAAGAAAGAAAGATGAAGAGGAGCATGCAGCCTTGCCTTAGGGACTTTCCTCATAAGTCACACACAACACTTTTATTGATTTCTCATTGGAAAGAATTTGTTCTTGTGTTCACCACTAGCTGCAAGAGAAGCTGGAAAATATAATCTTTATTCCAAGCAGCCACATATCCAGCTAAAAATCAAGAGTTCTATTGTTGAGGAAGATGGGGAGAACAGATATGGGAGGACAACTAACAGTGTCTCTTGCAGCTCCTCTGGTATTTGTGTAAGCACTGTTGTTGCATATGCCATTAAAATGTACAGTCTTTTCTATCCAGTTTAACAGTCTTTGTTTTTTAATTGTAATATTTAGCTCATTTACATAATACAGTTGTGGATACATTTCATAATTAGTTTTCTGGTTGTCTTGTCTCCTGTTCCTTTGTCTCTCTTTTTCTGCCTTTTGGATTAATGAATACTTATTATTTTCATTTCTTCCTATTGTCCTATTTTACATTATAAATAAAATTCATATTAGCTTATTATTTAAGGTTATCCTAGAGATTATAACCTTCATACTTGACTTAACGACATCTCATATATTAATACCGTTACCACTTCCTGGACAATTCAAGGACCTTTAGATAACTTCAGTACTATTGTTTTCTATACTGCTATTTTCAAGTATTTTATTTTTCTTTATATTTTAAAACTCATAACGGGAATTCCCTGGTCGTCCAGTGGTTAAGACTCGGCGCTTTTACTGCCGTGGCCCAGGTTTGATCCCTGGTTGGGAAACTAAGATCCTGCAAACCGCATGGCACAGCCAAAAAAAAAAAATAAGACGTTATTGTTTTTTAAGTCTGTATATTAATTTATATGTGTCATAATTACTATTTGTATTGCTTTTCACTCTCCTCTGCATCTTTGGCAGTTCTTTTCTTTCATCACCTTGACAGTATCATTCATTTGTCTTTTGGAGTTCCATTGTTTCTGTTGCAAAAAATCTGTAAGTGCTATTATTCGTTTTAGAGAAATGTGTCCCTTGCCCCACCCTACCCCCAGCTGCTTTTAAGATTTTTCTCTTTGTTTTGTTTATGGTGTCAGATCTTTTCTGCTAGGAGTTGTAAAACTACTTGAATCTGCGATTTGATTTTTTTTAGTCATTTTGGGACAATTCTTAGGCATGAATTCTTCAAATATCGTGTTTGCTCTATTCTTCTTTCCACTCCTACTTAATTAGGACTTTCACAGTGAACCATATGTGTCTTAGATTCGCTTCTGTTTTGCTGTTGTTTTATTCTTTTTCTTTTCATGTTCAGCCTGGATTTTTTTCTATTGACCTATCTTCTAATTCACCAGTCTTCTCTTCAGCTGTGTCTAATCTGCTGTTTAACTCATCTACTGAGTTCTTAATTTCAGTTACATTATTTTTCATTTCTGTAATATCTATTTAATTCTTTTTTATTGATATGAACACTGCTAAAATTCTTCATCCTGTGTATTTTCTTGAACATATTACAGTTACTTAGAAGTTATTTGGAAGCCCATGTTTGATAATTCTTATTGCCAGTTTCTCTTTTTCTCTTGATTTTCAATCATTTGTTGTTGCCTCCTGGTATGGTAGGTAACTTTTGCCTGAATGCCTGACATTGTACATGAAAAATTATTGAGATGGTGATATTAACTCTTGATGATGTTATCTTTCACAAAGGATTTACTTTTTTGCTTCTAGCAGGCAGTTTGTATAAGAACAGATCAGTGTAAGAATTAGCTGGTTCAAAGCTGATCTTTGGCCCTTTTTTTTTTTTTTTAATTTTATTTTTTCTTTGGCTGCATTGGGTCTTCGTTGCTGCACGTGGGCTTTCTCTAGTTGCGGCGAGCGGGGCTACGCTTCCTTGCGGTGCGTGGGCTTCTCATTGCGGTGGCTTCTCGTTGCGGAGCATGGGCTCTAGGCACGTGGGCTTCAGTAGTTGCAGCACGCGAGCTCAGTAGTTGCGGTGCACGGGCTTCAGTAGTTGTGGTGCGAGGGCTCAGTAGTTGTGGCTCGTGGGCTCTAGAGTACAGGCTTAGTAGTTGGGGCGCATGGGCTTAGTTGCTCTGCGGCATGTGGGATCTTCCTGGACCAGGGATCGAACCTGTGTCCCCTGCATTGGCAGGCGGATTCTCAACCACTGCGCCACCAGGGAAGTCCAATCTTCAGTCCTTTTGAGGGTTGGTATATTTACATTTCATCTAGCGCTCTTTTACCTTGGCTGATCCTGAACTCCAATTTTTATATCCCCACACCTCTAAGAATGCCTTAAACTCTACTTGCCTTTTCAACCTCTGGGCTACCACTTTCTGCTCAGCTTTTCCCACCTTTAGCTTTTCAGCCTTGGGCCCCTGCTTATGAATAGGCAGTTGACTTAAGGGGAAAACAAATGCTAAATATCAGTCTCACTTCCATACTTCCCTACTGCACATGATCTGGATTCTTCAGGTCCTTACTGCCTTGGTGGCCCTGGTCTTTTCAAGTGGACCACAGAGATCTCCATCTTTATATCTGTATCTGTAACTATATCTAGTTTTTGGCTAGGGTAGTTGGCCTGATAAAAGTTGGTCTACTATAGCCAAAAGCAGAAGTCCCCATAATCTGTTCCGTGACAAAAACTCCTACTAAAGGAAAGCAGGTACCTAGATTATTCCTAGAATATCAATTCCATTCATTTTCTCCTCTCTCTTCTTTTAAAAACTTTATAGCCTTCATAGCAATACTCTATACATATGCAATATTTTGGTATCTCTGCTTGAACACACACTGGAACCCTTTACCCCTCTATGTCATGTCTCAGTCTATGTAGAGCTTTTATATACTTTCACCAACTCATGCTTGGATGGAGAGAGGCCGTGATGTAGAAGCACTGGCAAAGCCAGCTGCAGATTACACTTTCCGTTTTTATTTGATCTCAAACTAGAATCCGATCTGTCTTGGTTCAGGAACTTTCACTGTGTGTTTTAGTTTGCATTTAACTTAGTCTTTTCGCCTGGTGTAGACTCTATATCGATTTTAGTTCACAGAAGTGACTCACCCTAAGAGGCTGTATATATTCAGTTTGTTGCAGGGAAGAACATAGATATGCCAAGTCAATCCTTGAGTTAAACCTTTTTTTTTTTTTTTTTTCCTCCCAAATGCTCACCAGTGTGAAAAGGCTTCCTGAATGATGGGTGCCTTTCACTGTCCACCTCCTCCAACTCTCCTTCAGATAAATTTATCAATATAACTTGGGACAATATGCAGAAGTGGCTGCACTTTAATTCATAAGCAGAGACCCTCATTGATACTACATTTACTCCTAAATCCAAGACACAGCAATTACCCTTATTTTACCTAAAACAGAATTTAGCAAATAGAACACACCAAGACTTTTCAAGAGGTACTTGTTGTACATGGAGAATTTTAAGTGAATCTATTTTCATTTTCTCAACTCCCATGTACTCTCCAAAAATCGATTTCCTGTTAATATACCTGTCTCAGACTGATTCTCTTTCCTACCATCTCTTGCACATTTGTCCTTCTGTTTACAGAATTAAGAAATAATTCTCACCCATCTAGCTCTAATTTTACAGTGGCCAAGGTAGGGAAAACAAAAAAACCCTGGGAGCCTAGAGAGGTAATTTGAAATACGTTGAGAAAGATGTTTGTAAGGGCTAACAAATCCTTTTTTGCAACTCAGTGGTTTTCAGTTGCTTACTTTTGATAAAATAAAAGCCTAATAGAGGGACTTCCCTGGAGGTCCAGTGGTTCGGACTCCGCACTTCCACAGCTGGGAGCATGGGTTTGACCCCTGGTTGGGGAACTAATATCCTGCATGCCACCCAATAGAGCTGTCAGTCAATACATCATTAGAAATTATTTCATGTTTAGCATATTACTCAGAAAAATTTAATGAATGCAATGACATTGAGTAACAAAGATTGAGTTACTATAAAACTCCATTTTCATCTACTTATTCACATGAAGAGTTTTCTCAGTGACTTTATTTATAAATAGGAAAAATAGGAATAGAATTTATGTCAACTGCTATCTTATTTTAGTTATATACTTATAAGTAATTATAGTAATATGTAGTTATAAGTAATATATATATATCTGTGGAACTATGAACTAAAAATAATAAACTTACAAATTAGTCTCAACTCTCTAATAAGAGATGAATTTCCAGTAAGATTTAAAATATTTTATGCTTAATTACCTATAAAATTTTTAATGTTTATGTTTTTATTATTTGTGTTCTAATAGTTATTTAATAAAAATCTAGAAAAAAATTTTTTTTTTTTAGAAATTTCATGTAATGTCTGAAACATTTATATTAACATATTTCCATACAAATAACCCAATGAAAGTTTACTATTAGTTTTGTTTGTTTTTTTATACTGCAGGTTCTTATTAGGCATCAATTTTATACACATCAGTGTATACATGTCAATCCCAATCGCCCAATTCAGCACACCACCATCCCCACCCCACCGCAGTTTTCCCCCCTTGGTGTCCATATGTCCGTTCTCTACATCTGTGTCTCAACTTCTGCCCTGCAAACCGGCTCATCTGTACCATTTTTCTAGGTTCCACATACATGCGTTAATATACGATATTTGTTTTTCTCTTTCTGACTTACTTCACTCTGTATGACAGTCTCTAGATCCATCCACGTCTCAAGAAATGACTCAATTTCATTCCTTTTTATGGCTGAGTAATATTCCATTGTATATATGTACCACAACTTCTTTATCCATTCGTCTGTTGATGGGTATTTAGGTTGCTTCCGTGACCTGGCTATTGTAAATAGTGCTGCAATGGACATTCGGGTGCATGTGTCTTTTTGAATTACGGTTTTCTCTGGGTATATGCCCAGTAGTGGGATTGCTGGGTCATATGGTAATTCTATTTTTAGTTTTTTAAGGAACCTCCATATTGTTCTCCATAGTGGCTGTATCAATTTACATTCCCACCAACAGTGTAAGAGGGTTCCCTTTTCTCCACACCCTCTCCAGCATTTGTTGTTTGTAGATTTTCTGATGATGCCCATTCTAACTGGTGTGAGGTGATACCTCATTGTAGTTTTGATTTGCATTTCTCTAATAATTAGTGATGTTGAGCATCTTTTCATGTGCTTCGTGGCCGTCTGTATGTCTTCTTTGGAGAAATGTCTATTTAGGTCTTCTGCCCATTTTTGGATTGGGGTGTTTGTTTCTTTAATATTGAGCTGAATGAGCTGTTTATATATTTTGGAGATTAATCCTTTGTCCGTTGATTCGTTTGCAAATATTTTCTCCCATTCTGAGGGTTGTCTTTTGGTCTTGTTTATGGTTTCCTTTGCTGTGCAAAAGCTTTGAAGTTTCATTAGGTCCCATTTGTTTATTTTTGTTTTTATTTCCATTACTCTAGGAGGTGGATCAAAAAAGATCTTGCTGTGATTTATGTCAAAGAGTGTTCTTCCTATGTTTTCCTCTAAGAGTTTTATAGTGTCCAGTCTTACATTTAGGTCTCTAATCCATTTTGAGTTTATTTTTGTGTATGGTGTTAGGGAGTATTCTAATTTCATTCTTTTACATGTAGCTGTCCAGTTTTCCCAGCACCACTTATTGAAGAGACTGTCTTTTCTCCATTGTATATCTTTGCCTCCTTTGTCATAGATTAGTTGACCATAGGTGCGTGGGTTTATCTCTGGGCTTTCTATCTTGTTCCATTGATCTATGTTTCTGTTTTTGTGCCAGTACCATATTGTCTTGATTACTGTAGCTTTGTAGTATAGTCTGAAGTCAGGGAGTCTGATTCCTCCAGCTCCGTTTTTTTCCCTCAAGACTGCTTTGGCTATTTGGGGTCTTTTGTGTCTCCATACAAATTTTAAGATGATTTGTTCTAGCTCCGTAAAAAATGCCATTGGTAATTTGATAGGGATTGCATTGAATCTGTAGATTGCTTTGAGTAGTATAGTCATTTTCACAATGTTGATTCTTCCAATCCAAGAACATGGTATATCTCTCCATCTGTTGGTATCATCTTTAATTTCTTTCATCAGTGTCTTATAGTTTTCTGAATACAGGTCTTTTGTCTCCCTAGGTAGGTTTATTCCTAGGTATTTTATTCTTTTTGTTGCAATGGTAAATGGGAGTGTTTCCATAATTTCTCTTTCAGATATTTCATCATTAGTGTATAGGAATGCAAGATATTTCTGTGCATTAATTTTGTATCCTGCAACTTTACCAAATTCATTAATTAGCTCTAGCAGTTTTCTGGTGGCAGTTTTAGGATTCTCTATATATAGTATCATGTCATCCACAAACAGTGACAGTTTTACTTCTTCTTTTCCAATTTGTATTCCTTTTCTTTTTCTTCTCTGATTGCCGTGGCTAGGACTTCCAGAACTATGTTGAATAATAGTGGTGAGAGTGGACATCCTTGTCTCGTTCCTGATCTTAGAGGAAATGCTTTCAGTTTTTCACCATTGAGAATGATGTTTGCTGTGGGTTTGTCATATATGGCCTTTATTATGTTGAGGTAGTTTCCCTCTATGCCCACTTTCTGGAGAGTTTTTATCATAAATGGGTGTTGAATTTTGTCGAAAGCTTTTTCTGCATCTATTGAGATGATCATATGGCTTTTATTCTTCAATTTGTTAATATGGTGTATCACATTGATTGATTTGCATATATTGTAGAATCCTTGCATCCCTGGGATAAATCCCACTTGATCGTGGTGTATGATCCTTTTAATGTGTTGTTGGATTCTGTTTGCTAGTATTTTGTTGAGGATTTTTGCATCTATATTCATCAGTGATATTGGTCTGTAATTTTCTTTTTTTGTAGTGTCTTTGTCTGGTTTTGGTATCAGGGTGATGGTAGCCTCATAGAATGAGTTTGTTAGTGTTCCTTCCTCTGCAATTTTTTGGAAGAGTTTGAGAAGGATGGGTGTTAGCTCTTCTCTAAATGTTTGATAGAATTCACCTGTGAAGCCGTCTGGTCCTGGACTTTTGTTTGTTGGAAGATTTTTAATCACAGTTTCAATTTCATTACTTGTGATTGGTCTGTTCATATTTTCTATTTCTTCCTGGTTCAGTCTTGGAAGGTTATACCTTTCTAAGAATTTGTCCATTTCTTCCAGGTTGTCCATTTTATTGGTATAGAGTTGCTTGTAGTAGTCTCTTAGGATGCTTTGTATTTCTGTGGTGTCTGTTGTAACTTATCCTTTTTCATTTCTGATTTTATTGATTTGAGTCCTCTCCGTCTTTTTCTTGATGAGTCTGGCTAATGGCTTATCAATTTTGTTTATCTTCTCAAAGAACCAGCTTTTAGTTTTATTGATCTTTGCTATTGTTTTCTTTGTTTCTATTTCATTTATTTCTGCTCTGATCTTTATGATTTCTTTCCTTCTGCTAACTTTGGGTTTTGTTTGTTCTTCTTTCTCTAGTTTCTTTAGGTGAAAGGTTAGATTGTTTACTTGAGATTTTTCTTGTTTCTTTAGGTAGGCTTGTATTGCTATAAACTTCCCTCTTAGAACTGCTTTTTCTGCATCCCATAGGTTTTGGGTTGTCGTGTTTTCATTGTCATTTGTCTCTAGGTATTTTTTGATTTCCTCTTTGATTTCTTCAGTGATCTCTTGGTTATTTAGTAACGTATTCTTTAGCCTCCATGTGTTTGTCTTTTTTACGTTTTTTTCCCTGTAATTCATTTCTAATCTCATAGCGTTGTGGTCAGAAAAGATGCTTGATATGATTTCAATTTTCTTAAATTTACTGAGGCTTGATTTGTGACCCTAGATGTGATCTATCCTGGAGAATGTTCCGTGCGCACTTGAGAAGAACGTGTAATCTGCTGTTTTTGGATGGAATGTCCTATAAATATCAATTAAATCTAGCTGGTCTATTGTGTCATTTAAAGCTTCTGTTTCCTTATTTATTTTCATTTTGGATGATCTGTCCATTGGTGTAAGTGAGGTGTTAAAGTCCCCCACTATTATTGTGTTACTGTCAATTTCCTCTTTTATACCTGTTAGCAGTTGCCTTATGTATTGAGGTGCTCCTATGTTGGGTGCATATATATTTATAATTGTTATGTCTTCTTCTTGGATTGATCCCTTGATCATTATGTAGTGTCCTTCCTTGTCTCTTGTAACATTCTTTATTTTAAAGTCTATTTTATCTGATATGAGTATAGCTACTCCAGCTTTCTTTTGATTTCCATTTGCATGGAATATCTTTTTCCATCCCCTCACTTTCAGTCTGTATGTGTCCCTAGGTCTAAAGTGGGTCTTTTGTAGACAGCATATATATGGGTCTTGTTTTTGTATCCATTCAGCGAGCCTGTGTCTTTTGGTTGGAGCATTTAATCCATTCACGTTTAAGGTAATTATCGATATGTATGTTCCTGTGACCATTTTCTTAATTGTTTTGGGTTTGTTTTTGTAGGTCCTTTTCTTCTCCTGTGTTTCCCACTTAGAGAAGTTCCTTTAGCATTTATTGTAGAGCTGGTTTGGTGGTACTGAATTCTCTTAGCTTTTGCTTGTCTGTAAAGCTTTTGATTTCTCCATCAAATCTAAATGCGATCCTTGCCGGGTAGAGTAATCTTGGTTGTAGGTTCTTCCCTTTCATCACTTTAAGTATATCATGCCACTCCCTTCTGGCTTGTAGAGTTTCTGCTGAGAAATCAGCTGTTAACCTTATGGGAGTTCCCTTGTATGTTATTTGTCGTTTTTCCCTTGCTGCTTTCAATAATTTTTCTTTGTCTTTAATTTTTGCCACTTTGATTACTATGTGTCTCGGCGTGTTTCTCCTTGGGTTTATCCTGTATGGGACTCTCTGCGCTTCCTGGACTTGGGTGGCTAATTCCTTTCCCATGTTAGGGAAGTTTTTGACTGTAATCTCTTCAGATATTTTCTCTGGTCCTTTCTCTCTCTCTTCTCCTTCTGGGACCCCTATAATGCGAATGTTGTTGTGTTTAATGTTGTCCCAGAGGTCTCTTAGGCTGTCTTCATTTCTTTTCATTCTTTTTTCTTTAGTCTGTTCCGCAGCAGTGAATTCCACCATTCTGTCTTCCAGGTCACTTATCCGTTCTTCTGCCTCAGTTATTCTGCTATTGATTCCTTTTAGTGTAGTTTTCATTTCAGTTATTGTATTGGTCATCTCTGTTTGTTTGTTCTTTAATTCTTCTAGGTCTTTGTTAATCATTTCTTGCATCTTCTCAATCTTTGCCTCCATTCTTATTCCGAGGTCCTGGATCATCTTCACTATCATTATTCTGAATTCTTTTTCTGGAAGGTTGCCTATCTCCACTTCATTTAGTTGTTTTTCTGGGGTTTTTTCTTGTTCCTTCATCTGGTATATAGCCCTCTGCCTTTTCATCTTGTCTGTCTTTCTGTAACTGTGGTTTTTGGTCCACAGGCTGCAGGATTGTAGTTTTTCTTGCTTCTGCTGTCTGCCCTCTGGTGGTTGAGGCTATCTAAGAGGCTTGATGGGAGGCTCTGGTGGTGGGTAGAGCTGACTGTTGCTGTGGCGGTCAGAGCTCCATAAAACTTTAATCCACTTGACTGTTGATGGGTGGGGCTGGGTTCCCTCCCTGTTGGTTGTTTTGCCTGAGGCAACCCAACACTGGAGCCTACCTGGGCTCTTTGGTGGGGTTAATGGCAGACTCTGGGAGGGCTCACGCCAAGGAGCACTTCCCAGAACCTCCGCTGCCAGTGTCCCTGTCCCCACGGTGAAACAGAGCCACCCGCCGCCTCTGCAGGAGACCCCCCAACACCAGCAGATAGGTCTGGTTCAGTCTCCCCCAGGGTCACTGCTCCTTCCCCTGGGTCCCGTTGCACACACTACTTTGTGTGTGCCCTCCAAGAGTGGGGTCTCTGTTTCCCCCAGTCCTGTCGAAGTCCTGCAATCAATTCCCACTAGGCTTCAAAGTCTGATTCTCTAGGAATTCCTCCTCCCATTGCCGGACCCCCAGGTTGGGAAGCCTGACGTGGGGCTCAGAACCTTCACTCCAGTGGGTGGACTTCTGTGGTATAAGTGTTTGCCAGTCTGTGAGTCACCCACCCAGCAGTTATGGGATTTGATTTTACTCTGATTGCGCCCCTCCTACCGTCTCACTGTGGCTTCTCCTCTGTCCTTGGACGTGGGGTATCCTCCTTGGTGAAGTCCAGTGTCTTCCTGTCGATGATTGTCCAGCAGCCAGTTTTGATTCTGGTGCTGTCGCAAGAGGGAGTGAGAGCACATCCTTCTACTCTGCCATCTTGGTTCTTTAATTCTAGAAAAATATTTTTAATACCTACAGCTTAGTCACAGGAAATCAATATTTAAATTTTTTAATTTATATTCATATTTTTACTATACAGCAGTATTATAGGGGAATAAAGAAAATATTTTAAGCACTCCAAATATACTATAATTCTGTAAGGGAAATGGAGTAAAAATGCAGATCCAATGAATGATGTTAAATGTCTGACTGTTGAGGAGTTTTCTTGTATTATTTTATTGATGATGGGAATCAAATTGCTATAGCATTTAGATTCTATTAGGTATATTGAAGAGAATGATATAACAGTTTCTATTTTTAAAAATGTAAGTGTTTATAGTATGCCCCTGGAAATTATCTTATTTATACTTATTTAAACTTACGATGATAAACTTTAGTTATCAATCTTAAAATATGTGAAGTGGTACATACTTTCCCAAAATTTGGGAAATTCTGTTCTGGCAGATGGTAAGTGAAAGGTTGGCAGCAGGTTCCCATACGAGTTAAACAGACCTACACAGACAGCTCTTTATTGATAGTTTTAGAGACATTTAAAAATGTTTCTTAATTTTAGATTTGGTGCTAGAAAGTTTGTCAGGAATAGCATGTCACACTGTCTTCCAGGTGAGCAAGTCAAGTCATGGTGCTAGAAATGTTGAAGAAACTGCTGTACTGCTTGGGTCAGATCTTTCAAGGGCTGTATTGCTAGGATTCTAGCCATTGCCTGAAAAAAGAGAGAAATCAAACAGAACTGTATGTAGTCAAAGCCTAATTCTTACATGATAACAGAACTGACAGCTCTTACAAAGTGAAAAGTTTACATTTTCTTTTTTTAAAAAAATACATATTTGTTAATTTATGTTAAATAACAATAGCAAATCCATCACCTGTTAATATAGAACTGGCATATTTTTATGACAAATAATTATATTTTCCAAAATAAAATGTTTAGTGAGAGAGCAACATAGTTTTACAATTTTTGCAAATTTCTTTAATGTCTGACTTGTTAGAAGGCAGCTGAATTCTCATGTCTGCTTCTGCTTTCAGTTGGCTGCCATCTGTTGTTTTGGTTGAAGTATATTTAAAAAAAAAAAAAAAAACTAGCCCCACACAGATATGTAAAGGTTACATTTTCTATCAGCAAAAGAATATGCATTTTGACATGTCTTACTAGAAGTGAGTTTTTAGTTGTCACAAGATTACAATTAAGTAGTTACATTTTTTGGAAAGCACTTTCCTTAATTTAACACCCTTTCATGCCTGTGTAACTCAAGGTTTGTCATAATCTGCTTGACAGTAGTTCTGAGAACAGTCCTATAGAATTTCACATCTTGTTTCCTCATCTTAAGTCCTGAATGGATGGTGAGTTTAAGCAAATACTTTTCTACATCTAAGTAAATGACAAGGTTTTCTTTTTTCCTTCTCTTTATCCTCATGGTGATTACCTAAATAGATTTTCTAATCTTGAACCATCCTTGCATTCTTAGTATAAACCCTACTTGGTCATGATCAATACTATTATTACTAATAATATATTTGTGGATTTTAAAGATATTTTTTCAAAGTCTGCTTCTTTGTTCACAAACCACCCTATGATAATCTTTATTCTACTGTATTTATATTCATAAGTGATATTAACCTATAATTTTCTTTCTTATATTGTTTGGTTTTGGTATCAATGATATACTAGTATATCAATGATATAATAGCTCATATTTAAAAAATGAGTTAGGGTTCTTGAGTGTTTGATAAAACTCACTTGTAAAATCACCTGGGCCTGGTGCTTTTGTTTTGTGGAGTGGAGTGGGCAGATACTCAACTAACTTTCTTTAATGGTCATAGACTCTTTAAGATGTTCTATTTTTTCACAAGTTAGTAAGTTTTATTTTCTTAGGAAATTATTCATTTCATCTGTTTTTAAATGGATTGGTATAAAGTTATTCATGGTATTTTCTTATGAGTTTTAGTATTTATACACTGTATGATTTTTCATCCCTAATATTATTGATTTGTGCCTTATTTCTCTTTTTTCTTGATCAACCTAACTAAAGATATATCTAAGTAATCTTTTCAGAGAACAGGTCTTTGTTTTGTTTGACCACTCAGATTCTTTTATGTTTCATTAATTTTTTTCTGTTATTTCGTTATACTTGTAATAGTTTATTCTTTTTGTAACTTCTTGAGTTATTCATTGATCTTCTATAGTTTTTGTTTTCTAATAGATGTATTTGAGAGATATATTTCTCTCTTTATATTACTTGAACCCTTTTCCAGAAGTATTGATATGTGGTACTTTTTCATTTCATAATTTTCAATATGACTGTTAATTTGACTCAGTTATCTAAAAGTGAGGGTTTAAAATTTTTTTTTGTTGTTTAAAAAATATACGAAGTATTTTGGCCTTCATTTTTATTTTCACTTTTTGAAATAAATTTCTACGTATACTTCATTGTGGTTATTATTTCTACTTTGTTGTGGTTACTGTTTTTCCCTTTGCATACTCTAATCCTTAGAAGTGAATCACTAAGACCAGCTCACACTCAAGGGGTTAAAAAGTAGACTCCACGTTTTGAAGGGAGGAGTGTCAAAGAATTTGTGGACATACTTTAAAATCCCCACAGTGGAGATAATGCACATACAGATTTTGGTGGAGCACAGTGTTGTGCTAAAAACAAAGTTCTTTCTAATTTATGAAAGCTATGAAGCAGAAGTGAATTTGAAATTGGTTGCAGTGACTGTATTATTTATGATAACATCTCAAGTGTGATATTCTACCAAATAGCCCTGTAGTTAATTTACACACACACACACTTTACACTAACTGAACTGTTAAACATTTAAGCTAATATTAAAACAACAAATTTTTAAAAATTAATTTTAAAAATGTGATATTTACCCTACACTGTGGGAGTCATCCGCCTACTTCAAAAATGTATAATTATTTTAAAGTGACTGCTCATAGACAATTGTTTTATTACATGTTACTGCAAAAAGTGCATTTATATATCACTCTGTGAAGCATGAATTTCCATTTAAATTAAGTGATTATTCTCAGGTAATTTCATTATTTTCTGTTCTCATTTTTATTTCACACATGAAAAGCAAAGCTATCATTGTTGATGTTTCATTAGCAGAACTTTGCAGTTAAATAATGTCAATATCATCAGATATGTCAAAAGAAATCAGTTAAGTCAATGCCAAAATTGGTCCAAAAATTTTAAAATTCAGTTCAAGGAACCGAATAAACCTCTTGGATATTCATTCCGTTGAAGATACAACCAACATCTGACAGCATTGTGCATGTTACAAATTAAGTTAAAAAGCTCCACATTGAATAGAAAGCTGTTTGACGGTTTTATTAGTTATTTATTACTATGTAACAAATCACCCCAAACCTTAATTTAAAACAAACATTTATTTTCTAACACAATTTCTATGGGTCAGGAATTTGAGGCTGGCATAACTGGGTGGCTCTATTTTAGGTTCTGTCATGAAGTTGAGGGCAAGATGTTGGCTGTGGCTGCAGTTATCATCTGAAGGCTTGATCGGGGTTGGAGGATACTCTTCCAAATGATTCACTCACATGGCTGTGGGCAGGAGACTGTGGCCTCTCACCACTTAGGTGTCTTAAAGGGGTTGAGTTTTCTTACAAACATAGCATCTGGATTCCTCCAGAGAGAGTGACCCAAGACAGTAAGACAGAAGCTGTCTTTTATGGCCAACTCTCAAAAGTCTACATCATCACTTTTGGGCTCTCTAGTACTTACACTCCTAGCTGTGGCCTGTTTAGCCCCACTCTGCTCTAGTGCCATGTTACACATGCCAGTCATTGCATCTTGTGCCCTCCATTTGAGCATACTTCACTAATGATTACTTGTACCTTAGATAGAATAGGTCTACCAGGTCCTCAAGGACTGACTTAGCCCATCAACATAGGTTATGCCTTCCTTCTGAAAGCAGAGATTGGCACCATCTGCCAATTCTCTGACTCTTGTGTAAACTGCTCGAGTGAGTTGCTCAGCTAGCACTGAAGCAAGGGATGTAATGGCCATTGGTTCAGGTTCTCTTCTTAGGTCCAGTGTCTGTATTTCTAAGGCCAGTTCAGGGCAAGCCCAGCCCTTGCCAGTGTAGGTGCCCCCTTTTCCTCTACTGAGACAAGGGAGTTGCTCAGACTTCTACAACCATTACTGCACCTATGAAGGGGGATGGGCATCCCTTACCAAAGCCTCTATTCCTGTGGTTATCAATCCTGGCTGCATATTAGAGTCATATGGGGAGTTTTGAAAATATGCTGATTCCCAGCTCTCATCCCTCAAGATTCTGATTTGATGGTGTATGGTGGGGCTCCTGGTGTCAGTATATTTTGAAATATATTCAGGCAATTATAGTCTGCAGTGAGGGTTAAGAAGCATTGCTCTATTTTCTCCCTGGTTAACTAGAACAGGGGTTGTTAAACTTTCTGTAAAGGGCCAAGTAGTAAATATTTTAGGCTTTATGGGCAACTATTTAACTCTGCCAGTGTATCGCAAAAGCAAATGAATGAATGAAAAGCTGTGGTCCAATAAAACTTTATTTCCAAAGCAGGTAGTGGGCCAGATTTCGCCTGTGGGCTGTAGTTTGCCAGCCCTTGAACTAGATCAACACAACATGAATAGCACCCCAAAGCTGTTAACAGAAGCCTGTCAGTGCCACCAAACTTCAGGAGACTCACTAATGTATTCTGAATTCTGACAATGGTGAATGGTTAAATTTCACTAGTTGTCACCTGTTTGAAACCAGCTGGTTATCATAGCCCTAGTTGTGGTGTCTTGAATAGGATTGGACCCATAGGACCTAACCTTTAACCAAAATCTCAACTATCACCCTACTGTGGCAGTTATGCTCAGGGGCCCTGAGCCAGAAGACCCAGTCTGTGGGACTCTTGTCACACGAGCTATGATATTCACTGCAGTGTCTCAGCAGAAGGCCCTATGGACATGCAGTCACTGTTCCTAGTCCCTGGTACCTCCCCCACTTGGCTGAAGATGCATGTTGGAAGATAATCTTCATGGATCTCTTGTGTTTCTTCATGTCTTGAAATTAAGGCACTAACTTCCCTTTGTTCTGGATTATCTCTTCAAGAATATTTGTATAGGGCTTCCCTGGTGGCACAGTGGTTAAGAATCTGCCTGCCAATGCCGGGGACATGGGTTCGAGCCCTGGTCCAAGAAGATCCCACGTGCCGTGGAACAATTAAGCCCGTGTGCCACAAATACTGAGCCTGCGCTCTAGAGCCCACAGCCACAACTACTGAGCCCGTGTGCCGCAACTACTGAAGCCCATATGCCTAGAGCCCGTGCTCCGCAACAAGAGAAGCCACTGCAGTGAGAAGCCCGTGCACTGCAATGAAGAGTAGCCCCCGCTCACCGCAACTAGAGAAAGCCCGCGCGCAGCAACGAAGACCCAACGCAGCCAAAAATAAATAAATAAACTAAATAAATTTTAAAAATACATTTGTATAGTGACCATCCTTTAGAAAATAGTGATAGTGTCTCTCTCCAAAGCAGAGAGAAGACATTTCTCAAAGAGCAGGTACTCTTACCCTCCAGTCTAATAAACACAGTGTCTCCACAGCAAAGGGAAGGCATGCTTAATGCCCACAAGGAAAAATTGGGGTTCCCTTAAATTCAGGGTTTCTCTTCTATAATGCAACCCACTGTGTATGCCAGTTATCCTTCTGGGTCCCTCCATGTTGCTCCCATAGGACTCCAGGGCAAGGAGAAGCTGATGAAAATATGCTGATGCTCATATTAATTGCTAGGCTGAGTAATAAAGTTCTTTGTCTCTGATAGAGAAGCCTTCTTTCTTCTGCCAACAGTGAGAGTGTGTCAGGTTAACCTGTTAGCTTACAAGTAGGGTAAAAGCTCAGATCCTTTACATTTCTTGACAGTGCCGTGTCCTGCAGTGTTTTCTGTGGAACCGCCATTAGTGCTGGCTTACTGGAGCCAATGGGCCTTCATACGATAATCCACTCCCCAAAATGTTGTTATGGCACGTTTGCAAAAGTACTGTCATAGGACCCACAGCCAAGGGCTATAGGTTGGAAACAAGTCTCCCTGGTGACCTGTACTTCACACTCCTTTCCCACTCTTCACTTAAATCACGAGGTTTTTCTTGCCAATTCTACTGCCTATGCCAATGAGCTAAGCCGATCTAGTTGGAGTTTATAGATCTGTGAGAATGACAGTGAAACTCAGCCTAAGTTGTTTTCACTTTGCCATTTGGAGCAAAAATCAAATTCATGGCCTAAAGATGAAATTAAAGGTATGACTATAAAATCCTTCACTAAGACCTCAGAAAGATCAAAGGTGGTGTCTTAGAGCATTTTCAGTCAGAATAAAGGCTCTTTAAATATTTTAAGGATGAGCCTCACAGATTCTCTTAAATAATAGGGCCTCTAGGAAGCTTAAGGGTATTAACCCTAAGATATCTCAACAGAAGCCCAAGGTAGAGCAGGGCTTATCTTGAAAAGATTTATGTGTGTGGCATATATCTAATCGAGTTAACCCCAAAAATATTTTCATGAGACCTTAAAGTTTTAAAGAGAACTACATCAGTGGAAATATAACTTGGACTGAGACCATCCAAAATGAAAAGAGATTTTGGATCTCTAAACATCTATAAGCAGGGACCAGCCTGAGAAAACGACTCAGATGCAAACATGTGCTACCTTTATCTTGTGGTTTAACAACCCATACAGGATATTGTAGTGAATGCTGAAGCTTGAGAAAGTTCTAGGAAGTTGTCCATTTCATCTCTATTTAAAAATTATTGGCATCCAAGTGTTCATATTTTTTCTTTTGTGACTTCTCTTTTTCATTATCAATATAATCAGAATTTCTCATTTTTCAGATATTTGTCCTTTGATATATTATTTTATCTTTCTTTTAAAATCAATTTTTGGGAATTCTCTGGCAGTCCAGTGGTTAGGACTCAGTGCTTTCACTGCCGAGGGCCTGGGTTCAATCCCTGGTCAGGGAACTAAGATCGCACAGGCTGCCCAGTGAGGCCAAAATAAATTAATAAATAAAAATAAAATAAATTTTTGCTCTCATCTATATCATATTGCCAATTTTCCTACTTTTTCAGAGAATTTATTCTAGCTTCTCAAACTGGACACCTAGTATATTAATTCTAAGCCTTTCTTCTTTTCTTTTATAAGCATTTAAGGCTATAAATTTCCTTCTAAGTTTTACTTCCACTGAATTCCCTAAGTTCTGATGTTGAAATTTTCATATCATTCAGTCATTTAAAAAATGCCCATTATCACTTAATTTTGACCTATAAATTATTTAGAAGCATGTTTTAAATTTTGCAAATGTATGAAGAGTTTTAAAATTTATCTTTTTCTTAGTGATTTATAACCTAATTACTTTATAATCAGAGAATATGGGCTATATGATACTGATTCTTTGATTATTACAGGAACTTGCTTTTGGCCTAATAGGTAATTTTGTTTGTAAACATCCCATGTATGCTTATGTATTCTCTAATTGTTGGCTCCAGAGTTCTATTATACGTTAGTCTATAAATCAAACATTTCTATTGTTCAAATCTACCTTTATGTTTTTTGTAAATCTCCTTGATGTTGTGGTAATTGAGAGGGGATTTGAAATCTTCCTGTATGACTGATCGGTCAACTTAAACTTGCATTTCTATTTTTATTTTATATAGTATGAGGCTCTTTTACAGTTACATTCAAGTTTATAACTGTGAATATCTGCCTGTACACCTTTTATCATTCTTTAGTGTCCATTTCTATCCCTAATAACGCTTTTAACTTATTGTCAGCATATTAGCTTCCCAAAGCTGCTGTAACAAAATACCACACAGCTGGGTGGCTTAAAACAATAGAAATTTATTCTCTCAGAGTTCTGGAGGCTAGAAGTCTGAAGTCAGGGTGTCAGCAGGGCCATGCTCCCCATGAGGGCTTTGGGGAAGAATCCTTTCTTGCCTCTTCCAGCTTCTGGTAGTTGGTGGCAATCCTTGGCACTCCTTGGCTTGTAGACTCATCACTCCAATCTCTGCCTCACCTTCATGTGGTATTTTCCCTGTGCCTGTGTCTCTACATCCAAATGTCCTTCTTCTTACAAAGACAACCATCATATTGGATTTAGGCCCACCCTAGTCCACTATGATGTCACCTTAACTTAATTACATCTGCAAAGACCCTATTTCCCAATAAGGTCACATTCACAGGTTCTGGATGGACGTGAATTTTGGGGGGAACACTATTCAACCCAGTATAGTCAACTATTAATGTAGCTATCTCAGCTTGTTGATTTGTCTAATATATCTTTTCCCATTCTTTTATTTCCAATCTTAAAATGTACTATACTTCAGGTAAGTCTCTTAGAATCACTGTATAATTGAAATTTAAAAATTATAATATTTTTCTTCTAGCTAGTGAGTTTAATTCAATTACTTGGATAACCAAGATATTCTAAATTATATCTCATTACCTTGATTTACCCCCCCTTTTCTATTTGTCTTTTTTTTAAATTGAGGCTTTTTGTTTTATAATTTGCTGTTTTTCTCTCCTGTTTCTACTATTTTGGTGGTTACCCTTGAACTTTGACCATACTGTATTAGCTTCCTATGGCTGCTGGAACAAATTACCATAACCTTAGTAGCTTAGAACAACAGGAATTTATTCTCTTGCAGTTCTGGTGGCCAGAAGTCTGAAATGGGGTTCTCTGGGCCAAAATCAAGGTGTCAGCAGGGTCTCACTCCCTTGGGAGGCTTTAGGGGAGAATCATTTCCTTGCCTTTTCTAGCTTCCAGGGTTGATTCTTTGCGATCCTTTAGTTCATGGTCCCTTGTTCCACCTTCAAAGCCAGCAGCATCGTCATAATAAACTTCTCCTCTTTTGTATTAAAATCTCCCTCTGCCTCTCTCTTACAATACACTTGTGATTACACTTAGGGCCTACCTAGATAATCCAGGATAATCTTCCCATCTCAAAATCCTTAATCACTTCAGCCAAGTTCCTTTTGTTGTATAAAGTAACATTCACAGGGTTCTAGGGGTTAGAATATAGATATCTTTGGGGGCCATTATTCAGCCTACCACACATAAATATTAAGTACTATCTTTACCTCCTGAACATTGCAAAGAATTTAGAACACTTTTACCCTAATCAAAATGCTCTACCTAATTTATACACAGCTGTTCAATATTTGTTATTTCTATTTTCAAACCAATTAAATCACACTATAATTACTAGTAGTATTTTATATAATGTTTGTTTGCATTTATGTACATCTTTCGCGTTTTATTTGCCATCAGTTATTTTTTCCATTTGAGACCCCTGGGATGTTTTTCCTTTTTCCTGAAATACGTTTTTAGAAGTTCCTTTACTGTAGATCTCTTATTGGTAAACGCCTTCATTTTTACCTGTAAATGTTACTTTTTAAAACCTCACTTGTAAGAGTTTTGCTGGGAACACAATAGGTGGACCACTACTCTCAACATTTTGAAGATCTTACTCCACTGGCTTCTGGCTTCCACTGTAGCTGTTTAAGAACTCTGTTGTTGTTTCAATTATAGTTCCTTTATAGCAGGGGTTGGCAAACATATTAAAGGAACAAAGAGTAAATATTTTGTGGTTTGTGGGCCATATGGTTTCAATGGTAACTGTTGCAGTTACTCAACTCTGCCACTAAAGTCCAAAGCAGCCACAGGCAATGCAGAAATGATCCGGAGTGGCTGTGTCCTAACATTTTATTTACAAACACAGTTTGTCAACATCTGCTTAATAGTGATGTGTACCTTCCTTCTCTTTGATTGCCTTCTAAGATCTCTTTGCCTTTGGTGTTTTGCAATATCACTACTATACGTCTAGGTGTGGATTCTCCTTTATCCATTTTTTGCTTCCAGGATTCATCTTCTTTTTAATTAATTAATTAATTAATTAATTAATTCTTGGCTGTGTTGGGTCTTCGTTGCTGCGCGCAGGCTTTCTCTAGTTACGGCGAGCAGAGGCTACTCTTTGTTGCGGTGCGTGGGTTTCTCATTGTGGTGGCTTCTCTTGTTGCGGAGCACGGGCTCTAGAATGCAGGCTTCAGTAGTTGTGGTGCACAGGCTCAGTAGTTGTGGTGCATGGGCTTAGTTGCTCCACGGCATGTGGGATCTTCCCGGACCAGGGCCTGAACCTGGGCCCAAACCCATATCCCCTGCATTGTCAGGGGGATTCTTAACCACTGTGCCACCAGGGAAGACCTATAGGTTTTATCATTTTGAAAAATTTTGGCTATCAGCTCTTTAAACGGTTTTTTTTTCAGTTCTCCTACTCTTTCTCTTCTCTCTCTGGGAATTTGACTGCATATATATTGTCCTGCTTTATATTGTCCCACAGATCACGGAGGTTTTGTTCCTATATTTTCAGTGTTGTTTGTTTTTAAATCTCCCTTTTTGTATTTGGATTGTGCTGTCACTGTTTTCTCATTCACTGATCTTTTCCTCTGCTAATCCCTTGTAGTGATAAGTTTACTTCAGATATCATATTTTTGATCTTTAGAAGTTCCATTTAGTTCTTTTTAACTATTTACTTCTCATTATATTCAAGTTTTTCTTTATATCTTTGTACTTATTCATAATATTTATAATAACTATCTTAAAGTCCTTGTTTAGTAGTTTATATCATTGTTGGGTCTGTTTCTACTGATTGATTTTCCCCTGATTATGGTCTATATTTTCCTGATTTCTTCACATTGTTGCAGGAAAGAATTCAAGAGCGAGCCATAGTAAAGTGAAAGGTTTATTCAGGGAGATACACACTCCAAAGACAGAGTGTGGTCCATCTCAGAAGGTGAGAGAGGCCTCATCTTCTTTTTAAAATGTCAGTTCAGGAAAAACATTAGCCATTACCTTTCCAAACAGTCTCTGTCTTACATTCTTTTTGGGATTCTTGTTTTGCTAGACGTTTGCATTCTATCCTCCATAATCATTATTTTTCTTCATATTTTCTCTTTTTGTCTCTCTGAGCTACATTCTGAGTTTCTTTCAGTTCATGAATTCTCTTGTTAGCTATCTTTTTTGCCCTCTCCATAGTGGCTTTTTAAAAAAAATAAATTTATTTATTTATTTTTGGCTGCACTGTGTCTTTGTTGCTGTGTGTGGGCTTTCTCCAGTTGCAGCGAGTGGGGGTTACTCTTCATTGCAGTGGCTTCTCTTGTTGCAGAGCACGGGCTCTAGGAGTGCAGGCTTCAGTAGTTGCAGCATGTGGGCTTAGTTGCTCCGTGGCATGTGGGATCTTCCTGGACCAGGGCTTGAACCCATGTCCCCTGCATTGGCAGGCAGATTCTTAACCACTGCACCACCAGGGGAGTCCCCATAGTGGCTTTTGATTTCAGGAATTCTATTTCTCATTTTTAAAAGTTGCCTTGAATTTCTTCTTTCCAAACAGTATCTTCTTGTGTGTCTCCTTCATGATTATGTTAGCTCTAAACATTTCAAACATTCTCTGTAACAATTCCAGTATCTGTATTCCTTGGGTGACCAATTCTGAGTTATTTTTTTCCCTCCACTCTAATTGACTGTTTGCAGAATGTGGGTATTTCACTGTCTTTGGCTATTAGCTTGCTAGGGTTGCCATGACAAAATAACACAGGATGAATGGCATAAACAGCAGACATTTATTTCCTCACTGTTCTGGAGTCTAGAAGTCCAAGATCAAGGTAGCAGCAGGTTGTTTTCTCCTCAGGCCTCTTTCCTTGGCCTGAAGGTGGCCACCTTCCGTGTCCTCACATGGTCTTTCCTCTGTGTGCAAGCATTCCTGATGTTTTTTAATCTCCTTTTCTTATAAGGACACCAGTCACACATGCACCCCAATGTTCACTGCAGCACTATTTACAATAGCCAGGTCATGGAAGCAACCTAAATGTCTATTGACAGACGAATGGATAAAGATGATGTGGTACATACATACAATGGAATATTACTCAGCCATAAAAAGGAACAAAATTGGGTCATTTGTAGAGATGTGGATGGACCTAGAGACTGTCATATGAGTGAAGTAGGTCGGAAAGAGAAAAACAAATATCGTATATTAACGCATATATGTGGAATCTAGAAAAATGGTACAGATGAACCGGTTTGCAAGGCAGAAATAGAGACACAGATGTAGAGAACAAACATATGGACACCAAGGGGGAAAGTGGGGGTGGGATGAATTGGGAGATTCAGATTGACATACATACACTACTATGTATAAAACAGATAACTAATGAGAACCTGCTGTATAGCACGGGGAACTCCACTTCACTGTACAGTAGAAACTAACACAACATTGTAAAATAACTATACCCCAATAAGAAAAAAAAGAACATCAGATCGGATTAGGGCCCACCCTAATGGCCTTTTTATTTAACTACCTCTCTTAAGGCTCTATCTCTAAATACAGTCATATTCTGAGGTAAGAGGGGATTAGGGCTTCAACACATGCATTTGGTGGTGGTGACAAGGATGGGGTAGGGGGGGAGACACAATTCAGTCTGCAACAGCTATGTATGTGAAGTCCTTGGTGTTTTACGTAGTATTTCTATGCTTAGTTTCCTATGTTGATAGAAGTCCTCTATACTAATTTAAAAGTATTTCAAACATTATTTGAAAAAGTATTCAAGACCTCATTCCCCAAAACTATGACTAAGAGCCCACAGTAAAATTCTAAGGTTAATTTTTTTTTCTCCTGGGATACAAGAGGTTATTTACTATAAGACTTCATTCAGATGGCACTGTTTCTGGGAATGGAAATTTATTTACAGATATCAGATTTAAGTAAATACTAATTTTGACATTTTTGCTGCTGAAAGCAGCATAAGCAAAGAAAAAGACAGCTTTTGGAGTCAGATCTGTGTTTGAAATGTTGCCATACTGTTTTCACTCTTTACTACTGTGTTTCTTTGAACAAATTATTTAACCTTTCTGAACATCAAAGGTGGACAATTCTATTCTTTCTGTGGATTGTCCAAAGGATTAAATGAGCATGCTATCTAAAGCAATAGTTCTAAAATTTGACAGGGTGCCTTAAAGAATGTTGAGAAGTACATTTTAAAAAATACAGTTTTTAGGTCTGGTCAGTAGAGTATTCCATGGGTTTATGGTGGGGTTTAGGAATGTATAATCTTGAACTTCCTCAGGTGATTCTGAATGTAGCCAAATTAAAAATATAGATTCCTCTCACTCTGGTCCTACACAGTCCTGCTAATTGATTTTGATAAATACAGTTGACCCTTGAACAACATGGGGGTTAGGGCACTGACCCCCCTAACAGTCAAAAATCTGCATATAACTCTACAGTCAGCCCTCCACGGCATCCGCGGATTCAACCAACCACTGATTGTGAACTACTGTAGTATGTCTCTATTGAAAAAGATCTGTGTATAAGTGGACCCGTACAGTTCAAACCCATGTTGTTCAAGGGTCAACTGTATACTTTAAATGGTGGGGAAGTTACAGAAGAGGTTCCTAAATTTAGTAAAGGTAATTTGGCATTTCTTGAAAGATACATGTGGGCTCTTAAAAATGTGGTTAATTTGAGTGCTGGGTTTATTTACATACAACTCTCCCGGACCTAAGAAAAACATGAAAGCAGTCTGCAATATATATGCAAGAAGAAAACAGAAATATATGATTGATAGAGGATAAAAAGTAGGAAAAACGTGACCCAGGAGAAGAATGGAGGCAGAAGCCATTCTAAATAAAAGAAAGAGAATGGAGACAATAAGCAAGTAAAGGTAAACTTAAAACATTTTAAATAAAAGATTGTGTTTAATTACAGAATACACTATCATTGTACAAATGCCAACACAAAAGAATGAAAGTTCCTCTATTCCCACCTGTTATTTACCTTTTGAGAATTTCTTATATACACATACACACAAACTTTGTTAGTTTTTCAAAAATATACATATAGGTTAGTATTATTTTGCAACTTGATTTTTTTCACTACTCAATAGTACATCATGAACCCCTTCTGGTTCAGTATATACAGAACTGACTTGTGTTTAATGGCTGGATATGTCACTCATGTTCAGTAACATGAATATACTGTAATTTATTTTACCAATCCCTTTGCTGATGGACATTTAGGTTAACTTCATTGTTTTGCCATTACAAGTAATGCTGAAATGAACATCCTCTTCATATACAAATATAATTTTTTATTATATATTCTCCACATATAATATATATAATATATAAAATTCAAATTATATATATTTACTTGCATTTGTGCAAATATTTCTGTAGGCCTGATTCCTGGGTAAAAGGAAATGCCTTACTCTTCTGCTTTTTTCTATATGACAAATTTCTGACTTTACTTGTTAACTAAGAAATGACTTCTGTTTCAAAATATGCCAAATGCATGCAGCTTTCAGTAGCACACACTGTAGATTAGGACTTGGTGAACTTGAGGACTGAAAGGATTTCTTGGCCTGCTTGCCTGGAAAGTGCAGTGGTCCCTTGTAGACCTTTTGTCTTCATTATTTTCAAAATTTCTTCTAAAACGAAAATTAAAACAAAAGGTAAAATCCAATTAAATCATATGGTGAAGTACATATTATCACTAAACAGTTTAATAAGATGATAAACACAGACTATTTACAAATTCTATTTATCTAAGAAAATAGCATATACCATGTAATTTCTATTGAAGTGAACTTGGACTTTAGACAGATGAGAGCACCTTGGATTTTCAGGGTGTTGCTGAGAATTCTAATCAGATTCAATAACTGCTTTGCAGTGGTAGCCTACTCTGGACTCAACAGAAACGTTAGTTATACTTGCTATTACAGTAAATGATTCATTTTTTAGTTGCTTGGCTCTAATCTCTGTCCTATATCCTCCCTTTTGGATGAAAAATGCCAACGAGGGTGTGTGCAAATCATATACTGACATTGAAAAGTGGTAGTAAATGAAGTAGCTTATTTCTTTCAAGAGTACTGAAAAAAGCAAGACCTTCCCTTTCCAAATAAGTAACACTAAAAAGATGAAACCAAGAAACTGGAGTTACAAAAAACAAAAAACCCCCTCAAAACCAAACAAACCGAAAACCCTAGTAATTATGATGTGTTTTGAGGGGCTGAGAATGTAACATATAATAATCAATCCTGAGATGTACAGACAAGAGAAGAAAGATTATGGTCGATTTAGTTAACCAAGTAATCTGAAAACCAAGATATAAAAATCGTATCAGGAGATACCTTTCATGATAAAACTTCAGATGAACTAAAGAGTATGCAGCAGAACTGTCAAAGACATAAAGACTAGAATACAGAGAGAAAATTCACAGGGTGAATTGATGGTGAGGTGTTGTAAGAAGAGATTATAGATTCTGTATTTGAATATTAGTTGATAAATTAGGGAAAAAACTCTCCCTCGCTCCAAAAAAGACAATACTCTTTAAAATCAGAAAAATCTACCTCTAAAAAATCTCTCTCCTCTTTCAACATGAATGTTATGTCTGTATTATCTGTTGTCAGTGATTACATTCATTAACACTCTGGGTTACTACCGTCTTTGACATAATTAGTCTTGATTTCAGCAAAGTAAATGGTTAAAAGATAAACTGGTCTGTATTACCTGGATTGTTTTCTTTAATGGTGACTAAATAGAACAATCCTCTTGGTGAAAGGAGCTCTGGAGCCAGTGGAAACAATTTGTCCATGACTTCACGACCGTTTCTGCCACCAGCCCAAGCTGCCTCTATCCCGTGACTCCTTACCTGTGACCAATTAGAAAGATTGTTCTGTTTTGACTTGTTACATTAAAAAAACTGAATCTTTTTGACAAGTAACGTTCACCAAGCGGGTACACACTTTTTATTTTACTGCTGATGAGGAGGCAGCAGTAAAGCTGAATCTGAGCCCCACCATTTCCTAGCATGTGTGACCTTGCATAAGCCTGTAATCTTTTTTTTTGCCCTTGGGATAGATCTTTGTGTGATTAGCAACATAAAGCTAAAGGTCCTAAATATCTGTCACCATTTCACATTTAATTATGGCAGCTGGCACTACAGGAGAAAATTCCCTCACAGAACCCTTCATGTCTCCAAATCTTATACAGATAAGTCTGTAATCTTGATGAATTAGTTTCCTCTCTTACCTGTAAAATTAGAAAAACAACAGTTTTATCTGTAAAATTAGGAAAATGATAAAAAATTATTTTTGTCCTTTAGGAATAAATGAGGAAGTATATTTAAAGTGTGAGAACAGTGCTCTGAGCATAATAATGTGGTTTAATAATAGTTGATACTATTAATACAATGTTTAAATTCTTATACTTAATACAGAACAATTAGGAAGAAACTAAAAGGGAGAAATTGTATTATAAGAGATTACTTTGCAGAAACAAAGTTTCAAAATGTCCCACTGTATCTGGCTCTCTTCTAGATTACTGAGAGTACTACAGTCCCTTTTTGGGAAACCATTTATTACATAAAAGTACATTGAAGCATTTTTTCCTATAATGATCTAATTGTAGTATAGAAACAAAACCCATGAGTTTACATAGTATTAAAAATCTTTAGATCCTTAACATTGTATATGTTTCTAAAACTTAAGAATACATCGAGAGATGAATGGATAAAGAAGATGTGGCACATAAGTACAATGGAATATTACTCAGCCATGAAAAGAAACGACATTGAGTTATTTGTAGTGAGGTGGATGGACCTAGAGTCTGTCATACAGAGTGAAGTAAGTGAGAAAGAGAAAAACAAATACCGTATGCTAACACATATATATGGAATCTTAAAAAAAAAAAAAAAAAAATGGTCATGAAGAACCTAGGGGCAGGACGGGAATAAAGATGCAGACCTACTAGAGAATGGACTTGAGGACACGGGGAAGGGGAAGGGTAAGCTGGGACAAAGTGAGAGAGTGGCATGGACATATATACACTACCAAACGTAAAATAGATAGCTAGTGGGAAGCAGCCGCATAGCACAGGGAGATCAGCTCGGTGCTTTGTGACCACCTAGAAGGGTGGGATAGGGAGGGTGGGAGGGAGGGAGATGCAAGAGGGAAGAGATATGGGAACATATGTATATGTGTAACTGATTCACTTGTTATAAACAGAAACTAACACACCACTGTAAAGCAATTATACTCCAATAAAAACGTTAAAAAAACAAAAAAGAATATCTTGATGAAATCACTCAAAAACGACTTAAACTCTAATACAATGATTTTCTTCCTAATCCCTTTAATGGTTTTTGTCCACGTTTTAGTTTAAATTATTTACATACAATTATACATTCTGCTTTTATTCATTTATCATGGCATATATTTCCCCATTAAAAATAATTTCTTGGGAATGCCCTGGCGGTCCAGTGGTTAGGGCTCCACACTTCCGCTGCAGGGGGCATAGGTTTGATCCCTGGTTGGGGAACTAAGATCCCGCAAGCCACATGGCATGGCCGTAAAAAAGAATTTCTTTATACCTATAACCATATACATGTACAATTAAGAGAAATATGTTCATATACCTCCTTTAAAAAAAAAACTGTACTTTTCCCTTTTCCTGTTTTGTTTGTCTGCTACCTTCCCATCTTACATACACACACACACGTTTTTCTTTTTTGTCCGTGTTTTACGAAAAAAGGATTATATCTACATGCTTACCTGTATCTTGCTTTTCTCAACAGTACCATATGGAAATCTCTTCATGTGATCAGGTATAGTTCAATTTCCTTTTTAATGGCTGCATAATATTTTATTGTGGAAAAGTATCATTTCTTATTTAGCTATTGATGGGCATTCAGCATGTCCATTTGCTTAATTTTTTTTGTATCTAATTTAAATTATTCTCAGATTTATCATAAGCTCCTCAATATAATTTCCCACATAGTTAATCATACTAGGGAATTTATCAGTTCCTCTGCTTTTTTTGTCATGACTTTCCTCTTGGAGACTTCCCTTTTCTAACATTCCAAGAATTCCCTTTTTCTGGGGCCCATATCTTCCCGTTTCTTGGCTTACTCCCTTATTTTGGTGGAGCCCATTCTCTGGATGTTTCACAGGGTAAAGTTATCTGTGGAAAGAGTGCATGGTGACGACAGCTTTTGCCAAGCCTGTCCCTTGTCATTTCTGTTTCAGTGTGGACTAGGAGCCCTCTGTGCTGGACCCTGTTTACATGCCCCCCCCTCCCCCAGGGATGCTCAGCCAGGTTTGTCTGCTTGCACTAGAGATGGCCCTCCAGGAGGATCTCCTGGCAACAACCACATTCTCACAGGCCACAGAGGGGAAGTTTTCATCTCTGGAAGGAGTCACGTTTGGTGGTCTGCTGACTGCCTACTACCTGGGCTTTGCTGTGCCTGCTCCTGATACTTTATAAGTCACAGGTACAAACCAACAGTACCTAACCTCATGTTGAGGGATGTAATAGTAAGTACAGCCACAACTTTTCATATGTACAAACTCCTACTATTTGTATGTCTCCTGGATCTAACCTCTAAGTCTCTTAACTTTTACCTTCATTGTTTCCTTCTTTTTCTCTTCATGCTCAATGCACTGAAATATTTTCATTTGGTTTCCATACCACTGATTCAGGTCTTGACAGAGACTACATTCTCTTTAAATTCATTTCCTAATGTCTTACATAGTGAAGCATGTTTTCAGGCTCCAGAAAATCTTTGTTGTGCTGTATTTAACCCTGCTCTCCAGCTAATTGCTCAGCTAATGGAAATTATGACACTATCTCTCTCTGTTGGAACTGTGACAAAGCCCAAGTCATTGCCCACACTCAATTACCTACATAATTACACACACAGCTTAGGAGTAAGAATGTGGGAGAAAGGAAGCCCATTCATCATCTCACCATGTTCCCAGAATCTCCTCCTCATTCACTAGTCCTCCCAGTAGTCTGTAGACCTGAGAAACCATGATTTACTTAACTGTCTCTCTTCTGTTACATATATAGGTTCATTTTACTTGTCATCATAAATAAAGGTGCACTAAACATATTTTTGTAAATTACAAATTACAATTTATATTCTACTGTTAATCATTTTCCTAAATTAGATCTCAAAGACTGAGATTATTGGACTAAAACATTTTTGTCACGCTTGATATTTATTTCCACAGTACTTTTCTAAAGAGTTTTATTAAGCTGCAGGGACTTCCCTGGTGGTGCAGTGGTTAAGAATCCTCCTGCCAATGCAGGGGAGACGGGTTCAATCCCTAGTCCAGGAAGTTCCCACATGCAGAGGAGCAACTAAGCCTGTGCGCCTCAACTACTGAGCCTGCGCTCTAGAGCCTGCGAGCCACAACTACTGAGCCCACGCGCCACAAATACTGAAGCCCGCGTGCCTTGAGCCCATGCTCTGCAACGAGAAGCCACCGCAATGAGAAGCCTGCGCACCGCAACGAAGAGTAGCCCCCCTCTAGTAGCTCGCCACAACTAGAGAAAGCCCGCGCACAGCAACGAAGACCCAACGCAGCCAAAAATAAATAAATAAATAAATTTATTAAAAAAAAAGTTTTATTAAGCTGCATTTACCTCAACTGCTGTTCACCTTATGACAATGACTTTCCTTCTCACATGAGTTCATATGTCAGGGGAGCAACAACTTCTCAGTAGTAACAGCAGCAATATAGACCCTTCTCATCTTGGTAAAGGTGAATGTAATATTTATCAGCCTTGCCAAGGAGTGATCATCAAAGAATAAAATAGGTACAATAATTCAGAGGAAAGCTAGCTAGTCCATCACTAAACTTTTGTCTGCTTTGACCATCCTTTCTTTAAACTGGGAAATGGTTACTGTGGTCTGCCTCTTCATCACTGGAAATGCTACAGCGATGTGTGTCAGGGTTACAGCTTTTTCCTACCTGAGATGAGGACTGCTTTCCCCCACCCCCACTTCCTGATACCTGTGAAAGGATGAAAGCTGAGGCTTTCAGAAATAATTCCTATGTGAATTTAAGGTGATTAAAAATATGTTTTTTTGCAAATTTGTTATTCATGATAAAGGTACACACAGATACATGAATTTAAACACCATGGCTTGATTTGGATGGGATTTTAAAGAATAGATATGGACCATGGTTTGTATTTCCATTAGTTTCAGGTTCCTTTCCTATGTCTACCAATAGTATCCAATAATTGACAATTACGAGTAAAATGAGAGCAGTCTGTGTTATTAGCAGCTGACTGATGTCATATGATGAAGTATGTTTGACTTTTAGATAGAAAAAAGCTGAAAATATTAGTAATTAAATTTTGTTATATGTCTTACCTCTTCAGGTGGAGTCACTACATAGGGAGGATTAAACACCAGAAGATCAACTTTTTCCTTCAATCTTGGTAGCAAGCCTTTGACCTAAAAAATGTTCAAAATAGTCAGAATTTTAAGCTGGACCCAGAAATAGTAAATAAGTAGATGGATAGATAGATATCCATCTAATCAATCTTTAAATATACTCTCTCATGTTTTTAGAAAAAATGTGTTAGAGAGCCAAATTTAAGACAGAAATGGAGATAAATATCTTTACACTTTCATTCAGATAAAGATTATATGCATTTACCTAAAAATAAGGAAAATAAACTATTTATCAGAATGAACCCTCTGCTCTTCAACAGCTCACATGTTTACATTCTGGGCTCACTTTTAGAATAACATAAGACGGAGGCAAGCTCTCATATATTCTACATAGATTTGTGCACAACTTTAAAGTTATAGCTGCTAACTTAAAAACATTTATTTTCTATGACCAAGGGAAATGTTTTACAAGATGACAGAAAACATATATGAATGACAAAAATATCAGAAGACAGAGTTTTATTTTTCTTTCTACTTCTTTAATTACTTGTATATGTATTGGCTAAAACAATTAGATATCAAAGAAACAAAGGACTAAAAATAGTGGGAAGAGACCTGAAAACATCAGTTGTTCGGCATTTTATAAATATTTGAACTGATACAACTTTCTATAGAATAAGAAAAATGTCTTTTTAAAGAAAGTATATTTAGGGCAAAATGCCATTTAAAGCATCCCTCTGATTGAATTAAATAACTAAGTATTTAAAAAATTATGTCTGATGATGTCATCCTATACCTTCACAGGCACAGTAAAGTAAAAATGCTGTATCTGGATGAGTTCTCACCCCTAAAGCCATTTCCTTCAATTATTACTTCACACTGACTCTCACTCATGAATTCCAACCCTGTTATTCTTCAAAGGTAACTTCTTTCTCTACTCATTTAAAAAGAGAACAGAGAACTTTGCGGAACATAATTCAGGTGTATCTTCTGCAAGTAGAAAGGCGACTAGTTAATCTGCTGTTCTTTCTAGTAATAACATTGGTGGGGAAGTACATTTGAAATAACCAAAAGCTTTGTTTTCAATTCCATAAAGAAATTAAGTTTCCCAATTGTAAAAAGAATTCAAAAATGTAATTTTCCAGAAATGCTGAGTAAGGAAATTAGAAAAGAATTTGCTGTGTAATTATTTATGATGGCCCTGAGGTACTATATACTAATAATCATTTCAGTACTGGACTTCAAATAAAGGAACAAATTGATACTAAAAAAATAGAAAATTACGGAGTTAAAAAGAAAATGGATTTAAATGAGAAGTCACTGTGGACTGGATATAAAGTCTAATTACAGGCAACCCTCACTCATCCATATCTACCTTTTGAATAGTCTCACAGCACTAGGATAAACCCAAGAATTAAGAAGTAAGCAAAAAAGGCCTCTGACAGCAAGTTTTAAATCCATACAGCAAAAGGTACTTTGTGTGAGAAGCACTTATTCAGAATCCCTTAACTCTTAGTTTAAATACAAGTCTAACTAAATTGTTTGGTATTCTAGCACAAAGCACATGAAAAGAGACAGGAAAGTGCTATCAATGGGTAGCAGTGAAACATGGCAACATAAAGCAAGTGAAAAGACAAAGAGGAGAGAAAATAAAAACTCAAAATCACTGCAGGCTACAGCTACTTAATGTAAAGGCAGAAACACCTGAATAAACCTTAGTCATTATCGCGTATAGTACAGAATAATAACTGATACTCATATTAATGACCCTGAATCACTAAAAGGTAAAATTATGTTCATTTTGTTTTAAGAATGTAAGGAAATGCATAAGACATATTTGAAAAAGATTTTCTTCTAAAACTAAAAAAGAAATACAATGAAAGTACTACTTTGTGAACAAACCCAGTTATCCAAAACAATGATTTTCTTTTATATGATAGCTGTGACACTCTACATCCAGTGTTCTGAATACAAGCAAATGTAAAGAGTTTTGTAAACTGATCACAATACCTATGCTCATACCTATCTCTTCCTACCTTCTTTGCCACAAGTCAACACTCCACATCATGGTCAGCTTTCATTACTGAAAGAATGGATTCTGACAGCTTTAGAACTGACTACCACCAGTCATGTTATAAAACAGCTGTGAGACCTCTCGACTTTGATTCAGAAGATGTGGGCTTAAATTCTGGATTTATCACTTTATTAGTTATGTGACTTTCAAAAGTGTCCCTTACCTCTGTTAACAAAAATAGATATTCTGAATTTCTTGTATCTCTAAAGTTTTATTGTTCTATCAAAAAAAAATATATAATACTAATTATGGACACATTAAAGAAACAACTTTAAAAATTTAGGGACTTCCCTGGTGGCACAGTGGTTAAGAATCCGCCTGCCAATGAAGGGGAAATGGGTTTGATCCCTGGGTCCAGGAGGATCCCACATGCCGCGGAGCAACTAAGACCGCAAGCCACAACTACTGAAACCCGCGTGCTCTAGGGCCCGTGTGCTGCAACTACTGAAGCTCGCACGCCTACAGCCCATGCTCTGCAACAAGAGAAGCCACTGCAGTGAGAAGCCCGCTCACCGCAACGAAGAGTAGCCCCCGCTCTCCGCAACTAGAGAAAGGCCGTGTGCAGCAACAAAGACCCAACGCAGCCAAAAATAAATAAATAAATTTATAAAATTAAAAAAAAAAAAAAAAGAAAGGTACTCAATCAGTGTGGTGATTTTACTCTTTAAATTTTTATTTTATTTATTTATTAATTAATTTATTTATTTTTGGCTGCGTTGGGTCTTCGTTGCTGCGCGCAGGCTTTCTCTAGTTGTGGTGAGCAGGGGCTACTCTTCGTTGCGGTGCGCAGGCTTCTCATTGCGGTGGCTTCTCTTGTTGCAGAGCACGGGCTCTAGGCGCACAGGCTTCAGTAGTTGTGGCACACGGGCTCAGTAGCTGTGGCTCGCGGGCTCTAGAGCGCAGGCTCAGTAGCTGTGACGCACGGGCTTAGTTGCTCCGCGGCATGTGGGATCTTCCCGGACCAGGGCTCGAACCCGTGTCTCCTGCATTGGCAGGCGGATTCTTAACCACTGTGCCACCAGGGAAGTCCCGAGTACCTTTCTTGATAGTCTAATTTTTAATGGCAGTAACAACTTCTAGTGATATGTATAGAATTTCTTAGATCTTTGGCTTAATTCCTTCTAAGCTGCAAAATCATTTGTGAGTTTAAAAGAGAGAAAAGCTCGATACCCTTATCAGTACAAGAATAATACAGGTCAAGAAGCATGGAAAGCATTTTATATTTCTTATGCCCACCTGGTACATACTATTATGATTTTTGCTTATAAAAAGGCATTCACGTTTATAACGGAAATAAAGTTCAGAATCATCCAAATCTTACTAATATAATGTAAAATGTTTTAAAAACTGGAACTGAAAAACGTACGATGTGTAACTTAAAATGATGGTTCTGTAGTTGTCATTTGTTGTTTTGACCTGCCCAGGACCCATTCTGCCTTTCATCTGATTACATGTCCTTGACTTTCACTGGGGAAACTCTACCTCCTCTCATTCTCAATCCAGGTGGCTTGGATTATCCCAACCGAGCTGCCCGAGTGGGACTATGGCTCAGGCTCAAGCCAATCATGTGCATGTTCCAATCCCCCGTGAGAGACAGGCATGCGACTAAAGCTGATGTAACAAATGGTACCCATTCTGGGGCTTCTGCTAGAGTAACTGAATAGAAAGTGTTTCTTTCCCTGTGAAGTTGCTGAGAAACAAGATACAGACATGCAAGCATCTTGTTACCATGAAGGGAACGACTGCTGAGGAATACAGCCACGAGAGAGAAGTTTAGAGCTAAGAAAAAGATGCCTGTAACATCATTTGAGTTCCTGAAACCGTTCACTCTTTTTATTAAAGCCAGTTTGAGCATTCTTCTGACTGAAAGATACCTGATCTATACAGGCCAAGAGAAAGTTCCTTTGAATTGTGGAAAAGATGGATTATATCAGTCAAGAATTTACTTTGTTCAGCGGGTTAAAAGTTAATTAATGACTCAAGTTTCTTTGACCTAAATCACCTTGACCTTAACTTACTTGAAAAGAAAATTAATTATTACAGTACTGGACAAGAACTAACAGCTTACCAAATCTGTAATTATTGGTTGAATGTGGACTTTGTTACAGCGTGCTGTCTCCAGGGTACATGCTGCCGCCTCAGGGTTGACATCAGTGCACCTATAAACAGAAAAGAAGCCAACTACATCCTGTGTCTACCGACAAAAATTCAAGGAATGATTTACTCCTTTTACATAAAGTAGATCTATAAAAAAATTGGAATACTTTAATAATGGTGAATAAAAAAAAAGAACTCAGATTTGTTATATTGACGAAAAAGATTGTTATATTGATATAATGTCCAAGAGTAGAAGAATATACTTACATACATACATATCTGAAGGAATTTATTAAATTATGAATCCAGTAGAAGAATACTATGTAGCTACCAAAAATGAAATTTAAAAGGAAAATGCTCATCATACAATATTAAATGAAAAACATAGGAAATGAAAAAAAAAAATAGAGGAAACACAGTTGGACCATGTGTGGTAAAATTTATAGGTGATTTAAAAAAAAAAAAAATTATTTATTTGGTTGCGCCTGGTCTTAGTTGTGGCACGTGGGCTCCTTAGTTGAGGCAGGTGGGTTCCTTAGGTGTGGCATGCAAACCCTTAGTTGCGGCATGCAGGTGGGATCTAGTTCCCTGACCAGGGATCGAACACAGGCTCCCTGCATCAGGAGCGTGGAGTCTTAAACACTGCACCACCAAGGTGATTTTTATTTTCTTCTTTATATTTTCTATATTCTCAAATCTTCTAAAGAGAAATTTTATTAACTTCCAATTTTTTCTGATAATCAACTTATCTAAAAAAAGATTCATTTTTTTATTCCAATAATTTAAAAGAAAATTAAAATAATAAATAATATGAAAAAAATTGAGAAGATGCTGAGCTGGTGCAGGCCCAGGCCCGCCTAGTACAAAGTTAAGGAGGTAGGGAGGAAGGTGGGGAAGCAGGAGGGAGGCAAACTGCCCTGCACAATGGTGAGGAGGCAGCTCAGAATGTGGTGGGTGTTATTAACGGCTGGCATGACACTTTGGTGTGTACAATGTACTAAAAAAAGACAAACGGAATTCTAAACCCTTCTAAACCAGCTGGTGAGGGAAGAGGGCAGGACAAGGATGGGGATGAGGGAACCAATGCAGGCCTTCTGAAGGCCTCGAGGGGAGGGGCTGGAATGTACCATGTGGTTAGCAATGAGGTGGGAATGGATGGAAAAGGGCCAAAGTGAACTGTACCATGCAATGAAGGGATGGAAGAAAGACCCACGACTTGGCCAGCAAAGCCGGGGCAAAGGTCTGGGAAGGGGAGGAAGAGAAAGAGGGACTGGGTCCCAGTAGCCTGGGTGCAGTGGTTAAGAATCCACCTGCCAATTCAGGGGACACGGGTTCGACCCCTGGTCCGGGAAGATCCCACGTGCCGCGTAGCAACTAAGCCCGTACGCCACAACTACTGAGCCTGCTCTCTAGAGCCTGCAAGCCACAACTACTGAGCCTGCATGCCACAACTACTGAAGCCCGCACGCCTAGAGCCGGTGCTCTGCAACAAGAGAAGCCACCGCAATGAGAAACCCACGCACTGCGATGAAGAGTAGCCCCCGCTCGCCGCAACTAGAGAAAGCCCATGCGCAGCAATGAAGACCCAACGCAGCCAAAAATAAATAAATAAATTAAAAAAAAAAAGATTCAAATTTAGAGATGACCTAAAATTATTATGCTTCTTGTATAATTATGCAGTATGATGGAATGGTTTTGAACACGCAATTATAACTTTTAGGGAAGCATAATTTGCATCTGAGTACTTACTACGCTTAAATAGACACTATCAGATACAGATGATTTACTTACAAAAATGATTTCATCCAAGCAGTTATATCCATAGTGAATCTCTTAGACCAAGATGTGGATGAATTTGTATACTTACATGTACAAAGCTTGAGGACCTATCATAGAGGCTAGGAATGCAGATACCACTCCAGACCCTGACCCTACTTCAAGGCAAATTTCCACTCTAAAAAAACAAAATAAAACAAGTATTAGTAGTGGTATTAAAATACACATCTCGGAAAATAACTCATGCTACTTTTATGTCTATTTCTCCAGCAACATCCCTCACCTACAAATATATGGAAATATAAAAGAAATTTATAAATAAGCTGATTTCCGACAACCACTTTGTGCTTGTTTAATACTGCATAGTTCAAAACTGTTTTGGGGTATGTAATTTATTTTAAGTCTGTAAAATAGTAATATAACAGGTAGCTTTCAATTAATTTCTATAAAACATTACATAAACCATGGAATGTTAATTTAGGGTTGGAAATATTAATATGGAAGACATCAGCCCTTCCCACAAGGAGCTTCTAGTTTGGTATTTCCTAAAATGATGGATATTATTACAATATTTATTTATGAAAAACATTTTCTCTGTCACTTTGAAGTAACTCATAAGTCCATCAGCATATCCCAGGGAAAGAAAAGTTCCCCCATTCTACTGATAATAGATTTAGAGCAGCAAAGAAATTCCATATTTGTACAGCTCTACACTGAATTGGGAAAATATCTGAGTATCGGATCTTAGAATATTAATAATACTCTTAAGAATGCTATTGAATATAATAAATTCTTGATTCTACTGTATTTGTCCTTCCCTATAATCATATATATACATCAAAGGCACGAATTATCCCCATTACAGAAATAGGTTTGATGGGATTTAGGGGCCTCTCTAGCACCTAACTTTCCAAACAACTATTCAAAAACAACAAACTCCAGGGGTTTCTCACTTTTGGAACCATTCTACACATCTGACAAGCCTTTACTGTGCTGTAGAAAGTCTGTTGAATCTTACCAGGCGGCTTCTACTTGAAAATAACTATTGTGGCCTCATAAATAATTAAAACTCCAAGACCAGAAATACCCAAGACTTTAAAACAAAATCAGTTCCTTTTACAGCACACCTTTGCAAGGCACTTTGTGCTTGTAAATCTTTCTGTGATATCTTGATAATAAAAGACAAGTTATAAAACAGTACTGTTCCATTCTATATTCCAGTAAATCCAAAAGTTCCATCGTTCACAATGAAAAACTAGTTTAATAATAGTTGGGGCATTTTACACATGGAAAAATCTGACCAAGAGGGATAAATAAACACAATATGGATCTTTGAAGCCTGACAACTCTTTGTTTCATCCTGAGAAAACCCATTTCAACTCTTGATCTTTACATAAATCTAATTATCCAAATTTCCTTCATTTAAAAAATGACAATGTAAGTATTCACTCTTTTTATATTATTAATTTAAAACTTATATGAGCACTTCAACAAATCAATTTTAATACTTATTAGGAGCTAGGGTATATTCTATAGGCAGCTAGCTGCATGTAACTTTAAATTTTTTACAGTGAAATGAAAAATTCAGTACTAGTCACATCTCAAGTGCTCAGTAGTCACATGGGGCTAATGGCTGTTGCTAGATAGCTGGGTATGCTATTCAGTGAGTTTAAATACACTCCCCTACTCCAATATTTTACCACCTCATTTCCTTTTTGTGCCCTTCCATTACTAGAGGATGCTTTTATGTACTGAGTAAATTAATGCCATGCGACACTAATATTTACTAAAAGTTGTAATATTAAGACGCAGCGTTTTCAGAATGTTTTGCTTTTGAACGTGTTATAATATCGCTACACTCAGGGGCTTAGGGTCTTCAGTTAACAGCTGATAGGAAAAGATACATCCCGGCGTGGTGAGGAAGCATGGAGCCCCTGAAACCAAAACACCACCTTGGCAACTGCGGACAGATCCCCGCTACACTGACTACGTGTATCCACGGAAAAATCCTCAGTTACGGTGTTCTGGTGTCAACTGTCGCCAAGTGGACCGACACCGCCTCCTCTCGGAGACAGTGGCGACAGTCCTTGCCTTGATCGTCCGCCTCCGCCTCTCCAGGACTCCCGAGCCCTCTCCCGCGGGGACCCTCCCCCTCCTCGCACCCCGTGAGTTCGGCTGCCGCCGCCTCGAGCGCGTCCAGCAGCAGGAATGTGTCCTCCGCGGGCTCGTACACGTCGCTGAAGGCGCCACGGCCCACATGCCTGTGCAATGGCGTGGGGAAGCAAGGCGCCGCCATCTTTCGCTCCTCCGGCCCACGCTTATGCGCAATGCGCATGCGTGCGTGCAAGGGCGCAGGCCCAGCGGTGGGGGCGGAGCACCGGGGGGCGGAGAGTCGCCTCGCCTACAGGTAGTCAGCAGATGCACTTGGAATTTCTAATTAGACGGTTATATAATCTGCAACTACTAACGTTTGCTTTCTTCTTTAGAGTATTAAATTTTCTTTTATTTTATGGACTAGCACCGGATAGAGGCAGCCTCTATTGTTTTTGATTAAGGGGAATGTTTTCTCTATTCTACACTTAGAAGTTTTCTTCTATTCCTAGTTGGCAAAGATTTGAAAAAATACATAATGTAATGGTTACTAAATTTAATCTTTTTTTTTCTTTTACATCCATTGAACTTTCAGCGTTGAGCCTTAAGATTTTTTTTTCCTTATTTCATTTTTTAGTAGTGCAATATAGTACAAAAATTGCCTTCCTTATGTTGAATCATGAATGCTCTCTTTTTACAAACCTCACTCAAGCAAAACGATGCATTTTTCTTTTATTTAATACACTGTTGAATTTGAAATGCTAATGATCTAGCTCTGTTTTGTATCAGGGTTATGCTTCCTTAGGACATCGTTTCTGGAGCATTTTGTAGAACTACCCATAAAACTGATTGGGCTTGGTGCTTTTAGTGGATGGTTCTCTGGTGTTTGGGGGAATCTTCTATAGGTTATTAGACTATTCAGGTATTTGCATTCTTTTTGAGTCAGTTTTTGAAATTTCTTTCTCACTAAAACATTTAAATTTGAGAAATAAAAATACAAAGTACTTAGATAACATTTTTAAAAACCTTGAATATCCACCACCCAGAATTGACAATTGGTAGTATTTTCTCATGTTTCCTTAAAATAGTTTTAAAATATAAGAACTAAAATATTACAAGTGAAGTGGATGTTCTTTCTGTACTCACCTTCAGTTCCATTTTGTAATCCTCAATCCAAAATAACTTCTTTCATGGATTTAGGATCCGTCTAACCCATGTTTTCATGCTTTTATTCATACATTCATAGACAACATCTGGTTTATGTATTTTCATATTTGTGTAACTGGTGATAGGTTGGACATACTGTTCTTCAAATTTCCTTTTCACTCAACATTATCTGAGATTTGTGTCTTGGTATATAAAGTTAGTTTACTCCTCTTAATTGCCACATAGTTTTTTTGAAATTATAAAACAATTGCTATCTGGCATGGATAAATATCAATTGGTAAACATTTAGTTTTTTCCAGGTTTTCACTGTTATGAACGACACTGTAATCAACTTTCTTAAACATGGCTTTTTCTGGTCTTTTACAGACATTTCCTGGCATTCAAGCCAGAGTGGATTAGCAGGGTTGTAATGTGTACACATTTTAAAATTTACTTGACATTTTCAATTTTCCAAATTTCTCCCCAAGATAATTATACTTATTTATATTTCTGCCACCTCTGTGTGGCAGATTTTAATATTTAATATTGTTAGATTTATTTTTTGTTTATTTTAAATTAAATTGTTCTAATTGCTAACTGAGGTTAGGCATGTGTTCATATTTTCATCATTTGAGTTTCTTCCTTTGTGAATTGTTCATTTTTGCATATTTTTCCTTTTTGGTTTTGTTTTTATTTTTACCAAGGTTGATAATATACATAGACCAAATAATTCTACATGATTTATTATGAAAAAACAATCCACTCTAACACCCCAGCACCCACCTTCTCATGTCTCATTTCCCAGGGGTGGCCATTTTCAACTTTTAGCTGTTTCTTTGCCATTTATTCCCATCTTTCTATATACCAAGCTTATAATGATATTACTTGATTTCTCAACTTTAGCATTATCTGTTGAGTTCCCATAGTAGGAGGTAAAGTTCTCATGATAGAAGGCAAGAATTTAATTCTTCTGCCGCAAATAAACAAATGTAATTGCCACCCCCTCTCTCCCCATGTTCTCAATATGATTATATCATGATTTTTTTACATTATTTTTTTATATAAATGCTACTCAAAACAGATGTGTAATATACTAGTTACATTTGCTTTCTTGTACAACTTTTTGCTTTTCCTTAAAGTTAATAATTATCCAGTATATTAGTTTCCTAGGCCTGTCATAACAAATTACTACAAACTAAGGGGTTTAAAAGAACAGAAGTTTATTCTCCTGTAGTTCTGGAAGTGAGAAACTGAAAATCAAGGTGTTGGATGAGCCATGCTCTCCATGAAGCCTCTAGGTAAGAATCCTTCCTTGCCTCTCCTAACTTCTGGGGGTTACCAGCAATCCTTGACCTTCCTTGGCTTGTGGCAGTGTAGCGCCCATCTCTGCCTTAGTCTTCACATGGCCTTCTTTCCTGTATGTCTTTGTATCTCCAAATCTTTCCTTATTAGGACACCAGTCATTAGATTTAGGGCCCTACCTATTCTAGTATGACCTCATTTTAACTTGATTATATTTGGAAAGATTCTATTTGCAAATAAGGGCATATACACAGAGGTGAGGGTGGGTGGATGGTTTAGGACCTCAACATGTCTTTTTGGGGATTATGATTCAACCCACAACACCTAGTGATAAGTACTTTTTCACTTGCATAGTTTTCTACATATCAAAGTTCAGCCTCAAAGTCTCTTCTAATTGTTTATCCTCTGCCTGCCCACCACCCCGCCCCACATATATTTAAAGACATTGAGAATACTGATTAGTTCTATCTAATATATTTAGGCATCAATATATGGCTCTGGGGTTCATTCCTTAGTTTTGCCTCTTCAGCTTCATTCTCAGTCTAATTCTCCTTTTGGTACCAAGATGGCTGCATCTTTACAGCTTCATGCCACCAAATTCAGTGGAAGAGTCTTTTTTTCCAGTTGCTTGCACAGACAAGTCCTTATCATTCGCTCTTTCTTATTGGCTCCGAATAGGTCATGTGCTAATGATTGACTTGATCCTGTGACCAGGTAGATGACATGATCTGCCCCTACCTCTCTTGGGACCCAGAGGGGGTGGGCCCACCACAACCAGAGAGCCAGAATGATCCACCAAAGCAAAACTGTGGTACTGATATAGATGCTGGGCAAAAAACATGAGCTGTCTACTACATGAAAGTTTTTCATATGTTTGGTAATTATTTGCCTTCAGTTTGTTATTGCATTTTGATTTTGTTTTTCAGTATTTTTTGCTATGCAGATATTTTAAAATATTTATTAAATCTACTTTTAAAGTTTCTGATTCTTGCATTGTGCTTAGTAATGTCTTTCCCACTCTCTGCTCTTTATTTTCTGGTTTTAAAGTATAGACTTCACTATATTATTTGGATCTACCTTATTAGGTCGTTAGATCTTCTAGAATCTTATTTTATATCTTCTTGATTTTCTATGGCCGGAATGAAGTGATTTAATTGTTTATAATCAACGCAATCAAAAGTCTTTCATTATTAGCATGCTTCTGTCTACTTATATATTTTTTGGTAGTTTTTGAATTTTCATGATATACCAGTTGGGTCATTGATATTTATGATCAATACATCTTATTTGAGGATTATGTTTACTATAAAATGTCTTTGTCTTGCTTACTGCTTTTTGTTGTGAATTCAACCTTGCTTAAGATTAAGAACACAACACTGCTTTCTTTTTGTTTCCATTTTCTTACTATGCCTTTGTCCTTTTTTCACTGTAATTTTTTCACCCTTAAACTTTGAAACACACACGCACACAAAGACATTATGTTCTCATGGTGTTTCCACTGATCAGCATCATATCCTCTCTTAATAAAGATAAAAATTTTAGCATGCTTTCACTTGTTTCTCCTAATGTCTCCCAACCCCATTTCCCATGTTGAGATCACCTGAGAATTTAAATGATACTTTTGATTTTTTAAAAAACAGCTGACAGTGATTTTAATTTAATGACTCTACTGGCTCTCTGATCCACATATTTATGGTATCCCATGTTTTTTCCTAGGACTCAGATTTAGCTGGAATACATCCTTTATTAATTATTACTGATGGTAATACCCCAAATATCTTTATTTTACTCTTCAACCTAAGAAGTAGTTTGTGTGTATAAAGAATTCTAGGTTGAGAATCATTTTCCCTTAGAATTTTGAAAATATTTCTCCAGTGTCTTCCTAACATCCAGTGCTGCTGATGAGATGTAGTGCCAATCTGAGTCTTATTCCTTTATAGAAAATTTAATTTTGGCCCTGGAAATGTATATTTTTGGTTTTCTGAAAGACTCAAGGTAGGAGATGCATATCCATAAGTATATCTATATGTGTGATGGTTAATTTTATGTGTCAGCTTGGTTGAGCCATGGTGCCCAGAAACTTGGTCAAACTTTATTCTGGATGTTTCTGTGAGGGTGTTTTCAGATGAGATTAATATTTAAATCAGTTCTCTTGTATTAAAACAGATTGCTGTCCCCAATGTGGGTGGGCTGACACCCAATCAGTTGAAGGTCTGAATAGAGTAAAAGACTGACCTCCCCAGAGCAAGAGGGAATTCTGCACCAGATAACCTTTGAACCTGCACTACCACATCAGTTCTTCTGGGGTCTCCAGCTTGCTGGACCACCTTGCATATCTTGGGACTTGTCAGCCTCTGTAATTGTGCAAGACAATGCCTTGAAATAGAACTCTTCCTATATATACACATCCTGGTTCTGTTTCTCTGGAGAACACCGACTAATACTATATGTGTATATATACTTTTCATTTTGTTAAATACTTGGTGGACTCTTTCAATGTGATCAGTCTTTCTTCCATCAGTTCTGGGAAGTGTATTTCTATGTTTTCTTTGATTTTCCCTCTCCTTCATTCTCTGTTCTTGTCTCCTGGAAATCCAGTCATATAGATGGAGATACACCTAGATGTCTTCAGGTCTTTTTATTTTTATTCTTTCAATCTGTCTTAGATTGGGCTACCTGAAATGGACTCTGAGGTGTGTGTACAAGAAGTTTATTGCCAAAGTTCTGTAAGAAACAATATCTGTGAGGGGGAGAGAGGCAAGGTAGGGAAAAGGGAGAAGTTGAGCCATGATGCAGTTGCAACCAAGGCCTCAGCTGACCTTACATGGAGCTCTGGAGCTGGGATGACCCTTCAGATTGTCCCAAATTCAAGCAAGGGGACTTGTGTGCCTTTGGGGAAAGGACATATAACCTTGGGCAGGCAGTTCTCTTTCCTAAGGGCAATTCCTGGAGAGAGACTTGGCTGTGAGCTGTCAGCAGCCAAAGGTGGTGGAGTGCATTGGTCCCTAAGGGGGAATCTGGGTGACATACTACAGCACTCCCTACACCATCTCTGCCATTTTGAGGGAAATTTAGGCTTCCAGCTAACATGTCCTCTCTTTAGTTGAACATATTCTGCTTTTTGCCTTCTCTAGTGAGATTTTTATTTGGTAAGCCTTTTTCTTCCTAGTATAGGGTTTTAAAAAATAATAAGCTTTTGTTTCATGGAGGCACTATCTATTCTCATCCCTTTGAGATTTACTTTTTTTTGAAGTTTCCATTTGTTTGCTGTATAAATTCGAATTTGGTGAAATTTCCTTTTTTCATTATGTTGTATGTTTCTCTTTCATGGTGTTTGTTTACCTCAGGTGTTTAATTTTCGGTTGCATGCTCATCTTTGTAGCTGAGGTTCTGTTAGCCTACGTATGAAAGCAGTATGCATACCACAGTTAGCCTCCAGGGATTTTGAGAAGATGAGGAGTTGTGCTGCCAGGCAGGGCATACCAGTAACTTCTCTTAAGGAAGTGGAGCTCCCTGTTTCTCTTAAGCATGGCCTCTGGCCCAACACTCATATCCAATACTCCAGTCTGTGTCTGTTATCTACTCAACAGAGGGAGTTAGAGGGGAGTTAGAAATCGCCTGCCTACTGCTCTGGTATTGATGGAATCAGCCACCCTGGTGGTTGCTCCAGGATTCCCTCCAACTCCTTGTGTCCACAACCTGTACACTTGGCGTTCTCTGGTCGCTCCTGACTTTCCTCTGGCAGTCACGTCCTTCCTGCTCCCTTTTTAGGATGAGTGGGACACTGTATCACCTCACTCCCTGTATCCTTTCCATCTTCCTTATAGTAAGTCTTCCTGGATTACTGAGGCTGCAACCCTCAAAAACTACATTTTTTAGATTCCCCTGAAGCTCCAGTTTTAGATGTGATTTAAATCCCACCAATCATTTACAACCACGTAAGTTTTGGAAGGAAGAGTGGAACACTCTGATATAGAGGCTGACTTCTTGCCTGTGTTATTTCTGCTGGCAAGCTGAGTTGTAGAGGAGTTTGATTTTTTTGCAACAACTGTGACAGGATTCTCAGTGTTAGGCCTCTAGCTTCATGGGTATCGAGAGGCAGAGCACAGTTCCTTCATTTTGCAGCTGTGGATGGGGGTATATGTGATCTGAGTCTGCAGTTTGCAGCTGATTCCTGATTCCATGGTTTCCTGACTGTGGCAGGGCCAGTAGCTCAGTTCCGTAATGTGCCTTTAGGAGGTGTTCCTGGAAGTTCAGCTCAGACCTGATCTTCTTTAAACCTTTCAATGATTGTAATACCCATTGGATATCATATTTTAAAAATTCCTTTTAGCTTGAACTAATTAGAGTGGATCCTATGGTATGCAACAAAACCCTCACTGATACATGGGGATTCCCTGCATTTTCTGGTATGTTGTGATAATACCTTCTTTTTTCAGAGATGTTTTACATTTGTTATTTTAAGGATATTTGGTTCCATCATTACTGGTGGTATTGGTGGTATGGTAGTAAAATCAAATGCTTAGTCAGGCATTTTGATTTCATCTTCCTAGTGAGAATTCTTTTTTCTCAGCGGCAATGGAGTCTAATACCATATTGCAACAAGGTATATTTCTACTCTTAAAAAGGCTTTGGTATAAGCCTCTTACATAAGAGAGAATATCTTCTCTTTTTTTCTGGCAAGATATATTTAGCTGGTTCTTGTCTCATCTTAGCCTGGCTTGCATTTTAATAGAAACCACAAGTTGCAGCTGGCTCTCTTCATGATATCCAAGAGTGGAACCAACCTTGATTAGTTTCCAAGTCTCCTCTTGGTGTAAGAGGGTTATGTAGATTATTTAAGTTAATTCCACTATAGTTTAGTAGTTAGTGAAATAACACATGAGTTGAAGATAGATCATTTTTAGTGCATCTTCAAGAATGACTCTAAATCTTTCCAACAAAAGAATTCTTTTCAAAAATTTTTGTTTGTTTTCATAAAGCATCAACCTTTCAGGGTTGTTCACTACACTTAAAACACTATGACACAGACTGGGAGAAAATATTTGCAAAAGACACGTAAAGTACTGTTATCCAAGATATACAAAGAACTCTCAAAACTCAATGATAAGAAAACAAACAACCTAATTAAAAGCTGAGCAAAAGATCTGAACAGACACCTCACCAAAGAAGACATACAGATTGTAAGTATAGTTAGGAAATCTCAAATTAAAACGATGAGATATGAGTATACACCTATTAGAATCGCCAAAATCCAAAACACTGATAACACCAAATGCTGGTAAAAATGTGGAGCATTAAGAACTCTCATACGTTGCTGGTGGGAACGCAAAATGGTACGGCTACTTTGGAAGAGTTTTGTGGTTTCTTACAAAACTAAACATACTCTTACCATATGATCCAGCAATCCTTGATATTTATCCAAAGGAATGGAGAACTTATATCCAAACAAAAGCAGCTTTATTCATAATTGCCCACATTTGGAAGCAACCAAGATGTCCTTCAGTAGGTGAGTGGATATATAAACTGTGATACGTCACAGACAATGGAATATTATTCAGCTCTCGAAAGAAATGAACTATCAAGCCATGAAAAGACATAGAGGAAAGTTAAATGTATATTTTGAAGGGAAAGAAGCCAAACTGAAAAGGTGATATATGGTATGATTCTAACTATATGACATTCTGGAAAAGGCAAAACTATAGAAACAGTAAAAATATCAGTGGTTGCCAGGGTTTAGTGGGGAAGGAGGGTGAACAGAGAGGCTAGAGGATTTTTAGGGCAGTGAAACTATCCTGTATGATACAAAATGGTGGATACATGGCATTATACATTCATCAAAGCCCATAGCATGTGCAACACTAAGACTGAAGCCTAATTGTAAACTATGGACTTTGGGTGATAATAATGTGTCAGTGAAGGTTCATCGATTGTAGCAAATATCTCGCTTTGGTGGGGGATGTTGATTGTGGGCAGGCAGTATGTGTGTAGGGGAAGGGGGTATATTTAAACTCTGTACTTTCCATTCAATTTTGCTGTGAATCTAAAACAGCTGTAAAAAACAAACTATGACACACTAAAATATATATATTTGTTATTGGTTAGATTTAGAAGTATAATTTTAAATATTTTAATGAAAATTACAGTTAAATGTGGAGTCAAAGATAAGCATGTTTTAGTTAATGAAATGCCTTCTATTATTATTACTATTATCATAATTATTATTGACTTAAAAATCCTCAGTAGACCTTATAAATTTAGTGATCAATGATGTTCATATTGAAAAATACATATATATATACTTGACAGAATTGGTTTTTGTTCTTCTGACCTTGCTGTTGTTAATATTCTCATGGTATAAAAATCTCAGTTAAAAATGTTAAAAAGAATCTCTCCAATACTGCACAGCCAGCACAGTAAGCGGTATGGTTACCTGCCAATACAGCTCTTTTTGCATCAGCCAGTTGAACTGTTAAGATGGTTACTCATCCACTGGATAATTTCACAACCCTCTTCTTAAACTTGGTTGCTTTGGACACATTCTACCCTGGAAACAAAATCTAGGCTCCATAATACATTCAGAAATAGTACACTCATGTCTCTTTTCCAGCTGGTACTGGTAGGGTTGACACATTTACTTCTGCACCATAGGAACGGCTGCTAGAAAAGCTCAAGTATGCAGTCAATTCCATTACTTTGGCACAATGCAAAGTCACGTAGAAGAGGGAGACTGTTTCAGCCTCTCTATATTGGAAAATTAATTCTTTTAAGTGCTTTAAAAAATCTCTACATGTGCTCAGATCTTATGAACTTAGGATCAGCAATGACCTCATCACCTTCAGCTGGTCTAAAAGTTATCTTTGGCTGCTGTGTACTTTATGAAATCTTGTTAATTATGACTGTTTTTCCTAGTTATAAGTCCTTCTGGGTAAATTTTTATAAAACATTCATTTTTATCACTTACATAACCACATAAAATATTTTCATTGGTGTCAAAATGTCATGTTATTGCCAAACAGATTCCATTTCAATTTCTAGAAATTATTGGAAAGTTAATATTCACATTTTAATGGCACCCTTGCTGTAGTCTTAAGTCATGTTTTACTGAAATTCCCAACAGAAGTCATAATTACATTGTGTTTATACAGGATAAAGCACAGAAATAGACAACATTTCCAGTTAGTCTCTGTGGTTAATGATTACCCTTTCCTTTTTTTTAAAAAAAGACAAATCATGAATAAAATTCAGGGTCTTTTTGAAAGTAAGTTTTCATGAAAATGATCATCATGGATACTCATCATTCACTTCTCTTTTCTGCACAGTGATATTTTAGTTTAGGAATGATAAACTGAATCTTTCCCCTGGCTTATGAAACTTTACCCTATCCATTTCTATTTAAAGTGAGGTTAGGTAAGAAAGTCATATTCCTACCTAGGCTTTTGGTTTCTCTGTAGAGATGTCAATTCAAGAAAACTCAATCTCGACATTGTTACCAAGTCCCAAGCTCGTACAGCTCACTGCATGACAAGCCAATAAATCTAGAGAAGAGTCCAGGAATAGCAGCTTTATTCAGAAAGCCATCAGTCTGAGAAGATGGTGGACTAGTGTCCCAAAGAACCATCTTACTTGAGTTAGAATTCAGGCTTCTTTTATACTAAAAGGTAGGGGGTGTGACTGATTGTTGCAAACTTCTTGGTGCTGTAATTCTTTGTTCTTGCGGCTGTCCACGGTAGGTCTGGTCACAATGTTCCTATAAACCTCCAGCAAGACAAATTATTCTTTGTTCTGCAACTTTTTTTCTCTATATGAATGGAAAAGTGTTATACATTGTCCCCTACATATGAACCTTCAAGTTGTGAACTTTCAAAGATGCGAACCTGCGATCCCATGTCCAATCACATAAGTTAGTTCACATGTCTGGTGTACATTGTCACGTGCGTGAATCCTCTACAAGTGGTTGTGCTTTTGTGTACTTTACAGTACTGTGTGGAGTACAGTAGTACAGTATCTTTATTTCAAGCCCAGGATGTGAGTGAGTGAAATTGCAGCTTGCCTTCCATCTCCTATTGCTGACAATCCTTCAGCTCTACCATCTCCCACCTCCTCTCCCCCCTCCAGTCAGTAAGTCTTCTTGCCTGTTCACTCGATGCTGGCCCCTGTATGCCAGCTGTTGTACTGTACTACTGTACTTTTCAAGGTACTGTACTGTAAGATTAAAAATGTTTTCTTTATTTTTTGTGTTTGTTTTTTATGTATTATTTGTATGAAAAGTATTATAAACCTATTACAGTACAGTACTATATAGCCGATTGTGTGAGTTGGGTACCTAGGCTAACTTTGTTGGACTTACAAACAAATTGGTCTTACGAATGTGCTATCAGAATGGAACTCGTTCATATGTAGGGGACTTACCGTACCTTTAAAGGTTAGAGCCTGGAGAATGAGCTATCCTGTATATTTCAGGCTATAGGCAACTTTCTTTTACAAAAGGTGCAGAGCCAGCATGACTAAGCACAGGCAACAGAGCACAAAGGTTAGAGCTAAAGGAATACATCCAATATGGAGTCAGGTTTGTTCTTCTCTGTTACAACCTCATTTCAAGAATGTAATTGTTTAACTGCAAAGCTACACTTTTGGGTAGAAAACACCCTTTGGAGGTTGCACATTGAAGCCATGTTTAGAGATCTGGAGAAATGAGCTTTTAGCAGTAATCACATTTACTTTGTCCCCAGTCTGGAAGAAGTCCCCACGAGAGCTGGAGGATGACTGAAGGGCTGACTTTGATCATGGTTGCCAGAACATGTACCGTCACTCTGAGACTTTTCTTTGCCTGGATCTTGCACATCCCCTCCTATGGACCAAATTGTGGTGCCCCCTCCCCACAATTCTTATGTAGAAGCCATAACCCCCAATGTGATGGTATTTGGAGGTGGGGCCTTTGGGAGATAATTGGGCTTAGATGAGGTCACGAGAGGGCAGGCCTTCATGATGGGATTAATGTCCTTGTCTCTCTCCCTGCCATGTGAGTACCTCGTGAGAAGGCAGCCATCACAAGCCAGGAAAAAGGCTCTCACCAGAACTCAACCATGCTGGCACCCTGATCTCAGACATCCAGCCTCCAAAACTGTGAGAAATATGTTGTTTAAGCCTCTCAGTCAGTGATATTTTGTTATGGTAGCCCTAGCTTACTAATATGTCCCCCAAGGACAAGATACTTGGAGCCAGAGCACACACAAAGGGTCTGGTGGGGAATTCAGGTGGTGTTCCAGGCAGTTCAGGAACACATGTTTTACACTTTCAATTACTGCCTCTTTTAGTGTATAAATAGAACCTCAGAAGATGGTTAAGCTGAAGAGAGAGCCTTAAGAGGACAGCATTCCAGCGGGATCAATTAACAGTTTGTAAGTAAAATTATCATTTTTGCCTATACTGATTGCTAATGAAATTCTTAAAGTAGTTGTTATTCTTAAGAAAGTTGAATTGATAGTTTAAGTTATGGAATGTTCTGAGCTGGGCCCTATGCCTTCCTCATATTATTCTCATTAAATATTTGTTGTTTTGATTAAAAATGTTTTCTACTTCATGGCATAAATTTAGCAAAGAATAGGAGGCCTATTCAGAAACTTTATTACATTCTTGTGAGAGAGTATACCTTTATGGCTCACTTATACTAGAAGTGGCACTAATTACTTGGGAATGTGAGTGAAAATTTGCCCTGGCAAATTTGGAAAAGTAGCTTAAAATAGCTCATATAGGGACTTCCCTGGTGGTGCCGTGGTTAAGAATCTGCCTGCCAATGCAGGGGACACGGGTTCGAGCCCTGGTCCGGGGAGATCCCACATGACGCAGAGCAACTAAGCCCATGCGCCAAAACTACAGAGCCTGCGCTCTAGAGCTCGCGAGCCACAACTATTGTGCCTGCATGCCACAACTATTGAAGCCCACGCGCCTAGAGCCCATCCTCCGCAACAAGGGACACCACCGCGGTGAGAAGCCTGCGCACCGCTATGAAGAGTAGCCCCCGCTCACTGCAACTGGAGAAAGCCCGCGCGCAGCAACGAAGACCTAATGCAGCCAAAAAAAAAGAAAAAAAAAATAGCTCATATACACATGGAGAGTTTTTCTCTCCAGTCTTGACTCAGGCACTTATTATCTTGAATTTCTGTAAGTCATCAGAGCATAAATGTAAATTACTTCTGTTTTCCCCCAGTTTTACTGAGATGTAATTGCCACGTAACATTGTATAATTTTAAGATGTACAACATAATGATCTGATATATGTGTATATTGGGAAATGATCACCACAATAAATGTAGTTAACATTCATCACCTCACATAGTCACACATTTTTTTCTTGTGATGAGAACTTTTAATATCTACTCTCTTGGCAACTTCCAAATATACACTACAGCATTGTTATCTATAGTCATCATGTTGTACATTACATCCCAGAACTTAAATGCCTGGCATTTGTTTTTAATAAGTAGGATTTGGCAGTTTTTGGAAGTAATTTAAGGTGGAAGTTTGCACCTTTTGACCTTTTGTACCTTTTAAATTGGGTGAAGGTGATCAAAAAGTACAAGCTTCCAACTTAAATTACTTCTAGAAACTGCCAAATCCTACTAATCAAAAACAAATGCCGAGCACATGTCTAATATTTATTGTACTACATATTTATGCTTTTGAAATATTGCTTGAAACAGCTATCTAGGACATAGCTAGTTTTTGTCACATGTAGATCTATGTCATAACTAAATGTGTTGTGACAGAATTTTCCCTGTAGGCCTGAGTTGCATATATTCAATCGTGGTGGACAGAATAATGGTCCCCCAAAGATGTCCACATCCTAATCCCCAGAATCTGTGACAATTTTAACTTACCTGGCAAAAGGGAACTTTACATATGTGATTAAATGAATGATATTGCGATAGGGAGATTATCCAAGTGGGCTCAATGTAATCATAAAGCTCCTTCTAAGAGGGAGGGAGCAGAGTCAGAGTAAGAGTAGGAAATGTGGTGATGGATGTAGCAGTCAGATTGAGAGAGAGAGATTTGAAGATGCTGGTTTTGAAGATGGAAGAAGAGAACAAGCCAAGGAACATATGTGGCCTCTAGAAGCTGGGAATGGCCAGGAGATGGATTCTCCCCCAGAGCCTCCAGAAGGAAGGCTGCCAACCCATTTTAGACTTTTGATCTCCTGAATTATAAGATAATAGATTTGTGTTGTTTTAAGCCACTAAGTTTGTGGTAATTTGTTATAGCCGCAATAGGGAAATAATACGTCAATTACCACTGATTTAATTTTTTTAGCGTGGTACAACTAATATCAATTAAAAACAGTTTAAACTTTAGACCCTATTTCGAACCTCTAAAGACACAAGCATGGCGGATGTAAAAGACAGGCTAAGTTAAAGTCCTAACATGTACTGGCCCCCAGTCGAAAGCTGGGGGAGATGGTAGTGGGTATAGTGTGCAGTCCTTTAATATCCAGCACGCTTAGACCTGCACCGTCTACCCACCTGGGGCTACTGAGCCCTGAAAATTCAGCCAGTGTGAAATGAAACGTGCTGCAAGTGTAAAATACACCATGAATTGTAAAAAGACTGTAAAATATTTCATTAATAATTTAAAAATATTGATCAGATGTTGAAACATTACTGTTTTGAACATATTGGGTAAAATATAGTATTCAATTTCAATTTCTTTTTACTTTTTGATTGGGAAATGAAAACATTTTCATTACGTATATATGGGTGAGTCATATGTTTTTATTGGATAGTGCTGCTCTAAACAGGTAATGCTATTAATGATGTAATTAACAAGATATAGATTATTTACATGCCGATTAATGTATTATTGAGTAATGAATATGCAAATGTAGTCGAGTTAATAGGTTTATTTATATACATTTAATATGTTTTACAATTAATATCTCCATTTTTTTGTAGTCACATCCTCCTAGAGTCTGATCTCCATAATCAGATTCGACATTTGGGATACATATGCCTTTTTACCTGCAGGCAGTAACGATAGTTTTGAATCACTTAGATTTTTTTGTCTTCTCCCAAAGACCCCATGGACATCGCATCTTTCTTTTTCTGAAGAAATAGAATTTCTTTTGAAATCCAGTCAATGTTTCATAAAGGCATCTAGCCAGTGTAATTTCCTGGACCAGATTAATGTTTGTAGGATCAAGAAATCTTAGGAAACTAAACAGAATCTGTAAGCAATTATATTTTGGGTGATGATTACCTTAGAGTTCAGTGAAGAAAAAACTATATATGTGTGTATTAAGAATATATATGTAATGTATATCAATACATATATTATGTATATATACATAATTATGCATAAAGAATACATGTTATATGTACATGTATATGTGTTATGTATATATATCAGCACATATATATTATGTAATATACATATATTATGTGTATATATACATTATATATACACACACATATTCCTAATACACATACCTATATAGTTATATAAATGCAAAAGCAAAGTGATGAATATTTGATAAAAGGCAAAGACTTTGCCTTCTGGGCACTCCATGACATTTTGGGGGTGCCAAATATCACCTAGGACAAGATGTTCATGGTTTGACCCTCAACCTGAGCAAATCTATGTATTAAGGAAATTTATACAAACATTACAATTTCAATAAGTGAGTAAATGTTATAAATGATTCTTAGTGGGTGGATTTCTCCTTAAATTACTTGGATCATCCTTCCCTACCTCCAGTTCTCCCCTGTATTTTGTAGGGACTACCACACCCAGTATCTCCTGCTTGGTGTGAGTATTGACCATCTAAAGGGGTCTGTAATGAAATGGTAACCTTTGAAGAGGTTTCCCCACTTTCTGATAATATCCCTGTGTACACTTATCATTGTGGTATATGTTCAGGAAGTAGGGAAAGCTTTTCAAGGAATACTTGGATTGGATGGAAGTCAGCTACCAGAGGCTAACATCCAACTGCAATTCTATCGGCAAAAGGTCTTGTTTCTTTCCTAGTGAAAAGTGGAATGTATATTTCTTGGCTTGCCAAGAGTATAAAAACATCTCATTCATTAAAAGAACTTAGCTTTCATGTTTTAAATAAATAATTCTCCTGATTTCTTAGATAACACACCAATTAGATATAAATGCACTTATGAAGAACCTGGTGCAAGGGGTTATCCCAAATAACACTTCAAGTCTAAGTGCCCTTGGTTAACGTTGTCAAGGCATGAGGCTGAGTGAGGACACGGCAAGTTTACCTGCCTTGGGGCATTTCTGAGACCAGCTGGCTCTCCTAGAGCCATAAAACTTTTTACTATTTTTTCTGCATATATTATGCCATGGAACTGTGTGACCTTCTGGGACTTCTGCTGCTTGTAAAAAGGCCCAACATTTTTGTTGGCTGAAGTGCAGGGTGAGAATTGCTCATCATCCTTGCAGAGCAACTGGAGACCTCTTTCGGGGCTCATTGGTTAACCTGCACTGGAGGGCAGTTAGTGAGCCAATGAGGGAAATGTTAACATTAAATTAAAATATGTGAAGAAGGTTCCTATGAGCATCAGATGAGCTAGATGCAGTAGGGGCATTGAGAGTCAGAATTCAGGGAAAGAACAAAGTGTTTTGTTCTTTTCTAAGGCATGCAGAGCTCATTATTGTTGATGGAAATGAAATTTACAGGGCTGAGTGCCTTGAATAAGTCAGAGGTTGGAAACCCTTTGACTCAACTTTATTGGCCAAAAAATTTCTCTAAAGAGAAGCTTGCTTGACCTACTGTGAGAATATTTATTACTTTCATAAATAATCAATACACATATTTCTACATATAGTTTCATCACATTTGAAAAAACTTCTTATTGGTATAGAAGGTATAGATGAATTAAAACCAAATGCCCAAAATTTGCTCCCAGAGAATATGGAATTGGCCTTGGAAGAATGTGATCTTTGGGCTGATAGATAAAGCATGGTGCTAGATGTCTCTTTCTGGTATGTCCTACTGAATTCTTAAGATTCTCAACGGTTATCATTGAGCCAGTCCGATCAGCCCAAAGAATGACAAGGCAGTATAATGCAGCAAATAAATTAGGCCTTGAAATCAGCAAACCAGGTGCCAAATCCCTACTAATTTCCGTCTTATTTGACATAGCAGAATTTAGTAGTATAGAGTATAACAAAATAGTTTACTATTCTACCCAATAGACTTTATTCTACTAAATAGAATTCTATTCTACTAAATAGAATTTAGTAGTATATAGTATACTAAAATAATTGTGCAGAGTTTTATTCAGCTCTTTTGGTTGTAAAGACTAGAGAGTCATCTATTCCAACAATTTAAAAAGTTTTAATGTAGCAGTATACATATATTGTTTAGAAAAATAGTCTCTCAGAAACCCAAGCACAGGGTTCACAGTAGAAAAATCTCTATAGAAAATGGAACAGGAACTGGGAAATAATTTGGAACCTAACACAAGCCTGGGATCCTCAGAAGTAGGGGTCTGTTCATTTCGATCTGGGTGCCTAAGTGTTTTTTTTGGCTCCGGCTCCCTCTGCCCAGATGGAGCACCCATGGCTTTCATTTGCATTGTGAGCGCATCTCCTTTCACAGGCTATGGAACTGGTGTGGTAATCTGCTGGGGGCTGCAATTCTGGTGTGGGTAAGTGGGGGCTGGGACCACAGCTGGGACCAGTGACCCAGGATGCACAGGACAGTTATGTGGGCACTGCCATGACCATCGTCTGCCAAGGCCCAGGAACTGCCTAGGGAGCACAGCCATGGGGAGGAGGCTGTGGACCTTCAGCAGGCCCCACCTGCCTGGCCAGAACCGGTACCCCAGCTCCTGATGTATTTTGTTGGGTGCCCAACTTTAATATGAAGACACCATGTGTCCATATGAAGACACTGTACATCTAGTACCTTCTCTATGGCTACCAAATGACCTACTTTTTCTGTATTTCACTACTCAGATTCCTAGAACAGGCATTCTGGTCTGGATAAGCATTTACTGGCCAGGCCACATTGTAGTCCAACGACAAGACTATGGATTGGCCAGCCATAGGACAGGTCTTTGCCCCAAACTTGGGTGGTAATTAAGGGACTATCCCTTTAGCAGGGAGAATGGGTGGATATCTTACTTTTGCTGGAGCTGTTGGTATAACTGGCACAATGACTATGTCTAATGGTTCCTGGGAGATTGTTATGGTTGGATTTGATCTACATGCCATCCTGTTTTCTGATTACATTTCTCCACCATCACTGGGGCACAGGTGGAAATAAGGCAAAGGCCTTTATTTGAGAACACATCTTCTGAATGTCCATTCAGTGAAACTCAGAGACCGTCTCTAGGTAAGACTCAACTTTTTAAACTATTCACTTCACAAATGTAAAGCATAGAGGTTTTCCTACAGGGAAGTGACAGAGCAGAGCTAATCCTGGGCAAAAGGGTCAAGTGGGCAATGAAGTTTTGTTATCAGGAACTTTCTTTCTTCTCCAACCCAGAGCCATTTTATACCCCAGTACATTAAAGGCAGCTGTAGTTTGGTAAGAAGAGGATGTGACTTAGAATCAGAAGACACCCTTAAATCACACCTTTGACCCATATCCTGTGCCTTGGGTAAATAAACGAGCTTCTCTGAGCCTTAAATTCCTCATTGTAAAGTGCAACTATCATACAAGGTTGTTTTTACTGCCGTGTGAAAGAGATGTGCCTACGGTACATGATTGTTTAATAAATACTTAAAAAAATCAGAGGTGGAAGGGGCACCTAAGAGCTCTTATTTTATAGATGTGGGAGCTGGGGTCCAGAGATGTTATTTCACTTGTTTAAGTTCAACCAGCTACTTAATTGCAATCAAAACTAGAACCCAGGTCTCCTGATTTCCCAGGCTAATGTTTTTGCAAACTCCCTCTAAATTTCTCCACAATTCTCAAAACTTGCTCTTTAGAAAGTCTGTGTAGGTGTGCAAAGTTATAGCTTCTAGTTTCTTTCGATGAACAAAACATATTTTTATAATTAGAGTAGAAATTCCCAAGGTTCTTTTTTTTAAAAAAAGAAAATATCTGATTCTTATTTACTGTGAAGAATGAATTAAAATTAAATAAATTACTGTCCTAGGTGAACATGTGTTTAGTAACTCAAGTCTTAGAGAAGTGAAACTCCTTAACTAGGCGTTCCTGGACCTCCCTGGCCTCTTACAGTCACTCTGGCCACATGATTTCCTCCTGTGGCTCTAAGGCTGAGAGCAAAGCCAAGCCTTCTAATTGGCAGTCAGATGCTTCAGACTGAATGACCACAAAACCCAAGGTGATCTGGGCTCACCTGGCCGAAGTGTGCTCTGTGCCATGCATTCCTTTGTCTTGTGAGCAAAATGTGGCATGGTGCAGTGGAAACATCGTGTAATCCTCTATATTTTCAATTACCAAGGAATTCTTTTAAGAAATGTTAAAGGACTAGATTCCAGAGTTTCTTAGCAGAATACAATTGGTTTGTCTATACATAATTGTTATTTTCTTTGCCCAGGAGTGCAAGATTTTCGAAGCATGTCTTTTTTCTTCCACTTATTATAATTTCCTCACAAACACCTATTGTCTATTTTGTGCAAAGCACCATGGGAGATACAAAATGGTATTTGATACTCTCTTTCCTAAAGGAACCCATTTCCTTGTTGAGATGAGAGCAGAAGCTCCATGGGAACTTATCTGTCTTATTCACTGTTGGAGTTCAGTGCCTAGACCAGTATCTGGCACAGAATAGACACTCAGGAAATATTTGTGGAATGCATGAACGAATATACCTATATCAAACGTTAATAATAGCTAATGCTTATGTAGCTAATATTTACACCCACTAGTTTTCCAAGTACAATTGCTGCTTCATTTGATCTTCACAACTCTATGAGGTAGGAACTATTAATACACCCATTTTGAAGATGGGGAAACTGAGGCTTACAGAGATTAAGTAACTATCCCAAAGTTGCACACTGGTGATACTGAGATTTATACCAAAATCATCTGGCTCTGAAGTCTGTGTTCTTAACCACTATGCTCTGTTGCCCCTGCATGTTATGCTTCCTTAGGGCTAAAGACACTCCTTCCATGCATGATTTTTAGAACTAAAATCAAGGAGTGTTGTAGGGGTGAGGGATAAATCAGGAGCTTGGGATTAACATGCACACACTACAATATGTAAGATAGATAACCAGCAGGGACCTACTGTATAGCACAGGGAACTCTACTTAGTATTCTGTGGTAACCTACACGAGAAAAGAATCTGAAAAAGAATGACTATATGTATATGTATGACTGAATCACTTTGCTATACATCTGAAACTAATACAACATTGTAAATCAACTATACTCCAAAAAAACTAAAAAAAAATCAAAGGGTATTTATAATGGAATCACATATGCGGCATTAACAACAAGAAAGCTGGAAAGTTTTGTAGAGTATGAAACAGATGTAGAACCAAAGCCTAAGGGGTAAGAAGGATTTAAACAGACGAGAAGTAGAGTTCATCTCTCTTTGACTTCTGGGAGAAGATGACCTTGGAAATTCTCTTTCTAATATGGTTATGTTATAATCTTATACAATATTATAGTATTATTTAAAAATTTTTAACCAGTTTCATCATCTTAACTAGTTCACGTCAGTGAGAATCCAGTCTTGTTCATCTTTCTATGCCCCCTTAGTGCTAGGTTGGGTCCCTTCCCATTGATTTGAAAGAAATTGAATTATCACTAGGTGGTAAATTAATGGGCTGGGGAAAGCTAACTACACCAAAATATCCTTGCCAAATTTGAATTCTGATAAGCTTGCCTCTTTCATGCTTTTCTCCAACTCTTCTTTTTAAGAAATCCTCAGGAAAAAAACACAAACACAACTACTCATATGAAATCATTTTTGACATCTTCAGAGATTTCTCTAGGTTCTGGCCCAAGTCTGACTGTTGTTCTCTTCTACCTACATTCTTCCTACACTTGAGGGATTTCAAAAAATATGCTTAATGATTGGACCTTGTTTTAATTTTCTCTAACTTATTTATTTTCTCTTGAGGTTAAGAACATTTTGTAAATTTGCAAATACCAAAAGTATTTTGCACACATGTAATAAGTTTAAGAAAACAATCAGATCAGATTCAGAATATCTCCCCAAGGAAAGGAAGTGCACAAAATAGTCAAATGAGTAATTGAAAAACAAAGCAAGGGAACTAAAATATCTCCCCGAACTAGTTCCTAAGATATGCCTTTTTTCCATTATGAAACACTGACTAGTCTGCACTGGTTTTTAAAAAAAAAAAAAAAAAAAAAATTTATTTATTTTTTTGGCTGCATTGCGTCTTCGTTGCTGCTTGTGGTCTTTCTCTAGTTGCAGCGAGCGGGGGCTACTCTTCGTTTCAGTGTGCAGGCTTCTCATTGCGGTGGCTTCTCCTGTTGCGTAGCACGGGCTCTAGGCACGTGGGCTTCAGTAGTTGTGGCACGCAGGCTCAGTAGTTGTCGTGCACGGGCTTAGTTGATCCGCAGCATGTGGGAATGTTCCCGGACCAGGGCTCGAACCCGTGTCCCCTGCATTGGCAGGTGGATTCTTAACCACTGCGCCACCAGGGAAGTCCCTGCACTGTTTGTTTTTTGAAGTGAAACTTTGATGGGAAAATTCATAACTGAATCCATTGTGTATTTCACACTACCATTAACATTCTTTTTCTTGCCAGATATTTTGCTATGAACTTAAGCATTTATCCTCGATATGTTTTCCAGCTTCTTCAGGTGTTCATTTTTCTTGTCGCCAATAAATATTCCACTAAATTTTCAAGTCACACTTCCTGAAAGGTAGGACAGGTTCACCATATCTTTGTAGAGACTAATAATAAAAGCATATTTTCTTTTGTTCATCCATAATGAATAACACAAGCTCCTGGTTTGAATTTTACTCCACTGAGTATGATCTCCTTGGTCTGAAGGTCTGATGTTTATAAACAAGTCAGTTTTGGAAATACTTGGGATCTGAAGAAGAGTGGCAAGCTATGTATGGCCTAACTGACAGGTTGACAAAATGATTGAAATTGCTAAATTGACAGAAGGACCAAAGTTGATAAATTGATAAGTAAACATTTCTTGAGCACCGACTATATGCAAAGCCAACTTCAAATTGAGATTTGCTATCCATTAAACAGAGGTGAGGATGTAGGGGCTTGATGTACACACCTCGTTAGAGATGCGTTTCCTGATTCCCTACCAGCAAGTCACGGACAAGAATGAGCTCTTCTCAGCCTGCTGTTCTAACTTGCTTCAACTGGGCAAGAATTTGACTTCCACATGCAAATCAGTTGGTCTTTGTAACTGACACTTTAATGCATTCTGCTCTGTAGCGGTGCCACCATGCACTACTTCTGGCTTACTTTGGAGTTCACACAAACTTTTCTTTGTCTGGATCTCATCTTGCAAAGAGACACTCCCCATGTCTGCAAGATCTAATTATATCTATTTGCGTAAGTCAAACTAAAACAAATGTTGATAGGCTTATCATGAGTTCGTTCATTATGTCTGGGACTCAGGAGACTATAAAGAAACATGAATAATGGGAGTAGAAACAGTAGTAAAAATAATAGTAAAAATTAGTAGGAATGGTAAAAGATGTAATGTTTACTGAATGCCTAACCCTGACATTGTGCTAATTTCTTTTTTTTTTTTAACATCTTTATTGGAGTATAATTGCTTTACAATGGTGTGTTAGTTTCCGCTTTATAACAAAGTGAATCAGTTATGCATATACATATGTTCCCATATCTCTTCCCTCTTGCGTCTCCCTCCCTCCCACCCTCCCTATCCCACCCCTCTAGGTGGTCACAAAGCACCGAGCTGATCTCCCTATGTGTGCTAATTTCTTTATGTGCAATAACTTCCTTTTACAGAAGAAATTAAAACTCAGAGAGGCAAAATAACCTCTCCCAAAGCTCACACAGTCCCAGTGGTGGAGCTGGGAAATGCATTTTTATTTAAAGTTTAGCAGAACTCACCATCTGGGTGTGTTTTTTTAAGAGGGGAAGTTTGTGAATCATTTCAATTTCCCACTTTCCATTGGATAGATTGAGTTTTCTTCTCTGTGCTTAAAAGCTGTACATTCATAGGGAGGGTGGGAGGGAGGAAGACGCAAGAGGGAAGAGATATGGGGATATATGTATATGTATAACTGATTCACTTTGTTACAAAGCAGAAACTAACACACCACTGTAAAGCAATTATACTCCAATAAAGATGTTTAAAAAACAAAAAAAAGCTATACATTCTATTTTCATTCTTACGGTGGTTACTCCTTTGCCTAAGCTTATTGTTATATTTATTTATTTATTTATCCTTTTTTGGCCATGTGGCTTGCGGGATCTCCCCAACCAGGGATTGAACCCAGGCCATGGCAGTGAAAGCCCGGAATCCTAACCACTAGGCCACGAGGGAACTTCCTGTCATATTTATTTTTTTCTATCGAGTGCTGAAACTTTTCAGTGTCTGTGTTTCCCCTGAACCAGACAAGTAATGCTCTCATGTCACTTTGTTCTCTTCCCCCATCACTACCCCACATCTTATGCTGATATTTTCTAGAATAATTCTAGGTCACTAAGGGCAAATATTATCTTTTTCTTTGCTTTGGTTCTAGCCTTTTTTTTTTTTTTTTTCTTCTGGCCACACCACGCAGCATGTGGGATCTTAGTTCCCTGACTAGGGATCAAACCTGGGTCCTGGCAGTGAAAGCACTGAGTCCTAACCACTGGACCACCAGGGAATTCCTGGTCCTAGCCTTTTAAAGACAACTTTCATGTTGTTTAAGTCTTCTCTGCCCTGATTGTTTTTGTTTGCTTGTTCTATCAGTTATGAAAGAGGTATATTAAAATCTCTCATTACGATTGTGAATATTCTATTTTTTGTTTTAGATTTTTCAATTTTTGCGTTATAGATTTTCAACCTATGTTAATAGACAACCAAGTTCAGAATAATTATGTATTCTTGGGGAATTGAATCTTTATCATTGTGAAATGTTCCTTTTCATCTTTGGTAAAGCTTCTTACCTGAAAGTCTATTTTGTGTGATATTAGTATAGCTACACTAGGTTTTGTTTGGTGTTTAGCATGTTTTAGCTTTGTCCATCATTTTACTTTTACTCTTTCTGTTTTTTTTTTCTTTTTGGTTAAGGTGTGTGTTATGGACAGAATGTTTCTTCCTCCCACCCAAAGACACATGCTGAAGTCCTAACCCCCAGTGTGGCTGTACTTGGAGATGGGGCCTCTAAGTGATGTTGAAAACTCGGCCTCTGTGTCCGGTGCTGAACTGAATCTCACAGACAGAGTTTTGGGTGAAGTAAAAAAGAATAGCTTTATTGCTTTGCCAGGCAAAGGGGGACACAGCGGGCTCAAGCCCTTGAAAAACTGTGTGTCCCAACCTGGGAGGTTTTGGTGAGGAGTTTTATAGCAATGGTTCAAGGGAGGGGTTGCTGATAAGATTAGGGTGTGTGCAGGGCCTGCACTCCTCTAATCTGGTCTCAGGTAATCTTTTGATGAGCTTCTCTGATTCCTTTAATCTGGCCTCAGGTGGTCTTCTCTGGAATGAAGAATGCTGACATCTTCCATCTGTTGGGAGTTTTAGTTCTATAAAGAGCTTAAAGATACTGTTATGTGTATCCCTTGAGGTGGAACCAGGACCCTGCCCCAAGACTGCACTATTGTTTCTTGGCTGTTCCTCCCTTGTCTCTGCATTCCCTCCCTTCCCTGAATAGCAACTGTTCAAATCTGCCCTTTGGAACTCAGGGAAGGTCATGGAGGCTGGAGTCTGCTCCCTACAAACAAGCAATGGGAGACACAGAAAGGCTTCCATGCTCAGGAGCCCCACAAGGTCCTGCTCATTTTCATAAGGAAGTAAATAAGGTTAAATGAGGTTTTAAGGGTGGGGCCCTGATCTGATAGGATTAGTGTCCTTATAAGAAGAGACCTCAGAGAGCTTGCTCTCTTTTTCTCTGCTTGTACCCAGAGAAAAAGCCATGTGAGGACATAGCAAGAAGATGACAATCTATGAGCCAGGAAGAGAGCTATAACTAGGAACCTTAATCTTGGACTTCCCAGCCTCCAGAACTGTGGGAAAATAAGTTTTTCTTATTTAAGCCACCCAGTTGATGATATTTTGTTATGGCAGCTGAAGCTGACTGATACAGATTTTGGCACTGTGAAGTAGGGGTGCTGCTGTAACAAATACCTGAACATGTGGAAGTGGCTTTGGGCCTGGGTAGTAGTCAGAGGATGGGAGAGTTTTGAGGTGCATGCTAGAAAAAGCCTAGATTGTGTGGATGGAGGGCTGGTATAAGTACAGATGTTACAGGCAATTTCAGTGAGGTCTCAAACGCAAAGGAGGAACAGGTTATTAGAAACTGGAGGCAAGGCAAACCTTGTTATAAAGTGGCAAAGAATTGGCTGAATTATGTTTCAGTGTGAGCAATGAAATTGGATATTTAGCTGAGGAGGTTTCTAAGTAAAGGATTGGGAGAGCAGCTTGCTTTCTCTTTACCGCGTATAGTAAAATCGGAGAGGACAGAGATAAATTGAAGGAATTGTTAAGCAAAAAGCAACCAGAACTTGAAGATTTGGAAAATCTCAGCTTGTTCATATTGCAAAAAATGAGGAACTGCATTCTGCAAAGAACAATAAGGGTGTGGCTGAACAACTATTTGATAAAGAGATAATGGGTGCCTCCGGATTTGATCAACTATCTCAGCAGAAGACAGGAATAGCGATGAGATTATACTAACAGAGACACTGCCAGTTTGAACTAAAGGGAACAGAGAAAGTGAAACAGAACGAAGGCTGTTAAACTGGATGATTCAGCTGCAAACATGGTTTACTCTTCAAGAAAAGGGAAGTACAGTTGACCTTGAACAACATGGGGAGTTAGGGGCACTGACCCTCCCTGTAGTCGAAAATCAAGTATAACTTTTACAGTGGACCCTCCGTGTCCACAGTCCTGCATCCTCAAGTTCAACCAACTTCTGATCATATTCAGTGAAAAAAATCTGCGTGTAAATGGATCCATGCAGTTCAAACCTGTGTTGTTCAAGGACCAACTGTATAACCCTGAAGGTGATTCAGAGACCATCAGGGCTGCCACGCCCACCACAGGCCCAGGGGGGCAAGGCTGCTTCCTCCTTGGTTTTGGAGGGTTGGGCCCCCTCCTTGTTTTCAGCAGGCCAAAATTTGGACCTTAAATCCCATAACAAGTGTCCTTATAAGAGTGAGGCAGCAGGAGATTACACACAGACGCACAGAGGAGAAGGCAAAGTGGGCATAGCAGCAGAGATTGGAGTGATGCAGCCACGAGCCAAGGGATGTCTGGAACCACCAGAAGCTGAAAGAGGCAAGGAACAAATTCTCCCCTAGAGGCCTCAGAGTGAGTGTGGCCCTACTGGCACCTTGATTCCAGACTTCTGGCCTCTAGAATTGTAAGCAAATAAATTTCTGATTTTGGCAATTTGTTGTTAGAGCACCACAGGAAACTAATACAACCCACAACCTTCTCTAAAGTGATTCTCCCCTTCTCTCCTAGCCATTTGAAATTCCATTATCTTGTTTATTTCACCTTGAGTTTAACCTCACTTCTCTGAGCCTTAGCTTTCTTATGTATAAAATGAGGGGGTTGACCTGGATATAGTACAATAATAACTTGTCTATCAGACAGAAGGCATGAGCTAAAATAAATGACCCCTTCAAACTCTATCTTTATTTTGTCAGAATATTCTAACCCCCCATTCAAATAAATTTACAAATAACCCATTCATTTTTTTAAAAGACTTATTTATTATTTTCGGCTGCGTCGGGTCTTAGTTGCAGCACGTGGGATCTTCGTTGAGGCATACGGGATCTTTCCTTGTGGTGCGCCTGGGCTTCTCTCTAGTTGTGGCATGCATGTTCCAGAGAAAATGAGCTCTGTAGTTTGCGGCACACAGGCTCTCTAGTTGCAGCGCAGGCTTAGTTGCCCCGTGGCATGTGGGATCTTAGTTCCCTGACCAGGGATCAAACCCGCATCCCCTGCATTGTAAGGTGGATTCTTTACCACTGGACCACCAGGGAAGTCCCATAGCCCATTCATTTTATATTAGGCAGTTTTTTGTTTTAATTTACACCCAGATAAATGGAAGCAGTGAGAGAAAGAAAGAAAATGCAGGGAAAGCAGTTCTGTTTTCCCAGCTTCTGTTTCTTGATTCCAATTTCTGGCTCAAGGATCATTAGCCTCTGAAGCCCCAAGGATCCCCTTTCAGGAATTGTTTGGTATTTCTGGGTGCTCCTGGCAAGCTTATTGCACAGACAAGGATAATTGGAGAAAAGTTGGGAAAATGGAAATTGGTAAAGGGAAGGAATAATCAATAAAAGAGATAGAGGAGAGAGAAATAAAGGAAGGCAGTATGCTGAAGAGAAAGAGATTGGAAAGTAGTATTTTGCGGAAAGTAGCATGTGATGACCCCCACCTCAGCGATGCAGATTACTTCATTAAAAACAGCACTGTCATATTAAATTATATTATGAAAAAAGGGCACTTCAGGTTGTTGAATTATGAGAAGTACAAATGGTTTAACTCTTAAGGGCATGGCTTGGATAAGAATCCACCCTCTTCCTAGCTCTGGTACCTTAACTTCTTTAAACTGTCATTTCCTCATTTGTGAAATGAGTGTCATAATAGTAGCTACCTCATTTGGTATTCTGGAGATTAAATAAAATATTCATAGTTAAAATCCTGGGGACTTCCCTGGTGGTCCAGTGGTTAAGAATTCACCTTCCAATGCAGGGAACTAGGGTTCGATCCCTAGTCTGGGAGCTAGATCCCACATGCCATGAGGCAACAAAGTCGTGTGCCGCAACTACTGAGCCCACACACTGGAACCCACACACCACAACTAGAGAGAAGCCTGCATGCCACAACAAAAGATCCCACGTGCTGCAACTAAGACCCGACACAGCCAAAAAAAAAGAAATCCTGGCACATCATAAGTACTCAGTAAGTGTTATGTACTTTATTATTATTATTGTTATAGTGATTATTATTGGCATACTAGGTCAGTAATAGAGAATTATAAGCCTCGAATTTTAATTCAGTCCTAACTAGAAATTATAACTCAATCTAGCAGCTATGTGTCTGTTAGTTTAATGTATGAAATTTAAATTATATCTATCTGTATCTAGTTTCTTTTTATAATAAAATTGAATTTTCTTTTTCAAGTCTGTTTGCTAAGAATGGAAAAGAGCTTCCCTATAATAGAAAGAAGTTTCATTTAATAGTTTTAAAGACCAATAATTTCTAACTTTGTGAACTTCTGACTTTAAATGTGGTTGTAGAATGTAACCTGTGTGTTTATCATCATGGTTTGTTATGTGGAGTTGCATATGTTGGTTAAAGTAAATTATATTTATTAGAATATGTTTGTTATAGGAATTACGTTTATCCACCAAACCTTATAATATGCATGCCAGCACTATAATCCTTAGCTCACTATCCATCATTTCTCACTTGAATCTGTGACTTCATTAGAATATCAGTGACCTTTGTCTCTACAGGCATATTTGTGATAAACATAATTATTCTAACAGATTTAATTGACAAAATAAATGCAAGACTTTCTCTGTCATTAGAAACACAGCATTCTAGAAAGAACATTATGTCTTTAGGAGATGTTTTCCAGGAAAGACAAATCTGTAAAAATTCTTCATGTCATCAGAGTTTATACTATTATTCTGGAGCGGGAGGTTATTATTCCTATTTTGCCAAAGAGTACAAGGGGATCAGTAGCTTCATGAAGGCCAATAGCTACTCTCTGGTGTGACCAAGACCATAATCGGAATCATCTGTTACAAACTCTCCTTCCAGTCCATAACATTACTTTACAAATTGGAATCCTTAAGTGACACCAAAAAAACAAATAAATCTTAAATCAGATGTAAACTCTTTAAATAGTCTCTGGATATGAGAGCTGCTTAGAAACTAATAAAAATTATTTTCCCTATTGGATGGAATGCTAATAAGTTATTTTGGTTGTTGTGAAAATTCATTAGTGTCTATGTGAACAGCATTAAAAGTGTACTACCTATTAAAGGTTACCTATTTGCTTATTTTGCCCACCATTTTCAGAAATGAGTTTTGGCATTTCAACAAAATTAATGACCAACTCATTTTAGGTCACCAATTCCTTGCAGTTGACTATTATTCCCCAGAAATTTCCCTGAGCCAAGTCTTATAGCCAAAGTAATTCTTTAACAAAAGTCATAATTGTGAGTAGGCATAATAACTCCAAAAATTTACACGAAATAGATGGAGCTGCCAATGTTCAACAAATAAACAGGATAAATGAATGGTTTATATGTAAAAGAGTAAATGAATAAGAAACAGTACACTCACATTTTCATCTGCCAGAAATAATCACCTTTGGTGGTTTTGAGTAATGTCAATTATTGAAATAATTAAGGGAATATGGAGAAATCCAGAGACTAAAATATTGAATGACCAATCATTGTGTAAATGTCTATTCTGTATATGACATTTCCATAGATTCTGTGGCAGATAAAAACAAGTGTAAGGCACAGCTACTGTTTCCAAAGACTTCACAATTTGATTTGCGAAACAATATTTGATACAGAAATAACAGAACTTTAGAGCATGAATCAAATACAGCAAGTTTTATAACTGAAAGACATCTTAGAGATCACCTACCTAATCTTCATGGTTAAAAAAGTAATTTAGTGAAAACTTAAAATGATTCGGCTCCTTATATTTGTAACTGACATGACAGGCTCACTCCTTTTATATTTTTTATTTTCTCCCTTCATACTGAATGCTATGGTGTCAGTTGACCATATGAATTGAATCACAAATTCAATGAATAATTCACTGACTTATGAATAAAAATTGAGTTTTCCATTCATATATTGAAATTCTGACTCACAAGGCAAAGGTATCAGGAGGTGGGGCCTTTGGGAGATGATTAACTCATGAGGGTGGAGTCCTCATGAAGGGGATGAGTGCCCTTATAAAAGATCTCAACCTTAGAGGTCTCTTAACCTGAAGTTCATGGACTTCTAGAGATCTGGTGACCATCTGAATGTACAAGAGGGCATTTTCTTCTAGAGAAAGAGTGTCTAGCTTTGTTCAGTTTCTCACTGATGCCTGTTATCCTCCAGAAGTTAAGAACCCTTTATTTCCCTAAAGCCTGGTGATACACTAGAATAAAGTGGAACCTCAGTATACCTTTTTTCAAAAGCTAAAGCTCAAAGAGTTCATTTATGAATACATTAAAAACAAACAAACATTGAGGAAAAGGATAGATAGCAGTAGGGCTTTTGGGGACATGGTGACATGAATTTGGTTCTTTTTCTCTCTACAGGGAGACAATGTGGGGGATAAGAGCCTAAGGTTTCCACACTCAGGCCTAGGGGGCCAGAGGATGCTTCTCCTTCCAACACTCATGAGAGTCCAGCCATTCAGAATTCTCCACACCATGACTGGGGTCCCAGTGAACTGTCAAAGATAAAGAACAACAAATCTAAGGTTCTCATAAGTGAGAGAGAAAAAAATATCAGGCAGAAAACCTAGAGCACAAATTCAGCGGAAGTGAATTGTTGGAAGAGCAGAAGAATAATTGAATTAAAAAAGGAAATGTGCTTAAGAGCAGCAGATAAAAGACTTCTTTGAACTTGACAACATGATTTCTGAAATAAACAACTCAGTAGATGAGTTGAAGATAAGGATGGTTGTTGTGGATGTTTGGTCAGCTGATGATCAGCTGAAAGGACTCTCTCAAAGCACAAATGAAAGCCCTAATTGAAAATGTAGGCAACCTGGATATATAATTTGAGGATCACTATCATGGAAACAATCAACATTCCTAAAGGGAAAAAAGACCAGATGGAAGAAAAGCATAATTAAACAAATACTAGTAAAATATTTATCTGAAGTAAATAAAGTCTTGAGACTGTCAGCTGTAAGGGCTGCCCAAATTACAGGCTTTACTGATGAGAAAAGACACAATTACTGATAAAGAGAGAGACACATATACTGGTAAAGTCCTCCCAACTTTAATAATGAAGAGAATATTATAATGTTCTAGGCAGGAGGAACAAACAATCAGCCAAAGCAAATATCCAGGAAGCACTGGACAAATGACATCCTTTATTTATATTTCAAATTAATTTACTGAATGCTGATAGATAGTGGAGTAGCACCAGTCAAAGAGTTGCAACCCAAAGTATTCTCAAATAAGATATCATTGACCTGTCAGAGTGAAAGAAATATATGTGAGCATAAACAAGAATTCAGAGAGTATATCAACCATACACCTCTTTGAGAAAAGTACTTGTGAAAATCCTCTAACTGAACAACAAATGAACCACAACAGAAGTCTTCAGATGGAGAAAATATAGCGGCAAGGTAACAGTGGCGAGCAGCAGTAAATGTCTTTTTCCTTCCTTTCCTTTCTTCCATCCTTCCTCCCTCCCTCCCTCCCTCCCTCCCTCCCTTCCTTCCTCTCTCCCTCCCTCCCTTCCTTCCTTCCTCTCTCCCTCCCTCCCTCCCTTCCTCCCTTCCTTCCTTCCTTCCTCCTTCCCTCCCTCCCTCCCTTCCTTCTTGTTTCCCTCTATACATCTATCTGAATAAGAATATGATAGCTCAAAATGTGATCCATATGTACCATGCAAGGTCTTTGAAACAGGAAGAATAAGCTTTAAGTAAATTTCCTTTCTTTATTTTTAAACCACTTTATTGTGTATACACATTTAATGTATAAAACTTGATGAGTTTGGAGATACATACTTGTGAAACCATCAGTGTAAAGAATACCATAAATATATCCATCACTTCCAAAAGTTTCCTCCTGCCCTCTTTATTTATTTTTATTTTTTATTTTTGTGATAAGGACACTTAGCCTCTTAGTAAGGTTTCAAGTAGAGAATACAGTATTGTTAACTATAGACACAGTGATGTACAGAAGATCTCTAGGATTTATTCATCTTGCATAACTGAAACTTTGTTTGCTTTGACCAGTACCTTCTTGTTTTCCCCTCCCCCCAGCACCTAGTACCACCCTCTGCACTCAGCTTTTATGAGTTTGACTATTTGAAATTCCTCCTATAAGTGGGATCATGTAGTATTTTTTCTTCTGTGTCTGGCTTATTTCACTTAGCATAATGTCCTCCAGGTTCACCACGGTGTTGTATGTGATAGGATTTCCTCCTTTTTTTTTTTTATAAATTTATTTATTTTATTTTATTTATTTTATTTTTGGCTGTGTTGGGTCTTCGTGAGGGCATGGATACAAGATAAATTATTTTTAAAAGCAATAATTTTCAAAATGTACTTTAACAAAATACTTAGAAACAGAAATGGGAAAGATTTCCTATTTACAATCATTGAAAAATGTAAAATACTTAAGAATTACTGAATAAGATAGACAAATTTTTTCTGTAAGGGAAATGATAAAATCTTACTGAAACAAATTAAGTAAGATTTGAACAATGGAAAGCATACCTGTGGGACAGGAGTACTTAATAACACAAACATCAAATACATACACCTAATAAATGTGTAAGCATAATGCACTAAAATTAGAATTGTTGTTTTTTGGGAGGATCATTGGTCAAAGAAGGTTAAAGTCCATATTGAAGAACAGATGCGCCAGAATAGCTAAGAAAATGTGCAAGGGAGATTTGTGAGAGCTCTTATCTTACTGGTATTAACATGTATAATAAAGCTACTGCATCTCAGTCATGTGGTATTGGTAAAGGAATAGAAGAAACAATGAAGAAATAGAGTCCAGTGTAGATGATAGTTGAATATATTTCTAAAGTGGTAGATCATTTTAGTGAGAAATCAATCAATTATTTAATAAATGATGTTTAGACAACAGACTACCCATCTGGAAGAAAAGTATGTCCCTATCTTATTCTGCATTTAAATTTAAATTCCAATGGCTGAAAAGCTTACATGGTCAAAATAAAATTGCAAAAGTCATGTAAGATGACCTAAAAACTTAATGTATAAAATCTATGCACTGAGGAGCATATTTTCCAGAAGCTATAGAAATCCAGAAGCTATAAAAAGAGAGACATGTTTAAATTTATAAAAGCTAAGAACCTTGATATGACAAAAGATACCATAAAAAATGACAGATGAACATTCAATTTAGAATAAAATATTTGTAACTGATTTGTCCAAACAGCTAAATATTTGACAAAAAGAGAAACAACCCAAATGAAAAATGGGCAAAGAGTAGTGAATCCAAATGGCCAATAAATTTATAAAAAGATTCTCAAATTCATTATTAGCAAGCAAAATTCAAATAAAAGTAAAAATAAAATGTCATTTTACACCAGACTGACAGGAATGGAAGAGAATATGATAACTATTACTGGTGGTGATTTAGGGAAAGGATTACTCTCATGGTCGTGGCTGGTAGAAATATGAGGTGTTATAGGTTTGGGGAAATCCATCTGCCAAAGTCTATTAAATTAAAAAAAATATGTATACTTTTTTGGCCCAGTCCATGAACTCTGTTCCACAGAAAGAAATGCATCAGTATGTAAGGCTTTATGTTGTAGTGGCAAAAACCTCATTAGAAATAATGCATTAGTGTTATATCTCTTGACCTATAGTATTTTCCACAAGGTATTTAAAATTTTTTTAAAATTTATATTGAAGTATAGTTGATTAACAATGTTGTGTTACTTTCAGGTGTACCGCAGATTGATTCAGTTATACATATACATGTATCTATTCTTTTTCAAATTCTTTTCCCATTTAGGTTATTACAGAGTACTGAGAAGAGTTCCCTGTGCTATACAGTAGGTCCTTTTTTGTTATCTACTTTAAATATAGCAGCATGTACATGTCATTCCCCAATTCCCAATGTATCTCTCCCCCTCCACCCTTCTCCCCCTGGTAACCATGAGTTCATTCTCTAAGTCTGTGAATCTATTTCTGTATTGTAAATAAGTTCGTTTGTATCATTTTTTTTTTTTTTTAGATTCCACATCTAAGTGATATCGAATGATATTTTTCTTTCTCTGTCTGACTTACTTCACTTAGTATGATAATCTCCAGGTCCATCCATGTTGCTGCAAATGGCATTATTTCATTCTTTATAATGGCTGAGTAATATTCCATTTTATATATGTACCACATCTTTATCCATTCATCTGTCGATGGACATTTAGGTTGCTTCCATGTCTTGGCTATTGTAAACAGTGCTGCAATGAACATTGGGGTGCATGTATCCTTTTGAACCATGTTTTTCTCTGGATATATATATATATTTTTTTTAAAAATAGTTATTTATTTGGCTGTGCTTGGTCTTTAGTTGAGGCATGTGGGATCTTCAGTTGCGGCATGCGGGATCTAGTTCCCTGATCAGGGATTGAACCCAGACCCCCTGCATTGGGAGCTTTGTGTCTTAACCACTGGACCACCAGGGAAGTCCCTGGATATATTTCCGAGTGAGGAGAGCATGACATAGAAATTATAGGATCCCCTTTTGTAAAATAACAATACTCATATATGTAGACATATTTACATGTACATTTCTGTATAGGATTACATGGTCAGGGATTATATGGAAGGTTAGGCTAATGTGAGGAGTGAAGAGAAAGGAGATAGGTAGCTAGAGAAAACTATCCCTTTTTCAAAGGATGAATACCAGCCATGGTTAAGGTTATTTAAAATTGCATAATATTGACTATGAAGAAAATTCCCAATGAGGAACTTAAAAAATTAAAGCCTGTCAAATCAACTGTTTTGGAGGGTATAGACTTTGTGATATTTGTGAATGAATATGTACCATGTATATGTATGTATATATATATATATAATTTTTTTGTCATGTTTATTTATAGTCTTACATTTTTGGAAGTAGGTGTTATACCATACCATATTATGTTAAACCATACATAAGCAATAGATTTTTAAAACCTTTTTTTCAAAAGCAGTCATGCCTATAACACCCTAAATAGTGCATATGAATATACATTTTATGTTTTATTTTTAATAGCCGATGGAAAAATAAAAATAAGAAATTTACATTTTTTTTTTTGGCCGTGCCACACGGCTTGTGGGATCTTAGTTCACTGACCAGGGATTGAACCTGGGCCATGACAGTGAAAGCTCCAAGTCCTAATCACTGGACCACCAGGGAATCCCCAAGGAATTTACTCTTGATATTAGAAGACACTGTGTTTCAGACAGATAAAATAAATTTCATACTATTGTTTGCTTCATGTTCTTTTACTTCCGATGTTTGGAAAATTCTCTATTGAAAATTAAAATGGGAAATAGAATGCTTTTCAAGGAATATGAAGAATGAAAGCAAGGAATTTCCTAGGGCACAAGTGTCCTGCCAGCATCAACTTTGGAAGATCTTCTATGGAAGAAAAATTAAGGATGTTCTTTTGCTGTCTGTCCACTAATTATTTAAGGTATGTAAGAACTCAGCAGAGTTTCACCTCAGAGAGGTTTCACCATTAATTAGATCTGGCAATTCTCAAATTCATATTCCAATTTCAGAAGTACTTTTAACTCAAGTTTTGGACCAAGGTGTGGGATGGAGAATTTCTCTTTATAGTCATATAGCATCAAGTCAAAATCTTGGGTCGGGGAGGGAAGGACTGGGAATGTGGGATTAGCAGATGTAAACTATTATATATAGGATGGATAAACAACAAGGTCCTACTGTGTAGCACAGGGAACTGTATTCAATATTCTGTGATAAACCATAATGGAAAAGAATATTTAAAAAAGACTGTCAAAAGAATACATCTTAGAGTATATTGGCAGAAAGGTGGCAGGGGATTTATAATAAATATATCCATGTGAGTTTGTACATCAACTAGTACTTTTATTTTATAAATTTATTTATTTATTTATTTTTGGCTGCGTTGGGTCTTCGTTGCTGCGCGCGGGCTTTCTCTAGCTGCGGCGAGCGGGGGCTACTCTTCGTTGAGGTGCACGGGCTTCTCATTGAGGTGGTTTCTCTTGTTGTGGAGCACAGGCTCTAGGTGTGTGGGCTTCAGTAGTTGTGGCACGCGGGCCCAGTAGTTGTGGCTTGCAGGCTTTAGAGCGCAGGCTCAGTAGTTGTGGTGCATGGGCTTAGTTGCTCCGCGGCATGTGGGATCTTCCTGGACCCGGGCTCGAACCCGTGTTCCCTGCGTTGGCAGGTGGATTCTTAACCACTGCGCCACCAGGGGAGTCCTAGCAACTAGTACTTTTCAACCCTAGCAGTGTATTAGAATCACCTTCAAGTGCTTATTAAAAATGGGAATCCTTGTTAAAAATACACACACACAAAAAACGTCAAAATCTTGTCAAGCCTCTTTTCAGGTAGTGTGACATAGGTATACATGTCTTCCTCCTCACCTCTAACTCCTCACGATAGGAATGAAAAATGTAGGCACTGATACATTTTTCTTTAATAAATGCCATGAATTTATGCTCAGCAGCACTGAATTTCAAAGAAGCATGTATTGCCAATTTCAACTACTGAAGAATAATCTACAGGAGAACCAGCATAAGTCTTCTACAAAATTCAAGTATCAATAACCATCTTTGGAGTAGGTGACCTAAAGCCAATTTTGCAAAGGAAATTAAAATATGTAAACATTGGAAATATACCCAATTCACTCATAGGCTAAATGCAAATTCAGATTATAGTAAGATGTCATTAGTATTCTCCTACTAGTTTGACATTGAAAAGTGCATCTTGACAAAGGTATTGAAAAACAAGGACTCTCATGTTTTGCTGGTGGTTAAACTCGCTCAACTTTTTTAGAAAGTAGTTGGCAATATCCATAGTAATTGAAAATACACAGAATATTCAACCCAAAATTCACTCTTCTGGGATTTTTCTACAGATAAGCTCTCACATGTATGTACAAGGATGTTCATTACAATCTTTTTTTTTAGGTAGCAAAATATTGGAAACACCTTGAATGTCTGCCAGTAGGAACCTAGTTAAATAAATTATAGTATATCCATAAAATAGAATATTATACATCACTTGTAGAAGAATGTGGCAGATCTAAATGTGTCAATATAGAAATATCTTCAAAAATATTTTAAAGGAGAAAATCAACATGTGTATGGTGTGCTTATATTTGTGAAAAAGTAGAACATGCATGCAAGTCATATACATATTATATATAAATGTGTATACATAAGTATATGTATTTGTGTCTGTCTGTGATTGTATAAAAGCACACTTCAGAGATATTGCGGGTTTGGTTCCAGACCACTGCAATAAAGCAAATATAGCAATAAAGCGAGTGACACAAATTTTTTGTTTCCCAGTGCATATAAAAGTTATGTTTGCACTGTAGTCCATTAAGTGTGCAATAGCATTATGTCTAAGAAAACAATGTGCATACCTTAACTAAAAATACTTTGCTAAAAAATGCTAACCATCATCTGAGGCTCAGTGAGTTGTAGTTGTAACATCAAAGATCACTGATCAGATCACTATAGCACATATAATAATATAATATAATAATAATGAAAAAGTTTGAAACATTGTGAGAATGACCAAAATGTGACACAGACACAAAGTGAGCAAATGTTGGAAAAAAGGTGCTGATAGACTTGCATGATGCAGGGTTGCCTTCAATTTGTAAAAAATGCAGTATCTGTAAAGCACAGTAAATCAAAGCATGATAAAACGAGGTATACCTGTATACGTAGAGTAACTACGTATACATAGATTCTCTCTTTATCTGTCTCTATCTATACCCATCTCCCTATCTATCTATCTATCTATCATCTATCTATCTATCTAAACTGATACTAGAGTTTATCCCAGGGAAGGAGAACTGAGAAACTGGAGGACATGGATGGGTTTAATTGTATACTCCTTTATACCAGTAGAATTAAAAAAAAAAAGGGAAGCATTTATTTAGTATATTCCAGACTTTGTTCTTTATACCCATTTTATGGATGAGGAAGCTGAATCCCAGTAAAGCAATATGCTTGTTTCCATAACCACTAGGTAATAGAGCCAGGGTTTGAATCCAGGCAGTCTAATTTCAGAACCTATGCTCTTACCTAAACGTGTGTATATGGCCTCTTTCCACAAATTAAAAAAAAAAAAATTAAAGTTAAAAACAACCTCACTGAGTTAGAAATTTCAAAATAATGGAGCCAAGAAAGAGGTATAATTTAATTTGTACTTGTTTAATTGGGAAATGATTTCTTTTTGATTATCCTGTTGGGATGCACCTGGTAAATCATTCTCAATTTTGGACAAGTTGTAAGAGTCAGAAAAATCTAGAAATTATGTAACTGCCATTTCTGGACTATGTCACATCCATCTGTTTATGTGTCTCTGCTGCAGTTATAAGTAGCAGCCTTTGGGCACCATGCTCCCAAGAACAGAAAAGATTTGATGTGTGCCATGTCTCAGGGGTTTGTGTTTGCTTGAGGTGGTGTGAACTAATCTATCAGCTCATGGGCAAAGCTGATTCCAACAGTTAGTGGTTTCATTTCTTCCTGATCAAACTGTAAGTGGCTTTCTTTCTTCCTGATCAGACACTCTTTTACATAGAGCAAGGAAGTTAAGGCAGGATCATAAGACAGAAAATATTACCGATTGGAAAGAGCCAGAGGACTTAGGGCTAAAAGACCAATTTTAAAGCTTGGATGATTATATGACTTTGGACAAATCACTTAACTTTTCTGAGTCTCAGTTTGCTATCTGTAAAAGAAAAATGCTAATGCCTACTGCAGAGGTTGTTATGAAGACAGATGAGATAACTCCTTAAAGTAACTAGCTCAATACCTAGCATGTGATCAGTGCCTACATAAAGTGTTCAGCTCAATATCTATTGCATGGTTATCACTCAAAATATATGAGCTGAATCTGAATTTCAGTTCCTTGTGAGCAGGCACACAATTCACAGTTGTTGCTTGAATGTATGAATCAATGAATGAATGATTATGATTAACATAATCTTCTGCATGTAGTGTAACACCTGTACGTTGAATCCTCTAATGATGGAAAAGTGAGTCAGATCAAAGATCCAGAGTGTGAATATCTGTCACCCAGGTGTGAAAACCGGAGAGTTAATGGTTCTTAGGTGGAGCAGGATGAGTTTTAACTCTCAGTATAGTATATAGTTTAGAACAATCTTCTTAATTAATATCATAGTACAGGTTCTTTGGTGTAATAGAATCTGCCCTCAATTCAGTGATTCTTTTGTTAGTTTATTACTATTATTACATTGTGTTCAAAAGAGCTCAAGTGTCCCAAAGCTTTTGCTTCCGGCTCTTATTACTAATTATTCCCATCAGTGGTAAGTGAGACTTACAAAGTTAGAAAGGAAAAAGAGCAGGAAGACTCCAGGTATTGGGAACACACTCAAGACAACTCCTGATTGTCATCTCCTCTCTTAACCTAGAGACCTTGATTGTATCACCTTTGGCTGAAACCACATCCTGAAACATGACTGTGCCTCTTTGTACTGGTTCCAGAATGTTTGTCGTACAATGTGAGATTTTGTGCCCCTTCCAGGGAAGGATACTTAAGTCCAGCCCTGATAATAAGGCAAAGTGACTCCAGGGAGAAATGCCCAGTGTCTGTGCCTTGCTATGTTGGGTTTATGCTGAAGAACTGAAAATCAAAAGCCTTAAGCCCAATAATTTGTGCTTTTAGAGTCTGGAAGAGCTGCATAATATATGAACCTTTTTAAAAAGAAATCGTGTAGTTAATAAATTCCCCCTAGCAATTTGCTAATAAATTAAGCCCTATTCCCCCTGCAAAAAATTTTTTTTAAAGTAAACATTTATACAATGCAGATTGCACTAAAAAAGAAGAATCTGAACTAAACAGTGTTTTTTTGTTTTCCATTAGCTTGTGCACAAATACTGAAAATGACATAGAATACCTACAGCCATGGACATGAGTCTGACAATACTTGGCATGTAAATGTCAGGGACCAATTACTGTTTGAAAGGCGATACTGTTCTTTTTTGTAACTTTAAGTTATCAACCTGCTGCTGTTTGTGTAGCCATGACATCATGTTGTATCCCTTCTGTCCCCACAACTTGATGTCTATTAATATACTGAATACCAGTGGTCATTGGCTCGTGGACCCATAAGTTGCATCCAAAAGAAATCAGAATAGAAGACAATACACATTTTCAAAAAAAAATTTTTTTTCCCACTGATGGATGGAATATTTGTTTTCCCCTTCCTTCTGCCTTCTCTCACCCCTTTCTATCTTCTACCCACCCATTAAAAACTATTTTGAAGATATTTTCTCCAATAATTGTGTGGATGTACCATACCCAGGATTCTTGGTTTCAAATACAGAAGTTGACTCTGGTTAACTTAGGTTTTAAAAGAAGAATTTAATAGACCTACATAGAGGACCACGCTCTGGCAAGAATTCAGGGAGGCAAAGCCTGGCTTAGACCTTGGCGGAGGAAAGGCCTACTCTCTGGCTGGGAGCAGGCAGATCTTCTGCTCTTAGGCTTTTCCATACTGGGAGGTGGGACCTCTGCCAGCCACCTTTCTAGGGATTTCCTCCAAATGAGCAGAACATTTCATTTTCAATGTCCAGTAGCTTCTCAATTTGGAAGAAAAAAAAAAAAAAAACCCTTAAGCTTCAATTTTTTTCCCCCAAATGTATTGTTTAGAACTAGGATGGCTATTGTGAGCGTTCGCCTAGTAGGTCGTAGTCTAGTAGGTGTAAGAGCCACCTACATCCTTTACTTCTTAGTGGTACATTAAACATGAAAGCAGCAGATTCAGTGTCTGGTGAAGACCTGTTTCCTGGTTTGCAGATGGCCACCTTCTCACTGTATCCTTACATGACAGAGAGAGAGAACAAGTTTGCATGTGTTTCTTCTTAGAAAGGCACCAAACCCATCATGTGGGCTCCACCTTCATGACCTAATCACCTCCTAAAGGCTTCACCTCCTAATACCATCACATTGGGCATTAGGGCTTCAACATATGAATTTGGGGGAGACACAAACATGAATATCCATAGCACCTCGGATCTGGCATATAGATGCAACTTAATAACTATTTGTTGAATGAGTGATTGCATGAGTGAGTAATCTCATGTTTATTTGGCGTTCTTTCCAAGATTATCTGGGAGATTTTCAATCTTCTTGTCTGCTCTGAACTCTCACTAGGGCTCTGTGAGGGCGTCTTCCTTGGGTCCCTCTGTTGCAATTTATTGGACGATTGGCTCATTCAGGAGGAACATACTTGCATTTTTCTAAAGAGATTTTTTTTTTTTTCCTTGATGTGGACCATTTTTAGTCTTTATTGAATTTGTTACAATATTGCTTCTGTTTTATATTTTGGTTTTTTGGCCCCGAGGCATGTGGGATCTTAGCTCCCTGACCAGGGATCTAACCAGCACCCTCTGCATTGGAAGGTGAAGCCTTAACCACTGGACCACCAGGGAAGTCCCCATACTTGCATTTTGAAGACCTTGGTTATATCAATTTCTTCTCAATCCATGAAGAATCAGCATACTGGGGCACTCTTCTTCCTCATCCATTTAGGCTGAAGTTCATCACCATAGTGACTGTTTTAAGTATGACTGAGGAGACTATTTCCATGTATGCAGCATTTAGCAAGGTTTACTTGGTCACTGGGAAGATGGGTTAGTTCAGCATTGGCTTGTGGATTCTTTATGCTGGTTTCGGTACTTTCCTTAGTGATGATCCTTGTTACAGTTGGAAAATTTTCCGTTGTCAATTTATTTTTATACAGTATGTGGATGACCTTCATGAAGAACAACTTAAAAATCTATTGTTACTCATAGGATGTGCTGTTGTCCATAGTGGCCTCGTGCTCGCCGTTCTGATGGAATGTTAATTAATATTCAGTCCTGGAGAGATTTGAATGGCTCTGGCATGCTAGCTGATTGCACTAAGGATCTTAGGTAAAATCACTTTTCAACCAGAGAGACTCTTTTCCTAGATTTAAATATTCTTTCATGTTTCAGTCATCTTGAACTGTGTTTACTTAGCTAAATTTTTTTTTTTTTTATGGTGGGGACCCAAAATAACACGGGATACCTGCCAATATTTACAAAAATTTTTCCCTATTGGGGTGTGTGTGCACATATCAGGGCCCTTTAAGGTTATACTTACAGTGGGATCTTAAGTGTGCGTGATGATTGTCAAAAGGCAGTGAGAGTGACTTCCATCTATGGGGTGTCTGGATTATTCTGTTTGTGCTGAACTTTTCCACTTTCATGAGTTTAGAAAAACTGCAGGCCTGTGGAGTCATTTAATGTTTTTTGACCATTTAAAGCAAATGCATTTCAACATTTATCGACTACTTTGCTGGGTGCCCTTTTTCCCTCTCTTGAAGGCCATAGGCTGAAATGACCATCCTTGTTCTGTGCCCATATCTCCAGCTGGCCCCTCCTCTTCCTACCTGTGCCTTCCTTTCCCATGGCTGCAGCCATCTGACCAAGAGATGGAGGTGGACCTGGGCTCCAGTCTCCTGAGATCAACTGTCCTAGGACCGAGGAATTACCCAGGCCTTGGCCTTTCAGTGCTAAAATCAGGAAAGTCCTCGGCAAACCAGGATGGTTGGTCCCCATACTTTTATTCTTGTTAGGGGATCTTTAAGAATTCCTAATCAATAGCTTCACTGACTGGACATTAAGTCTGTGACCTTGCATTGTTGCCCCAGAACTGAATTTTGCCTTGATCTAAGGTTGAGGAGCCACCTTGCACCTACATCTAGTAGAAAGGTCTTGGTCATACTTCTTTATGATGGAGGTCCTCTTGTCATTACCTGTCTAGTACTCCAGGTCCTTATAGCCTGGGTCCTGCCATGTTAGCCTTGGTCCCCAGGCTACATCTCTACCTAATGTGGTCTGCTTCTAGCTCTTTGGTGCCAAGACACCATCTATACCACCTGTTACCTATGCTCAACTTGAAGTCTACCTAGCACCTCTAGTACTGGTTCTCAAAGTATGATCTTGCATCCTATCTATGCATTAGCATCACATGGGAACTTTTAGAAATGCAAATTCTCAGGCTCCATGATCCTTAAAGCATGGCTACTTCCACTTTTGATAGAGACTGTCCAGGTTTGCCCAGGACTGAGTGTTTTACTGGGCATGGGACTTTCAGTACTAAAACTGGGAAAGCTCTGGGAAAACTGGACAGGTGAAAACCTTAACTGAGTAAGCCCATTAGTTTATTCAATGCTATTGACTTATGGGGACAGTAAAACAGGGAAATAAAAAGATTATCGAACCTTCAGGATGTCCCCTCGTTTACAACCAAAAGAAAGAATGCCAAAAGGAAGACAGTCTATTATGGGATATGCATGTGCAAAATGTATATTTGAATAATTTTCAGAATTGAATAGGTTCACTTCAACCAGGAGTGTTTAAAGACTCTTTTTCTTTTTTTAAAAAAAAACTTTTCTTGGAAGCAAACTCAGTGGAGTCAGGTTTTTAGAATGAACTTGCTGTGTAATCTCGAGCAAAGTACTGATCTTCTGCTTTATCTGTATTTGGGACAGTAATAAATTTTTCTTCTAATTACATTACAGGGGATGAATTGAGGATAAATGAGATTAAGTAGTGTCTATAAAAACACTCTATTTCTTAGATGGATGCTGTATAAGTATGTCATTTTATTAACAGTAATAAACCCATACACAGACACTTTCCAAAGAGAACATAATGTCTCTTACAAGATATGAGAAGAAACTAAAGATAGCACCCGCCTTCCCCAGATGGGAGTCATTTCTCTCTCTTGTGAATTCCTCTAAGGCTTACCGTCCAGGCTTGTTCTCAGCCTTGACTGCATACGGGAATCACTCAAAGAGCTCTTAAAAAACAAAAACAAAAACAAACACAAACTGATGCCAGGGACCCCCTTCCCTCCAGAGGGCCTGATTTAATCCATCTGCTGTGGTACTAGGTCCTTGGGTGGCTTTGTTTGTTTGTTTGTTTTAAATTTTAGAGTTTCATTTATTTTTTTATACAGCAGGTTCTTATTAGTTATCCATTTTATACATATTAGTGTATATATGTCGATCCTAATCTCCCAATTTCCCAGTTCATCACACCACCCCTTGGGTGGTTTTAAATTCACCAGGTGATTCAAATATTTAGCCAGATTTGAGAGTCATGGGCCTAGAATAGTTTTCAAACATTAGTCATAAGAATCACTGGGGAGCATGTTAGAAATACAAAATTAGCCTCCCCCTCAGTCTGGTTAAGTACATCTAGGGTAGGATTCAGCAATCTGCTTAGTGTATAAACTTGCCCGAGGGTTCTGATGGAGCTGGTTGGAGATCTGGTCACTTTTAGAAACTTTTAACTGGATGTTTATTTATTTTTTTTAAAAATTAATTTATTTATATATTTATTTTTGGCTGCGTCGGGTCTCGTTGCTACGCACGGGCTTTCTCTAGTTGCGGTGAGCTGGGGCTACTCTTCATTGCAGTGCGCAGGCTTCTCATTGCGGTGGCTTCTCTTGTTGAGGAGCACAGGCTCTAGGTGCGCAGGCTTCAGTAGTTGTGGCACGTGGGCTCAGTAGTTGTGGCTTGCAGGCTCTAGAGTGCAGGCTCAGTAGTTGTGGCGCACGGGCTTAGTTGCTCCGTGGCATGTGGGATCTTCCCGGACCAGGGATCGAACCCATGTCCCCTGCATTGGCAGGCAGATTCTTAACCACTGCGCCACCAGGGAAGTCCCTATTTATTTTTTTTGCACAATATGGGGCACATGGTTAGTAGAGTGTCTAATATATTACAGGTATTTAATAAATGTGTGCTGAATGAGGCTTGCTGAGTTGTATCCATCGAGTGACATTGATTTTCAGCTCTTAGATTGTAAAGCACTGGGCCTCAGGACTTGGGGCTACTTTTTAAATGATCTGTGCCTCGGTTAAGCTTGACACAGATGAGGTAATGTAAGCGCTTAATACACATCTCCACAATGTCGAGAACCTTGCCGAGCTGGAGAATGCCCCGGCAGTAGAAAGATGACCCCACACTGCTCTTCACCTTGAAACTCAGCCTTGTATTCTGGTTTCTGAAATGGTTCAGTGGAAACAGAGATCCGATGTCCAGCTCAAACTTTAAAAAAGTACCAGCCAACAGAAATTAGCAAAGCCCACTGTCATATCCAAATCAATGATTTTATTCGATTATTTTTTCCTCTTAGAACCCCATTTCTAAGCCTGCATTCAGCAAACAACAATCCACCTAGTTTGCTAAGTGTTATCACGGCCTCAGAAATGAAAGTCCCAGAGCACTTTGAACTTTGCTGTTGAAAAATCACAACAGAGAAGCAAAGCCTGATATAAAATGGTCAAAAGCCTTTGGATATAAAATTGTCAACTTGGCAGTTTAACAAGGCCCACCCTGCATGCAGCAAAAGGCTGAAAGTCCAAGACAAGCAAAGGCCTATAGCAGTCGCTTAAGAGAATTAGCCCTACTGCCCTGTTCACATTACACTGCATTTGTCAAGCTCGACAGCCATCTCTTTCTTCCTGGAAGAACCAACTATTTTTTTTTAAGTTGACTTTTGTTTTCTGAGCCATGCCAACATTCCAGCCACATGAGAAAGCCTGAAGAGATCTAAACCCCAAATTCAAAGTACTGTTTGTACTACAAACATGTTACAGTTGTCATTGAACAGTACACAAACACATTAGGAGGAGGGAATGGAAACTGAATGGACATTAATTTCTGGGGTTAGCTGCCCAGGTGGAATGCTATATTTCAGAGGGCCCATCCAAATGGTAACAGCCTTCCCTAAAGTCTAATTCAAGTCACTATAGGACAAAGCTTTGTTGATGCTAATCACAGCAGCTCAGCTAGATAATTAAATCAAACCTTCAGTAACAATTGAGGACAGTCTCCAGCTGGAGTTCTTCAGTTCTTTCATAGCAAAACTAATCTACCAACAATTAAGAGGGACCAGGGACATTTACATATATAAAAGTGTGTTGTAACCACTTTTATGGTGTGGCTCATTTGAAGGAAATAAACTAGAGAAATTCTTCACATATTTCATTCCACAAATGTTCTATAAAATTCCTGCTGTAATCGGTCCCTTATAATATCTTTTTTTAAAACATAGGCCAAGAAACCCAGCATTTTTAAAGAAAATGACTATTTCACATGATTTGTGATTTAAATTGTGGGTTTCTTAATATTGTCAGTAGGACTTAAAACACAAATTGCCAAATGTTTAAAATAACTTTACCTTATTCTCTGCTTAATTTGGATTGATACCATTAGGTAAATTTGTAACTGCTAAGGAAAATAAGGAAGACCTTATTTTCTTTATCCTAGATATCTAGAATACTTTCCCAAATTCTTCTCAATCCGTTGGCTCCACTGTAACGTCAAGTAGGAAAATGACTTTTTAGAGTGACAGGAATTCTAAAGGATAAAATGTCCATAAAAAGGGGACAGAGAATGTGATATTCTACAAGGTAAATAACTTCCTTCTTTGCAGTTGTTTGTCCAAATTCCCTTATTCAGTTACCCTGATGTTTATGTTTATGTCCCTTTTTGGTCTTCCAGGTTGTATTACTAAACTTCCAATATCTAGCTCCAAAGAGATAGACAGTGAAAATAACTAAAATAAGCTACTAATAAATGTTCCCGTTAGCAAACAGAGACAGGACAAGGTCTTGAAATACCCTCTGACTTGTAAACAAAATACTAAATTATGCTCTAATTTGAATACACTTGATTATACTAAAATTTTATTGAAGATTGAGCTATATCACTATACTCTAACAGCAAACAAATGTCAGGTCTGTTGGCCTTATCATTAGCAATTGGAAGAGGGACAGTGGAAATTATTGGTAAGAGCATTTTGGGTCTTCTGAGACTGGAAGTTTGGCGGAGGATTTTAGTGATTTTTTTCAGACAACCATTTTAGCCTCTTTGATACCCTGCCCTTGAATTTTCACTTAGATTGTTAATATAAAGACCTGTGGTGGTCAAGTGATATGAGTTTATGGACACAAACATTGTTGTTCCTTCCAAATTCCTTCAGCCAGGGAAGAGAAACTAATACTTACTGAGCGTCTATTATGGACCAGTTTCTTTCACATGTCAACTCATTGAATCATTTCAAGATTACTCACTTTGTGCTATTATCTCCACTTTCACAGATGAGAAAATGGAGTCTCAGAGAATGTAAGAATCTTGCATAATATCACTCTACTACTTAGTGGGGCAGCAGAGATTCCAACTGAGGTTGCTGATTCCAGAACCCACATTTTCTTCTACTGTAGTTTCCCGAGTCGTTAGACGGTTAGAATAGGCTTTGGATGGTGTCAGTGAAACAAATGGATGGAGGTGAGGTGGGGAACCTCAAGAAAAAGAGAACAGTTGAATGAATACTAGGTCAGATCAAAGCTACATTTCTGGCATTTCACCCTTTGTGCTTTACCCTGCCCATGTTTCTTTAAGAATTATAGCCTTTTAAATATAAGGAATGAAAACTTTTGGCTTGTGGAAACCTGCAGAGAGGAAACACACTTCTTGGGAGTTGGGAGTGTTAAGACAACTGGGCTACATTTGGAATTTAGCCTCTAATGTAGGTTTTTGTGGAGAAGCCACTTTACTTGGGTATTTTGCATAGAGGGCAAACAAAAGCATATAGGATTGCTTTAGATTCCTTGCATTTTAGGTTTCTCACTGTTGTAAACATCCAAAAAATAAGTGCCAGAAACAGATAATGGAACCTACATGCTTTAAAGCATTTGGACATCATGATGAAATCTGTAAATTTTGTACACAACTTTTTATGAAAAGGAGGTAATTTGCTAACACAAGTTTTTCTGGATTTTGAAAAGTATACACATGGTATCACCTGTAATAAGCATACTCTTAGCCTGACTTTGCATATTCTAGCCCTGAATTCATATCACTTACAATCAATAGAAAACCAGAATGACATTCTGAGACATTTCAAAATAAGAAATTCTTGGTAAAAAAAGGTCATGCAAAAAAAATAAAAAAAAATAAAAAAAAAAAAAAGGTCATGCTCCTTAAGCACAGCATACCTATTGAGTCAGGGACCTGGGATGATTTAAAAAAATCAATCATTAAAAACTAAAGGTGGAAAACTAAAGGACTATTGGGTAACTCCTCCACTACCTAGAAATTCAATAAGCCAGAGAACTGCCCAAATATTCTCAGGCATATGATTTTTCAGTTGCTGACTTTTACCTACGCTTAAATAAAAAAAGCTAAAACTCTTCACATATAAAGTATATAAAAATACTTATAAACACAGGAATGATGTAGATTTAAATGACCAGGTTTTTTTAAAGCTAATAAGCTGTACAGTTTTTATTCGGTTCAGACGGCACATTTTGACTCCACAACATAAAAGACTATGTGTATCCTTACATCATGCGTACCCAATAATACCCATCTAGTTTTACTTGAGGCTTTTCTGTACCCTATTATTTGTTGACTCTCTCTCAAGCAACTACCAGAGCTTCAAGAATTCCCAGTTTTGGTGGGAAGCAGCAGCATAGCACAGGGAGATCAGCTCGGTGCTTTGCGATGACCTAGAAGGGTGGGATAGGGAGGGTGGGAGGGAGACTCAAGAGGGAGGGGATATGGGGATATATATATGCATATGGCTGATTCGCTTTGTTGTGCAACAGAAACTAACACAGTATTGTGAAGCAATTATACTCCGATGAAGGTCTATTGAAAAAAAAAAGAATTCCCAGTTTCTTCAAATATTCACCAACTGAGGGTAATGAAAACATTAAAGGCTGATTATAGATAACCCACAGTTCTTAGGTTTGGAAATGATAAGGAAAAGACAGATAAGGAGGAACATTTAAAACAAAACAACAAATATAGGTGAGAGTTTGACATATCGAAAAGCAGCTTTTAAATCAGCAAGAACTTACCTTTGTAGTTCTATTGCTTTTGACATTAAGAAGTGAATCCTAGAGCTCTTCTCTGACGTTCTACCCACTGAGGACATTGTGAAAACAATAGTTCTTTGCCTCAAGATTGTGGTGACCGGTGGCAAAGCTAAGCTGAAGCTACCAGAGCTTTACATCAAGTCCCCTGGGCTGTGATGAAGCTCCTGAGGGGTTCTGGGAAAGATAAAGTGAGGTCCAGCTGCAGCTAGCCCACCATGAAAACTTCTCTGCACAACTGTCCCAAAGTTTGGATCGCTGAGAATTCCTAAGGAGAGTGAGGAAAAAGAAGAGGAAGAAGAGAAAACCAGAAGATTGTTTGGAGTGGAGAGGGTCTCAGGCTCTGTCTAGACATCATTCTATATTCCTGTCCAGAAGTGCACATGGTTGGTCCCCAAGAGAGGCTTATATTATTTTATTTATGCAGCAATTTTACGTGGTGGTATCAATTTCACTTTAACAATGGACAAACCATAGTTCTGGGAAGGTAAGTATGGTGACTGAGCTCACACAGCTAATAAATGGGAAGCTGGGACTTAAACACTATACTTTTGTCCAATGCACTGTCCATCTCCCAACACATAGAGCCAAGGAATGGAAGGGGCAATTAATGAAGGTCATTGCTCTCTGCTCCTCTCATAGGCCCATTTTCTTCACTCCATCAGACATGTATTAGTAGCTACTTGGTGCGATTAGTAATCTTAATAAGGCCCCTAATTTCTCTTCTTTAATTACTCCCGCAAGGTATATATTTCTCAAAAATGAATACTTATGAAATGAACCACTTCAAACTTATGTTTTTCAAACGAAGTCTAGAGTTAATAAGTATCTAAACATTACTCCCAAACAAGAGATGTGCGCTTTTTCTTCCTCCCTCTTTGATTAACCCCATACGTACCTAACATGTTGAGGTTACTTGTAATTTTGGTTATAAATGGTTATTAAATTTTAAAAAATCAATGATTTTTGAAATAGCTACTGTTTTCTTTGTTGTCTACAATGTATTGTATTCCACAGCTTCCTATTTTTGTATTTAATTTAAAAAAATTTTGGAGTAAATCTTGAAAAATTATTTCAGAAAGGATGAACAATTAAGTTTTCTGAGTTCTTCTGTATCTAAAAATATCTTTCTATTGTGTTTGCACTTGAAATTTGGCTGGCATAGAATTCTAGGTTCAACTGTTAATTTTTCTTAGAATTTTGAATAAAGTACTCCAGCATTTTCTCACACCCAGTGTTGCTGGGTCTGAGAAATGACAGATAGGAGATAGTAATCTAATTCTCATTCCTTAGTTGACAACCTTTTCCACTTCTCTGGAAGTGTTTAGGATTTTCATTTTATCACTGGAGTTTTGAAGTTTCATGTGGATGTGATTTACTGTTGTTCATTCATTCATTCTCATAGGCACTTGATGGGCCCTTTGAATGAAAAGATTCATATGTTTCTTCATCTCTGGGGAAGTTTCTTCAATAACTTCTATGTCATCTCCTTTTTTCCTGTGATCTCTGTTTTCTCTCTGGGATACCTATCAGACAGCCGCTGAAACTTCTGGATCTGTCCTCCAAGTCTTTTTCTCTTCCTTCATGCCTTCTGTCTCATTTTTCTTTTGCACAGTATTTTGGGAGACTTGCTCAGCTTCAGCTTCCAGCTCGCCGATTCATTCTTCAGCTATGTCCATTCTATTTAGATAACTTAAAAAATTCAACAATAACATTTTAAATTTCTAAACCCTTTAATTTGTTTCTCTTTTTGGCTATATCCTCCTGATTTCTGAGAATATCACTATTGTATTAATTTGCTAGGGCTGCCACGACAAAACCATAGACATGGTGGCTTAAACAATAGAAATTTATTTTCTCATAGTTCTGGAGGCTAGAAGTCCAAGATCAAGGTACTGAGCAAGGTTAGTTTCCTCTGAGGCTTCTGTCCTTCACTTGCAGACATCCATCCTCTTGCTGCCTCTTCAAATGGTCTTTCCTCTGTGTATGCACATATCTGCTTTCCCTTATGTGTCCTAATCTCTTCTTATATAAGGACTCTAGTCTTGGATTAGGGACCACCCAATAACCTCATTTTAACTTAATTACTTTTTTAAAGGCTCTATCTCCAAGTATTCTATACAATCACATTCTGAGTTACTGGGGGTTAGGGTTTCGAGATATAAATTTTGGGGGAATTCAGCCCTTAATGACTATATAAAATTTTTACTTAAAGACATTTACCTCACCTTGTTCTATTAATTCTGTTTTCTCAGATGTTAGTTAATTAGTTGGATTTGGTGCCATTCTTTAGTGGTATTGTTTTAACTCAAATGTTCAGTAATTTTTAGTTGTTTTCTTATCTTTGTCCTTGTCACTTGCGTGAAGATGCTGATTGTAGTAACTGTAGATCACCTTTAATGATTGCATGGGAGGGGCAAAATGCTCTGCTGGATGAGAGGTAAGGAGGTTCCCTGCTCCTCCTTGGGTCAGTTTCTTTTTTTTTTTTATTGAAGCATAGTTGATTTACAATGTTGTGTTAGGTTCAGGTGTACAGCAAAGTGAATCAGTTATACATATACATATATCCCCTCTTTTTAAAATTCTTTTCCCATATAGGTCATTACAGAATATTGAGTAGAGTTCCCTGTGCTATACAGTAGGTTCTTATTAGTTATCCATTTTATATATAGTAGTGTATATGTTAATCCTAATCTCCCAATTTATCCCTCTCCCCGCCTTTTGCCCTGGTAACCAGAAGTTTGTTTTCTACATCTGTGACTCTATTTCTGCTTTGTAAATAAGTTCATTTGTACCATTTTTTAAAATTCCACATATAAGCGATATCATATGGTATTTGTCTTTCTCTGACTTACTTCACTCCGTATGACAATTACTAGGTCCATCCATGTTGCTGCAAATGGCATTGTTTCATTCTTTTTTATGGCTAATATTCCACTGTATATATGTATCACATCTTCTTTATCTGTTCCTCTGTCGATGGATACCGCCTGGGTCTTGGACCCTGGAGCGGACATCAGTGCTTTACCGCAGTTCCCAATGTTTCTCCTGGCAGCTGTTTTGCAGGATGTGGGAGGGACTAACCAGTTTAGCATCTCCAAAGCTGCCTTCAGATTCTTCCCTATTATTTTATCTGTTGACTCTGGAACTCCCAGAACTGCATGTCACCTTCTTCTGCATGTGTTTCACACTGAGGCTTTTTTCAGTTTTGTGATTCTGCAGATATGATTCTGTCTGTTTACCACCTTTTAGAGATTCTTCAGAAGTGTCTTTAGAAGGTACACTTTCTTTTCTTCTAACATGTGGTGAATTTATTGTCTTTTATTTTTTATTTTTTTGCTTTTCATGAAATTTGGGGTAAGAGTGATAATATGTATAATTGCTTCTAAATTTTTACATTATTATCAAGTAAATCTGGAAATGCCATTATATTATCATTCAGTATCAGTAGATATTCAAATATGTTAAAAATGCCCTCAATCCCTCTGGCTAGATCACAAATAGTTGTTGTCTAATGCCCAACAATCTCCATTTCTATCTTCCTAGAACGTTTTTACTCCTTCCATTTTTGTTCTCACATCTTTTCTTAAACGTCTTCAACAGCCATGTAAATCCATAAAACATCTTGACCTTAGGATTTACCCACCTTTTTGATGAACCATATCTTTAAAAAAAGTCACTATTGACCTGTTGAGAGGAAAAAGATTTAAGGAACAGATGGATTTTATTTTGGATATGTTGTGTTTGAAGTGACTAAGTGATATATACATAGGAACATTGAACAGCCATTTGGAGATACAGTAGAAAACTCTTCAAGCTCCAGCTTACCACTCCATTTATTCAAGGAAATCCTACTATATAAGTATTATTATATTATGTACCAGAGATACAAAGATTAGCAAAGCATGATACTTGCATTCAAGTAACTGAAAATCTAGTGAGAATTTCTATAAAAGAAGTGTGTACAATGGATACAGAGAGTGAGTGGAATAGTGAGGACAAGCCAATCCCAAATCTCTACCCACTCTGTGGATTCTCTTTGGGTTGGAATATGCCAAAGTAAAGTACCGTACACACTTCTTTTTTGTATGTGCTTGGCTGGCTAACTGGGGCACTGTTCAGTACGTATTGTACAGCCTATCCTTTTCATGTTAGGGGCTTAATCTTGGGTTTAGTGAAAGTCTCTCCACACCATTCCTCCTCCACCTCTTCACCCACAAAAATGCACAAGCTGTTATTCAAACTCTGGAAAAGTGGCTCTTTGGGAGATGAGGTGTGGTTTTCAAGGGGGAGCAAAAGGGCCAGCAGAACATAGACTAGGGAAGAAGGAACACTCAGTTGAGTCTCTGGAGGGAAATCATCACAATGAGGATACTGTGGGGGAAGGAGTCTTGATTTCTTGGGAATGGTTTTAGTTATGGGTTGTCAAGAGAAGAAAGGTGTGCTGGATGTTGTTTATTGGCTTTCAACAACATCCTTGCCCTTCTAAGCTCCATCCTGCCTTAGAGGGCTGAAATGTTAAAAATTATATTTCCCAGTTTACCTTGTCAGCAGGTTCCAGTCTAGATTTCTCCAATGTGAGGCTCATGTGTGAACTTGGAGAAGTAGGAAAGAAGGAGGAGCTGTTGACCTTTGGTTGTCGTGGCAGGCAGGTGACTGAGCATCAGCAGAGGATGGGGGTGAGATTTTGCAAAAGGCTACTGGGTGTCCTGAGAATTATTCACTCTGATGCTTGTGGAAATTTCTTGGGATTCCTGCCCTATAAGATTTAAATTATTTCTTGAAATATCCAGAATGGCTCCTGTTTTCCTGACTGAACCCTGACTGACCAAAGGAAAATGATTGCTGCCTGAACTGGCATGAAAGTTGCGTGTACCATTTGGGGAGCCTAAGTAGGTGTCATTTCCACAGATGGTTTCCCCAAGAACCAGAGGCATGGATGCTGCTGAATAGATAGGAGTGAATTTCTGGCAGGGCAGGGCCTGGCACTGGCACTGGCCTAAAGGGAATCTCAGTTTGTCCCATGGCCACAGTGGATACAGACATTCAGACTTTTTGGGCTTTGTCATATCCATGTGCCTTGTAGACCATGAAACTATGTGGGAGATCAAGGTAATGAGAGAATGCAAGGAAATTTATACCCAAATATTGATAATCCTCCAAGGTTTGTATCAATGGTTACTTATTTCTTGAGGCATTTCCCTGAGTTATTTCAGACTTATTTTTGTATTTCAAAAATGAAACTCCTTTTAGATGCACTCAAGATAGGTCCAACTCCTTATGAATTCTGTCTGTAATTAACAGCCTTACAATGAGTTTTCAGCATAATATATTGGAGAATTTTAAGAAAAATGTTATGAATTGGGAAATTAGGATTGACATATATACACTATTATGTATAAAATAGATAACTAATAAGAACCAGCTGTATAAAAAAATAAATAAATTTCTAAAATTCAAAAAAAAAAAGAAAAATGTTAGAAAGACTTTTTTTCCCGAACAATTATATCCACGGTAGCAGAAAGTGTTTCCCCATTTTAGAATACTGAATGGATATTAGGCTTGCATTAGGTCTTCTTTCTTTTTTTTTTTTTTAACATCTTTATTGGAGTATAATTGCTTTACAATGGTGTGTTAGTTTCTGCTTTATAACAAAGTGAATCAGTTATACATATACATATATCTCCATATCTCTTCCGTCTTGCATCTCCCTCCCTCCCACCCTTCTAGGTGGTCACAAAGCACCGAGCTGATCTCCTTGTGCTATGCGGCTCCTTCCCACTAGCTATTTTACATTTGGTAGTATATATATGTCCATGCCACTCTCTCACTTTGTCCCAGCTTACCCTTCCCTCTCCCCGTGTCCTCAAGTCCATTCTCTACCTCTGCATCTTTATTCCCGTCTTGCCCCTAGGTTCTTCATGACCTTTTTATTTTTTTTAGACTCCATATATATGTGTTAGCATACAGTATTTGTTTTTCTCTTTCTGACTTACTTCACTCTGTATGACAGACTCTAGGTCCATCCACCTCACTACAGATAACTCAATTTCATTTCTTTTATGGTTGAGTAATATTCCATTGTGTATATGTGCCACATCTTCTTTATCCATTCATCTGATGATGGACACTTAGGTTGCTTCCATATCCTGGCTATTGTAAATAGAGCTGCAATGAACATTGTGGTACATGACTCATTTTGAATTATGGTTTTCTCAGGGTATAGGCCCAGGAGTGGGATTGCTGGGTCATATGGTAGTTCTTTTTTTAGTTTTTTAAGGAACCTCCATACTGTTCTCCATAGTTGCAGTAAAATTTACATTCCCACCAGCAGTGCAAGAGGGTTCCCTTTTCTCCACACCCTCTCCAGCATTTATTGTTTGTAGATTTTTTGATGATGGCCATTCTGACAGGTGTGAGATGATATCTCATTGTAGGTTTGATTTGCATTTCTCTAATGATTAATGATGTTGAGCATTCTTTCATGTGTTTGTTGGCAATCTGTGTATCTTCTTTGGAGAAATGTCTATTTGGTCTTCTGCCCATTTTTGGATTGGGTTGTTTGTTTTTTTGATTTTTTTTTTTTAAACATCTTTATTGGAGTATAATTGCTTTACAATGGTGTGTTAGTTTCTGCTTTATAACAAAGTGAATCAGTTATACATATATATATATTCCCATATCTCTTCCCTCTTGCGTCTCCCTCCCTGTTTTTTTGATATTGACTGCATGAGCTGCTTGTAAATTTTGGGGATTAATCCTTTGTCAGTTGCTTCATTTGCAAATATTTTCTCCCATTCTGAGGGTTGTCTTTTGGTCTTGTTTATGGTTTCCTTTGCTGTGCAAAAGCTTTTCAGTTTCATTAGATCCCATTTGTTTATTTTTGTTTTTACTTCCATTTCTCAAGGAGGTGGGTCAAAAAGGATCTTGCTGTGATTTATGTCATAGAATGTTCTGCCTATGTTTTCCTCTAAGAGTTTTACAGTGTCTGGCCTTCCATTTAGGTCTTTAATCCATTTTGAGTTTATTTTTGTGTATGGTGTTAGGGAGTGTTCTAATTTCATTCTTTTACATGTAGCTGTCCAGTTTTCCCAGCACCACTTATTGAAGAGGCTGTCTTTTCTCCACTGTATATGCTTGCCTCCTTTATCAAAGATAAGGTGACCATATGTGCATGGGTTTATCTCTGGGCTTTCTATCCTGTTCCATTGATCTATATTTCTGTTTTTGTGCCAGTACCATACCGTCTTGATTACTGTAGCTTTGTAGTATAGTCTGAAGTCAGGGAGCCTGATTCCTCCAGCTCCATTTCTCTTTCCCAAGATTGCTTTGGCTATTTGGGGTCTTTCTTGTTTCCATACAAATTGTGAAATTTTTTGTTCTAGTTCTGTGAAAAATGCCAGTGGTAGATTGATAGGGATTGCACTGAATCTGTAGATTGCTTTGGGTAGTATAGTCATTTTCACAATGTTGATTCTTCCAATCCAAGAACATGGTATATCTCTTCGTCTATTTCTATCATCTTTAATTTCCTTCATCAGGGTTTTTTTTTTTTTTTTCACACACACACTGTATTTTATTTTTACAAGAGATAAATAGACTGACACCAAGCATTGTACATGGATGACCACAACAAAAGCAACAATGATTGCAATTACCAAACATGAAACACACACATACTATGTCATAATATTGACATTCAGTCCAGTAATCCTCCACTGTAACAGCTCCTTTACTTTGCAGTGAAAATTGATTTGTATATTCTTTGCCTCTGGGTCCTTGTGGGATTTTTTCTTTTTTTAAATTCAAACAGAAAGTCACAAAAATTATACTCATCCTCATCAGTTCACTCAGTCCCATGTAATTAATTTTTTTTTCATCTTGATCTTTTGTTAGCACTTTTATGAGCTCATCAGTTTTTCATTAGAGTTCTGAAAATGCTTATTCATTCAGTTCAGCAGTACAGTCAGGTACCAGAAGCCTGTACTTGTCAGAGTCTTTTCCATGAATTTCCTGAAGATGAAACCCTTTTATAGGAACATATTTACAAAAGCATCAGAGTACACCCAGAACTGTCTGTAAATGACAAAAGACTTAAAAATGACCACGGTTAAAGATTTGATGAAAGTTCATAATAATGCAGTTGACAAGAAAATTAGTTATTTCTGAGATATACATTTTAAAGTAATAACTAGGATTATGACTTATAACATTATACCAGAACATATAAGATTTTTAGAAATTTCATGTAATGTCTGAAACATTTATATTAACATATTTCCATACAAATAACCCAATGAAAGTTTAGTATTAGTTGTTTGTTTGTTTGTTTATACTGCAAGTTCTTATTAGTCATCAATTTTATACACATCAGTGTATACATGTCAATCCCAATCGCCCAATTCAGCACACCACCATCCCCACCCCACCGCAGTTTTCCCCCCTTGGTGCCCATATGTCTGTTCTCTACATCTGTGTCTCAACTTCTGCCCTGCAAACCGGCTCATCTGTACCATTTTTCTAGGTTCCACATACATGCGTTAATATACGATATTTGTTTTTCTCTTTCTGACTTACTTCACTCTGTATGACAGTCTCTAGATCCATCCACGTCTCAACAAATGACTCAATTTCGTTCCTTTTTATGGCTGAGTAATATTCCATTGTATATATGTACCACGACTTCTTTATCCATTCGTCTGTTGATGGGCATTTAGGTTGCTTCCGTGACCTGGCTATTGTAAATAGTGCTGCAATGAACATTCGGGTGCATGTGTCTTTTTGAATTACGGTTTTCTCTGGGTATATGCCCAGTAGTGGGATTGCTGGGTCATATGGTAATTCCATTTTTAGTTTTTTAAGGAACCTCCATATTGTTCTCCATAGTGGCTGTATCAATTTACATTCCCACCAACAGTGCAAGAGGGTTCCCTTTTCTCCACACCCTCTCCAGCATTTGTTGTTTGTAGATTTTCTGATGATGCCCATTCTAACTGGTGTGAGGTGATACCTCATTGTAGTTTTGATTTGCATTTCTCTAATGATTAGTGATGTTGAGCATCTTTTCATGTGCTTCGTGGCCGTCTGTATGTCTTCTTTGGAGAAATGTCTATTTAGGTCTTCTGCCCATTTTTGGATTGGGGTGTTTGTTTCTTTAATATTGAGCTGAATGAGCTGTTTATATATTTTGGAGATTAATCCTTTGTCCGTTGATTCGTTTGCAAATATTTTCTCCCATTCTGAGGGTTGTCTTTTTGTCTTGTTTATGGTTTCCTTTGCTGTGCAAAAGCTTTGAAGTTTCATTAGGTCCCATTTGTTTATTTTTGTTTTTATTTCCATTACTCTAGGAGGTGGATCAAAAAAGATCTTGCTGTGATTTATGTCAAAGAGTGTTCTTCCTATGTTTTCCTCTAAGAGTTTTATAGTGTCCAGTCTTACATTTAGGTCTCCAATCCATTTCGAGTTTATCTTTGTGTATGGTGTTAAGGAGTATTCTAATTTCATTCTTTTAGATGTAGCTGTCCAGTTTTCCCAGCACCACATATTGAAGAGACTGTCTTTTCTCCATTGTATATCTTTGCCTCCTTTGTCATAGATTAGTTGACCATAGGTGCGTGGTTTTATCTCTGGGCTTTCTAATATTTATAATATTCTGCATACAGGTCTTTTGTCTCCTTAGATAGGTTTATTCCTAGGTATATTATTCTTTTTGTTGCAGTGGTAAATGGGAGTGTTTTCTTAATTTCACTTTCAGATTTTTCATCATTAGTGTATAGGAATGCAAGAGGTTTCTGTGCATTAAATTTGCATCCTGCTACTTTACCAAATTCATTGATTAGCTCTAGTAGTTTTCTGGTAGCTTCTTTAGGATTCTCTATGTATAGTATCATGTCATCTGCAAACAGTGACAGCTTTACTTCTTCTTTTCTGATTTGGATTCCTTTTATTTCTTTTTCTTCTCTGATTGCTGTGACTAAAACTTCCAAAATTATGTTGAATAATAGTGGTGAGAGTGGGCAACCTTATCTTGTTCCTGATCTTAGTAGAAATGGTTTCAGTTTTTCACCACTGAGGACGACGTCGGCTGTGGGTTTGTCATATTTGGCCTTTATTTTGTTGAGGTAAGTTCCCTCTATGCCTACTTTCTGGAGGGTTTTTATCATAAATGGGTGTTGAATTTTGTGGAAAGCTTTCTCTGCATCTATTGAGATGATCATATGGTTTTTCTCCTTCAATTTGTTAATATGGTGTATCACGTTGATTGATTTGCATATATTGAAGAATCCTTGGATTCCTGGGATAAACCCCACTTGATCATGGTGTATGACCCTTCTAATGTGCTGCTGTATTCTGTTTGCTAGTATTTTGTTGAGGATTTTTGTATCTATGTTCATCAGTGATATTGGCCTGTAGTTTTCTTTTTATGTGACATCTTTGTTTGGTTTTGGTATCAGGGTGATGGTGGCCTCGTAGAATGTTTGGGAGTGTTCCTCCCTCTGGTATATTTTTGAAGAGTTTGAGAAGGGTAGGTGTTAGCTATTCTCTAAATGTTTGATAGAATTCACCTGTGAAACCATCTGGTCCTGGGCTTTTGTTTGTTGGAAGATTTTAAATCACAGTTTAAATTTCAGTGTTTGTGATTGGTCTGTTCATATTTTCTATTTCTTCTTGGTTCAGTCTTGGAAGGTTGTGCATTTCTAAGAATTTGTCCATTTCTTCCAGGTTGCCATTTTATTGGCATAGAGTTGCTTGTAGTAATTTCTCATGATCCTTTGTATTTCTGCAGTGTCAGTTGTTACTTCTCCTTTTTCATTTCTAATTCTATTGATTTGAGCCTTCTCCCTTTTTTTCTTGATGAGTCTGGCTAATGGTTTTTCAATTTTGTTTATCTTCTCAAAGAAGCAGCTTTTAGTTTTATTGATCTTTGCCATCATTTCCTTCATTTCGTTTTCATTTATTTCTGATCTGATCTTTATGGTTTCTTTCCTTCTGCTAACTTTGGGTTTTTTTTTTGTTCTTCTTTCTCTAAATGCTTTAGGTGCAAGGTTAGGTTGTTTATCTGAGATGTTTCTTGTTTCTTAAGGTAGGATTGTATTGCTATAAACTTCCCTCAGAACTGCTTTTGCTGCATCCCATAGGTTTTGGGTCGTCGTGTTTCATTGTCATTTGTTTCTAGGTATTTTTTGATTTCCTCTTTGATTTCTTCAGTGATCTCTTGGTTATTAAGTAATGTACTGTTTAGCCTCCATGTGTTTGTATTTCTTACAGATTTTTTCTTGTAATTGATATTTAGTCTCATAGCCTTGTGGTCGGAAAAGATACTTGATATGATTTCAATTTTCTTAAATCTACCAAGGCTTGTTTTGTGACCCAAGATATGATCTATCCTGGAGAATGTTCCATGAGCACTTGAGAAGCATGTGTATTTTGTTGTTTTCAGATGGAATGTCCTATAAATGTCAATCAAGTCCATCTTGTTTAATGTATCATTTAAAGCTTGTGTTTCCTTTTTTATTTTCATTTTGGATGATCTGTCCATTGGTGAAAGTGGGGCGTTAAAGTCCTCTACTATGATTGTGTTACTGTCGATTTCCCCTTTTAGTGTTTGCCTTATGTATTGAGGTACTCCTATGTTGTGAGCATAAATATTTACAATTGTTACAACTTCTTGGATTGATCCCTTGATCATTATGTAGTGTCCTTCTTTGTCTCTTGTAATAGTCTTCGTTTTAAAGTCTATTTTGTCTGATATGAGAATTGCTACTCCAGCTTTCTTTTGATTTGCATTTGCATGGAATATCTTTTTCCAACCCCTCACTTTCAGTCTGTATGTGTCCCTAGGTCTGTAGTGGGTCCCTTGTAGACAGCATATATACGGGTCTTGTTTTTGTATCCATTCAGCCAGTCTATGTCTTTTGGTTGGAGCATTTAATCCATTTACATGTAAGGTAATTTTCGATATGTATGTTCCTATGACAATTTTCTTAATAGTTTTGGAATTGTTATTGTAGGTCTTTTACTTCTCTTGTGTCTCCTGCCTAGGGAAGTTCCTTTAGCATTTGTTGTAAAGCTGGTTTGGTGGTGCTGTATTCTCTTAGCTTTAGCTTGTCTGTAAAGGTTTTAATTTCTCCGTCAAATCTGAATGAGATCTTTGCTGGGTAGAGTAATCTTGGTTGTAGGTTTTTCCCTTTCATCACTTTAAATAAGTCCTGCCACTCCCTTCTGGCTTGCAAAGTTTCTTCTGAAAGATCAGCTGTTAATCTTATGGGGATTCCCTTGTATGTTATGTGCTGTTTATCCCTTGCTGCTTTTAATATTTTTTCTTTGTATTATGTCGTTCTGATAATATAGGCCTGACATGGGAATTTAGAGCTGTGGCAATTATTTATTTATATTAAAAATCAATTAATTAATTTATTTTTGGCTGCATTGGTCTTCGTTGCTGCGCGCAGGCTTTCTCTAGGTGTGGCGAGCGGGGGCTATTGTTTGTTATGGTGTGCGGGCTTCTCACTGCGGTGGCTTCTCTTGTTGCAGAGCATGGGCTCTAGGCACACAGGCTTCAGTAGTTGTGGCATGCAGGCTCTAGAGCTCAGGCTCAGTAGTTGTGGTGCATGGGCTCAGTTGCTCCGTGGCATGTGGGATCTTCCTGGACCAGAGCTCGAACCCATGTCCCCTGCATTGGCAGGCAGATTCTTAAACACTGCGCCACCAGGGAAGTCCCAGAACTGCGGCATTTAAAATGAAGTTATCAGGATGTCATCAGGGGTATTATTTATTTTGGTTTGTATAAACATGGGCAGAAGGAAAACTGTGTTCAACCTTTATGTGGACTGTGGGTTGCAGTGGTATTTATGTCCATTATCTCCTTCAGACCTCAGGTTTTCTCTGCTGGTCTAGTTGGAAGATTTTCTCTTGAGTCATACTTCCATGCTTAAAAACCTTAAGGAAAGTAGTGCATGAACTTCAAACTCAGTAGCCTGTCATTTTTTTTTTAACCACAATTTTTATTTTTATTTATTTATTTATTTTAACATCTTTATTAAAGTATAATTGCTTTACAATGGTGTGTTAGTTTCTGCTGTATAACAAAATGAATCAGCTATACCTATACATATATCCCCATATCTCCTCCCTCTTGTGTCTACCTCCACCCTCTCTATCCCACCCCTCTAGGTGGTCACAAAACACCGAGCTGATCTCCCTGTGCTATGTGGCTGCTTTCCACTAGCTATCTCTTTTACATTTGGTAGTATATATAAGTCCATGCCACTCTCTCACTTCATCCCAGCTTACCCTTCCCTCTCCCTGTGTCCTCAAGTCCATTCTCTACGTCTGCATCTTTATTCCTGTCCTGCCCCTAGGTTCTTCAGAACCAATTTTTTTTTAGATTCCATGTATATGTGTTAGCATACAGTATTTGTTTCTCTCTTTCTGACTTACTTCACTCTGTATGACAGACTCTAGGTCCATCCACCTCACTACAAATAACTCAGTTTCATTTCTTTTTATGCCTGAGTAATATTCCATTGTATATATTTGCCACATCTTCTTTATCCATTCACCTGTTGATGGACACTTAGGTTGCTTCCATGTCCTGGCTATTGTAAATAGAGCTGCAATGAACATTGTGGTACATGACTCTTTTTGAATTATGGTTTTCTCAGGGTATATGCCCAGTAGTGGGATTGCTGGGTCATATGGTAGTTCTATTTTTAGTTTTTTTGAGGAAACTCCATACTGTTCTCCATAGTGGCTGTATCAATTTACATTCCCACCAACAGTGCAAGAGGGTTCCTTTTTCTCCACACCCTCTCCAGAATTCATTGTTTGTAGATTTTTTGATGATGGCCATTCTGAGCGGTGTGAGATGATACCTCATTGTAATTTTGATTTGCATTTCTCTAATGATTAGTGATGTTGAGCATCCTTTCATGTGTTTGTTGGCAATCTGTATATCTTCTTTGGAGAAATGTCTATTTAGGTCTTCTGCCCATTTTTGGATTGGATTGTTTGTTTTATTGATATTGAGCTGCATGAGCTGCTTATAAATTTTGGAGATTAATCCTTTGTCAGTTGCTTCATTTGCAAATATTTTCTCCCATTCTGAGGGTTATGTTTTCGTCTTGTTTATGGTTTCCTTTGCTGTGCAAAAGCTTTTAAGTTTCATTAGGTCCCATTTGTTTATTTATTTTTTAAATTTCCCTTTCTCTAGGAGGTGGGTCAAAAAGGATCTTGCTGTGATTTATGTCATAGAATGTTCTGCCTATGTTTTCCTCTAAGAGTTTCACATTGTCTGGCCTTACATTTAGGTCTTTAATCCATTTTGAATTTATTTTTGTGTTTGGTGTTAAGTAGTGTTCTAATTTCATTCTTTTATATGTAGCTGTCCAGTTTTCCCAGCATCACTTATTGAAGAAGTATCCTGTCATTTGAAACCTTCTGTCATTAGGTTCTAGTATTCCTCATAGCAGTCTGATTTGGTCTCTGTTTCTACCTTTGGAACATATTTTGTGAATCTCTCCTTTGGTACCCTTGTTTACTCTATTCCTGTATCCTGCCTACCATTAATCTGAATACTACGTTTTCTTCAAAGGCCAGTTCAGATGTCTTGTTCTCCAAAAACATTTCTTCAGTTCACATTACTGATCAGCAATCCCTTCCACCTTTTGAAGGCACAAATAACATGTCACTTCTATAGGAGGACTGTCCATTACATTAGGAAAATTCATCCAGGACAGAATCTTATTCTACTTTATTACCATACTAGGAAGACAGTAAATAAAAATTTGATGAAAAAAAAACCAAAACACTCAGCCACAACCTCAGTGATGCTTCTGTAATTGATTATTTTTGGTACATGAGTGGTCTGCATAAATGGTTATAATGATCTTGAGACACTTAAAATATATCGTTCAGCTGCAGGGATTCTGGTATGCACCAAAGTAAAGCAAAATCACCTCATTATTAACCAGACTATATCATTCAGCCGCAGGGACACTGGTATGCACCAAAGTAAAGCAAAATAACCTCATTATTAACCCAACAGTGGAGCTGGCTCTTGACTCCAAACAGGCAGTAGTATAATGGCTCTTGCTGTCACTAACCTTTTTGGGAAACCATCATATGAGCAGAGACTGTCATTCCCTACAAGGATTCAGATAAGTGGTGGTTGTCACTTTCCTTCCAGGATCCGAGAAGTCAACATGCCTGTTTTCAGCTAGAAAGTGATTAGAGGTCAAGACAATTTGGAATTATCACCATGGAAGAAGCCCACATGGTGCCAACAGTAACATGATGGTATCATGTGTGGGAATGGTGAGCTCAAGTGTTGAGAAATGTGAGCTGGGTAGAAATACAACTACTAAGAGGTAATTTCAATTTCATAATTTTTTAGGTTGAGATATATTTTTTTCATAATGTTTTAATATCTAGTGAAGTAATACACATACAGCAAAGAAAAACAGGAAGGTACATGAGTGCACAGGGAGAGGCACAGTCCCTGCACACCTCAATTCCCTCCCCAACTCTAACTTTCTGTTTTGAGTTCAGGTTGTTACCACCAAAACGCTCATTCATAGCCTATTCTGCTATTTCTTTCATCTTAAAATAATTTTCAGACAGTTTCCAGTAATCCTCTGATTTGAAATTTTAAAATTTAGGTCACCTGAACCAACTCCCTCTCTTCTCTCTGGCCTCTTCCCAATTTTAGACAGTCCTTCTGTCAGTTACAGTGTAAATATAAGTCATATAATTAAGTACACATTTTTTAAAATCAGATTTGTATTTCTTGTCATCTCTACTTCTACACTCACTCTCCAAGCGCTGTTAACTGGACCTTTGTTAGGGGAGATAATATTTATTTTATATTCTGTACCATAATTATGTTTTGTCTACTTTGATTGTAGGTTGATTTAAGAGTTCAAAACCAGTACAGTTCCTTAACAAAACTATGATAAAGTAAATGTTATTTATCCAAAGCCAAAAAAAAAAAAAAAATGACAGTTTTAATCTGTTGTCCTTGAGTGCTTTAAAAATAACATCTTGGCAAACATTAAAAATAACATTTTCATAATTAAAACTATTAAATTCAAATCAGTTAAGATGCATTTAGGTAAAAGACTAAGATCAGAAGGAAGAAGTAGAACTATCTCTGCAGATAGCAGGATTGTTCACATGGATAATCTTAAGGAATCTATAAACTAACCATTAGAATACATAAGTAAATTTAGCAAGTTCACAGGATACAATGCTAATGTTAGCAAATCAATTGTATTCATATATAATAATAGCAGTAAATAATAGGAAAGTGAAATAAAAACAATTTACAATAACACCAAAAAGCATAACATATTGAACAACTAACTGTTTGCCAACAAATCAGATAACCTAGATGAAATGGACAAACCCCTAGAAACACAAAACCTACCAGGAATGAATCATGAGGAAATAGAAAACGTGAATAGATCTATAACCAGTAAGGAGATTAAAAATGTAATAAAAACCTCTGAACAAAGAAAAACCTTGGATCTTACGGCTTCACTGGTGAATTTTACCCAATATTTAAAAAATAGTTAAAATCAATTCTCCTCAAACTCTTCCAAAAAATTGAAGAGGAGGGAACACTTCTTAACCCATTCTGCGAGGCCAGCATTACTCTGATATCAAAGCCAGAAAAAGAAAGACGCTACAAGAAAACTACAGAGCAGTATCCCTTATGAACATTGATGCAAAAATCCTCAACAAAATACTAGGAAACCAAGTTTAACACCACATTAGAAAGATCACACACAGTGACCAAGTGGGATTTATTCCTTGAATGCAAAGATGGCTTAACATATGAAAATCAAGCAGTCTCTTACACCACATTAACAGAATTAAACAAAGAAATACATTATCATCTTAACAGAGGTAGAAAAAACATTTGACAACATTCAACACCCTTTCATGAGAAAAACATTTAACAAAATAGAAATAGAGGAAAACTACTTCCATATGATAAAAGCCATATATGAAAAACGCACAGTAAATATCATACTCGATGTTGTAAGACTGAAAGCTTTTTTTTCAAGCTCAGGAACAAGGTAAGGATGACTGCTTTCACCATTTCTATTCAACATGGTACTGGAAGTCACAGCCAGAGCAATTAGGCAAGAAAAAGAAATAAAATTCAAGCAAATCAGAAAGAAGAAATAAAATGATCTGTTTGTAGATGATATGATCTTATATGTAGAAAACCCTAAAGTGTCACCAAAAAAACTGTAATAACTAATAAAAGAATTCAATAAATTTATTGGATACAAAATCAACATACAAAAATCAGTTGTGTTTTTATACAATAACAATGAACAATCCCAAAAGGAAATTAGGAAAACAATACCATTTACAAAAGCATCACAATAATAAAATATGTAGAAATAAACATAACTAAGGAGGGGCACAAGTCTCTAAGATAGCCCCATCCACCAGAGGGCAGACAGCAGAGGCAAGAAAAACTACAATCCTGTAGCCTGTGGAACAAAAACCACATTCATAGAGAGATAGACAAGATGAAAAGGCAGAGGGCTATGTACCAGATGAAGGAACAAGATAAAACCCCAGAAAAACAACTAAATGAAGTGGAGATAGGCAACCTTCTAGAAAAAGAATTTAGAATAATGATAGTGAAGATGATCCAAGACCTCAGAAAAGAATGGAGGCAAAGATCAAGAAGATCCAAGAAATGTTTAACAAAGACCTAGAAGAATTAAAGAACAAACACCTAGAAGAATTAAAGAACAAACAAACAGATGAACAATACAATAACTGAAATGAAAAATACACTAGAAGGAATCGATAGCAGAATAGCTGAGGCAGAAGAATGGATAAGTGACCTGGAAGACAGAATGGTGAAATTCACTGCCGCGGAACAGAATAAGACAAAAAAAAAAAAAAAAGAAAACGAAGACAGCCTAAAGACCTCTGGGAAAATTAAGTGCAACAACATTTGCATTATAGGCGTCCCAGAAGGAGAAGAGCGAGAGAAAGGACCTGAGAAAATATTTGAAGAGATTATAGTCGAAAACTTCCCTAACATGCGAAAGGAAATAGCCACCCAAGTCCAGGAAGCACAGAGAGTCCCAGGCAGGATAAACCCAAGGAGAAACACACCGAGACACATAGTAATCAAATGGACAAAAATTAAAGACAAAGAAAAATTATTGAAAGCAACAAGGGAAAAATGACAAATAACATACAAGGGAACTCCCATAAGGTTAACAGCTGATTTCTCAGCAGAAACTCTACAAGCCAGAAGGCAGTGCCATGATATATTTAAAGTGATGAAAGGGAACAACCTACAACCAAGATTACTCTACCTGGTAAGGATCTCATGCAGATTAGAAAGAAAAATCAAAACTTTTACAGACAAGCAAAAGCTAAGAGAATTCAGCACCACCAAACCAGCTCTACAACAAATGCTAAAGGAACTTCTCTAAGTGGGAAACACAAGAGAAGAAAAGGACCTACAAAAACAAACAAATAACAACTAGAAAATGGTAATAGGAACATACATAGCGATAATTACCTTAAATGTGAATGGATTAAATGCTCCAACCAAAAGACACAGGCTCACTGAATGGATAAAAAAACAAGACCCATATATATGCTGTCTACAAGAGACCCACTTCAGACCTAGGGACACATACAGACTGAAAGTGAGGGGATGGAAAAAGATATTCCATGCAAATGGAAGACAAAAGAAAGCTGGAGTAGCAATACTCATATCAGATAAAACAGACTTTAAAATAAAGAATGTTACAAGAGACAAGGAAAGACACTACATAATAGTCAAAGGATCAATCCAAGAAGAAGATATAACAATTATAAATATATTTGCACCCAACATAAGAGCACCTCAACATATAAGGCAACTGCTAACAGTTATAAAAAAGGAAATCAACAGTAACACAATAATAGTGGGGGACTTTAACACCTCACACGAATGGACAGATCATCCAAACAGAAAATTAATAAGGAAACATAAGCTTTTAATGACATGATAGACCAGCTAGATTTAATTGATATTTATAGGACATTCCATCCCAAAACAGCAGATTACACTTTCTTCTCAAGTGCAAATGGAACATTCTCCAGGATAGATCACATCTTGGGTCACAAATCAAGCCTTGGTAAATTTAAGAAAATTGAAATCATATCAAGCATCTTTTCTGACCACAATGCTGTGAGATTAGAAATCAATTACAGGGAAAAAAAACGTGAAAAACACAGACACATGGAGGCTAAACAATACGGTACTAAACAACCAAGAGATCACTGAAGAAATCAAAGAGGAAATCAAAAAATACCTAGAGACAAATGATAATGAAAACATGATGATCCAAAACCTATGGGATGAAGCAAAAGCAGTTCTAAGAGGGAAGTTTATAGCAATACAAGCCTACCTCAAGAAAGAAGAAAAATCTCAAATAAACAATTTAACCTTACAGCTAAAGGAACTAGAGAAAGAAGAACAAACAAATCCAAAGTTAGTAGAAGGAATGAAATCATAAAGATCAGAGCAGAAATAAATGAAATAGAAACAAAGAAAAAATAGCAAAGATCAATAAAACCAAAAGCTGGTTCTTTGAGAAGATAAACAAAATTGATAAACCACTAGCCAGACTCATCAAGAAAAAGAGGGAGAGGACTCAAATCAATAAAATTAGAAATGAAAAAGGAGAAGTTACAAAAGACACCGCAGCAATACAAAGCATCCAAAGAGACTACTACAAGCAACTCTATGCCAATAAAATGGACAACCTGGAAGAAATGGACAAATTCTTAGAAAGGTATAACCTTCCAAGACTGAACCAGGAAGAAATAGAAAATATGAACAGACCAATCACAAATAATGAAATTGAAACTGTGATTAAAAATCTTCCAACAAACAAAAGCCCAGGACCAGATGGCTTCACAGGTGAATTCTATCAAACATTTAGAGAAGAGCTAACACCTATCCTTCTCAAACTCTTCCAAAAAATTGCAGAGGAAGGAGCACTCCCAAACTCATTCTATGGGGCCATCATCACCGTGATACAAAAACCAGACAAAGATACTACAAAAAAAGAAAATTACAGACCAATAAAACTGATGACTATAGATGCAAAAATCCTCAACAAAATACTAGCAAACAGAATCCAATAACACATAAAAAGGATCATACACCATGGTCAAGTGGGATTTATCCCAGGGATGCAAGGATTCTTCAGTATATGCAAATCAATCAATGATACACCATATTAACAAATTGAAGAATAAAAAGCATATGATCATCTCAGTAGATGCAGAAAAAGCTTTTGACAAAATTCAACACTGATTTATGATAAAAACTCTCCAGAGAGTGGGCATAGAGGGAACCCACCTCAACATAATTAAGGCCATATATGACAAACCCACAGCACACATCATTCTCAATGGTGAAAAACTGAAAGCATTTCCTCTAAGATCAGCAACAAGACAAGGATGTCCACTATCACCACTGTTATTCAACATAGTTTTGGAAGTCCTAGCCATGGCAATCAGAGAAGAAAAAGAAATAAAAGGAATACAGATTGGAAAAGAAAAAGTAAAACTGTCACTGTTTGCCGATGACATGATCCTATACACAGAGAATCCTAAAGATACCACCAAGAAACTACTAGAGCTCATCAATGAATTTGGTAAAGTTGCAGGATACAAAATTAATGCACAGAAACCTCTTGCATTCCTATACACTAATGATGAAAATTCTGAAAGAGAAATTAAGGAAACACTCCCATTTACCATTGCAACAAAAAAGAATAAAATACCTAGGAATAAACCTACCTAGGGAGACAAAAGATCTGTATGCAGAGAACTATAAGACACCGATGAAAGAAATAAAAGATGATACCTACAGATGGAGAGATATACCATGTTCTTGGGTTGGATGAATCAATATTGTGAAAATGACTATACTACCCAAAGCAATCTACAGATTCAATTCAATCCCTATCAAATTACCAATGGCACTTTTAACAGAACTAGAACAAAAAATCTTAACAGTTGTATGGAGACATAAAATACCCTGAATAGCCAAAGCAGTCTTGAGGGAAAAAAATGGAGTGGGAGGAATCAGACTCCCTGACTCAGACTATACTACAAAGCTATAGTAATCAAGACAATATGGTACTGGCACAAAAACAGAAATATAGATCAATGGAACAGGATAGAAAGCCCAGAGATAAACCCACACACCTATGGTCAACTAGTCTATGACAAAGGAGGCAAGGATATACAATGGAGAAAAGACAGTCTCTTCAATAAGTAGTGCCAGGGAAACTGGACAGCTACATCTAAAAGAATGAAATTAGAACCCTCCCTAACACGATACACAAAAATAAACTCAAAATGGATTAGAGACCTAAATGTAAGACTGCATACTATAAAACTCTTAAAGAACACTCTGTGACATAAATCACAGCAAGATCTGTTTTGATCCACCTCCTAGAGAAATGGAAATAAAAACAAAAATAAATAAATGGGACCTAATGAAACTTACAAGCTTTTGCAAAGCAAAGGAACCTACAAACAAGATGAAAAAACAACCCTCAGAATGGGAGAAAATATTTGCAAATGAATCAGCGGACAAAGGATTAATCTCCAAAATATATAAACAGCTCATGCAGCTCAATATTAAAAAAACAAACAACCCAATCAATAAATAGGCAGAAGACCTAAATAGACATTTCTCCAAAGAAGACATACAGATGGCCAAGAAGCACATGAAAAGCTGCTCAACATCACTAATTATTAGAGAAATGCAAATCAAAACTACAATGAGGTATCACCTCACATCAGTTAGAATGAGCATCATCAGAATATCTATAAACAACAAATGCTGGAGAGGGTGTGGAGAAAAGGGAACCCTCTTGCACTGTTAGTGGGAATGTAAATTGATACAACCACTATGGAGAACAGTATGGAGGTTCCTCAAAAAACTAAAAATAAAATTAACATATGACCCAGCAATCCCACCACTGGGCATATACCCAGAGAAAACCATAATTCAAAAAGACACATGCACCCCAATGTCCATTGCAGCACTATTTACAATAGTCAGGTCATGGAAGCAACCTAAACGCCCATCGACAGATGAATGGATAAGGAAGATATTGTACATATATACAATGGAATATTAGCCATAAAAAGGAACAAAATTGGGTCATTTGTAGAGACGTGGATGGATCTAGAGACTGTCATACAGAGTGGAGTAAGTCAGAAAGAGAAAAACAAATATTGTATATTAACGCATATATGTGGAACCTAGAAAAATGGTACAGATGAACTGGTTTGCAGAGCAGAAATAGAGACACAGATGTAGAGAACAAACGTATGGACACCAAGGGGAGAAAGTGGTGGTGGGGGGGCTTGGTGGTGTGATGAATTGGGCAATTGGGATTGACATGTATACACTAACATGTATAAAATGGATAACTAATAAGAACCTGCTGTATAAAAAAATAAATAATATAAAATTCAAAAATTCAAAAACAAAACCCCCAAAAAACAATATAGAACATTTCAGGAGTATACGCCATTTCCATATCGAACTATCAATCATTTACAAGCATCCCAATCATGTTGATTCATAAAATACATTAAAAGAAGCCCAATGTTCAGTAAATACCAACTGAATTTGAGACTTACTTTTGGGAACTTAGAGGCTGATCAAGAAGGAAGTTTGATTCAGGATTTTGTAATGTTCAAGTATTTGACCAAAATAAATTACCCTCAAGTGATATTGAAGGTTTGCTTGAAATGTGATAAAAATATACATATATATATATATATATATATATATATATATAAAACAAACCTGATTTAGGAAGTGATGAACAGTTTGTTTAAAGGTTTGTTGGTGGTTACCTTGGATGTGAAAGATAATATTAAAGGCTCTTCCATATAAACTTTAGACAAAGTTTTGGGGTTTTTTAGTTTTTAAATTTTTTATTGAAGTATAGTTAATTTACAGAGTTGTGTTAGTTTCAGGTATACAGCAAAGTGATTCAGTTATACACACACACACACACACACACACACACATATTCTTTTTCAGATTCTTTTCCATTATAGGTTATTAGGCAAAGTGTTATTTTTTGGAAGCATAATTAGTACTTTATTTCACTTTTTCCTTTACACTGATGATTTTTAAATTGGGATTTTCTATTTGAAGATTAAAAATTACAGTTTTACAGTTTACACAGTTCCACAAGAGAGCTCTAATTACTCTTCATTGCCCTGAAAGAATTCCTGCATCTTTTTTGTTTTGTTTTTTTTTTGGTCTTTTCTTTTCTTTTTTTTGACCATGCTGTGCAGCTCGTGGGATCTTAGTTCCCCGACCAGGGATAGAACCTGGGCCCTCAGCACTGAGAGCTCGGAGTTAGACAAAGTTTTCTTTTAAGTGATTTAAATTTTTTTCTATTTTATTTATTTATATTTTTGGTTTACCCTGAGTTTTGTTGTGGCCCCTAAATATTCCCTGGCCATTGGTTGGTCCTTCTGAAATTTCCAGGTTGAAAAATGTGTCTTTTTCCCAGTAGAGCTGTGGAGTTGGTGAACTGCCTTGGAAGTCAAGATAGTGTTGTTTTATGCACTCCTTGCAGAAATCATCAGCAACAATCTGTGGATACTAACTCTTCATCAAGGCCAATGCCATCCTCACTGTCGAATGCACATGGTGCCCCTGTCCTGAAGGGGCACAGGAAAGACAGGAGGTGAGCGATGGTGTCAGGCAAGGGAGTCAGCTAGGAAGCGGCTTTCATGATAAGTTTTAAAAAGAAAAAGAGGAACTTAGAGACTTAAAAATCCAATTCTGAATATTAAAGAGTTTGGGAAAAATGACTTGAGTGAGAGCTAAAAGCTTGAAAGGGACACAAGAAAATAAAACCCAACTTCATAAGAGTGAAGAAAAATGGCTAGTGTAATGCAGGAGGTGATGGGTGGCAGATAAAAAGGCACTGCCTGGTAGTCAAGGTAAAATAAGGGATTCTGTGATGTGTGGGTGCAGAAGGAACTACTGAAAGCCTTCAAGGAGCATTTGGACCTGATGTAGACAACCAAGAGTTCTGTTGACTTCTATCTGTGTTTTTAACCTGATTGATGCCCAGCAAACATTTCCCAGCCCCCATTCTTCATGGCTTTCTGGCTGGAGCACCATGAACCCTGCCTTCTCTTAGGCTTAGTTTCTGCCAACAGCCAGTCCAGAGGATCACTCACCAAGGAAAGCGAACCTGTTTTGCTGGAAACCACCAGGAGCATTCCAAAACCATTCTTCTGCTCTCCCAGCTTGCGTTGCCTCCTCTTTGCTCATCAAGCTGCAGCTGCCCACTGCCAGAGCTTCTCTGCACACTTGGGATAGAGAGGTTCTTGAGTGTGTAAACCTCAGGGCACGGTTTTGGGTGAGGTGTTTAAAACCACCATCTCAATCCCTCTTGACCCTTTCTGGATGAAATCCCAAAACGATCACAATATAAACAGAATGCTTAGTCCTACTTTTTTCACTTGGTAGCTCTGAGACTGTGGGCAATTTAATTGACCTTTCTGGGACTCAGTTTCCTCATCCTTAAAATGGGGATAATAAAAGTACCTACCTCGTAGAGTTGCTGTGAGAATAAAGTGAGATACTATATGTTCAGCAGTTACTTTATAGGTAGACAGAATGCTAATAACTGGACAGATGGGACCAATTATTCTTATTCATTTATTTTTATTGCTCTATCAGCAATAAATTTTGGAACTTTGGAGTGTAAATGGGAACTAAAATAAGGGGTCTGTGGTCATTTTTCCTTTTGATCCCCACTCTTTGCTTTTGTGGGGCCTGGACAGGAAAACAATGGCAGTGGCAGAGCACCAATCAATAGAGACTAGTAGCGGTAGTGATGGCAGTCATAGCAGGAATAGTAACAGCTGATTTTTGTGGATGGCTTTGTGCCAGGGACTGTGCTGAGGACACAAATCTCAATCACATCTCTCATTGCCACTGCTCTTATAGCTAGAGGTGCAGCTGGTCCTGGAGCCATCGTATCTCTTCCAGCAAAAGGCTGCCTAGTCTCTCACCCAGTGAGTTGAGATGCTTGAGCTTTTCCTTAGAGAAACTTTTAAGATGCTCTGCCTAACTGCTGGACTCCTAACTTGAGTGCTGTCCTAAGATTGTAAACACTGAACTGGAAGTTCCAAATTCCATGGCAGCTCCCGAGAAATGGAAGAGCAGGTGGCATGGCCAAGAACCTGGGTTCCAAGACCCAGATCCCTTCATTCAGAGTAATTTATTTTGGTCTGTTTTCTGCATTGACATCCCCCACCCCCGACCTCATTTGTAAAACTTTTTAGACAAAAGGCTCATAGTTTTCAAAAAAAACTGTGAAAGCCACTGCACTACACTTGGTCTCCTTATGTAAAACGACAGTTCTAAACTCTCTGCAGTATTTTGTTAACCAACTCAGTGTTGAATTCTTGAAGGTTTGAAAAGCCCTATGAGGTTTTCAAAGGTGTTTTTAATGAGTAGAAAACATCATTTTTTTTTTCTTTTGAATTTGTGTTCCTCTTTTTTTTTTTTAAACATCTTTATTGAAGTATAATTGCTTTACAATGGTGTGTTACTTTCTGCTTTATAACAAAGTGAATCAGTTATACATATACATATGTTCCCATATCTCTTCCCTCTTGCATCTCCCTCCCTCCCACCCTCCCTATCCCACCCCTCTAGGTGGTCACAAAGCACCGAGCTGATCTCCCTGTGCTATGCGGCTGCTTCCCACTAGCTATCTATTTTACATTTGGTAGTGTATATATGTCCATGACACTCTCTCACCCTGTCGCATCTCACCCCTCCCCCTCCCCATATCCTCAAGTCCATTCTCTAGTAGGTCTGTGTCTTTATTCCCGTCTTGCCACTAGGTTTTTCATGACCTTTTTTTTTTCCCCTTAGATTCCATATATATGTGTTAGCATACGGTATTTCTTTTTCTCTTTCTGACTTACTTCACTCTGTATGACAGACTCTAACTCCATCCACCTCATTACAAATACCTCCATTTCATTTCTTTTTATGGCTGAGTAATACTCCATTGTATATATGTGCCACATCTTCTTTATCCATTCATCCGATGATGGACACCTAGGTTGCTTCCATGTCCTGGCTATTGTAAACAGAGCTGCAATGAATATTTTGGTACATGACTCTTTCTGAATTATGGTTTTCTCAGCGTATATGCCCAGTAGTGGGATTGCTGGGTCGTATGGTAGTTTTATTTTTAGTTTTTTAAGGAACCTCCATACTGTTCTCCATAGTGGCTGTATCAATTTACATTCCCACCAACAGTGCAAGAGTGTTCCCTTTTCTCCACACCCTCTCCAGCATTTATTGTTTCTAGATTTTTTGATGATGGCCATTCTGACCGGTGTGAGATGATACCTCATTGTAGTTTTGATTTGCATTTCTCTAATGATTAATGATGTTGAGCATTCTTTCATGTGTCTGTTGGCAATCTGTATATCTTCTTTGGAGAAATGTCTATTTAGGTCTTCTGCCCATTTTTGGATTGGGCTGTTTGTTTTTTTGTTATTGAGCTGCATGAGCTGCTTGTAAATCTTGGAGATTAATCCTTTGTCAGTTGCTTCATTTGCAAATATTTTCTCCCATTCTGAGGGTTGTCTTTTGGTCTTGTTTATGGTTTCCTTTGCTGTGCAAAAGCTTTTCAGTTTCATTAGGTCCCATTTGTTTATTTGTGTTTTTATTTCCATTTCTCTGGGAGCTGGGTCAAAAAGGATCTTGCTGTGATTTATGTCATAGAGTGTTCTGCCTATGTTTTCCTCTAAGAGTTTGATAGTGTCTGGCCTTACACATAGGTCTTTAATCCATTTTGAGTTTATTTTTGTGTATGGTGTCAGGGAGTGTTCTAATTTCATACTTTTACATGTACCTGTCCAATTTCCCCAGCACCACTTATTGAAGAGGCTGTCTTTTCTCCACTGTATATGCTTGCCTCCTTTATCAAAGATAAGGTGACCATATGTGCGTGGGCTTATCTCTGGGCTTTCTATCCTGTTCCATTGATCTATATTTCTGTTTTTTGTGCCAGTACCAAACTGTCTTGATTACTGTAGCTTTGTAATATAGTCTGAAGTCAGGGAGCCTGATTCCTCCAGCTCCATTTTTCGTTCTCAAGATTGCTTTGGCTATTTGGGGTCTTTTGTGTTTCCATACAAATTGTGAAATTTTTTGTTCTAGTTCTGTGAAAAATGCCAGTGGTAGTTTGATAGGGATTGCATTGAATCTGTAGATTGCTTTGGGTAGCAGAGTCATTTTCACAATGTTGATTCTTCCAATCCAAGAACATGGTGTATCTCTCCATCTATTTGTATCATCTTTAATTTCTTTCATCAGTGTCCTATAATTTTCTGCATACAGGTCTTTTGTCTCCTTAGGTAGGTTTATTCCTAGATATTTTATTCTTTTTGTTGCAATGGTAAATGGGAGTGTTTTCTTAATTTCACTTTCAGATTTTTCATCATTAGTATATAGGAATGCAAGAGATTTCTGTGCATTAATTTTGTATCCTGCTACTTTACCAAATTCATTGATTAGCTCTAGTAGTTTTCTAGTAGCATCTTTAGGATTCTCTATGTATAGTATCATGTCATCTGCAAACAGTGACAGCTTTACTTCTTCTTTTCCGATTTGGATTCCTTTTATTTCTTTTTCTTCTCTGATTGCTGTGGCTAACACTTCCAAAACTATGTTGAACAATAGTGGTGAGAGTGGGCAACCTTGTCTTGTTCCTGATCTTAGTGGAAATGGTTTCAGTTTTTCACCATTGAGGACAATGTTGGCTGTGGGTTTGTCATATATGGCCTTTATTATGTTGAGGAAAGTTCCCTCTATACCTACTTTCTGCAGGGCTTTTATCATAAATGGGTGTTGAATTTTGTCGAAAGCTTTCTCTGCATCTATTGAGATGATCATATGGTTTTTCTCCTTCAATTTGTTAATATGGTGTATCACGTTGATTGATTTGCGTATATTGAAGAATCCTTGCATTCCTGGAATAAACCCCACTTGATCATGGTGTATAATCTTTTTAATGTGCTGTTGGATTCTGTTTGCTAGTATTTTGTTGAGGATTTTTGCATCTATGTTCATCAGTGATATTGGCCTGTAGTTTTCTTTCTTTGTGACATCTTTGTCTGGTTTTGGTATCAGGGTGATGGTGGCCTCGTAGAATGAGTTGGGGAGTGTTCCTCCCTCTGCAATATTTTGGAAGAGTTTGAGAAGGATAGGTGTTAGCTCTTCTCTAAATGTTTGATAGAATTCGCCTGTGAAGCCATCTGGTCCTGGCCTTTTGTGTGTTGGAAGATTTTTAATCACAGTTTCAATTTCAGTGCTTGTGATTGGTCTGTTCATATTTTCTATTTCTTCCTGGTTCAGTCTTGGCAGGTTGTGCATTTCTAAGAATCTGTCCATTTCTTCCAGGTTGTCCATTTTATTGGCATAGAGTTGCTTGTAGTAATCTCTCATGATCATTTGTATTTCTGCAGTGTCAGTGGTTACTTCTCCTTTTTCATTTCTAATTCTATTGATTTGAGTCTTCTCCCTTTTTCTCTTGATGAGTCTGGCTAATGGTTTATCAATTTTGTTTATCTTCTCAAAGAACCAGCTTTTAGTTTTATTGATCTTTGCTATTGTTTCCTTCATTTCTTTTTCATTTATTTGTGATCTGATCTTTATGATTTCTTTCCTTCTGCTAGCTTTGGGGTTTTTTTGTTCTTCTTTCTCTAATTGCTTTAGGTGCAAGGTTAGGTTGTTTATTCGAGATGTTTCCTGTTTCTTGATGTAGGCTTGTATTGCTATAAACTTCCCTCTTAGAACTGCTTTTGCTGCATCCCATAGGTTTTGGATCGTCGTGTCTCCATTGTCATTTGTTTCTAGGTATTTTTTGATTTCCCCTTTGATTTCTTCAGTGATCACTTCGTTATTAAGTAGTGTATTGTGTAGCCTCCATGTGTTTGTATTTTTTACAGATCTTTTCCTGTAATTGATATCTAGTCTCATAGCGTTGTGGTCGGAAAAGATACTTGATACGATTTCAATTTTCTTGAATTTACCAAGGCTTGATTTGTGACCCAAGATATGATCTATCCTGGAGAATGTTCCATGAGCACTTAAGAAAAATGTGTATTCTGTTGTTTTTGGGTGGAATGTCCTATATATATCCATTAAGTCCATCTTGTTTAATGTATCATTTAAAGCTTGTGTTTCCTTATTTATTTTCATTTTGGATGATCTGTCCATTGCTGAAAGTGGGGTGTTAAAGTCCCCTACTATGATTGTGTTGCTGTCGATTTCCCCTTTTATGGCTGTTAGTATTTGCCTTATGTATTGAGGTGCTCCTATGTTGGGTGCATAAATATTTACAATTGTTATACCTTCCTCTTGGATCGATCCCTTGATCATTATATAGTGTCCTTCTTTGTCTCTTGTAATAGTCTTTCTTTTAAAGTCTATTTTGTCTGATATGAGAATTGCTACTCCAGCTTTCTTTTGATTTACATTTGCATGGAGTATCTTTTTCCATCCCCTCACTTTCAGTCTGTATGTGTCTCTAGGTCTGAAGTGGGTCTCTTGTAGACAGCATATATATGGGTCTTGTTTTTGTATCCATTCAGCCAGTCTGTGTCTTTTGGTGGGAGCATTTAATCCATTTACATTTAAGGTAATTATCGATATGTATGTTCCTATTCCCATTTTCTTAAATGTTTTGGGTTTGTTATTGTAGGTGTTTTCCTTCTCTTGTGTTTCTTGCCTAGAGAAGTTCCTTTAGCATTTGTTGTAAAGCTGGTTTGGTGGTGCTGAACTCTCTCAGCTTTTGCTTGTCTGTAAAGGTTTTAATTTCTCCATCAAATCTGAATGAGATCCTTGCTGGGTAGAGTAATCTTGGTTGTAGGTTTTTCTCCTTCATCACTTTAAGTATATCCTGCCACTCCCTTCTGGCTTGCAGAGTTTCTGCTGAAAGATCAGCTGTTAACCTTATGGGGATGCCCTTGTGTGTTATTTGTTGTTTTTCCCTTGCTGCTTTTAATATGTTTTCTTTATATTTAATTTTTGACAGTTTGATTAATATGTGTCTTGGTGTGTTTCTCCTTGGATTTATCCCGTATGGGACTCTCTGTGCTTCCAGGACTTGATTAACTATTTCCTTTCCCATATTAGGGAAGTTTTCAACTATAATCTCTTCAAATATTTTCTCAGTCCCTTTCTTTTTCTCTTCTTCTTCTGGGACCCCTATAATTCGAATGTTGGTGCGTTTAATGTTGTCCCAGAGGTCTCTGAGACTGTCCTCAGTTCTTTTCATTCTTTTTTCTTTATCCTGCTCTGCAGTAGTTATTTCCACCATTTTATCTTCCAGGTCACTTATCCGTTCTTCTGCCTCAGTTATTCTGCTATTGATCCATTCTAGAGTATTTTTAATTTCATTTATTGTGTTTTTCATCGTTGCTTGGTTCCTCTTTAGTTCTTCTACGTCCTTGTTAAATGTTTCTTGCATTTTGTCTATTCTATTTCCAAGATTTTGGATCATCCTTACTGTCATTATTCTGAATTCTTTTTCAGGTAGACTACCTATTTCCTCTTCATTTGTTAGGTCTGGTGTGTTTTGACCCTGCTCCTTCATCTGCTGTGCGTTTTTCTGTCTTCTCATTTTGCTTATCTTACTGTGTTTGGGGTCTCCTTTTCACAGGCTGCAGGTTCATAGTTCCCGTTGTTTTTGGTATCTGTCCCCAGTGGCTAAGGTTGGTTCAGTGGGTTGTGTAGGTTTCCTGGTGGAGGGAACTAGTGCCTGTGTTCTGGTGGATGAGGCTGGATCTTGTCTTTCTGGTGGGCACGTCCACGTCTGGTGGTGTGTTTTGGGGTGTCTGTGGCCTTATTATGATTTTAGGCAGCCTCTCTGTTAATGGATGGGGCTGTGTTCCTGTCTTGCTAGTTGTTTGGCATAGGGTGTCCAGCAATGTAGCTTGCTGGTCGTTGAGTGAAGCTGGGTCTTGATGTTGAGATGGAGATCTCTGAGAGATTTCTGCCATTTGGTATTACGTGGAGCTGGGAGGTCTCTTGTGGACCAGTGTCCTGAAGTTGGCTCTCCCACCTCAGAGGCACAGCCCTGATGCCTGGCTGGAGCACCAAGAGCCTTTCATCCACACGGCTCAGAATAAAAGGGAGAAAAAAATAGAAAGAAAGAAAGAAAGAGGATAAAATAAAATAAAATAAAGCTATTATAATAAAAAATAAGAAAAAAAATTATTAAGAATAAATTTATTAAGAAAAAAATTTTTTTAATTTTTAAAAATAAATTTATCAATTTTTTATAATAGAAAGAAAAGAATTATTAAGAAAAAAATTTATTAAGAAAAAAATTTTTTAATTTTTTAAAATAAAAAATATGAAAAAACTTATTAAAAAAATTTTTTTAAAATTTTTTCAAAATAGAAAATAAGGAAAAAATTATTAAGAAAACATTTATTAGGGTAAAAAAATTTTTTTAAGTAAAAAAACAAACAAACAAACAAAAAAAACGGACGGACCTAACCCTAGGACTAACGGTGAGAGCAAAGCTATACAGACAAAATCTCACCCAGAAGCATACACATATACACTCACAAAAAAAGGAAAAGGGGAAAAGTTAACATATCCTGCTCCCAAAGTCCACCTCCTAAATTTGGGATGATTCGTTGTCTATTCAGGTATTCAACAGATGCAGGCACATCAAGTTGTTTGTGGAGCTTTAATCCGCTGCTTCTGAGGCTGCTGGGAGAGATTTCCCTTTCTCTTCTTTATTGGTACAGCTCCCGGGGTTCAGCTTTGGATTTGGACCCGCCTCTGCATGTAGGTCGCCTGAGGGCGTCTGTTCCCCGCCCAGACAGAACGGGGTTAAAGGAGCAGCTGATTCGGGGGCTCTGGCTCAGTTAGGCCGGGGGGAGGGAGCGGTACGGAGGAGGCGGGGCGAGCCTGCGGCGGCAGAAGCCGGCGTGACGTTGCAGCAGCCTGAGGCGCGCCGTGCGCTCTCCCGGGGAAGTTGTCGCCGGATCACGGGAGCCTGGCCATGGCAGGCTGCACTGGCTCCCGGGAGGGGCGGTGTGGAGAGTGACCTGTGCTCGCACACAGGCTTTTTGGTGGCAGCAGCAGCAGCCTTAGCGTCTCATGCCCGTCTCTGGGGTCCGCGCTGATAGCCGCGGCTCACGCCCGTCTCTGGAGCTCGTTTAGGCGGCGCTCTGAATCCCCTCTCCTTGCGCGCCGCGAAACAAAGAGGCAAGAAAAAGTCTCTTGCCTCTTCGGCAGCTGCAGTCTTTTTCCCGGACTCCCTCCCGGCTAGCATCGAAGCCCGAGCCCCAGCTCCCAGCCCCCGCCCGCCCCGGCGGGTGAGCAGACAAGCCTCTCGGGCTGGTGAGTGCTGCTCGGCGCCGATCCTCTGTGCGGGAATCTCTCCGCTTTGCCCTCCGCACCAATGTGGCTGCGCTCTCCTCCGTGGCTCTGAAGCTTCCCCCCTCTGCCACCCGCAGTCTCTGCCCACGAAGGGGCTTCCTAGTGTGTGGAAATCTTTCCTCCTTCACAGCTCCCTCCCATGGGTGCAGGTCCCATCCCTATTCTTTTGTCTCTGTTATTTCTTTTTTCTTTTGCCCTACCCAAGTACGTGGGGATTTTCTTGCCTTTTGGGAGGTCTGACGTCTTCTGCCAGCATTCAGTGGGTGTTCTGTAGGAGCAGTTCCACGTGTAGATGTACTTCTAATGTATCTGTGGGAGGGAAGGTGATCTCCGCGTCTTACTCTTCCGCCATCTTGCCGAAAACATCATTTTTATTTATCATCTCATTTCTATGTCGGTAGCTTTATTTATACAAAACTGGACAGCTTGATTTTAATCAGGTATTAAGTTGGGCATGCCCAAATTTGGAATATTCTTTTGTGAGTCTCCTTTTTTTTGTGGTTCAGTGATGAGACGGCCCAGTTTCAATCAAATGACCTGACACTCATTTTTCTTGATTCTTCAAGTGATAGTATTTTCCAAGAACACTTGAGTTTAGCAGTATACACTCTGAGATTCACATCATGGCTTTGTCCATTGCGTTTTATGCACAGGATGGTGTGGTTATGTACAATAGTATTCTCCAAGACAGGGAAACTCCTCATGGTTGTATTCATTGGTCCAGACCTACAATTGGTTGGGAAATCAAAACACTATTGCCATGTATGAGTTATCTGCCTCTTGCTTTCAAGCGGGCCCCTTTGTTTTAAAGCAGTGGCATTTATATAAACACCAGACTTACTCATCTTATGCTTACTTACATGTGAAATTCTCAAACTACACAATCTTGGATTCCTCAATGTTGTGACAGACAAACCAATGCAACCACTAAAAAAGTCTAGATAAAAGAAAGCTATAATAGAATCTTTTTTGAAATTTGGTAGAGGCAGGGAGAGGACATGGAAGGTCTGTGTTCGGGACGCAGAACTTACTCTATGTGTCTCTTCATTTGGGTGGTCCTGATCTGTATCGTTTATAGTAAAACTGTAATCACATAGTAAAACTGACAAAAGCGTTCTGAGCACATGGGGTACATTCTAAACATTCATTAATCAACTGCACAGATGGGGCATGGTACTAGTAGGAAATATGAGGTTTCTTTAAAGAAGTCTGATCACAGCTTTCACTTAGTTCCCTCAGTGTTTCAGTCAGGAATCTCCAGAGAGGCAGAATAAATAGGATATATATATAGAGAGATTTATTTTCAGGAATTGACTCATGCAATTATGAGAGCTAGAAAGTCCAAAATATATAGGGCAAGCCAGCAGGCTGGAAATTTAGGTAAGAGTTGACACTGTAGTCTTGAGTCCAAAATAGGGCAGGCTAGACAGGCTAGAAACTTAAGTAGGCTTTCTATGTTGCAATTGTGAGTTAAAATTCCTTCTTCTTGGGAATTCCCTGGCGGCACAGTGGTTAGGACTCCTCGCTTCCACTGCTGGGGGCACAGGTTCGATCCCTGGTTGGGGAACGAAGATCCTGCATGCCGCATGGTGTGGCCAAAGTAAAATAAAATTCCTTCTTCTCCAGGAAACTTTAGTCTTTTTCTTAAGGCCTTCAACTGATTGGATAAGGCCCGCGCACACTATGGAGGGTAATATGCTTTTCTCAAAGTCCACTGACTGTAAATGTTAATCACATCTAAAAACTACTTTCACAGCAATGTCTAGACTGATGTTTGACCAGACAGCTGGGGACCATAGAGTAGCCAAGTTGACGCATAGGATAAACAATTACACTCATTATTCTCTTTCTACTGCTATGAGTCAGCTTCTACCAGAAAAAAATCTTTACACAAATCTGCTCACACTGTACTTTTATGTCCTTAACTGGAGCTATCAGGACATTAAGACAAAAAGATTGTCCTTATTGGCATGGATTTTTCTTTCTTGCTGGATGTTGTTATGGGTCATGGGGCTGATCTTAACAATTAAAGCAGTAAGATATGAGCACAAGAAGAAACAAGCCAATAGAAGTGACTAGAAAGTCCCAAAATAAACTCAAATTAACCTCCAAAAATATATTAATTTGCTGAAGAGGTCATGGCACTTGATTGACTGGTAGATCATAAACCAGTAATCCTATCCAAACATTTTATCACTCAGAACACTTGAAAATTAGGAGTTAGAGAGATACTGATAGAATGATTGCAATACCTTGCTCAACTGTGACCACATTACGTGACACATTTCCTTCATCTTTACATACTCGATAAGGGAAGAGGTGGAAAGATAACCAACATTCACTGAGTGCCTGTTATGCCACATGCCCTATTCTAGGTACTTTACATACTGTATGTAATTCATGTTTCTCAAACTACTCTGTATATTTAGTGACAACCAGGGTTGGGGCCCAGGAATCTGTGTTTTTAATGAAATTTATTCTTGGTTCCAATGCTGTAAAAAGATTGTCATTGTTCTCATCTTGCAAAAGCAAGAAAATTGAAGCACCAAGAAATTAAACAATTTGTTAAGACACCCAACTGACACAAGGTAGAGCTATGTGTTCAGTCTCAAGGAAGTTGGCTTCAAAGCCAACTTCATCCCTAGGTGATGCCACGGGCCAGTGAAACTCCATTTGCACTCTGTGCTTGCAACAGTGGTTTCACTGCCATGTCCATAGCAGCTCTAGCTCCCCGATGCCTTTTTCTCTTTCCATCACCTGCCTCTAGGACCCAGCACCACAGAGTCTCTTGAATTATACTATTGATTATTATATGATAAGATTTTGCTCAGTAGCTTGAGCAAAAAGGTGAACTAATGAGTTCCATATCATATTTCCTAATAATCTCTAGCCATACCTCTATAAGGGAAAAAAAGTTTGGGAATTACAACTAGCCATTTCTAATCAACAAAGCTTGTCAAGAATTTGGAGGCTTCCATCAGCTGAGGTGTTTCTCAAACAAAACACGGTCCCAAGTCCTTGAATCTTTCAGCTGGTTAATGTCTCTATGGACACTTCTACATGACTTTACACTGTTTTATTTAAAAGTTCTGCTTCCTTACCTCTGAAAATAGTGTATTTAGAGGTGCTACATGCTTTAAAAGTGTACAACTGTGAAAAATGACATGACGCTGAAACAAGCAAAACCTCTGGCAGAAAGTTGAAATTGAGGCTACCCAAGATCTCAGCCAGTACATAGTGTTTCTGCCTACTCCAAATCTTCAGCAATTTTGTGAACTCTTTTCCCTCATTTTTTTTTTTTTTGAGTACATACATCAATATGTACTGTGGCATAGTGTCTGGATTTCCAAAAATCCAGAAACGTGAGTCAGCTCTTTGACTATTTTCTACAAATTTGGTGAAGTACTGTATTCATGGAATCCAAGTGTGTTTTTCAGGAATTACATCCCTGTGCCTCCACACTGACAGTCCTGATCAGTGTGTGATGTTCTGATGTGTTCTGCATTTACTTTCTAAGGGCAATGTTGTCAGGATAGATAGTTATTCAGAACAGGTGAATAATGCAATGGTTTAATACATTTAATATTCCTGTTAATGTAAAATGTCATATACAATCATATGTAATATGGTTCCAACTTAAGAATATCCTTTTAACTCTGTAAGGCTGGTAGAAATCCTTGTAGGAGCCTGTTATGAGTTGAATTGTGTATCCTCAAGAAAGATATGTTGACATCCTAACTCCAAGTAACTCAGAATGAATATGACTTTATTTAGAAATAGGGTCATTGAAGACATAGTTAAGATGAGATCACACGGGAGTAGGGTGGAACTGTAGTCCAATATGACTAGTGTCCTTATAAAAAGGAGAAACTTGGACACAGACACAGACATGCACAAACAGAAGATTATGTGAAGAGACACATGGGGAGAAGACGGCCACGTGAAGATGGAAGCAAAGATTCAAATTATATGGCCACCAGACAAATAATGCCTGAGACCATGGGAAACTAGGAAGAGACAAGGAGGGATCTTCCCCCAGATGGTTCAGAAGGAGCATGGCCCTGTCATCTCCTGGATTTGAGACTTCTAACCTCCAGAACCATGACACAATAAATTTCTGTTGTTCTAGGCCACCCAGTTTGTGGTACTTCATTATGGCAGTCTTAGGAAGCTAATACAAAGCCTTTGCTGGTATTTGCAGCTGTGACTGCCAGAAAATGTGTGAGGAAGCCAGAACTAAACTGAGGTCCCTGATTAAGTAAACTTATCCAGCTCAGGGCTCTACACGTCATTTGTATCATAAGACTTCCAAAGGTAGTGTCTGTATTCATGACCTCTCCCTGAGCTCCGGGATCAAATCTCCAACTGCTCATGTCATTTTTCATAGATTTCTAAATGACATCTCAAAACTAGCATGACCAAAGCAAGACATTGAATTCAATGCCCACCCAAACTTCCCCTAGTCTACCCTATCTAAGTGAATGACACCACCATCTACTAAGTTATTCAAGCTCAAATCAAGAATCTTCTTCCTTCTTCCCTACCACCATAAACAATCCATCTGTGTGTCATCTAAGTTCTACCTCCAAAATAAATTCGAGGTCAGTAGATTTTACTACACATCTACTTCTCAGACTTCCTCTAAGATGTAGATTTGTAATAAAAGAATGACAATTTTTTAAAAAAAGAATTAATTAAAAATGCCATTGGGAATTTGATACGGATTGCATTGAAAGTGTAGATTGCTTTGGGACATATGGACGTCTTAACAATAGTAGGTCCTACAATCAATGAACACAGGATGTCTTTCCATTTATTTGTGTCTTCCTTAATTTCTTTCAGCAACATTTTATAGTTTTTAGTGTACAAGTTTTTACCTCCTTTGTTATGTTTTTTGTTGAATTTTATTTTATTTTTTATACAGCAGGTTCTTATTAGTTATCCATTTTATACATATTAGTGTATATATGTCAATCCCAATCTCCCAATTCATCACACCACCAAACCCCCTGCCACTTTCCCCCCTTGGGGTCCATATGTTTGTCCTTTACATCTGTGTCTCTATTTCTGCCCTGCAAACAGGTTCCTCTGTACCATTTTTCTAGGTTCCACATATATGCGTTAATATACGATATTTGTTTTTCTCCTTCTGACTTACTTCACTCTGTATGACAGTCTCTAGATCCATCCACGTCTCTACAAATGACCCAATTTTGTTCCTTTTTATGGCTGAGTAATATTCCATTGTATATATGTACAATATCTTCTTTATCCATTCGTCTGTCAATGGGCATTTAGGTTGCTTCCATGACCTGACTATTGTAAATAGTGCTGCGATGAACATTGGGGTGCATGTGTCTTTTTTTTTTTTAATTAATTAATTAATTATATTTATGGCTGTGTTGGGTCTTTGTTTCTGTGCGAGGGCTTTCTCTAGTTGTGGCAAGTGGGGGCCACTCTTCATCGTGGTGCGCGGGCCACTCACTATCGTGGCCTCTCTTGCTGCGGAGCACAGGCTCCAGACGCGCAGGCTCAGCAATTGTGGCTCACGGGCCTAGCCACTCTGCGGCATGTGGGATCTTCCCAGACCAGGGCTCGAATTCGTGTCCCCTGCATTGGCAGGCAGATTCTCAACCACTGTGCCACCAGGGAAGCCCTGCATGTGTCTTTTTGAATTATGGTTTTCTCTGGGTATATGCCCAGTGGTGGGATTGCTGGGTCATATGGTAAGTCTATTTTTAGTTTTTTAAGGAACTCCATACTGTTCTCCATAGTGGTTGTATTAATTTACATTCCCACCAACAGTGCAAGAGGGTTCCCTTTTCTCCACACCCTCTCCAGCATTTGTTGTTTGTAGATTTTCTGATGATGCCCATTCTAACTGATGTGAGGTGATACCTCACTGTAGTTTTGATTTGCATTTCTCTAATAATTAGTGATGTTGAGTAGCTTTTCATGTGCTTCTTGACCGTCTGTTTATCTTCTTTGGAGAAATGTCTATTTAGGTATTCTGCCCATTTTTTGATTGGGTTGTTTGTTTTTTAAATATTGAGCTGCATGAGCTGTTTATATATTTAGGAGATTAATCCTTTGTCCGTTGATTCGCTTGCAAATATTTTCTCCCATTCTGAGGGTTGTCTTTTCATCTTGTTTGTAGTTTCCTTTGCTTTGCAAAAGCTTTTAAGTTTCATTAGGTCCCATTTGTTTATTTTTGTTTTTATTTCCATTATTCTAGGAGGTGGATCAAAAAAGATCTTGCTGTGATTTATGTCAAAGAGTGTTCTTCCTATGTTTTCCTCTAAGAATTTTATAGTGTCCAGTCTTACATTTAGATCTATAATCCATTTTGAGTTTATTTTTGTGTATCATGTTAGGGAGGGTTTTAATTTCATTCTTTTACATGTAGCTGTCCAGTTTTCCTGGCACCACGTATTGAAGAGACTGTCTGTTCTCCATTGTATATCCTTGCCTCCTTTGTCATAGATTAGTTGACCATAGGTGCGTGGGTTTATCCCAGGGCTTTCTATCCTGTTCCATTGATCTATATTTCTGTTTTTGTGCCAGTACCATATTGTCTTGATTACTGTAGCTTTGTAGTATAGTCTGAAGTCAGGGACTCTGAATCCTCCAGCTCTGTTTTTTTCCCTCAAGACAGCTTTGGCTATTCAGCATCATTTGTGCCTCCATACAAATATTAAGATTTTTTGTTCCAGTTCTGTAAAAAATGCCATTGGTAATTTGATAGGGATTGCATTGAATCTGTAAATTGCTTTGGGTAGTATAGTCATTTTCACAATACTGATTCTTTCAATCCAAGAACATGGTATATCTCTCCATCTGTTTGTATCATCTTTAATTTCTTTCATCAGTGTCTTATAGATTTTTGCATACAGGTCTTTTGTCTCCCTAGGTAGGTTTATTCCTAGGTATTTTATTTTTTTGTTGCAATGGTAATGGAAGTGTTTCCTTAATTTCTCTTTCAGATTTTTCATCATTAGTGTATAGGAATGCAAGAGATTTCTGTGCATTAATTTTGTATCCTGCAACTTTACCAAATTCATTGATTAGCTCTAGTAGTTTTCTGGTGGCATCTTTAGGTTAATCTGTACCAATTTTCTAGGTTCCACGTATATGTGTTAATCCTGAATCTTTAGGATTCTCTATGTATAAGATCATGTCATCTGCAAACAGTGATAGTGTTACTTCTTCTTTTCCAATTTGTATTCCTTTTATTACTTTTCCTTCTCTGATTGCCGTGGCTAGGATTTCCAAAACTGTGTTGAATAACAGTGGCGATAGTGGACATCCTTGTCTTGTTCCTGTTCTTAGAGGAAATGCTTTCAGTTTCCCACCATTGAGAATGATGTGTGCTGTGGGTTTGTCGTATATGGCCTTTATTATGTTGAGGTAGGTTTCCTCTATGCCCACTTTCTGGAGAGTTTTTATCATAAATGGGTGTTGAATTTTGTCAAAAACTTTTTCTGCATCTATTGAGATGATCATATGCTTTTTACTCTTCAGTTTGTTAATATGGTGTATCACATTGATTGATTTGCATATACCAAAGAATTCTTGCAAACCTGGGATAAATCCCACTTGATCATGGTGTATGATCCTTTTAATGTGTTATTGGATTCTGTTTGCTAGTATTTTGCTGAGGATTTTTGCATCTATAGTCATCAGTGATATTGGTCTGTAATTTTCTTTTTTTGTATTATCTTTGTCTGGTTTTGGTATCAGGGTGATGGTGGCCTCATAGAATGAGTTTGGGAGTGTTCCTTCCTCTGCAATTTTTTGGAATAGTTTGAGATGGATGGGTGTTAGCTCTTCTCTAAAAGTTTGATAGAATTCACCTGTGAAGCCATCTGGTCCTGGACTTTTGTTTGCTGGAAGATTTTAAATCACAGTTTCAATTTCATTGCTTGTGATTGGTCTGTTCATATTTTCTATTTCTTCCTGGTTCAGTCTTGGAAGGTTATACCTTTCTAAGAATTTGTCCATTTCTTCCAGGTTGCCCATTTTATTGGCATAGAGTTGCCTGTAGTAGTGTCTTAGGATGCTTTGTATTTCTGTGGTGTCTGTTGTAACTTCTTCTTTTTCATTTCTAATTTTATTGATTTGAGTCCTCTCCCTCTTTTTCTTGATGAGTCTGGCTAGTGGTTTATCAATTTTGTTTATCTTCTCAAAGAACCAGCTTTTAGTTTTATTGATCTTTGCTATTTTTTTCTTTGTTTCTATTTCATTTATTTCCGCTCTGATCTTTATGATTTCTTTCCTTCTACTAACTTTGGGTATTGTTTGTTCTTCTTCTCTAGTTCCTTTAGGCGTAAGGTTAGATTGTTTATTTGAGATTTTTCTTGTTTCTTAAGATAGGCTTGTATTGCTATAAACTTCCCTCTTAGAACTGCTTTTGCTGCATCCCATAGGTTTTGGATCGTTGTGTTTTCATTGTAATTTGTCTCTGGGTATTTTTTGATTTCCTTTTTGATTTCTTCAGTGATCTCTTGGTTATTTAGTAACGTATTGTTTAGCCTCCATGTGTTTGTGTTTTTTACGTTTTCCCCCCTGTGATTGATTTCTAATCTCGTAGTGCTGTGGTCAGAAAAGTTGCTTGATATGATTTCAATTTTCTTAAATTTACTGAGGTTTGATTTGTGACCCTAGATGTGATCTATCCTGGAGAATGTTCTGTGTGCACTTGAGAAGAAAGTGTAATCTGCAGTTTTTGGATGGAATGTCCTATAAATATCAATTAAATCCAGCTGGTCTATTGTGTCATTAAAAGCCTTTGTTTCCTTATTAATTTTCTGTTTGGATGATCTGTTCATTGATGTAAGTGAGATGTTAAAACCCCCACTATTATTGTGTTACTGTCGATTTCCTCTTTTATAGCTGTTAGCAGTTGCCTTATGTGTTGAGGTGCTCCTGTGTTGGGTGAATATATATTTATAATTGTTATATCTTCTTCTTGGATTGATCCCTTGTTCATTATGTAGTGTCCTTCCTTGTCTCTTGTAGCATTCTTTATTTTAAAGTCTACATTATCTGATATGAGTATTGCTACTCCAGCTTTCTTTTGATTTCCATTTGCATGGAATATCTTTTTCCATCCCCTCACTTTCAGTCTGTATGTGTCCCTAGGTCTGAAGTGGGTCTCTTGTAGACGGCATATATATGGGTCTTGTTTTTGTATCCATTCAGCGAGCCTGTGTCTTTTGGTTGGAGCATTTGATCCATTCCCGTTTAAGGTAATTATCTATATGTATGTTCCTATTACCATTTTCTTAATTGTTATTCATTTGTTTTTGTAGGTCCTTTTCTTCTCTTGTGTTTCCCACTTAGAGAAGTTCCTTTAGCATTTGTTGTAGAGCTGGTTTGGTGGTGCTGAAGTCTCTTAGGTTTTGCTTGTCTGTTAAGGTTTTGATTTTTCCGTTGAATCTGCATGAGATCCTTACCAGGTAGAGTAATCTTGGTTGTAGGTTGTTCCCTTTCATCACTTTAAATATATCATGGCACTCCCTTTGGCTTGTAGAGTTTCTGCTGAGAAATCAGCTGTTAACCTTATTGGAGCTCCCTTGTATGTTATTTGTTGTTTTTCCTTTGTTGCTTTCAATAATTTTTCTTTGTCTTTAATTTTTGTCCATTTGATTACTATGTGTCTCAGCATGTTTCTCCTTGGGTTTATCCTGCCTGGAACTCTCTGCACTTCCTGGACTTGGGTGGCTATTTCCTTTCCCATGTTAGGGAAGTTTTTGACTATAATCTCTTCAAATATTTTCTCAGGTCCTTTCTCTCTCTCTTTTCCTTCTGGGACCCCTATAATGCAAATGTTGTTGTGTTTAATTTGTTCCAGAGGTCTCTTAGGCTGTTTTCATTTCTTTTCATTCTTTTTTCTTTATTCTGTTCCACAGCGGTGAATTCCACCAGTCTGTCTTCCAGGTCACTTATCCATTCTTCTGCCTCAGTTATTCTGTTATTGATGCTTTCTAGCGTATTTTTCATTTCAGTTATTGTATTCTTCATCTCTTTTTGTTTGTTCTTTAATTCTTCCACTTTTTTTTTCTTTAATTCTTCTAGGTCTTTGTTAAACATCTCTTGCATCCTCTCAATCTTTGCCTCCATTCTTTTTTTGAGGTCCTGGATCATCTTCACTATCATTATTCTAAGTTCTTTTTCTAGAAGGTTGCCTATCTCCACTTCATTTAGTTGTTTTTCTGAGGTTTTATCTTGTTCCTTCATCTGATACATAGCCCTCTGACCTTTCATCTGTCTATCTTTCTGCAAATGTGGTTTTTGTTCCACAGGCTGCAGGATTGTAGTTCTTCTTGCTTCTGCTGTCTGCCCTCTAGTGGATGAGGCTCTCTTAGAGGCTTGTGCAAGTTTCCTGATGGGAGGGACTTGTGGTGGGTAGAGCTGGCTGTTGCTCTGGTGGGCAGAGCTCAGTAAAACTTTAATCTGCTTGTCTGCTGATGGGTGGGGCTTGGTTCCCTCCCTGTTGGTTGTTTGACCTGAGGTGATCCAACACTGGAGCCTACCCACTAATGGCAGACTCTGGTAGGGCTCACACCAAGGAGTACTTCCCAGATCTTCTGCTGCCAGTGTCCTTGTCCTCATGGTGAGCCACAGCTACCCCCCGCCTCTCCAATAGACCCTCCAACACTAGCAAGCAGGTCTGGTTCAGTCTCCTATGGGGTCACTGCTCCTTCCCCTGGGTCCCAATGTGCATACTACTTTGTGTGTGCCCTCCAAGAGTGGAGTCTCTGTTTCCCCCAGTCATGTTGAAGTCCTGCTGTTGATCTGATTTTGAATCCTAAGGTAGAAGTCTAGTGGTGGCCCTAGACACGATCATGGCATGGTCATGGAGAGAGGAAGGAGTCTCCACTTCCCACACCTATTAGCAATCGCTGCATGTTCTTCATTCACTGCGCCAAGGAGCAACCTTCCACTGCAAGGGATGGTGGGACATCCATGTTAGTCGGGAAGCATCTGGGAGAAATCCAGCATGCACACCCACAATGTCCGGCCACACAAGCCTCTCCTCCAGTCGGACCCACAGGCTGCTGAACTGCTGGATCCGCTGCTTCCGCTGCAGCTGCCTCTGCTTCTTCCAGAAATTTCGTCGTGCCTTGCCTGGCAGGTCAGCACTTCTGGGCAGAGACACGTGGAGCGGTGATAGTGAGGGCCCCACAGACCCAGCTTCTGGTACCAGAGTTGTTCTATATTGTTTTTCCCCAAATCCTTCTCTTTTTTTCTGTACCTTTTATGTGTTCATTCAGTAAACACTTACTGAGTGCTTTATTAGGGGATGATCCCTGTGCTAGGTGTTGCAGATGTAAAGATGAAGAGACACAGTCCCTGGATTTAATAAACTTCTAGAAGGGTCAGTTGGAACTGGAGAGGGGAAGCTCTTAGCCAATAGTCAGTAGATGAGAAAACCTTTTATTTGAGGTTTATATTAGGCAGTGTTTTGCCATCAGCCAGGCTCTGGAAGAAAAGGACCTTTCTTACGATTACTTATTATATAATGGGGGCGGGGGAAGTTCCTCAACCATTCTGAGCTTTAGATTTCTCATCTATTACATCAATAATTATTGTGGATTTATAAATTAGAGCCACCGCTATCTGAATAAACCTCTTGCTCTCTTCCATCTTTCTCAGTGTATCTAAAAATTTTGAAAACAACATAGATGAAGAATAATGGAATGAATTCAACAAGGACAGAACTCTTGTCTCCTAGGGGCAGTGTTCATTCTTTGCCAAAATGCTCCAAGGACACTATAGGATAGTTCAATATTTTATGTAGTGTTATGTTTGGATATGCTTATGTAGAAAAATGGCAGAACCTAACTCTTTGACACATCAAAGTGCTACAGAACCAGGTGTGGTCCTCAATGACACCTATTAGTAGACACTTGGGCTCCAGAATTCTATCAGCACATTTAACGGAACCATTTTGTGAGCAGACCACAGAATCTGCACTTCTTACTTGAGTCATATTACATGGAACCTCTCATGCCTTGGAGGAAAAATAGCCTTCATTGAATCAAACATCAAACAGAGGCACTTAGTGGCTAATCCCATGGTTCTTCAGTGGTTACTTATCAACTCCGTAGTCAGTGAATAATTTAAAACAGACTTCTTCATGCATTATTCAGTAAAACCAAACCTGTAATACAATGTGTGGATACCACATTTCCTGAAGGGAATTTGCTGCCTTTGATTATTTGTACATTTCCTTCCCCCAGATTCCCAAATATTCAGTTACAAGATTATCCGCTGATCTGAACGACAGCTTTATTAATGTGCCAGTCCAATTGTATTGACATTGTTGTTTTCTGTGTTCACATATCTTCCAAATACCTCACATGATGGGCAGTTCATGAATATTCCTGTTGAATTTACAATGTTGTCCCAACTGGACCTGACACGTGAGTTATTCTGATTATACATCTCTATATTTAGGCAAAAGTCTTGTTGCTTCACTTTCTCTCTTAGGAAAGAGAATTTTAGTTGACGAATCTTACAGCTTCAGTATTTTTAGTGGAGTACTTCTGAAATGGAGATTTTGATATCCAAAATACTTTTGGAAATAATGGCTAGGCAGTGAAGTATTTATGCTACTGATTGGATAGCATTCTATAATATTGTAGGCTGATGAATTTACACGTATTGTGTTTAAAGGTGGCTCTTTCTGGCAGCCAGTCCCAGGTTTGGGTGAGAGCTCCCCAATCCAATTGGGCAAATGTTCATGAAAGTTTATTCTCTGCTTTACTCTTTTTGCCTTGACTTCTGTTGGAGCAAATCATTAAGTCATTTCTAATTCTATCTGTTGTTGGCCAAAAGGTAAGTACTTCACCTGGAGGGGCATCTCCAAGTCAAGTTCACACTCTCTCCTGTGTAAACAACAAACAAACAAAAAACAAACAAAAAGAGCTTTAGGTACCTAGGTCATTTCCAAACATGTTAATTTTGTTTCCTGAAAAAGTATACTGAAGAAGAAGGAAGAGTAGCTATATTAGTTTCTGGCTGCTGGAACAAATGACCACAAACTGGGTGTCTTAAAAGAGCAGAGATTTTTTTCTCTCACAGTTCTGGAGGGTAGAAGTTTGAAGACAAGGTGTCAGCAGGGCCACATTCCCTCTAAAGGTTCCAGTGGGGAATTCCCTGGTGGTTCAGTGGTTAAGACTCTGTGCTTCCACTTCTGGGGTCATGGGTTCGATCCCTGGTCGGGGAAAAAACATCCCACATGCCGTGTGGCACGGCCGAAAAACCCAAAGGAATAAAAAAAAAAAAAACCAAAACAACCAAAAAAGGCTCTAGTGAAGATTCCTTCCTTGCCTGTTCCAGCTTCTGGTGGCTTCAGGCGTTCCTTGGCTTGTGGCTGCATTACCTCCAATCTCTGCCTCTGTTTTCACATGACCAGTTCCTCCTTCTTCCTGTATCTTCTCTTCTTTTTTGCGTGTATCTTTCAAGGTCATTGAATTTTGGGCCCACTTGGATAATTCAGGATGATCTCATCTGAGGATCCTAACTTAATTACATCTGCAGAGACCTTTTTTTCTTTTTTCTTTTTTAACATCTTTATTGGAGTATAATTGCTTTACAATGTTGTGTTAGTTTCTACTTTATAACAAAGTGAATCAGCTATACATATACATATACATATATCCCCATATCTCCTCCCTCTTGCGTCTCCCTCCCACTCTCCGTATCCCACCCCTCTAGATGGTCATGAAGCACCGAGCTGATCTCCCTGCGGCTGCTTCCCACTAGCTAGCTCTTTTACATTTGGTAGTATATATAAATCCATGCCACTCTCTCACTTCGTACCAGCTTACCCTTCCCTCTTCCCATGTCCTCAAATCCATTCTCTACGTCTGCGTCTTTATTCCTGTCCTGCCCCTAGGTTCTTCAGAACCATTTTTTTTTTTTTTTTAGATTCCATATATATGTGTTAGCATATGGTATTTATTTTTCTCTTTCTGACTTACTTCACTCTGTATGATAGACTCTAGGTCCATCCACCTCACTACAAATAACTCAGTTTTGTTTCTTTTTATGGCTGAGTAGTATTCCATGGTATATATGTGCCACATCTTCTTTATGCATTCATCTGTTGATGGACACTTAGGTTGCTTCCATGTCCTGGCTATTGTAAATAGAGCTACAGTGAACATTGTGGTACATGACTCTTTTTGAATTATGGTTTTCTCAGGGTATAGGCCCAGTAGTGGGATTGCTGTGTCGTATGGTAGTTCTATTTTTAGTTTTTTAAGGAACCTCCATACTGTTCTCCATAGTGGCTGTATCAATTTACATTCCCACCAACAGTGCAAGAGGGTTCCCTTTTCTCCACACCCTCTCCAGCATTTATTGTTTGTAGATTTTTTGATGATGGCCATTCTGACTGGTGTGAGGTGATACCTCATTGTAGTTTTGACTTGCATTTCTCAAATGATTAGTGATGTTGAGCATCATTTCCTGTGTTTGTTGACAATCTGTGTATCTTCTTTGGAGAAATGTCTATTTAGGTCTTCTGCCCATTTTTGGATTGGGTTTGTTTTTTTGATATGGAGCTGAATGAGCTGCTTGTATATTTTGGAGATTAATCCTCTGTCAGTTGCTTCATTTGCAAATATTTTCTCCCATTCTGAGGGTTGTCTTTTGGTCTTGTTTATGGTTTCCTTTGCTGTGCAAAAGCTTTTAAGTTTCATTAGGTCCCATGTGTTTATTTTTGTTTTTATTTCCCTCTATCTAGGAGGTGGGTTAAAAAAGATCTTGCTGTGATTTATGTCATAGAGCGTTCTGCCCATGTTTTCCTCTAAGAGTTTTATAGTGTCTGGCCTTACATTTAGGTCTTTAATCCATTTTGAGTTTATTTTGGTGTGTGGTGTTAGGGAGTGCTCTAATTTCATTCTTTTACATGTAGCTGTCCAGTTTTCCCAGCACCACTTTTTGAAGGGGCTGTCTTTTCTCCATTGTATATTCTTGCCTCCTTTATCAAAGATAAGGTGGCCATATGTGCGTGGGTTTATCTCTGGGCTTTCTATGTTGTTCCATTGATCTATATGTCTGTTTTTGTGCCAGTACCATACTGTCTTGATTACTGTAGCTCTGTAGTGTAGTCTGAAGTCAGGGAGCCTGATTCCTCCAGCTCTCTTTTTCTTTCTCAAGATTGCTTTGGCTATTCGGGGTCTTTTGTGTTTCCATACAATTTGTGAAATATTTTGTTCTAGTTCTGTGAAAAATGCCCTTGGTAGTTTGATAGGGATTGCATTGAATCTGTAGATTGCTTTGGTAGTATAGTCATTTTCACAATACTGATTCTTCCAATCCAAGAACATGGTATATCTCTCCATCTGTTTGTACCATCTTCAATAGAGACCTTTTTTCTAAATAAGATCACATTCACAGATTCTGGGAATTAGGATGTGAACATGTCTTTCCAGGGTCTGCTGTTCAAACCGCACTATAAGCCAAGGTTTTATTGCTAGCCATTTCACTTGGGTTGTATATAAACCATTTAATAACCACCATTTGTTTCATCTTATCAGTCACATAACCTCTCAATTCACTAAAAAACCCTCTTATTTGACAGAATGAAGAAATTGGTTTGCCTTTACAAGTACAGTTCAATATCAGTAATTTATCCTGGAGATATTTACACACACAGCTTGAAAATAGCAAAGCTACTTTTACCAACAGGTGCATATTGTTTTAGGCAGATGAGTTATTGAAATTGACCAGCCACTCCCCCAGGAGCTTTGTTAAAAGTTGAGAAGCCTCGTATTTGCAATTCACTGGCAGTCACCACTAGATGGCCGTCTTGGCTCATTAGAGAGCATCAATCTTGCCTAATAGTTTCTCCAGGAAGTGATTGCACTGAGACCACCACCTCCTAAGGCAGTTTTTGCTTCCCTTTAAATACAACACAGTTAAAATACTAACATACATGTGAATAAATTTATTTTTTAAAATTTATTTATTTATTTATGTTTTATTTTTGGCTTCATTGGGTCTTCACTGCGGCAAATGGGAGCTACTCCTCGTTGTGGTGCACGGGCTTCTCATTGCGGTGCCTTCTCTTGTTGCGGAGCACGGGCTCTAGGTGTACAGGCTCAGTAGTTGTGGTGCACGGGCTTAGTTGCTCCGCAGCATGTGGGAATCTTCCCAGACCAGGGCTTGAACCCGTGTCCCCTGCATTGGCAGGCAGATTCTTAACCACTGCGCCAACCAGGGAAGTCTGTGAATAAATTTATACTCCATAGAAAGAGAAATGAGACACTGAATTAAAACAAAAATGCAAGGAGAACAGCAATCTCAGGCATTTGGAGAAAACGTCTTCAAGTTTTCTTTATTTTGGGCTAAAGCTGTAATCATAAATCCAGTTTGCTTTACACATACTCTCTGTTTTTTGGTGCCATGGTTCTCCACTTTGGCTGCACAATGGAATCCTCTGGGGAGTTTGAAAAGTTACTGATGCCTGGGTGCTATATGAGAGATTCTGATTTGCCTGAGCTTTGGGAGCAAAGGCTGAAAAGATCCAGAGAGAGATAAAAAGCAGCAAGGTTCATGGGGAGGCACAGGGAAATGTGTTCTGGAGTAAACATACATAGTGAGGTAGAGAAAAGATGCAGTACTGAAGGGAAGAAGGCTGAGAAGGTAGAAGCTGACACAGGAGGAATAGCCATGTTACCCTAGTGACAGAGGTTCGATATCAGCTGTTGTTGAGCGCGACCATTTTGTGATTTGGAATTCACATTTCTCTTACTGCCCCAGGTGTCCATCTAATGAGTCCTCATGACTTGAGACAACCGGTGAGACTCTGATTTTGCGACCACAAGAGCAGGGGCACAGACGAACTTCCACTGGGTAGGATGTGGACTCCCTGAGCTTTTCCCTATTTTGTCTCGTCCCTCGTATGTGGGTACTCAGGGGACTTGAACACAGTGGATCTGGCTCATCCTCCTCCTGTTGCTTAATGCTACCAAGTGACTGACTCACCTGCTACCAGGTGACTCAACTCAGGCACCAATAGATCCAGAACCACTAGAGCAGTGGTTCCCAGCTCTGCCCCTGCCTGCCCCAAATTGAGATTTCCTAAAAGTACTTTTGTGTTTCTTTTAAACATTAACTGTTATAAGTTTATGTCAAATAGAGCATCATAAGAGGAATCTCGTCGGAAGAGGAAACATAGATTGCTCAACTTCCCCTACTGCCCCCCACCCTTTCTGGGGAATTATATCATTTGTGTGATCACCAGTTGGGAACACAGTGCAGGAGATGAATAGTTCTCAGCCAAGGAAGGACAGTGCTCCAGAGTCTCAGAAATGGAGGCTGGGTTTTTATTCATTCTTTGTTTAGAGCAAAGTAATATGCACACTTTTCTTGGGCAAAGAGGAGAATCAGAGTATATGCCAGTCATTCTCAGCCTTGAGTACATGATGAGATCCCTTAAAAAAAAATACCGATGTCTGGTTCTAGTTACACAGATTTTGATTTAATGGGTGTGTGATGTGGCCTGGAAATCAGAATTTTAAAAATGCCTCTGAGGTTATACTAATGTGCAGCCAAGATTGAGAACATTTGGTGTGCACACTCTTCCTAATCCACACAATGACAGCTATCATTCTCTTTTCTTCTTTTTAAAAAATTTTTAATTGAAGTATAGTTGATTTACAATGCTGTGTTGGTTTCTGGTGTACAGCAAAGTGATTCATATATATATATATATATATATATATATATATATATATATATATATATATATATTCTTTTTCATATTCTTTTCCATTATGGTTTGTTACAAGATATTGAATATAGTTCCCTGAGCTATACAATAGGACCTTGTTGTTTATCTATTTTATATATAGTACTTTGTACCTGCTAATCCCAAACTCCTAATTTATTCCTCCCTGCCCCCTTTCCCCTTTGGTAATGATAAGTTTGTTTTCTATGACTGTGAGTCTGTTTCTGTTTTGTAAATATGTTCATTTGTATCATATTTTAGATTCCACATGTAAGTGATATCATATGATATTTGCCTTTGTCTGATTTACTTCACTTAATATGATAATCTCTAGTTCCATACATGTAGCTGCAAATGACATTATTTCATTCTTTTTCATGGCTCAGTAGTATTCCATTGTACATATGTACCACATCTTCTTTATCCATTCATCTGTCGATGGACATTTAGGTTGCATCTATGTCTTGGCTATTGTAAATAGTACAGCCATCATTTTCTACATCCAACCAACACTCACAGATAGGAATGCTATTTAGACAGAGGAATTTCTTTTACTTTATTTTCAAAATATTCTTTAGAAAGGACAAAAATGCATTTAGAATGTACACATATACAATATCCCTTAGATTATTTCCAGAATACACTTAGAGTTTATTTTTTCCTTCATTAATATTTCTTCCTAAAGTTAGAGGGAAGATAGAAAAATATTTATTGATTTAATGAGTATTTATCTATCACCCACTCTGTGCCCAGCACTGTTCTATCAGCTACTCATGCTGTGTTTTTTTGCACCAGCCATGGTATAATCTCATGCTCTGTTTTCCATGGTTAATGATAGATGGAAACTGCTGTACTCAGAACAGTCACACAATGTCCAAAACAAAGAATCAGTAAAACAACTGAACTTCAGTATCCCCTGTGGTGGTCCACAGGGTGCTTAACAAGTGTGGGTTCACTGATTTAAGTTCTCTCTGAATAATACAAAACATTTTAAACAACAGTAAACACCTTCCCAAACCTAACCAAATAGCATTTTGATGTTCCATGGAACTGGGAGAGTGGTTTGGAAAAATGTTCTTAGTTTATTGCAGGTGTTTATCATCAAAATGGAATCACATTTCCAAGTTTTTGTTTTGAAAGCTGGCATTCAAAAAGATTTCAGAGATGTTTTCTGGTGTAGTTCATTGCTTCATGTTACCAAAATCATTTCACTTCTGTAAACGTATTTTGTTATAAAGTGATTAGCCACAAAGTGTTTGTAAAATGGCCAAGCTTGTTAAGTCATCAAAAAAGCAAATACCAAGTTAAAAACTTAGTTAACTAAGTTAAAGTGAACTCACAAGGTATTGGGTTGGCAGTGCTATGTTGGTGTTTAACCTTTATAGCATTAGGCCAATATTTCTTAATAATAATAATAATAATAATAATAAAATCTTTGTAGAGGTACTGTTGTAGTCTTCTGTGTGTAGGGTATCAGTGAAGCCCTTGTCTATGAGTGGTTAGTTAATGATTTTAGTCTGGTCTGGGTCCAAACTCCTTTTTATACATGCTCAGGAGCTATCATCCACTAGCCCTAAGCAGAACCTTCTCTATTTTAGTTCACATTTAGTCATGTTGGGTTTACAGACCTGCCAGTCTAGAGGCCGAAGCAAACATATGCAGACTTGCTGTTGCTTAAAGAGTCTCTCCAATTATTCATTTCATCCATATGTTGGCTGATTTGTGCCAAACTTTAAGTAGGAATTGACCCTTTAGTGGCAAGAAAGAATGTACTCTAGAAACAAACTCACAGACATAGAGAACAGACTTGTGGTTGCCAAGGGGGAGGACGGGTGGGGGAGGGATGGAGTGGGAGTTTGGAGTTAGCAGATGCAAACTATTATATATAAGATGGATAGACAACAAAGTCCTACTGTATAGCACAGGGAACTATATTCAATATCCTGTGATAAACCATAATGGGAAAGAATATTAAAAATGTATATATATATATACATATATATATATGTATGAAACTGAGTCACTTTGCTGTACAGCAGAAATTAACACAACATTGTACATTAACTAGATTTCAATAAAAAAAGAAATAATTCACTCTAGAAGGAACTACTTACCCCTACCCCCATGCATTGTGAACAATGTAGATTTTACTGATGCATTTGTAGAGGAAAAGGAGGAGGATTTTACACTTCAGGAAAATGTCCATAACATTTCATACATGTCCCTTCCTTGTGTCCTTTCTCTCAAGCCCCTCAAACCTCTGCCAAGTGGCTTGTCTTCCTGCCCTCACTTAGCTAGCACTAATCTTCCCAGCTTTACCCTGGGCATCCATATCTCTCCCTTTCATGTGAAGAGCAATTTAGTCTTAGCACCTCACAGCTAAACCCTCGCCCTCAAATCCTTATAGAGCAGGAGAGCAGTAAAAACAAAAGTCTCCTATCACCAGGGTTACCAGATTTAGCAAATAATAATACTGCCAATGTGGCATGGGACATAATTACACTAAAAATGTATTTGATATATGTCTGAAATTCAAATTTAACTGGATGTTTTGTTTTACCTGGCAACCCTAACTGTAGCCTTCAGAAGCTTTTCTGATCTTTCACCACTCAGTATTCTTCTGGAGTTAAAAGCTGACGAAATTAGGAGCTTGGGATTAACATACACACAGTACTATATATAAAATAGATAACCAACAAGGACCTACTGCATAGCACAGGGAGTTCTACTCAATATTCTGTAATAACCTATATGGGAAAAGAATCTGAAAAAATGAATATATGTATATGAATAACTGAATCACTATACTATACACCTGAAACTAACACAACATTGTAAATCAACTATACTCCAATAAAATATAAAAAAAAAAAAGCTGATGAGTGTCATAAAAATTTGGCCTGAGCTACAGTTTTGCTTTTTGATAGTTCCAAGTTTAGTACACAGGAGTTACGGTTTTATATCTTTTTGGCCCCTCGTCAAACTCTGGTGAAAATCATCAATGTCCAGCCTGACCTGGCTCTTTTAAGAAATGGGAACATGCAGCAAAGAATATTCCCTTGTACATGGACTGAGGCCCATCTCTGCTAAGCCTCTGACACCAGTGGGACCCATCTTCCTGCTCTGCTTGACCACATCCTTCTGATTTTCTGTGTATGTTTGAATAGATCCAATGATAACAAACTGTAAATTGCAAAATTTAGTTAGATAACCCTGGGTGTCTTATCTATAGACATTCAAGATCTGGATGTTAGATATCAATTTTGAACTCATTTTTTCAATGTTTAGAATTGGATATCTGGTAGAATGTAGAAAAAAAGTTTAAACATATCTTGTGGGGCTGCATCTGCATCTGGAATTATCTGTGGAATTGGAAATTGTAAGCATTAGACATGGCAACTTAGTTTTCAGACTTTTGTTCAGACATTTGGCAGGGCAGCAAGAAAAAGCTTGAGTGTAAGTTTTCATAAAACTTTCTTGCGAAAGAGGGCTTTTTGTTCAGGTCTCATTAACTGATACTCTGTAAAATTCTTATGAGGGCTTGACATAAACATATTCACAATTACTAAGTTAAATTATGTTATCAATTACTATTTTTAAGGTGTGGATATAAGAGGCACAGAAATTGGGATCTAGGCATGCTCTGAATTTCTGCAAGGATCCTATTGATTGGGTTTTGGAAGTAACGACATTTAAGTTGATCAATTAGAAAGTCAATTTTAGTTAAAGGCAGTGAATATTTGGCCCATGTGTAAAATCCCAGCAACAAGTAGATATTTAGATTCTTACCAAAATGAATCAAGAAATTGTCTTTCACAAATCAACACAGGAATCCTTTTGTCTATATGCTGATAAGCTGTGATTAATCACAAAAGGAAATCAAAATGTGCTTTCATAGCCATGTGGCAGAACCATAACTTGGTCTCGGGGTAAAGGGCTGGCGGGCTGTTTCCCACAAGGCTGGTAGGATGGCATCATTGCCTTGGTAGATGTCATGTTTGGTCTGGCCTCTGTCTTAGAGGCTCTTAAACTGGATTTTGGCAGAAGACTGAGAGCTGATCTATCTCTCATGAGCAGACTTGTTAAATAAGCTCATGAGACAGAGGAATAAAATCAGAATGTCTCTGCCTACCGCTCCAGCTGCATCTCCAGGCCTCTCCCCCATTGTTCCTTCTGCTACAGTCACAAGAGTTTTCTTTTAGTTCTTGAATGTTCTATGCCCTTTATTTCCTATCTATTTATTTGTATGTGGTTCCCTTTTCCAAGGATGTTGATTTCTGCTATAAACACTCCCCATCTCTTTGTCTCTCTGACTCTTTCTCTCTCTCTCTCTCTCTCTCTCTCTCTCTCACACACACACACACACACACACACACACACACACACGAACTTGGGTAACCTCTTCTCACCCTCTCACTTTTCAGGTTTAATCTTTTTAAATTAATTAATTAATTTATTTATTTTTGGCTGTGTTGGGTCTTCGTTTCTGTGCGAGGGCTTTCTCTAGTTGCGGCGAGCGGGGGCCACTCTTCATCGCGGTGCGCGGGCCTCTCACTGTCGCGGCCTCTCTTGTTGCGGAGCACAGGCTCCAGACGCGCAGGCTCAGTAGTTGTGGCTCACAGGCCTACTTGCTCCGCGGCATGTGGGATCCTCCCAGACCAGGGCTCGAACCCGTGTCCCCTGCATTGGCAGACAGACTCTCAACCACTGCGCCACCAGGGAAGCCCCTTCAGGTTTAATCTTAAGCTTACTTCCTTAGGGAAACCTTCATGGATACATTACCCCTGCCCCCTCACCCCGGTCCCAGGTTATGTTAGGCCCCCCTGCTCCATAACTCTTCTCATGCATGGCATTTATCGTCCTTATAATTGTTTATTCAGTGTCTACCTCCCCTGCTAGGTTGTAATGTCCACGCGGGCAGACATGGTCTAACACTGATGACAGCATTGTGACTACGGAATTCCTTGTGGTGCCTTTCCTCCAGAGTCCTCTATGCCCCTTGGCAGGCTTGGGAACTCAGATCTCGCTTCTGTGAGACGAATACGTTGGCCATCAGTGGGCATCTATCTCAGTGATTCTCAAGAAAGATCAACATTTTGTTTCTTGTTCAAACGTGCTCATTGAACAATTTCTGCTCATGCCTAAGCAGAGAGAGGAAGTAGCAGCTGGCATCAGGCCTTAAGTTCCTGATTATCTGCCAAATTATAGACTCTGGGGGCGAATGGTATCTAACATAGGTGCCCCCTGTCCTGGGCTGGCTCAGGTCTGAGCAGCATGACACATGCCAGCCAATGGGATTGAGCATCGTTACACCATAAACCAACTGGCCATCTGATTTTGTTTTTCATTAAAATTTTTTTTAAATTTTATTTTTAATACAAAGGTTACACTTCATTTACATTTATTACCAAAAATTGGCTGTATTCTCCGTGTTGTACAATATATCCTTGCAGCTTATTTTGTACCTAATAGTTGGTACCTCTTACTTCTCTACCCTTATATTGCCCCTCCCCCCTCCCCTCTCTCCACCGGTAACCACTAGTTTGTTCTCTTTGTCTGTGGGTCTGCTTCTTTTATTGTTATAGTCAGTACTTTGTTGTATATCTTAGATTCCACATATAAGGGATATCATACAGTATCTGTCTTTCTCTGTTTGACTTATTTCACTTAGCTTAATGCCCTCCAACTCCATCCATGTTGCAGCAAATGGCAAAATTTCATTCTTTTTTATGGCTGAGTAGTCTATTCATCTATTGATGGACACCTAGGTTGCTTCCATATCTTGGCAATTGAACGTTGGGGTGTATGAATCTTCAAATTAGTGTTTTTGTTTTTTTGGATATATACCCAGGAGTGGAATTGCTGGGGCATATGGTAGTTCTATTTTTAGTTTTTTGAGAAGCCTCCATACTGTTTTCCAGAGTGGCTGCACCAATTTACATTCCCACCAGCAGTGTAGCAGTTTCTCCACATCCTCGACAATATTTGTTATTTGTAGACATTTTTGATGATAGCCATTCTGACAAGTATAAAGTGGTATCTCATTGTGGTTTTGATTTGCATTTCCCTGATGATTAGCGATGCTGGCCATCTGATTAGGAAAAAAAAAAATTCTTAGGGGACCTTTTCAAAGGCTTCACTTTAACACCTTTATTTTTAAGTAACTTCCTTATAGTGCCTCTTCTTTCTAGGATGAGAAACCTTTGTTTTGAAAATCAAGTTAATGTCAGAAGGTTTGTTTTGGTGAGGATGGAATAAGACAAAGCAGATCTCGCAGACTTCATTCTGGCCTTGTGGGGAGCTAGAAGGAGCACTAGATGAAAGTAGACAAGTTCTGCCACTGATGGCCTGGTCTTGTCTGGGTCAGTTTCCTCTTCAACATGGTTTCTACAGTTCATTCTCATTTGAAAATTTTCATTAGTATAGTGGGAAGAGCATGTGCTGTGAAGGAGTCCAGGGTTCTTGAAATCCCAGCTCTACTGTTAATGTATATATGGCCATAGACAAGTGACCTCAACATCTGAGCCTCAGTTTCCACTTCTGTAAAATGGGATAATGTTGGCACTCACTTAACAGTTGTTGTGAGGCTTAGATGAGGTAGATAATCCACGCGAAGTCTTAAGTGTAGTTTCTTCATACAAGAAGCACTGATTAAATTGTTACTCATATTTGTAAAATGGGATCAGTGACGTCTTCTACTAGGGTTGTTATTAGGATCAGATAAGAAAGTACATGTAGACGCTAAGCTTCACGTCTGGCCATGTACCTTACAATAAAAGTAAGTTCTCTTCCCTTCTCGTCCCACTTCCACTTCAGACAATGATATATTTTCCTGGAAACTAGAATGGGCCTCCTTCTTGCTTAAGATAGTTGTGAGAACACAAAACATTTTCTTCTTTTCAAAATTACTTTTTTTCCTTCCATCGAAACTGGTAAGTGATCATTATTGCCCTGATGTTTTAATGACCAGCCTGTAACCCATACCCTATGATTTTACCCCATTTCTTCATCCTTTCCACTCTCGTATATTCCTTGTAGTGATTTTGGTCTTGAGTGATTCTGAGTTATTTTATTTGTGGGTCCCATCTACGTTATTTAGATCTCCACAATCCCAAAGACAGTGATGGCTATTCTGATTTTTGCCTGTCTCTTCTATCATCTAGTTAGGTGGGTGCTCCTCAATTTTTAAACACACTACAGGGACTTCCCTGATGGTGCAGTGGTTAAGAGTCCACCTACCAATGCAGGGGACACCCAGTGCAGGGTTCGAGCCCTGGTCCGGGAAGATCCCACATGCTGAGGAGCAACTGATCCCGTGTGCCGCAACTACTGAGCCTGTGCTCTAGAGCCCGCGAGCCACAACTACTGAAGCCCGCATGCCTAGAGCCCGTGCTCCGCAACAAGAGAAGCCACTGCAATGAGAAGCCCGTGCACCACAACGAAGAGTAGCCCCCGCTCGCCGCAACTAGAGAAAGCCCATGCGCAGCAATGAAGACCGAACGCAGCCAAAAAATAAATAGAAAGAAACCAATTAAAAAAATAAACACGCTACATTTTGAAATTTCTTTGATTGCTTTAATAAAAAATGACACTGACAATTCATTTGGTTGTTAATTCCCTTTAAGCAGAATAAATTTGAATTCTGGGCCCCCTAGAGTAGTTCCAGATCAACCTCCTCCTTATGTTTCATTAATTGGAAAATGAAGAGCTTTACAGTACAAAAGCTTCTTTTATTATCATGGGTCTTTTAATACAGGACTAGCACTGATATTATTTACATCTGTATGTGTGACAGCAAAGATGTTACTTGCAAGTTTTTTATTTACTCAGGTATATTTGTTTTGATTGAATATTGTTTCTCCTAATCAGTTTCGGTCAATAAGTTTCATTACCAAAAGTCACTGCCAGTTTATAGTGTATTTTCCGAGAGAGGTTTTGCTTTCACTTTTCATAGAATTTGAGTTTTTATTTTCTAAAAGGAAGTTATAGGGAATTCCTTGGCGGTCCAGTGGTTAGGAGTCTGTGCTTCCACTGCAGGGGGCATGGGTTCGATCCCTGGTTAAGGATCTAAGGTCCCACATGCTGCATGGTGCGGCCAAAAAAAAAAAAAAGTTATAGTCATTCCTTCCCTTCTCCCACATTTGTTGTTGTGTTCATTCCTCTCTCTAAAGACTTTTAGGGTCATGACTCTGGCCTCCAGGAATTCCACTAAGATTGACTGTGGTCCCATATGGGTTCATTCTTTGATTCTGACACTGTGCTCCCATCACTCAGAGCAGCTTCCTGTTGCAAATAGAAAGAAATCTTGTCATCTTGGAATAGATTGTAGTCGACGGCTCTCTGAACAGCTTTCCTCTCCTTCTTTGCTTATGTAAGTCTGTAGACATACTTGCTCTCCAGTAAAGTTCTGTTCTTCTCAACCGCCTCATGACAATTTTTAAAAGATTAGATCACTGGCTTTTTCAAATTCCACCTGGAAAAGATTTTTTTCTAATATTATGCTGTTCCCCATCCAAAAATCAATGGATGCAGCATCAAGAGAAGTCTAAACAAAAGAACTATCTACATTTTCATTTTATATGTTTTTCTTTAGGTAATTCAAGCTTATATCAACAATTGAAAGGCTTATGAGATGTTCTTTTTTTTCAGCTTTTTTGAGTTATAGTTGACAAATGAAATCACAAGATATTTAAAGTATACAATATGATAATTTAATATATGTATACATCATGAAAAGATTGCCCCCACTGAGTTAATGAACACATCTATTACCTTACATATTTCCTTTGTTTGTTTTTTGTTTTTTTGGTGATAACATTTCAGTTCTATTCTCTTAGCAAATTTCAAACATACAATACAGTGCTATCAACTATAGTCACCATGTTGTATATTAGATCCTCAGAACTTAGCATCTTATAATTGAAAGTTTTGTAACCTTTTACCAATTTCTCCCTATTTCCACCACCACTCAGTCCCTGGTAATCAGTTTTTTTTTTCTTTTTAATTTTTGAATTTTATTTTATTTATTTATTTTATACAGCAGGTTCTTATTAGTCATCAATTTTATACACGTCAGTGTATACATGTCAATCCCAATCTCCCAATTTATCACACCACCACCCCCAGCCCCCTGCTGCTTTCCCCCCTTGGTGTCCATACTTTTGTTCTTTACATCTGTGTCTCAATTTCTGCCCTGCAAACTGGTTCATCTGTACCATTTTTCTAGGTTCCACATATATGCATAATATACGATATTTGTTTTTCTCTTTCTGAGTTTTCTACTCTTTGTTTCTATGAGTTTGCCTTTTTTTTTTTTTTTTTTTTCTGGCTGCACCACATGGCTTTGTGGGATTTTAGTTCCCCGACCAGGGATGGAACCTGGGCCCTGGGCAACTAGAGCATGGAGTCCTAACCTCTGGACCGCCAGGAAAGTCCCGTGCTGCTCTTTTGTTAAAATAACCATTATCTTCACAGAAACATTTTGAAAATTAATTTTAATAATATCATCAGTTTTTCTTACATCAAAGTAATGTGTATCTGGCAACAGAGAACATCAGTATTTCTGGAAAATTACAGTTATATAAAGGGATATTAAATTAATTTTATCTTTTTGTATTTTATTTTATTATTTATTTATTGACATATAGTTGATTTACAATATTATATTAGTTGCAGATGTACAACATAGTGATTCAATATTTTTATAGATTATACTCCATTTAAAATTATTATATTTAAAATTATTATTATTATTATTATAATGGTTATATTTCCCTATACTGTACAATATATCCTTGTTGCTTATCTATTTTATACATAGTAGCTTGTGTGTCTTCATTCCATAACCCTATCTTCCTCTTCTCTCTTTCCCTCTCCTTATTGGTAACCACTAGTTTGTTCTCTGTATCTGTGAGTCTGTTTCTGTTTTGTTATACACATTCGTTTGTTTTATTTTTGATTCCACATATAAGTGATAACATGGAGTATTTGCCTTTATCTGTCTGACTTATTTCACTAAACATAAGACTCCCTAGGTTCATCCACGTTTTTGCAATTGGCAGAATTTTACGGTTTAAAAAAAAGATACAGTTCCCTGTGCTATACAGTAGGTCCTTGTTGTTTATTTTACATATAGTAGTATATGCCTGTTAATTCCAAACTTCTAATTTATCCTTCTCCCCTCTTTTCCCTTTAGTAACCGTAAGTTTGTTTTCTATGTCTGTGAGTCTATTTCTGTTTTGTTAATATGTTCATTTGTATTGTTTTTGCAGAAGGCAGAATTTCGTTCTTTTTTGTGGCTGAGTAGTATTTCATTGTATATATATACCACATCTTTTTTATTTATTCATCTGTTGATGGGCACTTAGGTTGCTTCCATATCTTAGTTATTGTAAATAATGCTGCTATGAATATTGGGGTGCATGTATATTTTTGAATTAGTGCTTTTGTTTTCTTAGGATATATACCCAGCAGTGGAATTCTGGATCATGTGGTAATTCTATTTTTAGTTTTTTGAGGAACTTCCATACTGTTTTCCATAGTGACTACACCAATTTACATTCCCATCAACAATATACAACAATGTACATGTTCCCTTTTCTCCACTTCCTTGTCAACATTTCTTATTTGTAGGCTTTTTGATGATAGCCATTCTGACAGGTGTGATGTGATACCTCATTGTGGTTTTGAATTGAGTTCCTCTGATTAGTCACGTTGAGCATCTTTTCATGTACCTGTTAGCCATCTGCATGTCTTTTTGGAAAAATGTCTATACAGGTCGTCTGCCCATTTATTCATTGGGTTGTTTGTTTTTATGATATTGAGTTGTATGAGCTGTTTATATATTTGGAACCCTTATCAGTCATATCATTTGCAAATATTTTCTCCCATTCAGTAGGTTGTCTTATAGAAAAGATAGATATTAATTATATTTCACTAAAATTTAAAAAAAAGTTTTCTTGTGAATTTTTTATAAATTAAGGATATTAAACTTTCTTCTATCACTTGTATGACAATTATTACCTAAGTTTTTTCAAACTATTCATTTCTCCTTTTATGACATGCAAAAATTTTATTTTTCATTTAAGTATCCACATTTTCCTTTTGGATAGGGATAAGTTAATGTGGTTTAGTGAAAGCACAATGTAATGCATTTATTATATTATATATATTAAATATATTAAATTAAATGCATGTATATATATATAAAATAAGGTATTGACTCATGCAATTATGGAGGCTGAGTAGTCCCATGATCTGCCATCTCAAGCTGGAGACTCAGGAAAGCTGATGGTATAATGCAAAGCCCTGAGAACCAGAGAGCCAATGGTATAGATTCCAGTCTGGGTCTGAAGGCCTGAGAACCAGAACTGCTGAGGGAAGAAAAAGATTCATGTCCTAGTTTAAGTAATCTGGAAGAGAAAGACAATTCAAACTTCTTCTGACTTTTTGTTCTATTCAGGCCCTCAGTGGATTAGATGATGCCCACTCATATTTTTTTTTTGAACATAAAAAAACTTTTAAATTTATTACTTTACACTTAAAGCATAAAGTGTAGTATGCCGTAAATAACATGAAAGGAAAATATAAAATTACAAAACACCCAAACACAAACAAAGACAGGGAAAGGAAAGTAAATTTCAGGTGGGGGAGCAGGTTGATGGTGTAGATCAGGAGCTGACAACGATGGTGGTTACAGAGCTGGCTCTGCCCATGGGGGTGGTGGATTTCTGAAAGAGCTCTGGGTCTCCCGCAAGAGCCTGTACAGGCTCTCCCTGTGGGGGAGGAGAGGGTAGTCGTTGTGGTGGTGGTGAATTTTGAGCTGGCTTTGAATCTCCTGCAGGACCTGGTGCAGGCTCTCCCTCCTGGGGTAGTAAGTCATCATCTGGCTGTGGGTCTCCTGCAGGAGCCTGTGCCAGTTCTCCTTGCAGGGGTGATGCCCACCCACATTGGGGAAGGCCACCTGCTTTGCTCAGCTCACTAATTCAAATGTAATCTCTTCTGGAAACACCTTCATAGACACACCCAGAAAAAAAATGTTTAATGAGTTATCTAGGTATCTCTTGGTCTAGTCAAGTTGACACATAAAACTAACCATGACAAGGTCCATTTCTTTGGCTTAAAATGCTTATAAATGTTGAGCATCAAACACAAGTATCTTGGACCAAGATATTTGGGAAATATTTTGGACACAGATATTTTCCTAATGTTATATATAAATTATGATATGCATATACCTTGATTATTAGATGCAGTTCAGTTTTCTATGTGTCAAGTAAAATAATTGAAATAAAGAAGAAAAATCACCAAAGGAATAAAGTCACTCTCAACTGAGACTACATTGCAAAGATTAAGACTATTCAATTTTGAAAAGTCAAAAGGGAGAATGATTAGGAGGTGATAAACACAGGAATTGATGTTTGAGCACCCTTTACATTTTGAATAAAGTAGTTTTTGTATTGAGAATCTTAGGTGATCCTAATGGAACTGTACAGTAAAGCAGCGGTCCCCAACATTTTTGGCACCAAGGACCGGTTTCGTGGAAGACAATTTTCCCATGGACCAGGGTGGGGGATGGTTTTGGGATGATTCAAGCACATTACATTTATTGTGCACTTTATTTCTATTATTATTACATTGTAATATATAATGAAATAATTATACAACTCACCATAATGCAGCATCAGTGGGAGCCCTGAGCTTGTTTTCCTGCAACTAGATGGTCCCATCTGGGGGTGATGGGAGACGGTGACACCTGAAGTGTGTTGCTTATGTCTAGTCTACTCCATAAGATGTAGCTTAATTGTCACTTGCCACTCACTGATATTGTTTTGATATGAGTCTGCAAGCAATTGATTTATTACGGTCTCTGTGCAGTCAAACCTCTCTGCTAATGATAATCTGTATTTGCAGCTGTTCCCCAGCGCTAGCATCACCACCTCAGCTCCACCTCAGATCATCAGGCATCAAATTCTCATAAGGAGTGCGCAACCTAGATTCCTCACATGTGCAGTTCACAGTAGGGTTCGAGCTCCTATGAGAATCTAATGCCGCCACTGATCTGACAGGAGGCAGAGCTCAGGTGGTAATGTGAGTGATGGGGAGCGGCTGTAAATACAGATGAAGTTTTGCTCACTCACCTGCCACTCACCTCCTGCTGTGCAGCCCTGTTCCTAACAGGCCACAGACAGGTACCATTGGGGACCCTTGCAGTAAAGGATTAACTTAGCAGGTTATCCACACCTTGTACATTCCAAAGAAAGGTTGACCTTTGCCTTGTCCTTGGGTGGTAACCTCTAAGCCCTTGGAGTATCTTGCTTGATAAGAGCATCTTTGTTCCCCTGGAAGATGTATTAGCTCAACCTCTAGAGGGACGGGAGACTGAAGGTCAACCCAGTGAGCAGTCAGACTGGACACGAAGGCTCAGATGAGCTTCCCTGGTTGGTAATACTCTGTGCTTGTTGTCATACATTGCTGCTGGGAGAATTAAGCTGTCCACATAAATCTACTGCAAGAGCACAACTGGGTGCTTATACCTAGTTTCTCCTGGAGTTTACCTTTCTCCAGTGCTGATTTTAATCTAAATCCTCTTGATATATAATAAACCATAATTGTGAACATAACAGTTTTTTTGAGTTGAGTCATTCTAATGAATCACTGAGGACCTCTGAACACAGGAACATACCTTGAAAACTCTAGCATGGCTTCATGAGTGGTCACATGTTCCATTTAAATGATGAAGATGATCTTAGGGTTGGTTAAATAGGTTGCAAGGCCCTAAAGTTAAAATAAATAGAATAAGAAGCATACAAAACTGCATTCTGATCTTCAAGAAGGACCCTGAATTGATAGAAAATTCATCTTTAGGTAGAGGTCAATCAGTGGAAGGGGGCTTTAAATTATAAATTGTGAGATGCTTCTTTAATATCTGCTAAACTGGCCTTCAGTGAACATAACCCATGTTCTTTGAGATAGGGCCTTGGGGAAAAAACCCTGAAAAGTGAGAATAATAAAAGCTGTATTAGTAGAAGTTATTTAGGAACCAGAGAGTGAAAGGACCATGCTTTTGGGAAACTCTGAAGATCCATAAACATGAGAAACCTCCTGCTGTGTCAGTGAAAAGCCTCGACTGCAGGTAAGTGTAGCCTGTCTGGAGGTCCTGCTGATGGATGAGTGATGTCATCAAGCAGTGATGTCACAGTCACAGCTCAGGAGCAATATTGAGAGTGGATCAAGAGCCAGGGCAGCAGGGGCAGATAAAGGCCACCAAGAGGGGAGGATGCTGTCAAACAGCCATAGAAGAATGGTAATGGTGGCTTAGAGGAATTCCTGAGTCCCCCAGGATTCTTCCAGGGAGTTGGGACTCGAGGGATTTGAACAACTAACTTTTTTGTTGCACAGACATAGAGTACTTGACTCACTACTTACTATTTTAGTGAGTAAAACCTTAGTTCACTAAATACTACTGTTATCTTTTTGAACCTCAAGGTTTGAAAGAGCTTTAAAAGTTTTCTAGTCAGTCTTCCAAAGTTACCCAAGCAGAACCCAGTGAGGGTCCCAAGCTTGTCAACTAAAGTTTAGCCACGTAATGTATTGGCAAGTTTCAGTCAAGCCCATGTGAAGAGGATGAAAAGATAAGCTATAGACTGGGAGAAAACATTTGCAAACCGCATATCCAACAACGACTTGTATCTTTGAGTTTTGAGAATATTAAAATTCTCAAAACTCAACTAAAAAAAATCCAGTTAGAAAATGGCAAAAGACATGAACATTTTAGTGAAGAAGACATACAGATGACAAATGAGCACATGAAAAGATATTCAACATTAGTAACCATCCAGAAACGCAAATTAAAACCACAATGAGATACCAGTACCTACTTATCAGAACGACAACACCAAATGCTGGTGAGGATGCAGAGAAATTGAACCATTCATATGTTGCTGGTGGGAATGGCAAATTGTATTGTGGGAATGTCAAACTTCTGAGAAGTTTGGCAGTTTCTTATAAAACAAAACCTGTAATTACCATATGACTTAGAAATTACACTTTTGGGCATTTATTGCAGAGAAATGAAACCTTATACTCATATGAAAGTGTTTATAGTTTTATTTGTAATAACCTAAAACTGAAATCTGTCCACTTGTCCTTAACAGGTGAATGATTAAACAAAATGTGGTCCATCCATACCAAGGAATACTATTCAGTAACAAAAAGGAACAGACTATTGATACACATAACAACTTGGACAAATCTCCAGGAAATTATGCTGAGTGAAAAAAGCCAATCCCCCAAAGTTGCATACCGTATGATTTCACTTACACAGGCAGACCTCAGAGCTATTGTGGGTTTGGTTCCAGACCACAGCAATAAAGTGCATATCACAATAAAGTGAGTCACATGAATTTTTAGAAAGTTATGTGTACACTATAATGTAGTCTATTAAGTATGCAATAGCATTATATATAAAAATGTACATACCTTAATTAAAAATATTGCTAAAAAATGCTAACCATCATCTGAGTCTTCAGCAAGTCATGGCAGTAATGTCAAAGATCACTGATCACAGATCACCGTACCAAATATAATAATAACAAAAAAGTTTGAAATATTGTGAGAATTACCAAAATGTGACGCAGAGATGGGAAGTGAGCAAATGCTGTTGGGAAAATGGTGCCGATAGACTTGCTTGACACAGGGTTGCACAAAATTCAATTTGTAAAAAACACAGTATCAATGAAGCAAAACAAAGTGAGGCACATAAAATGAGGTATGCCTGTATAGTATTTTGAAATTAACAACATTTTAGAAATGGAGGACAGACTAGTGTTTGCCAAGGGCTGGGGATGTGAGGCGGAGGACAGGGTAAGGGAGGTGAGTGTGGTTACATAAAGACGATATGAGAGATCCTCGTGGTGTCAGAGCTGTTCAGTATCTTGAGTGTGGTTGGATATACAAGACTACAGAGGTGATAAAACGATATAGAACTACACATACACATATTCACACACGAGTACAAGTAAAACTGGGGAAGTCTGAATAAGACAGGTGGATTGTGTCAGTGTCAATACCTGGTTGTGCCATTTTACTGTAATTTTGCAAAATGTTATCACTGAGGAAAAATGGACAAAGTGTACAAAAGATCTCTCTGTATTATTTTTTATAACTATATACATTTATAATTATCTCAATAAAAATTTCAGTTAAAAAAAGTTCATCTTTTAGAACCTGGGACAAGATGGGAATAAAGACACAGACCTACTAGAGAATGGACCTGAGGACACGGGGAGGGGGAAGGGTAAGCTGGGACAAAGTGAGAGAGTGGCATGGACATATATACACTACCAAATGTGAAGTAGATAGCTAGTGGGAAGCAGCCGCATAGCACAGGGAGATCAGCTCGGTGCTTTGTGACCACCTAGAGGGGTGGGATAGGGAGTGTGAGAGGGAGGGAGATGCAAGAAGGAAGAGATATGGGGACATATGTATATGTATAACTGATTCACTTTGTTATAAAGCAGAAATTAACACACCATTGTAAAGCAATTATACTCCAATAAAGATGTCAAAAAAAAATTCATCTTTATTCCCACTGATTTGAGATTCTAACTCTTTAATGTATTACATTTCCTATGTATTTGTGCCTATTCCTAGACATTCTATTTTATTCTTCTACTAGTTGGTCTTATGTCTAGACAACATGAAGATTTTGAACTTGCTGTTTCTGAAAGATGGCTGATCTATACATAGAAAATTTGAAGACTCATCACATCACTACCGGAGGAAGATTGTTTCAAAAAATGACTCCAATCATCTGTTTCATTCTACCTGCCCTTTTCTTCTCTCGTCAAGCGGTGGTGTCTCTTTCTCTTCTCTTTGTGTCAGTACCAGCCTTGTGACTTTCATTGGCCAATAGAATGGTGGAAATCATGCTGTGTGGTTTCTAGTCCAAGGCCTTAAGAGGTCTTGCAGCCTCCTTTTTGCCTTCTTGGAAACAAGTCACATGTGAAAGGGATCAAGATAGACTACTGAATTATGAGAGGCCAGATGGAGAGAGAGTGGTTCCAGCCTTCCATCCATTTTTGCTGAAGCCCAGACGTATGGGTGATGCCATCTTGAACTTTACAGTTCAGCCCAGTCACCAACTGAATGTAGTACCAGCTGAGTCCAGGTAAGATAAGCAGAAGAACCACTTAGTCAATCTATAAAATTATGACAATAAAGAGTATTCTTTTAAGCCAATAAGTTATGTAACAATAGATATTTTATATAAGTAAATATAAAAGACATAATTAATAGGCAAAGGTGAAAAGTCTTTTTCAATTAAATTAATCTGTATTGAATACCTACTATGTGACCAGCCAGAACACAGGCAATTTAAGAGACACATTAAATGAGATAATATATGTGAAGAATGTCTTTTAGGTAGTAAAGAACTTTTCACGTCTAAGGTCATTTGCACTGGCATCACTTGTAGTAGCAGGACTAGTTAAGGGAAAATAAGGATGGAAGAGGAATGGAGATGGAATAAAGGAAAAGATAGAGACAGGGAGATGGGAGAGGGTCAGAGCAGAAAGCAAATGGTGCAAAATTATTATGAAAAATGGTGAGGAGTGGGGAAAGAAGAGAAACTAGGAGAAGAAAAGAATGAGAAATGTGAGAAAATATTGAGGAGGTGAGGGGGACAGCTGCAGATAAGAAACAGGGGAAGGTGCTGAGATGAGCTTGGCAAAAGAGATAAACTACATTTCTCACATCTTGCATTTGTTCTGTGGATTTCAAAAAAAGTGTGTTTTGCCTTTTGAAAATTTTATATTCAAGAAAATTATATGAAATCTAGAAATTTAGGACTATTCTTTTGTACTATTGAAATCATTTTCAAACATTAAAATTTTTTACTTATTTTTTATTGAGATATGTTATATTAGTTTCAGGTGTACAACATAAGATTCAATATTTGTGTAAGTTGCAAAATGATCACCATAGTAAGCCTAGTTAACATCCATCCCTGCACATTGTTACAAAATTTTTTTTTGTGATTAGAACTTTTAAGATCCACTCTTTTAGCAACTTTCAAATATACAATATGATATTATTAACTATAGTCACCATGCTGTACATTACTTCCTTAGGACTTATTTATTTTATAACTAGAAGTTTGTACCTTCTGAACACCTTCACCCATCTAATCCACCCTACCACCACTACCTCTGGCAACCATTGATCTGTTCTCTGTATAAAATTTATTTTTTAAAATAAAGGTTCTCATGGGATTTTGGAAGTCTTGTCCACAAGTAAAGATGCTATTTAGAATTTGGAAATTTGCTTTGGAATTTTAATGGTGTTTTATAAATACAAAAGCCTCATTAACTTTGGTGAGTAAATAAATGAATTCACTGGCTAGGCTTTGGAAAACCTCTTTGAAATCAAACACTGTTTGGTGACAATTTCTTTCATCATTGGGAGGTCAAGATTGGTTTATACTCTAATAGAAAAGTCCTTCGTTTGTAACCAGCCTCCTTCCCCTGTCAAATGTGTTCTTTAATTCTGTTGTGACAGTTATTTGCCTACCCTAAGCCATCCCATCCCCTTTCCCTTGAGGCTTGATTTTGTCCTGGTGTCACCTTCTCATGAGTGCAGGATAGGTGACAGTCTCCATGGACCCCAGGGAGTGAATTATGATTGGTTTAAGGCAATCATAGTAAATTCATTCCCTTCACAGGTATTGATTTAGGGATGGGCGTGTGACTAAATCTAACCAATAAGACCTGATGAGAAGTCAATTGGGGAGCTTCTGGAAATTTCCTCACTAAAAATAATTAAGACACAGGCGGAAACTCCCCTCCTCTTCTCTACATATTGCTGTGTTTAAAGCTGTCATCTGATGCTGCTGCAGCCATATTTTGACTATAAAGTGTGTCACGTGACATACTGAGGATGACAAAACTAAAATATAGAAAGCACCCGAGGCTTTGATATTATTTATCCACTGAATTAAAGAACGCTGCCTTGCCCTATCACAAGTTTTCTTACTGTTTGAGCTACTTCAAATTGGGTATTCTATGACTTGCATCAACAACATTCTAACAGATATACCTAATGCTTACAGAAAACCGAAGAAGCACATTTTAGTGAAAAACGTTCAATAATAGAATAGCCACAGTCCACAGTCCTTTGCCTACTCTTTCTACACTTGTGTGAGTTTCTCCCAGAATAGGATTATACACAGCAGCCTTGGGTATAACGGGCAATTATTCTTTGAATTGCATCTCATTCTGTCCCTACTGTGAGGTGGGCTGAGGCAGCTGAACACTGCTGTGGCAGGTAAGCCCCTGGCTCTAGCCAGAGTTGCAGGGTTAAGAATGCAAATGAATAAAGAAAATGTGGTGTATACACACACACACACACACACACACACACACACACACAATGGAATACTACTCGGCCATAAAAAAGAATGAAATTTTGCCATTTGTAGCAACGTGGATGGACTTGGAGGGCATTATGCTAAGTGAAATAAGTAAGAGAAAGACAAATACTGTATGATATTACATATGTAGAATCTAAAAAATACAACAAACTAGTGGATATAACAAAAAAGAAGCAGACTCACAGATATAGAGAAAAAACTAGTGGTTACCAGTGGGGAGTGTGGGGAGGGGGAATATAAGGTTAGGGGATTAAGAAGTACAAACTACTATGTATAAAATAAGCTATAAGGATATATGGTACAACATGGGGAATATAGCCAACATTTTAAAATAACTATAAATGGAGTATAAACTAAAAATCGTGAATCACTCTGCTGTACACATGTAACTTATATAATATTGTACATCAACAATACTTCAATAAAAATAAATAAATAAAATGTTGTAAAATAAAAAATGCAAATGATAAGGAACACTTGAGAATTTGCTCTGATTTCTTTTTCTACAAAAATAATCTCATAGCATCTGAAAGATTTGTATGACTCTCGATATTTGTAAGCAGAATCCCAGTCACAAATTGCAGCCTGGGAGTAGTTTTCTTGCTCTAGAACATCAGGTTTCAGGTCATAGAAAAACAACATCAAACCAGATTGGTGAGGCCTCGGCTTTGAGGGAGACGCGCTGGAGAGGCTGGTGCAAACTCGGTACAGCATGGCAACTGGGATTTCCCAGAGATGGTCACTGTCTCTGGATACATGTCTGCAATTACTCTTGCCATGCATAGTTGGTGACCTTAGTCTGAATTATTTACATGATCTCAATGGCACAATGTATGTTTTGAAATGCAATTACTAAAATAGTCCCTGTCTTTGCTGAAAAACAAACTCTTCTTTCTCACCCAGGGCATATTCTGGATGAACATTTTCTGTTAAAACAATCTTTTAGATTTTTGAATATTAAAAGTTTGAATCTTCTGTTAATATGTCCCTCATTTCTTTATAGGAGTTCAGTTCTATATCCTTATTGAACTCTGTAATTCTAGTTGCTAAAGATGCCTAGTATGTACTATGGGCTCAAACATCATTTGTTGATAATAAATGAGGGAGTTACTGAGTGAGGGAACAAGTGCGGGAGTTTGAAACAAAGCATTAATAGAAATTAAGTTTACCTTAATTAATTATTAGCTAGCTTGCCCGCAAGCACCTGAAGTCAGGCCAAATCGCCAGTGCATTATTCACCCACTTGGACTTGTATCTGGTGCGATTCCAATCTGAGACAGCATGCATCAGAAAATGTCTTGCTTATCTCCTGGCACTTACTGGAACTCAAAATTAAGACAAGAAGAGAGAAGGCACTAGAACTATTTGTCCTAACTGATTGAGGTTTGGGTTTCATAATTATTGAAATGCACGAACTGCTTCAAACAAATGAAGAGAACAAGCTGAAAAACAATTTCTATCAGATCAAACCTGTACAATTCAATTTCATGTAACCTAACCTTTGTTGGTTGCTTACTAATTCCAGGCACCTTATCAGTTTCCTGGGATGCAAAATGTATAAGATCCTGTCTGTTCCACTGAAGATATTTTAACTCAGGAAGACAGATGTAGGCAAGTAACTATAACATAAAGCAAAATGATCATTATAAAATGCTGAGTGAAGATAGATGCAATGTCTTTGGAGCAAAGAAGAACGTTTGGTTAATGCTGATGAAGAATTAGGAACAGTTTCATGGATGAAAGTGGTATCTGAATTAGGTCTTGAATGATAAGGAGAATTTTGGGAAGGGGATAAAAGGACATCCCAGGCTCAAAGAATTATATGAGCAAAATTTTCCAAGACATTATAATTTAGAAAGATATTAAATGAGGTCATAATTATAACTCATTCCAGATTTTTTCCTTTGACATGAAGCTGTTAAGAACAGCTTATTCTAAGGTATAAATAACCTCTACCCAGAATTGGATAAAATCTGGAATGGTTTTTTAAAAACTGACATAATGATTAATAATTCTTATGGTGTTAAGACACTGTAACGAGCTATCATAACCAGAGACCAGTCAGGAAACATTTTAAACAAGCTGAATTTGCCCCATAAGAATATTTTAAAGGCCAATTAAAATATTTTCTTCAGTCGATAGAGTGCTTTCAAAGTTTACCTGTAAATCCTGTAATGTAAATAAAGATGTTCTCGACTGCAGTTGCCTTATGGTCTATCCTTTTTTGATGTTTAGGGCTTGCTTAATAAGGCATGGTTGGGACATATGTTTTATTACCGAAATCTCTTGGATTTATCTTCTGACTAATTGGGCTTTGATTTCAGAACCACAGAGCAATGCATATTCTCCATATTGTCTTTTCTGTTCCTGCAAACCCCAGAGAATACGCTGTTTGAGTGTGATGGAAATTATTTCACTTTCTCTTGATTTATGGTTGGTGGAGGGTATTTGAGACTGGCATCAGGTTACAGGCTTTTTTTCCCCCTCTTTCAACATTTCCCATCACAACAGCATGTTCTAGGGTAACAACTTTCCCCACCCCCAAAAGCTTTCCTGGGATTAGATTCCTGGAAGAACCAGTCCTGAAAGTGACGGGTGTGGAAGTGACAGACAGTTGGCCTGCTGGGTCACTGTTCCCAAAATAGTGCCCTCAGAGCATTTTGTTCCAAGCCCCATTCCCCATCCTCTTCCCTTTGCCTGAAAAGAGCTAAAACTGAACAGGTGAGAAAAACAGAAGAAGAGCCTGAAGGGAAGGGAATAAGGCCCTTAAGGAGACTGGGTGGCCATGGGATGTAGGGAAGCGGGAAAGTTCCCTCTTCCCTACATCCCAAAGTGTTTTTTCCTGTCAACTGTGAGCTCAGTGGCCCACTGAGGGGTAGCATGTGGAGGAGGGATTGTGGAATGCACAAGAGTGGAGGAGCTGTGCCCAAACTCTGCCTCTCGTAGAATCCTTAGTGAGCTGGACAAGCCTTCTTCAACAACAGAAAACCTTGCTGCAGGCATGGCAAATAAAAATCACTCATTTAGAGCAGGGGTCCCCAACTTCTGGGGGGTTGAGTGGGGGGTAAGCGACCGAAGCTTCATCTATATTTAGAGCTGCTCCCCATCACTCGCATTACCGCCTGAGCTCTGCCTCCTGTCAGATCAGTGGCAGCATTAGATTATCACAGGAGCTTGAACCCTACTGTGAACTGCGCATGTGAGGGATCTAGGTTGAGTGCTCCTTATGAGAATCTAATGCCTGATGATCTGGGGTGGAGCTGAGGCGGTGATGCTAGCACTGGGGAGTGGCTGCAAATACAGATTATCATTAGCAGAGAGGTTTGACTGCACAGAGACCGTAATAAATCAATTGCTTGCGGACTCATATCAAAGCCCTATCAGTGAGTGAAAACAGGCTCGGGGCTCCCACTGATTCTACATTATGGTGACTTGTATAATCATTTCATTACATATTACAATGTAATAATAGAAATAAATTGCACAATAAATGTAATGCGCTTGAATCATCCCAAAACCATCCCCCGGCCCCCTGGGTCCGTGGGAAAATTGTCTTCCATGAAACCGGTCCCTGGTGCCAAAAAGGTTGGGGACTACTGATTTAGAGTACACTCTAAAGATAAGTTCAGTACTCAGACAGTAGTTACTCTTGCCTTAGAAGTACTGCCCCATGGTGCCCAGCATGCTGGATGATACTTTTGATTCATCCAAATTTAATTATTATTCAACCCAGTAGCCCAAAGGCAGAGGATATTTAGTCCAAATGTGACCCTTGTATGCAATTCATTTAGCGAAAACCATTGCTCACACAAGAAGTCTACTTAGAAATGATTCAGAATCAGAAACCTTTACAGCTCTGAATTTTTGTCCTTGGAACTGGGCAGCTGTAACTTGAGCAGAATAGTTTTAGTATGTGCAGACTTTTTCCACATAGGACAAGAGAGACTTAATTCACGGATTTTGTGGAGAAAGCTTCAGTTCACCTGGTCTCTTGTTTGAATCATTGGGGCCAAGTGAGAGAGAATGAGAATTTATTCCAATGGGAAATAGTTAAATTAGGAAGGGATTAAAAAATATCTACAATTATTTTGCATCATCTCCAAGGGAACTCACAACCTCACTTTAATGATATGCTAGGAAATTTCCATCTGGAATAGAAAACACAATGGAGCCCAAATATGGGTGTCCTAGTGCCCACATATGGTGCTATTTGGAGCCAAACCTCATGCTTTGTTTTACTTTGTTAAATGTTCTAGTAGATCCTGACCTTCATTTTGGGGAAGACAACCAGGAGAACTTGGATATGTTACTGAGCTAAAATATAAGTTCAAATATTATGTTAGCTAACTCACAGCCCAGAATAAAACTTTTGCAACTTTTCAATTTTTCCTAAATATTTTCACATCACCCAGGGGGCAAGGCCGGAAGCTTCAGGTCAGAGATTGGGTCTTGTTTTGGAACTTGGGGGTCCCAGATGGGCTTTAGATAATTGACCTCTGGAGGCATAGCATATCTGCTAGTGGACCAGTCAGGATCCTTGACAGTGTATAAAATGCAACTGGATCTTACAGCAATGGCGCTCAATCTGTCAAGAAATTAGTGGGGGAAGGAACATGGCCCACCAGCTCTGGTACTCATTATATGTACCAATGTACATTGGTTGTGCTCTAGAAGAGACTTAAGACTGAGGTTGCATCTTCCCTTCCCCCCTACCCCCATGTAGGAGTGGGTGGTAGGCTGAACATGAGAAGGGTAGTTCTCGTATGAAAGATGGAACAAGGGAGAGCAAGGCCCAAGTACCTCTGAGCTAGGAAGTGGGTGTAGTTGGATGATCTTTTGCTTCCATCAATCTCCAAAGCATCCCACACCCCCATCGAAGCTTGGTGCATGGGTAACAGAGTGAAACACAGGGTAAGAGAAGTGCCTGCTATTTCAGTAGGGGAATGCCACATGGGAAATGTAATCTAAGGGGAGGTCACCTCTAGCTGTGAAAGGACCCTGTCCCTTGGAGATACAATGAGAGACAGATTCTCTTCTTCTCTTTTCCCACACTTTACTGACACCCTGATTGCTTGCTCCTCATCCATAAAGGAAGTGTATGGAACAGACAAAAGACAAGCACGTTGGAGGCTGGGTGAATAGAAAGGAGGACACTGGGCAGGACACATAAAGGAGCTGAAGGGACTGAGGGTCCCTGGGAGAGATCATCCCCACCAGCTTGAGACAGGTGCCCATGGGGGGAAGTCTTGTGAGCCAATACCAAAGAATCCGTGTATGTCAAGGAGTAGGGAAGGATAAATTCAAGAAAGGAAAGAAGCCACTTCTGAGCCCTTGAACTATTGCATAGGTACCAGCATTTGTGCATTAGAAGATACGATTTGAATATGTAGCAATGCCTATTTTATATGCTTTTCTAGGCTCTCTCTGTGGTTACAACGGATTACAATAAAGTCACTTCATGATGAATTTTACAACCCTTTTCTTTCATTGTTGAAAGCATGACAACAATTAGCACTATATCGTGGCTTTTGTCGGTTCTTTGACAACTACTTTTACTTAATCAGATAGGTTTACATGCAGGCTGAAGTCCTGAGTTCTCCTTAGTTCTGGTCACTGCATGCTAATTTCACCAAGTTTTCAAGAACATGATTCTTTTTTTAATCTCATGCCTTTGCTTCAAATCATGACTCTTTAACTAGTCATTGTTCACATTTCCAGCTTTCTCTAATTTTTCCTGAAGCTCAAGTGTGAGGAAAATAGAACTCAATGCATTGATATTTCCTTTTGTTTGGAGGTTGATTCTTACCCACATCAGGCACAGTGGGACTTTTCTAGTTCTTCAGATCTGGCAATTGTCAGCGTTCCTTTTATCATCCACCCAAGAAGTTATGGTGGAAATCTTTTTGGTCAGTTTGACAGACCCCACATTCACTATAACGGGTTTTTTTTTTAAATTTTTTTTTTTAATTTTTATTTATTTATGGCTGTGTTGGGTCTTCGTTTCTGTGCGAGGGCTTTCTCCAGTTGTGGCAAGCGGGGGCCACTCTTCATCGCGGTGCGCGGGCCTCTCACTATCGCGGCCTCTCTTGTCGCCGAGCACAGGCTCCAGACGCGCAGGCTCAGTAATTGTGGCTCACGGGCCCAGTTGCTCCGCGGCATGTGGGATCTTCCCAGACCAGGGCTCGAACCCGTGTCCCCTGCATTGGCAGGCAGATTCTCAACCACTGTGCCACCAGGGAAGCCCACTATAACGGGTTTTTGAATGGCAACAACAAATTCAACAATTTGCAAATCTCAAGGTTTATTTGTTAGAACTTATTCAAGATAAACAGCACAATTCTTAGGACTAAGAAACTATAGTAAGTCAACACAAGATTATAGTTAGCACGTTAATTATCTATTGCTGGCTAATAATATTACCACAAATTTAACAGCTTAAAACAACATGGACTTATTATTTCACAATTGCTATAGGTCAGGAATCTGGCATGGCTTAGCTGGGTCTTATAGTCCTCTGTTTACAAGGCTGCCATAAAAGTGTCAGCTGGGGCTGCAGGCTCATCTGAGCCTTCACCGGGGAAGGATTCACTTCCAAGCTGGTGTGGTTGTTGATAGAACTCAGTTCTTTGTGACATGTTGCTGGCTGTTGGCTGAAGGCTCCCTCCAGCTCCTCGGCACATGGATCTTCCCAACATAAGTACTTGCTTCCTCAAAGGCAGCCAGGGAAAGAGTTTCCCTGCAAGACAGATGTTATAATCTTATGTAATGTAATCACATATATCCCACCATCTTTGTCATGTTATATTGGCAAGGCCCGGGTCCCACCCACACTCAAGGGGAGGAGATCACACTATGCATTGAATCCCAGAAGGATACTATGATTGTCAGGTGGACCATGGAAAACAGCTTAGAGTCTCTCTGCCAGATAGCAATACTTAACAACGTATAATACTCACGGCTGGAATGAGAAGTAAATGTAGCAGTCATCGCACACTCACACTTTGCCAAAGCACATGGGGGAAAAAAGGTGGAATTATCATATTGCCTGATCCTCAGCTACTCAGGAATGACTCACCTGGAATGGTGAGCCTGTCCCCTCTCTTCCCTGATGGTCACAACCTACAATAGGAGGCATCTATTTGTACCTGCAAGTACTTCTAGGAAGGGTAATTTTGACTAGGGAATCAGCTGCCCTCTGCATTCTCCCCTAGCAGGTAAATGCAGAGCCCAATTGACAGACTGCCAATGGGACTCATTTCTTTATATTTTAAAGGACTTGTGTAGGGGACTTCCCTGGTGGGGCAGTGGTTAAGAGTCTGCCTGCCAATACAGGGGACACAGGTTTGTGCCCTGGTCCTGGAAGATCCCACATGCCACGGAGCAACTAAGCCCATGTGCCACAACTACTGAGCCTGTGCTCTAAAGCCCGTGAGCCACAACCACTGAGCCTGCGTGCCACAACTTCTGAGGCCCATGCGCCTACAGCCCGTGCCCTGCAACAAGAAAAGCCACCGCAATGAGAAGCCTGCGCACTGCAACAAAGAATAGCCCCCGCTCACCGCAACTAGAGAAAGCCGACGTGCAGCAATGAAGACCCAAAGCAGCCAAAAATAAAAAATAAATAAATAAAATAAAAATTAAAAAAAAAAAAGGACTTGTGTGTTATTTGTGCACGTCCTGATAGAAGATAGATGTGTTAGAGGTTAAAATAGGTTCCATTTTTGCTTCTCTTTCTGTCCCTTACATTTCTTATTTATTCCAATGGGCTTTCCTGATATGATCTTCTTTTACTGCCTGTTGGGCCTTTGCACAAATATTTCCTGCTCAAGTTCCCTCTTGCTCTTAGAAGCTTCAACCTTACTTTAGAAGTTTTCTATTTAAAGTTAACTTGCTCTAAACTCTCTTTTCCACACAGTACACATGCATACACAACAACTTGCAAATACGGTGTGTCCTTCTGACATAACTCCCAGGCTTGCATCTTGGACTACGTGCTGGGTGTTTCTGCGTGGCTGTCTTGGGTTGGAGCCTTTCAGTAGCAGATTCTAAAACAAGGATTTGAGTATAAGTAGTTTATTTGGGAGATGATTCAAGGAAATAGCAGCAGAGAGTGGGGAGGTGAGACAGGAAAGAAAAGAAAACTATCAAAGGGTGTGATATCAGACAGGTTACTGCTGTGTGTGGCAGCAGTTCAGTTCCGTCAGGTGACACTCTAGAACTTGCTTCCAGAGTTGTTGCCCTTGCTCTCACTCCCAGGGCAAGGGAGCTGGGATTCTTCAGTCATTGGTTGAGGTCTGCCTTTGAGGTGTATTACCTCCCTCTCATTTTTGGTGGGTTCCATGTGGTCTAAATGGGCTACAATGGCCAGCAATCACCTTAGGGAGAGAGAGGTTGGTGCTTCTAGTTGAAAACCATTGGTTTAGAAGCACCTGTCACATCTGCTTAACTGTTTCTTAGTTTGTCCCCTGAAAAGAACATGGTCATTCTCATCACCTCATTTCTTTCTATGTCAACATAGCTCCCCCTCTTAATGCCTCTGTCTGTCAAGCATCACTACTCCTTGGTTATTGAGGCTTGAGTTTACTGGATTATTTTCACTTTTCCAATGAGGAAGCTGCGGCTCAGAAAGTTCAAGTGACTTGCCTAATGTCACATGAGTTGTAGGTGACAGGTCTTTTCACTATTCTACGTAGCAGGGCGTCCCAGAGATGGAAAGGGGCTGATGCGGCTTTGCTTGCAGAAGCTCTGACACTGAGAAAGTCCGTGACCTAATCTAAGACAACAGGGGTCACACTCTTCTGTGGCATTTCTCTCTGGGCTTCCTGTTCGTGAACTTCCTTTTTCCCCCACGCTGAAATTGGTGCACTAGCTCTCTCCAATTACATAGATGGTTTAATTATTCTTCTAAATCTTTGCTGTGCTACTGTTTCCAATTCGTTCTGGAACCTCAGAACAAACACATGCCTTCTTTAGATCTTATTTTTCTCACTCAGTGAATTTTGGGGACCCTTTAAACCCTAACAATCTGAGACAGGTGACAGAGGACTTGCTTTTTATAGTGGGCTAGATACAAAGGAAAAAGTCAGCCTGACTTATTTTCAGATAGACTGTGGTTTGTATAACCTTCATAGGTCAAGCAGAAAATATTGTAGACCTTTTCAAATATTCAAGGGCATGTTCTTTGTCTTCTTGTGCAAAGACTTAAAAGTGTGACAGGAATAGCTACTCATGTGACTAACTAGGGCCATAGCAGTAAAGGCTTGTGAAACGTAATGTACTAGAGATAGCATCTCCATGAGAGAAGCTGCATTCCTTTCTTCTTGCGTGAGTTCCCGAAGGTTGTCAGCAAGCTGAGGGCAACATCTTTTCTTAGGACAAGCTAAGATATTCAATTTTACCCCAGAGCAAGTATCAAATGGTCTGGGAGTGTAAGGAATACACAATGTAGAGATTTTATTTCTAATGAGTAGACACTGGAAACACATTTGGAAGTCTATCATGATGTTTCTTTTCCTACCTCAGTCTAGTGGTGTTATTGGGTTGAATTCTCCATGGTTTGGCTTCAAACTCTTTTCATTCTCATCTTCATCTCTTTCCAATTTGCCACCCCATTTTATGGTCTACACCTCTCCTTTCAAATTCTTGCTCCTTTTTATCTTCTTGATTCCTCATTTTTTTTTCTTTTTAATTGAAGTATAATTGATTTACAATGTTGTGTTAGCTTCAGATGTACAGCAAAGTGATTCAGTTATATATATTCTTTTTCATATTCTTTTCCATTATAGGTTATTACAAGATATTGAATATTGCTCCCTGTGCTATTCAGTAGGTCCTTGTTGTTTATCTACTTTACATATAGCAGTTCGGTTCCTCATCTTTTATTCAATCTGTTGCAAACTGCCACTGACCCTTACCTCCACTTGTTTTCTTTTGGTCACACCATGCGGCTTGTGGGATCTTAGTTCCCTGACCAGGGATTGAACCCATGTCCTCAGCAGTGAAAGCACAGAGTCCTAACAACTGGACTGCCAGGGAATTCCTTACCTCCATTTAGTTTTATAAAACATGTACATGTGGCAACTGAGGGGAACAGAATGGAGAGAGGCCGGTAAGCCTCTCCATGCCCGGCTATATGGTTTTCCTTCAGGGCTTTCTATGCTCCTCCCAAGTATCAAATAATAAATTGAAGAAAATCTTTGGAGAGCAGATGGGGAAGCAGAGTCACCAAGGAAGTAAAGGACTCGGTTGGAGTTATATGACATAGGCAACCAAAAGAACAAGCTTCAGATCAGCTCATTTTTACTCTAAACTCCCAGGGCAAGGGAGTTTAATCTTTGATACAGTGAGATGACTCTTCCTTCTAGAGGGGGGATTGTAAACTTCAACCCCTGAGCCAAATCCTGCTCACCACCTGTTTTTGTAATTAAAGTTTTATCAGTCTACAGATAGGCCCACTTGTTTATGTGTTACCTATGCCTGCTTTCATGTGTTATCACGTGTTATCATGGCAAGCTCAGCTGTTGCAGCAGAGATCCTATGAGCTGTGGAGCCTAAAATATGTACTCTCTGGTCCTTTATAGAAAAGGTTTGCTGATGCCAGAAGGTTATAAAACCTTGCATATCATGGGGTGGATATTTCTCATAATTGGCTCCAGAATATGATATAAAGCTTAATTAAGGCTTCAGTCTACTTCTCTTGCCTTCAAGAAAGAAAAAGAAAAAAAAAAAAGGCAGGTCAAGATGGCGGAGTAGAAGGACGTGCTCTCACTCCCTCTTGTGAGAACACTGGAATCACAACTAACTGCTGAACAGTCATCAACAGGAAGACACTGGAGCAAACCAAAAAATATACCCCACATCCAAAGACAAAGGAGAAGCCACAATGAGACAGTAGGAGGGGCACAATCACAAAAAAATCAAATCCCATAACTGCTGGGTGGGTGACTCACAAACTGGAGAACACTTATACCATGGAAGTCCACCCACTGGAGTGAAGGTTCTGAGCCCCACGTCAGGCTTCCCAACCTGGGGGTCTGGCAACGGGAGAAGGAATTCCTAGAGAATCAGATTTTGAAGGCTAGCAGGATTTGATTGCAGGACTTCGACAGGACTGGGGGAAACAGAGACTCCGCTCTTGGAGGACACACACAAAGTAGTGTGCGCATCGGGACCCAGGGGAAGGAGCAGTGTCCCCAGGGGAGACTGAACAAGACCTACCTGCTAGTGTTGGAGGGTCTCCTGCAAAGGTGGGGGTGGCTGTGTCTCACCATGAGGACAAGGACACTGGCAGCAGAAGTTCTGGGAAGTACTCCTTGGCGTGAGCCCTCCCAGAGTCTGCCATTAGCCCCAACAAAGAGCACCGGTAGGCTCCAGTGTTGGGTCGCATCAGGTCAAACAACCAACAGGGAAGGACCCCAGCCCCACCCATCAGCAGACAAGCAGATTAAAGTTTTACTGAGCTCTGCCCACCAAAGCAACAGCCAGCTGCTCTACCCACCACCAGTCCCTCCCATCAGGAAACTTGCACAAGCCTCTTAGATAGCCTCATCCACTAGACGGAAGACAGCAGAAGCAAAAAGAAGTACAATCCTGCAACCTGTGGAACAAAAACCATGTTCACAGAAAGATAGACAAGATGAAAAAGCAGAGGGCTATGTACCAGATGAAGGAACAAGATAAAACCCCAGAAAAACTAAATGAAGTGGAGATAGGCAACCTTCCAGAAAAAAATAAACACAAGCTTTAAATGACACAATAGACCAGCTAGATTTAATTGATATTTATAGGACATTCCATCCAAAAACAGTAGATTACACTTTCCTCTCAAGTGTGCACAGAACATTCTTCAGGATAGATCACATCTTGGGTCACAAATCAAGCCTCAGTAAATTTAAGAAAATTGACATCATATCAAGCATCTTTTCTGACTACAATGCTATGAGATTAGAAATCAATTACAGGGAAAAAGTGTAAAAAAATGCAAACACATGGAGGCTAAACAATATGTTACTAAATAACCAAGAGATCACTGAAGAAATCAAAGAGAAAATCAAAAAATACCTAGAGACAAATGATAATAAAATCACGATGATCCAAAACTTATGGGATGCAGCAAAAGCAGTTCTCAGAGGGAAGTTTATAGCAATACAAGCCTACCTCAAGAAACAAGAAAAGGGCTTCCCTGGTGGCACAGTGGGTGAGAATCTGCCTCCTAATGCAGGGGACATGGGTTCGAGCCCTGGTCTCAGAAGATCCCACATGCCGCGGAGCGACTAAGCCCGTGAGCCACAATTACTGAGCCTGCGCGTCTGGAGCCTGTGCTCTGCAACAAGAGAGGCCGCGATAGTAAGAGGCCCATGCACCGCGAAGAAGAGTGGTCCCCGCTTGCCACAACTAGAGAAAGCCCTCACACAGAAACAAAGACCCAACACAGCCATAAATAAATAAATAAATAAATAATGTGAAACCTTTTTAAAAAAAAAAAAGAAACAAGAAAAATCTCAAATAAACAATCTAACCTTACACCTAAAGGAACTAGAGAAAGATGAACAAACAAAACCCAAAGTTAGTAGAAGGAAAGAAATCATAAAGATCAGAGCAGAAATAAATGAAATAGAAACAAAGAAAACAATAGCAAAGATCAATAAAACTAAAAGCTGGTTCTTTGAGAAGATAAACAAAATTGATAAACCATTAGCCAGACTCATCAAGAAAAAGAGGGAGAGGACTCAATAAAATTAGAAATCAAAACGGAGAAGTTACAACAGACACCGCAGAAATACAAAGCATCCAAGAGACTACTACAAGCAACTCTATGCCAATAAAATGGACAACCTGGAAGAAATGGATGAATTCTTAGAAAGGTATAACCTTCCAAGACTGAACCAGGAAGAAATAGAAAATATGAACAGACCAATCACAAGTAATGAAATTGAAACTGTGATTAAAAATCTTCCAAAAAACAAAAGTCCAGGACCAGATGGCTTCACTGGTGAATTCTATCAAACATTTAGAGAAGAGTTAACACCCATCCTTCTCAAACTCTTCCAAAATATTGCAGAGGAAGGAACACTCCCAAACTCATTCTATGAGGCCATCATCACCCTGATACCGAAATCAGAAAAAGGTACTACAAAAAAAGAAAATTACAGACCAATATCACTGATGAATGTAGATGCAAAAATCCTCAACAAAATACTAGCAAACAGAATCCAAAAACACATCAAAAGGATCATACACCATGATCAAGTGGGATTTATCCCAGGGAAGCAAGGATTCTTCAGTATATGCAAATCAATCAATGTGATACACCATATTAACAAATTGAAGATTAAAAAGCATATGATCATCTCAATAGATGCAGAAAAATCTTTCAACAAAATTCAACACCCATTTATGATAAAAACTCTCCAGAGAGTGGGCATAGAGGGAACTTACCTCAACATAATAAAGGCCATATATGACAAACCCACAGCAAACATCATTCTCAATGGTGAAAAACTGAAAGCATTTTCTCTAAGATCAGGAACAAGACAAGGATGTCCACTCTCACCACTATTATTCAACATAGTTTTGGAAGTCCTAGCCATGGCAATCAGAGAAGAAAAAGAAATAAAAGGAATACAAATTGGAAAAGAAGAAGTAAAACTGTGACTGTTTGCAGATGACATGATACTATACATAGAGAATCCTAAAGATGCCACCAGAAAACTACTAGAGCTAATCAATAAATTTAGTAAAGTTGCAGGATACAAAATTAATGCACAGAAATCTCTTGCATTCCTTTATACTAATGATGAAAAATCTGAAAGAGAAATTAAGGAAACACTCCCATTTACTATTGCAACAAAAAGAATAAAATACCTAGGAATAAACCTACCTAGGGAGAAAAAAGACCTGTCTGCAGAAAACTATAAGACACTGATGAAAGAAATTAAAGATGATACCAACAGATGGAGAGATATACCATGTTCTTGGATTGGAAGAATCAACATTGTGAAAATGACTATACTACCCAAAGCAATTTACAGATTCAATGCAATCCCTATCAAATTACCAATGGCATTTTTTACGGAGCTAGAACAAATCATCTTAAAATTTGTATGGAGACACAAAAGACCCCGAATAGCCAAAGCAGTCTTGAGGGAAAAAAACGGAGCTGGAGGAATCAGGCTCCCTGACTTCAGACTATACTACAAAGCTACAGTAATCAAGACAATATGGTACTGGCACAAAAACAGAAACATAGATCAATGGAACAAGATAGAAAGCCCAGAGATAAACCCACGCACCTATGGTCAACTAATCTATGACAAAGGAGGCAAAGATATACAATGGAGAAAAGACAGTCTCTTCAATAAGTGGTGCTGGGGAAACTGGACAGCTACATGTAAAAGAATGAAATTAGAATACTCCCTAACACCATACACAAAAATAAACTCAAAATGGATTCGAGACCTAAATGTAAGACTGGACACTATAAAACTCTTAGAGGAAAACATAGGAAGAACACTCTTTGACATAAATCACAGCAAGATCTTTTTTGATCCACCTCCTACAGTAATGGAAATAAAAACAAAAATAAACAAATGGGACCTAATGAAACTTCAAAGCTTTTGCACAGCAAAGGAAACCATAAAGAAGACCAAAAGACAACCCTCAGAATGGGAGAAAATATTTGCAAACGAATCAACGGACAAAGGATTAATCTCCAAAATATATAAACAGCTCATTCAGCTCAATATTAAAGAAACAAACACCCCAATCCAGAAATGGGCAGAAGACCTAAATAGACATTTCTCCAAAGAAGACATACAGACGTCCACGAAGCACATGAAAAGATTCTCAGCATCACTAATTATTAGAGAAATGCAAATCAAAACTACAATGAGGTATCACCTCACACCAGTTAGAATGGGCATCATCAGAAAATCTACAAACAACAAATGCTGGAGAGGGTGTGGAGAAAAGGGAACCCTCTTGCACTGTTGGTGGGAATGTAAATTGATACAGCCACTATGGAGAACAATATGGAGGTTCCTTAAAAAACTAAAAATAGAATTACCATACGACCCAGCAATCCCACTACTGGGCATATACCCAGAGAAAACCATAATTCAAAAAGACACATGCACCCGAATGTTCATTGCAGCACTATTTACAATAGCCAGGTCATGGAAGCAACCTAAATGCCCATCAACAGACGAATGGATAAAGAAGTCGTGGTACATATATACAATGGAATATTACTCAGCCATAAAAAGGAACGAAATTGAGTCATTTGTTGAGACGTGGATGAATCTAGAGACTGTCATACAGAGTGAAGTAAGTCAGAAAGAGAAAAACAAATATCGTATATTAACGCATGTTTGTGGAACCTAGAAAAATGGTACAGATGAGCCAGTTTGCAGGGCAGAAGTTGAGACACAGATGTAGAGAACGGACATATGGACACCAAGGGGGGAAAACTGCGGTGGGGTGGGGATGGTGGTGTGCTGAATTGGGTGATTGGGATTGCCATGTATACACTGATGTGTATAAAATTGATGACTAATAAGAACCTGCAGTATAAACAAACAAACAAAACAACTAATACTAAACTTTCATTAGGTTATTTGTATGGAAATATGTTAATATTAATGTTTCAGACATTACATGAAATTTCTAAAAATCTTATATGTTCTGGTATAATGTTATAAGTCATAATCCTAGTTATTACTTTAAATAACTAATTTTCTTGTCAACTGCATTATTATGAACTTTCATCAAATCTTTAAAAAAAAAAAAAGAAAACTATAAGACACTGATGAAAGAAATTAAAGATGATACCAACAGATGGAGAGATATACCATGTTCTTGGATTGGAAGAATGAATATTGTGAAAATGACTATACTATCCAAAGCACTCTACAGATTCAATGCAATCCCTATCAAATTACCAATGGCATTTTTTACAGAACTAGAACAAAAAATCTTAAAATTTGTATGGAGACACAAAAGACCCCAAATAGCCAAAGCAGTCTTGAGGGAAAAAAGCGTTGTTGGAGGAATCAGACTCCCTGACTTCAGACTATACTACAAAGCTACAGTAATCAAGACAGTATGGTACTGGCACAAAAACAGAAACATAGATCAATGGAACAAGATAGAAAGCCCAGAGATAAACCCACGCACCTGTGGTCAACTGATCTATGACAAAGGAGGCAAGTATATATAATGGAGAAAAGACAGTCTCTTCAATAAGTGGTGCTGGGAAAACTGGACAGCTACATCTAAAAGAATGAAATTGGAACACTCCCTAACACCATACACAAAAATAAGCTCAAAATGGATTCGAGACCTAAATGTAAGACTGGACACTATAAAACTATTAGAGGAAAACATAGGAAGAACACTCTGACATAAATCACAGCAAGATCTTTTTTGATCCACCTCCTAGAGAGAGGGAAATAAAAACAAAAATAAACAAATGGGACCTAATGAAACTTCAAAGCTTTTGCACAGCAAAGGAAACCATAAAGAAGATGAAAAGACAACCCTCAGAATGGGAGAAGATATTTGCAAACGAATCAACGGACAAAGGATTAATCTCCAAAATATATAAACAACTCATGCAGCTCAATATTAAAAAAACAAACAACCCAATCCAAAAACGGGCAGAAGACCTAAAGAGACATTTCTCCAAAGAAGACATACAGATGGTCAAGAAGCACAGGAAAAGCTGCTCAACATCACTAATTATTAGAGAAATGCTAATCAAAACTACAATGAGGTATCACCTCACACCAGTTAGAATAGGCATCATCAGAAAATCTACAAACAACAAATGCTGTTTGGGTGTGGAGAAAAGGGAACCCTCTTGCACGGTTGGTGGGAATGTAAATTGATAGAATCACTATGGAGAACAGTATGGAGGTTCTTTAAAAAACTAAAAATAGAACTACTATAAGACCCAACAATCCCACTACTGGGCATATACCCAATGAATACCATAATTCAAAAAGACACATGCACCCCAATGTTCATTGCAGCAGTATTTACAATAGCCAGGTCATAGAGTCAATCTAAATGCCCATCGACAGACGAATGGATAAAGAAGATGTGGTACATATATATAATGGAATATTACTCAGCATAAAAAGGAACGAAATTGGGTCATTTGTAGAGACGTGGATGGATCTAGAGATTGTCATACAGAGTGAAGTAAGTCAGAAAGAGAAAAACAAATATCGTATATTTTGCATATATGTGGAACCTAGAAAAATGGTACAGAATAACCGGTTTGCAGGGAAGAAATTGAGACACAGATGTAGAGAACAAACATATGGACATCAAGGGGGGAAAGCGGTGTGGTGTCGGAGTGATGGTGTGATGAATTGGGCCATTGGGATTGACGTGTATACACTGATGTGTATAAAATGGATGACTAATACGAACCTGTTGTATAAAAAACAACAAACAAACAAACAAACAAACTAAAACCTCAGAGGCCTCAAGATGGCAGCCACAGAGTGCAGGACCCATCTGAGCACAGGGCCCCATGCAAATGCACAGGTTGTGTCCAGGAAGCTGGCCTTGATCCTGGGACTTTGGAGCGCAAAACAACATCACAGGTCACCTATTCATAGATGATGACTGTTGCAGTTTGAAAACTGGCTACGCCAGACTTCTCAGTTGAGTACCTGGAGTAAGCATGCAGCCAACTTTGGCAGCCATGGAGAGGGGCCCCAGCAGGAGTGCATGCTTCTCCGACTTGGCATGACTTGCTGTACTGTGCACTTTCTGGATCTAAAGAGCATGTCTGGATCCACAAGCCACTCGGCTCTAGCCTCCTCCCAGCTCTTCCCAGTACATGCGAGTTATTTTTAGGTGACCTGTGGTGGAGAGGTTTGGCTTGTAATTTTCATGCCTGAACTTTGGGTTTCACAGGAAATGTTTGAAAGAATTTAATATTGATACAATGCAACACACGCGTATTAACAAGGGCATATTGGGTTTGTTCTTGTTGCCTAACCATTAAAAATTTCTATTCTTAGTCTTTTCCTCTTCTCCCTGCTCCTTATCAATTCAATCTTCTCCACCTTCACAATTCTCTCTTTTGCTAGTTTCTGAGCCTCTCACTGACACAGGAATTTCCTTTCCCTCATCTGCTGCCAACCCCTCCGGTTCTCTGCGATGAATGAATTCTTGTTGTTGCCAACTTCCTTTCAGTATTTTCCAAAATCTTTTCTTCTTTGCTCTGATCAGATTCTCCTCTGAATTTTTAGCCCTGGAATCTAAGTACTAACTTTCTCCATTTGTCCCTCTGAACTGATAACACAATGCAACTTATATTTAATCATGGCTCCTGCCTTCCCTGTCCCTGTCATTTCCTTCATTTTCTAGACCTTCTCTTCAATCTTCCATCTTCACTGGATGGCAAAAGTATCAAGAAATAAGTGACTGGCCAGTCTGAATGCCCTAGTTCATTCATCTTTTGTCTTCGTTGTACTTACCCTCCCAACTTCTTAGAAACTTACTTAGTTTATATGTCCAACACTCCCATACTGTTGAGAGCAAAAGCATCCACTAGACTCTCCTGCCTTAAGTTAAAAAAAACTGAGCACATGGTATATGCAAGATTTACCTGCATTGGAAGGCGCAATGAGGAAGAGATTGGAAGTTAAAACACATAGTGGTTTAATCACCAGGTGGTGCTAATGGCAAAGGCCAGCTTTGTTATGGTGTTAGGTGGTCCCAGGGTGGGCTGGTGCCCAGCTCATAGGAAATGCATGATTGAACAATATATCTGTTGCTTGGAATAATTAGGTAAAACACTATGGGCATTGGTAATGAATCAAATGCCAAATTTGCCTTGTGTCCTCTTGAGTTATGGACAATATTCCTGTAAACTGTGCCAATGATCAGAATTTACCTGATTTTTTTTCTTTTTTTAATATCTTAATTGGAGTATAATTGCTTTACAATGGTGTGTTAGTTTCTGTTTTACAACAAAGTGAATCAGCTATATATATACATATATCCCCATATCTCCTCCCTCATGTGTCTCCATGCCACCCTCTCTATCCCACCCCTCTAGGTGGTCACAAAGCACCTAGCTGATCTCCCTGTGTTATGTGGCTGCTTCCCACTAGCTATCGATTTTACATTTGATAGTGTATATATGTCCATGCCACTCTCTCACTTAGTCTCAGCTTACCCTTCCCCCTCCCCGTGTCCTCAAGTCCACTCTCTACATCTTTATTCTTGTCCTGCCCCTAGGTTCTTCATAACCATTTTTTTTTCTTTTTAGATTCCATATATATGTGTTAGCATACGGTATTTGTTTTTCTCTTTCCGACTTACTTCACTCTGTATGACAGACTCTAGGTCCATCAACCTCACTACAAATAACTCAATTTCGTTTCTTTTTATAGCTGAGTAATATTCCATTGGATATATGTGCCACATCTTTTTTATCCATTCATCTGTCGATGGACACCTAGGTTGCTTCCATGTCTTGGCTATTGTAAATAGAGCTGCAATGAACATTGTGGTACATGACTCTTTTTGGATTATGGTTTTCTTAGGGTATATGCCCAGGAGTGGGATTGCTGGGTCATATGGTAGTTCTATTTTTAGGTTTTTAAGGAACCTCCATACTGTTCTCCATAGTGGCTGTATCAGTTTACATTCCCAACAACAGTGCAAGAGGGTTCCCTTTTCTCCACACCCTCTCCAGCATTTGTTGTTTGTAGATTTTTTGATGATGGACATTCTGACCCATGTGAGGTTATACCTCATTGTAGTTTTGATTTGCATTTCTCTAATGATTAGTGATGTTGAGCATCCTTTCATGTGTTTGTTGGCAATCTGTGTATCTTCTTTGGAGAAATGTCTATTTAGGTCTTCTGCCCATTTTTGGGTTGGGTTGTTTGTGTTTCTGATATTGAGCTGCATGAGCTGCTTGTAAATTTTGGAGATTAATCCTTTGTCAGTTGCTTCATTTGCAAATATTTTCCCCCATTCTGAGGGTTGTCTTTTCGTCTTGTTTATGTTTTCCTTTGCTGCGCAAAAGCTTTTAAGTTTCATTAGGTCCCATTTGTTAATTTTTGTTTTTATTTCCATTTTTCTAGGAGGTGTGTTAAAAAGGATCTTGCTGTGATTTATGTCATAGAGTGTTCTGCCAATGTTTTCCTCTAAGAGTTTTATAGTGCCTGGCCTTACATTTAGGTCTTTAATCTATTTTGAGTTTATTTTTGTGTATGGTGTTAAGGAGTGCTCTAATTTCATTCTTTTAGCTGTACAGTTTTCCCAGCACCACTTATTGAAGAGATTGTCTTTTCTCCATTGTATATTCTTGCCTCATTTATCAAAAATAAGGTGACCATATGTGTGTGGGTTTATCTCTGGGTTTTGTATACTGTTCCACTGATCTATATTTCTGTTTTTGTGCCAGTACCATGCTGTCTTGATTACTGTAGCTTTGTAGTATAGTCTGAAGTCAGGGAGCCTGTTTCCTCAAGCCCTATTTTTCTTTCTCAAGATTGCTTTGGCTATTTGGGGTCTTTTGTGTTTCCATAGAAACTGTGAAAGTTTTTGTTCTACTTCTGTGAAAAATGCCACTGACAGTTTGATAGGGATTGCTTTGAATCTGTAGATTGCTTTGGGTAGTATAGTCATTTTCACAATGTTGATTCTTCCCATCCAAGAACATGGTATATCTCTCCATCTGTTTGTATCATCTTTAATTTCTTTCATCAGTGTCTTATAGTTTTCTGAATACAGGTCTTTTGTCTCCTTAGGTAAGTTTATCCCTAGCTATTTTATTCTTTTTGTTGCAATGGTAAATGAGAGTGTTTCCTTAATTTCTCTTTTTAATCATTAGTGTATAGGTGTGCAAGAGATTTCTGTGGATTAATTTTGTATCCTGCTACTTTACCAAATTCATTGATTAGCTCTAGTAGTTTTCTATTCGCCTCTTTAGGATTCTCTATGTATAGGATCACGTCATCTGCAAACCGTGACAGCTTTAGTTCTTCTTTCCCGATTTGGATTGCTTTTATTTCTTTTTCTTCTCTGATTGCTGTGGCTAAAACTTCCAAAACTATGTTGAATAATAGTGGACATAAGAGTGGACATCTTTGTCTTGTTCTTGATCTTAGAGGAAATGGTTTTAGTTTTTCACCATTGAGGATGATGTTGGCTGTGGGTTTGTCATATATGGCCTTTATTATGTTGAGGGAAGTTCCCTCTATGCCTACTTTCTGGAGGGCTTTTATCATAAATGGGTGTTGAATTTTGTCAAAAGCTTTCTCTGCATCTATTGAGATGATCATATGGTTTTTCTCCTTCAATTTGTTAGTATGGTGTATCACATTGATTGATTTGCGTATATTGAAGAATCCTTGCATCCCTGGGATATTCCCCACTTGATCATGGTGTATGATCCTTTTAATGTGCTGTTGGGTTCTGTTTGCTAGTATTTTGTTGAGGATTTTTGCATCTATGTTCATCAGTGATATTGACCTGTAGTTTTCTTTCTTTGTGACATCTTTGTCTGGGTTTGGTATCAGGGTGATGGTGGCCTTGTAGAATGAGTTTCGGAGTGTTCCTCCCTCTGCTATATTTTGGAAGGGTTTGAGAAGGATAGGTGTTAGCTCTTCTCTAAATATTTGATAGAATTTGCCTGTGAAGCCATCTGGTCGTGGACTTTTGTTTGTTGGAAGATTTTAAATCACAGTCTCAATTTCAGTGCTTGTGATTGGTCTGTTTATATTTTCTAATTCTTCCTGGTTCAGTCTCAGAAGGTTGTGCTTTTCTAAGAATTTTTCCATTTCTTCCAGGTTGAACGTTTTATTGGCATATAGTTGCTTGTAGCTATCTCTCGTCATGTATTTCCGCAGTGTCAGTTGTTACTTCTCCTTTTTTATTTCTAATTCTATTGATTTGAGTCTTCTCCTCTTTTTTCTTGATGAGTCTAGGTAGTGGTTAATCAATTTTGTTTATCTTCTAAAAGAACCAGCTTTTAGTTTTTATTGATCTTAGCTATTGTTTCCTTCATTTCTTTTTCATTTATTTCTGATCTGATCTTTATGACTTCTTTCCTTCTGCTAACTCTGGGGTTTTTTTTTTGTTCTTCCTGCTCTAATTGATTTAGGTGTAAGGTTTAGGTTGTTTATTTGAGATGTTTCTTGTCTCTTGAGGTAGGATTGTATTGCTATAAACTTCCCTCTTTGAGCTGCCTTTGCTGTATCCCATAGGTTTTCTGTCATAGTGTTTTCATTGTCATTTGTTTCTAGGTATTTTTTGATTTCCTCCTTGATTTCTTCAGTGACCTCTTGGTTATTTAGTAGTGTGTTGTTTAGCCTCCATACGTTTGTATATTTTTTACAGTTTTTTTCCTGTAATTGTTATCTAGTCTCATAGCATTGTCGTCGGAAAAGATACTTGATACAATTTCAATTTTCTTAAATTTACCAAGGCTTGACTTGTGACCCAAGATATGATCTATCCTGGAGAATGTTCCATGAATACTTGAGAAGAAAGTGTATCCTGTTTTTTTTGGATGGAATGTCCTATATATATCCATTAAGTCCATCTTGTTTAATGTACCATTTAAAGCTTGTGTTTCCTTATTTATTTTCATTTTGGATGATCTGTCCATTGGTGAAATTGGGGTGTTAAAGTCTCCTACTATGATTGTCTATTTCCCCTTTTATGGCTGTTAGTATTTGCTTTATATATTGAGGTGCTCCTATGTTGGGTGCATAAATATTTACAATTGTTATATCTTCTTCTTAGATTGATCCCTTGATCATTATGTAGTGTTCTTCTTTGTCTCTTGTAATAGTCTTTATTTTATAGTCTATTTTGTCTGATATGAGAATTGCTACTCCAGCTTTCTTTTGATTTCCATTTGCATGAAATATTTTTTTCCATCCCCTCACTTTCAGTGTGTATGTGTCCCTAGGTCTGAAGTGGGTCTCTTGTAGACAGTATATATATGGGTATTGTTTTTGTATCCAGTCAGCCAGTCTATGTCTTTTGGTTGGAGCATTTAATTCATTTACATTTAAGGTAGTTGTCAATATGTATGTTCCTATTACCATTTTCTTAATTGTTTTGGGTTTGTTATTATAGGTCTTTTCTTTCTCTTGTGGTTCCTGCCTAGAGAAGTTCCTTTAGCATTTGTTGTAAAGCTGGTTTTGTGGTGCTGAATTCTCTTAGCTTTTGCTTGTGTGTAAAGCTTTTGATTTCTCCATCAAATCTGAATGAGATCCTTGCTGGGTAGAGTAATCTTGGTTGTAGTTTTTTTCCTTTCATCACTTAAACATGCCCTGCCACTCCCTTCTGGCTTGCAGAGTTTCTGCTGTAAGATCAGCTGTTAACCTTATGGGGATTCCCTTGTATGTTATTTGTTGTTTTTCCCTTGCTGCTTTTAATAATTTTTCTTTGTATTAATTTTTGATAGTTTGATTAATATGTGTCTTGGCATGTTTCTCCTTGGATTTATCCTGTATGGGACTTTCTGTGCTTCCTCAACTTGATTGACTATTTCCTTTCCCGTATTAGGGAATTTTTCAACTATAATCACTTCAAATATATTCTCAGTCCCTTTCTTTTTCTCTCCTTCTTCTGCGATCCCTAGAATTCAAATGTTGGTACATTTAATGTTGTCCCAGAGGACTCTGAGAGTGTCCTCAATTCTTTTCATTCTTTTTTCTTTATTCTGCTCTGCAGTATTTATTTCCACTATTTTATCTACCATGTCACTATCCGTTGTTCTGCCTCAGTTATTCTGCTATTGATTCCTCCTAGAGAATTTTTAATTTCATTTATTGTGCTGTTAATCATTGCTTGTTTTTTCTTTAGTTCTTCTAGGTCCTTTTTAAACGTTTCTTGTATTTTCTCCATTCTATTTCCAAGATTTTGGATCATCTTTAATATCATTACTGTGAATTCTTTTTCAGGTAGACTGTCTATTTACTCTTCATTTGTTTGATCTGGTGGGTCTTTACCTTGCTCCTTCATCTGCTGTGTATTTCTCTGTCTTCTCATTTTGTTTAACTTACTGTGTCTGTGGTCTCCTTTTCGCAGGCTGCAGGTTCATAGTTCCCGTTGTTTTTGGTGTCTGCCCCCAGTAGCTAATGTTGGTTCAGTTGGTTGTGTTAGGCTTCCTGGTGGAGGGGGTTGGTGCCTGTGTTCTGGTGGATGAGGCTGGATCTTGTCTTTCTGGTGAGCAGGAGTGCATCCAGTGGTGTGTTTTGGGGTATCTGTGACCTTATTATGATTTTAGGCAGCCTCTCTGCTAATGGTTGTGGTTGTATTCCTGTCTTGCTATTTGTTTGGCATAGCATGTCCAGCACTGTAGCTTGCTGGTCGTTGAGTGGCGCTTGGTCTTAGCGTTGAGATGGAGATCTCTGGGAGAGCTTTCACCATTTGATATTGCATGGAGCCAGGAGGTCTCTGGTGGACTAATGTCCTGAACTTGGCAATCCCACTTCAGAGGCACAGGCCTGACACCTGGACAGAGCTCCAAGACCCTGTCAGCCACATGGCTCAGAAGAAATGGGAGAAAAAAAGAAAGAAAAAAATAAAATAATATAAAATAAAATAAAGTTATTAAAATAAAAAAATGAGTAAAAATTAAAAAAATTTAAAAATAATACAAAAAAAAGAAAGAAAGAAAGTAGAGAGCAACCAAACCAAAAAACAAATCCATCAATGATAACAAGTGCTAAAAAAGTATACTAAAAAAAAAAAACTCCAAAACTGGACAAACAGAACCCTAATACAAATGGTAAAAGCAAAGCTATACAGACAAAATCACACAAAGTCCACCACCTCAAATTTGGGATGATTCATTGTCTATTCCGGTATTCTAGAGTTGCAGGGTACATCAAGTTGATTATGGAGATTTAATCCACTGCTCCTGAGGCTACTGGGAGAAATTTCCCTTTCTCTTCTTTGTTTGCACACCTCCCGGGGTTCAGCTTTGGATTTGGCCCCGCCTCTGCGCGTAGGTCACCTGAGGGCTCTGTTCTTCGCTCAGACAGGAGGGGGTTAAAGGAGCAGCTGATTAAGGGGGGAGGGAGGGGTACAGAATGCGGTGCGAGCCTGATGCAGCAGAAGCCAGCGTGACGTTGCAACAGCCGGAGGTGCGCCGTGTGTTCTCCTGGGGAAATTGTTCCTGGATCACGGGACCCTGGCGGTGGCGGGCTGCATAGGCTCCCAGGAAGGGAGGTGTGGATAGTGACCTGTGCTTGCACACAGGCTTCTTGGTGGCTGCAGCAGCAGCCTTAGTGTCCCAAGCCGGTCTCTGGGGTCCGCGCTGATAGCCGCAGCTCGCGCCCGTCTCTGGAGCTCGTTTAGGCGGTGCTCTGAATCCCTCTTCTTGTGCAACCCCAAACAATGGTCTCTTGCCTCTTCGGCAGCTCCAGACTTTTTCCTGGACTCCCTCGCAGCTAGCTGTGGTGCACTAGCCCCCTTCAGGCTGTGTCCACGCAGCCAACCCCAGTCCTCTCCCAGCCTCCGCCTGCACTAGCAGGTGAGCAGACAAGCCACTCAGGCTGGTGAGTGCTGGTCCGCACCGATCCTCTCTGTGGGAATCTCTCTGCTTTGCCCTCTGCACCCCTGTTGCTGCACTGTCCTCCGTGGCTCCAAAGCTTCCCCCCACCCCCCGCCCACCCCCCCCGTCTCAGCCAGTGAAGGGGCTTCCTAGTGTGTGGAAACTTCTCCTTCACAGCTCCCTCCCAGAGGGGCATGTTCCATCCCTATTGTTTTGTCTCTGTTTTATTTTTTCCTTTTGCCTTACACAGGTACGTGGGGAGTTTCTTGCCTTTTGGGAAGTCTGAGGTCTTCTGCCAGCGTTCAGTAGGTGTTCTGTAGGAGTTGTTCCACATGTAGATGTATTTCTGATGTATTTGTGGTGAGGAAGATGATCTCCACGTCTTACTCCTCCACCATCTTGAAGATCTCGCCCTGTTGTGGCCTACTTAATTTCAGTTGCTACAACTCAGGCCTTAGAAATGTAAGAATTGGGCTTAACACATTTATTTTAATATTTGATTCAATGATCTTTTTTTTGCTAGAACGTATCATTTGTTTTCTTTCCATCACTTTCTTTCTTAGTCATCTTAACCCATTAATAGATGGACCAATCCTTTCTTCATAAAGAAATTTAAGCAGTGCCATTTCTTCACAAAGAAAGGTCATTGCTCTGGGAAGAACATTGCTCTTATTTCAGTCTTACTAGGTAATTTCCAGCCATGATTTTCATCATCTCATATGTGTATAGACACAGGGTACTGAGTCACCGCTTGTGGATTGACTATGTAATTGTCCTTCATAGTGACATCTATCTGGTGTTGTCAAAACTTGGCAATCCACTCTCTTCATAAACCCTGGGTGGTTCTCTATCATTTTACAGGTAAAAATAAAGGTAATTCCTAGGCAAGTCTCTCAAATCTCTGACCACCCAAGATGTTTTACCTCTTCAGTTTACTCCCCTGAACTCCATGGTAGAAACATGGTTGAAACCACGAGTCACAGCTTTTTGGTAAATCTCTTAGGGGTGTGAGATACCTAAACCAAAATCCAGGACCAAGAGGATTTGGGTTGCTGAAAAAGAAAGAATGACTGTGAGGCAAAGTGCCTAGAGTGAGATGTACATACATTTTCATTTGTGTGTACCTGTAAATGACACCAGAGGACAGATCTTTAACTTGTCCCCACGTTAGGGTTAAGCCTTGTTTACCTCCAGTATAAATCATCACTCTTGTGGTTTTGGCCATTTTGCAGAAATGACATTTTCCCTCTTGTTTAGAGACGGCTCCACTGTAGTACATTTCCTTGATTGCAGAGATTGTGGGAGCTATGATTCTGGTGCCATTAGCCTTCTCATTTCGGGAAAACTTATCCCCTGTGATAAGGAAGAAACTTGAAGATTTCACGTGAATTTTTCTAATGCCCTGTGCTTTCTATATTTGCATACTCATGCTGTGCCTTCCCCAGCTCTGCCTGGGTAACTCTCCCTACTCTTAAAGGACCAGATCAAAATGCCTCTGTCCTCAAGAAGCCTTTGTCAACCCTCGCCAGCAAAATTAATCTCTTCCTTGACTCTTCTAGCTCTTGGTTTATGCCTCTTCTAAAGCATGGATCATGGTTTTCCCAGCCCAAGAGCAGCTCATTCCCAGGAAAGGTCTCAACTCTTGCTGCATTGCAGGCAAATTCAAAGTGAGGATAATTCCGTTTGACCTTGTATTCCCCATGGAGCCCGACAAAGTGCCTTGCATGTAATAGGTTCTCAATAACTATTTGTTGAATTAAATTAGATTACATTTTATAAATGTTTGTAAATGAGAGAGCATTGCCTTACATGGCTTACAAAAAGAATCTGTTGGGATAAAAATAGACAAATAAGAACTTAAGTTGAAGGGTTACGTCTTACACAGTGAGGCTGTGTCATTTTGGATTTTTGGAAAACCTCTCAGAATTTATGCTTCCTAAAGATCCTGCAGCTTTAGCATTTTGCCCACAGGCTAAAAGGTAATCAGAATGGATATTGATAAAATGGAATATTTTTATCCATGCTAATCAGCCTGGCTCTGGCCAAATTTTTGGCCTTCGGTATGTGCTGCTGAGTAATGTCAGACGCTCACAAGTACACACACTGACATTTACAAGGCATGAGATGGGCTCAGCCAAGTTCAGAAACAAAGCCCCCCCCTCTTTTGATTGGTTCACCAGAACTTCCTCAGATACATTTAGTTTTTGCTACTAGAGGAACTGACAGGCTGCTGGTACCAAGTGAATTTCCATTCATTTCTTCACTCCAGGAAATAACATTTGCATACGAGGGTCAGGTACTCTGTGAAGTTTTGGATTCATGAGGTTACACATCCAACTGTGTGAAGGGGACCTTGGGCTGCTCTGGCATTGGCACTAAGAGAAGCTGCACGTAGGGCTTGAGCTGTTTTAGAACCTCTGATGTGGGATTCGTAGAAATGAAAGTGAAGAGGACTGCACTCCAAACACGTCCTGGATGATCTTAGAAAATGCCAGATAAAAATCCAAGAGGCCTACTTTCTTCTTTCAGAAAAAATACTATTCTAAAAAAAATAAAATAAAAAGAAAGCACTATTTTACTTTCGTGCTCCATAAGAATATCAGAATATATTTAGTAACCTGTGTAATTCCATTGCCTTTTTTAGATGGATCCCACCAAGCAGGATCATAGCTCCCCGACCAGGGATTGAACTGCACCCCCCGCAGTGGAAGCGCCGTGTCTTAACCATTGTACCTCCAGGGAAGTCCTGAGGTTCTGTCTTTAGATGGGGTAGATGCACTCAGGATCATGGAAACACGTGTCTCTAATTGAAACACTTCCTTTTTTTATAATAGAAGAAAACATGTATCTATATTGCAAGAATAATAATTTTCCAGACTTGCTTCTGGAAGAATCTTCAAGATCATGATGATGATGATGATGATGATTTTTATTGACCACTTAGATTACTTCTGTTTTTTTATTATTATAATAATGCTATTAAGAGCATCTTTATATGTAAATCTTAGTCTACATTTCCTATTATTTCCTTTATATAGATTCTCTTTCTCTCTTTTTTTCTGAAGCTTCAAGATTATTACAGGGCATTTCTATGTCCAAGTTATGATTGGAATCCAGTCTCACAACTAAGTTAAAAATGTCTTATAAGGACTTTATGACATCAGAGACAAGGCACAGCCTGGGGAGGGGTTATTTACTGAAAAAACAGCTGTTTATTTGGTCCCTTTAACTGTCATGAGGATCAGAGGATTCATTCCTGGTTGTTGAGATGACCCAGGTAACCAGACTGGTGATGCTACTTCCAGTTATTTCAAATTCTATTTGTTCCAGCTCTGTTAAGAGTGAACTTTTTTGCTTAGCCTATTTACTGGCAAATGGGAGCTGAGAAAATGTAGATTAGAAATTGGTTTCAGGAGTTAAATGCAACAATTTAATTTTAGAGATTAAAAAAGATTGAGCAGGAACCAGTCATTTTCCAAATAAGATATCAGAAACTGTTTTTAGACTTAAAGAATTTTATGTTCTGTTCTATTTATTACTTTCCTATATCCTTTCTGTGAACTAAAGTTTTTTAAACAAAACTTTTGCTCATGGTGGTCATAAACAGAACAGAGGTGTTAAAAATTGGCTTTTTAATTTTTCTGTTTAAATCTTGAGTGTAACGTCTCTCCGCCCTTAACTGATGGCTGGTTTTAGTCACATGATTTCAAAAAAAAAAAGGAAAAGAAACATATATTTAGTCTACTCTTTCTAGAATAATCTATGGAGTTTTTAATTAGTGCATGGTACCTATAATAATCTTCCTCTTTCAATCATGCTAAGCTCAACGAAGTCCCTTTGAACAGCAGATATTTTTACAAGCGTCATCCAAAATAAGGGCTCGTTCTTTGCAATAACATTTAAGAATTCGTTGGTCTGCTAGGAAACCAACAGCCCTTAAAAGTATTAGGTGAAGAATGTCTCAGGATTTCCCTGTGTCAAGATAGTGAATTAATGTATCTTAAGACTCTTTGAAGTCTCCAAACATGGCGAGTTTGGAAGAGCTGGCTGAAAAGTGGTGTAACTAAGAACTAAGGGTAGGCTATATTTCAGTTGTCAAGAAGTCTTTTGTTTCTTTATAAGAGAAACTGAACCAGGTTCTAGTCTTAGCCCTGATACCAGTGAGCAGTAATGACCTGGAAAGTTACTTAACTTCTCTGAGACTTTGTTTTCTAATCTGTAGAATGGGTTTGGCCTAGGAGACATCAATGGTTATTTCCACAGTTATTAAATTAATCTATTAAATTGTCATATACTGTACTGTGATGTTCTATACAACAGTGGTACACAAAGTGAGAACCTTACAGCTAGAAATGAAAAAATGTTAAGGGAACCTAATTTCATACTTACTTAGAAGATTTTTCTTTTTTTCCAAAGCTCATTCTATGATAAGATTTCCACGTGCTTTTCTTTTTCTTAATTTAACCTAATATATGCCTGAATCCCTTCATATATTAATGTATTTCTTCACCGGGTACTATAAGTTCATACACTGTCTGTTTCAGAAATATTTACTTGGCCATTAGTCCCTCTACCTTCAAGATAAGAGTAGATTACCTACTTCTTCGCAAAGCAATGGTCCATTCAACCGAGTTAGTTAAAATAGTGATAAAATGACTGACATTGATTATTTCTATTTCTCAACTAGTTATTTTGGTGTGTAAACATACAGTTTGCTATTTTGTTAGAAATTATGCCAATTTTTGGAAGAAAACATCAATGTTATGAAGCCATAAAAACACCTTTGATGTTCTTGTAAAAGATGCACAATCTCTCTCTGGTTATACTCTTTCTAATTTCTTGGTAGACGGATCAGTTAAATTGGCTGAGAGCCATATCCTCTTAGCCATCTTCTGTTTTAATCATCTTGCTTCTGAAAATACCATCCTCTTGGTACTATGAACAGAGACCCTGTTATAACAGTAAGATTGCCTCTTAGAGGGTCACACTCTGAAGGTCAAGTTCAAGGTTGCCAAGTGCTTAACAATATTGGTATTCACACCTCTTGACTGGAACCTTAAACTTAAAAAAATACTAATTTGTTTAGAGCAGTTTTATGTTCATGACAAAATTGATAGGAAAAAAAGAGAGAGGTTTCCCATATACCCTCTGCCCCTACACATCCATAGCCTCATCTGTTATCAACATTCTCCACCAGAGTGGTATGTTTGTTATCACTGATGAGTCTATGTTGGGAGGTCATAATTATCCAAAGTCCATAGTTTACCTTAGGGTTCACACTTGGTTTTGTATAGCCAATGGGTTTGGACAAATGTATAATGTCATGTGTCCATCTTTATCGTTTTATCTAGAGTATTTTTACTGCCCTAGAAATCATCTGTGATCCACCTATTCATCCCCCCCAATCTCAAGCTTCCAACACCTGGCAACCACTGATCTTTTTAGTGTCTTCATAGTTTTGCTTTTTCCAGGAAGTCATATCATTGGAAACACATAGTACATAGCCTTTTCCGATTGGCTTCTTTCACTTAATAATATGCATTTAAATTTCCTCCATGCCATTTTATGACTTAATGGCTCATTTCTTTTTAGTGCTGAATAATATCCCATTGTCTGGCTCTACCACAGTTTATTTATCATTCACCTACTGAAGGACATCTTAGTTGCTTTCAAGTTTTGGCAATTATGAATAAAGCTGCTATAAATATTCATGAACATGTTTTTGTGTGGACATACATCTTTACCTCCTTTGTGTAAATACCAAGGAGCATGACTGCTGGATTGTGCAGTAAGAGTATTTTTAGTTTAGTGAGAAACTGCTGGATTATGCAGTAAGAGTATGTTTAGTTTTGTAAGAAACCACAAAACTGTCTTCCATATTTTGCATTCCCACCAGCAATGCATGAGAGTTCCTGTTGCTTCACATCCTTGTCAGCACTTGGAGTTGTCAGTCTTTCAGATTTTGGCCATTCTAGACTTTTAAACTTTATAAAAGGTGACACGCTGTTAGAAATTTTGTGTGAAATTTTGGCTGTGTTTCCTTTATTCCAAGAAACAGGTTTGTGCTCTCAAGTTTCTTAAAATGGACTCTGGAGGCAGGCAACTCTGAACTTGAGAAAGTTATTTCAACTTTCTTTGCCTCAGTTTCTTCTTCTGGAAAATGGGACAATAACCTTATGTTATTGTGAAAATAAGTGTGTGGAACAGTGTTTGGCACATATAAAACACTATATGAGTATCTACTGTCATGATTATAAAGAAATTGATCATTACTTTTACTTTGAGAAACAAATCATGTTCTTGTTTCTGATGGTGGCATAGGGTTTCAAGGAGGTAGATAGTTCAACCTCTTGGCCAATGCCTGAATCTCCAACAATAGAAATATTAGAAAGTAGAGCCAACTTGGATAGATGAATACAGCCCACTACTGGGTGCACAAATTAACACTGCAACAGGACTCTAAAGTACCAGGTCTTCAAAAGTCTTAAAAAATTAGATCACCAAGTGTATGATGTTTACTGCACAACAAGGTTTATCAAAAATCTAAATCAGTTTGCTCAAATATGGATGATTTGGTGGATTTGGTAACATGAATAATTCACTTGCCTCCAAGTATTTGGAGGAAGCAAACCAGAAAGTGGAAATTCTATGAAAGTTCTAAGGAACAGGGCAGGAATATTCCCACCCCACTCTGACAGTCTCCCTCTGACAGTGGAGAGAGGGACCAAGTTTTATTTATTTATTTAAATTGGAGTATAGTTGATTCACAATGTTGTGTTAGTTTCTGGTGTACAGCAAATTGATTCAATTATACATGTATATTCTTTTTCAGATTCTTTTCCATTATAGGTTATTACAAGGTGTTGAATACATTTTCCTGTGCTATAAAGTAGGACTTTGTTGCTTATCTATTTTACATATAGCAGTGTGTATCTGTTAATCCCAAGCTGCTAATTTACCCCTCCCCCTCCCCTTCCATTTGGTAACCATAAGTTTGTTTTCTATGTCTCTGAGTCTGTTTCTGTTTTGTAAATAAAAGTTCATTGTAACATTTAAAAAAATTCCACATATAAGTGATATCATATGATATTTGAGGGACCAAGTTTTAAATGGGGCTTAGCTTCATATAATTGATAATTCTGCATGTTTTCTCAGAGGATGGAATATGTCTTTCCTAATTTCTAATTCCCTATGTTCAGAATCTTTTTGATTCCCTGGAATTTTCTTAAGGAAACCCAGATATCCCAGCAATAATTCTCAAACCTCACAGAAACCTCTAAAAATAACTTGAGGAAAAGAATTGAGCCCAAGTGGTCCAATACTTGATGGAAACTGGCGTACAGAACAGTGAAAAAGAACTAATTAAAAGTGTCTATGTGGGAGGGACCTTCAAGATGGCGGAGGAGTAAGATGTGATCACCTTCCTCCCCACAAATACATCAGAAATACATCTACATGTGGAACAACTCCTACAGAACACCTACTGAACGCTGGCAGAAGACCTCAGACTTCCCAAAAGGCAAGAAACTCCCCACGTACCTGTGTAGGGCAAAAGAAAAAAACAAAAAACAGAGACAAAAGAATAGGGATGGAACATGCCCCTCTGGGAGGGAGCTGTGAAGGAGGAAAAGTTTCCACACACTAGGAAACCACTTCACTGGCTGAGATGGGGGGTGGACGGGGGGTGGGGGGAAGCTTTGGAGCCATGGAGGACAGCGCAGCAACAAGGGTGCAGAGGGCAAATCAGAGAGATTCCCGCAGAGAGGATCAGTGCAGACCAGCACTCACCAGCCTGAGTGGCTTGTCTGCTCACCTGCTGGTGCAGGAGGAGGCTGGGAGAGGACTGGGGTTGGCTGCGTGAACACAGACTGAAGGGGGCTAGTGCATCACAGCTAGCTGGGAGGGAGTCCAGGAAAAAGTCTGGAACTGCCTAAGAGGGAAGAGACCACTGTTTCAGGGTGCACAAGGAGAGGGGATTCAGAGCACCGCCTAAACGAGCTCCAGAGACAGGTGCAAGCCGTGGCTATCAGCGCGGACACCAGAGATGGGCATGAAATGCTAAGGCTGCTGCTGCAGCCACCAAGAAGCCTGTGTGCAAGCACAGGGCATTATCCACACCTCCCCTCCCGGGAGCCTATGCAGCCTGCCACTGCCAGGGTCCTGTGATCCAGGGACAACTTCCCTGGGAGAACACGCGGCGCACCTCAGGCTGTTGCAACGTCATGTTGGCCTCTGCCGCTGCAGGCCCTCCCCGCATTCTGTACCCCTCCCTCCCCCCAGCCTGAATGAGCCTGAGCCCCCTAATCAGCTGCTACTTTAACCCCGTCCTGTCTGAGCAAAGAACAGACGCCCTCAGGTGACCTACATGCAGTGGCGGGGCCAAATCCAAAGCTGAACCCCAGGAGCTGTGCGAACAAAGAAGAGAAAGGGAAATCTCTCCCAGCAGCCTCAGGAGCAGCGGATTAAATCACCACAGTCAACTTGATGTACCCTGCATCTGTGCAATACCTGAAAAGACAACGAATTATTCCAAAATTGAGGCGGTGGACTTTGGGAGCAACTGTAGACTTGGGGTTTGCTTTCTGCATCTAATTTGTTTCTGGTTTTATGTTTGTTTTAGTTTAGTATTTAGAGCTTATTATCATTAGTAGATTTGTTTATTGATTTGGTTGCTCTCTTCCTTTTTTTTTAAAACATATATATATATTTTTCCTTTTACTGTTTTTGTGAGTGTGTATCTGTATGCTTCTTTGTGTGATTTTGTCTGTATAGCTTTGCTTTTACCATGTGTCTTAGGGTTCTGTCTGTCTTTTTTTTTCTTTATTATACTTTTTAGCGCTTGTTATCATGGGTGGATTTGTTTTTTGGTTTGGTTGCTTTCTTCTTTCTTTCTTTTTTAAATTACTTTTAAATCTTTTATTTTTAATAATATTTTTTATTATAATAACTTTATTTTATATTTATATTTTTCTTTCTTTCTTTTTTTTTCTCTCCTTTTTCTTCTGAGCCATGTAGCTGACAGGGTCTTGGAGCTCTGCCCAGGTGTCAGGCCTGAGTCTCTGATATGGGAGAACTGAGTTCAGGACATTGGTCCACCAGAGACCTCCTGGCTCCATGTAATATCAAATGGTGAAAGCTCTCCCAGAGATTTCCATCTCAACACCAAGACCAAGCTCCACTCAATGACCAGCAAGCTACAGTGCTGGACACCCTATGCCAAACAACTAACAAGACAGGAATACAACACCGCCCATTAGCAGAGAGGCTTCCTAACATCATAATAAGGTCACAGACACCCAAAAACACACCACTGGACATGGTCCTGCCCACCAGAAAGACAAGATCCAGCCTCATCCACCAAAACACAGGCACCAGTCCCTTCCACGAGGAAGCCTACACAATCCAGTGAACCAACCTCACCTACTGGTGGCAGACACCAAAAACAATGGGAACTATGAACCTGCAGCCTGCGAAAAGGAGACCCCAAACACAGTAAGTTAAAAAAATGAGAAGACAGAGGAACACACAGCAGATGAAGGAGCAAGGGAAAAACCCACCAGATGAAACAAATGAAGAGGAAATAGGCAGTCTACCTGAAAAAGAATTCAAAGGAATGATATTAAAGATGATCCAAAATCTTGGAAATAGAATGGAGAAAATACAAGAAATGTTTAAGAGGACCTAGAAGCACTAAAGATCAAACAAACAATGATGAACAACAAAATAAATGATTTAAAAAATTCTCTAGGAGGAATCAATAGCAGAATAACTGAGGTAGAAGAACGGATAAGTGACCTGGAAGATAAAATAGAGGAAATAACTACCACAGAGCAGAATAAAGAAAAAAGAATGATAAGAATTGAGAACAGTCTCAAAGACCTCTGGGACAACATTAAATGCACCAACATTCGAAATATAGGGGTCCCAGAAGAAGAGAAAAAGAAAGGGACTGAGAATATATTTGAAGAGATTATAGTTGAAAACTTCCCCAATATGGGAAAGGAAATAGTCAATCAAGTCCAGGAAGCACAGAGAGTCCCATACAGGATAAATCCAAGGAGAAACATGCCAAGACACATAATAATCAAGCTGGCAAAAATTAAATACACAGAAAAAATATTAAAAGCAGCAAGGCAAAAGCAACAAATAATATATAAGGGATTCCCCATAAGGTTAACAGCTGATCTTTCAGCAGAAACTCTGCAAGCCAGAAGGGAGTGGCAGGACATATTTAAAGTGATGAAAGGGAAAAAAACCTACAACCAAGATTACTCTACCCAGCAAGGATCTCATTCAGATTTGATGGAGAAATCAAAAGCTTTACACACAAGCAAAAGCTAAGAGAATTCAGCACCACAAAACCAGCTTTACAACAAATGTTAAAGGAACTTATCTAGGCAGGAAACACAAGAGAAGTAAAAGACCTACAATAACAAACCCAAAACATTTAAGAAAATGGTAATAGGAACATACATATTGACAACTACCTTAAATGTAAATGGATTAAATGCTCCAATAAAAAAACATAGACTGGCTGAATGGATACAAAAACAAGACCTGTATATATGCTGTCTATAAGAGACCCATTTTAGACCTAGGAACACACACAGACTGAAAGTGAGGGGATGGAAAAAGTTACTCCATGCAAATGGAAATCAAAAGAAAGCTGGAGTAGCAATTCTCATATCAGACAAAATAGACTTTAAAATAAAGACTATTACAAGAGACAAAAAGGACAATACATAATGATCAAGGGATCAATCCAAGAAGAAGATATAACAATTATAAAAATTTATGCACCCAACATAGGAGCACCTTAATAAATAAGGCAAATGCTAACAGCCATAAAAGGGGAAATTGGCAGTAACACAGTCATAGTAGGGGACTTTAACACCCCACTTTCACCAATGGACAGATCATCCAAAATGAAAATAAATAAGGAAACACAAGCTTTAAATGATACATAAACAAGATGGACTTAATTGATATTTATAGGACATTCCATCCAAAAACAACAGAATACACTTTCTTCTCAAGTGCTCATGGAACATGCTCCAGGATAGATCATACCTTGGGTCACAAATCAAGCCTTGGTAAATTTAAGAAAATTGAAATCATATCAAGTATTTTTTCCGACCACAATGCTATGAGACTAGATATCAATTACAGGAAAAAAACAGTAAAAAATACAAACACATGGAGGTTAAATGATACACTACTAACTAACCAAAAGATCAGTGAAGAAATCAAAAAATACCTAGAAACATATAACAACGAAAATATGATGATCCAAAACCTATGGGATGCAGCAAATGCAGGTCTAAGTGGGAAGTTTATAGCAATACAATCCGACCTCAAGAAACAAGAAACACCTCAAATAAACAACCTAACTTTACATTTAAAGCAATTAAAGAAGAACAAAAAAACCCCCAAAGTAAGCAGAAGGAAAGAAATCATAAAGATCAGATCAGAAATAAATGAAAAAGAAATGAAGGAAACAATAGCAAAGATCAATAAAACTAAAAGCTGGTTCTTTGAGAAGATAAACAAACTTGATAAACCATTAGCAAGACTCATCAAGAAAAAGAGGGAGAGGACTCAATAAAATTAGAAATGAAAAAGAAGAAGTTACAACAGACACTGCAGAAATACAAAGCATCCAAGAGACTACTACAAGCAACTAACTCTATGCCAATAAAATGGACAACCTGGAAGAAATGGACGAATTCTTAGAAAAGCACAACCTTCTGAGACTGAACCAGGAAGAAATAGAAAATATGAACAGACCAATCAAAAGCACTGAAATTGAAACTGTGATTAAAAATCTTCCAACACACAAAAGCCCAGGACCAGATGGCTTCACAGGTGAATTCTATCAAACATTTAGAGAAGAGCTAACACTTATCCTTCTCAAACTCTTCCAAAATACAGCAGATCCACACTCATTCTAAGAGGTCACCATCACCCTGATACTAAAACCAGAGAAAGATGTCCCTAAAGAAGAAAACTATAGGCCAATATCACTGATGAATATAGATGCAGAAATCCTCAACAAAATACTAGCAAACAGAATCCAACAACACATTAAAAGGAGCATACACCATTATCAAGTGGGGTTTACCCCAAGAATGCAAGGATTCTTCAATATATGCAAATCAATCAATGTGATACACCATATTAATAAATTGAAGGAGAAAAACCATATGATCATCTCAATTGATGCAGAAAAAGCTTTCAACAAAATTCAACACCCATTTATGATAAAAACCGTCCAGATAGTAGGCTTAGAGGGAACTTACTTCAACATAATAAAGGCCATATATGACAAACCCACAGCAAACTTCGTTATCAATGGTGAAAAACTGAAAAGTTTTCCTCTAAGATCAGGAACAAGACAAGGTTGCGCACTCTCACCACTATTCAACATAGCTTTGGAAGTTTTAGCCACAGCGATCAGAGAAGAAAAAGAAATAAAAGCAATCCAAATCTGAAAAGAAGAAGTAAAACTGTCACTGTTGGTAGATGACATGATCCTATCCATCGAGTATCCTAAAGATGCTACCAGAAAACCACTAGAGCTAATCAATGAATCTGGTAAAGTAGCAGGATACAAAATTAATGCACATAAATCTCTTGCATTCCTATACACTAATGACAAAAATCTGAAAGAGAAATTAAGGAAACACTCCCATTTACCATTGAAACAAAAAGAATAAAATACCTGGGAATAAACCTACCTTTGGAGACAAAAGACCTTTATGCAGAAAACTATAAGACACTGATGAGAGAAATTAAGGATGATACCAACAGATGGAGAGATATACCATGTTCTTGGATGGGAAGAATCAACATTGTGAAAATGATTATACTACCCAAACCAATCTACAGATTCAATGCAATCCCTATCAAACTACCAATGGCATTTTTTACAGAACTAGAGCAGAAAATTTCACAATTTGTATAGAAACACAAAAGACCCCGAATAGCCAAAGCAATCTTGAGAAATAAAAATGGGGCTTGAGGAAACAGGCTGCCTGACTTCAGACTATACTACAAAGCTACAGTAATCAAGACAGTATGGTACTGGCACAAAAACAGAAATATAGATCAGTGGAACACTATGGAAAGCCCAGAGATAAACCCATGCACATATGGTTACCTTATTTTTGATAAATGAGGCAAGAATATACAATGGAGAAAAGACAGCCTCTTCAGTAAATGGTGCTGGAAAAACTGGACATCTACATATAAAAGAATGAAATTAGAGCACTCCCTAACACCATACACAAAATAAACTCAAAATGGATTAAAGACCTAAATGTAAGGCCAGGCACTATCAAACTCTTAGAGGAAAACATAGGCAGAACACTCTATGACGTAAATCACAGCAAGATCCTTTTAGACCCACCTCCTAGAAAAAAGGAAATAAAACCAAAAATAAACAAATGGGACCTAATGAAACTTAAAAGCTTTTGCACAGCAAAGGAAACCATAAAAAAGATGGAAAGGCAGCTCTCAGAATGGGAGAAAATATTTGCAAATGAAGCAACTGACAAAGGATTAATCTCCAACATTTACAAGCAGCTTATGAAGGGCAATGTCAAAAACACAAACAACCCAATCCAAAAATGGGCAGAAGACCTAAACAGACATTTCTCCAAAGAAGATATACAGATTGCCAACAAACACATGGAAGGATGCTCAACATCACTAATCATTTGAGAAATGCAAATCAAAATTACAATGAGGTATCACCTCACATGGGTCAGAATGGCCATCATCAAAGAATCTACAAACAATAAATGCCTGAGAGAATGTGGAGAAAAGGGAACCCTCCTGCACTGTTGGTGGGAATGTAAATTGATACAGCCACTATGGAGAACAGTATGGAGGTTCCTTAAAAAACTAAAGATAGAATTACCTTATGACCCAGCAATCCCACTACTGGACATATATCCTGAGAAAACCATAATTCAAAAAGAGTCATGTACCACAATGTTCATTGCAGCTCTATTTACAATAGCCAGGACATGGAAACAACCTAAGTGTCCATCGACAGATGAATGGATAAAGAAGATATGGCATATATATACAATGGAATATTACTCAGCTATAAAAAGAAATGAAATTGAGTTGTTTGTAGTGAGGTGGATGGACCTAGAGACTGTCATACAGAGTGAAGTATGTCAGAAAGAGAAAAACAAATACCGTATGCTAACACATATATATGAAATCCAAAAAAAAAGGTTCTGAACAACCTTAGGGGTAGGACAGGTTAAAGACGCAGAGGTAAAGAATGGACTTGAGGACACGGAGAGGGGAAAGTGTAAGCTGGGACGAAGTGAGAGAGTGGCATGTACATATATACACTATCAAATGCAAAATTGATAGCTAGTGGGAAGCAGCCGCATAACAGAGGGAGATCAGCTTCGTGCTTTGTGACCACCTAGAAGGGTAGATAGGGAGGGTGGGAGAGAGACAGAAGAGGGAGAAGATATGGGGATATATGTATATATATAACTGATTCACTTTGTTATAAAGCAGAAACTAACACACCATTGTAAAGCAATTATACTCCAGTAAAGATGTTAAAATAAAAGGGTCTATCCGTCCACAAGCGGATGATACTTCTGTTGTCTAGAGGTATTTTTCCTCTAACGTTTTCAGAATTACATAACCTAAAAATTCATTTTAAACCAGTAATGTGGTAGCAGTACTGTGACTGCAGAATGTAACTTCATTTATGGGCATTTCCTTTGAAGGTTAAGTACAGTTTGTGTGTGTGTGTGTGTGTGTGTGTGTGTGTGTGTGTTTACACAGGATCACCCAAAGTAAGCTCATGTGTATTTTTATCATTACTCATGGGCTTGTAAGGTTTTAAACCCATTCTGTACAAACTGCAATACATCCCACATAGACTCAGAGAAGCTGTGCCCAGGGGTCTGGTCAGCATTTTTACAGGTGAGCACAGTGGGGCTCAGCGCGGTTTAGTAGCTTGACCACAGTCACATGATCAGAAAGACGGAATGGGCTTCCCCACCCGGGTCTTGCAACATAGCACTGGGCTTACTGCCCTTCCTCATAAAGTTTTCCTCCCCAAGCCAAAGCAATTCCCTATATCCAAGCATTATTTTCAATTTGTCTCTTCCCCCTTCACTTCCATATTGAAAGCATCAGCTACACCTGTAGACTCCATGGTCACAATATACGTGACAGATCCCTCTAGAAGTGTCCGTCCTCATTACTAGTTGAAGGCATCTTCACATCCTGATGCACTCTTGCAAGTGATTTTTGACTGGGTACCCTGCTTCCTTCTATTCTCTGCTCCTTTAAACCTTTCTCCACAGGCAGACTGAGTATTCTCTGCTCCTTCACACCTTTCTCCACAGGCAGCCAGGTGATTTTTATAATAGTCTTGAAGCCTTCCAAAAGCTTGTCTTCTCACCTACTATAAAATCCCCATGTGTGGAATATTGCAGACCCTCCATGGGTCAGCCATGCCTGGCTCTCAGACCTCTGTTCTCCACCCTTTCCCTCCCCTTCTTCACTCCTGACAGTAGGGCTTGTTTGTGCTCTTCAAGCAAGTCGAGATGCTTCCCTCCCTCAGGGTTTTTGTACCAGCTCTTACATCTTTCTGGAATGCTCTCTCTAATTCCATAGAATTTCATATAGTTAGATTAAATTTTTAGATTGGCTCTAGCTTAATATTACCTCTTTCCGACCGCCCAATATAAAATGGCTTCTCAGACACTTTCTATCACATCACTCTACTGTGATTCTCAACATAGCTATCTATTTTATAAGCTATCCTTATCACACATACATTCCTTTATTTTAAACGTCTATTTTCTGTTGATCTTCTTCATATCAGCATGTATGGTACTGAGCAAGGCTTTGCTTATCTTATTCACCTCTGCTTCCTCAGTGCCTAGCAATATTTGTGAATGAACACAGGGGTGATGTTAGGTCTAATTTTTCCTGTTTCATGCATCATGCTTTCTCGTTATCATCCAGCTTACTGAAATGACAGGCGTTCACCCCGTGGCGAGGAATGCGGACTCTGAAGGCAGATATACACGGCTCAAATCCAAGCTCGACTAGTCACTAGCAGGGGAACTTTAGACAAGTGAGTTTCTCAGAATCTCAGTGTACTCCTCTGTAAAATAGAGAGAGCTAATAATAGTATCCACCTCATGGAGTTGTTGAGACAAACGTGTAAACATGGCAACAATGATAAAGTACAGAGAACCCTGCCAACCACATAGTAAACACCTTGTAAATGTCAGCTGTTCTTACTGTAGGATGTGTATATATAATCTAGGTCATATAGTTTTGTTATATATAAAAAACAAGACATTTATATGCTTTTATTACTTATATATATCTACATTATAGATGTAATGTTAGCTATTTTTCTTATTCTATTATTTGATAGAGTAGCAAATAGAAAGTGTTACAAGATTTGTGAAATACCATAAAATAGACGCCAGCCAGCCACTCTTTTCTTAGCTGGCTCTGTTACAAGATTCAGACAGGTTCCTCCTGGTAGCCAGCCTTCCTTCCTTCCTTCCTTCTTTCCTTCCTCCCTCCCTCCCTCCTCACCCTCCCTCTGTCTCTCTATTTCAAATAGCTTTTATTTATTTATTGTAAGAACACTCAACATGAGGTCTACTCTCTTAACATTTACTGAAGTGCACAACACAGCACTGTTAACTATAGGCACGATGTTGTACAGCAGATGTCTAGAACTTAAAACTCTAGATAACAGTTTTGATGAAGTAAACATCTCCGGTAGAACATGCAGTTACGACAAACTTCCTGAAGGTAGCAGCAGAGGTCTAAGGTTTGGAAAAAGCTCCAGGGTCCTTGCAGACACCCTGTATGATTTGAAGGGGTGAGAAAAGTTATCCCATGGGTCTGCTTTCGTATCTTAAAATTCCCTTTCATTATTATTGCTGGGAAGGGGTGTGTCATGGTATTTCGAGAAGCTTCTCTAATGCAAATGATATCTGGGAGGCGGGAGCTTGCTATTATTCATCAAAACCTCAGGCAAAATGAGAGCACTGGTGCATTAATAGGATGCAAGGAAGTGGAACTGGGGGTGGGCGTGAGATAGCGGCGGGTAGCAGGAAGAAAAAGGCTTGGGTTTGGGCGCGTCCCAGAACGCCTTGATCTGCAGGGAGGGGCACAGCCAGGAAAAGCCAGAGCTGAAAGCTCTTTAAATCACGGGGCCAGAGCAGTTCCGTCTTGGCCGGGTCTAAGGTTTGAACACCTAGAAAAACGTCATTTATAAAGTTTAAATAACATGTAGATTCCACAATGTTTATGTGTACATATCAGATTCTCTGTATTTATTAGAGATCAGAGGAGCAATAAAATGGATAAAAGGAGACCAGGAATATTGTCAAGGGTTCAGATAGTGACTCTTTGCAATTAAATGTGAAGTACTTAGTACGCACCACTAGAGAGCGGTATTACCCCACAAAATGTTTACACCAAAGGGTTCCATCTTGTAAGCTAAGTGGACCGCCTACTATCACGCGTGTTTCCCGTTTGTAGCAGTGATTGGAATTATGCTTATAAGGAGCAGTTATTCTTTATTTGCGCTTTTTTCCAAAAATGAAAAATACATCTTTTTTTTTGGTTGTTGTTGCTAATAGTGGCTGCTTTAGGTATACTTCAGGTATGTTGTCTGGGATTATTAGATGGGGGCCTAAATGTTGTATTGTCTGTGACTCTATGCATTTTATGATTCAAAATTATCAGTGAAAAAAAAAAAACAACAACTAAGCAACATGTGAACTGACGTCTAAAACCCTCACGGCCAGAATATATCAACCGCTGCAAAATTGCAAGACAAAATAACATAAAACTGTTCAGTTCATAATTTACTCTTTTTGATTTGCAGTCTATGGCTTTTCCTAATAGCATAAAACAAAATGGTTACAAAATATGGTCCATATGGTTTACACATTTTATGACCATTTGTGTATAAAACAGCCCTCTGTAAGTGCATTTAGTGGTTGAAGAGTTTGCAAAGGTGATTATCAAATAAGATAATGTATGTAAACTATCTAGCCCAAGTCGTACACATAGCAGGGATCATAAAAAATGGAGGCCGCTGCTCCATTTATTAAGAGAAATAATAGATTAGGGAATAGGTACAACAGTCCTTTACTACGGTGGTACAGGAGCAGCCAAACAGTGAAATATCAGGCTGATGCTTTAGTGGAAACCACTATATCAGGGCAGGAAAAGCAACAAAACATTCTATCTTCAAGAGACACTGCAGACCACAGTGTTCAGCAATGAACCGTTAACACCTCTCGAGAATAGCAAATCCATATTTTTCTATTTTGCTCGATTTGGATGAAATCTCCAGGGAAAACTTAACACTTAACACTTAACACTTAACACTTAACACTTCTGGGGGCAGTTTTTGCTGGGATCTGCTGAGTGTCTGGTTTCTTGGACAGCTTCAGAGCAATAGAATATTTGGTAGCCATAGTGACATTGCAGCTTCAAGACACTATTGGACTGTATAGGGCATAACAGGCAAAGATGAGTGGCCTTAATGGCTGGGATCATCCAGTTTTCACCGTCTTCTCTTGTTTTAGACTTCTTCCTCCTCCTAGTAGGTATAGATGGGGCGAATTCCTTAAGTAAGGTCTCTTGTTTGGACCAATTTAGACTCTAGCCATTCTTCAAGCTTTTTCCTGCCTCCCTCCCTCCCTCCCTCTCTTCCTTCCTTCCTTCACCTCCCTCCCTCCCTTCCTTTTTTCTTTCTGGGCATCCTAATGCCTTGTTTCTTATTGTATTCTCTTCATTTTAGATCCAAACATTAGAAGCAAATACTTTATTTAGCCTATTTCTTGTTATGGAATGAATTGTATCCCCTCTTTCCATATATAGGTTGAAGTCCTCACCCCCAGTAGCTCAGAATGTAACTGTATTTGGAGACAGGTCTTTAAAGAGGTATTTAAGGTTAAATGAGGTGGCCCTAATCTAATGACTGATGTCCTTATAAAAAGACGTTAGGACACAGACACACAGAGGGGAGACCCTGTGAAGACACGGAGAAGACGGCCATCTCTAAGCCAAGGAGAGAGGCCTCAGAAAAAAACCAAACCCGCTGACATCTTGATCTTGGATTTCCAGCCTCCAGAACTGTGGGACAATAATTTTCTGTGGTTTAAGTGGCCCAGTCTGTGGTACTTTGTTACAGCCGTCCTAGCAAATGAATACATCCCCTTAGAATATACATAAATAATGGAACACTTCAGGAATTTGTGCCTCATCCCTGCTCAGGAGCCGTGCTGATCTTCTCCATATCAATCTAATTTTAGTATATGTGCTCCTGAAGATAGTACTCCCTGTAGATTCCTTAACCCCCAAATTTACCAAAGTTTTTTTTTTTTAAAACTGGGCTTTGCTGGAGTTAGGGTCTCACCCCTGCTGTGGCCACATCCCACCCGTTGCTGCCCACTTAGCAGTTGCATGCATGTGACACCGAATCACAGTATTTCTGAGCAGTTTCAGGGCCCCTCTACTAGGTACAGCACGTTGATTCACTTTCAAATTGAACATCACCACATGTACAAAAGCATCAAGAAACAGAACAAACTTAAAAATGGTGCGTGTGGGTGGGAAGGAATCGGGACCGTGACTAAAGGGAAAATATTGGTCAAAAACTTTCTCTTACTGTTGTGCTGGCAAACTGTTTCTCCCTCAATAGAATGACCACATGTCTATAGAGCTCATTAAAATTCCCCTGTTTGGGTGAAAATACTGAAATAAAATACTGCAGATGGCAGCATGACATTACACATGATGATTTTGGAGCAAAGCCCCTGCATCATTGTCCCACTTTCCTTTTTTTTTTTTTTTTTTCCTAGTGGGTAAGTTACTGGAACCTTTTAGAAAATGATTATTTATGGTGAAAAGTTGGATAGGCAATTATGCCTGTTTTTCACGTTCACGTCCATGGCCTGTACGACAAAGTACCAATCAGCAACATCCCCTTGAAAAGCCTCTAGGCAAATACATTGTTATTCTAGCTACCCACCAGGAGAATCCCAAGTTTAGATTTCAACCTATTTTGAAATTCAACTTCAGAGATGTACCCAACCTTCTTTGAAGTTCCTAAAGATAAGTTTACCAAACGTTAACAAAGAAATAATTGTTCTCAGAACTTATGGCAACAAAGTGATGAGACTGAGAGCTGCCTTTTAGACTGATGCACACATGCTACTCTGTAATGGACATACAGACACAGTTCAATTTTCCCCCCATTCATTTTTAACCAGAAAAAGTAATTGCTTTGGGAACTCCAATAATGACTGTTTTCAGCAAAATCTCTAAACACCAGGTCAGCAAATTTTTTCTCTTCAGGTTCAGGCAGTAAATATTTTCAGATTTTGGGCCACATGACCTCTATCATAACTCTGCCTTATACCCGAAAGCAGCCATGGACAATATGTACACCAACTGGTGTGGCCGTGTTCTAATAAAACTTTATTTATAAAAGCAGGTGGACAGATTTGGCTGTACATATTTGCCAACGTCTGCTCTAAACCTGGGCTTGCTAACTCTCTGTGGAAGACTCCCTGTGTTAAGTTTGAACACGTCTATGGACATTTTGCCCTCCCTCATCTTTTTTTTTTGGTTTCCCACACTTACATGCTGCTACAATTCATATATATTTCAAGCATGACCTTGTGTCATTTTTTTTGAGCTAAAATGTTGAGCTTGAGACACGTTTAATCATAGTGTTGGCCTGGGCTTATTTCATTTTTTCTTATTTCTTCCCATGGGGCCCATCTGGCTTGGGTTCAACCTTAGGAATAAGGGTTTGGATTTGTGTCTGTGCTTGTTTTGAAACTGGCCCAGTAAGTATGAAGGTAATGGAGCAAATGCTCTTCAGGTACCTTGGAGGTAAAGCATGTGTCTAGTAAGCAAACAACCAGCTTACGGAGTTATTTACATTGGTAATTATATTAGAGGTCACATAAACATGCATTTATGAACAGTGCACTGTATGTAATAAAATGCATTAAGCAATTTTCAAAAAGGTGATGTGTTTACTAATATGTTTATCAACAGTCAGGTTCCATAAGAGGCTAAATCCAAATACAGTTCACTCAAGGCCAATGTCTAATCTCTGGTTGAAGATGGTCCAGGTGTTGATAATGATGATGAGTTTGTGGAAATCAGCAAACATGATCTCCTCAAGTCTACCTTAAGGCAGACCTGAACCCTGGTTGGCCCCAGACTGTCTTCTCTCTTGAAGGGATTCCCTTGAAGGGAATTGAGCTGCTAGGCTGTTTCCCACCTGCCCAGACTGGAGCAGACCCCAGAAGAGTAAAGCAAATCATTTCCAGCAACTTCTTCTGTGGAAGGTATATATGGAAGGATGCTTTTGGTAGCCTGTGGCCTCACTTTAATTCTAAGGTTATAAGAACGTTATAGAAGTGATGACCTTGAGCATGAAACTGAAGCTAGTTAAGGATATCTCTTCTGTCACATAAAATCCACACATACTACACTTGATATACATTGTATGGATTAATTTATGAATAAACTCCATCATACATATGTGGACTATCATACCCATGGACTGAAAAGTGGGCAGAAATCTGTGGTTGGCCTTCAAATCTTGACCTGGAGTCATTTGAATTCCTGCTTTGTGTCAGCTCTCATAGGAAAGTAAAGACATTCCAGAGGCTTACCTGTACAATAAAGAACTTTGTCTGTTTTTATCTTTCTTGCCAGTTTGGAAATCTTATTGCGTGGGCTGAGCTGCAGAAATAGACAAAACTACATAGAGAAACCTGCTTCATGGAACAGCCTTGGAAAGTGTGGTTACTAAGATATAGATAGGCTTTATGTAAGGGGAATTTCCATTATAAATATACTCAAAGGACCAGAGAAATGAATTCACATGAAAAACATACATTGGGTGCTTGGAAAGTGTACTTTCTACAGATAGGTTGTGTAAAATCATATCAAGGGAATTCTCCAGGGGAAGATGCAAGAATTTGTTCAAGGTGTTGGTATCAAAAATTCTGCTAACTTGTTTTAATTATTGGCTGAAACTTGATGGAAAGAGGAAAAAAATCCTCCAAATGATACAAAGTGGACCTTTTTTCCTCATGCTCCACAGAAGTTTTTTGGAAACATTTTCCATTTCCACCCTTATTTGGCAAGCTTTGAATATGTATATTCAGTGCATACGTAAATGTCTTTCCTAGATTCTGGAACTGTGCTGTCCAATAATGGTAACAACTAGCCAGGTTACTCTTAAGCACTTAAAATGTGGCCACTGCAACTAAGGAACTGAATGGTTAATTCTATTGAATTCTAGTTACTTTTATGGAATTTCACATGTGGCTCTTGGCCACCTTATTGGGACATCACAGGTATAGAACATTTCCATCATTGAAGAAAGTTCTATTTAGACCGTGCCCAGTTCTAGAGTGTGACAGGTCAATGTTTTGCTCATAGAGTTGTTTTTAATATTGAAGACTTTGTTTTCTACCAACTGACAAAGTTTAAAAAAGAGTGCTGTGGAAAAGACAGCTTAACTCCCATTTTATCCAAACCTTCTTAACGTTTGCTCAAACTGCTTTCCCCTCCACTGTTCTGAGTAATTCTGTTTGTTCTTGTCTGTAGCATTTTATATTTAGTTCTTTCTAATGTAGTTAAATACAAATATACAAATATCAGGAAACACTTCTTTAATTAGTTGTGCTTGAAATGTCCTCACGAATCCTTCCTGCAATAACTGAGTGACCCATTCCATATTCCCAGTGGGAAAAACAAAAAAGAGAAAGACCTGTTTTCTTCATTCATGCCAAACAGGAAAATGCTGTGGTTTGGCAATAGAAAATTAAGAGAGAGGAAGCTTTTTAGGTCTTCAAAATGGAGTAACAAAACATGCCTGTCAACTTATTTTGCTCTTCTTCTTATTTTCTCAAGAGAGTATCTGTGAATTCCTAATTTAGCTTTTTTTGGGTTCTCACTTTAAGACACATTAGCTTCAGGGAAAAAAGACCTTTACTTATTTTTTAATCATGGTTTACAACCTAGTGTGGGTATATTTCAGGATGTAGCTGGTGTTCTCAAAAATGTTGCATACCATCAAAATAGTCATTTTCTGATGATGCTATCAAGAAAAACTAATTGAAAGCAAGATGCTTTAAAATTACTAGAGCCCAAGATCCTTGAGGGCACCAGTCCTGTCTGTTTTGTCCCTATGGTAAACCCACGTACCCCCAAGTGCTTGTGCTATATGGGGCTTCTATGCCATTTATTTTTTTAATAATTTTATTTACATCTTTATTGAATTATAATTGCTTTACAATGTTGTATTAGTTCCTGCTGTACAACAAAGTGAATCAGCTATATGTATACCTATACCCCCTCCCTCTTGAGCCATTTAAATGTGAGAGTCAGTTTGTATATTATTACGGGATAAGAAATGCTATTACTGCAGAATGTTGGGGATCAGGGTCATCTCGGAATGATTTTCTTAGGTCCTAGGCCTTCCTGTTTTGGGGATCAGGCAGCAACTTGGGATAAGTAGCCCCAAGGGTAAGGGCCCAGGCTCCTGGCCTCTCCATGTAACTGTTTCCTGTGTCACAGACAGGTGTCTCAAACGCAGACCCAAGTGTCAGAGATGGACAGATTTAACTGTCCCAACTGGCATTTACACTTTAAAGAGATACTCAACTTACTGTCTTTTTTTTCCTACCAGATTTACTGAGCTGTTATTAACATACAGCACTGTATCAGTTTCAGATGTACAGTGTAATGATTTGACTTACATACATCATAAAGTGATGATCACAGGCAGTTTAGTGAACATCTATCATCTCATACAGATACAAAATTAAAGAAATAGAGCAATTTTTTTTCCTTGTGGTGAAAACTCTTAGGATTTACTCTCTTAAGAACTTTCATATATGACATGGAACCGTACTCATCTTTCCTTTTTTTTTTTTTCATAGTTTCAACTTTTATTTTATTTTATTTTTGACATCTTCATTGGAGTATAATTGCTTTACAATGGTGTGTTAGTTTCTGCTGTACAACAAAGTGAATCAGCTATACGCATACATATATCCCCATATCCCCTCCCTCTTGCGTCTCCCTCCCACCCTGCTTATCCCACCCCTCTAGGTGGACACAAGGTGATCATCTTTCTGACTGATGTGAAATAGGAAGACAGCGAGAGGGGAGTCCTCTCTAGGCCCATATCAACGAACAGTTTCCCATTCCTTTCCTATCTTGTCTCATCCTTACATTGTCAGAAAAATACATCAGCAACATTGCACCCTACTAAAAGTTTGCTAACACCTTTTCCACATAATAGCTATCAACACACTTAACAGACTTCAGCTGTCTTTTTGGGCGATCTGGCAATAAACCTAACTAAAAAAAAAAAAGTCAGATTTTTAAAAAGAAATTCTGCTTTATTGCTTAAATGTGGAAATAATACAGACCACCAGCTAAGCTAATAGTTTTTTGAGAACGAAAGTTGAACACACACATAAAGGGAAGGTGACAAAATGGATTAATGCGTAAAAAGGGGCCCAGATCTGCTGGCAAATCATTGCTATTCTGAGCTCTCCACCCTCAACAATGATCTGAAGAAGCTAAAAAACAATCTGTAAACCCTCAAATAATGCTATCTCCAAATAAATAAAAACACAGTGCAATTCCCTTTTCCATGTCTCTCTCCAGCTTGCTCTTGACTGCATTTCTCCCTGAAAATGACTCTTTACTTTGAGCACCCCTCTTAGTCTTCTTGGATGCTGGGTGTACATTACTGGCTAGAGTCCAATCAGCCATGGAAACTTCTGAGCATTTTGGCAGACCTGGCTTGAGGAATTATGCATAGCTTGGTAAATTTAGCCATTGAGCTGAGTTGTGAGAGCCGTAAAGTGATGTACATAGAGAAAGACACAATTCTCAACAGCTGTTGAAAGTCCTTAAAACAAATATCTGTTCCCTATGAGCTTTTATTCTAAAGTTGGTGCACATGTCCAAGGTGGCCCAGGAATCACACAGCAGCTCATCTTTTTTTTTTCTTAACATTCTCTGAACCAATTAAGCTCTGAAAAACCATTTAAACACAAGTAGGCCAGGATTTCAACACTTCCAAAAATTAAAAAAATAAAAAAGAGGCTGATATTTGAAATCTTGTTTTCCCTGGCCCTGCCCCCAAAGCCTCAAAAACATTTAGTAATAAATAGAGGACTGAGGACAGAAAATCTTTTTTCCCTCCTAAAAAACTTTTTGTATTAGCTTTGTATTAGTTGGGACTCTTGTCTCTTTCTACTTCTGAGTTTATGGGTAGCCTGTTCAAACCATCCTTAACTCCTCAATTTTGCACATGGAAGGGAGATGAGGATTCTGCGGACTTATTATACAGATAAGATTTAAAACTCCGTGAGTCTTGAAATATCAGTAAGGAAAGGGAAATCTATCTGCCAGTTTTGACTTTCTCTTCTGGACTGGCTGTGGCTTTTATTTCCTTTGCACCTGCCTCTCTCTTTCTTTTCTTTGGGAGCAAACGCAGTCAGCAGGATTTCTAGAAAGGATATTAGCGTACTCAGGTTTCCGGTTTGGGAACAGCAAGTTCCCCCTCTTGGTGGCCCTTGAAGTGAGGTGTGAAAGCATCCTGGTGTTTTATTGATGAGAGATCAGGAGGCAAAGATAGATTAGGCTTTGTGGAATGGAGTAGCCAGAAAATAAAGGCGGCTGATCTACTTCTAGGGGCAGTGTGGGTCTGACATTTACTGCCTGCCCATCCGTATTCTCATGCTTGGAATTAGAAATAGGCTTGTTCTCTAGGCCACCTCGTTGCAACAAGAGCAATTGAGGTGTTGCTGCTGGACTCTGTAAGCAAGACTCATGCATGCTGTCTGGGACAGATTGCAAGAGACGGTCTCAACCCTTCACCCCTCCTTGTGTCTATGCCCCCTTGCAATATGACTTTGCAGTTCTTTCCATCAAAAGGTAGCATCTATTTCCCCACTGTCTGCATTTGGGCTAACCTGCTTTGGTCTTTAGAATCTGGTAGATGTGCTGAGGAGCCAGTGGAGCCTAGGCCTCTACCATGGGCAGAATTCCAATGTGACCTGCAGCGACCCTCACCCTTGTGTAATCTTCTTGCCTTAACTGCTTTCAGCACCTGTGAAAATGATGAGCCATCGCTCTTGTGATTGATTATAAGAGGGATTTTGCAGATATAATTAACTTCCTAAATCAGTTATCCTGAAGAGGGAGATTATCCAGGTGGTCTTTTTTTTTTTAAATGATTTTTATTTATTTATTTAATTTTTGGCTGTATTGGGTTTTCCTTTCTGTGCGAGGGCTTTCTCTAGGTGCGGCAAGCGGGGGCCACTCTTCATCGCGGTGCGCAGGCCTCTCACTATCGCGGCCTCTCTTGTTGAGGAGCACAGGCTCCAGACGCGCAGGCTCAGTAATTGTGGCTCACAGGCCTAGTTGCTCCGCGGCATGTGGGATCTTCCAAGACCAGGGCTCGAACCCGTGTCCCCTGCATTGGCAGGCAGATTCTCAACCACTGCACCACCAGGGAAGCCCTATCCAGGTGGTCTTGATCTAATCAAGTAGCCCTTAAAATCTGGGTCTAGAGATCAGAGACAGAGGAAGTCAGAGATCTGAGGCATGAGGAGGATTTGAAGTGCCCTTGCTGGCTGGAGTGAGCCTTGTGGTAAGGAGTGTGGGTAGCCTCTACTTGCTGAGAGTGAACTCTGGCTGATGGCTAGCAAGGACACAGAGACCCCAGACCTACAACTGCAAGGAACTGAGTTTTGCCGACCCCAACAATGAGATTGGAAGCAGACATTTTCACCCCCCACCCCACCCCCAGAGTTTCCAGACAAGAACTCAGCCTGGTTAGTTTTCAGCCTTGTGATGCCCAGAGCAAACAGTCATGTTGTGCTGAACTTCTGATTTACAGAACCATGAGCTAATAAACAATTGTGTTAAGGTGCTAAGTTCATGGTAATTGTTACGTAGCAATAGAAAGATAAGACAGTCTCAAAAGACCTGTGCACTTCTAGTCTCTCCTGGAAACTTGCCAAGGTCATGAGACCATGCCTGGACTAGCCTACCGGAGACTGAGAAGCCCCCTGGAGCAGAGCTGAAGAGCCCCTGCTGACAGCTGGCCAACTTCTAGAAGCAGAGCCATGTAACAAACCCATATTTGACCCCAGGTGTCTGAGGCGGCTCAGCCCATTGTAAAAACATTCAGCTTATGCGAGTCTAGGTCGCTGTCCTGCAGACTCATGTGTGCTGTGGTCTGAACATCTGTGTCCCCACCCAGATTCACATGTTAAGTCCTAACACCCAGTGTGATGGCATTAGGAGGTGGGGTCTTTGGGAGGTGATTAGGGCATGAGGGAGGAGCCCTCAAGAATGGATTAGTGCTCTTATAAAAGGGGATCCAGAGAGATCCCTTGGTCCTTCTGTCATATGATGCAATTTATGAACCAGGAAGCAGGTCCTCACCAGATACCAAATCTGCCAACACTGTGGTCTTGGGCTTCCCAGCATCCCAAACTATGAGAAATAAGTTTTTGCTGTTTCTAAGCCACCCAGTCTGTGGAATTTTGTTAGAGCAGCCTGAATGGACTAAGACGATGAACTATATAAAGGATTGTTGTTTGGGCCATTCTGTTTTGGGATGGTGTGTTACACAGCAGTGTCTAATTGATACATTGGCTACCCTCATGAGCAGGCACTATACTCTTGATGTCTGCACTTAAAGCTAACATGTATATTATTACATTAGAAAGGATGGAAGCTGCTGTGCTGAAGATATGCAGCTTTTCTCTGCCTGGTGATGAGACCTCATTTCAATGAGCCATTCAGGTGGCATTCTACCTTAGAGCAGATGAAAACGGTGGTATGGTTTGATCAGGATTACTGCACAGGCTATGCCAAAATTCCTCATTGTCTCTCTAATTCATGGTAGATACATGATCAATTTATAAACATTCGTTGTGATCAGGAGCTCAGGGTACATTATTTTAACAACTCAACTTTTTGCAACTGTAAGTATGATTGCAAATTGTAAATATGTGAAAAAAAAGCAAATTGTCTTGCTGAATTTCTGATTATTGTCAAAAACAGACAGGCTACTGTAATGTAAAATGTAAATGTAAAAATGTAAAATGTAAAAGAAATGTAAAAGATGAAGATGAAAAGATTTCAATGGTGCACTAATATTGGAGTTTAAAGTTGTATGGACATTTAAAAATAAATGCAGTGTCTCTGTGTGTGAGTCAGAATTGTCCTCAATAAACTCAAGCATGCTGTTTTGCAAACTTGGGAGTCTTCTTCAAAAGGACACAAGCCTATTTTGTGTTCCCTAGATGAACAGGTAGGTCTGTGAAACAAAGATGTGAGTTGCTCAATTTCATTTTGAGCTCCTGATATGGCTATCTTGGTTTCAGAAATTGCCATTTCTGTAGTATTTCAGTAATAGGAAGACTGCTACAGCATCTAATGCTACTATCTCCATCAAGAAGATATGATCATGGCTCACCTCAACCCCCAAATTAACCAAGAAATGAGAGAACAAACATCTGTGGATGGAGGTTGCTGTAAGACTAGTGTGAAGGAGGAAAGAGATCAGCAATAGGGCTGCCATTGCTGGGGGATTGGGTGGGGAGAGTGCTGTGACAGGGGAAGAATAAACAGTGGCTTAGGAACAATAACAAGCAGGTTATTAAAAGGTTAGACAGGGAAAAATGTCTCTGTGTGAGAAAACTGGGGGTGGGGAAGTGGGTAGGGAACTGAATTCAAAACATTAGTGACTCATAGAGAAAGAACAAAATGTAAGGTGACGATAGAGGATATGTGTTCAAGTTCAAGTTCAATTTCAACGGCAGAGAAGCTGTGATTGCATCACTGATTTCACTCTTACGGGGACTTGCAGGGGTGCCCCAGGGAAGGCTATCTACTGGATGTTTCATGTGCTTGACGGGATATTCAAATGGAGGCTGTTGTGGAGGCTTAGATGAGAAACAGAGTCAATGTTACCTAAGAGGAATTCTGCTACATCCAGGTAAATGAAGACTGTGGAATTTGTGTAAACACTGTTGCTGCTCATTTGTACCGTTTGTGTCAGTCAAGGGGGAGGAAATGAGCAGGGGGGGCAAACCAACCCCTAGGAAAGCCTCCATCTTGCATAGACCCTATTCTAGATGAATCTGGGTATTACCAAGAAGCAACATTTGTTCTTGAGGGAGAGATAGGTTTCTGGGGGACACCTGGAAGAGGGGGATAATGCCTAGGACTTAGCTAAAGTCTAGGTTTTGCTTGTGCAGATGGAATCTTTCTCTCTGGAGTGTGGAGAATCTCAGAGGCTTTGGGAGTATAGGAAGGTTGTTGATGGTCATCCATTCCACTGGTCTCTCTAGGAAACATTATTCACACAAACTCCTTTGTCTTGACCTGTGGACCCCTGTCTAGTCCCTTTCTGCACCCCAAACCTCATGCCTACAACCTTCTTTAGTTCTGGGCAAGGGAAGAGCAGCTTATTGAACTGGGTCTCAGAGAGATGCACAGGTATGTCCACGACTCAGAGTCTTCTGCCTGTTGAATCCCCTTCACACGTAGAGCCCCTCCTCGGAGACCCCAGCTGACCTGAGACATCCCTTTACAATAGCAGTCATTGCATTGTTTTTGTAATCCACTTGTTTTCCCCCCCACACTGGACTGTGTTCCTGGCACACGAGTTCTCTGTTTTATTTATCTCCTACCCTCATCACACATCACAGTGCCTGGCACACAATGAGCACGCAAATATCCATTGAAAAAATGAGACTAAATATGGAATTACACATATGACCATAATTTGGTTAAAATTTTTCTTTTTGTCCATTTCCTTAGGATGTGAAATCTTGAAGACACAAAGGTCTACATGGATTATATTTCTGTGCAGCATGTAAGGCTAGAAATAGCTGTTGTACAGACCTGGTACTTCAAAGGCAGCAGGAAGTGAAGTGTCGCCATCTTTGATCTACAGCCTATATCAAAGAACAAAAGGGCAGGGGAGACTGGGTAGCTGATGAAAGCAATGATCTTGTTTCAAGTTCAAAGCAGAGCTTTTGCGACCTGTTATGTTGTCAGGAGTGACACATCCCACCCATGCACTCTGGACAAACCTTTGGATGTCACCACCTTTGTCTGGGCTGCTGGCTACTGGTGAGTCTCGGGCTGGAAGCACCAGCTGCATGGTCCTGAGGTGTTCTGCAGCCTTCCCTGGTAGGAGCTGTTGACACCAGTGACTGCTTGCTTCTAAGCCAGGTGCGTATTTTATTTTCTGGCAGAGCTATTGTTTCATCACTGTCATAAAACTTCAGATTTAGGGGACATTTCAGGACACGGAAAGAACAATCAAGTTTCATTCCTGAAATACTTTCACTGGCAAGTGTATCTTCATCAAATAGTTGGTTCCAAGCAGATTCTGAATATGGGGAGGTATAATTATAGTATGGAGTAAGACACTTTTTCAGGGATTGGGTATTTATAGATTCTGGCTCCATCATGTCCTATCTACACGACCTTGGGTTACTCAGTGTCTCTAAGATTCAGTTTCTTTATATGTAAAATGGACATCATATATAAACAGGGCATTGTGGGTGTTGGGAGCTGCTTATTCCTTACTCCTGATGTTTCTTGCCATTTGGAATGACCTCCTCCTTCCCCTTCCTCCCCTCTCCATGATTAGCCCAAGGCTTATAGCCTCTTTCCACTACTCCTTACTCATTCAGAATTTATTGACCCAATGAGTAGGTGTGAAAGAGCATGTGTAGTATACCCTTTCCTCTATCATTTCTCCTGGGGGCAAGCTGCTTATAGGGGGTGGATGTTTTTTTCTGCTGGGATGGTGGAGAGAGCCCTACCGCCCACCCCCAGTGCCGTCTGATGTGTCTGTCAGTGTGGGCTGCTTCTGAGAAGGTTCCCTACGATCTCTGTCTCATGGTACTCATGCCCTTTTTTAATCTCTCCCACTTGAGTGTGTGCTGAACCCAGTGACGTGCTTCTAACAAACAAAATATGGCAAAAATGATGGGATATCACTTCTGAGATGAGGTTACAAAAAGATTGTAACTTCTGTCTTGCTGGCCCTCTCTTTCTTTCTCTGGTGGAGCCCTTGCTCTGGAGGGAAGCAAGCTGCTATGTTATAAGTAGCCCTGTGGAGAGGATCGTAGAGCAAGGGACTAATGTCTCTGGCCAGCAGCCAGTAAGGAACTGAGGCCCTCAGTCGAACGGCCCGTGAGGAACTAACTCCTGCCAGAAGCCAGGGAGCCTGGAAGCCAATCTTTTCCCAGGTGAGCCTTTAGATGACCACAGCCCTGGCCAACACCTTGATTGTAGCCTTGTGAGAGACACTGAGTCTGACGACCCAGCTGTGCTGCACCCAGATTCCTGATCCACACAAACTGTGAGATAATAAACGTTTGATGTTTAAAGCTGCTAAGTTTTGGGGTTATTTGTTACACAGCAATCAGTAACTAATACAGCTGGGCAGGTCTGTCTAATTCTTGTGTTCAGTTTTAGGAAGCCCTTTGTCCCTCAGATTTAAGTGTATTCTCCAGCTTAGCCTATATTGGTCATAAACATGATAGTTTGCTCCCCATCTGCATTTTTCTTTTTGCCTTATTTCCCACATGTTTATTAATTAGAAACCTGGACAAAGGAGAGGTGGGTTATTTATTACCTGCCACACCCTCCTGTAAAAACCTCAACATGAAGGCTCTCCAGAGATATCACTTGTCTTCAAGAACTGCTGTTGGGTTTGCTGCAAGTGAAGTAGGAGGGGTCCAGCTTTGCCTGAGACAGCATATTCCCAATGCTATCAATAAAAATGCATGCACTCTTTCTAGGAATTGCTCCTGGACTTGACAGAGGCTTATGTATTTTGAAGTCCCTTCATTTCCAAACCCAATTCACAAACTTTGCACGGCCTCTGTCTTGGCCTTGTCATTTGCTCCCATCAAAAACATTCCCACTTGAAGCCTAAATCTCAGGAGTAGAAATCTCAAGTTCATGGGAAGCCCGTGTAGGCGGGATGTGGAGGCTTAAGCAGCTGCTTAACTTTGAGGTCACTTCAGGAGAAGGACTGGCTTTTCCCCACCTGATCATTGTGGCCCATGTTACTTTGGGGAGAAGCAGAGGGAGAAACTGAAATTATCATCAAATAAAGAGTTTCCAGAAAGTGTTAACAATGACACAAACATTTGGCGTTTGGCTCCCTTGGCTTTTTCTCACTTGTTCTTTTTCAGTTCAGTGAATTTAAATGAGTGCACACTTAATTCCAAGGCTTTGGCCACTCCTGGACATTTTTTAAACATGGTCTAGGACTGGACACTGTGTGAATAGCCTGTCCCTAAGAGTCCCAGCTCCCTGGAAGGCAGGGAGTGGGCACCTTTTGGCCCCCTCTGGAGGAGAAGAGGGAGACATACGTGACCTGGCAGCTTGAGAAGGTTAAAATGTGCTGTTTCAATTTCTTCCCTTGTGTCCTATTTCAGATTCTACTATTTTTTTAAAAGTATTTAAAAACAGAAAAACAGCATTTGGATTTTATAAACTACAACAGATCAATTCCTACTTGTGGTTTCTCCCTGGAGCCTGGCATGAAGAGCAGTCTTAACAGATATTTTTCAAAAATCATTAGGCTCTCTAGAATTCATGCCCATGACATTTGGATTGGATCCATTTTTTAAATCTAATGCTTTTCTACCCCCAGTGGTCTCTGGCCTTTCATCCTGCTCTTTACATCATGAATTTAGGAAAAAACAAGTATTTTCCCACTGAAAATATATGAGTTCTTTCATGTTCATTGATTTCTGGGCAAACAGGACCGCTTGAGTAGGAAAGAGAAGCATAGCTGATAAATTCTCTGCCCTTTAGGGAGGCTCCATGATTTTTAATAACCCCCAATTTCTGCTCCCCACCTCTCTCAATTTCCTTTGTGCCTACTCTGGTGATAAACTTACTTTCATATCTGCATTAGATTACCTAGGGTTATCAAAAGTCATAAGTGATAATTATTTAAGAAGGATTTTATTTTATTTTATTTATTTAAAAAATTAAAAAATTTAATACAATTTTTAAAGGTTACTTTCCATTTAGTTATTACAAAATACTGCTATATTCCCCATGTTGTACAATACATCCTTGAGCCTATCTTACACCCAAGAGTTTGTACCTACTACTTCTCCACCCTTATATTGCTCACCCACCCCCCACCCCCAACTGGTAACCACTAGTTTGTTCTCTATATATGTGATTTTTTTTTGGTTATATTCACTAGTTTGTTGTATTTTTTAGATTCTACATATAAGTGATATCATAACAGTATTTGTCTTTGTCTGATTTATTTCACTTCGCATAATGCCCTCCAAGTCCATCCATGTGGCTGCAAATGGGAAAATTTCATTCTTTTTTTATAGTTGAGTAGTATTCCATTTTATCTATCATCTGTCTATCTATCTATCATCTATCTATCTATCTATCTATCTATCTATCTATCTATCTATCTATCTATCTATCTATCTATCTATCTACCACAGCTTCTTTATCCATTAATATGTTGATGGACACTTAGGTTGCTTCCATACCTTGGCAATTGTAAATAACCTGCTGTGAACATTGGGGTGTGTGTATCTTTTCAAGTTAGTGTTTTTGTTTTTTTCAGATATATACCCAGGAGTGGAATTGCTGGGTCATACGGTAGTTCTTTTTTTTTTTTTTTTTTTGAGAAACCTCCATACTCTTTTCCAAAGTCGCTGCACCAGTTTACATTCTCATCAACAGTGCACATGGGTTCCCCAAAAGGATTTTATTTTAGAAGTCATTATATGATTTTAATGTACAGTTAATATGCGATATGCCTACATAGTTAATTTGTAAAATACCTGTCATTTCACTAGAAGACTGTATTCGTTTCCTATTGCTACTGGAGCAAATTACCACAAACTTAGTGTTTAAAACAATATACATTAAAATAAAAATTAATTCATTTTTGGCTGCATTGGGTCTTCGTTGCTGTGCACGGGCTTTCTCTAGTTGCGGAGAGTGGGGGCTACTCTTTATTGCGGTGCGCGGGCTTCTCATTGCGGTGGCTTCTCTTGTTGCAGAGCACGGGCTGTAGAGTGCAGGCTCAGTAGCTGTGGCACACGGGCTCAGTAATTGTGGCTCACAGGCTCTAGAGTACAGGCTCAGTAGTTGTGAGGCACGGGCTTAGTCGCTCCGCGGTATGTGGGATCTTCCCGGACCAGGGCTCGAACCCATGTCCCCTGCATTGGCAGGCGGATTCTTAACCACTGCGCCACCAGGGAAGCCCAACAATATACATTTTTAATCTTACAGTTCTGGAGGTCAGAAGTTTGAAACGGGCTTCACTGGGCTAAAATTAAGGTGTCAGCAGGGCTGGCTTCTTCTAAAGACTCTAGGGGGGAATCTGTTTTCTTACCTTTCCCAGTTTCTAGAGGCTGCGTGTATTCCCTGGATTGTGGCTCCGCATCACTCCAGTCTCTGCTTCCTTCATCACACCTCCTTTGATTCTGACCCTTTCACTTTTTACCTCCTTCTTTCACTTTTAAGGACCCTTTGTGATTACACTGGGTCCACTCAGATAATCCAAGAAAATGTCCTCATCTCAAGGTCCTTGACTTGATCACATCTGCAAAGTCTCTTTTGTCCTGTAAAGTTAACGTATTCATAGGACATCTTTCTGTGAAAAAGGGCCAATATTCTCTTTACCGTAGGAATTTTCAGAATACTTATTTCTGTGCCATGATAGAAAAGGGTCCCATACTGTCTCTATCTGTTTGTATCAAGGCCAGGATGAGACGAAAGACTACAGTCTTTATCGTTATTATTGCTATTGTTTAGAAAAGATACAAATTTTATTGCTGTTCTTTTTTGAATTCCCAGGTAAAACTATGGTAATTCAACACTAACTGAGATCTTTTGCCCTACTATGGAAGGAATCACCCTGAATTCAATAAATAAACCATTCAGTAAAGAAATCATTAGTTTAGGAACCAATTGGCTCAGACTGCCTGAAACTACACATGTATTGTTATAATTAAATCGCTGCATATTGTTTCAGATTATTATATGTATGCATACACATTACACATAAAATAAAGGCACATTTAACATTCACACAAATCTAAACCAATCACTGGAAAATTTACACAAAGGCTAGTCCTGCCAGGCTGTTTTTTTGAATTTACCTACCTGTGGCTTTTATTTGATTCCCTGACATAGGGCAAGTGGAATAAAATCTGGACCACTGGTCCAAATTTCATCAGCCGTAATGAATGATACAGGTCATTAAAGATGGCCATTTCATGCGATCCTCTGACCCAGAAATCTCCATTGATTCCTCACTGCCCCCTTTAACTTTTCCTGTATTTTCTCCACCTTGTCTGTTATATGAACATCACCAAAGCTGCTCTTTCCACTTTTCCCTGACATCCTTAGTGATTTCCAGCATCCCTGTCTTATATTGCCCTCTGCTAGAAGACGCTCCTCTTTTCTTCTCCATTAATCTTAAATCACCAACAAATCTACACCCAAATCAAATTATTCTGACTTGGTGATTCCTATAGCACCCAGGATGCACCTTATTCACTTGTAATTTTGAGCAAGCTCTTTTTATTTGTGGCAAGGCGCAACTTTGAAATGTTAACTAATGTATTTTTTTCATTTTCTGGTAACTATTTGCCCCCTCCTTTTGAGGCAGCTGCCAGGGCATTAAAGTTTTATTAACTTGTCCAAAGGGTGAAACAGCCAAACCAAAGAGTTAGTTCTCAGTTTTGAGGTTTCAAAAGCTTGGCCTTTGAATTTCACACGGCAAGGTTCAGAAGGACTTGGGGGTCAGAAAGTCTATTCCAAAGCCAGTGAACTGTAAACTGGTGTGTGTGTGTGTGTGTGTGTGTGTGTGTGTGTGTGTACCCTGGGGGTTCACAGACTTCCAGATCTTTAATTCCCTAGGTCCTCTTCTCAAACTGATCTGTCTATAGACACACTTACCATCTGCAGGGTTTCTTGTTTACTTTTCACACTTGTTCTTTTCCCATTTCCCCTCTTATTCACTCCTATTCTTGCTATGATGGAAAAACTCCCGAGAGCCAAAGCAAGGGACCCTGTGAAATACTGATGTTGAGAAAGCAAAGTGCTCTGATGACTGGCAAACACATCCTTTTCAACTCAGATGGCTTCTAATTCTTTACCCTAAACAAAATTGCTCTTAAATTATCATGAGACTTACTCAAGATTATTCCAAATAATCTTTGATGATAGACTACTATGTTATGTTTAGAATGTAACTCCGGAAAAGTTCAAAGAACTGAAGGCTGTTGCTATAACAAAATCTATTCCATTCCCAGCTACTTATTATTTTTTGAAAAGTTCTTTCAGTGCTATTTATTAAGATGAGGAATAACACTAAAGCTGACCTTTGTCTCATTCTAGTAATAAAATAATATTCCTTTATGAAGAGATGAACTAATTAGGAAAAACAAACCAATCCTGTCCATTTTATTGACATGAATTTCTGCTAGCATTTGAATTATTCTGTTTATTTATCAACATTAAAATATGTTTGTATTGTTTCACTTAACTGTGTACTAAATGAGAAGTGTTATGAGAACTCTTCAGAAGAAAAATTAAAAAAAATTTGAACTGTATGGTCACAGGAAATTTTTAAAAATGTCAATTTAATACGACCCAGCAATCCCACTACTGGGCATATACCCTGAGAAAACCATAATTCAAAAAGAGTCATGTACCAAAATGTTCATTGCAGCTCTATTTACAATAGCCAGGACATGGAAGCAACCTAAGTGTCCATCATCAGATGAATGGATAAAGAAGATGTGGCACATATATACAATGGAATATTACTCAGCCATAAAAAGAAATGAAATGGAGGTATTTGTAATGAGGTGGATGGAGTTAGAGTCTGTCATACAGAGTGAAGTAAGTCAGAAAGAGAAAAACAAATACAGTATGCTAACACATATATATGGAATCTAAGGAAAAAAAAAAAAAGTCATGAAGAACCTAGTGGCAAGACGGGAATAAAGACACAGACCTACTAGAGAATGGACTTGAGGATATGGGGAGGGGGAGGGGTGAGATGTGACAGGGTGAGAGAGTGTCATGGACATATATACACTACCAAATGTAAAATAGATAGCTAGTGGGAAGCAGCCGCATAGCACAGGGAGATCAGCTCGGTGCTTTGTGACCACATAGAGGTGTGGGATAGGGAGGGTGGGAGGGAGGGAGATGCAAGAGGGAAGAGATATGCGAACATATGTGTATGTATAACTGATTCACTTTGTTATAAAGCAGAAACTAACACACCATTGTAAAGCAATTATACTCCAATAAAGATGTTTAAAAAAAAAGTCAATTTATATCTTTTTTTTGAGGGAATTATGATAAGTGTATTTAGCAAAATTCTTTCAAATATAATGTTATTGTATTAGGATAAAGTTCTATGGGGAAAATGGAATGGAAATAGACTTCAAGGAACATTATAAAACAAGATACACGTACATTTATATTTTTAAATGGACAATGGTGTGTATCAAATTCCTTTGGAATTTAGATTCCATTGGAAACATTTAAAAGAGTGGAGTAACAGTTTTATTTTGGACTTTCAATATTTACATTTCACTGAAAGTCACATCTAGCAACCACTTAAACTTTTGATAAAAACCATATAAATAACTTAAAAATGTGTTGTAAATAACATCTTGAAATTATTTTAGGGACTAGATGAGCAAAAAGGATTGAAAACCACATCATAAGAGTCATTCGTAATGATTTAAAAGCAAGCTTTCACATGAGATTAACAACCTATAGGTTGTGGGTAACAGAGAATGTTGATTTGAAGAGTGACAGTGCCTGGACTTGCCTCTGACAGTAGGTGGGAACTGGGGTCAGGAGATGATAGAATTGGCAGTGTCCAACCTGAGAATTGGCAGAATCTAAGTCCTCACTCTAGTCTGCAATTCCTGGGTAGCCAGTGATGGGTGGATAAGAGCAGGAGAGTAGAGATGGCTGCATGGGAGAAACACCTAGGATTTATGAAGTTCCATTCATATGGTCCTTCCTAGTGTCCCTCTGGGTCTGGAGCCCAGTTGCCCCACGGCACTCACCCATCTCATTAATGCACCCTGTTTAGCTCACCTCCCTTCGCTGGCTCACTTTCCACACTGCCTGACTTGTGCTTCCTGAGACCACCCCCCAAATAAACTACCTGCATCCAAGCTCTATTACAGGATCTGCGCCCAAACCAAGATATGTGCCATAAGTTACTTTCTTAAATGGAATAAAATTAATTTCAACTCAACTTAGCGTGCATTTATTGGGTGTATGCTAGGTTGTCTCTAGGGATACCCTAGAACTATTAATTAAAATTAATTAATTAATCAGAATGGAATTGTCAGGAGTATCAGCCGATTCTCTGTACTGTGTGTACATAAAGAGATTTGGGAAAAACTGACCTTGAAGAAATTAATCTTAAAAAGAGACAAAATGTGTAGTGAGAAGCTGCTCTGTCAAAAGCCGGAAACCAAATGCAGAGACATAATAAAAGTTGAATATTTAGTGCACCTCTTTTGGAATAACCACAATTTTTCATTAAACATTTTTTCCTTATGAAATTTGCTGCTGCCCCCTCATGGCAACGAGGAACCATAAAAGAACCCAAGTGTAGTGTCTGGTTTTAAAACAACGGTTAAGCTTTATTTGTAAGGGCAAATGAGAGTCATGTTCTATTATGGAGTTAATAGGAAATAAGCAAGATTTCCCTCTTAACTTCCATTATGGCTCATACGAATGCTAGTAATGCAATTATGTAAATGTCTGGCTGAGGTTTGGAGTGCTGCCTTTATTATTTAGCTGTAAAGTTATAAAATGTCTAATTTACATATTACTTTTTTTTTTTTCAGCCGTGGTCTAAAGCCTATAAACAAGGTTTTATTTTTCAGAGAAGTTTTTTTAAAACAGAGGCTTCTGGCAGTGAGAATATATAGTCTTACCCTGCATTTGGCCTTGAGCTTTGAGCAGGGAGATATGTTTATAACTCCAGTTGGAGAAAACCAAAATTAGAGAGAAATAATAAGCATGTTAATAACTTTATAAGTTATTAACGAGTAGAGCCAGAGGGCTTGGAGGGGGGACCTGAGTTTCGAAACTCTCTTGGATAGTTTTTCTACATGTGTGATCTTGAGCAGAAAACATGGAAGCCTCTTGTGACACTTAGAATCATCACTGAGGCATTAGTGTCAGTTGGTTTGCTTTTTGATGCTCGAAATTACTAAGTTCTTCCTTCACTAAAACACTGTAGTGTGTTAATAAGGAACAGACGTGGGTCAGGAAAAAAAGACACAGCATGGAAGGCAGTGCTGGCTGCTTATATATCCATAGACTGTCTAAGCTGGAAAGAAGCTTTAGTATCATCTACTGTTTAAAAAAACCACTTTTTGGCTCTTACTAGGCACAGTGCTAGACAGTTACAAAGATGACCTCATTCTATTGTTTTATCTGTCCTATGAAGTGAGCATGATTATCTCCATCTTTTTTTAAAAGTTTTATTTTATATTGCGATATAGTTGATTAACAATGTAGTGTTAGTTTCAGGTGTACAGCAAAGTGATTCAGTTATGCATATACGTGTATCTATTCTTTTTCAAATTCTTCTCCCACTTAGGTTATTACAGAATATTGAACAGAGTTCCCTGTGCTATATAGTAGGTCCTTGTTGATTATCTATTTTAAATATAACAGTGTGTACATGTCAATCCCAAACGCCCAATCTATCCCTCCCCCAACCCTTCCCCCCTAGTAACCATAGTTCCTTCTCTAAATCTGTGAGTCTGTTTCCATTTTGTAAATAAGTTCATTTATATCATTCTTTTTTTTTTGATTCCACATATAAGCTGTATTATATGATATTTGTCTTTCTCTGACTTACTTCCCTTAGTATGATAATCCCCAGGTCCATCCAAGTTGCTGCAAATGGCATTATTTCATTCTTTTTAATGACTGAGTAATATTCCATTGCATATATATACCACGTCTTCTTTATTCATTCATCTGTTGATGGACATGTAGGTAGCTTCCATGTCTTGGCTACTGTAAACAGTGCTGCAATGAACATTGGGGTGCATGTATCCTTTTGAGCCATGTTTTTCTCTGGATATATGCCCAGGAGTGGGATTGCTGGATCACATGGTAGCTCTATTTTTAGTTGTTTAAGGAACCTCCATACTGTTCTCCATAGTGGCTGTATCAATTTACATTCCCACCAACAGTGCAAGAGGGTTCCCTTTTCTCCACACCCTCTCCAGTATTTACTGTTTGTAGATTTTTTGATGATGGCCATTCTGATTGGTGTGAGGTGATATCTCATTGTAGTTTTGATTTGCATTTCTCTAATAATTAGCGATGTTGAACATCTTTTCATGTGCATCTTGGCCACCTGTATGTATTCTTTGGAGAAATGTTTATTTAGGTCTTCTGGCCGTTTTTTGATTGGGTTTTTTGTTTTTAAGATATTGAGCCGCATGACCTGTTTGTGAATTTTGGAGACTAATCCTTTGATTATTTCCATCTTATAGACTCCCAGAGGTAATGTGGCCAAGGTCTTAAACTAGAAATCAAAGAGCAAAGATTTATTGTTTTTTAGTAGCTTTTGCTTAATTTTTGTTAGATAATTTTATTAATTGATATATAACTGTAGGGTGAATTTTTATTTCATTTCATGGTGGTAAGAGCACAACATGAGACCCAGCTTCTTAAGTTTTTAAGTGTATAATACATTATTGTATATCACTATAGGTATAATGTTGTGCAGAAGATCTCTGATTCATCTTGCTTATCTGAAACTTTATGCCCATTGATTAGGAACTTCCCATTTCCCTCTCCTCCTTGCCCCTAACAACCACTATTCCTTCCACTCTTTGATGCTATGAATTTGACTATTTTAGGTATCTCGTATAGATGGAATCATGCAGCATTTGTTTTTCTGTGACTGGCTTCTGTCACTTAATGTCCTCAAGGTTCATTCATGTTTTTGCATTATTGCAGAATGTCTTTTTTTAAGGCTGAATTACTATAGCATGTATTGATATATACCACATTTTCTTTATCCATTCATCTTTGATGGACACTTGGGTTGTTTCCACATCTTGGCTGTTGTGAATAGTGCTGCAATGAACATAGGAGTGCCAATATTGTTTTTGAGATCATGATTTCAATTCTTCTGGATAAATACCCACAACTGGGATTGCTAAATTGTATGGTGGTTTTATTTTTCATTTTTGAGGAATCTTCATACTGTTTTCCATAGTGACTGCACCATTTTTTTTGCATTCCCACCAACAGTGCTCAAGTGTTTCAATTTCTCCACATCCTTGCCAACACTTGTTGTCTTTTGTTTTTTTGATAATAGCCATCCTCACTGGTGGGAGGTGACATCTTATTGTGGTTTTGATTTGCATTTCCCTGATGATAGTCATACTGAGCATTTTTCATATACTTTTTGGCCATTTGTATGTCTTCTTTGGAGAAATGTCTATTCAAGTCCTTGACCCCTTTTTAATCCAGGTTATTAGCCTTTTTTAAAAAAACTATTGAGTTATTGTTGTCTGATTTTTAACCACTATATATATGTCTTCTTTTTCTTCTGCGCTCTCTGTTTTGGTATGAAACCTTTGGAAACTCTGTGATGTTCCAAGATCCCCGGGGTTATAAGTGACAGAGAAGGACTTAGAATGTAGTCTTTGACTCCCAGGCAAGTGGCTTGGTGCTGTACCACCTACCACCACCCCAGGCTTCCCTGTATGACAGAGGAGATGGCTGAGATGCAAGTGTGTAGTGACATGTAGACCAATTGTTGCCAGCATTTAAAAATAAAATCTCCAAGACTTGTAGCAGGTTTTGGAGATGCAGATGTCTGGAGTATAAATGGGAGTTGAGCCTTCTTCACTACCTCTTATGGACGCCTTCCTTCCCAGAAATAACCAGGACAGGAATGATTTTAGTGTCCTTTGGCTGATAAACGGAAACTCACCCAAAGACTTTTCAGATGACTTTCAAAAAAACAAACAAGAAATTTTATACAGGCAGCCTTGGTAGTTTTGTTTTACAAATGCCCATTTCACTCATTTAGCAATTTTCTGCCTTTTCCATCAGACTCTTATTCCTGTTGACTTAGCTTTTCATTTACCTAGAAAAGCTTAGTTCATCTAAAATTGTGGGACTTCACAGTACACTACTTTTTAAAAGTTTTTGTTAAATATTATCCTTAAACTTCACTTCTTTAAAAATTTTATTTAGTATTTTCTTTTATTATTATTATTATTTGCTCTTCTTTTTTTGCTGTTTCTTCTTACTTTTTCTTGAGTCTTTTACTTTATTATTATTGTTTAAAAATTTTTATTGGAGTATAGTTGATTTACAATGTTGTGTTAGTTTCAGGTGTACAGCAAAGTGAGTCAGTTATACATACACATATATCCACTCTCTTTTAGATTCTTTTCCCATATAGGCCATTACAGAGTACTGAGTAGAGTTCCCTCTGCTATACAGTAGGTTCTTATTAGTTATCTATTTTATAAATAGTAGTGTGTATATGTCAATCCAAATCTCCCAATTTATCCCTCCACCCCTCACCCGCTGGTAACCATAAGTTTGTTTCTACATCTGTGACTCTATTTCTGTTTTGTAAATAAGTTCATTTGTACCTTTTTTTTTTTTAGATTCCACATATAAGCGATATCATTTGATATTTGTCTTTGTCTGACTTACTTCACTCAGTATGACAATCTCTAGGTCCATCCATGTTGCTGCAAATGGCATTATTTCATTCTTTCTTATGGCTGAGTATTATTCCATTGTATATATGTACCACATCTTTATCCATTCCTCTGTTGATGGACATTTATGTTGCTTCCATGTCCTGGCTATTGCAAGTAGTGCTGCAATGAACATTGGGGTGCATGTATATTTTTGAATGATGTTTTTCTCTGGGTATATGCCCAGGAGTGGGATTGCTGGGTCATATGGTAGTTCTATTTTTAGTTTTTTAAGGAACCTCCATACTGTTCCCCATACTGGCTGTACCAATTTACATTCCTACCAACAGTGTAGGAGGGTTCCCTTTCCTCCACACCCTCTCCAGCATTTATTGTTTGTAGATTTTTTTGATGATGGCCATTCTGACCAGTACGAGGTGATACCTCATTGTAGTTTTGATTTGCATTTCTCTAATAATTAGTGATGTTGAGCATCTTTTCATGTGCTTTTTGGCCATCTTTATATCTTCTTTGCAGAAATGTCTATTTAGGTCTTCTGCCCATTTTTTGATTGGGTTGTTTGTTTTCTGATATTGAGCTGCATGAGCTGTTTGTATATTTTGGAGATGAATCCCTTGTTGGTTGCTTCATCTGCAAATATTTTCTCCTATTCTGAGGGTTGTCTTTTTGTTTTGTTTATCGTTTCCTATGCTGTGCAAAAGCTTTTACGCATTTCTTCTTACTTTTTGACCTCTGTTTCTACACTAGTTCTAGACTGAAGATGAACCGATACCCTAAAACTCATGATGATTCAGCATTTTCCCCTTGCAAAATCTTAACTTTGGGAAGTTAATGACTTTCTTTTCATCTGTTTATGTCTTCAGAGAATGCCACTGAAGGCATAAATCATATTTTCTTTCTACCAATAAGTAATTTTTATTTCAAGGGTTTGATGACCATATCAAATAGACATTTATTTGTGTGTGTGTGTGTGTGTGTGTATGTGTGTGTGTGTGAATGTAATGGTTAAGAATGTGATTGCTGATTACCTGAGTCAAATCTGGCTCAAATCTGGTGCTACCTAGGGCAAGTCACCCAATCTTTCTTTGCCACAATCTTCTAACCTGAAAAAGGAGGAAAGACAGTAGTATATATTTCAGAGAGTTCCTGTGAAGATTAATTAAGTTGTACTTGGGACAGTGTTTGGCTCAGAACAAGTAGGAGATAAGTGTTAACTACTATGTAGTAATATAAATTCTCACAACACGGCTATTGGTTCTAGATCAGCACTGTGTGATGCAAGCATAATGTGGGTCATATATGCAATTGATTGATTGATTGATTGATTGCTGGGCAGGGTCACAGGCCCATAATTCAGGCTTTATTTGCATAACTGAATCTCTGCATCTTCTACCTTTTGGTAAGTGAGCTATTATTTTTGACAGAGGGATCTTCAATAGGCGTCTTGGATAAGATTGATCATTTTTTAACCATCAGGCAGTCCAAGAAACTATTTTAAAAGGGATAATTGAATATCTTCATGTATACATTATTAAGACACCTAAATTTTTGGTGTTTACAGTATATAACTTTACTGCTACTTTTTAGTTTTTTTTTCATTTTGCACAACCATGATATTAGGTATTAAGTGACATAATTCTTTCTCTACTAATGAACTGGTTTATCCACTTTGCAGACTCTAAATTGAGATCTTGTGAAAAGGAAATAGATAATGTGGGAACACAGAGAAAAATATATTGAAAATCAATGGAAGTATTGTTAACTACAGTATCATAAAATGTAAAAAGGTTCTAGTAGCCACATTTTAAAAAGGTAAAACATAAACTGGTGAAATTCATTTTAATAGTACATTTTATTTAACCCACCATATAAAAATGTTCCAATATGTAATCAATATAAAAATTATCACAAGATATTTTACTTTTTATGAAAAATCAACTGTGTCTTTGAAATCAGGACATATGTTACATTTCCAGTACCTCTTCATTTGGACCAGACAGTCTTGTGCTCAGTGACCACATTTGGCTGGTGGATCCTGCACTGGGCAGTGCAGGTCTAGATTGTCAAACACTAAGATGAAAATTCTGATACAATGCCTCATTTGCCATGGATATTTTATGTAGCATAGTGGCCAGACTAGTAATACTATTAATCTAGGAATAGGGTTGGGCTCAAGAAGTGTTGAGAAGAACTCAAAGTTTGTCTCCAGAGTTCCAGCTCCCAAGTTTAGGGCCTTCCTCCCATCTGGCACAACACTCCCTGCCCCAGGCAGGATCTCATGGGGGAGCCCACCCAAACCTACACTCCAGGGCTTTAGGTTTTGACATTACTGTCCATTCTGTGTCCTAATCCCCAAGGACTTGAATGTGATGAAGTTATAGTTGATTCTTGTTATTTATGGTAGTTACGTTTTATAAAGTCTCTGCGAACACTGGATTAGCAAATAGTAAAGTGTTGCTCCTGGGGATGTACAGGGTTAATTTCTTGGGCCTCTGGTCACCGTATTTTCATCAACCAACCAACGTATAACTTTTTTAAATGTATTTCTGTTTAAATATACCTTATTTACCATATACTGTTGATTCTTGAACATTGAACTCATGGCCAACAGCACTATAACTCATGCTTAAATGAAATTTATTCAATACACGTACTACACAGTACTTCGGCACTAAGCTTGGGGAGCCATTCTATATATTTATTGATTGACTGATTTCAGTTTTATTGAGATATAATTGACCTACAGCACTGTATAAAATTTAAAGTATACAGCATAATGATTTGACTTACATATATCATGAAATGATGACCACAGTAAATTTAGTGAACATCCACCATCTCATATAGATACAAATTAAAGAAATAGAAAAAAAAATTTTCCCTTGTGATGAGAGTTCTTAGGATTTATTCTCTTGACTTTCATATATAACATATGGCAGTATTAATTATATTTATCATGTAGTACATTACATCCCTAGTACTTATTTATCTTATAACTGGAAGTTTGTACCTTTTCACCAACTTCATCCAATATTCCTAACCCCCCACCCCCCCTTCCCCGCCTCTGGTAACCATAAATCTGTTCTCTTTTTCTATGAGTTGTTTGTTTGTTATTTGAATTATAATTGACTTACAATATTATGTTAGTTCCTCATGCACAACATAGTGATTTGAAGTTTCTATACATTTCAAAATGATCACCATGGTAAGTCTAGTTACCATACAAAGATATTACATTATTATTGACTATATTCCTTATACTGTACATTTTGTTTTAAACAGTGAAATCACCAACCAAAAGCACAAAAATACAAAAAACATGGCAGTAACTAGACTGCTAAAGGACACTTGTTTTATAGTATGAGAGCTTAAACAAGAAGGCAGAGTGTTGTCTTGATTGACCTCAGCTGGAAATGTATACGTGGGGAAACTCAAATTTTTTGCTGCTCTGTGCATATCCATGAACGGACACAAAAGTTCCACGAATATTGATTTTGATGTTACAAATAAATTTTAGTGCATAGGCAAATTTGGGAATAATTGAGGTTGGCTGTATTCCCTTTTTGACAGCATCTGCATTTTCAGAGATGCTTCTAGTGGATGTGGGTGGGCAGTTGGGAAGCTATGGTGTTCTTTCAAACTTCATTACATGGATGATGGCTCATACATGGTGAACTGCCCACTCCCAGGCAGTGGAGCAGCTGCTAAGTGAGAGTACCCTGGGGCTTGATTGGGTAGAGTCAGCTACAAGCAAATAGAGCCAGAGAATGAGCAGAGCTGCACCTTGGGAAAAGGTAAAAGCACAGGAGCCCCAAATCTAGTGATCTTCAAGTGCAAAGCAAGGGCAGGGGTGGGAGATAAAGTCAACTGATGAGGAGGCCATAAGAGAAAGTGAGATGAAAAGGTCAGGACTCTTGGGTGAGTAGGGATGGGGTGTCTAGAGTTGCCTTTTTTGGGGAATCAGCTATGTGGGGCATAAGTAAATTTCTCTGGGATAAAGACACAGGGCTTTGAGTGAGCACAGTACCCTGGCTCACACCTAAGCTTACTGTACATAGTCAGTGACAGATTACGCAAGAAGTGTTGGTATTTCCATCTACTCTTGTCTCATCATTAATCAAGTTGACCTGATTTTCTTAATTTGCTGGGTCCTCACCCTTTGTAGCTTCAAACCACCTTTTGTTTGAAACAAACAAAGTATATGTATATATTGCAAGTGATTCTAATTTCATCAAGAAAACAGCAGCACATTTAAAATATATAGTGATTCTGTTATTATACACGTTTATCCATTACACGGAACTCTCTTTTGGGTAAGTCTTCTCAAATAATTTATTTTCTTTTTTTAAAATAAAGATTGTGTTTAGCCTCTTGTGTATTACTCAGTCCCATGTCACAGTAGACATTCTTTAACCATGTTTGTTCTTTCAACTAGGAATATTATCTGGTTTCATTGTTTCCAAACTGGAACTGATTTTTCCTAGTCTTTATTCTACATAAAATTCAGCCTGATCACATCACTTCTTCCTGCCCTTATTCCAAAACACTCTCCACACCCTACCTGTCCAGGAAAATATATTTTGAACAAAATTGACAAGGCTTAGGGGGTGTGTTTTCCTACTTTATTGCAGCTTTGTAAAAATTAGGAGATCACATAAGCAAAGAATAGGGAAAATATATCTGGAATGATATAATATGGTACAGTGGGAAGCCAAATAACTAAGTTGGAAAAGGATGCTAGGAAATTAATCAATAAACTAGAATCTGGATAAGATAAAGCTTAGGAAACTTATCCATCAAGTAGAAACATTTTTGTTGAAGAGGTGTCAGGACAATGATATAACGGAAAATTTCGAGAAATAGAAAAACGATCCAATAACTCAATACTAACAGAACTCCATAAATGTTACCTACTATTCTTTTTTTTTAATTGAAGTATAGTTGATTTACAATGTTATGCTAGTTTCAGGTATACAGCAAAGTGATTCAGTTATTCTTTTTCAGATTCTTTTCCCTTATAGGTTATTACAAAATATTGAGTGTAGTTCCATGTGCTGTGTAGTAGATCCTTGTTGGTTATCTATTGGTAGTAGTAGTAGTTGGTAGTAGTATCTGTTAATCCCAAACTTCTAATTTATCCCTCCCACCCTCTTTCCCCTTTGGTAACCATAGGTTTGTTTTCTATGTCTGTGGGCCTATTTCTGTTTTGTATATAAGTTCATTTGTATCATTTTTTTTTAGATTCCACATAGAAGTGATATCATATTATAGTTAACTACTATTCTTCCTTGCAGTATAGGGTGGTGGCTAGGAGTGTCAGCTCAAGTCAGACAGACTTGAGAATAAATTTCAGGTCCATCATTACTGACTGAAAAAGTTATTTAAGAGTCTCTCAGCTTTAGTTTTCTTAGCTGTATATGGGCATAAATAGATAAAGCATCTAAAATGATTAATGAGATATCTGGGGCAAATTAACTTATTAAAATAATTTTTTAAACACATATTACTTAAGCCTCTGCTACGTACCATCTTCATAGACCTTATGGTCAAGAGAGGGAGGCAGACAATCAAATAAGCACACAAGTAGGTAATGGCAGATGGAAAAGGAAAAATACAGAATGTTAAGAGAGCAACAGACAGAGAGATCTGGCCTGATCTGGGGGGCCAGGGAAGGTTTTCTGAGAACGTGATGTTGGGCTGAGAAGTAGAGGACAATTGGGGGTTAAATAAGGAAAGAAGGAAGGGCACATGGGATGTATATATTAACAATAATTTAAAGTTTATTCCAGATCTAATTCAGGTTAATCTGATTTTAATGTAGCATCACATGGCAACTTTCTGAGTTCATTCCTGAGATCACTGTTGTACTTATCTCTGTTTTATAGATCTGTGTAATCTCTGGCCCTAGGGGATAATCTGGGTTTGGATCACAAAGCAGTGAAGAAATGAATATATAGATCCTTTTTGACCTACCTGCTACAGAAATGGAAATAAAAACAAAAATAAACAAATGGGACCTAATGAAACTTAAAAGTTTTTGCACAGCATAAGAAACCATAAACAAGACGAAAAGACAACCCTCAGAATGGGAGAAAATATTTGCAAATGAAGCAACTGACAAAGGATTAATCTCTAAAATATACAAGCAGCTCATGCAGCTCAATATCAAAAAAACAAACAACCCAATACAAAAATGGGCAGAAGACCTAAACAGACATTTCTCCAAAGAAGATACACAGATTGCCAACAAACACATGAAAGGATGCTCAACATCACTAATCATTAGAGAAATGCAAATCAAAACTACAGTGAGGTATCACCTCACACCAGTCAGAATGGCCATCATCAAAAAATCTACAAACAATAAATGCTGGAGAGGGTGTGCTGAAAAGGGAACCCTCTTGCACTGTTGGTAGGAATGTAAATTGATACAACCACTATGGAGAACAGTATGGAGGTTCCTTAAAAAACTAAAAATAGAACTACCATATGACCCAGCAATCCCACTCCTGGGCATATACCCTGAGAAAACCATAATTCAAAAAGAGTCATGTACCACAATGCTGATTGCAGCTCTATTTACAATAGCCAGGACATGGAAGCAACCTAGGTGTCCATCGACAGATGAATGGATAAAGAAGATGTAGCACATATATACAATGGAATATTACTCAGCCATAAAAAGAAACAAAATTGAGTTATTTGTAGTGAGGGGGATGGACCCAGAGTCTGTCATACAGAGTGAAGTAAGTCAGAAAGAGAAAAACAAATACCGTATGTTAACACATATATGTGGAATCTAAAAAAAAAAAAAAAAAAAAAACTGTTCTGAAGAACCTAGGGGCAGGACAGGAATAAAGATGCAGATGTAGAGAATGGACTTGAGGATATGGGGAGGGGAAAGGGTAAGTTGGGACGAAGTGAGAGAGTGGCATTGACATATATACACTACCAAACGTAAAATAGATAGCTAGTGGGAAGCAGCCGCATAGCACAGGGAGATCAGCTCGGTGCTTTGTGACCACCTAGAAGGGTGGGATAGGGAGAGTGGGAGGGAGATGCAAGAGGGAGGGTATATGGGGATATATGTATACATATAGCTGATTCACTTTGTTATACAGCAGAAACTAACACAACAATGTAAACAATTATACTCCAATAAAGATGTTTTTAAAAAAAAGAACTTTAGAAATAGTTAAAACAGGAGATCACTGTGATTTTTGACTAGCAAGACAACTGCTGCCATTAATTTTAATATTTGGATGATACATTCTTATTGTAAATGCAAACTTAGTCTGCACTTACAGTAAGGGGTAGTCTGCAGGAAATGAACTGTCAACAAGAATACACCACCTTGATATGGGCCATGATTAGGTCCCATAGTGGCTTGACAATGACACATATGATCCTCAACTGGGAGAGCTGTACAGGCAAAGCCCTCAAGTATTGGGGGATCAAGTGTTTTTCTGGGGAATTGAAAGTTGGCCAGTGTGGCTAGATGGCATTGAAAGAGATGAGCCTGAATAGGTGGGCAGAGGCCACATCAAGCTGGACCTTTATCTTCAGGGCAGTGGGGAACCAATGAAGGACTGTAAGCTGGGAAGGGAGACATGATAGGCTGTGAGAATAGAGTGAAAGAGGGGCAAGGGTGAATGTTTGCTCTTTCTGTCCTTACAGTGAAAGCTGATTGATGGTGGCTGAACCAAATGGTGACATGTACAATTGAGAAAAATGGAGAGATCTGGGAAGTGAAATTGACAGGACTTTGATGGGCTTGGTGTGGCCACTGAGGAAGAGGGGGATGTTAAGGATGAGTTCTGGTCTTCCGAGTGGAAACTGCATATTTGGTGGTGCCATTCATTGCAGTGGGCAATACCAGAAAAGTACCAGCTTTATAGAGTAACGTGCTTATTTACACGCAGACATGTTTCACAAATCTGAAACCATAATGTACATTTTGCCTAACAACTTACTTTTATTCATGAAAGAGCATCAAGATTCATACGCATGTATCTATGTAAACACACATACACAAAAATATTAACTTTGCCACAATTGGTCTATACTAGCCCAATCCTTCATTTAGCTGTATTATAAACTTAAGAAATGTGAAAATTTTACACTATTTATATCACTTCTGAAAATCTGTCTTGTATGTTTTGCTCTTAGGTTTCTAAAGAACTGCAATGTATTAATCCCCTGGTCAAACAGTTATTTTTCTCCCCAGACAGTGAAATTTATGTTTTGAGGATTTAGTATCATATTCAAGATTCTGAACCACTTTCCTGCCTCATGTTCATTATTTTCCTTCTCACCCTGGGTGTATTGTATTTTTTTATTTGTTTGTTTTTATTCTGTCGGTCCTTCTGCCTCGAATGTCCTCTAAACACTTCTGCCCCAGCTGAACTCGTATTCATCCTTCAAGGCCTCTTTGAAACATTACCTTCCCTCTGAAGCTTTTCTGGATCCCTGTCATATTGTTTCTAACCTGCCTCGTTCTGGTGTGAGTTTATCTCATAGACAGACTTGCATTAAAGTGAAGTTGTTCCTATCAGTCTTCTCCTTTAGGTCAATAGTTTCTAACACTTTTTTGATGATACTTTCTGATTTAAGTTGGTCTCTCCTAGAAGCAGATCCTGAGATGAGGATCTGAGTGCAAGTCATCTCTTTTGGGAGGGAATGGAGTGGGGAATGTTGACAGGGAAGGGAAGAAAGCTGGTATGAGGTGCGTTACTGAACAGGTAACCCCTGCAGGCATCCAGGGCTCCTTCCCTCTGGGACCTCCGAGAAGCTGTGTAGAGAAGGGGTCCCCAACCCCCGGGCTGTGGACCGGTACCTGTCCATGGCCTGTTAGGAACCGGGCCGCACAGCAGGAGGTGAGCCGCTCCCCATCACCCACATTACTGTCTGAACCATCCCCCCCGCCCCCCTCCCCCCCCACTGGTTAGTAGAAAAATTGTCTTCCACGAAACTGGTCCCTGGTGCCAAAAAGTTGGGGACCGCTGGTGCAGAACAGGTCTCAGGGCTATTGCACCTGAAGGCAAGGATGCTGGAGAGATTTTCCTCTAATGCCAGTTAGTCAGTGGTTGGTTGAAGACTGCTCCAAGGGACCCTGACTCCCCAGCGTTTCTGCTCTGACCTGCTCTGCTTCTGGGCCAAATACACTCCAGCAGCCAGAGGACCCCTCATACAGAAGTTGCAGATATTTGCAGTTGGTGAATAGGGAAAAGTGAGTGCTGAAGGCACTGATGATATCTGCAATGCCCTCTGTATATACATGGAATATTTTCTTACTTCTAAGTCATATGCAACAGTGAAAGCTTCTCCCTTCTCCTCTGAAACAATTAAGAGGACATGTATTCGAGAAGGAAAAGAGGCTATTACAGAGGGAAGAGTGGTAAGGACCTGTTTTTTCTTTCTTTTTTTAAATTAAATGTACCTAGAGTTTTTAGCTAATATATTTGAATATGAACATATTAAAAATTAGGGTCTAGAGTTTATAGTGGCTGTAGAAGAAAAGTGAAAAATAACAAGATGCTGGAGTCGGAGTGTTTTTAGTGTGAAAGTGTCACCAGCACAAGGAAGGGGTTATAAAATCTTATCATGAAATATGGGAAGCATTAACCACATAGTTTAAAAAAGGTTAAAAAAGGAGAATTTCTCATGAACAATGTAACATAAAGCCTGTTTAATGAAGAACTTGGAATTTGGATATGGCTTTGGTTTAGGAATGTGTTATCTGAAGTCTTAAAAAATAGCAAATGTATTTTATGTGAAGCATACACATGGAAACAAGCTTATTTAATTTTTTCCCAGCAGAAAAAAGAGAAAACTGGTTCTTTTCTTTCCATTTTCCATATGTTTGTAGCACTCACTATCCTCTGATTCTTTTCCATTGTGTTCTCTCTTCACTCCTACTCTTATTCCTCCTCCCTGGTACTGACTGCTTTTTAAGGTGATGTGATTTCTGGATTTGTAGAGTATATTAAATTTTCAGGAAACGAATCAGTATGGAATTGCACAGTGTCCAAATTATCGGGGTGGTCAAAAAGTCCATTCAGGTTTTTCGTAAGATGTTATGGAAAAACCTGAATGAAATTTTTGGCCAAACCAATATAAAGTATTTAGGTGATTTGTCGTCCATACACATATGGAGAAAACATATATAGATTCTCTTATTTGTTTGCATGGTTCCTATCACAAATAACATTTCAAAAGCAAAGAGAGGTGAAAGTCTTGGTGGACTTGTGTTACCTTATATTACTTTCAAGAACAAAATCAGACCACTCATTGGCTGGTTTTTCTGTTTCCAAATCATATTCCCAGCAGAATGCCAATCCAGACCAGCAGTTTAATTCATTATTATGCAAAGTCCAAGAGAGTGAAATTTTACCCTCTGTTTCTAACCACTTCGTGTTTGTTTTATCTATAATTAACTTAGTGAAAGGCATCTGATGACAGATTCTTCCTTGTGCTCCAGTTACCTAACTTATGAGGCTCTCCAAAGAGTTTAATGTAACCACTTTATACTGAAAAGTGTCATGTGGTAGAGCAGGAATATTAACCAAGAATTCTAGGTGTTTTAACAAGGAATCCCAAAGGGCATTATTGGATGAGCCCACAGGGAGAATGCTTGTAAAATGTGATTGGTTATGTCTGGGGCATATTGTGGTCAAAAAACACAGTACCAAAACCAAAATTAGCTCCAAAGTAACTTAAATCCCTTACATCTCTGGAAACCAATGCTTTTTAAAATTCCTTTTCCCACCCTTCTTCCATCCATGATGCATCGGCCTTTATTTTTCAAATGTCCTTCACCTGGGAAAACTCCTCCCCTAGCCCCAGACACTCCAATTTCCCATGCTCTTCTCCCATGCCACTCACCTGATTCTGTCTAAAAAAAGCCCTAAGGAATCAGTTTAGCAAAAGTGAGAGCTCCTTAGAGGGCTGAAAAGAGGAAGACAGACTATGTAAAGCTAGAACCCTTTTTATAGGGCAGTCAGAATTGCTCACAATATTCCAGGTGTATGAGCCAGTTTTGTATGAGGAACGACAGATTTCTATGATTTACTTTTAGCATCCCCCCCTTTTTAAAAATTTTTGGCCATTTTTTTTCCCACTGTGCAGCGCGGCATGCGGAATCTTAGTTCCCCGACCAGGGATCAAACCGGCGCCCCCCTGCACTGGAAGCACGGATTCTTAACCACTGGACCACCAGGGAAGTCCCAGCATCCTTTTTTGATAATTCCAGAATTATTTTTGTTGTTATAGCTTCTCAAAGGACTAATATCTTTATTTTTTTATGGGTTATATCAAGTTTATTCTGTAACTCTTCTTTGTTTTGTAAATTTTCCTTTACAGACTTATTGAGATATAATTGATATACAAAAACTGCACATCATTAATGTATACAATTTGATGAGTCGGACGTATGCATATACCCATGAGATCATCACCAAAATCAAGGTAACAAGCATACCCATCACCTCCAAAAGTTTCTTTGTGTCCATATGCTTTATTTTGGGGGGTAATATAGGAAGAAATCTTTATTTACATGGAGTGATTCTCCTTCACCCTGTCCTGACTTATTTTGACTTAAGGAAGAGTCACAAAATGAAAGTTTGAGTTTGCTTATCAAACCAATGCAGCTAGCAGACTATAGAGGTGGGATTTAAAGGGTGGTCTGGGAACTCCAGGGGTTCCCGAGAGAAATTCAGAGGGTCTGGGAGGTCAAAACTATTTTCATAAGAATACTAAGACATTATTTACCTTTTTTTGGTTTACATTCTCTCATGAGTGCACAGAGTATGCAAAGTTTATTGCAACTAACCTTTGAAAAATACACTTGCTGAGTTTTGGTGTAGTATCAAAGAAGAATATCCACAATTATCTGAAAAGGTTACTAAAATATTCCTCCCATTTCCAATTACATCTCTGTGTGAGGCTGAATTTTCTTTGCATATTTTAACCAAAACAACAGATTGCAGCAAATTGAATGCAGCAGCAGATATGAATATAGTTGCTTTCTGTTAAGCCATGCATTAAAGAGATTTGCAAAAATGTAAAACTATGTTACTCTTCTCAATATATTTTTTTGAAAACTAGTTATTTTTCATAAAAATATCATGTATGTTAACATTTAATGGGTTTATTATTATTTTTAAATGAATAAATATATATTAAAAAATTCTCAACTTAAATTTCTAATATAAGAAATATCAATTAACATAACCCATATAAACAAAAACCCCTTGAGATCCTCAGTGATTTTTGACAGTGTAAAGGGATGCTGAGGCCAAAAAGTTTGAGAAGTGTTGGACTTTGGAGAATCCAGATATCATTCTACATTCTTTGTGCACATGATTAATTACTTCTTCCAAGGGTTGTGTTATATTTCCTTCCCTCACTGGGGTATTTATATTTATTTTAGAGCATAGAGTAATTTCCTACAGGCTTAGAGTTCCAAGGTAGAATAGGGTACATATAACAGCAAGAAAATAGTATGTAATAGTATGTATTAGCAAGTAATAGTATGGTACAAAGAGTAATGTCAATTTTAACATTTGTGGTTCAGGATAAGTATCTAAAAGTTCAGTATTTAGCTTCCAAATAATAATTTTATAAACTGGGCTAATTATCTTTAAAATACAAGCCTTTCTTTTTGTGTGGTGGTAATGGCCATAAAGAGAAAAAAATAGTGTGAAGTCTGGGAAAGTCATCTAATTCTTAAAAAGTTTAGAAAATTCTGAACTTTCAAACATGAATGAGGCCTCAAAATTTTAGAGAAAATTTAACAATGTAAGAAAGAAAATTTATGAAAGTAGCTAAATTTTCCTGCTTCCAGGATGAGTAAAATTGACACCCGTGGAGACATCTGATGGCCAAATTGTACGTGTATTTTGCTGAAAGCCTTGCTTTCCATTTCAAGGTTCATAGGATTCGCTGGCAAAATAACCACTCTACACTCAGTTAAACAAGAATTTAGAGAGAGTTTATTGAATTAACAAAGATTACAGAATACTGTAATAATTAAGAAAAGAATAGTATAACTAACTGAGAAAGAATAGTAAAGACAGAGGTTTATACATCACTGAATTGGGGAAGCACCTACATCCAGATCCAAGCAGCGCTGGGAAGTCCCTTGAACGGCAATCTGGAGTCCCAGTTGCGAAGGTCCTGGGCTGTGCGTCCACCCCATGGGTGAGACTTCAGTTTGACATTCGAAGGAGCCCGGGTTTTAGCACCAGGCTGCAGGCTGATAACAATCAGCCTGCTTGCAAGTTTGCAGCTCTGGTTGTTGTCATAAATGCCTTGGTTTTAACTCGTAAGTTTTGGAATGTTCTTGATCTCCGGGGGCTGGCCAGACCCTCAAGGTGCAAGAAGTCCCATGACTAAATCTCTGTCTTATGTAGCATTTTATCTAGTGATGTCCACACGTTTGTTCTCTACATCTGTGTCTCTATTTCTGCCTTGCAAACCGGTTCATCTGTACCATTTTGCTAGATTCCACATACATGGGTTAACATACAATATTTGTTTTTCTCTTTCTGATGTACTTCACTCTGTATGACAGTCTCTAGGTCCATCCACGTCTCTACAAATGACCCAATTTCATTCCTTTTTATGGCTAATATTCTATTGTATATATGTGTGCTGGCGCCATCCCTTGCTGGCCTGGGTGTAGCTCAGCAGTTTGGCATGCGGCCAGCTTTAGCGTCATTGTCTGGTCAGAGAGAGGCTTGGTGCCACCTCTGAAGCCTGAACAAGACGACTTTACTAGCTTCCCCAACAATATGTACCTCTCTTCAGTCTATGGGTGAGGTAAGACACGAGCAGCACGTGATTGAGAACTAGCAAGGACCAGCAATTTCTCAGAAATACAACCAGTTCCTGCAGAGTCTTTAGATGTTTTTCAAGTGGAAACCAAACATTGCATAACAGGTTAAATGTTATTGTGGTTGCAACTGCCTGCTTTTGAATGCTCAAAGGTATACACCAAGGAACTCTTCTATGTGAGAATAGATGGCATTTAGAGACAGATTTGAGATTTCCTATGAAAAGTTAGATTTACTGCAAAGTAAAACAATTAACCTATGACTTTGCCTGTAGGGTATGAAGCACTGATAGCTGGTGTGATAAGCAGAATAACAGCCTCCCAAACATATCTATATCCTAATCTCCAGAAAGAACCTGTGAATATGTTACCTTACACGGCACAAAATAACAGCAACAACAACAACAAACCAAAAAAACTTTGCAGATGTGATATTAAGGGTTTTCAGATGGGGAACTTATCTTGGGTTATCCAAGTGGGCCTAAGCTAATGTTTTTAAAAAATTAATTAATTTTAATTAATAGGTTTAAAATTATAATTAATTAATTAATTAAGGCTTTTTTTGTTTTATTTTTTATTTTATTTTATTTAATAAGAGGCTCTTTTCTTTTTTTTTTTTAATTAATTAATTAATTTATTTATGGCTGTGTTGGGTCTTTGTTTCTGTGTGAGGGCTTTCTCTAGTTGTGGCAAGCGTGGGCCACTCCTCATCGCGGTGCGTGGGCCTCTCACTAGCGCGGCCTCTCTTGTTGCACAGCACAGGCTCCAGACGCGCAGGCTCAGTAGTTGTGGCTCACGGGCCCAGTTGCTCTGTGGCATGTGGGATCTTCCCAGACCAGGGCTCAGACCCATGTCCCCTGCATTGGCAGGCAGATTCTCAACCACTGCACCACCAGGGAAGCCCTGTTTTATATTTTTATTTTCACTTTTATTATTTTTTATTTATTATTATTTTTTTATTGGGGTATAGTTGTTTTACAATGTTGTGTTAGTTTCTACTGTACAGCGAAGTGGAGTTCCCTGTGCTATATGGAGGGTTCTCATTAGTTATCTATTTTATACATATTAGTGTATATATGTCAGTCTCAATCTCCCAATTCATCCCAACCCCCTTTCCCCCTCCACCCCCCTTGGTGTCCATATGTTTATTCTCTACATCTGTGTCTCTATTTCTGCCTTGCAAACTGGTTCATCTGTATCATTTTTCTAGATTCCACATATATGGGTTAATATACAATATTTGTTTTTCTCTTTCTGACTTACTTCACTCTGTATGACAGTCTCTAGGTACATCCACATCTCTACAAATGACCCAATTTTGTTCCTTTTTATGGCTGAGTAATATTCCATTGTATATATATACCACATCTTCTTTATCCATTCGTCTGATGATGGACATTTAGGTTGCTTTCATGACCAAGCTACTGTAAAAAGTGCTGCAATGAACATTGGGGTGCATGTGTCTTTTTGAATTATGGTTTTCTCTGGGTATATGCCCAGTAGTGGAATTGCTGGGTCATATGGTAATTCTATTTTTAGTTTTTTAAGGAACCTCCATACTGTTCTCCATAGTGGCTGTATCAATTTACATTCCCACCAACAGTGCAAGAGGGTTCCCTTTTCTCCACACCCTCTGCAGCATTTATTGTTTGTAGATTTTTTGAGGATGGCCATTCTGACTGGTGTGAGATGATATCTCATTGTAGTTTTGATTTGCATTTCTCTAATAGTTAGTGATGTTGAGCAACTTTTCATGTGTTTGTTGGCCATCTGTGTGTCTTCTTTGGAGAAATGTCTATTTAGGTATTTGGCCCATATGTGATTGGGTTGTTTGTGTTTTTGATATTGAGCTGCATGAGCTGTTTATATATTTTGGAGATTAATCCTTTGTTGATTTTTCTGCAAATATTTTCTCCCATTCTGAGGGTTGTCTTGTTTATGGCTTCCTTTGCTGTGCAAAAGCTTTTAAGTTTCATTAGGTCCCAGTTTTTAATTTTCATTTCCATTACTCTAGGAGGTGGGTCAAAAAAGATCTCACTGTGATTTATGTCAAAGAGTGTTCTTCCTATGTTTTCCTCTAAGAGTTTTATAGTGTGGTCTTACATTTAGGTGTTTAATCCGTTTTTTTTTTTTTTTAATTATTTATTTATTTATTTATTTTTAGCTGTGTTGGGTCTTTGTTTCTGTGCAAGGGCTTTCTCTAGTTGTGGCAAGTGGGGGCCACTCTTCCTCGCGGTGCGCGGGCCTCTCACTATCGCGGCCTCTCTTGTTTCAGAGCACAGGCTCCAGACGCGCAGGCTCAGTAGTTGTGGCTCATGGGCCCAGTTGCTCCGCGGCATGTGGGATCTTCCCAGACCAGGGCTCGAACCTGCGTCCCCTGCATTGGCAGGCAGACTCTCAACCACTGCGCCACCAGGGAAGCCCTTTAATCCGTTTTGAGTTTATTTTTGTGTATGGTGTTAGGGAGTGTTCTAATTTCATTCTTTTACATGTAGCTGTCCAGTTTTCTCAGCACCACTTATTGAAGAGACTGTCTTTTCTCCATTGTATATCCTTGCCTCCTTTGTCATAGATTAATTGACCATAGGTGCATGGGTTTATCTCTGGGTTTTCTATCCTGTTCCATTGATCTATATTTCTGTTTTTGTGCCAGTACCATATTGTCTTGATTAATGTAGCTTTGTAGTATAGTCTGAAGTCAGGGATTCTGATTCCTCCAGCTCCATTTATTTTTTTTTCTTCAAGATTGCTTTGGCCATTCAGGGTCTTTTGTGTCTCCATACAAATTTTAAGATTTTTTGTTCTAATTTTGTGAAATATGTCACTGGTAATTTGATAGGGATTGCATTGAATCTGTAGACTGCTTTGGGTAGTATAGTCATTTTCACAATAATGATTCTTCCTAACCAAGAACATAGTATATCTCTCCATCTGTTTGTGTCATCTTTGATTCTTTCATCAGTGTCTTATAATTTTCTGAGTACAGGTCTTTTACTTCCTTAGGTAGGTTTATTCCTAGGTATTTTATTCTTTCTGTTGCAATGGTGAATGGGATTGTTTCCTTGATTTCTCTTTCTTATCTTTCGTTGTTAGTGTATAGGAATGCAAGAGATTTCTGTGCATTAATTTTGTATCCTGCAACTTTTCCAGATTCATTGATTAGCTCTAGTAGTTGTCTGGTGGCATCTTTAGGATTCTCTATGTATAGTATCATGTCATCTGCAAACAGTGACAGTTTTACTTCTTCTTTTCCAATTTGTATTTCTTTTATTTCCTTTTCTTCTCTGATTGTCGTGGTTAGGACTTCCAAAACTATGTTGAATAAGAGTAGCAAGAGTGAACATCCTTGTCTCGTTCCTGATCTTAGAGGAAATTTTTTCAGTTTTTCACCATTGTGAATGATGTTTGCTGTGGGTTTGTCATATATGGCCTTTATAATGTTGAGGTAGTTTCTCTCTATGCCCACTTTCTGGAGAGTTTTTTTTAATCATAAATAGGTGTTGAATTTTGTGAAAAGTTTTCTCTGCATCTATTGAGATGATCATATGGTTTTTATTCTTCAATTTGTTAATATGGTGTATCACATTGATTTGCATATATTAAAGAATATATTTTTGTTATTGAAGTATAGTTGACTTACAATATTAGTTTCAGATACAATATAGTTATTCAAAATTTTTATGGATAATACTCCATTTAAAGTTATTATAAAATATTGGCTATATTCCCTCTGTTGTACAATATATCCTTGTAGCTTATTTATTTTATACATAGTAGTTTGTACCTCTTAATCCCTTCCTCCTATCCGGCCCCTTCCCCCTTCCCAGTACCCACTGGTAACCACTAGTTTGTTCTCTATATCTGCAAGTCTGTTTCAGTTTTGTTATATTCATTCATTTGTTTTATTTTTTTGATTCCACATATAAGTGATAACATACAGTATTTGTCTTTCTCTATCTGACTTACTCCACTAAGCATAATACCCTCCGGGTCTAGATAGACAGATAGATATGGTATATATATATATATATATATATATACCACATCTTCTTTATCCATTTATCTGTTGATGGACACTTGGTTGCTTCCGTATCTTGGCAATTGTAAATAATGCTGCTATGAACATTGTTTTGCATATATCTTTTCAAAGTAGTGCTTTTATTTTCTTCAGATATATACCCAGGAGCTGGATCATATGGTAGCTCTATGTTTAGATTTTTGAGGAACTTCCATACTGTTTTCCATAGTGGCTGCATTCACACAGGTTTTTAAAAGCAGAGAATCTTTCCTGGCTCTGGTCAAAGCAAGGGAGATGTGGCTACAGCAGAATGGTTAGAGATGCAATATTGCTGGCTTTGAAGATGGAGGAAAGGACCATGAGTGATGGAATACAGGTGGCCTCTAGAAGATGGAAAAGGTGAGGAATGGATTTATCTCTAGAGCCTCCAGAAAGAAATGCAGGTCTGCAGACACCTTGATTTTGTCCCTGATTGGATTTGTAATCTAAGAAATGCTAGATGATACTTTGTGTTGCTTTAAACCTAACTTTATAGTAATTTTTTACAGTGGAAAATGAACATAGCAAGATTGAAATTGATAACCTAACCCCCAGCTCTTTATTTTCTCTTCAGGTACACTATTGTGTGGGCTAATAATATTCTATCTAAGCCTGCTGTCCCAATAATAAAATAGGAAGTCAACGAGGCACATGTTGCCTTTCTATTTGTTTCATGAAGTCCTCTTTGGAACCAATTTTTAAGTCTATATCAGAGTGAGTGAAGAAGAAAATCAGTCTTATGGGAAAATCATTCTAAATTTATGCCTTTCTTTTGGTGGAAAAAGGGAAGAGAAGTAATGAGGAGTCTTAAAAATTACTTATATCAACTAAATAATTTATTGTGGTTATTTAAGATCAAGAGATATATAAATATTAGTTTACAAAAAATAAAGTTACCATGTGTTCCAGCAATCCAACTCTTGGGTGTATACCTAGAAAAGACAAAAACTCTAATTGTAAAAGATACGTGCGCCCCAATATTCTTTGCAGCACTATTCACAATAGCCAAGACATGGAAACAACCTAAATATCCATCAGCAGATGAATGGATAAAGAAGATGTGGCATATATACAATGGAATATTACTTAGCCATAAAAAAGAATGAAATAATACCATTTGCAGTGACATGGAAGGACCTGGATATTATCATAGTAAGTGAAGTCAGACAAAGAAAGACAATATTATATGATATCACTTATATGTGGAATCTAAAAAAAAAGATATAAATGAACTTATTTACAAAACAGAAATAGACTCACAGACATAGAAACCAAGCTTATGGTTACCAATGGGGAAGGGAGGGGAAGGGATAAATTAAGAGTTTGGGATTAACATATACACACTACTATATATAAAATAGATAAACAACAAGGTCCTACTGTATAGCACATGGAACTATATTCAATATCTTGTAATAACCTATAATGGAAAGGAATCTGAGAAAGAATATATATATATATTCTTATATATATATGTGTGTGTGTATATATATATATCTGAATCACTTTGGGTACACCTGAAACTAACACAACATTGTAAATCAACTACCCTTCAATTAAAAAAATTTAGTTTACAGAGGAGAATGGATCCAAAGAAATGTTAAAAATTATTTGCTAATTTTAAAGCTTTGGCCTAATAGTAAGACAGTGGTAGGGGAAAGGTCAAGGTGGGACACAAAAAAAGAAAAGAAACAGCAATTTCTAAGCTGCTTGGAGAGAGAAGAGCTGTTTCTTTTTCTTTACCCTTAGGGCCAAAGATGCCTAAGAGAAGACCAGAACATACAAATGGTAGCAGCAGTGAAAAGGGAATAAGGCAGTGACTCTGGATGTAAAATTAGAAGTAGCAAATCAGTTTGAAGCCAGCCATGAACTTTGCCAAGATTTGAAAACATCAGTGCTTACTGCCTTTACATATTCCACCTGGTATGGGGACCAGGATGATGTTTACATTTAGCATTTTTATTTTGAAACTTTGTATACTTTGTCACTGATTTTTATTTAAAGTCAATCATTTATTTTAAATGATTGGCATTCATTACTTAAGAGTAATTTTTAGTGCTTCTTAGGGCCAAGAGTTTTCCTAGGAGATGACAGCTGGAAGTGGGGGGAAAATAAGGCTTACCTGAAAGAATTCGATTTTTTAGACAACTTTTCCCCACTGTGTCCATTCAAAGCCTACTTGCATTTCATAACGGTAGTGGAAAGGGAATAATTATTTGCCAAAACCTCCTAGAACATGCTGAACATCATGGTAAAAGGAATATAACCTGTAGTAAAATTGCTAAGCAAGGAGTTTAGAGCTACATCCCTAATCAATTGTGTTATCCAGATGGTGTCCCGGATCCAATATAAATTTTGCAAGGAAAGCAAAAACTTTAAGAAGCTGCATATTGTATTTGAAGTCTCAGGGCACTTAGAAATTGACTCATGAGTATAAGGAGGTTTACTTGCAAGAGGGATGAATTTGGAGGGCTGACAAAGAACCAGAATGGGAAGGAAAAGAATTTCTATGTGGTCTGAATTATACTCCCCAACTAGGTTTAGCTTATAGAAAGTCAGCATTTTAACCTAGTCCTGGCTTCCTTCTACTGGTCTAGGAAATCCCATTAACTTAGTTAATTTCCAAGACACGAGAAGCTTCCATGAGTTCAGTCCTCCAGTTGACGTTTGTACGTGGAGAGTTCTTTTTCTTCTGTCTCTTAAAGTCCCAAATAATAGGTTGGAGAGTATTTTTACTATAAGGTGACATTGGCAGACATGTTTCATAGATTCATGATGTCAATTACCATTAACCATGACCAAATAAGCCACTGACCCATGAACATGGGGTAAAATACCTGTGTCCTGACCTAGGAGAATAATGCCTGAAATACCAAGAGAAGGATGAAAAAAATGTAACACCTCATTAAATATAATGTTGTTACACTGTGATTCTTTTTTAATGTAACTAGCTCTGAATCAGAGTATCCAATAAATTTTACACAGGGTGAATGTACTTCTGTAAAAACCATGTTTGTTCTGTGCAGGAAGATGCTGACTAAAATGCAGGGGATGGGGAATGTAAGAAGTGCAGTGTAGCGGAAATTGCCACAGGAAAGAGCTGTCTTTAGCTTGGACCCTTGGATAGAGCAATAAAACAGAAGTCAGGAGGCTTGGATGTCAGCTTTTCTTCATTCCTAGCTGAAAGATGAGTAGGGTACTTAATTCCTCACTGGGCTTCTTCCTCTGTAACGTGGTGTCAGTAACACCTACACTTAGCATTATTGTAAAGACTATATTAGAAACAGGAAGCAAGACATCCAATATAATACCTGACACACTGGTGCTTAATGAGGTGGGCTTTCCTCTTCCTTTAGCCTTAATCTAGAAAACAAGGATAATAATGATTATTTTATACCTTACCCTAGGCACTCCCTCTATTCAGCCAGAGATTCTTCAGGGAAATTCCCCCCATGCCCACCTTTTTTTTTTCTCTTTTTCTTTTTTTTTTTTTTTTTGAGAAAGATAAATATAATCAACACTTCAAATACGATTGATCATAACGAGGACAGTTGTCTTAACAGTGGAAGAGTTGAGAGAACAAAGTCAGGGGCAAAGGAGGACTAGGTCAGGAAAAGCTACACCCTGGAGGTGACGCTGGTCCTCCGGTAGGAGGAGATGGAAAAGGGCTGCATACACCCTAGGGACAACCTTCTTCTCCTTGACGTTTTCCTCAGGCTCGAACACTTTAGTGGCCAGGAGCTGGTGGCACTACTTCTTTCTCACTTTAAGGATCAATGACTGGTTAATTTAGCATTTAGGTGTTTTGGGGGAAAGAAAATTGGTATTAACCTATTAAATACAGTTAAATAACATGGAGAACATGCTTAGTACTTTAGGGATGCAGCAGGAAGATTCTATGAAATTAATTTGAGTGAGGATCCCTGGCACATGAACCAAGTGTTTACAGTTCCTGTTTCACCGGGCATGACGAACCCTATCTAACCTATCTGTTCCTGCACGGTGTAAGCAATCTCAGACTTGAAAAGAGGACAGACGTGTTTGTGCTTGCAAACTCTTTCCTTCAATACATTTAACGAAAAACTTACATGACTGCCTTTGGCTCTCCATCCTTTTACTGATGATATCTTTTTGGCAGACAAATTTCTCTGAAATTTGATAAGACTTGAAACAGGACTAAAGTTCAGTGTATGCAATTTTATTTTTACCTTTCTCGAACCTCAAAACTTAAACATGCATTCTTTTCTTATTTTTGTTTGGCACATATAAATCCTTCTAAAAAATACTCAAACTCAGCAGGTTGATCCACTTAGCTGTAAATTCTGGCCAATTTTTTACCTTCAGAATCTTCCTTGGACAAATTTTTTGTATTTCATATTTTTCCTAAAGGTGGTTGTAGGGTCATCCACAGCCATCATAATCTTTTTTTGTTTCACTGTGTTTCAGGATTCTCTGTGGTAAACATCCATTGACTTTGACTTCCTAAGTTTCTTTCAGCTTTGAGAAATGAGTTTTAAAAGAACATTTCCAGCACTAGAGTAAGCGTACTCCTTGTGAGTGTGTGTACTTTCTTGAATTCAATTTATCTGAGATCTGTTGATTCACTCTTCCATTTAGATTGCAAATGCTTCATAGCACAATTACATCACTGATCCTGATAGAGCTGGGTGTTTGTATTTACTTTCCACTCCCCATAACATCCGGTTATTATGGTGATGATATATCGTCTGCCTTTAGTTACTTGCTTATTCAGTGAGAGGACTAGTGTATATTCTACCATATAGAGATAAAATGTTCTGTATAAATAATAAAAAGAATTGTTCCCTGGAGTCAAAGAGAGAGGAGTGGCATGAATCCTAAATATTAAAGCTATAATGAATTGGTTTCACTTTCAAATTATCCATTCACTTTAGTTCCTTTTCCCCCCTGCTCAAAAAGTAGCATTTTGGTCAGTTTAGACCAAGTTATAAAGCAGTAACAAACAAACCTAAAATCTCAGAGGCTTACAATAACAAAGAGGTGTTCCTCAGTTGTTTAACATATTGGATGTGGCTTGGTTATAGCTCTATCCCATGTCTTCTTCATTCTGAAGGAGCAGAGAGCATAGACCAATGGTAGAACCACACAATGGCTTTGAAAGGATTTGTTCAGAAGTGAACCATGTTACTTACACTCACATTTCGTTGGCCATTGCAAGTCACATGGCTAAGCCTGATGTCCATGGAATGAGTAGTGTAATCCTCCCCCAAGGAGGAGACCAACAGGGAGGGAGCCAGTAGGAAGGAACTGGATGAAGAGCAGCAAGTATTTTGAAAAAGTAGTTCAATGTACTCTCTAATGCTTGTTAATATCTCCTTATATATATACACAGATAACATTTACAAACAGTGTGGGTGTAAAGTAATGAGCACGATTTTCCTTAAAATAATTTAATCTAAATTTTTAGTCTCTGAGTAACAGATGTCTCTTTGACAAATTTTTCAACTTTTCCAACATTATTCAAAGGTCTGTGAACATTATTTGTAGTCTCAGTCCTTTGAGGGTGGTTTGAAATTTGGAAATGCCTAGCACTCATTTTTAGTCAATCTGTGTAATTTACTTTAAAGTACTTACTGCCTTTGTGACGTTTGGTATGTGTCTGTTAGTCAAGCTTAAAAATTGTTTTTCAAGCTTTAACTTCTCAAGAGTATAGGATGTATCATATGCTATTTTATTAAATAGTTCATTTTAACTAAAATTTTAGATTTTCTTCTGTTGTTTATAAAGTTATCCTGAAGACCATTTCAAAAAATGAATTCCAACAATATTTTGAGCAATGGTTGAATGGATTAAAATATGTGCCTAGGGCTTCCCTGGTGGCGCAGTGGTTGAGAGTCTGCCTGCCGATGCAGGGGACACGGGTTCGAGCCCTGGTCTGGGAAGATCCCACGTGCCGCGGAGCGGCTGGGCCCGTGAGCCACAATTACTGAGCCTGCGCTTCTGGAGCCTGTGCTCCGCAACAAGAGAGGCCGCGACAGTGGGAGGCCCGCGCACCGCGATGAAGAGTGGCCCCCGCTTGCCACAACTGGAGAAGGCCCTCGCACGGAGGCGGGGACCCAACACAGCCAAAAATAAATAAATAAACAAATACTTAAAAAAAAAAAAAGTAAAAGTCTATAAAAAAAGAAAAAGAGCATTGCCTAAGTAGTGAGGAAAAATGAATCCCCACCCCCAAAAAAAAATATGTGCCTAATATTAGGTGGTGAACACTTCAGAGGTAAAAAAACTCACTTGGATACTTACATTTTGGTTGATTTTATAAAGAATACAGCAAAACCACGAGACAGTAAGTTTTGGCTAGGGCCTCTCATTCTCCACCCAAGGGGTGGGGTTTGGTTGGGGTAAGTATTTAAGATTCAGTGCCTTAAAAAATAATTGGTCTGTTTATGACACATCTAATAAAATAAAAATATTCTTGTTCAAATAGTTACTAGAAGATAAAGTGGAAAAAATTGGTTTTCATTAACTTTGCAATAATTCAATCTTAGTTTTTGTGAGCTTGCAATTTTTGGATCCTACTTACAGCTTTTGGTTCATTTCCTGTATTAGTTACAACATTTTATAATCATTCCTCATTTGTTTTTGTCTTCCTTTTTCTTTTTTTTTTACAAGAATTTTAAGTTCCTTGAGGAGATGAAACCAAGTCTTCATATTCGTGGCACACACCTTACAAGACTAGTAATTATAATTACGATACCAATAAGACTAACATTTATGAATTATTTATAATGTGCTCAGCATAATTTTAAGCAATTTCTCATTTAAACTTATTTAAAGCCATGAGGCAGTCAAGTTATATTATTTCCAGTTTATAAATGAGAAAACTGAGTCAAAGAGAGGTGAACAAACCTGTTCTAACAGCACAGCTAGTAAGCATTTAAGTTCAGTTGGTTCCAGAGCCCATGCTGCCACTAAAACTACATATGCCACTGAATATATGTTTGTTAGTTCACTATTCATTCAATTAGAAAAAATATTAAGCACAAGCAGTATCTTGAACAAAGGAAAGATAAGATAAAAGATTGTGGTATTGACCTTCATATCTGACTCAGACCAGCTAATTAGGAAAGAAAGATGAATGAAGTTTTCCAATGTTGAATCTTGAGCAAGAAGGAATTACTCAGAGAACCGGGAAGCGATAGATGTCCCCGCAGAGAGAAGAAAATATTAAAAAAATAGAGAAGGGAGATTAAACATTTGAGAAATGCGAGTCCAGCTACATTCTGGAGTGTGTCAAGTAAAATGGCAAGAGGGCAAGGAAGCTAAGCAGAGACCAGAGGATGGCTGGTTTGAACCATGCTAAGGATTTAAGACTTTAACCAGAAGTGGTGGAGGGAGGCTCTGGAGAATTTTAAGAAGAGCTTGTAATGTGGATGACTTCCTAGTGCCATCTTAAAAGATCTCCTGTACCTTTCATTGTTGTTTTCTGATAGTACTTAGAGTATTAAAGGATGACGTGTATGCCAGTTAAACAATATGGTGGCACAGAGACCTAAGACATCCCTGCAAGTTAGGTCAAAGCAAATTTTGGAGGTTGGACAGTCTACAGTTCAAGGCAAAGATGTACATTAACCATCAAAAGAATGGAAAGAAAACAGAAAATGAACCACAGCGCATACCTGGTATAAACATTCAACAGGCTTGAGGAATGGAATTACTCAAGAAATTGTTGACCAGGCCGATGGCTGAAAAAAATGCATCCTTTGTTGAAAAATCTACCTTTGGAAATACATTTGTAACTGCATCATAATAGCTGAGAAGTTGTATTTTTGGTAACAATTCAATGTTTTGTTCATACCATACACTACCTCTAGGTTTGTAAGTCAATCTTTAAATGGGCACACTTTCCGAAAATATTTTGAAAAACATTTCACTTTTGATTGTGTGGATGAAGAAGGGAAAAGTCCATGTTGAATTTTACTTGAGACAAACACTGATTAAAGGAGACAAAATTAGAGCTTTTCTTCATTATTTCTAACAGCGTATGAAAAGTGATTGATACATGTGCATCCGAGATGGATGAGATTGCAAACATGTGGCTGCCATGCTCAAGGCAAATTCCATTATGTAAACCAACTGGACTGCTGAAGACTCACTGTGCTTTACATTATAAAGAATGCATGCTTTTCTGCACGTTCTGCTAAGACAAAATGATGTGATTTCCAAAAGATAAAAATGCATTTACACTCGGCAGGCTTTGGCATGCCTGGGTATCATTTTGACATTACTTCTGTGCAATGGAAATTTAGAAGGAGAATCAGAGATTTGAGTTAAGAAACAGACATAAAATCTATAAAATTCCTCATTTTTTGGGGGGCTTATCGATACCTGATATTTGGCAGAAATTTTTAGCCTCGAGTTGGGTTGGCTTAAAAATGAATCCTTGTTAGGTTAAAAATGTTACAAATCATACTAACCAAGTCCTTATTTCTATTATGACATTAGCTTTAGTAATTTGCCATGCTTGCTAAAATTTGGGGAGTTGTTGCCATGCTTTCACATTGAAGACCCCTCACAAATGCCACCTTCTTTGTAGACTTTGTAGATTCCTTCCAGCTTCTCATTTGTATAGATCTCTATAAAAACTACACATTTGTTGAATGAACTATTTACTGCTCACAGTAAATATGATATGTATATCTTTCCATTTTTAATGGAGATATAATTCACTACCATAAAATCAGTGTACATTTCAATGGTTTTTGGTGTTTGCACAAAGTTGTGCGATCATCACCACTGTATAATTCCAGAATATTTTCATCATCCCACAAAGAAACCCAGTACCCATGAGCACTCATTCCCAGCCCTCTTTCTCCCCAGCCCCTGGCAATCACCAGTCTACTTTCTACCTCTATGGATTTGCCTATTCTGGACATTTCACATACACAGAAGCACGTAAAATGTGGCCTTTTGTGACTACCTTCTTTCACTTAGCATAATGTTTTCAAAGTTCATTAGGTTGTAACGTGTATCACTAATTCATTGTTTTTTATTGTAGAATAACATTCCATGGTACGGATATACCCATTTTATTTATTCATTCATCAGTCGATGGATATTTAGGTGGTTTGCACCTTTTGACTATTATGCATTATGCTGCATAATATGAATGTTATAAACATTCATGTACAAGTTCTTGTGTGGAACACGTGATATATTTAAATATACTGTATTAGAATGAAATATTTACTTTTAATATTTATTTATTTTTATACATTTAAATATATTTTATTAAAATTAAAACATTATTCACATTTAAAAATTTATTAAAGAATTAATTCAACATTAAAATATTTAAAATACATAAAAACATACTATTAACATTTTGGTTTATCTTCTTTTAGGCTTCTCTGGTTACTTTTATGATGCCTTTGTTTAAAAAAGCCAATTTAGTAACAAAATATGCATACTGTTTGATATTCTACTATTTTTACTTTACTTTCCCTATAGTAAAGTATGTATGGTATATATATTTCTAAGATAGGATTTTTAATAATTATATATATCTCAATATTTTATTTTAAATATTAGGTTATCTTTCTGTACATTATAACTGCAATTCTTGAGGGCAGTTACTTTGCTTTATTCTTCATCCCTTTTTCTCCTTCCACTAGTAGCTAGCAAGTATCATCTAGAGTAGTAGTCTCTCAAATGTTTGCTGAAATGAATTTAAAATATATATGGAGTTACAGAATTTCAGGTTTGAAAAGAGTCTTAGGGGTCATCTGGTACCGTGAATAATATGGATGATATGCTTTTTGAGTTAAAAGTGGATTTAACTAGTGACTATAATTTTGACTTTTAAATGTGCATACTTAACCTCTATACTATGTTCTTTGATTAAACCATTTGGGAAGACTGAAAGAAGAGTAATAGGAAATTTGTTCCTAAGTCAGATCATGAGTAATGTTTAGCAACTTCCTGGATTCCTGTATGATAAAATTTGAAACTTGGAGAGAGATGATGAATGATTTTTTTTTGCAAATTTAAAACTACATTGGTGAAAATAAATATTATTTTTTAAAAGTATGAAATGTTCAACAAAGTCATTAAAAAATCTCAGCTACCTCCAGTGTTGTCTTGTCAGATATTCACAGGTTGTTTCATAAAAGAAAAATGTATTTGTTTTGCATGTTGGGTTCAAACTTCGTATTCTAACATCACTGTTGACACTTTATCTATTGTTGAATCACAGTAACATCACTAACTGTATATTGCCAAGTTGAACTTGTTACAATTTTTAAAAAATATCATTAATCCCAGCACCTAGATTGTGGTATTGAAATCCTACTTCTCACTTTAGGAATCTAGGGCTTCTTGGAGGAATAGCTGATTCCAGGTTCTGAGGCAGGATATGCACCAAATTAGCCAATTTGTGCCAAATTCAAGGAAGCCATCAGGGACCACCAATGTCAGAGACCACCAGGAGCCAACTTGAAGAGACCACCTCACTAGTAAAGGATGGGACAATTTGAGCTTTAATAAAGGTTTGAGTTGCCATAGAGTGAACCTCATCAAAATATTTCAATCCTTAAATTCATAATTAAAAAAATAATTGGTCATTTTTGGAAGATAATAGAGAATCAATTCATTGTCTTGAAAACTCATTTAAAAAAGGGAAGGATCAAGCATTTATTGTTTTTCCCACATGAAGTGTTCTACTCGATAACAAATAGTAGATGAGAAGCATCTCTTTATAAAGTGTATTCCAGTGAATAAACAAAAAGAACTGATAGAATTATCACCAGTTAGCAACACACAAATACAGATCTAAGCATTGAGTTGCTGTCACAAGAGAGAAAGCCAGACATGACATACCTTCTGATGAAAGAATTCATCACCACCTATAGTCCTGCCAAATGCCTCGAATCTGAGATTGATCAGGCCTCTGGACCCTGCTGCTAATTTGCAGGAAGTAGAGAGGGCAGAGAAGCTTGGTGAACTGCACTGTGAATACGCAATCAACATAATTCAGACTGAGGGAAACTCTGCAGGTTAAAGTACCTGTGTTCTTCACAGATAAACTGAAAGGAGAAGAAAAGGATGAAGAGGGACACTGTAGATTGGAAATGTCTTAGCAGATATGTTGTTTTTTTAAAAAATTTGCTGACTAAACTATAGAAAATATTTAGAACTTATCGCATTCATGATAAGGCTCTAAAATGCAAGGAAGCAATTTCTGTAAAGGCAAGAGAGAAGTGGCTGTGTTCAGGATGGGCCACATGGAGGGGCTTTTAGGTGGCTGGTAAAGCTCTATTTCTTGACTCAGGTTAGGGTTTCAGGCATTGTATTAGTTTCCTATTGTTGCCATAGCAAATTACCAAAAAAAAAAAAATTAGTAGCTTAAAACAACAAAACTTATTATCTAACAGTTCTGTAGGTCAGAAGTCCAGGTGAACTTGGCCGGATCCTCTGCTATGGGTCACAAGGCTGAAATCAAGTTCTTGGTCAGCTGGGCTCTTATCTGGGGTCTCCAAGCTGATTCACACTTTTGGCAGAATTCAGTTCCTTGTGGCTGCAGGACTGAGGATCCTGTTTCTTTTCTGGCCATCAATCATGGGACCCTCTCAACTTCTCAAGGCTACCCCCTTTCCTTATTCCATTGTCCCCTCCATCTTCAAACAGCAAGAGTGGGTTGCATTCTTTTTATACTTTGAATCACTCTGATTTCTCCTTCCCCTGCAACTCTTCCACTTTCCTCTTCTGTTTTTAAGGGCTCATATGATTACATTGGTCTCACCTTGATAATCCAGGATAAGCCCCCTATTTTAAGGTCAGCTGATGAGGAAACTTAATTCCATCTCCAAAGTCACAGTAGTACCTAGATTGGTATTTGACTGAATAACTAGGGGACCAGAATCCTGGAAGGATGTCTTTAGAATTCTACCTGCACAGGTGTTTTTACCTTATACATTTGTTTTGTGTAGTTTTTTGTATTTGTCTTTTATTTTACAAATATAAAGGCTAATGAGTCATTGAGATGGGCAAACTGGAGCCTTCTTGTGACATTAGAAAGATACTTACTAAAGATGTTTACCTTTCTTTAGAGAAAAAAAATTTTTTTCTTAGCAGAAATAATTTGTACTTTCACTTTGTCTAAGAATAGTAAAAAATGTAGGTATGAAAAAGTAAATTCTGGAATTTGCTGCTTTTATTAATGTAAGTAACTCTAAAACATTTGCAATAAAAGATCATGCCTTAATAGAACATGATTTGGAGTAATTAAGAGTGGTTTTAAAGGTGCATTCTTTATAATGGCTTATGGATTCTTAGGATATGACTGCTTGAATCCATTTTGGCAAGAGCTTTTATAACAGCTGATACTCTGGTTTTCCTGCCATTTTATAATTACCTTTTGGTATAGTTACCATTACATTTTTTGCCAACTTAATTGGTATATCAAAGTTGATCTACACTAGGGGTGGGCAAGCTTTTTTTTTTTAAAGGACAGATAGTACTACTTTCATTTTTGTAGGCCATATCACCTCCATATTCAATTCTGTCACTGTAGCCCAAAAGAACATAGATGATGCCTAAATTAATGGGCATAGCTGGATTTGGCCCATGAGCCATAGTTGGCAGAGGCCTGGTGTGTGTGCGTGTGTTCAGTATTTTGCTAGTGAGATTATTTTCACTGTATTCATTTGTATGAGTATATCAGACAAAAATAAACAAAATAGAGGCAGCCACAAAAACCTATATTTTCCTTTAATTGTAGCATAAAGATTTCAGTCTTAGAACAAGTTTTACAAGTATGTGTAATGCACATATCTGGATTCTTCTCTGAGATTTGATAATAAAGCTAAGTATATTTGTATCAACCTTCTTATTCATTAATCCATTTAACAAATACTTATTGAGCACATGCTATGTGCCAGGCACTATTCTAGCTGCTGGAGATAAGCAGTTAACCAAAGTCCCCACCATCAGCATTCTAGTTGGCCTGATGTTGATAATGTCAAGAGTCCAAGATATAATAAGCAACAGTTTTTAATAGTTTCTTCCCGACTTGCAATAGAGCAGTATATGAATACAAATGTTAACGCACTTTTATTGTTAGATTTAAATATTGTTTGCAGGACTTCCCTGGTGATGCAGTCGTTAAGAATCTGCCTGCCAATGCAAGGGACACGAGTTTGAGCCCTGGTCTGTGAAGATCGCATGTGCCACGGAGAAACTAAGCCCGTGTGCCACAACTACTGAGCCCATAGGCCACAACTACCGAAGCCCGCGTGCCTAGAGCCCATGCTCTGCAATAAGAGAAGCCACCACAATGCAAAGTCTGCACACCGAAATGAAGAGTAACCCCCACTCTCCGCAACTAGAGAAAGCCTGCGCACAGCAATGAAGAACCAACACAGCCAAAAATAAAAAATAAATAGATATAAATTTATAAAAAATAAAAAAAATATTGTTTGCATATGCTTTCCTATAAATTGACTATTCAATTAGTGTTGAAAAATATCTGTGCACCCCAATGTTCATTGCAGCACTATTTACAATAGTCAAGACATGGAAGCAACCTAAATGTCCATCAACAGATGAATGGATAAAGAAGATGAGAGATACACACAACACACACACACACACACACACACACACACACAATGGAATATTACTCAGCCATAAAAAAGAATGAAATAATGCCATCTGCAGCAACATGAATGGACCTAGAGATTTCATGCTAAGTGAAGTAAGCCAAACAGAGAAAGAAAAATATCTCATGATATTGCTGATATGTGGAATCTAAAAAAAAAAGGTACAAATGAACTTATATACAAAGCAGAAATAGACCCACAGACATAGCAAACAAATTTATGGTTACCCAAAGGGAAACAGGGGAAGGGATAAATTAGGAGCTTGGGATTAACATAAACACACTACTATATATATAAGCTAGATAGCCAACAAGGATGTACTGTATAGCACAGGGAATTATACTCAATATTTTTTAATAACGTATAAGGGAAAATAATCTGAAAAAGAATATATATATTCAGTTATATATAACTGAATCACTGCTGTACATCTGAAACTAATAACATTGTAGATCAACGATAATTCAATAAAAAAAGAAAAAGAAGAAAAATATCTGAGACTCTATGTTATATGTTCACTGTAGTTTGTTTCAGATTTATACTGGAGCATGCTAGGATTCAAAATTATTTTGCAAAATTTTACTGTGTAACACCCATTGAAGTCCTGGGCAATGTACCATCACACTTTGTTGTCTTCAAGATGTATTGTATAAATTTGAGAGATGCTGCTTTCATTGGACATACTGCTGTGATTGAAATCAACCCTAGTTGAAGAATCAGCTTGTGATAATTGAACATGTGGACAGTTTAACTTGAGACTCATCAATTTATCATAGCCATCAATAACTTTTATTTTTAGCTGGTGATGCATATCCATTTTTGGTTTTAGAGGAATTTATTCTTCTTACCTGGGGAAAAGGAAAAGTTAACTAAGAAGACCCCAAGACTTTTAATAACTCTAAAATGAAAATAAAAGGTCAAACTTTAGCTAGAACTTACAACAAGTGCCAACGTGTTGGGCATTCACTTTCTCTTGCATAACTGACAGTTATGCTGTGGTGAGACCCTCTCTATCCTTAAGCCTTTCCTGGCATCTGAGTGAATTACATGTGTCCTGCAGTCATGTCCTTCCTAACGTACTCTTACATGAGTTAACGTGCATAGGTCTAAATTAAAAAAATGTTGAGCTATGACTTATCTCCTCAGTCACGTTTACAATATATTTATATATCATTTACAGATATGGTTAGAGAAACTTTATTCTAAGATCTGGATAAAAACAAGTTATTCTGGTAGCACTAGTTTCTACTCTGTTTAATTTTGGTGGATGTGTACATGCTTGTGGACACATAGTATTTTCTTTTCTTTCTTTCTTAAAAAATATATTACAAATAGCTAAACTACACAAAAATATGAATCACAAGTTTGTAGAATTCCTGGAGCTCCTCCGTAAAACCCTAAGGTCCTGTAGGACAAATCTGAGACATTCGATCTATCAATTCCTTTATTTTTCTGCATAAGAAATAGAAGCCCAAAGAGATGGTGCATCCAATGTGGCAGCTCTGAAATCAGACCCAGGGGGCCTACCCCCGGGTGCAGTGCGTTCTCTATTGCTATGGCATGAATGTGCATTAATAGACATTACAATCTCTGTAATTTCCTTTAAAGTATTTACCATTCTTGACATTTGGTATGTGCCAGTTAGCCTTTAACTTTAGCCCTGTGGTCAGGTACACTGCTAGCAGGATATCCATGGTGACAGGTGGTGTTATGTGAGAGTGGACCCACTCTGGAAGCAGCTTCTACACACCCTTTTGTTCTATATCCTTTAAAAAAATAATCTGTAAATGATTAAAAAATTTTTTTTATTGGAGTATGGTTGATTTACAATGTTGTGTTAGATTCTGGTGGACAGCAAAGTGAATCAGTTATGCATATACATATATCCACTCTTTTTTAGATTCTTTTCCCATATAAGCCATTATAGAGTATTGAGTAGTAGAGCTATACAGTAGGTCCTTATTAGTAATCTATTTTATATATAGTAGTGTGTATACGTCAATCCCAATCTCCCAATTTATCCCTCCCCTGCCTTACCCTCCGGTTCGTTCTATATCCTTTTGATTAACTGTGGATGCTTTATGAATTAGCACATTGATTCCAAATTTGGGTTTCCATTGCTGAATCCTGTGTTTGTTCATTAGCATGATGTTTGTCAGAAATAGACTTTCGGTCTCACGGATGAAATCAAACATATTTTGAACATATGGATTGGCTTCCACTCTTTTGAACAGGGTATAAGCCTCCATAGACGTCTGCACTAGTCTTTTTGGGATGACAATCATGTCTGATTCCTTAACGGGTATTCAGTCTAGACACTGGTTTAGGAGGACTTCTGACTGTATGGTGCCCTCTGGGCATAGAATCCTGCCTCCAAAATCTTGCTGAGTCTGCTTCAGGTGAACTGTTCATAGCATGACCAATAAAAGGGCTTTATCCAGTGCGTAGAACAAGTTGTGTAAACTCTTTTACACTTTCTGTTGATAAGTATTTATTAATAGGTGTCTGCCTGTATGATGGAATTTGGACTGAGATTTGTTTTCATTAAAATCACATAGCCAGGGGTCTTCCCTGGTGGTCCAGTGGTTAACACTCTGCACTTCTACTGCAGGGGGCAAGGGTTCGATCCCTGGTCGGGGAATTAAGATCCTGCATACTGAGCAGTGTGCTCCCCCACCAAAAAAAATTAAAATCGCATAGCCAGGTGCGGGACAATAGTATACTCTTGCTGTCTCAGCCTTCTTTGGTATCCAAGAATCTAAGAGTGCAGGACCAAACGAGCTTAAGTAAGTTTGCGACTACAGGTGATACCTAATTTTCAGAGTCAGTGGGTTCTTAAGTCTTCTGCTCCCTTAGTATATTTTTTCCTTCTTCCCTTTACCACAGCGTTTTGCTAAATTTACAAGAAAGTGGGAGTTGCCTCTCTGGCTCTTTGTGACTTCCTGGGAAGTGATTGATTTTGTTGTCCTTCAACTTCCTTCCCTTGCTGGTACTATTGCTTTTGGGACACAAAGGTCATGACCAGTCAAGCTCCCAGCACCATTCCTTGTAGAATTGAGTCAGATCCACAGGTACTTTGTCATCGGGGTGGGGAGGGAAGTTGACCTGGGGACTTAGAGCTCAGGTGAGTTAGTGGCCCACTGGAGATTCCAAGTGTTATGGGCTGAATTGTGTTCTCGCAAAATTCATATGTTGAAGTCCTAACACTTAGTACCTCAGAATGTGACTGTTTTGGAGATAGAGCCTTTAAAGGGGTAACTGAGTTAAAATGAGGTCTGTAGGGTGGGCCATGGTCCAATATGACTGATATTCTTACAAGAAGAGGAGATTAGGACACAGACAGTTATAGAGAGAAGACCGTAGGAAGACACCAGGAGAAGGCAACCATTACAAGCCAAGGAGAGAGGCCTCAGAAGAAACCAACCCTGCTGACACCTCGATCTTGGACTTCCAGCCTCCAGAATGGTGAGACAATAAATTTCTTTCATTGAAGCCATGGAGTCTGTGGTACTTTGTTAAGGCAACCCTAGAAAACTAATGCACCAGGTAAGTTTGTTCCCGATTCTACCTGCCTGACTCCTCTCCTTGATCTGTTGCTGCCGCTTCGGCCCTGACTCTGAAAGCTCACACACTGGAATTGGGGTTAAGCCTTGTACCATTCCGTTTTGTGTTAGAGTGAGTTCCAGAAAGCAGTGTAGTGTCCAGCCGACCCTGCAGGAGGAGCTGGCTTTGGAAAATAAGGCACCTCAGACTCGCAAATGAGAAACTTCCCGCTGAAGCTCCAGGCCCTGCAAGGAATTGCTAACAGAGATGTAACATTCTGGATTGTTTTTATTCTCTTCTCTGCAGGTGAGGAAAACTCTCCCTGGTTCCAAGTTAAAAACACATGTTCCAATACCACAGGAACTAAGATGAGTTTTCAACTTTCTGTTGTCAGTCCCCAAGGAGGGACTTATGTCCAAGGTTTGTTCCTTTCCTGGCTCCGAACTAGATTATTCATCCCTGAAAATCCACCTTATTAGTTGGAAAGCAAGCCATAAATAAACCCCAAGTTGTTACTGAGATTGGGAGGAGAAAGTTATATATACCTACTTCCTTTAAAATGCATCATCAATCGTTATAATCTTTTTTTTCTTTTTTCTTTTTGGCTGTGCAGCATGGCATGCAGGATCGTAGTTCCCCGATCAGGGATCACACCCGACCCCCTGCAGTGGAAGCATGGAATCTTAACCACTGGACCACCAGGGAAGTTCCAATCCTTATAATGGTAAAGTCATGTCCAGAGCGAGATTGGGAATGTATCACGTCTGTTTCTATTTTGTAGTATTTCTGTTCAGCTTGCTCTCTGTCCTTTGTCAGTGATGGATACCTTGCCCCCACCACTGACAATTTTGTTGGCAGTCACTTTGGATATTCAAGACACTTAAAAACAGCTAAATAAAACATAGGTTTTCTGAAAGATGGACCTTGGGGTGGGATGAATCAGACTATGGTCTTCCTGACATAATTTGTACATCTGCCAATTTGGGACCTATCAATTTTCTGTCTGGAACACCACATTTAAAGAAATATATTGGTTATGGCAGTAGAAGTTTACTATTTAATTTCTGTGAACCTTGCCTATAAAACTAGAGTAACCACCTGTTCTATCCTCTTACACGTGGTAGACATGGAGGAACAGCCAATTGTTTTGAAGCACTTGATAAACGGGCTAAAATCACACATAGAGTGTAAGCTTCCTATAATTTATCAATGCAGTCTAGCTCCCAGAGCCTTATGTTGTTAGTGAATCATTCAGAGTTACTGGGTCTCATAAAGAATTCTCAAGTGCTAAAATCTGGTGATAAAAAAGACTAAAAAAATGCAAGTGGGTAAACAAGGAGCTACATGGTAGATGAGCCTCTTGTTTATCTCTAGAGGGGCCAGACAATCTTACTCAGAGAATCATTCTGTTCTCTTACCTGAATGAGTTAGGCTCCTGTGAATCCTACATATTTGAGGTCACTGGTCAGAGGTATCCTTCAAGTTATCTGAGTGGGTAAGGCTAATGAATGTTTTCTCTTCAAGTCTTGAAAGACATTAGCAATCATGATGCGAGAGACACTTTAGCATTTTTATATTTTTTTCCCGCTTATCTAGTTTCTTAAAGTGATATAAATGGTTTGTATCTGAGCGAAGTGTTTGAGTTAGGGCTGGTGCTGGGGGTACCAATGTATCTTAAATTCATTTTTGGAGTGAGAAAGTGTATTTAAATCCACTTACAACAACAAGAGAGAAATAGTGTCAGACAAATTTCTGATTGGAGAAAATAGTAATGAGGGATTTGACTTAAATGGTAAAACACTTAGATGATCTTTATTTTTTCTTTTCTTTCTTTTCTTCCCTTTTCTTTTTCTTTCTTCTTCTTCGCCCCCCCCCCTCCTTTTTCTCCTCCTCCTTCTCCTCCTCCTCCTCCTTCTTCTTTGTCTTTAGTGTGTGGAAGGAGGAATAAAAAAGCCAGGGTCAACTAGTTATAAAGGAGAGAGCTTTGCTCAGTTGAATCAGGAAATGTGAGATTAAGGGAACAGCTGAGATTTAGTACACATCTGTGAGAGAAGCTTTGGGGTTTTAATTTCTTTAATTAAAACAAACAGGGAGAAATGGAAAGAGAGAGCAGGAGCCAAGGAGAGAAAAAATAAAACAGGACATCCTGGTGCCTTGAACCACCTGGGTGCCCTGGACAGCCTGGTAATGTGGCACCTTACACCACTCATCTTTAAATATTTGTCCTATATTTATTTTAGAGGAGGGGCTGAATACTGCTTGGGGAATGACAGAGGAGGAGGGCTACCTCGTGGCAGAGCCCACTCTCTTCTCTATTGGTAAGCATTTAGCTCTGGCCCCAAACTTCCTTGTCCTCCTCTACCAAACGAGAGCCCTGCACCGCCTGGGGGACAGTTGAATAAGCACTGAGAACTAAAATATTGCCTGCCATATCAGTAAACAAAGGATGTTGCAGCCATCAAGCCATCACATTACAGCCACCTGGATGGTGAGCCCTGAGAGAGCTCAGGATAGAGATAAATGGGCTGTCCACTGCCAAGCCCATCTGGCAGTCAGCCACTGCAGCCATCCCCAACGGTGCCCCCGAAGGGGACTCAGGATGAGAAAACACAGGATACTGGCCTCAGATAGCTGACGTGCATATCAAAAGAATGATTTCAGTGAGCCCAGACTCTTGCATCTTCCCAAACACAGAAAAGTGCTAAATTCCTTAACTTGAGAGATATACAATATTCTTTTATTAACAGTAATCTTTTGACTACCTGGTTTTGTTGCAAAAACTCCTATATATCCTGCTCCCTTCCTCTTTGGAGCAGCTTCTCAAAGTTATCTGAGACTCTGTCTCCTGGGCTTGAAGTCCTAAGAATGTCTGCCAAATAAAACATAACTCTCAACTTTTAGGCTGTGCATTTTTTTTCAGTTGACAGCACCTATGCCTAATTCTAGGACTCACCTAGAGCCTTCTTGGCCACAAATAATAGAGTTCATCTAAACATATGTGGTCCTCTCCTTGGAAAATGCTGTTTTCTCCATCTTCTGAAATTTCTAGTGGAGATTTAGTGCCTCAGTGATTTATAGCATCTCCTATAGATTGGTACATGGGGCACTTGTCAATCTGAGTGAGGCTGAAGGTGGGAGAAAGCCAGAGGTAGAGACTTTGTGGAGGACAGGACTCGAGGAAAGGAAGTTCCAAATGATTTAAAATTTTTTTTTTTTTTTAACATCTTTATTGGAGTATAATTGCTTTACAATGGTGTGTTAGTTTCTGCTTTATAACAAAGTGAATCAGTTATACATATACATATGTTCCCATATCTCTTCCCTCTTGCATCTCCCTCCCTCCCACCATCCCTATCCCACCCTCTAGGTGGTCACAAAGCACAGAGCTGATCTCCCTGTGCTATGCGGTTGCTTCCCACTAGCTATCTATTTTACGTTTGGTAGTGTATATATGTCCATGCCACTCTCTCACTTTGTCACATCTTACCCTTCCCCCTCCCCATATTCTCAAGTTCATTCTCTAGTAGGTTTAAGAGTGAAAGAGAACTAGAAAATGTTTAAAATGTAATAGTAATAAGAATGGTAATAATTTGAGCTTCTGCTTCCATCTTGGGAATTTGCTTTGCAAGAGGGACTACTCTAATGTCTGTGCTCTGCTGTTTGAAAAACAATGCACACCTTGAAAAATGGATATGAATCATTTTTTTAAAGATTCAACATATAAGCAATATCATATGATATAGATGAACTTATATACACAAAACAGGAATAGACCCAGAGACATAGAAAACAAATTTATTGTTACCAAAGAGGAAAGGAGGGGGAGATAAACTGGGAGATTGGAATATAATACACACACTACTGTATGTAAAATAGATAATGAACAAGCACCTACTGTATAGCACAGGGAACTATACTCAATATTTTGTAACAACCTATAAGGGAAAAAATCTGAAAAAGAATATATATATATATATAACTGAATCACTTTGCTGTATACCTGAAACTAACACAACATTGTAAATCAACTATACTTCAATTAAAAAAAAGAAAAATGGATATGACTGTTCATATGATTGATGGACCTAGAGTTTTTATGGTCCACTATAGAATGAATAAGTCACAGACTTGAGCAATTTTCTGATTTCCAGTGAAATGATAGAAAAACCATCTATTGGCTTAAAGATTTTGCAAATTAAATGATAAATATTAGTACTAAGACCAAATGTATGTGTGACATTAAAACCAACATCTTCAGAGAGTGGAAATGATTCAGAGGATCATGTTTATGATTGTGGAAGCAGCTGTCAAATGTAATTAAAGAAGCCAAGGGTCCTAGTGACTAAGGGCTTAAATGAGATTTATGAAATGATGATGTCCCTGGCACTGCTGTACTAAACTTAGCCTTTTGGGAAATAGCATTAAACACTCTGAGTCTTCTAAGGACGTTGTAAACAGTAGGTAATTCACCTTCTTCCCCCCACTGCCAGTCATCTAGGTCAGGGGTCCCCAACATCGGGGCAGCGGACCAGTATTGGTCGACGTCCTGTTAGGAATTGGGCTGCACAGCAGGAGGTGTGCAACGGGAGAGCAAGCAAGCGAAGCTTCATCTGTCGCTCCCCATTGCTCACATTACCGCCTGAACCACCCCCCCCTCCACCGTCCATGGAAAAATTGTCTTCCATGAAACCGGTCCCTGGTGCCAAAAAGTTGGGGACGGCTGATTTAGGTGGTATTTATCACCACAGCATTTCAGATTGGGAAATAGCTTCATCTAATCCCATAAATTGTTGATTTCATATAGAATGAATACAGAGTTGGTCTTTGTTTACCTCCAGGGCTGGGCACCTACAGGAGACTCTTCCTTTCCCAGTAACCAGAGGAAGAGTTTGCCTGCAAAGTGAGGAAGAGTGCTATAATTAACCTGCTGCCTTCCACTCATAATTAGGGCTCACTTTTTGCCTTGAGTTTTGAGACAGGATCTGTTTGGACCTTTATTCTTCTTTACTCCAGCCCTCTATTTCCCTCCCTCTTTTCCTTACTCCAGTCCTTTATTTCCCTCCACTGCCTGTTTTCATTTCTTTCCAAGATGTGATTAATAATTCCCACATTCTGGTGGGCCCCTCAAAGGGCAAAGGTGAAGCACAGGAGAAATACATGAATCACTGGCAAGACCCAAGCTGGCTGCAGCCCCTGAGGCCTCAGTCTCTTCATGAAGGTTCCACCTTGGTCCGTAAGACGATGCTTCTCCCTCCTCCATAGCGAGGTGCTCCCACAAACCCCAAAAGTCCAGAGAGAAGCTCAGACACAAACGACAACTGGTTACATCACTTTCTAACAGGAGAGATTCTCCATTACACTTACTGGACTCACTAGCTTAGTAGACAGATCATCACCATATAATGTCAACTTCCATGAATTTTGGGGTGATAAAACCTGTCTATATTTGAGAAGTTTTTCATGAGTAGTTTTAGTGAATAGAGAGAAATCTTAAGACCTGAAGCTATTAGACAGCAGCAAGAAAGGAAAATACACTTGGGAGTTTTAAAAGGTATCCCACTTGGCAAAAGTGCTAAGTTGGGTGGGGGAATAAATGCTGCTTTAGGTTTTTATTTCGTTTTAACAAAATAATTTTTAAAAATCATGTGGGACCAAGTCATTTGCATCAGACTTTTGCACATTTAGATGACAGGCACGGTTTCTCAAGACTATAAATTCTGTATTCAGTTTAAGAAAGTGTATTTTTGATTGAGGTTAACACAGTATTTAAGTTAATGGAAAACATGCTTCCATTGCAGAGTATTTCCACCAGAATTGCTGGATTCTGTACAACAATCTGTTTCTATTTTGAAAAAATATGTGGTGCTGTTGTATGACCTAAATATTCCTTTTCCCCCCTCTTATTTCACTGTTCTACATTCACGTGCTTTCTTCTTCAGGTATATTCAAATAAATAAATGGCATAGTATGAATTCAGAAGAAAATGTTTCCTAGTTCTATATATCTTTAATGTTTCTGAGAAAAAATATTTTGCTTATAGTCTGAGCTTCATTTCAATATAGAGAGACATGATTCCCACTACTGTTACCCAAATGATTTTGGAATTGGGAAGAGAGACGTAGTGTCAGAAAGTGACTCTTAAACTCTGTGTGAATTAAATTTTTCTGAGTAACAAACCACTCCAACATGCATTGGCTCAAAATAGCAATCATTTTTTTCTTGCACACCTATGATTTTCAGGTGGAGGTTGGTTGATCTGACTTGTCTAGGCAGCTCCGATTCATTTTGGGTTCAGATGGGCTTGGGTTCTTGCTTGGGCTTAGTCTGTCAAAGAGTGCTAATTCTGGAGTTTGGTCTGGAGAGGTAATAGCTACTGGGCGATGCTCTTCTCAATCATGAAGTTCAGATGGGCAAGGAGGAACGTGATTTAAATTTGGAACTGGCACTTTGTTATTTTTTAAAAATTTTAAAATATATTTATTTTTTTATTATATTTTTTACATCGAGCACTTCAGGAAAAAAAAATAATTACAATGATTCAAATGTATGAATGTTTCAAAATCAAAATGCAATACCTGGATTCAATAAATATCACCACCCAAACTGGCACTCTGTTACCCATATACCACTGCCCAAAGTGGGTCACATGGCTAAGTCCTACATCAACAAGGTGGGAAAATTTAGTAGGAGGAACTGCAAAGTCAAGTGGCAGGGTGGGGGAAACACGGAGAGGAGAAGAATTGGGAGCCAATAATTCAATCCATCAGAAACCCCAATTCAGTCTCTTTTTTCTTTTCTTTTTTTTTTTTTTAAACATCTTTATTGAAGTATAATTGCTTTACAATGGTGTGTTAGCTTCTGCTTTATAAAAAGTGAATCAGTTATACATATACATATGTTCCCATATCTCTTCCCTCTTGCATCTCCCTCCCTCCCACCCTCCCTATCCCACCCCTCTAGGTGGTCACAAAGCACCGAGCTGATCTCCCTGTGCTATGCGGCTGCTTCCCACTAGCTATCTATTTTACATTTGGTAGTCTATATATGTCCATGACACTCTCTCACCCTGTCACATCTCACCCCTCCCCCTCCCCATATCCTCAAGTCCATTCTCTAGTAGGTCTGTGTCTTTATTCCCATCTTGCCACTAGGTTCTTCATGACCTTTTTTTTTTTCCTTAGATTCCATATATATGTGTTAGCATACTGTATTTCTTTTTCTCTTTCTGACTTACTTCACTCTGTATGACAGACTCTAACTCCATCCACCTCATTACAAACACCTCCATTTCATTTCTTTTTATGGCTGAGTAATATTCCATTGTATATATGTGCCACATCTTCTTTATCCATTCATCCGATGATGGACACCTAGGTTGCTTCCATGTCCTGGCTATTGTAAATAGAGCTGCAATGAATATTTTGGTACATGACTCTTTCTGAATTATGGTTTTCTCAGGGTATATGCCCAGTAGTGGGATTGCTGGGTCGTATGGTAGTTCTATTTTTAGTTTTTTAAGGAACCTCCATACTGTTCTCCATAGTGGCTGTATCAATTTACATTCCCACCAACAGTGCAAGAGTGTTCCCTTTTCTCCACACCCTCTCCAGCATTTATTGTTTCTAGATTTTTTGATGATGGCCATTCTGACCGGTGTGAGATGATACCTCATTGTAGTTTTGATTTGCATTTCTCTAATGATTAAAGATGTTGAGCATTCTTTCATGTGTCTGTTGGCAATCTGTATATCTTCTTTGGAGAAATGTCTATTTAGGTCTTCTGCCCATTTTTGGATTGGGTTGTTCGTTTTTTTGTTATTGAGCTGCATGAGCTACTTGTAAATCTTGGAGATTAATCCTTTGTCAGTTGCTTCATTTGCAAATATTTTCTCCCATTCTGAGGGTTGTCTTTTGGTCTTGTTTATGGTTTCCTTTGCTGTGCAAAAGCTTTTCAGTTTCATTAGGTCCCATTTGTTTATCTGTGTTTTTATTTCCATTTCTCTAGGAGCTGGGTCAAAAAGGATCTTGCTGTGATTTATGTCATAGAGTGTTCTGCCTATGTTTTCCTCTAAGAGTTTGATAGTGTCTGGCCTTACACTTAGGTCTTTTTTTTTTTTTTTTTTTCTTTTCTTTACATAGTAATTTTTTTTTTTTTTAAACATCTTTATTGAAGTATAATTGCTTTACAATGGTGTGTTAGCTTCTGCTTTACAACAAAGTGAATCAGTTACACATATACATATGTTGCCATATCTCTTCCCTCTTGCATCTCCCTCCCTCCCACCCTCCCTATCCCACCCCTCTAGGTGGTCACAAAGCACCGAGCTGATCTCCCTGTGCTATGCGGCTGCTTCCCACTAGTTATCTATTTTACATTTGGTAGTGTATATATGTCCATGACACTCTCTCACCCTGTCAAATCTCACCCCTCCCCCTCCCCATATCCTCAAGTCCATTCTCTAGTAGGTCTCTGTCTTTATTCCCATCTTGCCACTAGGTTCTTCATGACCTCTTTTTTTTTTTTCCCTTAGATTCCATATATATGTGTTAGCATACTGTATTTGCTTTTCTCTTTCTGACTTACTTCACTCTGTATGACAGACTCTAACTCCATCCACCTCATTACAAACACCTCCATTTCATTTCTTTTTATGGCTGAGTAATATTCCATTGTATATATGTGCCACATCTTCTTTATCCATTCATCCGATGATGGACACCTAGGTTGCTTCCATGTCCTGGCTATTGTAAACAGAGCTGCAATGAATATTTTGGTACATGACTCTTTCTGAATTATGGTTTTCTCAGGGTATATGCCCAGTAGTGGGATTGCTGGGTCATATGGTAGTTCTATTTTTAGTTTTTTAAGGAACCTCCATACTGTTCTCCATAGTGGCTGTATCAATTTACATTCCCACCAACAGTGCAAGAGTGTTCCCTTTTCTCCACACCCTCTCCAGCATTTATTGTTTCTAGATTTTTTGATGATGGCCATTCTGACCGGTGTGAGATGATACCTCATTGTAGTTTTGATTTGCATTTCTCTAATGATTAAAGATGTTGAGCATTCTTTCATGTGTCTGTTGGCAATCTGTATCTCTTCTTTGGAGAAATGTCTATTTAGGTCTTCTGCCCATTTTTGGATTGGGTTGTTTGTTTTTTTGTTATTGAGCTGCATGAGCTGCTTGTAAATTTTGGAGATTAATCCTTTGTCCGTTGCTTCATTTGCAAATATTTTCTCCCATTCTGAGGGTTGTCTTTTGGTCTTGTTTATGGTTTCCTTTGCTGTGCAAAAGCTTTTAAGTTTCATTAGGTCCCATTTGTTTATTTGTGTTTTTATTTCCATTTCTCTAGGACCTGGGTCAAAAAGGATCTTGCTGTGACTTATGTCATACAGTGTTCTGCCTATGTTTTCCTCTAAGAGTTTGATAGTGTCTGGCCTTACACTTAAGTCTTTAATCCATTTTGAGTTTATTTTTGTGTATGGTGTCAGGGAGTGTTCTAATTTCATACTTTTACATGTACCTGTCCAATTTTCCCAGCACCACTTATTGAAGAGGCTGTCTTTTCTCCACTCTATATGCTTGCCTCCTTTATCAAAGATAAGGTGACCATATGTGCGTGGGCTTATCTCTGGGCTTTCTATCCTGTTCCATTGATCTATATTTCTGTTTTTGTGCCAGTACCAAACTGTCTTGATTACTGTAGCTTTGTAATATAGTCTGAAGTCAGGGAGCCTGATTCCTCCAGCTCCATTTTTTGTTCTCAAGATTGCTTTGGCTATTAGGGGTCTTTTGTGTTTCCATACAAATTGTGAAATTTTTTGTTCTAGTTCTGTGAAAAATGCCAGTGGTAGTTTGATAGGGATTGCATTGAATCTGTAGATTGCTTTGGGTAGCAGAGTCATTTTCACAATGTTGATTCTTCCAATCCAAGAACATGGTATATCTCTCCATCTATTTGTATCATCTTTAATTTCTTTCATCAGTGTCCTATAATTTTCTGCATACAGGTCTTTTGTCTCCTTAGGTAGGTTTATTCCTAGATATTTTATTCTTTTTGTTGCAATGGTAAACGGGAGTGTTTTCTTAATTTCACTTTCAGATTTTTCATCATTAGTATACAGGAATGCAAGAGATTTCTGTGCATTAATTTTGTATCCTGCTACTTTACCAAATTCATTGATTAGCTCTAGTAGTTTTCTGGTAGCATCTTTAGGATTCTCTATGTATAGTATCATGTCATCTGCAAACAGTGACAGCTTTACTTCTTCTTTTCCGATTTGGATTCCTTTTATTTCTTTTTCTTCTCTGATTGCTGTGGCTAACACTTCCAAAACTATGTTGAATAATAGTGGTGAGAGTGGGCAACCTTGTCTTGTTCCTGATCTTAGTGGAAATGGTTTCAGTTTTTCACCATTGAGGACAATGTTGGCTGTGGGTTTGTCATATATGGCCTTTATTATGTTGAGGAAAGTTCCCTCTATGCCTACTTTCTGCAGGACTTTTATCATAAATGGGTGTTGAATTTTGTCGAAAGCTTTCTCTGCATCTATTGAGATGATCATATGGTTTTTCTCCTTCAATTTGTTAATATGATGTATCACGTTGATTGATTTGCATATATTGAAGAATCCTTGCATTCCTGGAATAAACCCCACTTGATCATGGTGTATAATCCTTTTAATATGCTGTTGGATTCTGTTTGCTAGTATTTTGTTGAGGATTTTTGCATCTATGTTCATCAGTGATATTGGCCTGTAGTTTTCTTTCTTTGTGACATCTTTGTCTGGTTTTGGTATCAGGGTGATGGTGGCCTCGTAGAATGAGTTGGGGAGTGTTCCTCCCTCTGCAATATTTTGGAAGAGTTTGAGAAGGATAGGTGTTAGCTCTTCTCTAAATGTTTGATAGAATTCGCCTGTGAAGCCATCTGGTCCTGGGCTTTTGTGTGTTGGAAGATTTTTAATCACAGTTTCAATTTCAGTGCTTGTGATTGGTCTGTTCATATTTTCTATTTCTTCCTGGTTCAGTCTTGGCAGGTTGTGCCTTTCTAAGAATTTGTCCATTTCTTCCAGGTTGTCCATTTTATTGGCATAGAGTTGCTTGTAGTAATCTCTCATGATCATTTGTATTTCTGCAGTGTCAGTGGTTACTTCTCCTTTTTCATTTCTAATTCTATTAATTTGAGTCTTCTCCCTTTTTCTCTTGATGAGTCTGGCTAATGGTTTATCAATTTTGTTTATCTTCTCAAAGAACCAGCTTTTAGTTTCATTGATTTTTGCTATTGTTTCCTTCATTTCTTTTTCATTTATTTCTGATCTGATCTTTATGATTTCTTTCCTTCTGCTAGCTTTGGGGTGTTTTTGTTCTTCTTTCTCTAATTGCTTCAGGTGCAAGGTTAGGTTGTTTATTCGAGATGTTTCCTGTTTCTTGAGGTAGGCTTGTATTGCTATAAACTTCCCTCTTCACACTGCTTTTGCTGCATCCCATAGGTTTTGGATCGTCGTGTCTCCATTGTCATTTGTTTCTAGGTATTTTTTGATTTCCCCTTTGATTTCTTCAGTGATCACTTCGTTATTAAGTAGTGTATTGTGTAGCCTCCATGTGTTTGTATTTTTTACAGATCTTTTCCTGTAATTGATATCTAGTCTCATAGCGTTGTGGTCGGAAAAGATACTTGATACGATTTCAATTTTTTTAAATTTACCAAGGCTTGATTTGTGACCCAAGATATGATCTATCCTGGAGAATGTTCCATGAGCACTTGAGAAAAATGTGTATTCTGTTGTTTTTGGGTGGAATGTCCTATAAATATCAATTAAGTCCATCTTGTTTAATGTATCATTTAAAGCTTGTGTTTCCTTATTTATTTTCATTTTGGATGATCTGTCCATTGGTGAAAGTGGGGTGTTAAAGTCCCCTACTCTGATTGTGTTGCTGTCGATTTCCCCTTTTATGGCTGTTAGTATTTGCCTTATGTATTGAGGTGCTCCTATGTTGGGTGCATAAATATTTGCAATTGTTATACCTTCCTCTTGGATCGATCCCTTGATCATTATATAGTGTCCTTCTTTGTCTCTTGTAATAGTCTTTATTTTAAAGTCTATTTTGTCTGATATGAGAATTGCTACTCCAGCTTTCTTTTGATTTCCATTTGCATGGAATATCTTTTTCCATCCCCTCACTTTCAGTCTGTATGTGTCTCTAGGTCTGAAGTGGGTCTCTTGTAGACAGCATATATATGGGTCTTGTTTTTGTATCCATTCAGCCAGTCTGTGTCTTTTGGTGGGAGCATTTAATCCATTTACATTTAAGGTAATTATCGATATGTATGTTCCTATTCCCATTTTCTTAAATGTTTTGGGTTTGTTATTGTAGGTGTTTTCCTTCTCTTGTGTTTCTTGCCTAGAGAAGTTCCTTTAGCATTTGTTGTAAAGCTGGTTTGGTGGTGCTGAACTCTCTCAGCTTTTACTTGTCTGTAAAGGTTTTAATTTCTCCATCAAATCTGAATGAGATCCTTGCTGGGTAGAGTAATCTTGGTTGTAGGTTTTTCTCCTTCATCACTTTAAGTATATCCTGCCACTCCCTTCTGGCTTGCAGAGTTTCTGCTGAAAGATCAGCTGTTAACCTTATGGGGATGCCCTTGTGTGTTATTTGTTGTTTTTCCCTTGCTGCTTTTAATATGTTTTCTTTATATTTAATTTTTGATAGTTTGATTAATATGTGTCTTGGTGTGTTTCTCCTTGGATTTATCCTGTATGGGACTCTCTGCGCTTCCAGGACTTGATTAACTATTTCCTTTCCCATATTAGGGAAGTTTTTAACTATAATCTCTTCCAATATTTTCTCAGTCCCTTTCTTTTTCTCTTCTTCTACTGGGACCCCTATAATTCGAATGTTGGTGCGTTTAATGTTGTCCCAGAGGTCTCTGAGACTGTCCTCAGTTTTCATTCTTTTTTCTTTATTCTGCTCTGCAGTAGTTATTTCCACCATTTTATCTTCCAGGTCACTTATCCGTTCTTCTGCCTCAGTTATTCTGCTATTGATCCCATCTAGAGTATTTTTAATTTCATTTATTGTGCTTTTCATCATTGCTTGGTTCCTCTTTAGTTCTTCTACGTCCTTGTTAAATGTTTCTTGCATTTTGTCTATTCTATTTCCAAGATTTTGGATCATCCTTACTATCATTATTCTGAATTCTTTTTCAGGTAGACTACCTATTTCCTCTTCATTTGTTAGGTCTGGTGTGTTTTGACCCTGCTCCTTCATCTGCTGTGTGTTTTTCTGTTGTCTCATTTTGCTTATCTTACTGTGTTTGGGGTCTCCTTTTCACAGACTGCAGGTTCGTAGTTCCCGTTGTTTTTGGTATCTGTCCCCAGTGGCTAAGGTTGGTTCAGTGGGTTGTGTAGGCTTCCTGGTGGAGGGAACTAGTGCCTGTGTTCTGGTGGATGAGGCTGGATCTTGTCTTTCTGGTGGGCACGTCCACATCTGGTGGTGTGTTTTGGGGTGTCAGTGGCCTTATTATGATTTTAGGCAGCCTCTCTGCTAATGGATGGGGCTGTGTTCCTGTCTTACTAGTTGTTTGGCATAGGGTGTCCAGCACTGTAGCTTGCTGGTCGTTGAGTGAAGCTGGGTCTTGATGTTGAGATGGAGATCTCTGAGAGATTTTCGCCGTTTGGTATTACGTGGAGCTGGGAGGTCTCTTGTGGACCAGTGTCCTGAAGTTGGCTCTCCCACCTCAGAGGCACAGCCCTGATGCCTGGCTGGAGCACCAAGAGCCTTTCATCCACACGGCTCAGAATAAAAGGGAGAAAAAATGGAAAGAAAGAAAGAAAGAGGATAAAATAAAATAAAATAAAGCAATTATAATAAAAAATAAGAAAAAAAATTATTAAGAATAAATTTATTAAGAAAAAAATTTTTTTAATTTTTAAAAATAGATTTATTAATTTTTTATACTAAAAATAAGAAAAAAATTATTAAGAAAAAATTTATTAAGAAAAAATTTTTTTAATTTTTTAAAATAAAAAATATGAAAAAACTTATTAAAAAATTTTTTTAATTTTTTAAAAATAGAAAATAAGGAAAAAATTATTAAGAAAACATTTATTAGGGAAAAAAAATTTTTTTTAAGTAAAAAAAAAACAAACAAAAAAACGGACGGACCTAACCCTAGGACTAACGGTGAGAGGAAAGCTATACAGACAAAATCTCACCCAGAAGCATACACATATACACTCACAAAAAAAGGAAAAGGGGAAAAGTTAATATATCCTGCTCCCAAAGTCCACCTCCTAAATTTGGGATGATTCGTTGTCTATTCAGGTATTCAACAGATGCAGGCACATCAAGTTGTTTGTGGAGCTTTAATCCGCTGCTTCTGAGGCTGCTGGGAGAGATTTCCCTTTCTCTTCTTTGTTCGTACAGCTCCCGGGGTTCAGCTTTGGATTTGGACCCGCCTCTGCATGTAGGTTGCCTGAGGGCGTCTGTTCCCCGCCCAGACAGAACGGGGTTAAAGGAGCAGCTGATTCGGGGGCTCTGGCTCAGTCAGGCCGGGGGGAGGGAGCGGTACGGAGGAGGCGGGGCGAGCCTGCGGCGGCAGAAGTCGGCGTGACGTTGCAGCAGCCTGAGGCGCGCTGTGCGCTCTCCCGGGTAAGTTGTCCCCAGATTACGGGAGCCTGGCCGTGGCGGGCTGCACAGGCTCCCGGGAGGGGCGGTGTGGAGAATGACCTGTGCTCGCCCACAGGCTTTTTGGTGGCGGCAGCAGCAGCCTTAGCATCTCATGCTCGTCTCTGGGGTCCGCGCTGATAGCCGCGGCTTGCGCCCGTCTCTGGAGTTCGTTTAAGTGGCGCTCTGAATCCCCTCTCCTTGCACGCCGCGAAACAAAGAGGCAAGAAAAAGTCTCTTGCCTCTTTGGCAGCCGCAGACTTTTTCTCGGGCACCCTCCCGGCTAGTTGTGGTGCGCTAGACCCTTCAGGCTGTGTTCACGCAGCCAACCCCAGTCCTCTCCCTGGGATCCGACAGAAGCCCGCGCCTCAGCTCCCAGCCCCCGCCCGCCCCGGCGGGTGAGCAGACAAGCCTCTTGGGCTGGTGAGTGCTGCTCGGCGCCGAGCCTCTGTGCGGGAATCTCTCCGTTTTTCCCTCTGCGTCCCTGTTGCTGTGGGATCCGCGCTGATAGCCGCGGCTCGCGCCCGTCTCTGGAGCCCGTTTAGGCGGCGCTCTGAATCCCCTCTCCTTGCGCGCCGCGAAACAAAGAGGCAAGAAAAATTCTCTTGCCTCTTTGGCAGCTGCAGTCTTTTTCCCGGACTCCCTCCCGGCTAGCACCGAAGCCCGAGCCTCAGCTCCCAGCCCCCGCCCGCCCCGGCGGCTGAGCAGACAAGCCTCTCGGGCTGGTGAGTGCTGGTCGGCACCGCTCCTCTGTGCGGGAATCTCTCCGCTTTGCCCTCCGCACCACTGTGGCTGCGCTCTCCTCCGTGGCTCCGAAGCCTCCCCCCTCTGCTACCCACAGTCTCTGCCCATGAAGGGGCTTCCTAGTGTGTGGAAACCTTTCCTCCTTCACAGCTCCCTCCCACTGGTGCAGGTCTCATCCCTATTCTTTTGTCTCTGTTATTTCTTTTTTCTTTTGCCCTACCCAAGTACGTGGGGATTTTCTTGCCTTTTGGGAGGTCTGACGTCTTCTGCCAGCGTTCAGTGGGTGTTCTGTAGGAGCAGTTCCACGTGTAGATGTATTTCTCATGTATCTGTGGGGAGGAAGGTGATCTCCGCGTCTTACTCTTCCGCCATCTTGCCCCTCCCTCTAACCAGTCTCTTTTTTCTGCAGGTGGGAATGTTGCCATTGTGTTATCCTTCCTTCTCCACTGGGGCAGCAAGACATAAGAGGGAGGCAACTTCAGTCAGTCATGACTTGCTCTGATCTCCATGTACAGCTTTCCCTGGGATTCTCAAACTTTGGTGTATGATGTGATTATTGGTGAGGTTGGTAACAATGCAGATCCTGAGTCCCGTTTTCAAATTTATTAAATCATAACAGGTGGTGGCAGGGCCAAGTCATTTATATTTTTAATGAGTTCCTCCATGATTTTGATGCATTTTGACTTTTGAGACTCACATCGGTGGAATAAGGTTAATTGAAGTGGTCAGTCTGGGTCTTGAACTTGATGGAACCCTAGCAGTTTGGCAAATGTGATAGATTTCATTATTGTTCAGCAAATACTACATCCTCTGCACAGGAGGTGATTACTTCCTTGTTCCAAAGTTGTTGGATGTAGTTATAATATTGATTTTGGCCAATGGGATGACATACTTCCTGTTCAAGTAAGGTTTTAACTTTGTTTATATTGTTAGACTTTATCTCTTGTGTTCCTGCCCTCTGCCATGAGAAGAACTTATCCCAGGCAGTTATGGGTGCATCAGCCTGTGAAGGATGTTGTACATCCCAGAATGAGGGAACCAGATGTATAGTCTGGAACATAGTCACTGCAGCTGCCTCATAGACTCCTGTGTGAAAAATAACTGTTAGTTGTTATAAGCCAGTGAGATTTTGGGATTGTATCTTATACAACATTATTGCAGCAAAAACTGACAAATACAAATCAACCAAACAAGGTAAATGAGGCATATATTAAACTGGAACAAAAACATACTACTCTCAGATTTTTAAATGCCTTTTGAAGACTTATTCGAGGCTATCTTTAGTGTTTGTTTTATTTTGACTTAACCTACATGAAAATGCTAGAGAAGAAGAAAATTGGCTTATAAAGAGATTTAGTCAGGATCTAGAACACTCTCAGAATTGGTCTTGATTCTGAACTTTTTTCCTTAGGGTCTCTATGTGTTTTTCCCAGACAGAGTAGGAGGTTTTGCATTTTTGCTGTTTGTTTGATCAACAATAATAACAACTAATAATAAATGTTAGTATATGCCAAGTTCCATCCTAATTACTTTCCATGTATTAATTCATTTAATTCTCCAACAACTCTGTGAGGTAGAGACTATTATTATCCTCATTTCATGGATGAAGAGCTGGGCTCACACTGACCACACAGCCAGATGACGTAGCTCTGAGAAGTCTAACTTCAGAAACTATTCTCTTGACCACTTTGTTGTTGCCTCTATAAGTTTTCAACACATGCTACCATTTTTTATTTAAAACTACATTAATGCTCCTCCTAGAAAAGCAAGTTGCCTAATCTCCATCTAGAACAGAAAGACTTCAGACGTCAGCAGTAAAATGTGGGTACAACATTTCCTTGAAAGAAGACTATCTGTTGCAATATTTGTTCTTTATTCCACTGCCACCCCCGTTTTGGTCTAGAATATTTCTTTTTCCACTTTCTAATTCCCTCATCAGAGAAACAGTAATTATGGCTTTTCATTTCATTTTAACCCAGAAACCTGAAGGCAGATTATATAATTTCCAGCAAAGCACTTCATTAGAATAAAAATTCAACAAAACAACACATTTTTACATATTCCATGAGTTCATGGCAATGAGATGCAACTTGCACAGGGTAAAGTTACAATTTAAAAATTGTGTAAAATAATAGCATCTGTTTATTTAGGACTTACTCAGAGGCATTTTCCAGATATTAGCTTTACTTCTAATAACAAACCTGCAGATAAATTATGATTATCTTCTTTTGTGGGCAAGGAGGTTGAATCTTAATAAAATCACAGAGCTATGTAATAGAACAACAGCGGAGACAGATTTTTATGATTCCAAATTGTGTTGTCTGGTCTCCACACCTCATCACTTCTCTTACTTTGAAGAAATACTATTTTTAAAACCCTTAAATTACTGCATAAAAACTAGTTTTTCCTATTTATTCTCATACTATTTAAATCTCTGAAATGGATTTAGCTCTCAATCTCTTTTCTACATAGCAAGCTCAATTGATTGAATGAGTACTAATAAATTTAATCTCTCCTGAGTACACATTATTATTAGATGAGTGGTAAACAGGATTTAAATACAGCAAGAGAGCTCTCATTCCTAAAAACAAAAACAAAAACAAAAAACAAAAAAAACCTGCTCTGCTTTTTACTGCCCTTTTAATTTTTGGTCCAGCCTGGGCAAATCTATTCTACATCTGTGGGACAATCTGTTCTCTGCTTCCCTTAATGGTTAAGTGGAGTACAGATTCTTAGCTATCTCTTCTAGCTGATCTTATCATTTCATGTCTCTATTTAACACAGTGTAAAACAGTTGTTTGATCTACAAAATTGTTCCTAAATCTGTTTACCTATCACACTAACATTGTAAGAAGACAATATCCCTAGAAGAGAATCCTTTTATGTTTGCGTACCAGATTATTCAAAGACATATATTAGCAACCTCAACTCTTTTTCTGGTATAAAGAGCACAATAAAAATTGCTTGAAAAAAGTTGCTTTAAAGAATCTTCATATTATACTCTGAAGGGAATAGAACAGTTAAATGCAGAAAGTGCATTCTATAATTTTCTCAGAAAAATCACACATTTTCCTACATATTAAAAAAAAAAGATAGATGGGAGGCAGAGTAAGAAGAAATTGATTTCCAGTCTGTTTCTATTCAAAGCTCAGACAAATGGAAACAACCTCAAAGATCCAGGGCCATAGGGGGAAAAACATGGGTGTATCAGTTCTCCAGAAAACCAGGATGATCAGAATGTGTATATATAGAGAAAGAGATTTATGATATGGAATTGGATCATGTTATTATGGAGGCTGGCAAGTCTAAAATCTGCAGGCTGGGCCAACAGGCTGGTGACCCAGTAGAGTTCCATTCTGAGTTCAAAGACAGTGTGCAGTAGAATCAGGAAGAGCTGAAGTTGTAGACAAAGTTCAAAGGCGGTCTGATGGAGAAATTCTTTCTTGCTGGAGTGGGATGGGGCAGAACCAGTCTTTTGTTTTATTCAGGCTTTCAACTGATTGGATGAGGCCCACCCACACTAAGGAGAGCAATCTGCTTTACTCAAAGTCCACTGACTTAACCTCATCTAAAACATCCTCATAGAAACATCTAGAATAATGTTCAGCCAAATATCTGGTCACCCTATGGTTCAGCCAAGCAGTCACATTAAATTAACCATCTCAGTGGACATAAAGAGGATCCAGTCCTTCCTTCTTTCTGTCTTAGGTTAAGAAATCACAGTAAGCTGAGAAGATATCCTGAAACATTACTGTAGGAGATAACTTCAAAATTGTTTGAGATGATTAGTTATTCAGTGGGCAAGCATCTTTCAGGCTAAGGAAAATTTAGAATTAAGTATAGAAATGTTTAATAGGACCAAGTCTACAGTTAGTATTGCACTTGAGAAGACTCTGTTACATTGGTATTATAAGTATTTATAATAGTTAAGAGAATTTGGTCTATGTATCACTCAGGATAGGTGTGGTTATGCTATGATAACAAATAACTCTCAAATCCTCAAGGATAGGTAGGAAAATACACTTTTAAAAAATTTAACTTATTTTTTCCAGTTTCATTGAAATACAGTTTACATATAACATTGTGTAAGTTTAAAGAGGACAATGCGATGATTTGATACACATATATATTGTAAAATGATTACAACAAAAAAGTTAGTTTACACCTTCATCACCTTACAAAATTAGCACTTTTTGTGGTGAGAATATTTAAGATTTACTTTCTTCGTAACTTTCAAGTGTATAATTCAGTATTCTTAACTATAGCCACCATTCTGTATATTAGATCCCATAAATTATTCACCTTATAGCTGGAAGTTTGTACACTGTGGCCAACATGTCTCATTTCTCCCACCTTCCTGGCCCTTCACAGCTACCATTCTACTTTCTAATTCTATGAGCTTGGCCTTTTTTTTTTTTTAACATCTTTATTGGAGTATAATTGCTTTATAATTGTGTGTTAGTTTCTGTTTTATAACAAAGTGAATCAGTTATACGTATACATATGTTCCCATATCTCTTCCCTCTTGCATCTCCCTCCCTCCCACCCTCCCTATCCCACCCCTCTAGGTGGTCACAAAGCACCACCGAGCTGATCTCCCTGTGCTATGTGGCTGCTTCCCACTAGCTATCTATTTTATGTTTGGTAGTGTATATATGTCCATTCCACTCTCTCACTTTGTCACAGCTTACCCTTCCCCCTCCCCATATCCTCAAGTCCATTCCCTAGTAGGTCTAGATCTTTATTCCCATCTTGCCCCTAGGTTCTTCATGACCATTTTTTTTTTTTTTTTAGACTCCATGTATATGTGTTAGCATACGGTATTTGTTTTTCTCTTTCTGACTTACTTCACTCTGTATGACAGTCTCTAGGTCCATCCACCTCACTACAAATAACTCAGTTTCATTCCTTTTTATGGCTGAGTAATATTCCATTGTATATATGTGCCACATCTTCTTTATCCATTCATCTGGTGATGGACACTTAGGTTACTTCCATGTCCTGGCTATTGTAAATAGAGCTGCAACGAACATTGTGATACATGACTCTTTTTGAATTATGGTTTTCCCAGGGTATATGCCCAGTAGTGGGATTGCTGGGTCATATGGTAGTTCTATTTTTAGTTTTTTAAGGAACCTCCATACTGTTCTCCATAGTGGCTGTATCAATTTACATTCCCACCAACAGTGCAGGAGAGTTCCCTTTTCTCCACACCCTCTCCAGCATTTATTGTTTCTAGATTTTTTGATGATGGCCATTCTGACCGGTGTGAGATGATATCTCATTGTAGTTTTGATTTGCATTTCTCTAGTGATTAATGATGTTGAGCATTCTTTCATGTGTTTGTTGGCAATCTGTATATCTTCTTTGGAGAAATGTCTATTTAGGTCTTCTGCCCATTTTTGGATTGGGTTGTTTGATTTTTTGATATTGAGCTTCATGAGCTGCTTGTAAATTTTGGAGATTAATCCTTTGTCAGTTGCTTCATTTGCAGATATTTTCTCCCATTCTGTGGGTTGTCTTTTCATCTTGTTTATGGTTTCCTTTGCTGTGCAAAAGCTTTTAAGTTTCATTTGGTCCCATTTGTTTGTTTTTGTTTTTATATCCATTTCTCTCAAAGGTGGGTCAAGAAGGATCATGCTGTGATTTATGTCATAGAGTGTTCTGCCTATGTTTTCCTCTAAGAGTTTGACAGTGTCTGGCCTTACACTTAGGTCTTTAATTCATTTTGAGTTTATTTTTGTGTATGGTGTTAGGGAGTGTTATAATATCATTCTTTTACATGTAGCTGTCCAGTTTTTCCAGCACCACATATTGAAGAGGCTGTCTTTTCTCCATTGTATATTCTTGCCTCCTTTATCAAAAATAAGGTGACCATATGTGCATGGGTTTATCTCTGGGCTTTCTCTACTGTTCAGTTGATCTATATTTCTGTTTTTGTGCCAGTACCATACTGTCTTGATTACTGTAGCTTTGTAGTATAGTCTGAAATCCAGAAGCCTGATTCCTCTAGCTCCATTTTTCTTTCTCAAGATTGCTTTGGCTATTCGGGGTCTTTTGTGTTTCCATACAAATTGTGAAATTTTTTGTTCTAGTTCTGTGAAAAATGCCATTGGTAGTTTGATAGGGGTTGCATTGAATCTGTAGATTGCTTTGGGTAGTATAGTCATTTTCAAAATGTTGATTCTTCCAATCCAAGAACATGGTATATCTCTCCATCTGTTTGTATATCTTTAATTACTTTCATCACTGTCTTATAGTTTTCTGCAAACAGGTCATTTGTCTCCTTAGGTAGGATTTTTCTCAGGTATTTAATCTTTTAGTTTGCGTGGTAAATGGGAGTGTTTCCTTAATATCTCTTTCAGAGTTTTGATCATTAGTGTATAGAAATGCAGGAAATGTCTGTGCATTATTTTTGTATCCTGCTACTTTATCATATTCATTAACTAGCTCTAGTAGTTTTCTGGTAGCATCTTTAGGATTCTCTATGTATAGTACCATGTCCTCTGCAAACCGTGACAGCTTTAGTTCTTCTTTTCCGATTTGGATTCCTTTTATTTCTTTTTCTTCTCTGATTGCTGTGTGTGATTAAAACTTCCAAAACTATGTTGAATAATAGTGGTGAGAGATGGCAACCTTGTCTTGTTCCTGATCTTAGTGGAAACGTTTCAGTTTTTCACCACTGAGAACAATGTTGGCTGTAGGTGTGTCATATATGGTCTTTATCATATTGAGGTAAGTTCCCTCTATGCTTATTTTCTGGAGGGTTTTTATCATAAATGGTGCTGAATTTTGTTGAAAGCTTTCTCTGCATCTATTGAGATGATCACATGGTTTTTATCCTTCAATTTGTTAATATGGTGTATCACATTGATTGATTTGCATATATCAAAGAATCCTTGCATTCCTGGGATAAACCCCACTTGATCATGGTGTATGATCTTTTTAATGTGCTGTTGGATTCTGTTTGCTAGTATTTTGTTGACCATTTTTGCATCTATGTTCATCAGTGATATTGGCATGTAGTTTTCTTTCTTTTGACATCTTTGGTTTTGGTATCAGGGTGATGGTGGCCTTGTAGAATGAGTTTCAGAGTGTTCCTCCCTCTGCTATATTTTGGAAGTGTTTGAGAAGGATAGGTGTTAGCTCTTCTCTAAATGTTTGATAGAATTCGCCTGTGAAGCCATCTGGTCCTGGGCTTTTTTGCAGGACGATTTTTAGTCACAGTTTCAATTTCTGTGCTTGTGATTGGTCTGTTTATATTTTCTATTTATTCCTGGTTCAGTCTTGGAATATTGTGGTTTTCTAAGAATTAGACCATTTCTTCCAGGTTGTCCATTTTATTGGCATATAGTTGCTTGTAGTCATCTCTCATGATCCTTTGTATTTGTGAGTGTCAGTTGTTACTTCTCCTTTTTCATTTCTAATTCTATTGATTTGAGTCTTCTCCCTTATTTTCTTGATGAGTCTGGTTAATGGTTTATCAATTTTGTTTATCTTCTCAAAGAACCAGCTTTTAGTTTTATTGATCTTTGCTATTGCTTCCTTCATTTCTTTTTCATTTATTTCTGGTCTGATCCTTATGATTTCTTTCCTTCTGCTAACTTTGGGGTTTTTTTGTTCTTCTTTAATTGCTTTAGGTATAAGGTTAGGTTGTTTATTTGAGGTGTTTCTTGTTTCCTGAGGTGGGATTGTATTGCTATAAACTTCTCATTTAGACCTGCATTTGCTGCATCCCATAGGTTTTGGCTCATCATATTTTCGTTGTCATATGTTTCTAGGTATTTTTTGATTTCTTCAGTGATCTCTTGGTTAGTTAGTAGTGTATCATTTAACCTCCATGTGTTTGTATTTTTTTACTGTTTTTTCCTGTAATTGATATCTAGTCTCATAACATTGTGGTCGGAAAAGACACTTGATATGATTTCAATTTTCTTAAATTTACCCATTCTTGATTTGTGACCCAAGATATGATCTATCCTGGAGCATGTTCCATGAGCACTTGAGAAGAAAGTGTATTCTGTTGTTTTTGGATGGAATGTCCTATAAATATCAATTAAGTCCATGTTGTTAATGTATCATTTAAAGCTTGTGTTTCCTTATTTATTTTCATTTTGGATGATCTGTCCATTGGTGAAAGCGGGGTGTTAAGGTCCACTACTTGACTATTTTGTCTGATATGAAAATTGCTACTCCAGCTTTCTTATGATTTCCATTTGCATGGAATAACTTTTTCCATCCCCCACTTTCAGTCTGTGTGTGTTCCTTGGTCTGAAATGGGTCTCTTGTAGACAGCATATATATGGGTCTTGTTTTTGTATCCATTCAGCCAGTCTATGTCTTTTGGTTCGAGCATTTAATCCATTCACCTTTAAGTTAGTTATCGATATGTATGTTCCTATTACCATTTTCTTAATTGTTTTGGGTTTGTTATCATAGGTCTTTTACTTCTCTTGTGTGTCCTGCCTAGAGAATTTCCTTTAGCATTTGTTGTAAAGCTGTTTTGGTGGTGCTGAATTCTCTTAGCTTTTGCTTGTCTGTAAAGGTTTTAATTTCTCCATCGAATCTGAATCAGATCCTTGCTGGGTAGAATAATCTTGGTTGTAGGTTTTTACCTTTCATCGCTTTAAATATGTCCTGCCAGTCCCTTCTGGCTTGCAGAGTTTCTGCTGAAAGATCACCTGTTAATCTTATGGGGATTCCCTTGCATGTTATTTGTTGCTTTTCCCTTGCTGCTTTTAATATTTTTTCTTTGTATTTAATTTTTGATGGTTTGATTAAGATGTGTCTTGGTGTGTTTCTCTTTGGATTTATCCTGTATGGGAATCTCTGCGCTTCCTGGACTTGATTGACTATTTCCTTTCCCGTATTAGGAAAATTTTCAACTATAATCTCTTGAAATATTTTCTCAGTACCTTTCTTTTTCTCTTCTTCATCTGGGACCCCTGTAATTCGAATGTTGGTGCTTTTAATGTTTTCCCAGAGGTCTCTGAGACTGTCCTCAATTCTTTTCATCCTTTTCTGTTCATTCTGCTCTGCGGTCGTTATTTCCACTATTTTATCTTCCAGGTCGCTTATCCTTTCTTCTGCCTCGGTTATTCTGCTATTGATTCCCTCTAGAAAATTTTTAATTTCATTTATTGTTTGGTTCATCATTGTTTCTTTGCTCTTTAGTTCTTCTAGGTCCTTGTTAAATGTTTCTTGTATTTTCTCCATTCTATTTCCAAGATTTTGGATCTTCTTTTCTATCATTACTCTGAATTCTTTTTCAGGTAGACTGCCTATTTCCTCTTCATTAATTTGGTCTGATGGGTTTTTACCTAGCTCCTTCATCTACTGTGTGTTTCTCTGCCTTCTCATTTTCTTAACTTACTGTGTTTGGAGTCTCCTTTTCACAGGCTGCATGTTCGTAGTTCCCATTGTTTTTGGTGTCTGCCCCCAGTGGGTAAGGTTGTTTCAGTGGATTGTGTAGGCTTCCTGGTGTAGGGGACTCATGCCTGTGTTCTGGTGGATGAGTCTGGTTCTTGTCTTTCCGGTGGGCAGGACCGCATCTGGTGGTGTGTTCTGGAGTGTGTGTGACCTTATTTTGATTTTAGGAAGCCTCTCTGCTGATGGGTGAGTTTGTGTTCCTCTCTTGCTAGTTGTTTGGCATAAGGTGTCCAGCACTGTAGCTTGCTGGTTGTTGAGTGGATCTCGGTCTTAGCCATGAGATAGAGATCTCTGGGAGAGCTTGTGCTATTTGATATTACTTGGAGCCATGAGGTCTCTGGTGAACCAATGTCCTGAACTCTCAGAGGCATAAGCCTGACACCTGGCTGGAGCACCAAGACCCTGTCAGCCACATGGCTCAGAAGAAAAGGGAGAAAACAAGAAAAAAGAGAGAAAAAAATAAATAAATTAAAGTTATTAAAATAAAAAATAAAAAAAGTATTAAAAATAAAAAAATTAAAAAGTAATGAAAAAAGAAAAAAAAAAAGGGACAGACAGAACCTTAGGGCAAATGGTAAAAGCAAAGCTGTACAGACAAATCACACAAAGACGCATACACATACACACTCACAAAAAGAGAAAAAGGAAAAAAAAATCTATATATAAAAAGAAAAAGGAAGAGAGCAACCATATCAATAAACAAATGTACCAATGATAATAAACTCTAAATACTAAAGTAAAATAAACATAAAAAAGTAAACAAATTAGATGCAGAGAGCAAGCCCCAAGTCTACAGTTGCTCTCAAAGTCCACTGCCTCAATTTTGCAATGATTCATTGTCTATTCAGGTATTCCAGAGATGCAGGGTACATCAGGTTGGTTGTGGAGATTTAGTCTGCTGCTCCTGAGGTTGTGGGGAGAAATTCCCTTATTTTCTTTGTTCGCACAGCTCCTGGGGATCAGCTTTAGATTTGGCCCTGCCTCTGGGTGTAGGCATCTGTTCTTCTCTCACACAGACAGGACGGGGTTAAAGTAGCAGCTGATTAGGGGGCTCTGGCTCACTCAGGCTGTGGGGAGGGAGGGATACAGAATGCAGGGCGAGCGTGAGGTGGCAGAGGCCCCCGTGACATTGCAACAGCCTGAGGTGTGCTGTGTGTTCTCCCGCGGAAGTTGTCTCTGGATCACGGGACCATGGCAGTGGCGGGCTGCACAGGCTCCCAGGAGGGGAGGTGTGGATAGTGACCTGTGCTTGCACACAGGCTTCTTGGTGGTGGCAGCAGCAGACTTAGCGTCTCATGCCCGCTCTGGTGTCCACGCTGATAGCTGCGGCTCACGCCCTTCTCTGAAGCTCGTTTAGGCTGTGCTCTGTATCCCCTCTCCTCGCACACCCTAAAACAATGGTCTCTTGCCTCTTAGGCAGTTCCAGACATTTTCCTGAACTCCCTCCCAGCTAGCTGTGGCTCACTAGCCTCCTTCAGGCTGTGTTCACGCAGCCAACCCGAGTCCTCTCCCTGGATCTGACCTCCAAAGCCAGAGTCTCTGCTTCCAGCCCCCACCCGCCCCAGTGGGTGAGCAGACAAGCCTCTCAGGCTGGTGAGTGGTGGTCGGCACCAATCCTCTTTGCAGGAATCTCTCCACTTTGCTCTCTGCACCTCTGTTGCTGTGCTCTCCTCCATGGCTCTGAAGTGTTCCCCTGCCCACCCCCCATCTCCGCCAGTGAAGGGGCTTCCTAGTGTGTGGAAACTTTTCCTCCTTCACAGCTCCCTCCCAGAGCTGCAGGTACTGTGCCTATTCTTTTGTCTCTGTTTTTTCTTTTGACCTACCCAGGTATTTGGGGTGTTTCTTGCTCTTTGGGAAGTCTGAGGTCTTCTGCCAGCATTCAGTAAGTGTTCTGTAGGAGTTGTTCCACCCGTAGATGTATTTCTGATGTATTTGTGGGGAGGAAGGTGATCTCCATGTCTTGCTCCTCCACAATCTTGAAGGTCTCCAAGCTTGGCCTTTTTAAAAAATGATTCCACATATAACAAAGACTATGCACTACTTGTCTTTCTCTGTCTGATTAATTTCATCAGTATAATGCCCTCAAGGCCCATCCATGTTGTTGCAAAAAGCAGGATAGGAAAATATGCTTCATTTTGTCCTCATCAGGACGTGAGCCTGATGGAGACACCACCATCTGGAGCACTGTTGGTAAACATTTCTGGGAGAAGAGAACATAGCACTGGCTCTTGAAGTTTTCTAACTAGAATGGGACACGTGTTGCTTCTGTTCATATTTTATTGGCCAAACCAGTCACATGACCAGACCTAACTTCAATTGACAGGGAAGCACATTCTTACTATGAATATGTAAGAAAGGACTGTGGATTATTGTTATTAACCTTAATGCATTAAGCCATTAAAATAGCATTAGATGAGGATTCTAATTTTTTCCCAGGTTTATTGAGAAATATTTGGCATACACCACTGTATAAGTTTGAGGTGTACAGCATGATCTTTTGACTTACATATATTGTGAAATGATTATCACAATAGATTTAGTTAACATTCATTATCTCATACTGATACAGTAAAAAGAAAATTAAAAAAATTTCATCTTGTGATGAGAACTCCTAGAATCTACTCTCTTAACAGCTTTCCCATATACCATCCACCAATGTTAACTATAGTCATCATGCAGCATCACATCCCTAGTACTTATTTATCTTATAACTGACAATTTATACATTTGACCACCTTCCTCCAATTCCCCACCCCCTCTCCTGCCCCCTGGCTCTGGTAACCACAAATCTGTTCTCTTTTTCTATGAGTTTGGTGACTGTTTTTTTCAGACTCCACAATAAGTGAGATCATACAGTACTTTTCTTTCTCTGTTTGACTTATCATAATGCCTTCAAGGTCCATCAGTATCTCAGATGATAGGGTTTTCTCATTTTTAAGGCCGAATGATATTCCATTGTATATGCATATACCACAGTTTCTTTAAGTAATTCTAATTTAAAATGTGCAATCTGCATAATCAATTTAGACTTGTGATTTTAAGGTCAAAGTTTGAAGTTTATGAATAATATTGGAAAATTTAAAAGAACTTGATATCCATAATATGTATAAGTTTAATTTGTTACATATAAAAGAATTACTTAAACGTTTGGAAAGTTTTTTTTCTATAAATTGGACAATTAAGTACCTAAATATACAAATGCAACTAAGAAATATTTAAAGAAACCTAAGTAAAATTTAAAATGTGATTATAAATTAATCTCAGTATCTTTAAAAGTGACTTAATTGTTTTTGGAGTTATGAATGGAGTAATAAGCTTTTTATGTTGAATTTAAAGGTATAAGAGGGAATTAGGTTTTTGAATTTATTTTACTCTAATAAGTAAATATTAATATTTAAAACTAAAGTAAATTTTGAAAAGAAGTCACCCTTTTTTGGGGGTATCAAAATATCCCATTCAATATGTAAATGCTGCTATAATCTAAAGGTGTACTTTATTTTCCTTTCTGAGCATTTAAGCCTGTGGAATGATTATTATTAGAGACTTAAACATGAAGGATCTACTAAAACGTAGAGCATAATAGAGGAAGACCTGAAGATGCAGTCTGCTAGGTTTCTAGCAGAGTGATAATCTTTTCTCTTTAGCTTACATAAATAAATTTAAAAAATGACAAATTTTAGGAGGAAAAAATCATGTTTTCAATACTCTCTAATGTTCCTCTTTTACAAGTACAAACTGCTGTGCAGGTAAAGTTGATGATAGTTCATGTAGGTAAAGTACTTACTTGAATTGGTTGGAAGTAGAACAGGAAGAGAAATACTGTATTTGATGAAATCCACTGTTTACAGTTCCTTCAAAATGTGGGTCTATGTAGTGATTTACTCCTGATGAGTAAGAGCAAGTAAGATTTTCAAAAACATATGACAATTTATACAATGTATGTACATATATTTATTTATGGCTTCATCTGCACCACACAAGAAACTATAATGGCTTTGCAAAGACCACAGATCTTTTGCATACAAGTCAAAGTGTCTATTCCATGTGGCTTAGGAAAATGTCTACAGCTTCCATATGGGTAAAAAAGATTTTCTGACACTCAAACAAAAAGAATCAACCATTAAAGAACCTACTGAAACGTTTTACAAATATCACAGCACTCTGAATTCTAGTTTTAATGTCTACACATTTTATTTTGCAATATACTTTGTCATTTTGTAATAGAGCTGTACAGAAGTTTCTGCCAAAGACCATGGGATTTAATGGATTATTATACTATATGTACAATGCATACATGTATATGTGTATATATGTTGATGTTTATTTCAATTTGTCTCCAGTTTACATAGCCTACTAGATATCCCAATGATTGACCATTTCTCTCATGGTGAAACTAAAGAGGTGCCAACTCTCTTGAAGTAAATTCCAAAACCTCAGAATAATGATTAAATATTTGATTTATACAGTTTATTTCTCCCAGAATGTTCATTTTAAATTAACTCTGCATTGAAGGGAGTGATCATCTTAGTGATCGACAGTGCTAGGTTAGGTTGACTTGGTCTTAACGTCATCAATGACCATAACCAAAAAAAGAAAGAAAAGGGAACAAAAGAAAGAACAGGAAAAACCTTACATGAGAAGCCAACATTGCATTAAAATTTGGGTTATCACATAATGTTGAACTAGGCTGTTCTTTCCTGTGGGCCATGTGATGTGATACTTGAGGTCCCTATATTCCCGCAGATCCCCTTTCATCTGCATGCTGCACTGCAGAAGTCCCAAACCACAGCCACAGCCTAGATTTGGCCCATCTCAGTGTTTCATTTGGCTTATACAATGTTTAAAACTTCTGTGAGCCAACATTTTGAAATTGGAAGCTTTCACATAAAAATCCAGATTTCTGGCATCTCTCAGAAAATTAGGAGATCTGGGAAATGGACTCATATTACCACATTGCAGTCTCTGGCTGGTTGGGCAGCTACTGCCCCCTTGAGATGGGCATGTACTTTCCATGGTCCCCACCAATTCCTGCTGCTTCTTAACACTGAAGTTGTCAGTCCCCACTTACTGCACTCACTCTGTTTCTTTTTCAGTAGAAAACATTTCTCTCTACCGGTATCTGTATAAAAAGTATGGTACAACTGAAACTAACACAACATTGTAAATCAACTACACTCCAATAAAAATTTTTTTATAAGTATGTAAAAATATGGCAGTATTTAAGTCAGGTTGTTCTTTGTGGATTCTCTTCTCCTTTTCTCTCGCCTCCATTGAGGGCTAATTTCTCTCGCCTTTCTCTCACTGGAATTGAAACAAAGATTTAAGAAACTGTTGAGTAGTTTTAGTACTGAAAGGTTCTCAGAGGCATATGTGCTGGTCTGCTTTTTCTCCCAAAGGCCATATAAGATTGGGCTTGGGGAAAGTAAGAGAGATGAGGAGAAGGGAGAAGCAAATAAGAGAGTGTGCCAGTTTTGGCTCTCAGCTTGGAAACTACCCTCCTCTATAGTAGGCTTGGTGATGCTGGGACCTGGGCTCTGCAAGCCACCCTTTGCTTGTGCTGTTAGGCTTTGCCAGCAGAGAGCACAAGGAAGGATGCAAGAGGGACCACAAGGCTGGAGGAGGCTGAAGGGGTTTGCTTCTTGTTGGTTCCCACCGGCTTCCTGTTTGCTTGAAGTTCTTGTGAGCATGGCCTAAGCAACACTCCTTCACCCTGACAGCAGCACTTCCTTCATGACATGACAGTGGAATACGATTTGAAGTTTTCCCCACACTTGCCAAACGAGCTTCATCATGTGGTCCCCTTATGCCCACCCCTATTCCCTCTTCAGAGGTCTAAGTCTTAGTTCATGGGGACCTCTCCTCCAAACTTCTAAGTTTACATATTCTGGAGTCTTTTTGCTGTTGTTGTTTTTCCCTCAGTTCTAGGGAATGGAAGCTGCTTCCTGCAGTTGCTACTTTTGTGATGCCTTAGAGTTCTCTTTCTTTCTCTACTTAACAAATTTATAGTTAATTATTTATGCTACTTTCTCTCTGTTCAGATAAATCCTTCCTGACTGGATCCTGACTAACAGAAGAAAAGTTGGTTGGGTGTGCAACCCAATATGGTAGCCACTAGTCACCTTAATTACTTAAATGTAAATTTAATTAATTTAAAAATAAATAAAATTAAAAACACAGTTTCTCAGTTTTATTAGGCACATTTCAACTGTTCAATAGCCACATGAGGTTACTCGTTGCTGCATTGGACAGTGCAGATATAGAACATTTCTGTCATCACAGGAAGTTCTCTTGGGTAGTGCTGGGCTAGAGAAATGAGGGGTCCTCAAAGTAGAGGGGAAACATGAATGGAAGATCTTCTTTAGAACCAGGAAATAACTGGAAGATACTGAGGATGAGCTCTTCTCAAGAAAGACTGAAAAATAGAGATTCTCTGATCACAATGCAATTAACTTAAACACCAATAAAAAAAATAGAAAACCATCATATATTTGAAAGTGAATGACATGATAATGAAATTATAATGAAACATTTCATATCTAAATTGAACATTATTAGTGGCGTATGTAGAGATAACTAAATATTTTAGAAAAGAAGAAAATATGAAAATTAATAAATTAAGCATCATCTCAAAAAGCTAGAAAGAGGACAGCAAGTAAAATGCAAAGATGGTAGAAATTACAAAAAAAAAACAACAAACAGATAAGAACAGAAATTAATCACATAGAAATATAATAGAGAAAACTAAGAAAGTCATGAGTTAGTTTTCGTGCCAAGCTTAATAAAGTTGGTAAATCTCTCAGAAGATTTATCAGGAAAAATTAGAGAAGACACAAATAGTAAATGTCATATAACAAGAAAATATTACTATAGATCCAGCAGACATTAAAAAGGCAATAAAAATATTTTGAATATTTCAAGACCAATAATCTTGAGAATTTAGATGAAATGGACCTATTCCTAGAAAAAAATAATTTACTAAAACTAATCCTAAAAAAGTAGAAAATATGAATGGTCTTTTAACTATTAAACACTTGACTCAGAATTATACTTTTTTTCCTTCAAAGACAAATTCAGGCTCACATGGCTTCCCTATTTCTGTCAAATATTTGAAAAAGACTTAGTTGCAGTCATTCACAAATCCTTCCAAAAAATAGTAATGGGGAAACAATCTCATTTTATGGAAGTTTTCTAAACCTTGTTAGCAAACCAGTCAAAGGATGAAAATGTACAGTACAATTTTACACTAACAAATGACCAAAAATCCTAGACAATATAATCACTAACCAAATCTAGCAATATATTATACCATGACTAAGTTTTTTATATTCCAACTTCTTCTGGCATTTTGTGAAATGTCTTGGACAATGATAGAGGTGCTAAAAACCTAGAAGTGAGCGAACGCTGACAAAATAGATACTAACATCCTGAAATGAAAACAAATAGATTTTGAACACTATGGATTGATGAGCTTGATTATCAATTTGGGACAAAATATTCCAACAGATTAACTCAAAGATATCTTTTGAGCCCTTTGAAAATCCGGAAGTACTTGCTACAAGTGATTATGAATTCACTTAGAATAAGCCTTTCAAATATCCAAAATTCCTTTTTTTAATGAAGCTTCTAGGTTGATTGACGAGGAAGAAAATGTTACAGGTAAGGATATCCCTGGTGGCACAGTAGTTAAAAATCCGCCTGCCAATGCAGGGGACACGGGTTTGAGCTCTGGTCCGGGAAGATCCCACATGCCACTGAGCAACTAAGCCCGTGCGCCACAACTACTGAGCCTGCATTCTAGAGCCCGTGAACCACAACTAGTGAAGCCTGTGTGCCACAACTACTGAAGCCCATGTGCCTAGAGCCAGTGCTCCACAACAAGAGAAGCCACCTCAATGAGAAACCCGCACACCACAAGGAAGAGTAGTCCCTGCTCGCCGTAACTAGGGAAAGCCCGCACCCAGCAACGAAAACCCAACACAGCCAAAAATTAAAAAAAAAAAAAAAATGTTACTGATATACCAGCTTGTTATGGTTTAGAGATAATACCTTTGTGGACAAAAAAGAAAAATGTAGTCAGGATGATAATATATTTAGGAGAATTATATATTTAGGTGAATCTTTGAATACTAGGTTGACCTATGAAAAGTAATCAGTATCTTTGAATGTCAGAGAGTCTCTGGTTACCTGCCACAGGTGTTTAAGACTCTGCCTACTCAATACTGTGGATGTGCTTAGGAAACACGAAGTTAACATGGACTTTGGAGGTTTAGCTAATATATTGGATGACAGAATCAGGATCCCGAATCAGGTTGAAATAAAGGACCAGGTTTAACAAGATGAAATGTAATAGGATTAAAGAAAGATGTTACAATGATTTCAGAATCAACTGAACAAATATAGACTAGCCAAGATGTGCCTTAACATTAATTTCTATGAAAAGGACTGAGGGTTTTTTTGTCAGCCATGAACTCATGACAAGTCAATAATGTAATGGGTCTGCCTAAAACCTAATTCAACCTTAGATTTCATAGGTAGTTAGGTAGCCACAGTGACAAGGAGGTGACAGGTAGAGTAATAATAACCCACTAACCATATCTCACATCGTTTGTCACACTATTTGGATGCCACACTGAGAAGGTGATACTGATAAACTGAAAGTGTTTCAAGGAAAGGTATGCAGAATAAAGAAGGGATTTGAAACCTAAATAATATTAAGAAAAATTGCATGCATTTAGCTTAGAGGAAAGAAGACATGGTGTCATTTCGGGAGTTCTTATCAAATAGAAAAGTACTTTTATTCAGTTTTCCAGGAGGTAAAATTAGAAACAGTGGTAGGTAGATATGTATGTCTTCGCTATGGATGGAAAAGTTTGCAGCCATTAGAAATGTCCTAAAATGAAAGGGTTTCGGTTACCATAGGAGAAATTCTGGTTTCAAAGTGTTTGGGTTAATATTATTTTTCTCATAAGTCCTGTTATTTTAGTGTTAGAGCCAAATGCCATATTGAGGTTAGGTGATATTTATTTATACAGTTTATATTTTTGGAACCTAAAATTGTTTTGAATGATAAACATGATTTTAAGCATTCTACACTTTCCAGGATTTTTGCACACAGAGCACACATAGCAAGAAATGGCTTAACTCAAAGAACTGCTGTTCGAAAAGTCCATGTCCTCATTTATTCAAAATTTGATGTATTTGAAGAGTTAATCTAATTCACTTACATTTTGTGTTTGCCTTTCCCCCCTCAGTATGCCTGTTACACAGTCAATAGCCCTAGGGTAAAGAACTGTTTCAATCCAAGTCTGTCTAGGAAGTTTGGCCTAAGATAATGTCATTTATGGTTAAGAAAGATCTTTGTTGTGCTAAGTAATTTTTTGTGGTTGGCAGCCTTAAAAGTTGGGATTGCAGGCTGCTTTTTTGGATATTATATCATAAGTATGGATGAGTTGCAGTATAAACATTGAAAAACCTTCAGTATGCTTTGTCCAAATAAAAGAATAACCATCCAAGCTATGAAGAGATACATCTCAAATATTCTGATTGCCACAGATTTTTTTTTGGTCTTTTTCTCCAGTTATAATTTTTCATGATGTTGTAACCTGCCAGTATCAACAAATTTGTGTTTTCTGGTAGGATAATTGAGTTGAGATATTTCTCCTCTGACATGAAGTCAGAGCATTAAGTTACAAACCTATGGGTTAGATCTTTGTAGTAGGGAAAGCTGATTCCTCCCTGAAGTCACCCCTGCCATAATTTAGATACAACAGGACTGCTGATTTTTTGAGTAAACAGTTAATTTCTTATTATTCAGGAGCTGATCTTGCAATTTGTATATGATTCAGATCTTTAGCCTTTCCTTTTCTTAGATCTTGCTGCCAACTCTTGACTGTTTAATCACACTCTTCTGTATCTTTATATTTAGACTACCTAACCAGGAACAAGAAACTGATCATTTAATTTTGGAAATTTCATCAAATGTTTCTTTTAGAAAGTTTATGCAATATGCAAACATATACATAGTTGGGTATGAAAACAATTTAATATACTGTTGAGCATCAGGAAAGGTTGTCAGTGAGAAATGTTTACTTATCCATGCCACTTAAATATTGATAAGAGCTAATACTTGCTGAGCACTTATTATGAGCTAGGCATTTCATGTTTGATAATACAGTAGTCTTAGAAAATAGGTTTTCTAAGTTTTCAACTGGAGAAGTTAAGGCTCTGAGAGGTACATAATTTATCAGAGGTCACACAATGGTTAAATAGGAGTGCCAGGATTTGAACTTAATAAGTCTTTCTTACACAGAAGTCCTTGTTTTACATTGCCTCTACTTTGTATTTTAAAAGAATGAAATTAGAACACTCCCTAACACCACACACAAAAATAAACTCAAAATGGATTAAAGACCTAAATGTAAAGCCAGACACTATAAAACTCTTAGAGGAAAACATAAGCAGAACACTCTTGGACATAAATTGCAGCGAGATCTTTTTTGACCCACCTCCTAGAGTAATGAAAATAAAAACAAAAATAAACACATGGTACCTAATGAAACTTAAAAGCTTTTGCACAGCAAAGGAAACCACAAACAAGACAAAAAGACAGCCCTCAGAATGGGAGAAAATATTTGCAAATGAAGCAACTGACAAAGGATTAACCTCCAAAATATACAAGCAGCTCATGCAGCTCAATATCAAAAAAACAAACCACCCAATCAAAAAATGGGCAGAAAACCTAAATAGACATTTCTTCAAAAAAGACATACAGATGGCCAACAAACACACAAAAAGATGCTCAACTTTACTAATTATTAGAGAAATGCAAATCAAAACTACAGTGAGGTATCACCTCACTCTGGTCAGAATGGCCATCATCAAAAAATCTACAAACAATAAGTGCTGGAGAGGGTGTGGAGAAAAGGGAACCTTCCTGCACTGTTGGTGGGAATGTAAATTGACACAGCCAATATGGAGAACAGTATGGAGGTTCCTTAAAAAACTAAAAATAGAACTACCATATGACCCAGCAATTCCACTACTGGGCATATACCCTGAGAAAACCATAATTCAAAAAGACACATGCACCCCATTGTTCATTGCAGCACTATTTACAATAGCAAGGACATGGAAGCAACCTAAATGTCCATCAACAGATGAATGGATAAAGAAGATGTGGTACATATACACAATGGAATATTACTCAGCCATAAAAAGGAATGAAATTGGATCGTTTGTAGAGACATGTAAGGACCTAGAGACTGTCATACAGAGTGAAGTAAGTCAGAGAAAAGCAAATATCGTATATTAATGCCTATATGTGGAATCTAGAAAAGTGGTATAGATGATATTATTTGCAAAGCAGAAATAGAGACACAGATGTAGAGAACAAACATATGGATACCAAGGGGGAAAGGGGAGGGTGGGAGGAATTGGGAGATTGGGATGAACACATATACACTATTGATACTATGTATAAAATAGATAACTAATGAGAACATACTGTATAGCACAGGGAACTCCATGTAATGCACGGTGGTGACCTAAATGGGAAAGAAATCCAAAAAAGCGGGGGCATATGTATATGTATAGCTGATTCATTTTGCTGTACAGTAGAAATTAACACAACATTGTAAAGCAACTATACTCCAATAAAAATTAATTTAAAAAAAAGTATGGGCAGTGATGTGGACCTTTTGTCTATCTCCTCTTCCATTTGATGATTAGAATGTCATTGGTTGTATGAAGATTAGTTACATTAGTTTAGGTGGAAGCATGACGTCATTCTCTTCATTTGGAAGTTTAAGATAGTTATAGTGATAGGATGGATGCTGAGTTAATGAGTTAACAAGGATATTGTATGGACTCTGCTGGGTTGGGTGTGGTTGTTTCAACTTGGCACCATCACCAACAGCCCCTTCTGAGGCAGTGAAACACATTTCCCTGAATCCCTTTCCCTGTGTGGTGCTGGGTTAGAATTTGCCAATAAGAGGAACTTGAGTGATATTTGGAAGGTGTAAGTGAAGTAAAACTTTTATCTTGGGAAGGTCCTGATGGTTAGATGCAGCTGGTGTCTAGATCTTTCCACAAGCTTCCACTTGGTCGTTCTGGAACTTTTTTGGACTTCTCCAGATTGTGATTTCTCTAGGTTGTGGCAGAGAAAGTGGTTTCCAGATCTCTCTACAAGGTTCCACTTCATAGCTGCGGCAGCTTCTCAAATTTCCTAGGGATCAATGGCTTTTCCCACCATCTTCTAAAACCTTCAATGCTGCATCCTTTTATATTTGTGTACTCTTAATTTCTATATTTCATTTATTTCCTTGTAATGTTGTTGTTGACTTTGTTTTCCTGACTAAACCCGGATTGGTATATAAAATGTGACTTTTCATACATTTAAAAAGATTGTAATGATACACTAATTTTCCATTTTGATGTAAGAGTGAGTGGGAAGATAGGATAAGTACAAATGAGAAACTGGAAGCAATCTAAAGTTTAGAAGAATCTAAAGTTGAAAAAAAGCCCCAGTAATTGTCATAATTCCTTATGTAATAGTACATATTTCACAGCGTGGATACAGTTTCAATTTTATTTTGTTCAGGAAACATCTACTGAGTAAGAACTATGTAAAACCCTGAGCTGGGAAATCCATAGACAGCAAATACTTCTTGAGAACTTACCGTGAATCAGATGCTTAGATTTTCAATTCATACCACAGCCCTCATCAGATAGATAGTATTATCCTTATCTTACAGATGGGAACTTCACGCCCAGAGAGAATAAGTAACCTAACAGAGCTAACAAGGTGGTTTAAAACCTGGGCTACTATTCTGATCTATTTTCAAATCTGTTCTATCCACTTGTCTAAGCCGCTTCCTGTCCAAAAAGAATTTTTAATTCAATGGATTTGGAAAAGAAAACATATCCCCTACCCTCCTTGATGAATTCAAATGGATTATTTTAAAAACGACTTAGGGTCAGATTCACTTTTTTCCTTATTTATAGCAAATTTTTATTCATTTAGGCACTATCATGCTTCCAAGCAATTGCATCTAGCCAAATAGTTTTTATTCGTTCATTTTCCTCCCTGTGTTGGTTTGTCAAAAACAAATTCCAAGTGAAGAACTTTTGTACTCACTGAAATTGGTGAAAAATAGAGGAGACAAGTACAGGAAGGCAAAGAACCTGTGTATTTCCCAACATAGAACATTTTGACTCAATATTTCAAAAGAAAAAAAAGATATTTCTAAGGCATATTAGGTCCAAAATGTGCCTTAGGAACACCTGTAATTTTTCTGTAGTATCTGTCTACTGATTGAAGTTCTTTGGCAAATGTTTGAATTCAAAGTGAATTAGCTTCCAGGTGAGTTCAGTAAACTCTAAAGATGGATATTTATACAGCATGAGGTGAGTGATGAGAGTAAAAGACAACGTTTTCATCAAGTACATATCTTTTACATATGGGTCAAGTAGATAATGAAGTAAGCAGTTGGAAATTGGCTTATATACATTAAGCGTTTCTTATCCTTGGTATAAGGAATTTTAGGCTGCCAAACTTGTGTTCTCAGAAACCTACAGTAATTCTGTTGCAAAGAACATATAACCTAGCATGTTAACCTAACGTGCAGAAACACTTTTCTAAAATTGGGCACTTTATACTAAAACTATGAATTGCAAGCAGATTTTATTTACTTTTTCCAATAAGTCTGAATCTGTGGTAAGGTTTTGGTTTGGGCAAACCTGGGTTTCTAGAAAAATGGAAGGTTAAGAGAAGTATGTTAAAAAGTGTATATTATATTTCTTCTTCTTTTTAAAAAATATCTTTATTGGATTATAATTGCTTTACATTGTTACGTTAGTTGCTGTTGTATAACAAAGTGAATCAGCTATTTCTTCTAAACGGATGGAAGGTGGTCCTGACAAGTTCTACTTGAGAGAACATCTGTTCAGGAAAAATTTTCAGGCTTTCCTTGATGTGAGGGTGAAAAAAATTGTTTCAGGGATCTCTAATTTTTGTTCATATTCCATTATTAAAAAAATCCTCATTTGTCTGAGGCTAACATTCAGTCTCCTTCCCTTCCAAAGTGAGTAGTGAAACAGAGAAAGAAATCACTGCAGATAACCATGGAAACAGTTACTAGACATATCTGCTTTTCAGAGTGTGTACAGGCAGAGATGATTCCTACTTGCACAAAATGTTTGGCTCTTTTTAAAATTACTAAATTGATGGCTTATAAAGATAATGATCATGATAGATAGCTAACTCAATCCTCTTTCACTATAAGGACCTGTTTTGATTGCCTTAGAGCAAGACAGTGAAACCACTGCAATCTTCTATGAAGTAAACCCACATATTTTCACAGAGTTTCATCTGATCTTCCTCTTCATGGTTGCTCTACTTTCTGCTCACTCCATAATTATGACATGATTTTTGTTAATGGCTTTCAATTACCATTCATTGGTCAACAAAAACTCCAACTGGTGAACACAGTTCCAGTGTAAGTCAATGTCTGGGACTGTCCTATCTCATTGGTCTTTCTGACTTAAAGCTAGTGAGTCCAAGGGATAAGCTAGTTTGCACATTTTTTTTTCTTTTTTTGTTAATCATGGAAACATATTTTCTAATGATCATTTGGGCTCAAGCATTTTTTCCCATGATATCTGATTCTATTGTTAGTACATGCATTAGACTGAGTCCAGTGACATTTGGGATTTCCAAACTCATTATCATATGCCTGAACTAAGCACAAAGGGGCACATTTATCTGGGCCTAAGATATCTACTGAAGCAGGGATGCTTTCATTTATTCATTCATTTAGTCAAATAAAATAATAAACAAACAAGAAAATTGTCAAATGGCAAGAAGGTTTATGCAAAAGTGATGAACAGTTGGCTGAGAAATTATTTTAGCTTGGGTGATTGACGGAGGCCCCTGTGAGGATGTTTTATTTAAAAAAGAGATTGGGACCACCAGTCCCTCCCAACAGGAAACTTGCACAAGCCTCTTAGATAGCCTTCATCCACCAGAGGGAAGACAGCAGAAACAAGAAGAACAGAAGCAAGAAGAACTACAGAGGCAAAAAGAGAGCAGAAACAAGAAGAACTACAATCTTGCAGCCTGTGGAACAAACACCACATTCACAGAAAGATAGACAAGATGAAAAGGAAGAGGGCTATGTACCAGATGAAGGAACAAGATAAAACCCCAGAAAAACAACTAAATGAAGGGGAGATAGGCAACCTTCCAGAAAAAGAATTCAGAATAATGATAGTGAAGACGATCCAAGACCTTGGAAAAAGAATGGAGGCAAAGATCGAGAAGATGCAAGAAATGTTTAACAAAGACCTAGAAGAATTAAAGAACAAGCAAACAGAGATGAACAATACAATAACTGAAATGAGAAATACACTAGAAGGAACGAATAGCAGAATAACTGAGGCAGAAGAACGGTTAAGTGGCCTGGAAGGCAGAATGGTGGAATTCACTGCTGTGGAACATAATAAAGAAAAAAGAATGAAAAGAAATGAAGAGAGCCTAAGAGACCTCTGGGACAACATTACACACAACAACATTTGCATTATAGGGGTCCCAGAAGGAGAAGAGAGAGAGAAAAGACTGAGAAAACATTTGAGAGATTATAGTTGAAAACTTCCCTAACATGGGAAAGGAAATAGCCACCCAAGTCCAGGAAGCACAGAGAGTCCCATCCAGGATAAATACAAGGAGAAACATGCCAAGACACATAGTAGTCAAATTGGCAAAAATTAAAGACAAAGAAAAATTATTGAAAGCAGCAAGGGAAAAATGACAAATAACATACAAGGGAACTCCCATAAGGTTAACAGCTGATTTCTCAGCAGAAACTCTACAAGCCAGAAGGCAGTGGCATGATATACTTAAAGTGATGAAAGGGAAGAACGTACAACCAAGATTACTCTACCTGGCAAGGATCTAATTCAGATTTGATGGAGAAATCAAAAGCTTAACACACAAGAAAAAGCTAAGAGAATTCAGCACCACCAAACCAGCTCTACAACAAATGTTAAAGGAAATTCTCTAAGTGGGGAACACAAGAGAAGAAAAAGACCTACAAAAACAAACCCAAAACAATTAAGAAAATGGTAATAGGAACATACATATAGATAATTTCCTTAAACGTGAATGGGTTAATGCTCCAGCCAAAAGACACAGGCTTGTTGAATGGATACAAAAACAGGACCCATATATATGCTGTCTACAAGAGACCCACTTCAGGCCTAGGGACACATACAGACTGAAAGTGAGGGAGTGGAAAAAGATATTCCATGCAAATGGAAATCAAAAGAAAGCTGGAATAGCAATACTCATATCAGATAAAATGGACTTTAAAATAAAGAATGTTGCAAGAGACAAGGACACTACATAATGATCAAGAGATCAATCCAAGAAGAAGATATAACAATTATAAATATATATGCACCCAACATAGGAGCACCTCAATACATAAGGCAACTGCTAACAGCTATAAAAGAGAAAATCGACAGTAATACAGTAATAGTGGGGGACTTTAACACCTCACTTACAGCAATGGACAGATCAACCAAAGAGAAAATTAATAAGGGAACACAGGCTTTAAATGACACAATAGACCAGCTAGATTTAATTGATATTTATAGAACATTCCATCCCAAAACAGCAGATTACACTTTCTTCTCAAGTGCACACGGAACATTCTTCAGGATAGATCACAGCTTGGGACACAAAGCAAGCCTCAGTAAATATAAGAAAACTGAAATCATATCAAGCATTTTTTTGACCACAAGGCTATGAGATTAGAAATCAATTAGAGGGAAAAAAACATAAAAATCACAAACATATGGGGGCTAAACAATACGTTACTAAATAACCAAGAGATCACCGAAGAAATCAAAGAGGAAATCAAAAAGTACCTAGAGACAAATGACAATGAAAACATGATGATCCAAAACCTATGGGATACAGCAAAAGCATTTCTAAGGGGGAAGTTTATAGCTATACAAGCCTACCTCAAGAAACAAGAAGAATCTCAAATAAACAATCTAACCTTACACTTAAAGGAAGTAGAGAAAGAACAAACAAAACCCAAAGTTAGCAGAAGGAAAGAAATCATAAAGACCAGAGCAGAAATAAATGAAATAGAAACAAAGAAAACAATAGCAAAGATCAATAAAACTAAAAGCTGATTCTTTGAGAAGATAAACAAAATTGATAAACCATTAGCCAGACCCATCAAGAAAAAGAGGGAGAGGACTCAAATCAATAAAATTAGAAATGAAAAAAGTTACAATAGACACTGCAGAAATACAAAGCATCCTAAGAAACTACTACAAGCAACACTATGCCAATAAAATGGATAACCTGGAAGAAATGGACAAATTCTTAGAAAGGTATAACCTTCCAAGACTGAAACAGGAAGAAATAGAAAATATGAACAGACCAATCACAAGTAATGAAATTGAAACTGTGATTAAAAACCTTCCAACAAACAAAAGCCCAGATGAGAAGGCTTCACAGGTGAATTCTATCAAACATTTAGAGATGAACTAACACTCATCCTTCTCAAACTCTTCCAAAAAATTGCAGAGGAAGGAACACTCCCAAACCCAATCTATGAGACCACCATCACCCAGACACCAAAACCAGACAAAGATACTACAAAAAAAGAAAATTACAGACCAATATCACTGATGAATATAGATGCAAAAATCCTCAACAAAATACTAGCAAACAGAATCTAACCACACACTAAAAGGATCATACACCATGATCAAGTGGGATTTATCACAGGGATGCAAGGATTCTTCAATATATGCAAATCAACCAATGTGATACACCATATTAACAAATTGAAGAATAAAAACCATATGATCATCCCAATAGATGCAGAAAAGGCTTTGACAAAATTCAACACTGATTTATGATTAAAAACTCTCCAGAAAGTGGGCACAGAGGGAACCTACCTCTACATAATAAAGGCTATACATGACAAACCCACAGCAAACATCATTCTCAATGGTGAAAAACTGAAAGCATTTCCTCTAAGATCAGGAACAAGACAAGGATGTCCACTCTCACCACTATTATTCAACATAGTTTTGGCAGTCCTAACCACAGCAATCAGAGAAGAAAAAGAAATATAAGGAATACAATTTGGAAAAGAAGAAGTAAAATTGTTACTATTTGCAGATGACATGATACTATACATAGAGAATCCTAAAAATGCCACCAGAAAACTACTAGAGCTAATCAATGAAATTGGTAAAATTAATGCACAGAAATCTCTTGCATTCCCATACACTAATCATGAAAAATCTGAAAGAGAAATTAATGAAACCCTCCCACTTACCATTGCAACAAAAAGAATAAAATACCTAGGAATAAACCTACCTAGGGAGACAAAAGACCTGTATGCAGAAAACTATAAGACACTGATGAAAGAAATTAAAGATGATACCAACAGTTGAAGAGATATACCATGGTCCTAGATTGGAAGAATCAATATTGTGAAAATGACTATACCACCCAAAGCAATCTACAAACTCAATGCAATCCCTATCAAATTACCAATGGCATTTTTTACAAAACTAGAACAAAAATTCTTATTATTTGTTTGGAGACACAAAAGACCCCAAATAGCCAAAGCAGTCTTGAGGGAAAAAAACAGAGCTGGAGGAATCAGACTCCCTGACTTCAGACTATACTACAAAGCTACAGTAATCAAGACAATATGGTACTGGCACATAAACAGACATATAGATCAGTGGAACAAGATAGAAAGCTCAGAGATAAACCCACGCTCATTTGGTCAACTAATCTATGACAAAGGAGACAAGTATATACAATGAAGAAAAGACAGCCTCTTCAATAGGTGGTGCTGGGAAAACTGCACAGCTACATGTAAAAGAAGAAATTAGAACACTCCCTAACACCATACACAGAAATAAACTCAAAATGGATTAAAGACCTAAATGTAAGGCCAGACACTATAACACTCTTAGAGGAAAACATAGGAAGAACACTCTTTGACAAATCACAGCAAGATGTTTTTTAACCACCTCCTAGAGTAATGGAAATAAAAACAAAAATAAACAAATGGGACCTAATGAAACTTAAAAGCTTTTGCACAGCAAAGGAAACCATAAACAAGATGAAAAGACAACCCTCAGAATGTGAGAAAATATTTGCAGACAAATCAACAGACAAAGGATAAATATCCAAAATATATAAACAGCACATGCAGCTCAATATTAAAAAAACAAACAACCCCATCCAAAAATGAGCAGAAGACCTAAAGAGACATTTCTCCAAAGAAGACATACAGATGGCCAAGAAGCACATGAAAAGCTGCTCAACATCACTAATTATTAGAGAAATGTAAATCAAAACTACAATGAGGTATCACCTCACACCAGTTAGAATGGGCATCATCAGAAAATCTACAAACAGCAAATGCTGGAGAGGGTGTGGAGAAAAAGGAACCCTCTTGCACTGTTGGTATGTATGTAAATTGATACAGCCACTATGGAGAACAGTATGGAGGTTCCTTAAAAAACTAAAAATAGAATTACCATATGACCCAGCAATCCCACTACTGGGCATATACCCAGAGAAAACCATAATTCAAAAAGACAAAAGCACCCCAATGTTCATTGCAGCACTATTTACAATAGCCAGATTGTGGAAGCAACCTAAATGCCCATCGACAGACAAATGGATAAAGAAGATGTGGTACATATATACGGTGGAATATTATTCAGCCATAAAAAGGAATGAAATTGGGTCATTTGTAGCCACTTGGATGGATCTAGAGATTGTCATACAGAGTGAAGTAAGTCAGAAAGAGATAAACAAATATCATATAGTAACACATATATGTGGAACCTAGAAAAGTGGTACAGATGAACCGGTTTGCAGGGCAGAAATTGAAACACAGATGTAGAGAACAACCGTATGGACACCAAGGGGGGAAAGTGGTGGGGGTGGGGGTGATGGTGTGATGAATTGGGAGATTGGGATTGACATGTATACACTGATGTGTATAAAATGGATGCCTAATAAGAACCTGCTGTATAAAAAAATAACTAAATTAAAAAAAAAAGATCAGAATTAAAAGAAGACATTATCCATGAAAAGATTATGTGTTGAAATTTCCAGGAGCGATGAATATCTAGGGCAAAAGTCCTTAACTTGGATACAAGGGGAGAGCATTTGAGGCACAGAAAAGAAGTCTAGTGTAGCTGGAGTCTAGTGAGTGTGGAAAGAGTGTTGAGACATGGTCCAAGGGGTATGAAGGGGACAGACCACGTAGGGGTTTGTAAACCAGGGTAAGGGGATTGGGTTTTATTCTGAGTGTGATGGAAGACATTGGAAGGTGTTGAATAAGTGATATGACCTTGTTTATGTTTTGGAAGGTCACTCTGGCTGCTGTGGGAAGTATAATACAAATTTTGGAGATGGCAGCAGTAGAAGCAGCTAGAAGATAATTATAGGGATTCAGGTGAGGGATTATTATGGTAACTTGGATTAAGGTGATATTAGAGGAATGTTGCAAATTAGAGTAATTTGGGATGCTTGTGAATGTTAAATCTTATTGATTGTGAGACTAAAAATATGTAGCTTGTGTCATAAGGAAATGGCATATCTTAAAGGAGTATGTGTTGTTGGCATGTTAGGCCCTGGGAATTTTAGTCATAACTTAGTTAGATTATATTTGGTACATAATTTGGCTTTAGCATGCCTCTATGTCCTCAAATACATTAGAAATATGTCACCTAAATATGTGAGGAAAGAATAAAGTGAATACACAGTGCTGTTTTAATTTAAGAGTTTAGGTAAATTACAAATTGCTTGAGATGCTTTTGGCTGTATATAGCAGAAAGTCTCAAGCCAAATATATTTAAACAGAAAGGACATTTATTTTCTTCCATTTTTGGTAATCCAAAGGGTTAAGTGGGGTCCAGGTATAATAAACAGTAGTTCAATGGAGTCATTGAAAATTCAGGTTTTTTTCCTGTAACTCTACTCTGCCATTCTTGATCCTAAGAATGGTTCTCAGGGGAACCAAGATGGCTCTCTGTGACATTTGGGAGATTATTTTCCTTGCTGGTGTCTATTAGGGGAAAGATAGAGAGTATAAGCCTTCTCTCCAGTTTGATTGGGCCAACTTAGGTCATAGGCTCATCCTGGGACCAGTATAATTTTCCTGGGCAATGATAGGCTCACCATTAGGCTAGGCTAATTAGGATTTCTCCAAGGAAGAGGGGAGGGTGAATGCCTGAATAAAATCATGGTTCTGATAGGAAAGAAGGAAGACTTGTTGGGTAGGTAATCAACAGTATCTATGACAATTACCTAGCATTCATTTTAATGCTTTAATAAAATCAGTAAACACTATTTGCATTTTAAGATATTAGAGGATCAAAAATGTGGTGTGAATAATTCTTGAAATAATAAAAAGCTTTACCTTATTAGGAAAAAATGTAGTGAAACAACCTCAGAAACACAGTTATTCAAATCCAATTCAAATATCTTAAATCACAGAAATGTGGTAACTTGATTTTCTACCCCAAGCTAAAGGAAAATTTATGAGACAGGTATAATGTACTGTGTTATGGACTGTTGGAATCTGAACAAGTTGTCTTCCTTGATTTTCACATTTTGATATGTTTTTCTTCCCATTCCCACCTACCTCTTTTCTTTAAATTCCTGTTAGATTTTTCTCTTTTGCAAAATAATGGCACATTAATAACGTGGCAGACCTCATTTTCTATTTCTCTGTAATGACATTAGCAGAGGTCCTTTGAAGTGATTGATGTTAAGACAGAGTCCAAGGAAAATGATGTGTTTGAAAGACCATGGTCTACCCTTCATGATAACGTGCCATGCAAGGTACTACGTCAATGTGGTCATTATACTGTGCAGACAAAAATGAAATCTATTGTTTTGATAGGTATTAATTTTGATTGAGCTCAGATTGCAACTTGCAATTAAAAATTCATAGATGATCATCCATTCAGGTAACAATGGTTAGAAGCTAAATAACACTACTTTGTATCAATTGTATACATAAGACATGCATGCCACTTTCTATTTTGTTCAAAGTACCCTATTTTTAGTAAACTCCTCTTATTTATCTCCTTCATTTATCTCCCTAAAAGCCTTAATTTGACTAAACATAAGCAGAATATTTTTATAGTGTTTCTTTCAAATCACTCTTCTGGTGGATTCCCATTATAGCTAAGTTCAAAAGTACAGTTACTTATTAAATTGCTACATTATTTATTCATCATTTACATGAAATTGGGGAAGGGAGGGGGGAAGGAATATCTCTAACTGTGAACTTGGTCCTTAATTTAAAAGTGCTCATATTTGAAAGTGGGCAAAGCTTTCATTGGAGCAGAAAACTATGCACTTTGGCACAATTCATATTTATTTTCAGAATAGCAATGTATCCTTAACTATCCTTCTGGATAGAATTTGGTCAATCCACAGAAATAATAATTATACAACTCCAGCTACGGTCTACTCTCTTCTTGACAGTATTTTTGACACTCTTGATTCCCTTCTTCTTTTTTCATCCAATTACTTCTGACACAATACTTTCTTCTGATTTCCCTCCTATTACTCTACATCCCTTTTTAGTACGCTTCACTGGCTCTTTTTTGCTCTGTCACACCTTAAATGAAATCGTTTCCTAAGGCTCTCTTCTACTCGTCTTTCCTGCCCTCTTCTCCTCAACCTTCTGTTTCTTCAACCCCCTTCCTCTTCTGAGTAACCTCATCCATTCCCACGGATTTAACTCTCATTTATATGCCTGTGACGTCCACATCTGCATCTTTAGCCCTTCCTTCTCAAAACCAGACCTCCTCTCCCAATAGCTGGCCAGACAGCTCTCCTTGGCTATTCCACAGATGTCTGACCCTCCAGATATGACCTACACTGAACTCATCTCAAAGAATTGCTCCTATGTATGTTAACTACTGGTTCCCCCTCCGCCACTACCCAGAAACCATAAAGTTTTCTGACTCCTCCCCTCCCTCAACCCTTACATCTAATTGGTACCTACACATATTATAATCCCATCCCTGAAATGTCCCTTAATTCTCTCTCCTCCTTTCCTAGACCAGTGTCACTCTGCTACTTCTGCTTCCCAGTATTAACTGGACCATGTTAATCAATATCTTTTATCTGTACTCCTTGCCTCTAGTCTCTTCATGCTTCCATCCAGTCTCTGTTTTCATCCATTCCAACAAATCCCTTTATTTCCTATTATTTGAAGAATAAAGTCTAGACTCTCAAATGCCCTTCACTGCTTCTCAGCCTTGTTTTCAGTCTCATTCCCATCCATATCCTATTTCAGCCACATCAGAATTGCTTGTTTCCAAACATGTCATGTATTTTCATACTAAAAATTTTATTATTGCTATTATATTGCTTTTCCTCAAGCTGTTTCCCCTGTCTCCATTTCCCTCTTCACTTTCCTCAAAATCATACTGCCTCTACATCTTTGTACTTGCTGTTCCTTTGGCCCAAAACAATATTTCCTCAGCACTTAGCATGGCAAGCTCCTTCTTATTGTTTAGAACCCAGATGAAATGTCACCTCCTCATAGGTCATTCCTGGCCATCCACACCAAAGGAAACTCTCATCCAGCAGTTGTCCCATAACCCAGCATGATGTTGCTATACTTCAGATTACTCATAACTCTCAGAAATTCTCCTGTTTGTGTATTTACTTCTGCCTCCCCAACTAGAGTGTAATGTACTTGAAGAAAGGACTTTGTCTTATTTGCTGCTGCTCCTCAACACCTAAAACAGTGTTTGGCACATAGTAGGTGATCAGTAAATATTGTTGAATGAATAAATGAATTTAGATTTTTTTCAGTGAGGTGATATGATTTGTTTCTTTGATATACCATGTATTTATTGATAAATCAGGTCAGACAAGAGCCCCCTTTCTGCCCTATTTCTTCCTTCTAGATGGGTTTAGTTTTTGTGGAAATTTTTCTCTACTTATGAACCTTTTCTTTTAATTAAATTATATGACTTTGAAGTGAGAGGGGAAAAGCAAGGAAATATTGTTGATATTAACTTGGAGACACAACGAGACTGAACCCATCTGATTAGTACCCAGTTCTCCTGGGTCACCACAGTGTGGAGAAGGAAATGTACTTGGTTGGGAAATCCCACGATGCAGAGACAAGAGACATGTATTCCTGTTCTTGCCCTGACACCAACATTCATCATTATGGTGAGTAGATTCTTCAAGCTCTATGGAATCAGAATCATAATTTGGGAGATGAAGGTTGAATTAAATGGTCTCAAAAGTCTCTTTTACCTTTAGAGTTCCGTGCCTCTTTGACTCTTCAATTCAACTCAATCATTTACTCAACAAATATTGAATACCTTCCTGTGCAAGGTACCATGTTGGATGCTAGAAATACAGTCGATGGTCTCCTGCCCTCAGGGAGCTTACAGACTAATGGCAGGGGCAGACATTTATAAATGACCACATGGCACTATTCCTGGATTGAAACAGGTATCTCTATGGAACCAAAAACACCCCACATTTCACATCCTTTTTGACATAGAACCTGCTCTGACATAACAATTAGGTCTAATTTTCAGGATCTTCTTATTGGAGGGTAAGTCAAAATTTTTATTTCAAAGAAGTATTTGCATATAGAAAGTTTGCTTGAGCATTTTTATAGTACTCAAACATGGAGTGGATTTTTTAAGCTGTTATTATAATTTTTCAAGTTCACAACCCCTTACTCCTGCCTTTAGGGGGTAGGTGGGGAGGAGGTACATAGAAGAAAAGTATAAAATACCATTAAGGTATCCATGCTGATAAATTCAGCCTTGAATAGTGCTTTGCATTCTAATCTCATCATTAAGCTCTCAGTCTCATGGAAGCACATATTCATTCATATTCAAGAATCACTGTCTTCTGTAACTATCTTCTGTCCAGCTTCAAGGAACTTAGTAGAGAAGAAGGAAAGGCCATCTTTCTCTTTCAATAACTCCCTCTTATTCTTGTCCCTCATGCCTGTGTGCATTCTGGGCACTGCCCAGTGCATCCCATCCCATGCCTGAGGAGAAAGGATTGTTTGAGAACATTTGTGTTGATGTTTGTCATCAGCATGGGGTATGTGTACATATAGTTGTGCTGTCTATTCACTCCATGTGGAAGCTGTGCAGTGTGGGCTTCTGCAACCCCCCAATCCTCACCCCTGGCATATTTTTATAGGTAATGAATACTCCCTTCCTTTGTTCACTCTTTTGTAACACCAACGCATGGTGAACCACAGGGATCACCATGACTTGGTTGGCTGGCCTCTCAGAATTTTCCCAATACTACCTTCTGTATCACCTTCTGGGCTTATCTTATCCCATCCCCAGAATCCTGGGTACCTTCTTCATTCCCTTCCAAGTTTCCTTGGTAGAAAAATAGAAGCAAGCTCTGTACCATATTTCCAAGCCACCCTCTATGGAAGATTGTATTTTCCAAAGATGGCTGTTAGATTATCTCTCACTCCTCATGTTCTTCTTTAATGTGACCTTATCACCACCCCCATCATAACAAGAAGACTATTTCCATAAATGACTTGTTTGAACAATAGAATGAATTAGAAGGGATATTCTGGAACTTCTGAGGCTAGTACATGAGAAGTCTTGCAGCTTCTGTCTGGAATGCTTGCTCTGGGATGACCAGTCCTTCTCAGACCTCCCACACCCTCTCAATGCTGTGAGAAGCCATAAGTCACAGAGAGAGGCCACACTGAGCCCCAAGCTGATACCCAGCATCAATTCCTAGCGATATGAGTGAGTGACTTTGTACACCTGTCCTGTGAACCTTCAGAAATCTCCAGATCCAGTTGCTACCTGACGGATACTGCATGAGAAATACCAAGCAAGGCTCTCCAGCTGAAACTACTCAACCGATAGAACCATGGAGATAACATATTGTTAAGCCACTAAGTTTTGAGCTAGTTTGTTATGCAGTTGTAGATAAATAAAACACCTTCAAACTTTATGAGAGAGTCTATTGGGTCAAGCCTTTGAAGGAGGAACGACAAGTTCAATGTTCCCTTTCCTCCCCCACTCCCGCAACCCAGGGAGGGATTAAGAAAGAGGCAATAGCCCCCTCCTGTCTTCCTCTCCCTCTCTAGTCTTCTACGAAGAAAGTGGGGTGGAGAGGTCACTGTGTCCTTCAGGATATTCTTGAATGAATCACCCAGCTCAATGATTATGGTGTATCTATCAGGACATCAGGCTTTTGCTGGGGTAAAGAGTAGGTGTGATTAATTTTTCTTCATAGTCATCATTATGCTACTCATATAATAATGATATAGACAGATTGCAAACCTCCATAAGTATATACTGAACATTTTCTTGAGATAAGATAAATGTACTTTATCAAGGAACCCAATTATCCTTTAGTGTAGTAAATCTCAGTTTTAATGTGAATTAGAATCACCTAGGAAATTGGTTTAAAAATTCTGAATCCTGACTCTATCCCTTGGAAAGTCTGAATTTGTAGGTCTCTAGTGGGGCCCAGAGATCTGCATTGTAAAATAAAAGTAGCCCAGGTGATTTTATGTAGACATTCAGGGGACCACATCATGAAAAATTCTTTTTGATCCTTTCTCCTTTGAAATTTGTGTCAACTTTTCTGAATCCCTAAACCTTTAAAAATGTCTCTGAAACTTTTAAAGTTATTTTTACCTCTTGTAAGACAGCCTCTAACAGAACAGGATCTTGGACAAAAATTGACAGTGAGATAAATGGAAAGAATTGAAATATATTTAGAGAAGAAGGAATTCATTAGAAATTGGAGGCTGACTGAAGATAGACTGAATTCATAGAATATTAAGAATGAGTAGTTTTATGTGAGACCCTCCCTAAACTAATTTCCTGGTGTACGCTTGTGGGTGAATGTAGTCAGTAAAAGGGCAGTGCAGCGTGGAATATTGGAAAGGGAGTCTGGCAGGAAAGTGTGCCCTGTCTCCAGCACTCCCAAGGGGAGAACTAGTAGATTACCTGTCTAGCCTCATAGACTTACTTCCCAGTCTTCCACAGAAGGCAGGGACTCAGTAGCCTCCTTGATGAGGACACTCCCACCCCAAGCATATGCATATTCAATTCCATTCCCATAACTCACCAGGGAGCATTCAGATCTGCAGTTTGGCCTCCTGAAGCCAAGTCTCCAGGGCCATAGAAGTGACCTCAGCCTGGAGAGACTTTTGAATGCAAATACCAATCTCCCATCACATTAGTAAAATTATGGAGCAAAGCAATGTTTGTACCTTTCTGAGGAACTAAAAATTAGATTTCCAGTATTTTACATTGCCTGGTCATCATATCCACCAGAATAAATTAGAGAATCACTATGAAATAATTATTAAAATAAGGAGTTGATCCATCTAAATATTTCTAGAATTTAACTCTCACACAAAAAAGTAAGATTTTTGTAAATTGTTGAGGCCATTGGAAAATAGTCATAATTTAACACTTTCTTCTGTGATTTCCTCAGTCATTAGCACATCCTACCCAGGAAAATGGAGAAACATAAGGAGGGAAAAAGAGCTATGATTCCTGTGGCTTAGACTTGAGACTGGCTAGATGTTTACTAAATTAATTTCCAGTGATTCCTGGGCATGCATTTCCCAGCTTTCTTTGCAGTGAACAGAAATGTGTGGGGGCCATGAGCTTGAATTTGTCATAGTGGAATTTGGAGATAAGTGCTACATACAACAACAAGCCTTGGTCCATGGAACATTCTCACATGCTCTTGTCACATCATTGGCTTTCACCCTATCACTGGCTTCATGCAGAGAAGGATGAAGCCTGGGAGGATGGTGCTACTACAAGATGTCAGAAGACTGCATCCCCGAATGACTGTAGGGAGCAGAAACCCTTGCTGATTCCATCTGATTGTGATGTGAGCAAGTAATAAACTCTTAATGTGTTTATCCACTCTGATTATGGACTTCATTTTAACATTTGGCAAATTCTAGTCCAGGTTATAAATATCACCTGTTTACTAATATGTCGGGGGACCTGACTTTTTCAGCTTCATGTTTCCTTTGAGCACCAACATGAGGGTTTGAGTCCCATGTGTACCCACCTCTGGAATTCAGAACTCACTGGCCACATTTGGGTAAGATATGGCAGATACATTAGAGATCTATTTGCACTAGACATTGTTCAGTGTTCTGGGAGAGAATTTATCCTCAGGCACAGAGATCCAGGAAGATAGCTTGGTGTGATAACAAAGCAATGGTTGTGTGAGGGAAATGGTTGCTGTGAATATGGCTTACTATTTGGTTTTGAATTCTTCCCTGGCCCAGTGCCAGCTGCTTGGATCTTAGGGAGAGAAAGAGAAATTTGGTGATAAAAACTGAAGAAGTTGTGTAATCTGTATTTGTTTCACTTGTGTGTGAAAACCACTACATTTGTTTTGCTGAGTGAAATAAATCAGTCTCAGTTTCTATCCATCTGGGTTTGCAGGATTTTCAAACTCGGTCATGGTTTGGTGATTGTTCACCCTGTCCTAGGGTCTTTACAGCAACCAAGAGGCTTTCCCATCTTAGAAGATTAGGGTGAAAACCCTTCAGTCCATCACTGTCTTTTCTGAGATGCTCATGTTTAAGGCCCCCTGTTCCATTAAAAAGTGGGTGGCTCTGTGATCTGGGTAGGAAGACTTCTAAATGATCAGTCCTCAAGCCTTTATCCAACCTTTTCCCAGAGGTCCTGCTTCCCTTGAGTATGGGTGGAAGGTGGGGGGGCACAATTACATTCCTCAAAGAAAGTAATCACTGACTTCCTTCTAACTCAGGGAAGCCACTAGAGATTGGGTAACTCTTTCTATTTAGTTCAAACATCACCTTCTATCCCTCTTCCTGACCTATCTTTGTGGATCTGAAATATAAAACTGTGTACTCTCCCCCAAGTTGTGGGAGAAGGAGAGGTTATACTTTTAAAAACACAATTGCTGGCATCTTCCCCTGGGTTGGGGAAGGTGGAGGTTTTTATTCATTTGTAAGTTTACATCAGCAAAAACAAAATAAACAAGAAAGCTAAAAGCAAGAACAAACAAAAAGAAAGCAAAAAAGAAAGAAGCAATAAATAAAAATAAATAAATAAGAACAAGTTTTTCTTTTTTCACATCTTTATTGGAGTATAAATGTTTTACAATGTTGTGTTAGTTTCTGCTGTACCAAAGTGAATCATCTATATGTATACATATATCCCCATATCCTCTCCCTCTTGAGCCTCCCTCCCACCCTCCACTTCCCATCCCCTTAGGTCGTCACAAAGAACCGAGGTGATCTCCCTGTGCTATGCAGCAGCTTCCCACTAGCAATCCCCTTTACATTTGGTAGTGCATATATGTCAATGCTACTCTGTCACTTCATCCCAGCTTCCCCTTCCCCCCACATGCCTTCAATTCCGTCTCTACATCTGTGTCTTTATTCCTGCCCTGCTACTTGGTTCATCAGCACCACTTTTTAAAATTCCATATATATGCATTAGCATATGGTATTTGTTTTTCTCTTTCTAACTTACTTCACTCTGTATGACAGATTCTAGGTCCATCCACCTCATTAAAAATAATGAGTTAAATTAAAAATAACTCAATTTCATTACTTTTTATGGCTTAGTAATATTCCATTGTATATATGTGCCACATCTTCTTTATCCATTCATCTGTTGATGGACGTTTAGGTTGCGTCCATGTCCTGGCTATTGTAAATAGTGCTACAATGAACATTGTGGTACATGTATCTTTTTGAATTATGGTTTCCTCAGGGTATATGCCCAGTAGTGGAATTGCTGGGCCATATGGTAGTTCTATTTTTAGTTTTTTAAGGAACCACCATACTGTTCTCCATAGTGGCTGTATCAATTTACATTCCCACCAACAGTGCAGGAGGGTTCCCTTTTCTCCACACCTTCTCCAGCATTTATTGTTTATAGATTTTTTGATGATGGCCGTTCTGACCTGTGTGAGGTGATACCTCATTGTGGTTTGGATTTGTATTTCTCTAATGATTAGTGATGTTGAGCATCTTTTCATGTATTTGTTGGCCATCTGTATGTCTTCTTTGGAGAAATGTCTATTTAGGTCTTCTGCCCATTTATGGACTGGGTTGTTTGTTTTTTTGATATTGAGCTGCATGAGCTGCTTGTATATTTTGGAGGTTAATCCTTTGTCAGTTGCTTCATTTGCAAATATTTTCTCCCATTCTGAGGGTTGTCTTTTCATCTTGTTTATGGTTTCCTTTGCTGTGCAAAAGCTTTAAATTTCATTAGGTCCAATTTTTTTATTTTTGTTTTTATTTCCATTTCTCTAGGAAGTGGGTCAAAAAGGATCTTGCTGTGATTTATGTCATAGAGTGTTCTGCCTATGTTTTCCTCTAAGAGTTTTATAGTGTCTGAACTTACATTTCAGTCTTTAATCCATTTTGAGTTTATTTTTGTGTATGGTGTTAAGGAGTGTTCTAATTTCATTCTTTTACATGTAGCTGTCCAGTTTTCCCAGCACCACTTATTGAAGAGGCTGTCTTTTCTCCACTGTATATTGTTGCCTCCTTTGTCAAAGATAAGGTGACCACATGTGCATGGGTTTATCTTTGGGCTTTCTATCCTGTTCCATTGAGCTATATTTCTGTTTTTGTGCCAGTACCATACTGTCTTGGTTACTGTAGCTTTGTAGTATAGTCTGAAGTCAGGGAACCTGATTCCTCTAGCTCCATTTTTCTTTCTTAAGATTACTTTGGCTATTTGGGGTCTTTTGTGTTTCCATACTAATTATAAAATTTCTTGTTCTAGTTCTGTGAAAAATGCCATTTGATAGGGATTGCATTGAACCTGTAGATTGCTATGGGTAGTATAGTCATTTTCACAATATTGATTCTTCCAGTCCAGGAGTGTGGTATATCTTTCCATCTGTTTATGTTATCTTTGATTTCTTTCATCAGTGTTTTATAATTTTCTGAGTACAGGTCTTTTTCTTCCTTAGGTAGGTTTATTCCTAGGTATATTATTCTTTTTGTTGTGATGGTAAATGGGATTGTTTCCTTAATTTCTCTTTCTTATCTTTCATTGTTAGTGTATAGGGATGCAAGAGATTTCTGTGCATTAATTTTGTATCCTGCAACCTTACCAAATTCACTGATTAGCTCTAGTAGTTTTCTGGTGGCATCTTTAGGATTTTCTATATATAGTATCATGTCATTGGCAAACAGTGACAGTTTTGCTTCTTCTTTTCCAATTTGTATTATTTTATTTCTTTTCCTTCTCTGATTGCTGTGGCTAGGACTTCCAATACTATATTGAATAATAGTGATGAGAGTGGACATCCTTGTCTTGATCCTGATCTTAGAGGAAATGCTTTCAGTTTTGAATCATTGAGAATGATGTTTGCTGTGGGTTTTTCATATATGGCTGTCATTATGTTGAGGTAGGTTCCCTCTATGCCCACTTTCTGGAGAGTTTTTATCATAACTCGGTGTTGAATTTTGTCAAAAACCTTTCCTGCATCTATTGAGATGATCATTTGGTTTATATTCTTTAATTTGTTGATATGGTGTATCACATTGATTGTTTTGCATATATTGAAGAATCCTTGCATCCCTGGGATAAATCCCACTCGATCATGGTGTATGATCCTTTTAATGTGTTGTTGGATTCTGTTTGCTAGTATTTTGTTGAGGATTTTTGCGTCTCTCTTCATCAGTGATATTGGTGTATAATTTTCTTTTTCTGTGATATCTTTGTCTGGTTTTGTTATCAGGGTTATGGTGGCCTCATAGAATGAGTTTGGGAGCATTCTTCCCTCTGCAATTTTTTGGAAGAGTTTGAGAAGGATAGGTATTAACTCTTCTCTAAATGTTTGATAGAATTCACCTGTGAAGACTTCTGGTCCTGGAGTTTTGTTTGCTGGAAGATTTTTAATTACAGTTTCAATTTCATTACCTGTGATTGGTCTGTTTATAGTTTCTAATTCTTCCTGGTTCAATCCTGGTTCAACACTTTTCCAATAATTTGTCCATTTCTTCCAGTTTGTCCATTTTATTCACATATAGTTGCTTGTAGTAGTCTTGTATGATCTTTTGGATTTCTGCAGTGTCAGCTGTAGTCTCTCCTTTTTCATTTCTAATTATATTGGTTTGAGATCTCTCCCTTTTTTGTCTTGATGAGTCTGGTTAAAGGTTTATCAATTTTGTTTATCTTCTCAAAGAACCAGCTTTTAGTTTTATTGATTTTTGCTATTGTTTTCTTTGTTTCTATTTCATTTATTTCTGCTCTGATCTTTATGATTTCTTTCCTTCTCCTAACTTTGGGTTTCCTTTGTTCTTCTTTGTCTAGTTGCTTTAGGTATAAACTTAGATAGTTTATTTGAGATCTTCTTGTTTCTTGAGGTGAATTTGAATTGCTATGAATTTCCCTCTTAGAACTGCTTTTGTTGTGTCCATAGGTTTTGGATCACCATGTTTTCGTTGTCATTTGTTTCTAGGTATTTTTTGATTTCCCCTTTGATTTCTTCAGTGATTTCTTGGTTATTTAGCAGTGCACTGTTTAGCCTCCATGTATTTGTGTTTTTACTGTTTTTTTTGGTGTATTGATTTCTAATCTCATAGCACTGTGTTTGGAAAAGATGCTTGATAAGATTCAATTTTCTTACATTTTCCGAGGTTTGATTTGTGACCCAAGATGTGATCTCTTCTGGAGGACGTTTCGTGTGCACTAGAGAAGTAAGTGTATTTTTCCGCTTTTGGGTGGAGTGTCCTAAAAATATCAATTAAGTCTATCTGGTGTATTGTGCCATTTAAAGCTTGTGTTTCCTTATTTATTTTCTGTCTGGATGATCTGTCTGTTGGTATAGGTGGGGTGTTAAAGTCCCCCATTATTATTGTGTTACTGTCGATTTCTCCTTTTATGGCTGTTAGCATTTGCCTATGTGTTGAGGTGGTCCTATGTGGGGTGCATAAATATTTATAATTTTTATGTCTTCTTCTTGGATTGATCCCTTGATCATTATGTAGTGTCCTTCCTTATCTCTTGTAACAGTCTTTCTTATAAAGTCTATTTTATCTGATATGAGAATTGCTACTCCAGCTTTCTTGTGATTTCCATTTGCATGGAATATCTTTTTCAATCCCCTCACTTTCGGTCTGCATGTGTCCCTAGGTCTGACGTGGGTTTCTTGTAGACAGCATATATAAGGGTCTTGTTTTTGTATCCCTTCAGCCAGTCTATGTCTTTTGGTTGGAGCATTTAATCCATTTACATTCTTGGTGATTATCAATATGTATTTATTTGCCTATTACCATTTTCTTAATTGATTTGGGTTTGTTTTTGTGGGTCTTTTTCTTCTCTTGTGTTTCCTGCTTAGAGAAGTTCCTTTAGCATTTGTTGTAAAGCTGGTTTTGTGGTGCTGAATTCTCTTAACTTCTGCTTGTCCGTAAAAGTTTTAATTTCTCCATTGAATCTGAATGAGATCCTTGCTGGGTAGAGTAATCTTGGTTGTAGGTTTTTCCCCTTCATCACTTTAAATATGTCCTGCCACTCCCTTCTGGCTTTCAGAGTTTCTCCTGAAAGATCAGCTGTTAACGTTATGGGGATTCCCTTTTATGTTATTTGTTGCTTTTCCCTTGTTGCTTTTAATATTTTTTCTTTGTATTTTAATTTTTGATATTTTGATTAATATGTGTCTTGGCATGTTTTTCTTTGGGTTTATCCTGAATGGTACTCTCTGTGCTCCCTGGACTTGATTGACTATTTCCTTTCCTAGGTTAGGGAAGTTTTTGACTATAATCTCTTCAAATATTTTCTCAGACCCTTTTTTTTTCTCTTCTTCTTCTGAGACCCCTATAATTCGAATGTTGGTGCATTTTATGTTGTCCCAGAGGTCTCTGAGACTGTCCTCAATTCTTTTCATTCTTTTTTCTTTATTCTGCTCCCTGGCAGTTATCTTCCAGCTCACTTATCTGTTCGTCTGCCTCAGTTATTCTGTTATTGATTCCTTCTAAAATATCTTTAATTTCAGTTATTGTGTTTTTCATTACTGTTTGTTTGCTCTTTAATTCTTCTAGATCCTTGTTAAATGTTTCTTGTATTTTCTCCATTCTGTTCCTGAGATTTTGGATCATGTTTACTCTCATTACTCTGAATTCTTTTTCAGATAGGTTGCCTATTTCATCTTCATTTATTTGCTCTTTTAGGTTTTTACCTTCCTCCTTCATCTGTAACATTTTTTTTATCATTTCATTTTTTTTTTTAATTTGATGTGTGGGGCTGTATTCCTGTCTTACTGGTTCTTTGGCTTGAGGTGTCCAGCACTGGAGTTTGCAGGGAGTCGTATAAAGCTGGGTCTTGGTGCCAAGATGAGGACCTCTGGGTGCCCTCACTCTGATTAATATTCCCTGGGTTCTGAGGTTCTCTGTTAATCCAGCAGTTTGATCTTGGAGCTCCCACCACAGAAGCTTGGGCCTGACCTCTGGCTTGGGAACCAAGATCCTGCAAGCCGCATGGTGTGGTAAAAAGAAAAAAGAAATAAAACGAAGGAGAAGTATAATAACAAAGAATAAAAAACAATATAAAATTAGAAAGATAAAAAATATATTAGGAAAAATAAAAATATAATTGAAACAACTGCAAGAATGTAAAACAAAACCACAACAGAAAAAAAAAAATAGGGCAAGAAGACAAAAGGAGCAGAACAATAACAAAGTATGAAGAATAAAATAAAATTAGAAAAATAAATGATTTATTAGAAAAAATAAAAATATAAATGAATCAACAACAATGAATCAACAACAAAGTAAAACAGAACCCCAATCTAAAAGAGGAAAAAAAAAAAAAAGCCTTGGCTATGTGGGGCAGAATTTAGGCAGAGGTGGAACTTAGGCAGGGGCAGGGTTTAGGGTGGGGTGGGGCCTAGGCTCAGAACCCATGCAGCCAGAAAAGGCTTTGGGGGTGAGGCCTAGGTGGCCTGACGTTCAAGCATGTGTCTGGGCCTCTGCTTAGGACCTGCGCAGAAGGGGAGAGGCAGCACATTCAAAGGGCAGCCTCTGGAGTGTGGAATTCCAGAGTTTGGAGGTAAGGCCCTGGGTGAGGTTGTGTGGGTGAGATTTAGGCCCAGAACTTTGGAGGGGGTCTCAGAGGGGGTCTCTGAGTGTAGAGGTAGGGCCCTGGGTATGGGTGTAGGGTCGGTGTTTGAGCTCTGCATGGCAGGAGGGTGGCTCTGAGGGCAGAGGATTAGGCTCAGGAGCCCAACAGGCTCCCTGGTGCCTAAGTGGACAGGGAAAGTGCTGGCCACATTCCCTTCCGTTCCTCTGCGCCCCCCTCCAGGGTCTCCCCCAGTGTCTTCCCCATCCCCGCTGGACCCCAACCGTGGGTGGGTTCCGCTGGGTGTAGGAACCCCTCCCCTCCCCCAGCCACCCCTCAGGGGTGCTGGTCCTGGAGGTCTGGCCTTTACTTTTGCTCCACCTTCCCTCCCTCCCCCTCCCTCAGGACCCACGTGGCTGGAGGGGGCCTCGGTGGGCAGAGGATCAGGCCCAGGATCTCAGCAGGCTTCTGGGGGCCCAAGTGGGCAGGGGAAACCTGGCCATGCTCCCTTTTGATCCTCTGCCCTCCCAATGGTCCCCTAATTTCCCCTTTCAGGTGTGGGATCCCTTCTCCTCTCCTTTCACTCCCCCCACACCCCACATCCTACCATCGCTGGGGGTTCCTCCTGTCCCCTTAGGTGTCTGTGGTCCCCCACCGGTGCTTGGTAGGTGCCCTAGTTTTGTGGAGACGTGAATTCCCCGTCCTCCTAGTCTGCCATCTTGACTCCATCCCCAGTTTTTCTTCTTTATAGTACAAACAAGTCAGTTTTTCTTAATAGTACATTCTGTTACATATATTTTCAATGAAATGTACAATATTTGGAGGTAGAGTATAAATCCTTTAGTATCCGCCTGAGCATATCAAAGAAATGGAGATATATCCTCCCCAACTCTATGTCAGAACACCATATATATTTGGCATCGTGATTGTCCTTGGTAGAAGCTATAATCTCCAGCGGAGATATCAGGTAGAAGCTGAAATGTTAATCAGAAATGGATGTACCCAGAATAAAAGGCAGGGGTGTTAGAAGCTAGCATGTTACTTAAACCAGAGGCAGCTGGGGCAGGTAAAATAGAAATGTCCAATGAATACCAAGTGAGTTCTAGCTGACTGGATTTGTTTTTGAGCCCTCATGAGACACTTGCTAGGGACTCCCAGAAGTGCTTGGTGGTTGTGGTGATGGGAGAAGACATTCCAGGCAGCTAGATTTCTGCAAAATCATGGATCCTGAGATACATGAACTAAATTGAGAGTGAATATGTTTCTATTGGATGGTGACAGCCCTTGATTCCACTTTAGCTCGATTCCAATGGTTTCCAGGATCTACATGCTGATTCAACCCTTTCTCAAATCTATGAATCATTGCATAAACAATTCCCTTTCTGGATACCTGAAAAACTTAGAAATAGTCATGTCATTTTCCACACTGTGTGCTTCAGACTCAAATGGCCTGGTAGCTTTTGTTCTTGCTGCCCTGGGAACCCTAAGACCACTTTGTGAATGAGCCCAAGCTAGTCGGCCGGTGGATGTGAATCCACATGGAGGAAAACCAAGGAATGGGCAGATAGCCTCCATCCATCGTGTGAGTGATGCCATCCTAGATCATCTAGCTGCCAGTCAACTTGCTAGCTAACTCACAGACATGGGAGAGCCAAGTAGAATCAGATGAGCTGGCTTGGCCAGAAGAACTGTCCTCAGGATCATGAACCAAGTAGTCATTCTTTTAAATAACTAGGCTTTGGGGTTGTTTGTTGTGCATCACAAGCTAACTGATACATTATTAAAATCATGAAGAAATTGAAACTCTGTACAGATCTATAAATAGTAAGGAGGTTGAATCAGTAATCAACTACGTCTCAACAAAGAAAAGCTCAGGACTGTGTGGCTTCACTGGTAAATTCTAACAAATATTTAAAAAGACTTAACACCAATTCTTATCAGATGCTTCCAAAAACTTGAAGAGAAGGGAACACTTCCCACACTCATTTTATGAAGCCAGAATTGCCTGTAGAAGATCATACACCATGACCAAGTGGGATTTATCCCTGGGATGCAAGGATGGCTCAACACATGCAAATCAATAAATGCAATGCACCACATTAACAGAATAAAGGCTAATAGCCACATGATCACCTTAATAGATGCAGAAAAAGAATTTGACAAAAAGTAAAATTAAACAAATTTGACATTTCTTTTCCTTTCCTTAGAATCCTAAAATGTTTTCCATCACCTACTGCAAACAGGGCCCTCAAGATCTAGCCCCTCTTCTGACCTCTCAGGCGTATCTCCACTTTATAGTTTCCCCTACAGCAACGTGGAAATACTTTCAGTCTCCTTGTGCACCATGCTCCTCCTTCACTTCCCTGTGCTCTCCCTCCACCTCTTTTCCACATCGTTACTTTCTACGTAGCCTTCCAATCACAGATCAGATTCCACTTCCTCCAAGAAGCCTGATGGGTCAGATGTCTCTCTGTGTTCTCTGATTCCTATCCCTATCATTGCACTTAAGACTTTAAAAAAGTATGTTTACACCTCATAAGTAGACTGTGAGCTTCTTGAGGGCAAGGTTTGTAGCTATTTTTTTTCTTGTATTCCTGCTACCTATCGGGTTGCCTGCCTGTTGAATGAACACATGTTCTAGATTTCAGGAATATCAAAATAAATAAAACATGGCAGAAAATAGCACTCAAATCTTGTGGCTACTTTTTACTTTTTCTTAGAGATCAATAACAAAAATCCATGTTTTTTAATCAATTAATTTCTGTCTCTGAATTCTATTTCTCTCCTACCCAAGGAGTTGCTTTCTGATTGATATGGAGGGTATTGATACAAACCAAATTAGATCAAGAGCACAGAGGATTTTTTTTCCACTAACAGTAATTATAAACAATAATGCTTACATTAAAATGCTTCAAACTAAAACACTTGAGGGTAACACTGGTATCTTTCTTTTTCATAATTTTGAAAGCAGAGGAGGGAGGCATTTGTGTGCGTGAGAGGATCTTGGTGGCAGCCAGATGACAAGTATTACACTGATGATGGGGTTCTCGGGTATCTTGAGAGCTCCGCAGTGAGCTTCATTTTTTGTTTTTAAAAACTTTAATTTTATTTATTTATGTATTTTTCTTTCTGATAAGTGCTAGCCCAAGTGCCCTCTATTATATCAATGAAAACAATTTGTGTATCACAATGATCTGTTAATCCCTCTGATTCATTGTGTCTCAAAAATCACACAAATGATAACCTATGAACACATCAATAGGAATGAAGGTGGGAGAGAAGAGAGAATCCAGAGAAAACAAGAGAAATGAAAAGCTCTCAAAATCACCACCCTGATATCATTAAAAAATAAGCAAGATAAACCCACAATACACATACCCACTTTGCCCACAGAACTGTGGCAAGGCTGAGTCAGTGTGTTACAGAACAAGATATGAATATTCTGCTTGGATATCCAATCTGAAAACAAAGAGAGGAAATGACTTAGCAGGAGATTTGCTCATGAACTGCTCTGTCAATTCTGAGCACAGCAACGCAGGCTGAGCTACCTGGAGATGCCACTGACTTCTGTTTGAGAAATCACTGGATAACCATTAATACCATATTTTAAAAGTTTGTTTAGGATTTCAAGTTCGTGTCATGTGTGATCCCAGTAGTGATTTTTGGAAATGCAGTTTTGAAAATGCTAATTATGAGTGGTGCTATACTAGGGATTTTGGTAAAAGTGACAGATTCATACCCTTTGTCCAACTTGTAAATGGGACAGTGCTTGTTTGGATACAGCACAGATAATTGAATAAAACGATGAAGCCAAAATAAGACTGGGCAGCAAGATGCATAGATTATCGTTCAAATTAAATTTTTTCTCCATTGCAATATAAATTTAACTCAGGAGAAAGATGTGCTCCTCTTTTTGATTTTTTTCTGAGTCTCTCTGAACTTGGACAGGTCACACTTGGCTAAATCACAGCAGTGGGGATAAAGAGGTGTAGGTTGAGGAGGTGAAGACTGGTCATTTGCAATCAGGCAGGCATGTTCCGGGAAGCCGATTTTATGATATAGAAGCAAAAGCAAGAGCATAATTTGGAGGATCAAAGGAAAGCCACATTTCGTGATGTTACACAGAAAGTCATGATGTCTGTTTCTGTCCATCAGCTCTCCATTTTCAGTTCAGACACCAATCAGGAAGTTGTTAGTTCTGCAAAAGAGAGCAAAATAGAACTCCTACCCTACCTAGAGAAACAGGGGATGGGCACATGCAGAAAACTGTCCTCAGAGTAGCTGAAGATTAGTGTCTGGCATTGAGCAAGCACAACAAGAAGTCCTTCTCAGAGTAAGTGGTAAAAAGGTAAACAATGAGCCATTATTAGTGGGTGTTTTGGAGGCAGTGTCTCCATTTACTGAGGATAATTAGTGTGATCAGAAAAGTCCATTTTTAAAAAAAGAAGATATTTAATAAAGCTTCTGAGTTAAGGAACTGCAGCCAGTGTACATAAGTGTAGAAAAAAACCAGTGTGGATAAGGGTCTCCACTAGCTTCTTTAGTGGAATTAACCCTTTAGTAAAGTAATGCAACATGGTGGTCTAGGCTGTGCTCTCCAACATGGTAGCAACTAGTCACAGGTGGCTATTTAACATTAATGTAAATTAATTTAAATTACATAAAGTAAAACCTCTTTTCCTCAGGCACATTCACCACATCAAGGCCTCAATTGCCACATGGGCCCAGTGGTACCAGTACTGTACAGCACAGACAGACCAGCTCCATTATTGTGGAGAGTTCCACTGGATGGCTCCGGAATAGCATTGTCTTGGGAACCTAGTATTGAATTTTGAGTCTGCAACTTGGCAATGGCATGACTTCTGTTTCCTCATATTTAAAATAAGGTGAAATAATAGTACTTGCTTCCTGGAGCTGTTAGGAGGACTAAACAAGAGAGTTCTTTTAAAATAAAGTGTGAAGAACCATACCTGGCACAGAGTAAGTGCAATATCAATAGTTTTAAAATGCATGGGTGTCTACTGCCTATATTCTATAGTTTGTATACATTTATGCTTATGTTACTTTTTAGTAATAATGATGGTCAACATTAAGTGCACACTTACTCCTTGTGGGCTAAGTGCTTTATCTGCTTTGCTTGACTTGAGTGCCAATAAGATCCCAGTAGGAAGAATCTGTTAGTATTACTTAATAGTTGAGGACACTGAGCTCAAGGTCACTCAGCTAAGAGACAATTTTTGAACTTGACTGACTTGGAACTGCTACAGTATTTTCCAGTATGATGAGCTACCAGACTCCAAAGTCTATGCTATATTGTCTTTTGTTCTGTAGACTAAAACCAACGCATGTTTCTTCTGGCTTAAATCTGAGTTAAGAGATGATTCACAGATAACTTATGTTATAACTTATGTTATAACTTATAACAGATGATTCACAGATAACATGTTATAACTTATGTGATAACTTATGTTATAACTTATAACAGCTAAGCATCACATAGTACTTAATACATGTGACACACTGATCTAGGAACTTTACTTGTACTATATTAATTCATTTAATCCTCACAATAATTTTGTGATAAGTACCATTACCACCCCATTTTGTCACTGGGCAAATTGAGGTTCAGAGAGTCTCAGTATATTGCCTAAATTCACACAGCTAGCCCATTGGGACTCAAATCTTATTTTTAATGTTTTTTTTTCATAATCACTATGTTTACTGCCTAGGGTTTCAGTACACAGTACAAGAGTACAAAGATTGTTGGCCTAGGGAGACACTGCCTGTCCAGTGCAGAATAGATTTTGGTGCTCGAAATGGACAAAGCCAAGTAACTTCACTGAATAGCTACTGAACTACTTTAATCAAGGCTATTTCAGTCCTGCGTGCTATGTGTGCATATCCTGACTCGCCCTTTCCTTGGGGAAAATAGGGAGAAAAGTACATACACGGAAATGTACTATTAGCTGCTGCACCAAATTTGGCAAGGACTGTGGATCACAGCCTTTCAGCAGAGGTGCATTCTCCTGCTGGCAAATGTTTGTGGTTCCAACCTCTGATCCACAGGATCTCCCCGTGCACACTTCCCAGTCTCTCTCCACATCAGGTGGATCCCTGTGACAAAAGGCAAAGTGATGTCTTTTGGAAATCACATCTAAGCAAAGACCAATTCTCTGCTTGCAGTTCTTAAAATAATTTTCGATGAAATAAAGCCTTCTGAGTCAGAGGATATGACATCCTCATTTGCATGATTCAGAATGGCAGTGACGCCACAGGTAGTGATTGAGAAGGAGTTCCCGAACGTGGAGACATTGAACAATTAAACGGGTACTGTTTTTGGCACCAAACGAACTGTCTTGGGTAACTGAAACCCGGGCCATTGGCCCCAGCACAGGAAGCCGGTGGCTATCAGAACTTCACAGTAGGTGATTCCTGTTACCTCCCCAATGTTTTCCTGGAGTGGGGGGCTGACAGCTGACAGTTTTTTGAGAGAGACAGAAGTTGCTGGACTCCTTACTCAGAGCTTACAGGGTTTAGTATATGCATCGCTTTCTTTGGAAAGGCTCAGAGAATATCTATATTATATTAGAATGGGAATTAGTAACCTGGTAGCCATGTACAGGAAAAAAATCTTGAGGGCATCTTATGAACACCTGAAAGTTGTATGCAGAAGGTTATTTTTGTGTCCTGGGAAAAACGGCCCACAGATGCCATTATACTTTCAAGGGGATCTCTGGCCTCTAAAAGATTAGAACCGTGTTTTGATAATTGCACAGTTAAGAGATCACAGAGAAACCTTTATTACAAATTATAGTGAAGTAGAATTTTAAAAGCTGGACCGCTGCTGAAGTAGCAGGGTCCATTGCAAGTAGCATCTTCATCTCTCAACATAAAAAAAACCTCAAAGTTCTCACGTATGGATATTTTTAGAATGCGTGAGAATGTGGACATGACTGTCATGCTGCACTTAACCAATAACAGCCCTTGTAGACTTCTTATTCCATCTCTTTTATTCCCTAAAATGCTTGCCATGATTTTGAAGGGAATTGCTCTGTGTACTATTAGAGTAACACTTTCCATCTAAGTAGGAGTTTAAAGTCTTGGATGTGGATTTTCAGTAGTAAATGATGTCCTTTACAGATGAGGCATTGAGCGTTCTGGCTCGTAATGAGAGGCCAGCTATGCTCACCTGCTCTGCACGGTTACCACGTGGGCTGCCAGAAGGCTTATTTATAATGAAGAGCTGCATTCCTAAGCTTTATAGAGACCAGCCTCTCCCTCCCTGCCTGTGGGTTCAGACTTGCTTCCCTTCAGGTCACATGGAGCAAATGTTCCTTCTGTAGAGATACCAGTCCCCATAATCCTGTCCAATGTGTGAACATATCGTGATTAGAGCATGCTTGCTGGTGTTAGAGTCACGCCATGGATTGCCAAAAATATGTCCAACCAAGTGTCAGTCATGGTAGGAGCCATACAGAGGGAGGAAATGGGACTCTGATTAAAAATTTCTTTTGCGAGGTATTGACAGTTGAAATAAACTGCCTGCAGTAAGAGCAAACCTGCTTCTACTTTCTTTCCTCATCCTACTGTTAAATTCCACTGCTTTCTTTCCTAAGGTGATTCATCAAGGAGATATTTACTGCCACGAAATCACTGATTTTGGCTTTGTGTTAGCTACTTTCACTGGTTAAACCCAAACTGTACAGCAAGCATTGGAAGACAGTTAGAAGAAGGTATCCTGGTGAAGTTTTATATAAATAGAATTTCCTTGCCTGTAAGCCAAAACTTACAAGAGCAAAGAGTTGAATTTCTATTTCACTGTGGGGACAGAAGAAGAGAATTGTTAATGTGGACATCAACAGAAAATGAAAACACAGTTTGCGACTGCTCTCTAAAAGTTCTTTCTGTTAAACAGAAACTTTAGTCCCCACAATAGTTGGGAAAAAAAAATCATGATATTGAGAATGATTGGTTCATAAGCTCTTCTGTTTAAGAGAAGTTATTTAATATTTTTAACAAGATTTAAAACATTAGAGTGTTAAGAATATCCACTTTCAACTACAATTTTGCTGCCACACTGAATCTCTCTCTCTTTTTTTTTTGCTATTCATCAAAAGCTTCATGTGACATAATAAAAATCTCATTTAAAGCATCTCTCCTCAGATTGCCAACAAGCTAGGAGCTTGTTAGAAATTCAGATTCTTGGGCTCCAGCCCAGACATACATAACCAGAATCTGCATTTTAGCAAGACTCTCAGGGGATTTGGATGCACATTCAAGTTTGAGAAGCTCTGGTTCAGGGTGAGATTTCCCAAGCTCAGATAATTGTCCTAATCACCTGTGTGTAGAGCTCTTAAGAAATACTGTAGAGATTCAGTTAATGAGTTTTTACTCATCTCACTCTCTGGTTTAAAAAAACTTTCTCATTTACTTCGGTAAAACATCCTGGCTAGTGACCACAGCAAGCTGACTGCTCTCAGCTTGTAGCCCATTCTCGAATATTCCAAAGCTTTTCCGCACATGCCATTTGATGTACGTGCTTTCCAGAGCTGTGCTGTTAGTTCCTAATCCTACTAATGATACAGTGCCAATAATGTAAACTGATAAAATGTGACTGAGGAGAGAGTGACAATGTTTATTATTGCAAGTGGACAAGGAAATTGTGATGGAAAATATTGTAACAATCTAAAGACTTATGTTCAGATTTCTTTCCAAATGTCTTTAAGTCCTTGTTCTATTTTAAAGAAACTAAAACCAGAAAGTGTACACCCTGTCTTGTGGGTGTGAAATGTGCAAGAAGGATGGTTTTACTCTTCATTCAGGAGACCTAAAGGAGAAAAAATATCTTTACACCACAGGTGTAGCAAATGGATATGTTTATATAGTTTAGTTTCATTTTAAACTGTTGTACCTTAAAGCTGTCCACCTGCCATATCTTTTCTGATTCCTTGATTTCTGCAACTTTTGTGTTGAACAAATCGAATGCCAGTTATAATTTTGTCAGGTTAGAGGATTTTTATTACACATATTCCTGGATCTCATCCCAGACCGTGGAATTAGGGTGGGACTTGGAATATATATTTTTAAAAAGATCTGGCAATCAGTTAGGCTTGGAAATTATTGAATTAGAGAATTCTGACTAACCAACAATTACAGAAGTAGGAAAAATTCAACAGGTTTAGATATTTAAAAAAATGTCACTAACACATTTACTGAAGAATTTCCAGAACTTTTATAATAAAAATGCCTCAGCTGATTCCACAGATAATATTTTGGATATTGTCTACATTTCCTGGTATGATGTTTTTGAAGTTTTCCCAGGACTGGACCAGCTGGCCCCTCTGAAACCATCCATCTGTAAACCAGGAAGAGGGAGAGTTTGGATTGTGGTCAAATTTTTCCTATGTCAGTTTCAGAGCATTTAAATTTCCTTCTGCGCTCCAACCCCACTGACACTGGTCAGAATGGCACATATATTTTCTTTGGAGAGACTTAATACTTTCTAATGACTTCCTGTTTCCTTATTCACTGGTAAACTGACATAGGAAACTGATTACAGGTGATTTTGGGGAGACTAAGCTGTATTGATTCTCACTGGACTAGTGGACGAAGTTTGACCCTCCCTGATTTGGTTTATCTGCTCACGAATATGCCTTCCAGACCTCTGAGGAAACCTGGATGCTGCCAGGTCATTGATTTATGAAAAGATAAACAAGCTTCAAATGACAGGAGGGCTGGAAAATGAGATTACTGCCTGCCTCTTAAATTAGAGATGACAGCTACCGTTATTGGATTTGAGTCTTGTCTTTAAGCCTTTAAGCATGTTTTAAATGAGCCATCTTCTGGACCTGTCACTCAGCCTGCAGTAGCTGCTCTGCAGAGCTCTAGTATTTGGCTATCGGATACACACCCAACGTCCGCCAGCACATTAGGACCCTTGCTTTGGAAACTCACATTCTGGATATTTTGAGTGAGAAATGCCATCGACACCAACCAGGGTTCTTGGCCTTCCCCAATCAATAGAAATTGACTAGAGGCCAGACAAGAAATTCAGACAAGGCTTTACTGGGGCTCCCGCACTGGCTGCAGGAGGGAGTGAAAACAAGTAACAAGTTCCCTTGCTCGCCGGCTGGCTGAGGAGGGGGGAGCTTGTTCCTTATATGGGGTGAGGGTAGGGGTGTGTCCAGGGGTCAGGCCAGAGGGGTGGCTTACATGTTTTGCCCACCCCTTAGGTGGTGTTGCGTACAGGGGCCATGTTCAGTACATTGCTTTTTCTCCCAACACCTTTTTTTTTTTTCTCCTGGCTCTTCAGAAGTGACAGGTTTTTGGTTTTTTTTGTTTTTTGTTTTTTTTTTAGTTTTTTGTATCTTTTGGTCCAGAATTTGCCCCAACTACACATGCACACAGTCCCAGGCCTGTCTCACCATGATTGATTTTGATTTTCAGGGTCCAGGTTGGAATATCTGCTCAATGTGGAGGCGATAGCTTGATAAAAATGGACCCAGGTACACGTATGTGTAACACAAGACAACACCATAGTAACTTCACCCTTGGCCTCAGAATCTGGCTATCCAGTTATAATTTACAACCCATCTCCTCCTCTCTAATTACCAGTGAGGCTTGAGAGAAATAGACAATCCAAATCTGAGCCCACTAAATGTGTCAAATATTCTGAGAAGTGAACCACCGAGAATCAAGTAAATTCTGTGGTTTCTCACGATAAGCCACTGTTTCCTGTACTTGCCTGATCTTTACAGTTCCTGTGTGGGGGGTTGGGTGAAGGAGGGTTTTGCTTCAATATATAGATCCCAGTCCTTATTTCCAGAGATTTCCATTCACTAGGTCTGTTGTGGGAGGGGGCAAGTGATTCTTATAAACAAACAAGTTCGGGCATCACCGCTTTAATGTCCTAGGATTCATTTCATTCTGGTGTCTTATGTGCCCTCAGTAGACTAGTGATGGTGGCGAACACATGTAACATCAAAGTACCAGGGTGAAGTGTGCTAAATGTTTCTTGTGATTCTGAAAAGTCAATGGCAGTATGTGGTGCTTGCTTATTCTAAGCAGCAGTACTATTCAAGAAGATTGTTCTAGCCAAGACATGGAAGCAACCTAAATGTCCATTGACAGATGAATGGATAAAGAAGATGTGGTACGTATATACAATGGAATATTACTCAGCCATAAAAAATAATGAGATAATGCCACTTGCAGCAACATGGACGCACCTAGAGATTATCAAACTAAGTGAAGTAAGTCAGAAAAAGAAAGACAAATGCCACAAGATATCACTTATTTGTGGAATCTAAAATACGACACAAATGAACCTATCTGCAAAACAGAAACAGACTCACAGACATAAAGAACAGACTTGTGGCTGCCAAGGGGGAAGGGAGTGGGAGACGGATGGATTGGGAGTTTGGGATTGGCAGATGCAAACTGTTATATAGAGAATGGATAAACAACAAGGTCCTACTGTAGAGCACAGGGAACTATATTCAATATCCTGTGATAAACCATAACGGAAAAGAATATGAAAAAGAATGTATGTGTGTAACTGAATCACCTTGCTGTACAGCAGAGATTAACACAACATTGTAAATCAACTATACTTCAGTAAAATAAATTAAAAAAAGAAGACTGTTCTGCAGAAAGTATGATCTCATTTGGACTCATAAGGATACTAGAGGACCCCAAATTGGTCTTATTAATAATAACACAGTAACAATAAGCGATTCTTAACTCACAGTAGTTGTGAAATCACTTAACCTTATGGCAGCCTCGAAACTATGAAATAACTTTTTTTTGTATTTTAAAATGTAAATACCATTAAGTTAGCATGTCAGATAAAAAGGCAGCTTCTTATACTCTGTGTGTATGTGCGTGCGTGTGTGTGTATGTATGTCTAGGTACACAGATAACTTCTAGGTACAGGAAGTTTATGGACTATACTTAAGTTGATTTTAGCATTTGAAACTGTCCAAAACTGTCCAAATGGAAGGGACAAATCATTGATGCTTCATTTTATACATCAGGACACTGAAACCTGAGGAGGCTAAAATGATGCAGTTATTGTTGGAGCATGGATAAGAATTGTTACTATAAATATCTGGTTCAGGGCACATTTTTACTTTAAAATCAACTTTATCAAAGTATAATTTACATGCTGTAAAATGCACATGTTTTAAGTGTACAGTTCAATGAGGTTTGACAAATATAACCATTTGTGTAACCGCCATCTTTATCAAGCTGTGTAATATTTCCACAACCCCAGTAATTTCCTTTGTGCTTATTTGCAGTCAGTCACCAGCACCCTCAGCTCCAAACAACTGCTGCTCAAATGTCTATCATTGTAGATTAATTTTGCCTGTTTTAGAATCTCACATAAATGATATCACAAAATATGTGCTCTTTTGTGCTTCTTCTTTTATTCAGCATAATGTTGCTGAGATTGATTCTTGTTGCTGCACATTTCATTTTTTTGTTGTTGTTGCTGAACAGTATTTTATTAAATGAATATACCACAATTGGCTTATCCATTCCCTCATTAATGTATATGTGGGTTATTTGTAGTTTTTAGTTATTATGAATAAAGCTATCACCATACACATGCAAGTGTTCCTGTGGATATATATTTTCTTTTCTTTTAAGTACCTAGGAGCAGAATTTTGGGGTCACATATTAGGTATATGAATGGTTTGAAGTGGTATATCATTGTGATTTAAAAAAAATTGAGATATAGTTGACGATTAAGACATGTATGTTTAAAGTGTACAATTTGATAAACATGTATATTATAAAATAATCACCACATTCAAGCTACTTAACCTATCCATCATCTTAGATAGTTACCACTGCCTTTTTTTCCTGATAACTAGTGATCTTGAGCATCTTTTCATGTGCTTGTTGGTCATTTGTATTGCTTCTTTTGCCTGTTCAAATATTTTACCCATTTCTTTTTTGAATTGTTTGTCTGATTATTACTAAGTTGCAAGAGTTCTTTATATTAATATTTATGCCCTTTTTTAAAAAAAAATATGTATTAGAAACATTTGCTTCCAGTCCATGGCTTCTCTTACTATTTTCTTAATAGTGAATTAACCAAATATTTCTAAAGTATCTATTTTATGTGCTCTCTTGGCTTCTTAGCAGTACTTGTTTTTATTCATTTTTAGTAGTTGCTCTAGACCTAAAACTTATCTAAGTCTATTTAGAATCAATGTTGTACTACTTCACATGTCACAGTTCCTAGGTAACACTTACCACTTCTCCTTGCAATAACCTTACAGTAGTATAATTGTGCTATCCTTTGTGCTATTTTATGGTACCTTTTACTTCTAAAGTAAAAAGTTCCCCTTTGAACGCTATTATTTTTGCTTTAAATAGCCAGTGATCTTTTAAGGAAGTTACAAGAACAACAATGAAAAAGTCTTTCATATTTACTCACTTTTTTTTTTTTTTTTACCATATCCAGTGGCCTTCAATTCTTGCAGATTTAAATATCTGTCTTGTATCATATTTTCCCCCTGCAGATTGAAGAACAGCCTTTGACATTTTTTTTTTTTTAAAGCACTTTTATTTATTTATTTATTTATTTTGGCTGCGTTGGGTCTTCGTTTCTGTGCGAGGGCTTTCTCTAGTTGTGGCGAGCGGGGGCCACTCTTCATCGCGGTGCGCAGGCCTCTCACTATCGCGGCCTCTCTTGTTGCGGAGCACAGGCTCCAGAGCGCAGGCTCAGTAGTTGTGGCTCACGGGCCCAGTTGCTCCGCGGCATGTGGGATCTTCCCAGACCAGGGCTCGAACCCGTGTCCCCTGCATTAGCAGGCAGATTCTCAACCACTGCGCCACCAGGGAAGCCCCCTGACATTTCTTTTAGTGCAGATTTAGTGTTAACAAATTCTTTCAGCTTTTGTTTATCTTAAAATGCCTTTTTTGATCCTTGCTTTTAGAAGATATTTTCAATGGATAGACTTATCCTTGTAGTTATACTTCTTATGCTCTTCATTCCTCTGTGTAAATCCATATGTCCATTTGGTATCATTTTCGATCTACCTCAAGAGCATTTCTTTTAGTGTGGGTCTGCTGGTGATGAATTACTTCACTTCTGTATCTCTGAACACATCTTTATTTAGTCATCATCTTTGAAAGATATTTTTGATAGGTACGCAAGTGTAGGTTGACATTTTTTTTGTTCAGTACTGTGACGATGTTTCTCCTCACTTTTCTCCCCTCTGAAGAGAAATCTGATACTAATTTTATTTTGGTTCCTCTGTATGCAGTATTTTTTTTTCTCTGGTTGCTTTTCAAAAATTTTTTGAATATTACTGTTTTTGAGCAATGTGATTATGATATGTCTTGGTGTAGTTATTTATTTATTTTTCTTGTGCTTGAGGTTTGTTTAGTTTTTTTTTGGATCTGCTGGCTTATGGATTTTATCAAATTTGGAAAAAAACTTGGCCATTCACTCTTTAAATAATTTTTTCTATCCTCCTCTCACTCTCTTTTACTTCTAGGTCTCCAATTTCACAAGTATGAGGTCCCTTGAAAGTTTTCCCTCAGCTCACTGATGCTCTGTTCATTTTAAATTTTTGTTGGATTCTTTTTTCTGTGTTTCATGCTGGTCATTTTTATCGGTATGGCTTTAACTTTACTAATTTTTGCATCGGTAATATCTAATTTGCTGTTAATTGCATCCCATTCTTTGCTGTGTGGAATAGCTGCTTTGCTCTTCTCAGACTCTCATCTCTGTGTCCTCAACTCAGGAAGTCTGCTGGTTTCTGCTATGTTCCAGCTCACTGTGATGTGATCTAGAACAATCTTTCAAGGCAGTAAGCTGGGACAGCTGTCTTTCATTTCTCATCTCTCATTGCCTGATAGCCAGGTCTTAAAAAACTGTTGTTTCACATATTTTTCTGTTTTTGGTTGTTTCAGGTCGGAGGATAAACTGGCCCCTACAATTCTATCTTTGCTGGAAGTGGAAATCTCTTAAGTACTTTTCCATGTGCTTTTTCAATTTGACCACCCTCAAGCTATTTATATGTTTATTTCTAATTATAGATAGTAATAATAATATACCTTATATTTGTATAGTGCTTTAAAGTTTATGTAATATTTCCAGTCTTCTAAAAAATTTAATAATCATGGTATAATTATATTTATTTGACAAAATAATAGAAAGACACTCTTTGAACTTCAGTTTTCTCATAAGCAAAATGAATGAATTGAACTGGAATATATTTAGGGTTCCTACATGTTGTAATATTTTTAAAAAAAACTTTCAAAAGTAAGTTTTTATTGCTGGGCTTGTTTTAATATGAGTTCCACAAGTATCTGTTAAGAACCATTCTCTTTTGGAATAGCCACATTTTTTCTTTATTGAAGATTCTGGAATAATCCTTTTCCTGAAATAAACCTTATTCTGGAAACAAGACAGCTTTGCAAAAAAAAAAACCTTACCTTTCTGTTTTTCAGTCTAATGTTTCTTCTTATTTTTTAACGGTCGTATGGCCAGAACTCAGTGGTGATGTCACTCTTCTTCACTCAATTTTAGTAAGTTGGGTGAATGGCTTAGCAAGTGGCTTTCTAAAAGGCTAAGGCCCATTTTAATAATGAACTAAAATATGATAAATACAAATCAATTTACCTATTAGACAAAAAATCTAGATCCTGCCTTTCCTCTCCAGTTCAGCTGACCCCTGGCATCTGCGGGTTTATTCTGCTTAGTACAGGAGAAGCCCATACTTTCCACACTGTGTGGTCTATAGCTGGTCGCTTCAGTGCTTGGTGTAGTCACACGGAATCATGGGCCAGTGTGAGTGCCCCAGGTGCAGAAAGCCCGTCCACCCTCTTGTTGCTTCTGTTGGTATACCTGACTTTCTGCCTTGGGTTCCTGGTTAATATTCCTAGTCCTTATAGGGCCCTGTTCCAGACTCCAGCCCATTGAGTTGGGAAATTGATAGTATCCCCAGCTCTTTCCAGAGTTCTTCTTTGGAGTCTCTAGATTCCAAATAATTATAGTCACTTGTGAGGAGCTTGATACAAAATAGACCATTGTCTTGGAATGGTGATGTCACCAGATACATGATGGTGAGTTTGGTCACTGCCTAGAAACCACTGTGGCCACCCTTCCTTAATTAGATTTGTCCCCTTGGATGTCAGCAACAAACAGACCCCATAACTTTGTTTTGTATCTGTGCTTTCTTATCCATTATATTAGATAGGAATGAAAGAATGTGATTTCTTACGTCTTATAGAGAGAAATGATTTAGAACTGTGTCAAATACCAAAATTTGTGGGTAAGAGGATGGGACATTTTAATGGACAGGAGAGGCTACTTCATCGTGGCATTGAGAATTCCTGTAGTTTACTTTAACATACTTTCTTTAAAATCCTGGATAAAATCCTACTGTAACTTTTCCTATGTACTTTTGGTTTTACAAAGACTAAAACTGAACAATCTGTTGTCATTTTTTGCTTCCTTTTGGAAGAAGGATCATACATTTTAGTTCATACAGATAACAAACAAATTAAAATAGTTTGCTGATAAGACAATAACTTTTTCTGAGTTTTACAGACTTCTAGTTTTTCCCTTCTCATGTGTCTGAAACTGCTGGAATTTGCTTGACACTACAAGCTGGCATTAGAATTTTAAGGGACATTTCCTTAGATTTCCTGGGACATAGAGAGTTTATTTCAGATTATGGTCTGTGGGAATCATAGTTCCTTAAAGTTCTATTGATTTTTATGTTATCCTTAGTTCTTAGCAACCCAAACAAGAATTAAAACCATATTACTTTAATAGGAAAATTAATTATTTATTTTATTATTATTTTTTTCAAATAAGAAAAGACATTTTCTTCTTTATTTTTCTATTTTCTAATATTTTTAAAAACACCTTTATTGGAGTATTATTGCTTTACAATGGTGTGTTAGTTTCTGCTGTATAACAAAGTGAATCAGCTATACATATACATATATCACCATATATTCTCCCTCTTGTGTCTCCCTCCACCCTCCCTATCCCACCCCTCTAGGTGGTCACAACGCACCTAGCTGATCTCCCTGTGTTATGTGGCTGCTTCCCACTAGCTATCTATTTTACATTAGGTAGTATATATAAGTCTATGCCACTCTCTCACTTCATCCCAGCTTACCCTTCCCCCTCCCCGTGTCCTCAAGTCCATTCTCTACGTCTGCATCTTTATTCCTCTCCTGCCCCTAGGTTCTTCAGAACCTTTTTTTTTTTTTTTTTAGATTCCATATATATGTGTTAGCATACGGTATTTGTTTTTCTCTTTCTGACTTACTTCACTCTGTATGACAGAATCTAAGTCCATCCACCTCACTACAAATAACTCAATTTTGTTTCTTTTTATGGCTGAGTAATATTCCATTGTATATAGATGCCACATATTCTTTATCCATTCATCTGTCGATGGAAACTTCGGTTGCTTCCATGTCCTGGCTATTGTAAATAGAGCTGCAATGAACATTGTGGTACATGACTCTTTTTGAATTATGGTTTTCTCAGGGTATATACCCAGAAGGGGGATTGCTGGGTGGTATGGTAGTTCTATTTTTAGTTTTTTAAGGAACCTCCATGCTGTTCTCCATAGTGGCTGTATCAATTTACATTCCCACCAACAGTGCAAGAGGGTTCCTTTTTCTCCACACCCTCTCCAGGATTTATTGTTTGTACATTTTTGATAATGACCAATCTGACTGGTGTGAGGTGGTAACTCACTGTAGTTTTGATTTGCATTTCTCTAATGATTTAGTGATGTTGAGCATCCTTTCATATTTTTGTTGGCAATCTGTATATCCTCTATGGAGAAATGTCTATTTAGGTCTTCTGCCCATTTTTGGATTGGGTGGTTTGTTTTATTGATATTGAGCTGCATGAGCTGCTTGTAAATTTTGGAGATTAATCCTTTGTCAGTTGCTTCATTTGCAAATATTTTCTCCCATCCTGAGGGTTGTCTTTTCATCTTGTTTATGGTTTCCTTTGTTGTGCAAAAGCTTTTAAGTTTCATTAGGTCCCATTTGTTTATTTTTGTTTTTATTTCCATTTCTCTAAGGGGTGGGTCAAAAAGGATCTTGCTGTGATTTATGTCATAGAGTGTTCTGCCTATGTTTTCCTCTCAGAGTTTTACGGTGTCTGGCCTTACATTTAGATCTTTAATCCATTTTGAGTTTATCATTGTGTATGGTGTTAGGGAGTGTTCTAATTTCAATCTTTTACTTGTAGCTGTCCAGTTTTCCCAGTACCACATATTGAAGAGGCTGCCTTTTCTCCATTGTGTATTCTTTCCTCCTTTGTCAAAAATAAGGTGACCACATGTGTGTGGGTTTATCTCTGGGTTTTCTATTCTGTTCCATTTATCTATACTTCTGTTTTTGTGCCAGTACAATATGGTCTTGATTACTGTAGCTTTGGAGTAGCGTCTGAAGTCTGGGAGCCTGATTCCTCCAGCTCCATTTTTCTTTCTCAAGATTGCTTTGGCTATCCGGGGTCTTTTCTGTTTCCATGCAAATTGTGACATTTTTCATTTTAGTTCTGTGAAAAATGCCATTGGTCGTTTGATAGGGGTTGCATTGAATCTGTAGATTGCTTTGGGTAGTACAGTCATTTTCACAATGTTGATTCTTCCAATCCAGGAACATGGTATATCTCTCCATCTGTTTGTATCATCTTTATTTTCTTTCATCAGTGTCTTATAATTTTCTGCATACAGGTCTTTTGTCTCCTTTGGTAGGTTTATTCCTAGGTATATTATTCTTTTTGTTGCAATGGTAAATGGGAGTGTTTCCTTAATTTCTCTTTCAGATTTTTCATCATTAGTGTATAGGAATGCAAGAGATTTCTGTGCATTAATTTTGTATCCTGCTACTTTACCAAATTCATTGATTAGCTCTAGTAGTTTTCTGGTAGCATCTTTAGGATTCTCTATGTATAGTATCATGTCATCTGTAAACAGTGACAGTTTTACTTCTTCTTTTCTGATTTGGATTCCTTATATTTCTTTTTCTTTTCTGATTGCTGTGGGTAAAACTTCCAAAACTAAGTTGAATAAGAGTGGTGAGAGTGGACAACCTTGTCTTGTTCCTGATCTTAGAGGAAATGTTTTCAGTTTTTCACCATTGAGAACGATGTTGGCTGTGAGTTTGTCATATATGGCCTTTATTATGTTGAGGTAAGTTCCCTCTATGCCTCCTTTGTGGAGGGTTTTTATCATAAATGGGTGTTGTATTTTGTCAAAAGCCTTTTTTTGCATCTATAGAGATGATCATATAGATTTTCTCCTTCAATTTTTTAATATGGTGTATCATATTGATTGATTTGCCTATATTGAAGAATCCTTGAATTCTTGGGAAAAATCTCACTTGATCATGGTGTATGATCCTTTTAATGTGTTGTTGGATTCTGTTTGCTAGTATTTTGTGAGGATTTTTGCATCTATGTTCATCGGTGAGATTGCCCTGTAGTTTTCTTTCTTTGTGGCATTTTTGTCTGGTTTTGGTTTCAGGGTGATGGTGGCCACATAGAATGGGTTTTATGAGTGTTCCTCCCTCTGTTATATTTTGGAAGAGTTTGAGAAGGATAGGTGTTAGCTCTTCTCTAAATGTTTGATAGAAGTCGCCTGTGAAGCCATCTGGTCCTGGACTTTTGTTTGTTAGAAGATTTTAAATCACAGTTTCAATTTCAGTGCTTGTGATTGGTCTGTTTATATTTTCTATTTCTACCTGGTTCAGTCTCAGAAGGTTGTGCTTTTCTAAGAATTTGTCCATTTCTTCCAGGTTGTCCTTTTTATTGGCATATAGTTGCTTGTAGTACTCTCTCATGATCCTTTGTATTTCTGCAGTGTCAGTTGTTACTTCTCCTTTTTCATTTCTAATTCTATTGATTTGAGTCTTCTCCCTTTTTTCCTTGATGAGTCTGGCTAATGGTTTATCAATTTTGTTTATCTTCTCAAAGAACCAGCTTTTAGTGTTATTGATCTTTGCTATTGTTTCCTTCATTTCCTTTTTATTTATTTCTCACCTGATCTTTATGATTTCTTTACTTCTGCTAACTTTGGGGTTGTTTTTTTTCTTCTTTCTCTAATTGCTTTGGGTGTAAGGTTAGGTTGTTTATTTGAGATGATGTTTCTTCTTTCTTGGGGTAGGATTGTATTGCTATAAACTTCCCTCTTAGAACTGCTTTTGCTGAATCCCATAGGTTTTGGGTCACCGTGTTTTCATTGTCATTTGTTTCTAGGCATTTTGTGATTTCCTCTTTGATTTCTTCAGTGATCTTTTGGTTATTAAGTAGTTCATTGTTTAACCTCCATGTGTTCGTATTTTTTACAGGTTTTTTCCTGTAACTGATATCTAGTCTAATAGCATTGTGGTCAGAAAAGATACTTGATATGATTTCAATTTTCTTAAATTTACCAAAGCTTGATTTGTGACCCAAATATGATCTATCCTGGAGAATATTCCTTGAGCACTTGAGAAGAAAGTGTATTCTGTTGTTTTTGGATGGAAGGTCCTATAAATATCAATAAAGTTCATCTTGTTTAATGTATCATTTAAAGCTTGTGTTTCCTTATTTATTTTCATTTTGGATGATCTGTCCATTGGTGAAAGTGGAGTGTTAAAGTCCCCTACTATGATTTATTACTGTTGATTTCCCCTTTTATGGCTGTTAGCATTTACCTTATGTTTTGAGGTGCTCCTATGTTGGGTGCATAAATATTTACAATTGTTATATCTTCTTCTTGGATTGATCCCTTGATCATTATGTAGTGTCCTTAGTATCTTGTAATAGTCTTTATTTTAAAGTCGACTTTTTTTGATATGAGAATAGCTATTCCAGCTTTCTTTTGATTTCTATTTGCATGGGATATCTTTTTCCACTTCCTCACTTTCAGTGTGTATGTGTCCCTAGTTCTGAAGTGGGTCTGTTGTAGACAGCATATATATGGGTCTTGTTTTTGTATCCATTCAGCCAATCTATGTCTTTTGGTTGGAGTATTTAATCTATTTACATTTAAGGTAATTATCAATATGTATGTTCCTATTACCATTTTCTTAATTGTTTTGGGTTTGCTTTTGTAGGTCTTTTCCTTCTCTGGTGCTTCCTGTCTAGAGAAATTCCTTTAGCATTTGTTGTAAAGCTGGTTTGGTGGTGCTGGATTCTCTTAGCTTTTGCTTGTCTCTAAAGATTTTAATTTCTCGGTCAAGTCTGAATCAGATCCTTGCTGGGGAGAATAATCTTGGTTGTAGGTTTTTCCCTTTCATCACCTTAAATATGTCCTGTCACTCCCTTCTGGCTTGCAGGGTTTCTGCTGAAAGATCAGTTGTCAACGGTATGGGGATTCCCTTGTATATTATTTGTTGTTTTTCCTTTGATGCTTTTCATATTTTTTCTTTGTATTTAATTTTTGATAGTTTGATTAATATGTGTCTTGGCGTGTTTCTCCTTGGATTTATCCTGTATGGGACTTTCTGTGCTACCTCAAATTGATCGACTATTTCCTTTCCCATATTAGGGAATTTTTCAACTATAATCTCTTCAAATATTTTCTCAGTCCCTTTCTTTTTCTCTTCTTTTTTGAGACCCCTGTAATTCGAATGTTTGTGCATTTAATGTCATCCCAGAGGTCTCTGAGAGTGTCCTCAATTCTTTTCATTTTTTCTTCTTTATTCTGCTCTGCAGTAGTTATTTCCACTATTTTATTTTCCAGGTCACTTATCCGTTCTTCTGCCTCAGTTATTCTGCTATTGATTCCTTATAGAGAATTTTCAATTTCATTTATTGTCTTGTTCATCATTGTTTGTTTGCCCTTTAGTTCTTCTAGGTCCTTGTTAAATATTTTTTGTATTTTCTGCATTCTATTTCCAAGATTTTGGATATCTTTACTATTATTCTGTATTGTTTTTCAGGTAGCCTGCCTATTTCCTCTTCATTTGTTTGGTCTGGTTGGTTTTTACCTTGTTCCTTCATCTGGTGTGTATTTCTCTGTTTTCTCATTTTGCTTAAATTACTGTGTTTGGAGTCTCCTTTTCACAGGCTGCAGGTTTGTAGTTCCCACTGTTTTTCGTGTCTGTCCCCAGTGGCTAAGATTGCTTCAGTGCATTGTGTAGGCTTCCTGGTGGAGGGGACTGGTGCCTGTGTTCTGGTGGATGAGGCTGGATCTTGTCTTTCTCATGGGCAGGGCCACATCTGGTGGTGTGTTTTGGAGTGTCTGTGACCTTATTATGATTTTAGGCAGCGTCTCTGCTAATGGGTGGGGTTGTGTTCCTGTCTTGCTAGTTGTTTGGTATAGGGTTTCCAGCACTGTAGCTTGCTGGTCTTTGAGTGGAGCTGGGTCTTAGCCTTGATCAGGAGATCTCTGGGATAACTTTCATCATTTGTTTTTAAGTGGAACCCGGAAATCTCTGGTGAACCAATGTCCTGAAGTCGGTACTCCCACCTTAGAGGCACAAGCCTGACACCCAGCCCGAGCACCAAGACCCTGTCAGCCACACGGCTCAGAAAAAAAGGGAGAATAAAAATAAAGAAAGGAAAAATAAATAAAATAAAATAACGTTATAAAAATAAAAAAATTATTAAAAATAAAATAATTGAGAAGAAAAAAAAGAAAAATAAAGAAAGGTAGAAGAGAGTAGACAAACCAAAAAAGAAATCCACCAATGATAACCAGTGCTAAAAGATATACTAAAAAAAACAAAAAAACGGACAGACAGAACCCTAGGACAAATGGTAAAAGCAAAGCTCTACAGACAAAATCACATGAAGAAGCATACACATACACACTCACAAAAAGAGAAAAAGGAAAAAAACCATATATCTATATATTAAAAAAAAATGAAGAGAGCAACCAAATCAAGAAACAAATCTACCAATGATAATAAACTCTAAATACTAAACTAAGATAAACATAAAACCAGAAACAAATTAGATGCAGAAATCAAACCCCAAGTCTACAGATGCTCCCTAAGTCCACCACCTCAATTTTGGGAAGATCTGTTGTCTATTCTGGTATTCCAGAGATGTAAGGTACATCAAGTTGATGGTGGAGATTTAACCTGCTGCTCCTGAGGCTGCTGGGAGAGATTTCCCTTTCTCTTCTTTGTTCGCACAGCTCCTGGGGTTCAGCTTTGGATTGGCACCCCCTCTGCGTGTCGGTTGCCTGAGGGCATGTGTTCCCGCCCAGACAGGATGGGGTTAAAGGAGCAGCTGATTAAGTGGCTCTGGCTCACTCAGGCCTGGCGGAGGGAGGGGTACGGAATGCTATGTGAGCCTGCGGCTCGCAGAGGCCGGCGTGATGTTGCAACAGCCTGAGGCGTGCCCTGTGTTCTCCCAGGGAAGTTGTCCCTGGATCACGGGACCCTGGCAGTGGCAGGCTGCACAGGGTCCTGGGAGGGGAGGTGTGGATAATGCCCTGTGCTTTCACACAGGCTTCTTGGTGGCTGCAGCAGCAGCCTTAACATTTCATGTCCATCTCTGGTGTCGGAGCTGATAGTCGTGTCTCGCGTCCGTCTCTGGAGCTTGTTTAGGTGGTGCTCTGAATCCCCTCTCCTCACGCACACCGAAACAATGGTCTCTTCCCTCTTAGGCAGTTCCAGACTTTTTCCCGGACTCCCTCCTGGCTAGCTGTGGTGCACTAGCCCCCTTCAGGCTGTGTTCATGCAGCCAACCCCAGTTGTCTCCCTGGGATCTGACCTCCGAAGCCGGAGCCTCAGCTCCCAGCCCCCACCCACCCCGGCGGGTGAGCAGACAAGCCTCTCAGGCTGGTGAGTGCTGGTCAGTACCAATTCTCTGTGTGGGAATCTCTCCTCTTTGCTCTCTGCACCCTGTTGTTGTGCTCTCCTCTGTGGCTCTGAAGCTTCCTCCCCAACCCCCGGTCTCCGCCAGTAAAGGGTCTTCCTGGTGTGTGGAAACTTTTCCTCCTTCACAGCTCCCTCCCAGAGGTGCAGGTCCCGTCCCTATTCTTTTGTCTCTGTTTTGTCTTTTTTCTTTTGCCGTACCCAGGTACGTGGGAAGTTTCTTGCCTTTTGGGTTGTCTGAGGTCTTCTGCCAGCGTTCAGTAGGTGTTCTGTAGGAGTTGTTCCACATGTAGATGTATTTCTGATGCATTTGTGGGGAGGAAGGTGATCTCCACGTCTTACTCCTCTGTCATCTTCAGGAACATTAATTATTGTTGGCGATGAAGAAGAAAGGAGCGCACTGAATCAATACTTCGTCTCTTCAGCCCTTTTGTAATAAGATGCTCTGTCCACGCAGTGTTTTAAAGGACCCCGAGACAAAATATAATAAAAAAGAGTAGGGATAAAATGAAGATTTTAAGGGTAGCCAATGGGTAGGAAAGAGTAAGAGCTCCTTTATAAGTTTATGTTAGTATCGCTGGGAGGAATGCTAATGGGTAGTAAGATGAATGTTTCACAAAAGTCATCTCTTACAGTATCATGTGATTTGGTGAAAGTGAAGTCAATTTACAGAACGGTAGTAGATTTACTTTGGCTTTGATTTATCTCAAGTTCTCTATGCTGCCTATGGTATTTACTTTATGTGCTTTTAAATATATGTAGCTAGAAAATGACTTCTCATAAGACATAAAATTCTATGAGCTATCTCTAGTCTTCTTCACAAACGCTTATCTGAAACCAGTGTATTGGTTACCAGGACTGCCATAATAAGGTACAACAGACTGGGTAGCTTAAATAACAGAAATACATTTTCTCACAGGACTGGAGGCTAGGAGTCTGAAATCAAGGTTGGTTCCTTGTGAGAGCTGTGAGAAAAAGATCTGTTCCAGGCCTCTCTTTCTTGGCTGGTAGATGGCTGTCTTCACATGGTCTTCCCTCTGTATGTGTCTGTGTCCAAATTTCCTCTTCTTATCAAGATATCAGTCATACTAGATTAGGGCCCACCATAATGGCTTCATTTTAATGTAATTCCCTCTGTAAAGTCACTATGTTTAAATACAGTCACATTCTGAGGTGCTGGGGGCTAGGACTTTACATAAATATTTTTGGGGAGACACAGCTTATAATAACCAGTATACATGAAATACCCCACCAGAAAGATAGTTTATGATTATTATATATAAACTTAAGTCCAGAAATTTTAAGCACTGAAGTCTAATTTTCCCCTGTTATACTCATGTGTTAAAAATGGTCACTAGTCTTGAGTGAGATGTGTGCCGATATATGGTTAAAAAGTAAAAATACTCACTTGAAGGGGAGTGTTCTCACACAAGTGCAAGGATGAGTTATGGGACAGTGTTTATAGGATCACTGACAGATTTAAAACTAGTCTTTCCAACCATATCAGTTTACACAGTAATTTTAGGGAAAAAGTAGATCAATCCAAAACATACAGTTAGAGGAGGTTCACTTGTGAGTCACCAGCGTTTAACCAGAGAACCTAGCTTTTCTAATAGTCAATTCAAAATAAGATTCCAGGTTGCATTTTGGCACAAATCTTTTATTTATAGTGGAGAATGATTTAGAAGTATAAAACAAACTATGAATTATGGATCAACATATAAGCCATTAATCAAGGGACGAGTGCACAGTCATTATAAGAAAATAGACCAGCAGATTCCTCTTGTAAGAAGTTCAAACAAAAAACATTTTTGTTTTTGTGGATATAGGGTTGCAAGTCAGGATAACCTGAACATTTTATTTTTAAAAGAGAGGTGGCAGAGAGAAAGACTTATGAGAGATTAAAAGTCTTGAGTGACGTTTCAAGCAAAACTAATTTTAATATGCTTATTGTACCACTGATACTATAAAATTTAAATTCCTGTTCTAATTTTGATGCCACTTGGTTTTATTCTTCCTCTTATTCTTTTTGTATTTAAGATACTCAAGAATTTCAAATAATAGAATATTAGACATTGCTTAGGCTTTTTTATTTTGCCATTTCCAGGAATAGCCTACAATTTTAATTGAAGACCTTTAGAAATACTATTTTGTCCAGGCATTGATAGGCAGCTAGGGTGACATGAATCAACAGATTCTCTGGATCACGAGGAATGGCTTTTGTCTGCCTCCATATGGCAATGATCAAATGCTTTGTAGTGCAGAGAGAAATATTGTAACTAGAGGTGGCACTTCCTAGAACTTAGGTCAATGATTGGCTGATTGAGAGCCCAGCAGTTAATAGTTATAGAATGTGAAATGGAGGCAGTGAGAGATTTGTTAATTATTTGACACCCTTAAGGATCTTGAGTATAAAATCAACATAAAATTACATATTCTTAGCATGGCATACAAGGGCCTTCATTATTTGGCTCCTGTTTGCTTCTCCAGCCTCGTTTTGTGTTGTTCTCCCTTCTTCTTCTAATTCAGCTCTGCTTGCCTTTCTTCAATTCCTCAGTGCCAAACTACTCCCTACCTCATGGCCTTTGCACAAGTTGTGCCTCTGCCTGACAGGTTCTTTTTCCAGATCTGAACATAAATGTAACCTTCCTCAGCCAGGCTATTCTGGACCCAATTAAAATTAGCCACTAAGTCACTCTCCATGTTATCTCCTTGCTGTACTTCTCTCCCTGGCTCTTATGTCCATGTCATATTTTTCTTGTCTATTTATTTTTTTTAATAGCCAATTGTCAGTGGCCATCTGACTGGAGTCTAACCTCTATGAGAGCAGGAGTTTATCTATCTTGTTATCACTGTACCTCCAATGCTTTGAAAAGTGCTTGGCACATAGTAGTTTCTTATTTAATATTTGTGAAATAAATAAGAAAGGAAGACAATTATTTACTCCCTGCCACACTGGGTAGATACCATCCTGAAGGATGTTTTGAGTTCTACATCATTTTTGAGGTAAATATTTGCTGTAATGAGCAGAGTTTTAGAGCTCAGTCCACTCCTGTTTGCCTGCTGACTCTTTAGTGCTGATGCTGGAGTGCCCATGGTCTCCAGCACTATGACTCCACATTTCCTTTTAATTGTCCTGCATTCTAATCTCAATGTTTGAGGGAGAGAGAGGAAGAGGGAGTGAGAGAGAGGAAGAGAGAGGGAGAAGAAGAGGAGAGGAAAGGAGATGAAGAGGAAGAAGAGGAAGGAGGAGAGGAAAAGATGAAGGAGGAAGAGGAGGGAGAGAGGAAAAGAGGGGAGAGGGAGCCATGACTCTAGTAAAATCCTGAAGAGTATATTTTTAGCCCTTCCTCCTTCCCAGCATCTTCCTTCTCCATTCTGGGTCATGACCACAGGTTTTTCTAAGAGTGACCTGAATGCAATCACTCTGGGTGGGAATTTAAGGTGGCCAATAGGGGAGCCAGTTTTGAATGAGAAAAGGGAGAAGTCTCTTTTATCACCCTTACATCTCCCCATACTAGGGCATGCCTACTCCACATTTAAGATCTGTCCCTGTAGACAAAAAGAGGCCTTCCAAAACTGTGTATTCCAGAGAAACACTCAAAGGTTAGGAAGGAGTTAGCAAAGGCTGGTTACTTTGTGCTCTAAAATGGAATTCTGTATAGGATGGAAATACCTCACTGAAAAAGCAATGCTTACAAGATTGAAAAATATCACTCACTGTCCAAAAGTGTTTTCAAAACTCAAAAAGAGAATCACTTTTATGTTGTCTTTAGAGGCTTCTGTATTAGCTAACTCACTAGGTAAGGCTGTACCATGTGCCCTGCGGAGACACTTATGCTACTTCCGATAACAACTTCTTGGATGAGATTTAAGTCAGATGGCACCTATTAAATTCCATATTCCAGTGGCTCATGTTTCAGTGAAATATTACTCTAATCTAATTTATCTGAGGGCATTTTCTTCCAAAAAATATGTCATTTAGTTTAACAAATTGCCTATCATGTTCTTCTTAATAGCCTCAGAATCCAAGAAAATGGTGAAAACTCAAGTTGAAATCATGGCTTTGTCTTAAGTCATTTGATCATATTTTTCACTCTAAAAACTTCTGGAAAACTTTTCATTTCAAGGTTTTGTTAAATTGCAAAATGTTTGATGGGCAGGTTTCAATATGTTTCCTGTGTGTGAAAACCAGAAAAGTGAATTATAAGCAACAATCGTGACCAAAAATAAGCTCCTTCACTAATAGTTGAAACAAAAGTAAAAGCAGTATAATAGAAATTGTAAAAAATAAGATTGTGAGAATCTGAATATAGTTTAAAGGATATATACGTTCATAGTTCACAGATAAGAATTGACATCTTAAGTAGTTTTGATTTTATAAACTGTTCATGATTCATCTTTTCTGAGTCAGTTATGTGACTTGTTTAAAAAATTGTGGACATAGCATCATGATTTTGGATTCAATTCCTGGAGAGAGAAAGATATATATATATATCTTTATATATATATATATATATATATATATATAGAGAGAGAGAGAGAGAGAGAGAGAGAGAGAGAGAGAGAGAGAGCGCGCGAGAGAGAGATTGCAAATTTTACTTTCATCCATACACGTTGTGCCAAAAGGGCCTCATAATGTGTGTGTAAAATAAGCATTAATTAGCTGGCTTTTCATGAAAATGTTTCACTGTGAAGAAAACACTACATTGTATTGTCAATACTTGTCCACAGGAGGAAAGTCTGGGATATCTTCCTTTCTGAAGAAAGGGCAATTTTATAATGATGCTTTACAATGGAAGTGCAAATACTAGTAAGAAAGCTTAGCTAGCATCGGAGCACTAAAACATGGATCTGAGGACATTGCCTACATTACTAACTACATTTCTTTTAGTCAAAAATAGTATTAGCCTTGAAACTAATAGTTTTTAGTTTATTGGATATACAAATTGACAAATGCAATTGATACCTACCTTAAAGTGAATTTTAGTAATCAGAGAATGAACACATGTTATTAAACTGGCCTAGTTTTCACTTGAAAGCTTCTCATGATTCTTAAAGACTGTAAGTTTATATTTCTAGACCCACCCTTTCACTTGAGTGTTCCATGTGTTTGATTGAATACTAGACATTTACATTTCAGTATTCTGCCTTTTTTCAAACTCAACTTGACCACAACTGATTTATCAAATCTTTGAAACCCGTGCTGCAACTCAAGTTTTAGGTTTTGTCAATGATATCGACATATTTTGGCTATTTGGGATTGGAAATATGGGGCAGAGTAGCTCAAAATAGTTGTTTGTGAAAGCACTTATGTGAATTCTTAAATTCTGTCCAAATGCAGACTATTAATATTTTTGTCTCATCCTCCATTTGCATTTTCTATATAAAATCATGCTAGTCTAACTTTCAATGTTTCAGTATCTTTCTCTATCAAATCTTCTGTTTGAACTATTGTTGCCATTCAAATCTTCATTATCTCAGGGGCCTGTATTCAGTAATAGCTCTGTTCATTTATTTATTCTCTTATTCAGAGCTATGTATTGCCCAACTATTCTGCCAGGTAATATGGCAGGTGGTTCAGTGGTTACAGTGATAAGAGAGAAATAGTTCCTGCCTCCATGAAGTTTACAGTCTAATGGTAAACGTAGACAGAGAAGTGGGTTGAAGCATGGTAAATATAATGAAGAGGAGCAGAGTCCTATGTTTGCATACACTGGTGAACCCAGTCTCGACTGTCAGAAAACCTTCTAGCTGATCTCTTTCTGGTCTGCAATGATGACATCAGTTTTCCTCAAACACCATTTATATCATATCATTCACACTAAAAAACTGACTAAACCTTGATCCCTAGTCCAGTCTGAATATGTTTAAAAGCCTCCATAATCTGGCCGGTTCCTACTCATTGACATATGTTTCTCAGGACACTTGCTTCTAGTCAAGAAGGTTTTCTCACTGTTCCATGAATATATCATACTTTCCCCAGTCTCTATGTCTCCTTTTCAGACATCACTACCTTTGTCCTTGATCCACACACAGTTTTACCCAGTTAAAAGCCCTGGTCAGAATGAATTCCTCATGTTTTGGATTTGAATGGCTAACCACTTTGAAATACTATCTCTTGTGTATCTCTTACAACTCCAAGTTTACCTTCTAGATTTGTACATTTTTGGATATTCCAGTTGGCACATCCAACACTGCTTTCTAAGGTGATAAGCAATTTCTTTTTTTTTTAAATCTTGAAACAAGTTACGTGAGCGTACATATGTGTGTGTTTTCATGGAGATTTTGCTTTAACAAGTTGGCCAAAGAGAATTCATCATACTTGACAAGTCACTAATAAGTCAAGATGACAATTTTCTTTGTCCAAACTATTGTAAATACCTTTAATAGAACATAATTATCATAATTTTATTGCTTTTCTATTTTGGCATTGAAATAGAAATATTCTAGTTATGGTACTTACTAATGAAGTATTTGGAACTTTTCATGTAAAACTGACTTTGGGATTAACATTTCCCATACTTGTTTTTGATATGCATATATACATACATAAACATACGCATTATGTATACATTTACTCACACTGTTACATATATACACATATACAGATTACATATTTATATATGTATATATGCATTAAGACCTTTAAACAAAGGGAAATTTGGATTAGCCATTCATGAGGAGGGAAAAATATGGTTTTTATAATTGAAGAAAAGCTTCCAGATGCACTCAACTGTGTTTAAAAATTAGCTTAGTTAAAAAAAAATCCCATCTCGCCATGGCCTTTATTCTTAATTAGAACAAGTGTCTTTGACATATTTGAAGACACTTGACTTAAAAATAGCCAAGTTGAAAGTATGTAAGAGTGACACGTGAGCACCATTCTTGACTGCACTTTGCACTCTATATCTGTTGCAGGCATCCATCTCCTTGACTTCAAAGGGAGTCCCCCTTCCCATGAAACCACTACACAGTGAAACAATCTGTCCATCTTCCACTTCCATTGTTTTTGAAACTCAGCATTAATATCTGTACAACTGAGCTCAGTGAAGTCTTGTGTCTGACAAAACATCCAGCACTTTACCACATGATAATAAAGTTCCTTTGCAAAGCTCCTGGTTCCCAAATGGAAATCCTGCCTTCACTCTGTGGAGATGATGAGGCTATGAGTAAGAGCAGACCAAGGTCTGTGTGTTTAAAATTATGGGTGTTTCATTAACATAAGTGCATCAACATGTGGATCAATCCTGCCTGATCTATGCCTAAAAATCAAGGGGAAGGATGTATTCAAGGACATATCCTATGGTCAGTATGGACAGATTTAGGACAGTCCTCTCCTCTTTAAGCAGTTACATGCACAGACCTGTACAAGACAAATTCATGCTCAGGAACAACAGTCCTGAGGCATGTCATGGTCCCAACACATCAAAGAAACCTTCAACTCTGATCACTCCACTGTACCACAAAAGCAAGAAAGAGGACAAAGACATTTCAGGAAGATCTGTGCAGAACTGGAAAGGAAACGATGGGAGGCTTTGGGGAGGTGGACTGGTATATAGAGTCCAGGCTTTGACAGCAGACAGACCAGGGTTTGAAACCTGGAAATATTCTTTACTTTGAAGTCTTGAGATAAGTCATTAAAAGTTACATAGCTTCTGTTTTCCCATGTGCAAAACAGGGAGAATAATATGTACCTTATTGTTTTCTTGTGAAATTAACAATAATTCCTGGCACGTAGTAGGTGCCTGTATTAGAACTCTCCAGAGAAAGAGAACAATAGGATATTTATCTATATCTATCTATATCTGTATGTCACATGAGCCAATCCTATATACATAGATATTTATATGTTATATATATGGAATTGGCTCATGTGATTATGGAAGTTGACAAGTCCCAAGATCTGTCATCTGCAAGCTGAAGACCCTGAAAGAGCCAGTGTTTCAGTCTGAGTCTGAAGACAGGAAAAAATGATGTCTCAGCTCGAGGCAGTCAGGCAGGAGGAGTTCCCTTTTTTGGGGGAAAGGTCAGCCTTTTTGTTCTGTTCAGGCTTTCAACTGATTGGGTAAGACCCACCACATTGGAGAGGAAAATTTACTTAGTCTACCAATTCAGTTGTTAATCTCATCCAGAAACACCCTCAGAGAAACACCTAGAATAGTATCTGACCAAATATCTGAGCACCCTCTGGCCCAGTCAAGTTGACACATAAAATTAGTCATTAGAGTGCTTTATAAATGATAAATTCTATTAATTATAATGACCAGAAATGCAGTTTATTCCCTTTTCTTAGCCCTACTTCTGTTTAACATCCTGCTGAAATTGAAATCTCATATTTTGCTTTGAACTTGATCCATTTAAATAATCAATACTTATTATTTATTTTAAAAATATTAATAATAACTATTTATTACTAATAAAAATGGCTACTTAAAGTCAAGAGAGCACTAGAACTTGGAATAAGGAAAATCATCAATGTGGTCTACTGTTTATAAGTGTGTTTTTTTAATGAAAGTTTTTTTAATGACACTTTCAATAGTAAAAGAAAAAATATAACATTGCCATTAGTACAGGGCACAGGAGTATAATTGGCCACGTAACTGTAATGAAGCCCACTGCACCCAGCCACGACTTCAGTATGGTGGCTGGAGGGTTAACGGGATGAACTCTAGTCATTCCTCTCCTCTGATTAGTTCCAAGGCTCAGTCCAAGACTTTCCATTTTATAACTTTGGGTAGCAATGCCTACCAATCTCCTCCTCCTTGCTGAGCATTATTGTACACCAGGTCACTCGCTGGTCAGCATGGTATAAAATAGACGTGTCTAACTTCACTCACTGTAGACATTTGTTGAATGAAAAGCCAAAGCTGTGATTCATCTGGAAGGGCTCCATCTGTCTTTCTCATAGAGGGAGTGGTAAAAATTACTACTGTCACAGGCAGAAACTTGAAGGGGTCTTTTTCAAGGGAAAGAGACAAAAACTTAGTCCTTTCCAGCAGTGGGGTGGCCAAGGAGTATGGACACACTGGTTCTAAACTAAGAGCCAGCACCAACACCTCATGTGACCTTGAGCAGCCTCAGTTTCCTCATCGGAAAGTGAAGGCTTGGACTGGATGGCTTACATGAACTTCCAGCCACAGAATCCTTTACTTCTAAGGGCACTGCTCCCTGTGGCAGTCGGCCTGCCCGGACCAGATGAGTGAATGAAACTTGCTGTATTGATGAGCTTAGACAGGCCACCTGCAGGGCTCACCTCCGTCCTCTGAGCAGACACGCATCTTGGAGTGAACCAGGTGGAATCTGAGCCCTGCCATGAAGACAGCATTGCTGTCATCCCATCTTTGAACCAAGAGGCAAAGTACATTTTTTTGCAAGTGCAGGCTCCAACTGAGCTGCTGAAACTAAACAAACACCACAGTGAGAGTGATATGGCATTATGAGCTCATTCAGAGAACAAAAGAGTGAGACAAATAAAGCTGCCCTGAGGCTGCAGAGTCATGCAAGTATGGAGAAGGAAATATGAAAAGGAGATCACTTCTCAATAAAAGCAATTAATATTCCAGAGCATTAAAATGTTTTATCTCATTTCCTCCCTGCAATTTAAAACATGCACAAACACATGTGTATATTTCCTCAGTATAAAAGTATTTTGGAAGAGAGGAAGCTCTGTGGGTTATATTCTGGAAAGCGATATTGTCATTTGCTAAGTGTCACTAAGGGGTTGCCTATGTTACTATAGAATAAGAAAAGGCGGTCTATTGGGGTATGCTTGAAAGTGAGACCAAGAATGGTGACTTAGTTTGGGTTCCCCCAAAGTGAACTTTGAGACAAGTATTAGTGGTAAATGATTTATTAAGGAAGTGTTCCTAGGAGAAATCTGTAAGAAGGCAGGAGAAGAAAGACAGAGGTAGAGATGAAACTAGTAGATCGTGGAGGAGAGCAGAGGATTCCCTTGATTCTGCAGGGGAAGTCTGGTGTGTGGCTTAGCCTCAGTTTGTCTCTGCTGGAGGCCAGGGAGCTGAGCTTTCTTAGTCTCTTGCCTGGAAGTCATTGGCTAATGCTGCACCTAAGGGATGAAAGCTTCCCAGTACTTGGGAAGCCTACAGGCAAACCTGGAACCCCTGAAGACAGTTCTTCAAAGAACAGTGTCAAATGCTGGCCACTGGGAGAAAACAGGCACCAAAGTTGGGGTGGGGCTAACAGAAACAGAAAGGAACTCAAGGAGATCTGGGAGGAGCCCTAAGTGTCCCTGAGGGACACGTCTCTGTGGCTCAGATGTACTGCATGAAGTCCACTGCATCCAGCCACGATTTCAATATGGTAGCTGGAGGGTTAACGGGATGAACTCTAGTCATTCCTCTCCTCTGATTAGTTCCAAGGCTATAACTGATATCTATTATCTCCTTCACTACCCATCCAAGTTTCCTCTCATTCTCTTCAGACTTAGGGGGCTTGCCTTCTGATGTGACCCAGATTTTCCTTCCTGAGCTATCTAGCTCCTGATTACTATTCCCTTTTCAGGTTGCAGTTGTTGTAAATTGTCCATTCACAGTAAAAATTTAGCATGGGGACATGAAGAGATGCCTAGCAGATACCCAGAGACACAGTCTTAGAATGGCATGCAGTGCACCATTATTCACTTTCAGGATTAATACCTATGAACAAAATGTAGAATACAATGATTTTAAATTCTAAAATGTTAATTATTTTATTTTATATAATTTTTCGGCTTTGTTGTGGTTTAATTGACACGTAACATTATTTATATTTAAGGTGTACAACTTGATGTTTTGATATACATGTACATTGTGAGATAATCACCACAGCCAAACATATCTGTCACCACACGTAGCCACCATTTTCTTTTTTCTTCTCTTCTCTTCTCTCCTTTCTTCTCTTTTCCTTTCTTTTTCTTTTTTTGTGGTAGGAACACTTAAGATCGTATCCTCTTAGCAAATTTCATGTATACAATACAGTATTGTTAACCATAGTCACATTACTGTACATTAATTAGACCTCCAGAACTTATCTCACATAACTGAAACTTTGCTGCATGATCTCACTTAAATGTGTGTCTTAGTCCATTCAGGCTGCCATAATAAATAACACAGACTGAGTGGCTCATAAACAACAGAAATTTGTTTCTCACAGTTTTGGAGGCTGCAAGTCCAAGATTGGAGAACCAGCATGGTTGGGTTCTGGTGAGGAAACTCTTCCAGGTTGTACATGGCCTACTTCTCATTGCATCTTCAAATGTCAGGGAGCAGAGAGAAGCAGGCTTTTTTGGAACTCTTAGAAGGGCAATAATCCCATTCATGAGGGTGCTGCCCCATGACCTCATCTAATCCTAACTACAACCCAAGAGTCCCTCTTCCTAACACCATTGCATTGTGGGGTAGAGTTTCAATATATGAATTTTAGAGGGATGGAAACATTCAGTCCATAGCAACATGTGATCTAAAATAGTCAAACTCATAGGAGCAAAGAATAAAATGCTGGTTTTGAGGGGCTCAGGGGAGGGGGAAATAGGGAGATGCTGGTCAAAGGGTAAAAAGTTTCTGTTATTTTATATAATTTTTATTATAATGAGAAATTTTAAGTCCAGTAAAATAAATCTCTCAATTCTATTGAGTTGTTTTGCACATTCCTTGTCACCTATTAGGCACCTAATACCTATTTGATGATTAAATAAATAAATACATTGTAAGATTTCAATAAATATATGTACAATGGAACAATAAAGTAATTTTAACAAGATACAGCCCACAAATTTAAGTTACCAATAAAGTCCAGTTTTCTAGGAAGAAAAAAGTCCAAATATACTCTTTTTCCTTTGTACTTAAAAGAGCATCAAGAAAAAAAAATGTTTTCTTTTTTGGGAAGCCAACATTCTCTCCACAAAGAGAAAATATTGGGCTTGCACAAGCCATTATTTGACGGCACTGCAAGATTGGAACGTTGCATGCTTCACTAGAAGCATAGTGTTCTGTTGAGTATCTGTCCCTTGATCCTCACACTTCTTGCTTCCTGACAAGGTAACGGAAGGGCGTGTCTGAAGACTGGGTTTAATGGTGTGCCTGCCAATTATGAAATGAGCAGCCATGCTGCCCTCTTCTTTGATTTTCAAACAATCACTAATTCAATGAATTCAGTATCTGTTGAGTACTTAGTCGGAGCCAGCTTCAGTTCTTGGGAATAAGTAAGTAGCAGTGGAAAGAAAATCTCTCTGCTCCTCTGGGCTTACACACTAAAAAAAGAAGAGTATTCATCAACAAATTTCAACAAAGAAGAGAGAGATATCAGAAGGTGACAAGTGCTAAGGGGGAAAACAAAAAGTGGGGAGGGGGTGGAAATTGCCAGGGGCTGAGGTGGGTGGTGCAATTTTAAACAGTAAATGTGTTGATAGAGAAGGTCTCAATTGCAAGATGATATTTGAACAAAACCCTCAAAAACCTGAGGTTGAGAAATGTGCTATCCAGGGAAAGAACAAGTCCAGGAAGAGGGAACGACAGGTAGAGAAAACCTGAGCATGTTTGAGGACTGGGTCAGGAAGTGTAGGGCTTTGAAGGCCATTGGCAGATTTGGGTGTTTACTCTGAGTGCTTGGATGACACAACCTGACTCGTGTTTTAACAGGACCATTCTGGCTGCGGGGTTGAGTATAGACTCTGGTAGAATAGGCCATGGTGCAGCATAGGGGTGGAGGAAGGGGACCAGGCAAATGGCACTGGTGTCTTGGATCACTTTGGTAGCACGAAAGTGGTGGGAAACAGTGCATTTGAATATATTTTGAAGTAGAGCTGATAGAATATTCTGGAAGATTAGGTATTTGGTTTGAGAAAAACCTGTCAAGAATAACTCCAAGACTTTTGGCTTAAGCATCCAGAGGAATGGAGTAGCTATTAACAGACCTGGATTATTATGGGGAGTGGAGGTCTGGGGTGATCAGGAGTTTGGTTTTAGACATGTTAGGTGTCCAGGTAGAGGAATCAAGTAGGCAGTTGGAGCCTAGTGTTCAGGTGAAAGTGCCATATTAAAAACCTACTTTGGGGAGTTATGAGCATATAGATGATACTTTAAAAACCATGAGACTGAATCAAGAGAGAGAGTACAGAGAGTAGAGGGCAAAGTTCTGGAACACTTCAACACTTAGAAGGGGAAGAAGAAGAGAAAGTTACAAAGGCAGTTGAGTACATCCTATGAGGTAGGAAAGGAAACTGGCAGAATCAAGTGTAGTCTTCTGGAAGCCAATTAAAAACTATTTTAAGGAGGGAGTGTTCAACCATGTCAAGTACTGCAAAGAAGTTAAGATGAGAACATTGACTTTTGGTTTTAGCAACATGGAGGTCTATTACCTTGACAAGAGTATGGTGAAGTGGTAAGAGGAAAAACTGAATGGAATGGGTTCAAGAACAAATGGGAGAAGAGAAGCTGGTGGAGAGTAAGCTTGGAGAGTTTTTCTATAAAGGGGAACAGGAAAACCACACAGTAGCTGGAAAAGAGAGTAGGATTAGGATAGAACAAAACATTTTTTAAATGTGGGAGAAATAATAGCATATTTGTATGCAAATAGAAATGTGTCAGGAGAAGGAAATATATTATTGGTGCAGGACAGAGGGGAGAATTGTTAGAGCAATGTCCTTGATTTCATGAGAGGGGATGTACATGCGGAGAGTTTAGCTCTCTACAATTTCTCACTGAGGTCAGACTCCATCCACCCTCCTGAACCCCAAATGTAGGGGTAGCATATCAAATTTATGAGTAACTCTGTAAGCCTTTCCCACATATTGCTGGTAGAATATCATATCTGATGTGTTGTGACGCCTAGACCACATATTCTACCACACAAGAAATTTTGAATTTCTTTTTTTGACATTAGCCATTTGCATTTTTTTTAAGGAGAAGGAATTGCGTTGTTATAAGACCAAATCACTTTCTAAGCCTAGAATATAAGGATCATGAAAACGAATATGGTATCCCTTCCCCAAATGATACTTCAATTTGTGATTTGTTCTTGTTCTCTGGCAATAATAACCTATTTGGCAAGCTCAGCAGAAGAAATGACACAGAGGACACTACTCCATCATCAAGGCCATTGATACTTCTTTGTTTCGAAGTCGGCCTCTGTATTGCCTGTACTTGCGTTCCCTGGGCCATGTGACCCTCATGGTGTCTTAATCCTGTCATCTATATTTGCTTTCACCTTCACTTGCACCACCCCAAGGAACACAAACCAGATTGGTTATCCTCTGCAACTTTACCCATCATTTCTGAAGTGCTAAACTCTGACATTCCATCTCCCACTACCTTCAATCTTTATTGCCACTGGGGCTCTTTCTGACCTTATCAATAACCACAGGGACTACTATTGGAAAAGACCTGGTTCCTTTTATTGGAGAATGGTATTAGAAACTAAGGTCGGCACTATGTCTACTGCTTTTAGGGTGGTGTTGCATCTAGATTCTCTCAACTGTCAGAGAAGGAAATATACTTGTATACCAATCCATATATCTATGCATATCTATAAATATTTCTATATGTATCCATCTTTATATTAAGCTAAGCATGAGTTCATATGGCTATCTCCAATTCTACCAGTATACATGGGGATCATTCCAGCATTTCCCCCTTGCTTGTCTGTAACTTTTATGACAACATTGAGAAATCTGGTCCCCACTCTCCACCATCAAATACTTAATTGTTCAATTTCAGTATACATGAATAGTGGTTTCAGAATTGTTAGCCCACATACCCATGAGAAACAACTTTACTAACTAAAGCACATGCATAGTACTTTGCCTAAAAGTCTTATAGTCTTTATTCATTTCCAAAATTATTTAGATCAGTACCTTACTTCCTCATCCCTTTCAGTGATGTTGTTTTATATACTTGTAATACAGTTAGATTGCTTTGTCACATCATGGGATCCCTTGACCTCTTAGATTGTTTTACAAAAATTTACGTACATTAAAATCCACTCTTTTGCTAGTACAATTCTGAGTTTTCACAGATATAGAGTGTCATATATCCACCACTACAGACTCATACAGAATAGTTTCACTGCCTTAAAAAATGACAGTGAAACTACTGGTAAAAATCTCTCTACCAACTCTAAAGTTTTGCCTTTTCCAGAAGTTCACATTAATGAAATCATACAGTATATAGCCTTTTAAAACTGGTGTCTTTCACTTAACAATATTTATTTAAGATATTTTTGCATGACTTGATAACTTATTCCATTGTATGGATATACTGCAGTTTGCTTATCCGTTCACTTATTTAAAGACACCTTGGTTGCTTCTAATGTTTGGCAATTACAAGTAAAATTGTTATAAATAGTTACATGCAGGTTTTTGTGTGGAAGTACTTTTCACATCTGTTAGGTAAATATCTAGAAGCATGATGGCTGGGTCATTTGGTAATACTATGTTTAGCTTTGTGAGAAACTTCCAAACTGTCTTCCAGTGGTTGTACCATTTTTTATTCTGCCCAGGAACGAACGCACGTTCCTGTTGCTCCTTATCTTTGTCAGCAATTGGTATTGTTAGTTTTTGGATTTTAGCCATTCTAATAGGTCTGTAGTGGTATCTCATTGTTGTTTTAAGACTGGTTTGTTTATTTATTTGCTTATTTTTTTCCTTTCAGTTTTATTGAGATATGGTTTACATACAGCATTGTATAAGTTCAAGGTGTACAGCATAATGATTTGACTTACATACATCATGAAATGATGACCACAATAAGGTTAGTGACCATCCATCATCTCATACAGATACAAAATAAAAGAAATAGAGAATTTGTTTTTCCTTGTAATGACAGCTCAGGATCTACTCTTAACAACTTTCATATATAACATACAACAGTGGTAATTATATTAATCATGTCTCTGGGGTGGGGCCTGGGGCTCTTGGAACTGGTGCCAGCCTGCTGGTGAGTGAGGCCAGGTCCTGGGGTTAGTGTTGGCTCACTGGTGGGAGGAAGTGGGCCCTGGAGCCTCTGGCTTTGGGGGCCAGGGGTCCCGGAAGCTGACGTCAGCACATTGGTGGGTAGGGCTGGGTCCTGGGGCAGCTGGGGACTCAGAGAGGTCTATAGCAGCTGGCCTGCTGTTGGGTAGGGCTGTGTCCCCACCCATCTAGCTGCTTGGCATGGGGAGTACAGGCCTGGTGCCAACCGGCTGGTAGGTGGGACCAGTCCCAGCGCTAATAAACTAGAGAGAGGACTCCAAAATGGCCTTTGCCAGCACCAGTGTCCTTGTGGTAAAAAGAGTTCCCCAAGTGGCTGCTTCCAGTGTCTCTGTCCCCAGGGTGAGTTCCAGTTGCCTCCTGCCTCACTGGGAGGCTTTCCAAGATCAGTGAGTGGGTCTGACCCAGGCTCTTTTCAAATGACTGCTTCTGCCCTGGGTCTTGGAGTGTGTGATTTAGCATGCACCGTTTAAGGGTGGAGTCTCTGTTTCCTACAGCCTTCTGCCCTCCTGAAACCAAGCCCTGGTGGCCTGCAAAGTCAAATGTTCTGGGGGCTCTTCTCCCAGTGCAAGACCCTTGTGCTGGGGAGCCCAGTGGGGCTTGGAACCTTTGCTCTCTGGGGAGGACCTCTGCAATTGTGATTATCCTTCCAGTTGTGGGACGTCCACCCAGGGGTATGGGTCTTGATTCTACCACATCTCCACCCCTCCTACATGACCCTCTGTGGTTCGTTCTTTATATCTTTAGTTGTAGAAGATATTTTCTGCTAGTCTTCAGGTCATTCTCTTTGATAGTTGCTCTGTAAATAGTTGTAATTTTGGTGTGCCCATGGGAGGAGGTGAGTTCAGGGTCTTCCTACTTGGCCATCTTGGCCACTCCCCAAGATTGTCTGGCTTTGCATCCCTGGATAGTTACTAGCTGTGTGCCCTTGGTCAAATTACACAGCTTGTCTAAGCTTCATCTTTAAATAGAAATAATGACAGTATTGATCTTCTAGATGGTGTTGGAAGGTGGTGATTAATGCCATATGAATAGAACTTGGTGTGTACTAAGTGCTCAATAAACATTGTCTCCCATCAGACTAAGAAATAATTTCCCTGAATGAAAGTACACAATGGTCAGAAGTTAACTGATATTAACTGTTTATTTTAAAACTCTCCAAATTCACCCCATTATTTAATACATACAAAAGTCTGCTCTTTATATTTTTAGAATAGTTCCCTGAAATTTTGCTACATACAGTATTCCTCATTGTCCTCCTGTAGGATTATGATGTCTTCATATATAAAACTGACCTTTACTTTCCAATTGCTGTACCTCTATTCATGCCACCTTTTTGACATCTTTTCTTTCAAAATTCAAGCCAGATTCCACTAAACCCAAATAATATGTCATTTTACCCAAAGAGCCCTTACTTAATGCTCTGGCTAGAAGAGACCTCTTCCTTGTTTGAAATAGAAAGTTTTAAAAATCTATTGCGTATTTATGGTTTATATAATATCTACTTCCAAAAATGTGAGACTATAAATAAACATGACCAAAAATTATATACGTATATACATAATGTATATACATACATATTAGAAAGTATATATCCTTCAAGGTGGTTGATTTGACAGGCTTCACTTATTTAAATTCCTCATTGGCAGTTTTATTCACAGCCAATATCCTGCAATTTTTGAATATCCTCAATTGTGGCTAGCATTCATCCTTTGTAAATTTTCTTTAGCTGCCTATCCTCTTTCTCTTTACTTCTCACATTAGTCTATTCAATAATCCCTGACTGTGTAACCCTATATAGAAATATACATGGAAATATGTCTATATATGAATATTGCTGGTTATTTTACAACAGGGGATCTTACAATTGCTCTTTTCACTCAAAAATTCCTTGTTGGAAATCATTACAAGTCATTAAGTATAGCACTAATTTGTTATTTTTAATGTGCTTTCTGCCACTATAAGTACATGACCTTATATTCTAGAGATTTGGACAAATGTATAAATGATGTATACCCATCATTATTATATCATACAGAGTATTTTCACTGCCTTAAAAATCCTCTGTGTTCTATTTATCTGTACCTGCCTCCCAGCTCCCCTGGCAACCCCTGATCTTTTTATTCCATATTTTTTGCATTTTCCAGAATGTTTTATAGTTGGAATCATATGTTATGTAGTCTTTTCATTTTGGTGTCTATCACTTAGTAATGTGCATTTAAGCTTCCTCCATGTCTTCTTATGGCTTGGGAGCTTATTTCCTTTTAGTGCTGAATAATATCCTATTGTCTGGATGTACCACAGTTTATTTATCCATTCACCTACTGAAGGACAGCTTGGTTGCTTCTAAGTTTTGGAAATTATGAATAAAGCTGCTATAAACATCTGTATGCAGATTTTTGTTGGACACAAATGTTCATCTCATTTGTTCACCTCATTCAGATAAAGATCAAAGATTGTAATTGCTGGATAGTATAGTAAGAGTATGTTTAGTTTTATAAGAAATGGCTAAGCTGTCTTCCAAAGTGGTTGTACCATTTTGCATTCTCACCAGCCATGAATTGTTGCCAGAATTTGGTGCTGTCAGTGTCTGGTTTATGGCCATTCTGATAGGTGTGTAGTGATATCTCGTTGTTGTTTTAATTTGCAGACCATAAGGTTTTCAAAGCTATGGACTGGTTCTTATTTGCTTTGTATCTCCCTAGTGCTTTGATAAATATTTGTTTAATTAATGGCTTTATCAAATAATACAATATGAATGTTCTATTTACAATGATGAGTATTTGAACTGCTGCTTTTTAATAATTTGATACATGTTCTTAAAGCACCTATTAAGTGCAATGCACTTGCTTTATGCAGAAATATAGCATAAAAGACACAGGCTTGTGGGAGAATATCAATAACTATATAGTGACAAGTCATGTGATGAGGGTCATGGGAGAGTTTTTGGTTTCTGCATTTCTGGAATGGTCATATTGGTCTCTACACGAAGAAATTGACCAGAGGTGGTTGCTGTGGTCATGACTTTCAAAAGATTAGGCTTTGATGGTTAAAGCCAATATTTCTAACTATAAGAATATGAATTAGGTGGGTTTTCATGCCTGAGAAATGACATCTCAATCAAAATAATGTGATCATTGATTATGTCTTTTGAAATCATTTTTAGAAAACTACCTAGTGTAATTTATTCTATAATTTTTAAACTCTTCTATTTAATTATGGTCAAAAGTATCACTTATTCAATTCAGATGAGGCATGAGACATTTTTCTCACCAGTATACTTTTACTATAATATATATTGAATGCTAGTTAGATACCTTTGAAAGGAACTTATTTTTGTACTCATGAAGCACTACAATTTTCAAGTAGAAGTGTAAGTTACAAGGGGATAATACATTGAGACTTTAGCCTTTTGAGCGAATGACTTAGGAACTTTAGAAATTTGATATTAAAAGTTAAGTCTAATTGTTTCAACATCTCACCTACTCAATAACTGGACATTGAACGTTCACACATACAGGCTTTACAGACCAGGTCAACCCCTAGGGTAGTTCCTCTTTGTAAATCTCAGAGAAACACCTTGGCAAAGTCAATGAGGGTATGGGCGTAAGATTTGGACATAATTCTGTGACTTAAGCAAATTCCTTAATTTCCCTATTTCCCTATTTTTTTTTAGTTGTAAAATGAATAAAATATTAGTTACTCATCTGCAAGGATTACATGAGATACTATAAGAAAACCTCTCAGCATTTATGAATTGCTCCAGAAATGGTAGTTATTATAATTGCTGCTTCAAGCTGATTAGTAAAAAATCCAAAGTGATATTATAGAATTAGTCATATTGTTTTTAATGTTAAACAAAAATAACTATGGAGAAGTTATTGGTTTTGGTCTGGGGCCAAGTTCAAGGTGATCCTGGGTCATCTTCACGTGCCAGAAAACAAGAAAAATCTTGAAGACTAGTGGGATCACTTCAAACGCGGGCATCTTAGAGAGGATACCATTGGCCAATTTTGGGAAAATAAAAAGCACCAAAAAGAATACTGACAGTGTATTGATTATAATACACTAAAGTTTTAAAAGATCCATCACTAATTAGGCACAATAAAAGAGAAAAGGAGGAGGGGTCAATAAAAGCACTTACTTTTATTTTTTATTTATTTATTTTTTTTAAACATCTTTATTGAAGTATAATTGCTTTACAATGGTGTGCTAGCTTCTGCTTTACAACAAAGTGAATCAGTTACACATATACATATGTTGCCATATCTCTTCCCTCTTGCATCTCCCTCCCTCCCACCCTCCCTATCCCACCCCTCTAGGTGGTCACAAAGCACCGAGCTGATCTCCCTGTGCTATGCGGCTGCTTCCCACTAGTTATCTATTTTACATTTGGTAGTGTATATATGTCCATGACACTCTCTCACCCTGTCACATCTCACCCCTCCCCCTCCCCATATCCTCAAGTCCATTCTCTAGTAGGTCTGTGTCTTTATTCCCATCTTGCCACTAGGTTCTTCATGACCTCTTTTTTTTTTTTTTTTTTCCCCTTAGATTCCATATATATGTGTTAGCATACTGTATTTGTTTTTCTCTTTCTGACTTACTTCACTCTGTATGACAGACTCTAACTCCATCCACCTCATTACAAACACCTCCATTTCATTTCTTTTTATGGCTGAGTAATATTCCATTGTATATATGTGCCACATCTTCTTTATCCATTCATCCGATGATGGACACCTAGGTTGCTTCCATGTCCTGGCTATTGTAAATAGAGCTGCAATGAATATTTTGGTACATGACTCTTTCTGAATTATGGTTTTCTCAGGGTATATGCCCAGTAGTGGGATTGCTGGGTCATATGGTAGTTCTATTTTTAGTTTTTTAAGGAACCTCCATACTGTTCTCCATAGTGGCTGTATCAATTTACATTCCCACCAACAGTGCAAGAGTGTTCCCTTTTCTCCACACCCTCTCCAGCATTTATTGTTTCTAGATTTTTTGATGATGGCCATTCTGACTGGTGTGAGATGATACCTCATTGTAGTTTTGATTTGCATTTCTCTAATGATTAATGATGTTGAGCATTCTTTCATGTGTCTGTTGGCAATCTGTATCTCTTCTTTGGAGAAATGTCTATTTAGGTCTTCTGCCCATTTTTGGATTGGGTTGTTTGTTTTTTTGTTATTGAGCTGCATGAGCTGCTTGTAAATCTTGGAGATTAATCCTTTGTCCGTTGCTTCATTTGCAAATATTTTCTCCCATTCTGAGGGTTGTCTTTTGGTCTTGTTTATGGTTTCCTTTGCTGTGCAAAAGCTTTTAAGTTTCATTAGGTCCCATTTGTTTATTTGTGTTTTTATTTCCATTTCTCTAGGACCTGGGTCAAAAAGGATCTTGCTGTGACTTATGTCATACAGTGTTCTGCCTATGTTTTCCTCTAAGAGTTTGATAGTGTCTGGCCTTACACTTAGGTCTTTAATCCATTTTGAGTTTATTTTTGTGTATGGTGTTAGGGAGTGTTCTAATTTCATACTTTTACATGTACCTGTCCAATTTTCCCAGCACCACTTATTGAAGAGGCTGTCTTTTCTCCACTGTATATGCTTGCCTCCTTTATCAAAGATAAGGTGACCATATGTGCGTGGGCTTATCTCTGGGCTTTCTATCCTGTTCCATTGATCTATATTTCTGTTTTTGTGCCAGTACCAAACTGTCTTGATTACTGTAGCTTTGTAATATCGTCTGAAGTCAGGGAGCCTGATTCCTCCAGCTCCATTTTTCGTTCTCAAGATTGCTTTGGCTATTCGGGGTCTTTTGTGTTTCCATACAAATTGTGAAATTTTTTGTTCTAGTTCTGTGAAAAATGCCAGTGGTAGTTTGATAGGGATTGCATTGAATCTGTAGATTGCTTTGGGTAGCAGAGTCATTTTCACAATGTTGATTCTTCCAATCCAAGAACATGGTATATCTCTCCATCTATTTGTATCATCTTTAATTTCTTTCATCAGTGTCCTATAATTTTCTGCATACAGGTCTTTTGTCTCCTTAGGTAGGTTTATTCCTAGGTATTTTATTCTTTTTGTTGCAATGGTAAACGGGAGTGTTTTCTTAATTTCACTTTCAGATTTTTCATCATTAGTATACAGGAATGCAAGAGATTTCTGTGCATTAATTTTGTATCCTGCTACTTTACCAAATTCATTGATTAGCTCTAGTAGTTTTCTGGTAGCATCTTTTGGATTCTCTATGTATAGTATCATGTCATCTGCAAACAGTGACAGCTTTACTTCTTCTTTTCCGATTTGGATTCCTTTTATTTCTTTTTCGTCTCTGATTGCTTTGGCTAACACTTCCAAAACTATGTTGAATAATAGTGGTGAGAGTGGGCAACCTTGTCTTGTTCCTGATCTTAGTGGAAATGGTTTCAGTTTTTCACCATTGAGGACAATGTTGGCTGTGGGTTTGTCATATACGGCCTTTATTATGTTGAGGAAAGTTCCCTCTATGCCTACTTTCTGCAGGACTTTTATCATAAATGGGTGTTGAATTTTGTCGAAAGCTTTCTCTGCATCTATTGAGATGATCATATGGTTTTTCTCCTTCAATTTGTTAATATGATGTATCACGTTGATTGATTTGCGTATATTGAAGAATCCTTGCATTCCTGGAATAAACCCCACTTGATCATGGTGTATGATCCTTTTAATGTGCTGTTGGATTCTGTTTGCTAGTATTTTGTTGAGGATTTTTGCATCTATGTTCATCAGTGATATTGGCCTGTAGTTTTCTTTCTTTGTGACATCTTTGCCTGGTTTTGGTATCAGGGTGATGGTGGCCTCGTAGAATGAGTTGGGGAGTGTTCCTCCCTCTGCAATATTTTGGAAGAGTTTGAGAAGGATAGGTGTTAGCTCTTCTCTAAATGTTTGATAGAATTCGCCTGTGAAGCCATCTGGTCCTGGGCTTTTGTGTGTTGGAAGATTTTTAATCACAGTTTCAATTTCAGTGCTTGTGATTGGTCTGTTCATATTTTCTATTTCTTCCTGGTTCAGTCTCGGCAGGTTGTGCATTTCTAAGAATCTGTCCATTTCTTCCAGGTTGTCCATTTTATTAGCATAGAGTTGCTTGTAGTAATCTCTTATGATCGTTTGTATTTCTGCAGTGTCAGTGGTTACTTCTCCTTTTTCATTTCTAATTCTATTAATTTGAGTCTTCTCCTTTTTTCTCTTGATGAGTCTGGCTAATGGTTTATCAATTTTGTTTATCTTCTCAAAGAACCAGCTTTTAGTTTCATTGATTTTTGCTATTGTTTCCTTCATTTCTTTTTCATTTATTTCTGATCTGATCTTTATGATTTCTTTCCTTCTGCTAGCTTTGGGGTTTTTTTGTTCTTCTTTCTCTAATTGCTTTAGGTGCAAGGTTAGGTTCTTTATTCGAGATGTTTCCTGTTTCTTGATGTAGGCTTGTATTGCTATAAACTTCCCTCTTAGAACTGCTTTTGCTGCATCCCATAGGTTTTGGATCGTCGTGTCTCCATTGTCATTTGTTTCTAGGTATTTTTTGATTTCCCCTTTGATTTCTTCAGTGATCACTTCGTTATTAAGTAGTGTATTGTGTAGCCTCCATGTGTTTGTAGTTTTTACAGATCTTTTCCTGTAATTGATATCTAGTCTCATAGCGTTGTGGTCGGAAAAGATACTTGATACGATTTCAATTTTTTTAAATTTACCAAGGCTTGATTTGTGACCCAAGATATGATCTATCCTGGAGAATGTTCCATGAGCACTTGAGAAAAATGTGTATTCTGTTGTTTTTGGGTGGAATGTCCTATAAATATCAATTAAGTCCATCTTGTTTAATGTATCATTTAAAGCTTGTGTTTCCTTATTTATTTTCATTTTGGATGATCTGTCCATTGGTGAAAGTGGGGTGTTAAAGTCCCCTACTATGATTGTGTTACTGTCGATTTCCCCTTTTATGGCTGTTAGTATTTGCCTTATGTATTGAAGTGCTCCTATGTTGGGTGCATAAATATTTACAATTGTTATACCTTCCTCTTGGATCGATCCCTTGATCATTATATAGTGTCCGTCTTTGTCTCTTGTAATTGTCTTTATTTTAAAGTCTATTTTGTCTGATATGAGAATTGCTACTCCAGCTTTCTTTTGATTTCCATTTGCATGGAATATCTTTTTCCATCCCCTCACTTTCAGTCTGTATGTGTCTCTAGGTCTGAAGTGGGTCTCTTGTAGACAGCATATATATGGGTCTTGTTTTTGTATCCATTCAGCCAGTCTGTGTCTTTTGGTGGGAGCATTTAATCCATTTACATTTAAGGTAATTATCGATATGTATGTTCCTATTCCCATTTTCTTAAATGTTTTGGGTTTGTTATTGTAGGTGTTTTCCTTCTCTTGTGTTTCTTGCCTAGAGAAGTTCCTTTAGCATTTGTTGTAAAGCTGGTTTGGTGGTGCTGAACTCTCTCAGCTTTTGCTTGTCTGTAAAGGTTTTAATTTCTCCATCAAATCTGAATGAGATCCTTGCTGGGTAGAGTAATCTTGGTTGTAGGTTTTTCTCCTTCATCACTTTAAGTATATCCTGCCACTCCCTTCTGGCTTGCAGCGTTTCTGCTGAAAGATCAGCTGTTAACCTTATGGGGATGCCCTTGTGTGTTATCTGTTGTTTTTCCCTTGCTGCTTTTAATATGTTTTCTTTATATTTAATTTTTGATAGTTTGATTAATATGTGTCTTGGTGTGTTTCTCCTTGGATTTATCCTGTATGGGACTCTCTGTGCTTCCAGGACTTGATTAACTATTTCCTTTCCCATATTAGGGAAGTTTTCAACTATAATCTCTTCAAATATTTTCTCAGTCCCTTTCTTTTTCTCTTCTTCTTCTGGGACCCCTATAATTCGAATGTTGGTGCGTTTAATGTTGTCCCAGAGGTCTCTGAGACTGTCCTCAGTTCTTTTCATTCTTTTTTCTTTATTCTGGTCTGCAGTAGTTATTTCCACCATTTTATCTTCCAGGTCACTTATCCGTTCTTCTGCCTCAGTTATTCTGCTATTGATCCCATCTAGAGTATTTTTAATTTCATTTATTGTGCTTGTCATCGTTTCTTGGTTCCTCTTTAGTTCTTCTACGTCCTTGTTAAATGTTTCTTGCATTTTGTCTATTCTATTTCCAAGACTTTGGATCATCCTTACTATCATTATTCTGAATTCTTTTTCGGGTAGACTACCTATTTCCTCTTCATTTGTTAGGTCTGGTGTGTTTTGACCCTGCTCCTTCATCTGCTGTGTGTTTTTCTGTCTTCTCATTTTGCTTATCTTACTGTGTTTGGGGTCTCCTTTTCACAGGCTGCAGGTTCGTAGTTCCCGTTGTTTTTGGTATCTGTCCCCAGTGGCTAAGGTTGGTTCAGTGGGTTGTGTAGGTTTCCTGGTGGAGGGAACTAGTGCCTGTGTTCTGGAGGATGAGGCTGGATGTTGTCTTTCTGGTGGGTTCGTCCACGTCTGGTGGTGTGTTTTGGGGTGTCTGTGGCCTTATTATGATTTTAGGCAGCCTCTCTGTTAATGGATGGGGCTGTGTTCCTCTCTTGCTAGTTGTTTGGCATAGGGTGTCCAGCACTGTAGCTTGCTGGTCGTTGAGTGAAGCTGGGTCTTGATGTTGAGATGGAGATCTGTGAGAGATTTTCGCCGTTTGGTATTACGTGGAGCTGGGAGGTCTCTTGTGGACCAGTGTCCTGAAGTTGGCTCTCCCACCTCAGAGGCACAGCCCTGATGCCTGGCTGGAGCACCAAGAGCCTTTCATCCACATGGCTCAGAATAAAAGGGAGAAAAAATGGAAAGAAAGAAAAAAAGAGGATAAAATAAAATAAAATAAAGCAATTATAATAAAAAATAAGATAAAAAATTATTAAGAGTAAATTTATTAAGAAAAAAAATTTTTTTTTAATTTTTAAAAATAGATTTATTAATTTTTTATACTAAAAATAAGAAAAAAATTATTTAGAAAAAATTTATTAAGAAAAAAATTTTTTAATTTTTTAAAATAAAAAATATGAAAAAACTTATTAAAAATTTTTTTAAAAATAGAAAATAAGGAAAAAATTATTAAGAAAACATTTATTAGGGAAAAAAGAAAAATTTTAAGCCAAAAAAAAAAAAAAAAAAAAAAAACGGACGGACCTAACCCTAGGACTAACGGTGAGAGCAAAGCTATACAGACAAAATCTCACCCAGAAGCATACACATCTACACTCACAAAAAAAAGGAAAAGGGGAAAAGTTAATATATCCTGCTCCCAAAGTCCATCTCCTAAATTTGGGATGATTCGTTGTCTATTCAGGTATTCAACAGATGCAGGCACATCAAGTTGTTTGTGGAGCTTTAATCCGCTGCTTCTGAGGCTGCTGGGAGAGATTTCCCTTTCTCTTCTTTGTTCGTACAGCTCCCGGGGTTCAGCTTTGGATTTGGACCCGCCTCTGCATGTAGGTCCCCTGAGGGCGTCTGTTCCCCGCCCAGACAGAACGGGGTTAAAGGAGCAGCTGATTCGGGGGCTCTGGCTCAGTCCGGCCGGGGGGAGGGAGCGGTACGGAGGAGGCGGGGCGAGCCTGCGGCGGCAGAAGCCGGCGTGACGTTGCAGCAGCCTGAGGCGCGCTGTGCGCTCTCCCGGGGAAGTTGTCCCCGGATTACGGGAGCCTGGCCGTGGCGGGCCGCACAGGCTCCCGGGAGGGGCGGTGTGGAGAATGACCTGTGCTCGCCCACAGGCTGTTTGGTGGCGGCAGCAGCAGCCTTAGCGTCTCATGCCCGTCTCTGGGGTTCGCGCTGATAGCCGCGGCTCGCGCCCATCTCTGGAGTTCGTTTAAGTGGCGCTCTGAATCCCCTCTCCTTGCACGCCACGAAACAAAGAGGCAAGAAAAAGTCTCCTGCCTCTTCGGCAGCTGCAGACTCTTTCTCGTGCACCCTCCCGGCTAGTTGTGGTGCGCTAGACCCTTCAGGCTGTGTTCACGCAGCCAACCCCAGTCCTCTCCCTGGGATCCGACCGAAGCCCGCGCCTCAGCTCCCAGCCCCCGCCCGCCCCGGCGGGTGAGCAGACAAGCCTCTCGGGCTGGTGAGTGCTGCTCGGCGCCGAGCCTCTGTGCGGGAATCTCTCCGTTTTTCCCTCTGCGTCCCTGTTGCTGTGGGATCCGCGCTGATAGCCGCGGCTCGCGCCCGTCTCTGGAGCTCGTTTAGGCGGCGCTCTGAATCCCCTCTCCTGGCACGCCGCGAAACAAAGAGGCAAGAAAAATTCTCTTGCCCCTTTGGCAGCTGCAGTCTTTTTCCCGGACTCCCTCCCGGCTAGCACCGAAGCCCGAGCCCCAGCTCCCAGGCCCCGCCCGCCCCGGCGGCTGAGCAGACAAGCCTCTCGGGCTGGTGAGTGCTGGTCGGCACCGCTCCTCTGTGCGGGAATCTCCGCTTTGCCCTCCGCACCACTGTGGCTGCGCTCTCCTCCGTGGCTCCGAAGCTTCCCCCCTCTGCTACCCGCAGTCTCTGCCTACGAAGGGGCTTCCTAGTGTGTGGAAACCTTTCCTCCTTCACAGCTCCCTCCCACTGGTGCAGGTCCCGTCCCTATTCTTTTGTCTCTGTTATTTCTTTTTTCTTTTGCCCTACCCAAGTACGTGGGGATTTTCTTGCCTTTTGGGAGGTCTGACGTCTTCTGCCAGCGTTCAGTGGGTGTTCTGTAGGAGCAGTTCCACGTGTAGATGTATTTCTCATGTATCTGTGGGGAGGAAGGTGATCTCCGCGTCTTACTCTTCCGCCATCTTGCCCCTCCCTCCGCACTTACTTTTAAATCAAGGCAATATTCTAAAGAACAAAAGTAGGGAGAAATTAGACAGTGAAATAGTTAATTTGGTAAGTATCAATATGGATATTATAATCATTGGGTTATATAAAAAAATTCATGAGGCACAGTGTTAAACTATCACCCCACAATTGCAAAGAAAAATATGTGTCTCTGTAACAGTAGATGAAGTTGATATTTAATCAAGTGATAAAATTCAATATCATTATTAGTGGGATAACTTGATATTATGTGTCTTCTGAAGTGATGCAACATGGACTGTACAATCCTACCTGTGAAATATTGTTTAAAAAAATGTTCACCTGCATTTAGTCAAGTCTTTAGACCTAACTTCCTGGTCATAAAAAATAGAGGAGCAAATAAATAACTCCAAACTGAAACAAGAGGACACATCCAGTATGTGGGATATTGTATGACTGGCCAAGACTCTTTGGGTGACTGTCCCACATAAAAAGATACACGTCAACTGTATTCAGTACATGACTCAATTGTAACCTGGATTAAAAAAAAAAAGAACAAAAGAAAAAGAAAGTCATTATATTTTTTAGCATATTGTATGTGTTATATGTATAATATTACATATATATGTAAAATATTACTTGTGTTCTTAGGTGCAGGAATGGTACTGTGGATGCTCTTATCTATATGATCTCATATATGAGTATGAATATTTGCTTAAGTATTTACAGTGAAATGTCACATTGTCTCAAACTTACTTTCCAATGTGGAAGAATTTTAACACTTGGTGAATCTAGGTAAGGAGTATATGCTGGTCATTGTATAAGCGTTTTATCTTTTCCAAAGTTTTCATGTTTCTCAAAATAAAAATTTGAGTGAGAAAAAAACCCAAAATAATCATTTTACTTTTTCAAGATTTAAAATTGTAATTATTGAAAAATTTTCCTTCGTGAATTACTTAAGGTAGACATAGATAATTATGCTCATTTGCGTCATGATAGAAGAAATTAGCTCTATTTACCAGTAAGGCAGACAGTGTCAATTTCTTTTAGTGGCAAGGATAACTCTTTCAGATTATCTCAAGGCATTTTTAATGTTTTTAATTTAAGTTTTAAAAATAAAGAGTCACATGGAGATAGAGAAAGCAGGAATCAGCTTCACAGCCCGGTTTAAGGGATCTGAGGAAGAGCTGTAGCACCAGCCCTTGTGGTGACAGCCCTAGTTCAGGAAGCCGAAGTGTCTAGTGTGGTGACTTTAATAGACGGAGGCTCTGGCGTCTTCAGCAACAGGAACTTGGTGCTCTTCCAAGATGCTGGACTCTCTCTACCACTCTTGTTGCTACCACATTACATCTCTCTCCCAAATTCTGTGACTCCCCCCATCCCCCATTTAGCTCTTTTTCTTCTTTCTCACCCATGGCTTTTTTTGTATCATGGCGTCTATGCTGCTCATTCTTTGTATATTTTTCAACTTCTTCATCTTCTACCAATTGACTGACTTTCCTTTTGTATTTCTGGTTTGAATTGTCCCCAAAAGAAAAAAAATCAATCAGCTAAGTTGATTACCGTCATCTCTGGTTGGATGTAATTTTGTTTATCTCAGGTCACCTACTGGATGTGATGGCAAGCCTTGAGATTCTCAGCCCTGCTGCTTTGGCCTAACCAGGTGTGTTGGCTTACAGAAAACCTATGTGTTAATGGATGTTACATAACAAAGCCATCTATGTGTAAGGAACCCCCTAGCGTTGCTTCCTAGGCAGAGCCTGTGGTGTGAGGGTAGCAGTTTCCCACAGAGTTAAGCAACGGGTGGACAAGAAGGTTGATAGGCTTTTATGGTACACAGAGTCAGAGTTCTTCTTACATTTGGTTCACCTTGTCTAAGTATGACTTCAAGAAAGTAGAGTCTCTGTTTACATTGTGAGAATTTTATTTGCCACGTAATTTGTGAGTCCACCTTTCAACGATCTAAGAGATGTTTTGAGATCTGTGAACTTTCAGCTATTGAAAAGCTTATATTACTCTCAGATGTCCATTGGGATGGGAGAGAGTGAGTACACGCTGCACTTAATAGTCCTGATCTTCTTGCCAGCTACATCTGGGGCTGGCATGGAAATTGTCTCGCAACATCACAGTTTCCTTATCCTTTGACTGAAATGCTCCCTCTGCATATCCTGCATGCAGAGAACACCAAAGTAGATCGTATCTAATTGCCACAGGCAGATGAATCACCTCTAGGAAACTGTGATAGTCAACAAAACTTGGACAATTTGTTTATCTATTTGGGCTCAGAAGAGTTTCCAAGCAAGTTGCATTTTGGATTTCTGGAATACCTATTATATAGTAGGTGAAGAGATGCTAGGCTGCAAATAAAGGTTTTTTTTTTTTTTAATGAGAAAAATCCAACTCCATTGGCATTCATGGATAGTTGGAAATGTCATTTACTGGGGATAACAGTAAATTATAAAGAAATGGATGGGTCTGCACACACCCATTAGTAACTGTAATTGGGAGCTTGTGGAGAGGAAGGGTGAATAATCCATGCCAGAAGGAAAGAAGTGTTATGCATGTAGTAAATCAGTTTTGTAGGTCACATGCTACCAGTGAGTGTCCTAGCAATTTGTAATAGTAATTTCACATTATTTCTGTACCACTAAGGAATAGATTTAAAGAAATCAGTCAATTAATTTCATATCTATTAATACACCATATCAATAAATCATAGTTATTATAAGGATTAGAGTAAGATAATAATAAATCAATTTAGCACACAGCCCAAGTTTCTTGAATGTCTCTAACATGAAAAGCATCAAGCTTGGTAATAGATGGCTTGAATAGTTCAGAGCAAGAGCTGTGGAGTCAGAGAGCCTGGGTTTGAATCTCAGCTCATGCTTTAGCCAGTGTTGACCTTGGGCAAATGATTTAAACTCTCTGAATTCCGGTTTGCTCATCTGTAAAACTAGAATAATACTGAGGATAATCTACTTCACAGGGTTGATGTGAAGTCTTGATATGCAAGCAAGGTGCTCAGACCCTGGCTTTTAGTATGTGGTCAGTAAATACCAGCTCTATCTTATTGGCAAAAAAAAGTGATACACACACAAACACCTACCTTACTGGGAGAAAAAGGAATATAACAAGTGCTATGAGACAGAGTAAAATAAGTGCAAACAAACTAACCATTAACTTCCTTAAGTTTATGGACAGGGAGCGATTAATTCCAACTTGGGTGACCAGAGGAAAGTTAATGGAAATTTTGACTGTAACTTAGAGAGAAGGAGGTCCTATAAGGCCTACAGATTTTGGTAAATCTATGTTTTCACAGTCCCCCAAAGACTCTCATTTTGCAAATGAAAACAATGAGGCTCAGAGAGGTTAAATAACTAATGCAAGGTCACAGAGGTGGTAAGCAGAAGCACACCGAGAAACCTAAATTTGTCAGATTACAGTGGTCTAAGTTTAAAAAATGGCCACATTGAGATTTTTTTAAGTATATGATTGCATTAAAGATTTTTTCCCTAAACATTTTCTCAAGCTATAGAGATATGTCCATGCCACTCTCTCACTTTGTCCCAGCTTACCCTTCCCCCTCCCCATATGCTCAAGTCCATTCTCTAGTAGGTCTGGATCTTTATTCCAATCTTGCGCCTAGGTTCTTCATGACCATTTTTTTTTTTTTTTTTTAGATTCCATATATATGTGTTAGCATATGGTATTTGTTTTTCTCTTTCTGACTTACTTCACTCTGTATGACAGACTCTAACTCCATCCACCTCATTACAAATACCTCCATTTCATTTCTTTTTATGGCTGAGTAATATTCCATTGTACATATGTGCCACATCTTCTTTATCCATTCATCTGTTGATGGACACTTAGGTTGCTTCCATGTCTTGGCTACTGTAAATAGAGCTGCAATGAACATTGTGGTACACGACTCTTTTTGAATTATGGTTTTCTCAGGGTATATGCCCAGTAGTGGGATTGCTGGGTCATATGGTAGTTCTATTTTTAGTTTTTTAAGGAACCTCCATACTGTTCTCCATAGTGGCTGTATCAATTTACATTGTCACCAACAGTGCAAGAGGGTTCCTTTTTCCCCAAACCCTCTCCAGCATTTATTGTTTGTAGATTTTTTGATGATGGCCATTCTGACTGGTATGAGGTGATACCTCATTGTAGTTTTGATTTGCATTTCTCTAATGATTAATGATGTTGAGCATTCTTTCATGTGTCTGTTGGCAATCTTTATGTCTTCTTTGGAGAAATGTCTATTTAGGTCTTCTGCCCATTTTTGGATTGGGTTGTTCATTTTTTTAATGTTGAGCTGCATGAGCTGCTTGTAAATTTTGGAGATTAATCCTTTGTCCGTTGCTTCATTTGCAAATATTTTCTCCCATTCTGAAGGTTGTCTTTTCATCTTGTTTATGGTTTCCTTTGCTGTGCAAAAGCTTTTAAGTGTCATTAGGTCCCATTTATTTATTTTTGTTTTTATTTCCATTTCTCTAGGAGGTGGGTCAAAAAGGATCTTGCTGTGATTTATGTCATAGAGTGTTCTGCCCATGTTTTCCTCTAAGAGTTTGAAGGTGTCTGACCTTATATTTATGTCTTTAATCCATTTTGAGTTTATTTTTGTGTATGGTGTTAGGGAGTGCTCTAATTTCATTTTTTTTACATGTAGCTCTCCAGTTTTCCCAGCACCACTTATTGAAGAGGCTGTCTTTTCTCCACTGTATATTCTTGCCTCCTTTATCAAAGATAAGGTCACCATATGTGCATGGGTTTATCTCTGGGCTTTCTATCCTGTTCCATTGATCTATATTTCTGTTTCTGTGCCAGTACCATACTGTCTTGATTACTGTAGCTTTGTAGTATAATCTGAAGTCAGGGAGCCGGATTCCTCCAGCTCCGTTTTTCTTTCTAAAGATTGCTTTGGCTATTCGGGTTCATTTGTGTTTCCATACAAACTGTGAAATTTTTTGTTCTAGTTCTGTGAAAAATGCCATTGGTAGTTTGATAGGGATTGCATTGAATCTGTAGATTGCGTTGGGTAGTAGAGTCATTTTCACAATGTTGAGTCTTCCAATCCAAGAACATGGTATATCTCTCCATCTATTTGTATCATCTTTAATTTCTTTCATCAGTGTCTTATAATTTTCTGCAGGTCTTTTGTCTCCTTAGGTAGGTTTATTCCTAGATATTTTATTCTTTTTGTTGCAATGGTAAATGGGAGTGTTTTCTTAATTTCACTTTCAGATTTTTCATCATTAGTGTATAGGAATGCAAGAGATTTCTGTGCATTAATTTTGTATTCTGCTACTTTACCAAGTTTATTGATTAGCTCTAGTAGTTTTCCGGTAACATCTTTAGGATTCTCTATGCATAGTATCATGTCATCTGCAAACAGTGACAGCTTTACTTCTTCTTTTCCAATTTGGATTCATTTTATTTCTTTTTCTTCTCTGATTGCTGTGGCTAACACTTCCAAAACTATGTTGAATAATAGTGGTGAGAGTGGGCAACCTTGTCTTGTTCCTGATCTTAGTGGAAATGGTTTCAGGTTTTCACCATTGAGGACGAATATTGGCTGTGGGTTTGTCATATATGGCCTTTATTATGTTGAGGAAAGTTCCCTCTATGCCTACATTCTGGAGGGTTTTTATCGTAAATGGGTGTTGAATTTTGTCGAAAGCTTTTTCTGCATCTATTGAGATGATCATATGGTTTTTGTCCTTCAATTTGTTAATATGGTGTATCACGTTGATTGATTTGCATATATTGAAGAATCCTTGCATTCCTGCGATAAACCCCACTTGATCATAGTGTATGATGCTTTTAATGTGCTGTTGGATTCTGTTTGCTGGTAATTTGTTGAGAATTTTTACGTCTATGTTCATCAGTGATATTGGCCTGTAGTTTTCTTTCTTTGTGACATCTTTGTCTGGTTTTGGTATCAGAGTACTGGTGGCCTCGTAGAATGAGTTTGGGAGTGTTCCTCCCTCTGCTATATTTTGGACGAGTTTGAGAAGGATAGGTGTTAGCTCTTCTCTAAATGTTTGATAGAATTCGCCTGTGAAGCCATCTGGTCCTGGGCTTTTGTGTGTTGGAAGATTTTTAATCACAGTTTCAATTTCAGTGCTTGTGATTGGTCTGTTCATATTTTCTATTTCTTCCTGGTTCAGTCTTGGCAGGTTGTGCGTTTCTAAGAATTTGTCCATTTCTTCCAGGTTGTCCATTTTATTGGCATACAGTTGCTTGTAGTAATCTCTCATGATCCTTTGTATTTCTGCAGTGTCAGTTGTTACTTCTCCTTTTTCATTTCTAATTCTATTGATTTGAGTCTTCTTCCTTTTTTTCTTGATGAGTCTGGCTAATGGTTTATCAATTTTGTTTATCTTCTCAAAGAACCAGCTTTTAGTTTTATTGCTCTTTGGACCATTTCCTTCATTTCTTTTTCATTTATTTGTGATCTGATCTTTATGATTTCTTTCCTTCTGCTAACTTTGGGGTTATTTTGTTCTTCTTTCTCTAATTGCTTTAGGTGTAAGGTTAGGTTGTTTATTTGAGATGTTTCTTGTTTCTTAAGGTAGGATTGTATTGCTCTAAACTTCCCTCTTAGAACTGCTTCTTCTGCATCCCATAGGTTTTGGGTCGTCATGTTTTCATTGTCATTTCTTTCTAGGTATTTTTTGATTTCCTCTTTGATTTCTTCAGTGATCACTTGGTTATTAAGTAGTGTGTTGTTTAGCCTCCATGTGTTTGTATTTCTTATGGTTTTTTTTCCTGTAATTGATATCTAGTCTCATAGCATTGTGGTCAGAAAAGATACTTGATACGATTTCAATTTTCTTAAATTTACCAACGTTTGATTTGTGACCCAAGATATGATCTATCCTGGAGAATGTTCCATGAGCACTTGAGCAGAATGTGTATTCTGTTGTTTTTGGATGGAATGTCCTATAAATATCAATTAAGTCCATCTTGTTTAATGTATCATTTAAAGCTTGTGTTTCCTTATTTATTTTCATTTTGGATGATCTGTCCATTGGTGAAAGTGGAGTGTTAAAGTCCCCTACTATGATTGTGTTACTGTTGATTTCCCCTTTTATGGCTGTTAGCATTTGCCTTATGTATTGATGTACTCCTATGTTGGGTGCATAAATATTTACAATTGTTATATCTTTTTCTTGGATTGATCCCTTGATCATTATGTAGTGTCCTTCTTTGTCTCTTGTAATAGTCTTTGTTTTAATGTTTATTTTGTCTGATATGAGAATTGCTACTCCAGCTTTCTTTTGATTTCCATTTGCATGGGATATCTTTTTCCATCCCCTCACTTTCAATCTGTACGTGTCCCTAGGTCTGAAGTGGGTCTCTTGTAGACTGCATATATATGGGTCTTGTTTTTGTATCCATTCAGCCAATTTATGTATTTTGGTTGGAGCATTTAATCCATTTACATTTAAGGTAATTATCGATATGTATGTTCCTATTACCATTTTCTTAATTGTTTTCAGTTTATTTTTGTAGGTCTTTTCCTTCTCTTGTGTTTCCTGCCTAGAGAAGTTCCTTTAGCATTTGTTGTAAAGTTGGCTTGGTGGTGCTGAATTCTCTTAGCTTTTGCTTGTCTGTAAAGGTTTTAATTTCTCCATCAAATCTGAATGAGATCCTTGCTGGGTAGAGTAATCTTGGTTGTAGGTTTTTCTCCTTCATCAAGTTAAATATGTACTGCCACTCCCTTCTGGCTTGCAGAGTTTCTGCTGAAAGATCAGCTGTTAACCTTATGGGGATTCCCTTATGTGTTATTTGTTGTTTTTTCCTTGCTGCTTTTAATATTTGTTCTTTGTATTTAATTTTTGATAGTTTGATTAATATGTGTATTGGCGTGTTTCTCCTTGGATTTATCATGTATGGGACTCTCTGTGCTTCCTGGACTTGATTAACTATTTCCTTTCCCATATTAGGGAAGTTTTCTACTATAATCTCTTCAAATATTTTCTCAGACCCTTTCTTTTTCTCTTCTTCTTCTGGGACCCCTATACTTTGAATGTTGGTGCATTTAGTTTTGTCCCAGAGGTCTCTGAGTCTGTCCTCAATTCTTTTCATTCTTTTTTCTTTATTCTGCTCTGCAGTAGTTATTTCCACTATTTTATCTTCCAGGTCACTTATCTGTTCTTCTGCCTCAGTTATTCTGCTATTGATCCCTTCTGGAGAATTTATAATTTCATTTATTGTGTTGTTCATCATTGTTTGTTTGCTTTTTAGTTCTTCTAGGTCCTTGTTAAAAGTTTCTTGTATTTTCTCCATTCTATTTCCAAGATTTTGGATCATCTTTACTATCATTACTCTGAATTCTTTTTCAGATAGACTGCCTATTTCCTCTTCATTTGTTAGGTCTGGTGAATTTTCATCTTGCTCCTTCAACTGCTGTGTGTTTCTCTGTCCACTCATTTTGCTTAACTTACTGTGTTTGGGGTCTCCTTTTTGCAGGCTGCAGGTTCGTAGTTCCCATTGTTTTTGGTGTCTGTCCCCAGGGGCTTAGGTTGTTTCAGTGGGTCATGTAGGCTTCCTGGTGGAGGGGACTAATGCCTGTGTTATGGTGGATGAGGCTGGATCCTTTTCTTCTGGTGGGCAGGTCCACATCTGATGGTGTGTTTTTGGCTGTCTGTGGCCTTATCATGATTTTAGGCAGCCTCTGTGCTAATGGATGGGGTTTTGTTCCTGTCTTGCTAGTTGTTTGGCATAGGGTGTCCAGCACTGTAGCTTGCTGGTTTTTGAGTGGAGTTGGGTCTTTGCATTGAGATGGAGATATCTGGGAGATTTTTGCCATTTGATATTACATGGAGCTGGGAAGTCTCTTGTGGACCAGTGTCCTGAACTTGGCTATCCCACCTCAGTGGCACAGCCCTGACGCCTGGCTGGAGCACCAACAGCCTGTCTTCCACACGGCTCAGAATAAAAGGGAGGAAAAAAAGAAAGAAAGAAAGAAGATAAAATAAAATAATATAAAATAAAATAAAATAAAATAAAGTAAAAAGTTTTTAAAATAAAAAATAATTATTAAGAAAAAAAATTTTTTAAGTAATTAAAAAAAATAAAAAGGACAGACAGAACCCTAGGACAAATGGTAAAAGCAAAGCTATGAAGACAAAATCACACAGAGAAGCATACACATACACACTCATAAACGGACAAAAAGGGAAAAAAATATATATCGTTACTCCCAAAGTCCACCTCCTCAATTTGGGATGATTCATTGTCTATTCAGGTATTCCACAGATGCAGGGTACATCAAGTTGATTGTGGAGATTTAATCCGCTGTTCCTGAGGCTGCTGGGAGAGATTTCCCTTTCTCTTCTTTGTTCGCACAGCTCCCGGGGTTCAGCTTTGGATTTGGACCTGCCTCTGCATGTAGGTCGCCTGAGGGCGTCTGTTCCTGCCCAGACAGGACCGGGTTAAAGGAACAGCTGATTAGGGGGCTCTGGCTCACTCAGGCTGGGGGGAGGGAGGGGTACAGATGCGGGACGAGCCTGCGGCGGCAGAGGTCGGCGTGACGTTGCACCAGCCTGTGGCGCCATGTGTTCTCCCGGGGAAGTTGTCCATGGTTCACGGGACCCTGGCAGTGGCGGGTTGCACAGGCTCCATCCAGGGGAGGTGTGGAGAGTGACTTGTGCTTGCACACAGCCTTCTCGGTGGCGGCAGCAGCAGCCTTAGCATCTCATTCCCGTCTCTGCGGTCCGTGCTGATAGCCGCGGCTCGTGCCTGTCTCTGGAGCTCCTTTAGGTGGTGCTCTTAATCCCCTCTCCTCGCATACCCTGAAACAATTGTCTCTTGCCTCTTAGGCAGGTCCAGACTTTTTCCTGGACTCCCTCTCGGCTAGCTGTGGATCACTAGCCCCCTTCAGGCTGTGTTCACGCTGCCAACCCCAGTCCTCTCCCTGGGGTCCAACCTTCAAAGCCCGGGCCTCAGCTCCCAGTCCCCACCCGTCCCGGCGGGGGAGCAGACAAGCCTCTTGGGCTGGTGAGTGCTGGTCGGCACCGATCCTCTGTGCGGGAATCTCTCCGCTTTCCCCTCTACACCCCTGTTGCTGTGCTCTCCTCCATGGCTCCAAAGCTCCCCCCCTCCTCCACCAGCAGTCTCTGCCCGTGAAGGGGCTTCCTAGTGTGTGGAAACCCTTCCTCCTTCACAGCTCCCTCCCACTGGTGCAGGTCCCCTCCTTATTCTTTTGTCTCTGTTTTTTCTTTTTTCTTCTGCCCTACCCAGGTAGGTGGGGAGTTTCTTGCCTTTTGGGAGGTCTGAGGTCTTCTGCCAGCATTCGGTAGGTGTTCTGTAGGAGTTGTTCCACATGTAGATGTATTTCTGATGTATTTGTGGGGAGGAAAGTGATCTCCACGTCTTACTCTTACGCCATGTTGAAGCTCTCCCTGGTAACGTTCTCATTGCAGCTTTGATTTGCATTTCTCTAATGATTAGTGATGTTGATCATCCTTTCATGTTTGTTGGCAATCTGTATAGTTTCTTTGTAGAAATGTCTATTTAGGTCTTTTGCTTATTTTTGGATTGGGTTGTTTGTTTTTTTGATATTGAGCTGCATGAGCTGCTTGTATATTTTGGAGATTAATCCTTTGTCAGTTGCTTTGTTTGAAAATATTTTCTCCCATTCTGAAGCTTGTCTGTTCATCTTGTTTATGGTTTCCTTTGGTGTGCAAAATGTTTTAGGTCCCATTTGTTTATCTTTTATTTTATTTCCATTTCTTTAAGAGGTGGGTCAAAAAGGATCTTGCCGTGATTTATGTCATAGAGTGTTCTGCCTATGTTTTCCTCTAAGAGTTTTATAGTGTCTGGCCTCACAATTAGGTCTTTAATCCATTTGAGTTTATTTTTCTGTATGGTGTTAGGGAGTGTTCTAAATTCATTCTTTTACATATAGCTCTCCAGTTTTCCCAGCACCACTTATTGAAGGGACTGTCTTTTCTCCATTGTATATTCTTGCCTCCATTATCAAAGATAAGGTGACCATACGTGCATGAGTTTATCTCTGGGCTTTCTATTTTGTTCCACTTATCTATATTTCTGTTTTTGTGCCAGTACCATACTGCCTTGATTACTGTCACTTTGTAGTATAGTCTGAAGTCAGGGAGCCTGATTCCTTCAGCTCCGTTTTTCTTTCTCAAGATGGCTTTGGCTATTCGGGGTCTTTTGTGTTTCCATACAAATTGTGAAATTATATGTTCTAGTTCTGTGAAAAATGCCATTGGTAGTTTGATAGGGATTGCATTGAATTTGTAGATTGCTTTGTGTAGTATAGTCATTTTCACAATGTTGATTCTTCCCATCCAAGAACATGGTATATCTCTCCATCTGTTTGTATCATCTTTAATTTCTTTCATCAGTGTCTTATAGTTTTCTGCATACAGGTCTTTTGTCTCCTTAGGTAAGTTTATTCCTAGATATTTTATTCTTTTTGTTGCAATGGTAAATGGGAGTGTTTCCTTAATTTCTGTTTCAGATTTTTCATTAATGTATAGGAATGCAAGAGATTTCTGTGCATTAATTTTGTATCCTGCTACTTTACCAAATTCATTGATTAGCTCTATTAGTTTTCTGGTAGCATCTTTAGGGTTCTCTATGTATATTATCATGTCATCTGCAAACAGTGACAGCTTTGCTTCTTCCTTTCCAATTTGGATTCCGTTCATTTCTTTTTCTCCTCTGATTGCTGAGGCTAAAACTTCCAAAACTATGTTGAATAATAGAAGTGAGACTGGACAACCTTGTCTTGTTTCTTAAGTTAAAGGAAATAGTTTCAGTTTTTCACCATTGAGAATGATGCTGGCTGTCAGTTTGTCATATATGGCCTATCTTATGTTGAGGTAAGTTCCCTCTATGCCTACTTTCTGGAGGGTTTTTATTAATCGGTGTTGAATTTTCTCAAAAGCTTTTTCTGCATCTATTGAGATGATCATATGGTTTTTATCCATCAGTTTGTTAATATAGTGTATCACATTGATTGATTTTCATATGTTGAAGAATCCTTGCATTCCTGGGATAAACCCACTTGATCATGGTGTATGGTCCTTTTAATGTGCTGTTAGATTCTGTTTGCTAGTATTTTGTTGAGGATTTTTGCATCTATGTTCATCAGTGATATTGGCCTGTAGTTTACTTTCTTTATGGCATCTTTGTCTGGTTTTGGTATCAGGGTGAGGGTAACTTCGTAGAATGAGTTAGGGGGTGTTCCTCCCTCTGCTATATTTTGGAAGAGTTTGAGAGGGATAGGTGTTAGCTCTTCTCTAAATGTCTGATTGAATTCACCTGTGAAGCCATCTGGTCCTGGGTTTTTGTTTGCTGGAAGATTTTTAATCACAGTTTCAATTTCAGTGCTTTTGATTGGTCTGTTCATATTTTCTATTTCTTCCTGGTTCAGTCTTGGTAGGTTGTGGTTTGCTAAGAATTTGTCCATTTCTTCCAGGCTTTCCATTTTATTGGCATATAGTTGCTTGTACTCATCTCCCATGATCCTTTGTATTTCTGCAGTGTCAGTTGTTACTTCTCCTTTTTCATTTCTATTTTCATTGATTTGACTCTTCTCCCTTTTTTTCTTGATGAGTCTGGCTAATGGTTTATCAATTTTGTTTATCTTCTCAAAGAACGAGCTTTTAGTTTTATTGATGTATGCTATTGTTTCCTTCATTTCTTTTTCATTTATTTCTGATCTGATCTTTATGATTTCTTTCTTTATGGTTTATTTCAGATTTTTCTTGTTTCTTGGGGTAGGATTGTATTGCTATAAATTTCCCTCTTAGAACAGCTTTTGCTGCATCTCAGAGGTTTTGTGTGGTCGTGTTTTCATTGTCATTTGTTTCTAGGTACTTTTTGATTTCCTCTTTGATTACTTCAGTGATTTCTTGGTGATTTAGTAGTGTACGGTTTAGCCTCCATGTGTTTTATTTTTTACAAATTTTTTCCTGTAATTGATATCTAGTCTCATAAGATTGTGATCGGAAAAGATATTTGATAGGATTTCAGTTTTCCTAATTTTACCAAGGCTTAATTTGTGACCTAAGATAAGATTCATCCTGGAGAATGTTCCATGAGCACTTGAGAAGAAAGTGTGTTCTGTTGTTTTTGAATAGAATTTCCTATAAATATCAATTAAGTCCATCTTGTTTAATGTGTCATTTATAGCTTGTGTTTCCCCATTTATTTTCATTTTGAATGATCTGTCCACTGGTGAAAGTGAGGTGTTAATTAGTGTGTTAGTGTTGATTTCCCCTTTTATTGCTGTTAGCATGTGCCTTATGTATTGAGGTGCTTCTATGTTGGGTTCATAAAAATTTACAATTGTTATATCTTGTTCTTGGACTGATCCCTTGATCATTATGTAGTATCTTTCTTTGTCTCTTGTAATAGTCATTGTTTTAAACTCTATTTTTTCTGATATGCGAATTGCTATTCCAGCTGTCTTTTGATTTCCATTTGCATGGCATATCGTTTTCCATCCCCTCACTTTCAGTCTGTATGTGTCCCTAGGTCTGAAGTGGGTCTCTTGTAGACAGCATATATATGGGTCTTGTTTTTGTATCCATTCAGCACTCTATGTCTTTTGGTTGGAACATTTAATCCATTTACGTTTGAGGTAGTTATCAATACGTATGTTCCTTTTACCATTTTCTTAATTGTTTCTGGTTTGTTATTGTAGTTCTTTCCCTTCTCTTATGTTTCCTGACTAGAGACGTTCCTTTAGCATTTGTTTTAAAGCTGGTTTGGTTGTCCTGAATTCTCTAGATTTTGCTTGCCTGTAAAGGTTTTAATTTCTCTGTTGAATGTGAATGAGATCCTTGCTGGTAGAGTAATCTTGGTTGTAGGTTTTTCCCTTTCATCACTTTAAATATGTCCTGCCACTCCCTTCTGGCTTGCAGAGCTTCTGTGAAAAATCAGCTGTTAATCTTATGGGGATTCCCTTGTATGCTATTTGTTGCATTTTCCTTGCTGCTTTTAATATTTTTTCTTTGTATTTAATTTTTGATAGTTTGATTAATATGTGTCTTCTCATATTTCCCCTTGTATTTACCGTGTTTAGGACTCTCTGTGCTTCCTGGACTTGATTGACTATTTCCTTTCCCATATTAGGGAAGTTTTCAACTATAATCTTTTCAAATATTTTCTCATCCCTTTCTTTTTCTCTTCTTCTTCTGGGACCCCTATAATTCGAATGTTATTGTGTTTAATGTTGTCCAGAGGTCTCTGAGACTGTCCTCAATTCTTTTCATTCTTTTTTCTTTATTCTGCTCTGTGGTAGTTATTTCCACTATTTTATCTTTCAGGTCACTCATCCGTTCTTCTGCCTCAGTTATTCTGCTATTGAATCCTTCTAGAGAATTTTAAATTTCATTTATTGTGCTGTTCATCATTGTTCGTTTGCACTTTAGTTCTTCTAAGTCCTTTTTTTTTTTTTTAATTTATTTATTTATTTATTTATTTTTGCCTGTGTTGGGTCTTCATTTCTGTACGAGGGCTTTCTCTAGTTGCGGCAAGCGGGGGCCACTCTTCATCGTGGTGCGTGGGCCTCTCACTATCGCGGACTCTCTTGTTGTGGAGCACAGGCTCCAGACGCGCAGGCTCAGTAGTTGTGGCTCACGGGCCCAGTTGCTCCGCGGCATGTGGGATCTTCCCAAACCAGTGCTCGAGCCCGTGTCCCCTGCATTGGCAGGCGGATTCTCAACCACTGCACCACCAGGGAAGCCCCTCTAAGTCTTTTTTAAACGTTTCTTGTATCTTCTCCATTCTATTTCCAAGATTTTGGATCATCTTTACTATCATTACTCTGAATTCTTTTTCAGGTAGCCTGCCTATTTCCTCTTCATTTTTTAGGGCTGCTGGATTTTTACCTTACTCATTCATCTGCTGTGTATTTCTCTGTCTTCTCATTTTCCTTAACTTACTGTGTTTGGGGTCTCCTTTTCTCAGGCTGAAAGTTCATAGTTCCCATTGTTTTTGGTGTCTGCCCCCAGTGGGTAAGGTTGTTTCAGTGGGTTGTGTAGGCTTATTGGTTAAGGGGACTGGTGCTTGTGTCCTGGTCGATGAGGCAGGATCTTGTCTTTCTGGTGGGCAGGACTACGTCTGGTGTTATGTTTTGGGTGTCTGTGACCTTATTATGATTTTAGGCTGCCTCTCTGCTAATGGGTGGGGTTGTGTTCCTGTCTTGTTAGTTGTTTGGCATAGGGTGTCCAGCACTGTAGCTTGCTGGTTGTTGAGTGGAGCTGGGTGTTAGTGTTGAGAAGGAGATCTCTGGGAGAGCTTTCACCAATTGATATTATGTGGGGCCTGGAGGTCTCTGGTGGACCAATGTGCTGAACTTGGCTCTCCCACCTCAGAGGCTCAAGCCTGACCCCAGGCCAAGACCCTGTCAGCCACTTGGCTCAGAAGAAAAGGGAGAATAAAAGAAAGAAAGAAAGAAAGAAAGAAAGAAAGAAAGAAAGAAAGAAAGAAAGAAAGAAAGAAAGAAAGAAAGAAAGAAAGAAAGAAAGAAAAGAAAAAAAGGGAAGAATAAAATAAAATAAAATAAAAATCAAATCAAATAAAGTTATTGAAATAAAAAAATTTAAAAAGTATTAAAGATAAGGAAATAAAAAAGTAATTAAAAAAAAAGAAAGAAGAGAGCAAGCAAACCTTAAAACAAATCCACCCATTATAACAAGCACTAAAAAGTTTATGAAAAAAACACAAAAAGATGGACGGACAGAACCCTTGGACAAAAGCAAAGCTATACAGAGAAAATCACACAAAAAAGAATACTCATACACACTCAGAAAAAGAGAAAAAGGAAAAAATATATATATTTTAAAAAAAGGAAGAAAGCAACCAAACCAATAAACAAATCTATCAATGATAATAAGCTCTAAATACTAAACTAAAACATAAAACCAGGAACAAATTAGATGCAGAAAGCCAACCCCAAGTCTACAGTTGCTCCCAGAGTTCACCGCCTCAATTTTGGAATGAGTCGTTGTCTATTCAGGTTTTCCACAGATGCAGGGTACATCAAGTGATTGTGGAGATTTAATCCGCTGCTCCTGAGGTTGCTGGGAGAAATTTCCCTTTCTCTTCTTTGTTCGCACAGCTCCTGGGGTTCAGCTTTGGATTGGCCCCACCTCTGTGTGTAAGTCGCCTGAGGGCATCTGTTCCTGCCCAGACAGGACGGGGTTAAAGGAGCAGCTGATTAGGGGCTCTGGCTCACTCAGGCTTGGGGGAGGGAGGTGTACAGAATGCAGGGCGAGCCTGCAGCAGCAGAGGCCAGTGTGATGTTGCAACAGCATGAGGTACACCCTGTGTTCTCCCAGTGAAGTTGTCCCTGGATCATGGGACCCTGGCAGTGGCGGGCTGCACAGTCTCCTTGGAGGGGAGGCATGGATAGTGACCTGTGCTTGCACACAGGCTTCTTGGTGGCTGCAGCAGCAGCCTTAGCATTTCATGCCCGTCTCTGTTGTCTGCGCTGGTAGCAGTGGCTCGCGCCCATCTCTGGAGCTCGTTTAGGCATTGCTCTGAATCCCCTCCCCTCGTACACCCCAAAACAATGGTCTCTTGCCTTTTAGGCAGTTCCAGACTTTTTCCTGGACTCCCTCCCGGCTAGCTGTGGTGCACTAGCTCCCTTCAGGCTGTTTTCATGCAGCCAACCCCTGTCCTCTCCCTGGGATCTGAACTCCAAAGCCGGAGCCTCAGCTCCCAGCCCTCCCCCGCCCTGGCAGGTGAGCAGACAAGCCTCTCAGGCTGGTGAGTGCTGGTTGGCACCAATTCTCTGTGCGGGAATCTCTCCATTTTGCCCTCTGCACCCCTGTTGCTGCTCTCTCCTCGGTGGCTCTGAAGCTCCCCCCACCCGCCCACCCCCCGTCTCCGCCAGTGAAAGGGTTTCCTAGTGTGTGGAAACTTTTCCTCCTTTGCAGCTCCCTCCCAGAGGTGCAGGTCCTGTTCCTATTCTTTTTTCTCTGTTTTTTCTTTTTTCTTTTGCTCTACCTATGTACGTGGGGAGTTTTTTGCCTTTTGGGGAGTCTGAGGTCTTCTGTCAGAATTCCGTTGGTTTTCTTTAGGAGTTGTTCCGCATGTAGATGTATTTGTGGGGAGGAAGGTGATCTACACCTCTTACTCCTCCGCCATCTTGAAGGTCCCTCTTTCTAGTATATCTTTAAAAAACATTTCCTAATTTATGTCTGGGGTTTATAGAGCTGTGTTATAGCACATACTTTAACAATTATACTGACAGACATAGAATTATAGAATGTTAATATTAGACAGGACATTAAAGGTTATTATTATTATTTTTAAAAACCCATCTATATAATGCTTAGTAGTTGCCAGGCATAATTTAACATGCTTTACAAATGTTAACACATTTGAACCTCATAGCAACAATACGAGTGGTAAGTAGCATCATTACTTCCACTTCATATATGGGAAAATTGAGAGCCATAGAAAGGGTAAGTGTGTACATTTCTACACTAACTACCCAGAGTTAGTGCAGACTTCACAGGTTAAGGGCACACTCTTTAAACAGACTGCCTTTACTTTATTTACCAGCTGCAAGCTCTGGGGATTCTCAGGCTACTCATGCTTTTGACAAATGGCTACAAATCTGGGGGTTCACAGAACTCAGGAAAGCACTATACTTATGACTGCAACTTTATTATAAAGATACAAATAAAGTGGACCAGTGAAATGAAGAGATGCACAGGGCAAGGTCTGGAGGGTCCCAAACGTAAAACTTCCATGTCATCATGACATATCACCATCCTGGCACATGTATATCACCAATCAGGAAGCTCAGCCAAGCTCTGATGTCTAGAGTTTTTATCTGGATTTCATTATCTAGGTGTGATTGATGAAATAATTAGCCGCACAATTGAACTCAACCTCTAACTCTTTTTCCTCCCTGGAGGTTGGTCAGAAGTTATCTGGCTGAAAGGCCCAACCCTCCAATTACATGTTTGGTCTTTCTGGCATGACATAGCCCACCCCCATCCTAAAACTATTTGGGGACCCACCAGGAGTCACCTTGTCAGCAAATGTTCTTTATCTGTAAGCAATGCTGCTCTAATATCAGCCTCATTCAATTCTCTCATTGAATGAATTTTATCTCGTTTAATCACTACAAGAATTCCTGAGGGAAATGTTATTCTCAGTTGATAGAGAAGATACAAAATGAGATTCAGATAAGTTATATTTCCACTTGTATATGGAATCATAACCCAGGCTCTCAATGTTTAATGGCAGTGTCCAGAGAAAACATTTGTTTCTTTTCACCATCAATTGGTAGCACAGGTCATTGAAAACATTCTAAAAAGTTAAAATCATGACTCTCATACAGATATAAAATGAACACATGTTAAAGATTTTTATTTATCTCATTATTAATGAGGGTCCCAGGCAGAAGATACAACTAGTTCAAAGAAAAAGTAAAATAGCAGAGATATTTATGAATCAGAAATACTGAAATGAATTGCAAATCTTTGCAAAACTGGATCTCTTTTGGATGTGGGGAGAGTTGTCTCTTCAAATGAGAGAATTTGTTTGCATGTCTATAGACAAGAATTATCTGCATCACCATCAGTTATCTACTAAAGGCAATGAAAGATTAAGAGCTTCCTTAGAATCAGAATCAGATAACAGAAGGTTGTGCTCTAAAGGATGAGTAGCTTTACATGTAACACATTTTCCTACACCATCAAACAAAGATTGATCAGGTTATCAGTTTGAGATGCCTTTATCTCTTCCTACAAATAGAAACATTTAAGACTTTAACCACCTTCAAGTTTTTAAATTCTAGGATATCTTTGCCTATATCTTAATTGCAGAGACTCTCATGTTTGAAAAGGTTGTTTGGCTCCCTGGAATTCTAAATGAAACATTCCAAGAAGCCAAGGAAACTTCTAGGGATGTATAAAGCTAAAAGAGAAAAACTTCCGCCATCTAGGAATAGTCCTAATATATTATTAAAAGAAATAAAACTGACCCATGTCAGAAATAAAACTGATGTTGCAAGAGAACATCTATATGAGTAGAAAATTCATGCAGTATGGAGAGGTAAAAAATTAAAAAGTAAAGGACACTTTACCCACCCCCAGGTGGCTCTCCAATATTATCTACTATTAGCAATGTATATGTCATTTTTATTACCCAAAAGAGAGTATATAATACAATGTTCTGAAACTTACATTAAAAAAATAATATATCTTGGAGAGTTTTACATGTATGTGAACACAAATCTACTCCATTATTTTTACCAGTGACATAGAATCCCATTGTAAGATGAACCATATACATTGTGGAAATAAAGGAAGACCACCCAAATGAGAATGAAGAGAGGTCATTTATTCAGTGTTTGCCGTAGCAAAGGAGTCATTGACCATTGCTTGTGTTTGGTAGATACTCAAAGGCTATCAGGTGACTGGGAAAGCTTTATAGTGAAAAGGGGAAAGGTTTAGGTATGTACTATTTCTGTTTCATACCTTTTTATTGCTCCCATATCCTCTTTCCCAGAGACAATTATTTAACTTTATTTTATAATTGCTCCTCCTGGAATTTGTGCATCTCTATTGTTATAAATAATGTGTGTATCCTGCCATGTTATAATTCATGAATTTTAGGGAATATCTACTTACTGGATATTATGGTGACTCAGGATTGAACTCTCTTATACTGTGTCTTGTGCTTTCTTCTCTCTTCTCAGTATAGTTATATTAGTGTTTATTCTATTTGACATTCATTGGACTTCCTTTACCTGAGGAATCATGTCTTTCAAAACTTTGGGAGAAAACTCAGCCATCATCTTTTTGAGTATTGTCCTTCCCCATTTTCCCTATAATTTACCTCTAGAGCTCAGAATAGACATATTAAGACTTTCTTACCCTTTTCTCCATGTCTTTTAACCTCATATTTTCCATATAATTTTTTCAGATGTATCATCCAACTCACTGATTCCCTTTTCAACTTTGTCTATTCTTCTGCTTTACATTTGTGTTGTTTTAAATTGTAATTACTATATTTTTCACTTCTATAGATTCTTTATTTTTCAAATCTTCTTTGTCATTTTTATAGTTTTGCTTCAATCCCCTCTTTGATTTCCTTGCACATATTTCCTTACATATATTTGATTTCCTTACACACATTTATTATTCCTTATACATATTTGTTTATACATAGTTACTTTATGCTCTTTATGTAATATCTCAGATCTTTGTGCTTTGGTGTTACAACTGATTTTCACTGAACATAGTTTATTACTTTGGATTACTTCTGATTTTTTTTTTTAATGTGAGGATATGCTTATTGTAACCACCTCTGGGAATCCTGTGAGGTTTGGGTGAAAGGTAATTTTATTTAGAAGGGAATTGCCCTTGTTCCTACGGAATAGGAACCAGGGGTACCATCAACTGGTGTCCATTTTTAACTAAAATTCTCACCCTGGGCTTCTGCATAGCACATAGTATACATTTATGCCATGGTGGGTGGCTTTGTTTTTTGGGTTTTGAAGAAATGGTTGACTTTCTTTTCTTTCTATCTCTGTTGTACAGTTTTTCTTCTTTTTCATTATTTTTTCTAGGGTGTGGCTCTCCTTCAGCCTCAGCTTTATGTAGGGTTGTCATTAGTCTGGTTCTCTGCTCCACCCAGATCCAAGGCTTAGTTGGCAGTACTCCAGACCTCTCTACCACCTACCCAAACCCTCTGACCACCAGACCACCAGGCTCTGATGATGTCCTTAGGGTATGGGACAGTTCTCATTCCTGGAGCAGTGCTTTCACCTTAATGAGATGTGATTTCTCTTACTTCCTTGTATGTTCTACTTATTTCAAAAGTTTTATTTTCCTGGCATTTTTTTTGGTGATATATTTCAGGAGGATTTTGGAATCTTTAGTCCAAGAAATTACAGGAAACAAATTTTTCAGTTGCCTTTATATATTGTAATAAATTCATTTAATTTTCTTCCTCAATCATATGCAGAAGATGCAAGGCAGAACTATTTTTATTTTACTAGTAAGTACTGCTTCCATTACTACTGGTATGGGTTTGCTGAAGAAAGCAAAATCTTTACAAGTTAGACCCAAGTTCCTGAATCCTAAATCTATTGAGAATTCATATAAAATATTGCGTTGAATGGCAGCTCCACCAAAATATCACCAAATTGTTGATAAACCAAAGCTGAGTTTATTCTTACTATGGAAAAGAGAACACTACTTTGAAAGAACCTTGTTAGTATCTCAGATTGAGGAGGACAAAATTGAGATATTTGTGAGATTTTGAACGCTGGTTTTAGGCAGGTCTTTCAGTGCAGGGACTTGGTTGTGATTGGGTAAGAATCATAATATAATTGTTTAGTTCTGTTGTGTATAGCAAAGATTTTGAAATAAGGGTTTCAAAGAGTCTTGGGTTATAAATTTTCTTTTGGTTCTTTCTATTGAAGATTTGATGGGTATTTCAGGAAGATCTTGGAATGAAAAATAAAATGATTTGCAACTTTTATATTCTGGGCAAATAAACATTTATATTCCTGGAATAGTAAAGTCTGGTTGATGGAAACCGTAAGACGTATGAGTGTAGATGTTTTCAGTTCTCAAGTGGAAAATAGTAGCTGTTTGAGAACACTTTATAAAATGGTACAACTTAATGATAAAAGGAACATCATTCACAGAACCGTGCAGTGCTGCACAGTTTGAACAAAATATGGCTATGGTGCTAAATGCACTTTTCTCAACAAAACTTCCAGTTGTGATATAATGATAGATGTGATCTCTAAAATTATATAATGTAACTAAAGTGATAAGACACTTTTTGGCACTTGGATTTATAAAATCTGAGGTGATGTGTTCAGGAGACTACATTTTTGAGATGTTCATTGTGATGCCTTTAGCCCTATTGTAAGGATCTTTTTTCTTCTGTAATCCCATCAACAGTCTCAGACTCCCTTACACAAGGACAACCAGAGGGCAGAAAAGCCTTTTTAGAGGGTTGCATGCTTTGGATGAAAGGGAAAGAATTCCTAAGGGGGTCTTTTGGCTTGAATCTTGCTTTTGTGCCCAATAATCTAAAGATATTGTATATCATTTAATCTAAGACACTGTCAATTGGAAGAAGATCCATTGTTTTATGTACTACAACAGAGAAACCCTACCAATTGAACTATGTAGTAATGCTCTCTTATAACCTAGATTTTTTATTTTATAGTCATTAAAATAGTTCTTTTATATCTAGAGATGTATTTTTATCACATGTCATTCTTTAGCATAGGTAAAAAGAACATATGCCAAATAAATTGTTTATTCTTAAGATGCTTTCACATAACATCTCTTCAGAAATACTTTTTGACTTGGAGGCATTGACGTTAGTGCTTTTCCAACAGTATCATCATCTGTGCCATTAAGAATGTTGGTAACACAGCATTTCTTAAGAATATTCCTCTGCTGTTTCTGAAATTCTCTTCCAATGACACCTATTCTGTAAACCTTGATGCAACATGTAAACTCTCTGGATCTTATGAGCCAATATCAAGGGAAGATTTTCAGGTAACAGTCAGGATTCACATTTCTTCATCAAATGGTCCTTAAATAGTTTGCTGGCTGATAGTTATGCCACCAGGAAAAATAACCAATTTGGTTTGTATGAGGTAATGGCAATTATAGTATGACAATAGCCTGGCTACTAGCAATTATAAGATATCATTAATTGTGTATCTTAGAATGAATGAAATGAAAATTTGTATTAAAAAAGCTACCAACTATAGTATTTCCTCCTAATCTTTCCTAATTTATTCTCTACTATATAATCTTGTTAACTTGATTTTCTTAGCCCTCTGGGAGAACTTCATTCCTACTTTAAATATTTAGCTCTAGGACTGAGTAAGCTGGCAAACCCTCTGCAGTGCCTTGGAGGGCTGGTCCCCTTTCCTTTTTTTTTTTTACAATAGGAATAGAAAAGAGTTTTATTTGAGCCAAACTGAGGACTATAGCTTGGAAGCCAGCTTCCCAGATTACTTTGAGAAACTGCTCTAGAGAAGCCTGGTTTTCAGTACAGTTTTATGTCTTGTGAGAACAAAGAACATCAAGCAAGTCAGGGATACATTCCTTCAAGGTTTAAAAAAAACAGATCAGCTCATGCACAGCTAGTCAGTATGGCCTTGGCACCTGGGAAGGGAGTCTTAGTATGGAAGGAGTACCAGCATTGGCATCTCAGGAAGGGAGGCATTTAATCTTTATTTTTAACATGGACATTCTTTACTTCTGGTCAATGCACACTTTTCTTTAATAATTAAAGCAGATGTACAATGTATGTTTGATAGGCCACAAACAGGCTATTTTAGTTAGCATAAAATGCAGGTTAACTCATGTATAAGCCAGAATGACTTGCCCATACCTCAATATGTGAACATTTCTTTTTATCACAGGTTACCAGAAACTTAGTATCTTAATCTCACCCTGAAGGCTATAATGTACAATTTGCAGAATGATATTTTACTGGTAAAACATATTAGATTCCTGGGTGGTATAAGAGGAAGTTTCAGTTGCAAGCTAGAATATGACATCAAATTAAGGAACTGGCCTTAGAAAGCTCACCATCTGAGAAAGAGATGTGATACTTATATGTCCCTTTTGGATTAAGTTATATAACCCAAGGTGTCCATGTGTGTGAGCTGGACTACCATCTGGTCCTGGAATGAAGTGAGACTAATAAATTCACTTAAAATGTCAGCTTCAGTTTAAACTATAAGAGCTAAGTGGTCCCCAAACAGAAAACCCAATAACTCAGTCCTTTGCTATTCAAGTTTCTTTAACACTCAGCAATAAACTAATCCCCAACTGGTGGAGTAACCTCAGTGGTTCTGACTCCTTTTTAGTGAATTTGTATGATATGCTGCTGATTATAATATTTTAAGGGAAAGCATAAAAACAGTTTACATATTTTGGAAATATATTCTCTAGTCTTTAGGAACGTAGTAAAGAATTATATCTACTCTACATCATCAACAATGACTTTTAAGGCATTAAAAATTTTTTTTCTTTCTTAATGTATCAGCCATTCCAAGCTTCTATGAAGCTTTTTTGCATTTCAGGGTTTCCTAAGACCACTGGACTCAGCTCAGTTTTCTTTTTTAATTCATAAATATAAAAGATTTATATTTTTGATATGGAGGGGCAAGAGATTTACCCTTGTCCTTCTTAAGTTAACATAACAAGATTCATTGGTTCCAGAGCAAAGGCTGTAATCTACATTGGGTATCGAGGTATGGGGAACTCATTATTATTAAACTCTCATATACTTAAGTATAAATTCTGAGCTTGCTTACTAAATACAAAAGGCATGGCCCATGGTTTCTCTTGGTTTCTTTCTTAGTTTAACTTTCTAGTTGAGGAAGGAAAACTTGTGCACAAACTTGAGAATAACAGCAGGAACAGTATATGTACACAGCAGAATGAGGGGCAATGGCAATAAATGCTTACAGATGTTGAGGGGGAGGGGTAATTTTTGGCTGATGAGTTGGAGAGAGTTTAGTGTAGGAGGCATAGTTTGTGGTGAGTTTCAGTGACATTTTCTTTTCACTGGTTTTACAGGGAACAGGGTAAGCACTTTGCTTTTCCATGTGAAGGCTTTCTTTAGTTCATTAGAGTTTCATGTTGTAGCAAAACCAGTTGGACTCGGTAAAAATGGCTGAGATGGTGCACCAGAAGCCAGGAATGCTGTCATTTTTTGCTTAAATGGGTGGGGAGTGGGGCGGGAGGCTAAACAGGATTCAGCAAGCAACTTGTTGGGGAGCTCTGCCCATCCCATCCTCCCTCTTCCCTCAGGTTACATTCTTTTTCTGAACCATCTGACCTTGCAGGGCCCGGTACATAACTGCTCCCTGCCCTGAGGTGGAAAAGTATAATTCACTGGGCCCATCGTGATGGGAATGGGCCCAAGAGAATGTGTAGTGAGAACTTTTCTAGGGTCTTCCTTTTTACTTTTGTTCAGATTTGGGAGAGGATGGTGGTGGAGAATCACCTGCTTCTTTTGGGAAGAACCTCTCTGCCCACATGTTTCCTGCAGCCACTGCTTCTCACCAAGCTCATTTACATAAGACGTGCAGCAAATGGTAAAAGCCAAGTCACATGTAAACTATATTAGGAAATTAATGATGTTCACTTTTAGCAACAAAATCTCAGTTTTTGCATACTGTCAGGTTTCTTGATGTTTTAGAGATTCAGAATTGTCATTTAGCAACTGTTTGTATATGAAAATTTGCTGCCAAGCCTCTTTTATGCTTTGTCAGTCAAAATGACACTTGCAATTGTCAGGTGTGACCTAAGCTACTTTCAGGGTAAGGAGAGTTTTGGAATTAAGCTTTTTCAAAGAAAGTTTAGTCACCAGAGTGAACAGCCAAACTTTGAATTTGGAAGAAAGCAAAACTGGAGCCTTCTGCACTCCCTGAGGGTGAAACATTCTTCAGTATTTCCAAGCAAAGGATTGGACCTGGGCTAATGCCCTTAGTGTTAGACTAAGGACTAGCGAATATGCATACTTTAGAATAAATAAAAATTGCTACACTTTTTAAATGGGCACATATGTCTTTCCTGTCCCATTTTATTTTTTTTTGTGGTATGTTTACTTAGTTCTCTTAAATATTTATCATTTTAAATTCACAAATTAAATAAAATGTACAAATCTAATAAAAGTCTATTATTTTAAAAAAACTAATAAAATTTAAAAAAATCTTAGTTTCACTGCCTCATTCAAGACAACATTTACATTTAAGTATGTTTGTATTTCCTTTACTAAGATAGTTTTTTTTTTTTTTCTTTTAAATCATGGTTATCTTCATTGCTAAGGTATAATTTTCAAAAAGGTAAAATCATGACTCATGAAAATGTAAACTTGTATCAAAGATGATATTAAACTCCCTAATTAATGAGAGAACCAGGAAGATGTTCAAACTTGTTCAAATGAGAATTTGAAGAATATATAAATATAAACATATATACACACACATAATCAGGAATGCTGACATGAATTTACTAATAGGTGGAACAAAACTGATTAATATCCTACAGGATGATAAAATATAATCTAATGATATATGTTTAGGGTCATCTTCAGGCTGGGGATAAATATTTCTACTAACAAACTTCATTTGCAGTGATATAAATAAGAATCATTTGCGGTACCATCAGTTTTCTGCAATGTGACTTCTACCTCTGCAGAGCTTTAAAATCACCTAATCATTAGAAATAGAATCAAATGTACATAGTTAAAAAGAATCAGATAACCCCTGGCTTCCATAACTCCACTGAAAGGACAACCAGTAATCTCTTTTGCCCATTTTTAACTGTTGGACAATTTTCCTGACATTACATTAAAAAAAAAATTTATTGGAGTATAGTTGATTTACAATGTTGCGTATTGTAGGTGTACAGCAAAGTGAATCAGTTATACATCTACATATATCCACTCTTTTTTTTTTAGATTCTTTTCCCACATAGGCCATTACAGAGTATTGAGTAGAGTGCCCTGTGCTATACAGTAGGTTCTTATTAGTTATCTATTTTATGTATAGTGGTGTGTATATGTCAATCCCAATTTCCCAATCTATCCCTCCCCCCACCTTATCCCCTGGTAACCATAAGTTTGTTCTTTACATCTGTGATTCTACTTCTGTTTTGTAAATAAGTTCATTTGTATCCTTTTTTTAGATTCCACATATAAGTGTTATCATATGATATTTGTCTTTCTCTGTCTGACTTACTTCACTCAGTATGACAATCTCTAGATCTATCCATGTTGCTGCAAATGGCATTATTTTGTTCTTTTTTATGGCTAAGTACTATTCCATTGTATATATGTACCACATCTTCTTTATCCATTCCTCTTTTGATGGACATTTAGGTTGCTTCCATGTCCTGGCTATTGTAAATAGTGCTTCCATGAACATTGGGGTACATGTATCTTTTTGAATTATGGTTTTCTCTGGGTATATGCCTAGGAGTGGGATTGCTGGGCTGACATTACATTTAATTACATTTCTGACTTTGGTGAGAGATAAATCTAATCCTTTTCAGGTGTCATTTTAGATGGAGGCATGATGTGTTGTGCATCCTTACAAGTTCATTAGTTATAGTGTAAGGCCTAAAATTAAGGTCCAATATTATGTGCTGACTTGACATCTGAGGAAACTGAGAGGGCCTTGAATGGTCCAATCGCAAATTCTCCTCCCCACTCTTCTCCCATTGATATTGACCTTTAGTCAAACAACTCTTCTTATCAAGGGGACAAGGCACATTTCCTGCTTATCCTGAGTAGAGATGGTGTTCTCTGCCAGTCCACATAGTAATTCAAACAGGCCAATCACATCCTCCTGTGGTAACCAGGGGCACCTCACCCTCTTGATACTACAAAGCCTGCCTCCCTCAGACCTTGGTTGTTCACTCTGGGCCCAAGTGCAACCCCTGTGTGTCTCTGTGCAATGTCTTTGGTTCCCAGGCTATGAGTATCTGTGACTAATGCTACTGTCAGTCTTATCTGTCCTGTGTTGCGTGTCAGGGTTCAGCCATCACCATAGTTGGAGGGTAAGAACCTCTCCTTCATCAATAGGTAAATAGGGGGTGGTTACAACATCAGTTTAGAGAGTTGAATAAGAACAGAGCAGGGGAAGGGAAAATAATATATCTAAGGGCAAACAGACCCAGGTCCAGCAGAAATGGTGAGTGAGACTCATGGGCTGAAAGAATGCTCTAAGTAGAAGAAAATTCATGTGTGAATATTAAAACCAAAGGGCAGAGTCTAGCTTCTTCAAGAGACTGAAAGTTTTTTCAAAATGACTGGAATATATGGAGAGTACAAGATCATGATTGCTTAGAGATAACCTGGACAGGTAAGATGTAGCAGTGAAAGCCAAGTTTAGGAATTTGGACTTTATCTTAAAAGCAATGGGAATGATTGAAGAGGGTGTTATGTGATCAGGATTGTGTTTAAAAGAATCTTTATGGTTTTAACACAGAGTGAAGAATGTTTAGAATAGAGGTTGGTAGCTAGTAAGGAAGTCATTAAAGCAATCTGGGTATAAATATGGTGCCTTTCCAAGAGTACGAATAGTAGAGATGGAAATAAATGGGCTTAATTTAGGAAATATTGAGAAATTAGGATTTAGTGGGTTTGGTGATGAATTGGATGTGGGTAGAGTTGCCAGATTTAGCAAATAAAAATACAGGATGTTCACTTCCATTTGATTTTCAGATAAACAACAAATAATTTTTTTAGTGTAAGTATGTACCAAGCAATAGTTGGATCACATACAAATTATTACTTGTTTAACTGCAATTCAAGTGTAGCTGGGTGACCTGTATTTACTTGACAACCCTAAATGTGTGGTTGAGGAAGAAGGAGGAGTTAGATGACTCCCAGGTTTTTGAAGTATGAAGTTGTTAGAGGAGTGAAACAAGGATTTTCTATTTACTCAGAATATGAATGCTTATTACAAATCAAACATTCCACAAAGAAAACCCACTTCAAAAACACATGTTTGTGAAGGTGATTTTACATTTTGATCTTCTTCATAAAACATGGTATATTTTGAATTTTTTTCCTTGGGAGGAAAGGAAGAACTGTCAGAAATAGAATAAAGTAAAATATGGGAGGATAAAGTAGCAGTATATTGTGAAAGGGAGCTCTGTTTAGGGGCAGGTGAGTAGGGTCTAAGGTGAGAAGACCCTGACCTTGGATTGTTTTGATGTCAGGTGACTATAGTTATGCTTGTTTCTGCTTTTCATTGTGGTTATATGTGAGTTTTACTTTATATTAAGGGAGGTTGTTCTACTCAACAAAGTAGTAGGGTTTATTAACTTTCAAGGGCAAATAAGTGAGATTCTGGTTATTAAATCTCAGCATCTAAAAGTAATGAATCACAGAGATTAATTTGGGATGAATCATAAACCAAAAAGTAAAAACTAAACCTATAGAACTTCTCAAAGAAAACATAGTGGATACCTCACAATCACAGGATAGACAAAGATTTCTTAAATAAGATGTGGAAGGAAAAAATCATAAGAGAGGAAAATTGTAAGTCAGATTTTAGAAAAATTAAAATTCTGTTTATCAAAGACATTGTTAAGAAATTGAAAGGACAATCCATAGATTGGGCAAAATATTCAAAGTACATATATCTGACAAAGGACTTGTATTAAAAATATTCTTAAAACTCCTAAATCTCAATAATAAAAGACAAACCTAATATAAAATAGACAAAAAACAGAAAGATATTTCACAAGAGAAGATACATGATCAGCCAATAAACTCATGGAAAGAAAATCAACTTCGTTAGTGTTCGGGGAAATGTATTTTCCTGAAGTCTACAATGAGATAGCACTTAACACCCACTTGAATGGCTAAAATTAAAAAGGCTGACGGTACTGTTGGAGAGGATGTGGAAAAATTGAAACTCAGACATGCTGGTGGGAGAATAAAATGGTACAACCTCTTTGGACAATGGTTTGGCAGCTTCTTATAAAACTAAACAAATATCCATCAGAAATTCCTCTCCTATGCATTTATACAAGAGAGGTAAAACATACACCCACAAGAAAATTTATATAAGAAAATTCATGGATGTTTTATTCATGATAAACCCAAACATAAAAAAATCCAAATAACCATCAACCAGTGAATAAACAAGTTGTGCCATGATCATACAATGCAGTAACACTCAGTGAAAAAAGAAACAAGCTACTGATACACAGAACAGCATGGGTGCATTTCACAACTTTAAGTTGAGTGAAAGAAGCCAGGTACAAAAGAGAACATACCGTATGGCTCCTTTTATGTGACTTTATATGATGTTACAGAAATCTAAGCAATTGTTGCGCAGAGGTGGTATGGAGTGGGATAGGCTGGAAAAGGGCAGAGAGGGAACTTTCAGGAGTGATGCAAGTGCTCTGTATCTTCATTGGGTTGTGGTTATGTGGGTGTACACATTGGCCAAAGTTAATTGAACTCTACACTTAAAAGCTCAGCATTTTCCTCCATGTAAATTATGCCACAATTAAAAAGATAATAGAAAAATAGACAGTGATAGAACTCTTTCTTATTTTGTGAGTAGAATAAATTACACAGATGGTTTTTTCTGCCACGAAAGATGAAAATGCAAAGGCAACACAAGTTGTCATTGGAGAGAAGAGTAAGAGGCTCAGGTTTGCACTCTAGATTCTCTTGATATCATCCAAATTTCTTAAACTCACCGTCCTCTCTGAGACAATATGCATAAAATTACATATGTAAAAGATCTTAGTAGAAACCCAAGTGGTAAGTACGTATCGTGAAATATCAGTCTTTTTCTTTTTCTCATTTGTGTTACTGTCCTGAGTGGTGACTGATGAATAAGTTGAAGAGTTTGTTCAAATCAGTTCACATAGGGTTGGTCTCATGCACACAGCATCAATCAACAATATCTAAAAAGAGAGAAAGTCTTGAGAGAAGATTTATGTATTTTTAAAGAGCGTATCATGTTTGCAAATTATATGACATTGTTTTCAAATATTTTGCTTGTTTAATCACTGGGAAGACTTTTTTAAAAAGAGCTACTCAAAATTATTTCTTTTTAAGAACTACTTTCAAACATATTTTTCTCTAGAAAATATTTTTCCCAAGAATGAATCTCTGTCCTGTGTCTCATGGAACACATTTTGAAGACACTGTTAGTAATTTAAAATATTCACAGATTCTCAAGTAATGCTGAGATGACAAGCTTATTAAGATAACTGAAATGAAATAAAAAAAGTACAAGCTTTGTAGCATGCAAGTTAAAACTAATGAACTCATGAAATTATGATCATATTATTTACAGGTTAAACATTCAATTCAAACATCTCTCACATCTGTAGTGAGAATTTTCAAGAGGTATAAAAGGGAAATCTTGTCTTATGGAGATTGCAGTAGCATGCTATTTCTTTAATAGAGTTAACAAATTTCTTCCTCTCAGTAAATTTAAGACTTATGAAATAAACACTCTACTGAATGAGGAATAAGGGACATACTATTTCAATTTAAAATGTTATACCATTTCCCCTTCAATAAACAATCAAAAAATGAAGAGAGAATATATTTTGCTTTTTTCTTTAACAGGTTTATAAATGATACCTGATTTTAATGTGGGTGAAAAATAAGTAAATGAATACTGCTTCTGTATACACTTCTATTTTAAAGCCTATATTCTTACTATTTAATACAATTTTCTAACACAAGAGACATAGCCCATGTCAAAACAGGATCACAGAGCCAAATGTGCTTATGAGAACACAAGTCTCCTGGAAATTGAAAAGAAATGTTGAGGATGGCTTTGAACTTCCACAGTGCATAGAATGCCTCATATTAACTAGACTTCAAGAGACTGTAATACTCCAACTAACTGTTGATTTATAGGTATTTTATTTTTACAATTCGCCACCTTTCTGAGTTTACTATTTTCCAACTGGGACTTCTAGATATAAAATTATATCACCTGTAATAATTGTAGTGGTGTTTTCTTCCCCTTTAATATTTTCACATTTCATTTATTTTTATACTGTATTTCATTGACTGGTACTTACAGGAAAATAATTATGGAAAAATGGGCATCTTGCCTGTGACAGATTTTAATAGAAATGCTTTTAAATTTCACCATTAGGCCTGATTTTTGCTTATTTTATTTATATATACATAAATGTGTATAATTTTCTACATTAAATTAATAGTCATCTATTCTTATTCTAAGTTAAAAAAAAACAGTCAGGAATAGAAGTTAACTTTTACAAATTAAGTTTTGGGTGCCTATTGGGAAACCATATGATTTTTCTCCTTTGACTTATAAATGGGATAAATTATACCTATAAAGTTTTACTGTATGATTTTATTTGCAAATATTTTATTTAGTACTTTAAAATCTATACTCATTAGTGACATTTGTCTGTAATTTTTTGTGATATATAAAATTTTGTTATTACTTATATGATTATACATAATGAATTTTTTTTTGTAAGATAAGGGATAGTTTGAACAACAAAACATTATATATTAAACATTTGAAAAAATTCACCTCTGAAACCATCTAGGCCTTTGGAAGATAGTCTTTGAAACCATTTCAATTAATTCTATGATTATAGTATTAATTGTCAATGAATTCATTAACCCATTTTATTCAACAGAGATATTAAATTGTTTATTAGTTGAACTTTTTTCCACAAAGTATTTAAGATGGCTAGTGGAAATATTAAAAATAGGAATTTGATCTTAAATTGCATGGTATATGCTGCAATTCAATTTTACTAATGAAAAAGCTATAGTTCTATTATATTCCATATTTACGTTGAGTGGAACAACACCTTCTGTGAGATATAAAATAAAAGTAACTGGTTAATGTAGCATGTCGAGAATCTGTTTCTGCCTGAAACTTGAGTCATAGGTTCTTTTGAAATAAGGGACTATGTTTTACTCATATAGGAATATATATTTTATTATCTGTATCTATACAGTTCTCTGGCATATAATGAGTGTTCAATAAATATTTGCTCCTTTAAAAAAGACATGAATGAATCAGGCAATATAAACACACATTTTTTTTTTTAGGATTGGCAGAGCCGTGCTGAGGACCATGGCACACGGACTCCTACTGGCGCCATCCCAGCCCTGGGAGCTATAGCATGGTCAGAACAAGTGTTTCTGTTCCTTTTTCTCTTAGAAACTGCAAAATACATCAGGCTAGCAGCCGGTGCTGGATTTTCCCTCATATATCCTATTGGAGGTTAATCATTAGGGAGGGGAAGAAATACGTTGTTTTGTTAGGATTGGTAGAAACAAAAGGAAGGTTAAACGATGCGATAAAATGTTAAGATTTGCATTTGGAAGGAAAATATGTTATATATTAGTTGTTAGATGCAGGCTTAATGAAAAATATTAGCCAAGGAGGTGAAACACAATATCCTGTTTAGACTTTTTGCTTTCAATTATCATAATAAAGTTACCATTTATTATGCTTATGTAACAATTAAAACTCATTTACTCTAACAACAATAATAAGTAATTGCTAGTTGCTTTTCATTTTTATCTCACTTATTACACATACCAATTCTATGAGCGAGGCAATCTTTTAATCCCCAGCTTACAGAGAAGTGAACTGAGTCTCAGAGGGAATGCCTTCGTAAGTTATGTGTGGAGTAAGTGGGAAGCCAGGCTGTAAATTCACACTTGTCTGGCTTCAAAACCATGTTCTAAAACACTAGACAACATCATCTGACCATTTCACTTTAAGCTATAAAACTGTTTTAAAATGTTCTCTCTGGGTCTCTTCTGTATCACCCCTGTTCCTTCACCATATTTCATCGCTTCCTCAGAAATCAAGTGGACATACACTACTGCAGCAAGCTGACTCTAATATTCCAGTCTCTTCAGCTTTTATCACCCTATATGTTTCAGCTTGCATATTTACATGACCATCAGAACCAAAGTTTGTTCATATGACATAAAGAGCTATGCTTTTTTTTCTTGAATAATCAATCACTGATAATAGTCTGGATGCTTTTTACAACTAATTTTTGCATATGGAAAACATTTTAACAACCTGATAGATAATACAGGGAAATTATATGAAAACTATCAGCATGTTCAAAATAAAGGTCACATGCAAGGCATTTCAGTTATTTGATAAAACTGTCATAAATTTATACTGCCGTCATCTCCTTTTGCAAATTTCTGGAGCAGTAAATGATCTTCTCCAACCTGTTAGTTTAGTTTCAGTTTTGGAATAGTAACTATTTCTCTTGTTTACGTCCAGAGACGTTTTAAGCTAGCAACCTTCCCAAGAATTGAGTACATAAAAGGTCACATTGACCCTGACTTATCTGAACATTTCCAAGTTTTCTGGCTAACCCAACAGGGCTCTAGATAACCCAGTGGCTACACAGCACAAAAAAGGTCACTGCCAAAGACATGTCTTGCAACATTAGGGCGGGTTTGCATTTTTTTTTTTTTTTGGAGTGAGTTTCTCTCCATATGAGATGAAGCAATTTTCATTTCTTCCAGATTAAAATTTCATTTCCTATAGAAGCTATCTTCTTTAGCTCACTCACCCCAAATGCATGCATTTTGGGATAAAAATATTGAAACCTACGAGGACTATTATAGATCAAGCAAAGGATAAATAGGGTGCATTAATAAAATAGAATAATAAATATTGATTTATATTAAATATAATAGTATATAAAACAATTATGTATCATAATTATAAAATATTACATTTATACATAAAATACACAATTGCAAAATATACCATATATAATATGTGTTAATTATGTATTATAATAATATAAATACTAGTAAATAAAATAATAAAAATAAAAATAGAAAGAAAGCAAGGTAAGAAAGTTTGATGGCCCAAGTAGTGCTTGAGCTCAGAAGAGTACTTTGCATGGTAGAACGGCTGTACGGTGGAAGTGACACTCTCATATAACCTTTCTTATATAATATTTTGCTGACCCTGATGATACTAATTCAATTACTCTATTTAAAAAATACATTGTAAATCAAATATACTTCAGTAAAAAAAATTTAAAAAACATATTAAAAATAAATTTAAAAATAAAAAAAAATACAGAAAAACACACAAAAAAGAAGTAAAAATCACTTTAATTCTACTACCCTTAGCCCCATGAATTTATAAAAAGAAAGACATGAAAATATATCTTCTATCTCTCCAGTTCTGCCTACTGAAATAGCCACTGTTTCTCGTTTGTTTTTAGTAGTTTCTAACAATGCGTCTTGAAGTGGCTGCCACCTCATCACCAGAAGCTCTGGCTTTCCCATGACCTATCAGTCTACCAAGAAGTACAGCCTGAGCCATAAATGGGGTTCAGGAACAGTGCTCTGCTATCTATCTATTCGAGTCACTGCTTCCCTGTCACATGTGAGGGAGCTCTGCACACAACCACTTTTTAACTGCTTGACATCAGGGCTGCCTCTTAGACCTGTACCTACTCCTTGCTTCTGCTTCTTTCTAGAATCAGGTGCCCAAACAGCCTGATGCTTGCTCATTTCTGCTTGGGAGCGCCTCTAGTTCTTCTCTCCATCCCTTGGCTTCAGTGTGAGATGCAGCTCCATAAACCCCTACTTCTTAGATGCCTTCAGTAAAACACACAGATCCCTTCTGCTCCAGAATTTTATTGCAATTTACTGTGGGGTGTACAGGATGTTGTTATACATTATTGGGTGCCCCCTTTAGCACTGAAGACACTCATTCTTCCTGCTGCAAAGAATGTTACCTGCTGACAGCTCACAGCTGAGTCCATCTTCAGGAATTGCCCTCTGCCAAAGGAAACAACCTTGCCCACGGTTATGGTTATGCACCTTAAGGGTGGAACAGCCCACCTTCAATGACTGGTTGATGAGAAGGTACAAAGGTGCAAAGAAGATGGCCCCCTTTGCCCATCATTAAAGGGCCAACCAGCTTTAGAGCTCCCTGAGGCATCACTGATAGCCTCCGTTGCAACCACATCACAGTTCAACTTCTCCCTCGGCTCAGTCCTGCTGCCTCCTCCCACCTCCCTTACAGGTGTTCCTGAGGACTGTCCTTAATTAACCACCTGCATACACATCCCTGTCTAGTTTGTTTCCTGGGCAACCTGACCTATGGCATGAGGATAAAAAGAATAACATTAAAAGCTGCACAGGTTTTAAAATTATGGTCCCAGGTCTTTAATTTCTGAGTCCTGAAATTGTAAATTGTTACTCTGATGGGATTCTGCCCTCCTCTATAAAATGGAAATAATAAAAGAGCTGTATGAAATCTATTTTCTAGGAAGATTATCTAAAGGTAATCTGAATAATAGTTTTCCTTTGCCTTGTGTTGGGTGACAAGTTCTCTAGGACCCTGTCCTACCCAAGAATTATCACTTCTCAGATTTACTTATTATCCCATCTGACTAGTAAATTGTCATGGAACAATAGATTTGTGTATATGATAACAGTGGGGAGGCTGACCAGTAAGTTGTAGTTCCTGGGCAGCAGAACCAACATACATACTAGCTGGTTGTGAATTTACTTGTAAAATGTGAGTGTGATCCAAGTCCCATATTAAGCAAGCCCTGGAATTTATAAGACTGAAAACTCCTTGAGGGCAGGGGCCAATTTTGATGGTAGGTACTCAACCTACATATGCTTTATTCCTGAATTAATATTCCTCTTCTACATGGAAGTAATAGTCAAATACAACCTGTAATTTGTTGATGAATATGTTAACCGACAAAGCATACAAACAATAAATGGATATTTCTCTCATTCCTTAGCATAGAATTAATTTGACATTAGGGATATTCTGAATATCAATAATGTTCCTTAGGATTTGCTATATATATAAAATCATGTCTGAATACATTTTTATTTCCTTCTTTCCAATCTTTATGACCTTACTCAATTTTTACAACCTTATTTCATTGGTTAGAACCTCTGGAACAATACTAAATAAAAGTGGTGAAAGTCCACATCCTTAATCTTGAAAAAGTGTTCAATATTTCACCGTTAAGTACTATGTTAGCAGTAGGTTTTCAATAGATGTCTATTATAATATTGAGTTAGTCCTCCTGCACTTTTAGTTTACTGAGATTTTTTTCATGAGTTTTTGTTGAATTTCTCAACTTTTTTTGCATGTATTGATATATTCACATGATTTTTCTCCTCTATTCTGTTAATCAATTACATTGATTGATTTACAGTTGTAAAGTCAGTCTTGAATACTTGGTCATGATGGATTATCCTTTACATATTGCTGGATTTGACTTACTAATATTTTGATAAGAATATTTACATCTATATTCATTAGGGATTTTGTTTCTTATAATGTCCTCATTAGGTTTTGGTATTAAGGCTATGTTGATCTCATAACATCAGTTGAAAAGTATTCCCTCATCCTTTATATTCTAAAAGGGTTTATTCAAGACTGGTATAAATGTCTGATGGAATTCATCAGTGAAACCATCTTGGTCTGAAGCTTTCTTTGTAGCTTTATGGGAAGGTTTCAAATTACGACTTCAATTTCTTTAGTGCTATTCAGATTTTTCTCTTTCTTTGCATCAGTTTTTGTGAGTTGTGTTTTTTTTTCCAAGGAATTTGTCTATTTATCTCAGTTATCAAATTTACTGAATTATTTTGAACATAAATGTCTTCAAAATATTTCCTTAATAACCGTTTGATGTAGGATCTGTAGTTATGTCCCCACATTCATTTCTAATGTTGGTAATTGGTTTCCGATGTTTCCTTCCTTCCTCCTTCCCTTCTTCACTTCTTTCCTTTCTACCTTCCTTTCTTTTTAAAAATTAGTCTTTTTAGATGTTTATACACTTTGTTAATCATTTCAAACCCAACACTTGGACTTTGATTTTCTCTGTTGTATTTTTCCTGTTTTCATAATATTAATAATTTCTTTATTGCGTGCCCACCATGTGCATCATGCCTTTTATAACATTTATCTGTAATTCTCAAAATAATATTGCAGGGAAAATATTACTGCTCTTAGTTTAAATTTGTGTAAAATAAGACACAAAGAGGTTAATTTTTTTGTGTGTGTATCTTATAAGTATATTTGAATTTAGAACTATATGATCGCAAAGATGATATCTTTTACTACATTATAGTGCCTCATGGCAAAGTTGTAGAGAGTTTGAATATATGAATTATGATTCTAAGTCCAGTTCTTGCCTCAGCACTAATCAACACCGCTAAACTTATCAGCATCAATACATTAGGGATGCCTAGTTTGCATAGCAATACGATAAAACCTATAGCCACTTTTGATGAGGTAGTCAAACCAGCATACATACTAATCATATCTAGAAACAACATATTGGTGTTTTATAATTTGCAGACAGGCAATCTTATCAAGGATATAAACAGCAAAATTCCTGGAGGAACCAATCACAGAATGGGAGTATTACCTTTTATTTCTCCATCCAGTTACTCTCACTGAAGCACAGTATTCTCTCCCTCTGCTTTCCTCCCTCTAGAAGATCAAGTTTTTGGAGTTTTCTCTAATGAGAGATTTCCTATTGGATCCAGTCCACAGTGATGGTCTAGGAAGATGCCAGGAGAAAAGATTCAACCACATTTGATGGATTGCAAAAATGACCCCAAGTCTTTATCCCTTAGAGACTAGTGGACCATGTTAGGAACCCCTAGGTGCTTTAACCTCTACTCTCAAGGAATATGTGTGTTAGGGTGAAATGTGTATCAATAAGAATATTTGGTCTGCAGGATTACATGATTTTATTTTGGAGAATCATCTGAGATGTTGGAGTAATCCTACAGTATATATAAGTAATTCGAAAGGCTACCTCAGATCAGCTTTCTGTTTATTACATCAAAGTCAGTGGAGTAAATGAAAGAATGATTTACTTTAGGTCTTAGACCTCTGCAGCACTGGTAAAAGAAAATAAAAATTACTACCAGGATGACCACATTTTTTCTTTGAATGCTTCATCTGCTCACAAAGTTACATGTGTTCATGAAGTCGTCTGACTGCCCAGATTCCTTCCCTTTACTACTTGTAGCAAGAAGCATCCAATCCTGAACTTTTAGTGACTTGTTCTTTCTCTGCTTCCTTTTTTCTAATGAAATGTATTTATCTGTTTTCCCATTCATGCGAGTTCTAAGATGAGAGAAGGTAATCAGATAAGCAAATTCACTTTATTGATGACCAATAAAGTATTCACATAGGTCATTGATACACTTACCCAAATACGAGAAAAGGTAATAATAAAAATTTCATAAACCCTAGGTGGTGGTTAATTCTGCCAATACATGAGTCCGTATATAAATTGTACAGAATGTTCAAACCAGGCTAATAAAATTTGAATTAGTCTCCTGTTAACTGGACTTCCTCATCTGTGAAATTGACACAGTGATAATATCTCTCTTAAGGTTTGTCATAGTGATAAAAATGAGATGAAAAAGTTTTCAGTTTTGTGCTTGTGCCATATTAAATCCTCTACAGAATATTAGCTACATAATAATTATTATTTCTAGAAATTTAGCAGCTTAAGAATATGTAGATTTAAAAGGATCAGAGTTTAATCTTTTTGTGAACACCTTAGGAGAAAAATGTATTTCTAAAATTAAATTTGTACAGCAGTGGTTTTTCCATCCATTCCTTTTGCAATTAGTACTGCCCTTTTGGACAATGTATAATATTTACACATTTCAAGAGTACTTTATAGCATTGATTGGTCGTATTTCATTAACAAGGGTATAGGTTTACCAAAAAAAACCCCTCTGACTTGAGAAAACATGAAGACAAGGTCATAAAGATGAGCAGGGGCCAGCCATAAATCAAATAATAGTGACAGTTGGGTAAGTGGGAGCCAGATGAGGGGGAGTGATGAACTCTATAAGGCAGACTAAAACATTTCCAAATACTGAGTAATCCACCCTTCAGTTCTCTCAAATGGCACATACTAATTTTTATAAATGACATGTTTATAAATGCCTTTATTACAAAATAAAAATTTCTAGACTATCATCATGAAGGGACAAAACACACAAGGAATTAATAAGGTCCTAAATCTACATGAGACAGCCAGACACATAATCATATTAAGACAATACAACGTGGCCAACATTCTATTACAGCCTGGAGAAAGAGTTAAACTTTGCTTGGGGGCCTTGGCAAGGACCGTAAAAAGGCAGTGACACTGCATAAGGATTGCAAAGCATAAGTAGGAGTCACTGAGTAAGAAATTAGGGGTTCTGGGGAAATAATCCTTTACTGAACTTGCCCTTCATCTTATCCTATGATGTAGTGGTAAGTGTTTCATGAATATTTTCTTACTTGAACTGTATAACCACCATATAGAAGGATATTCTATATCTCTATTTTACAGGTCTTGAAATTGATGGTCATATATAACAAATGCTCAAGTTTACACAGTTAGCTAGAGGCAGCTGTCCTCCAAATCCAGGACTGTATGACTTGATATTTTTTTCATTTCAAAACACTACCCTGAAGACATTCCAGGAAAAGATCCTCGAGTGGCAAAGTTATGGCATTTGGGGACAGAATGGTAAGTTGGAGAAAACGTAAGCAAGTGTCACCAGTGTGTAGCTCTGGGAAAGGGAAATGTGCTATAAGGAAATAAAGTTGAAGTATTGTCTCATATTCCATTCTCTTTAAGGCTTATCCTGTAATTTCAATGTTTATATTAACTCACATCTACTCACTTATACAACTATCACCCTGACTTCTCTGATCGGCATATACATGTCATCACATCAAACTACAAACCCATGTTTCTAGGTTTATTCTGTCTCTGTTTTCTTTCGCTTTCAGTATTATCTCTATCCTCATGAAAATAAAAATATCCAAACATAGATCCAATATTTAGACCAAAAGTGTAGACATTCTGTTCCCCCAAGCCCCGGACTCCATCTTATTAACTTGAACTTAAGAAAGAACTTTAAATGAACCAATTGTAACTGACCTGTAGCTATTCATGTGTTTTCCGAGGTAACTTTTTAAAAATTATGATTTACACTTCTGTTGGAAAGCACTCTGGCCAAAATAAATTAAAGGCCAAACTTTCTAGTTCAAAATTCACAAGGCTTTAAGTTTGCAGTGGTGTTTCATTTCAAATAAAGGTGGTTTGGCCAGCTCTAGTCCTATTCTAGGCTGGTCATCAGAAGTCCCATGACATCGTTTTTGAAATAATTAGAAATGTTAAGCATAGAGTTTTGGCCAAATTCCAGGTTAGGTCATTGGGTTCTGCCTCTTAAATCTTCTCTGTGGCCTCTAAAATCCTCTCTTTGGATTGTTGGGAAGCTACAAATGAGGTATCTCCTCACTCTGCTCAGAATGGCCATCATCAAAAAGTCTACAAATAGGTACTTCCTTGGTGGTCCAGTGGTTAAGACTTCACCTTCCAATGCAAAGGGTGCGATTCAATCCCTGGTTGGGGAGCTAAGATCCCATATGCCTAGCAGCCAAAAAAGAAAAAACATAAAACAGAAGCAATATTGTAACAAATTCAATAAAGATTTTAAAAATTGTCTACATTAAAAAAAAATCTTTAAAAAGTCTATAAATAATAAATGCTGGAGAGGATGCAGAGAAAAAGGAACCATCCTACACTGTTTGTGGGAATATAGCTTGGGGCAGCCACTATGGAGAACAGTATGGAGGTTCTTTAAAAAAACTAAAAATAGAGCTACCATATGATCCAGCAATCCCCCTCCTGGGCATATATCCAGAGGAAACTATAATTCGAAAAGATACATGCACCCAATGTTCATTGCAGCACTATTTACAATAGACAAGACATGAAGGCAATCTAAATGTCCATCGACAGATGAGTGGATAAAGATGAATGGATAAAGAGTATGTGAGATATATATATATATACATACATACATACACACACTCATATACATACATACACAATGGAATATTACTAAGCCATAAAAAAGAATGAAATAATGCCATTTGCAGCAACATGGATGGACCTAGAGATTATCATACTAAGTGAAGTAAGCCAGACCAAGACAAATATCATATGATATCGCTTATACATGGAATCTAAAAAAAAAAGATACAAATGAACTTATTTCCAAAACAGAAAGAGACTCACAGACATAGAAAACAAACTTGTTACCCAAAGGGGAAAGGTGGGGGGATGGATAAAACAAGAGGTTAGGATTAACATATACATACTACTATATATAAAATAATCAACAAGGACCTACTGTATAGCACAGGGAACTATACTCCATATTTTATAGTAACCTATAAGGGAAAAGAATCTGAAAAAGAATATATATATAACTGAATCACTATGCTGTACACCTGAAACTAACACGACACTGTAAATCAACTATACTTCCATTTAAAAAAAAATAGTTGACACACATGCTTGTGTATGGTACTAAGATACAAGTCAGTAGGTTAGTAGGTTTGGGAGATTCCTACAAAATTCTTTTACTGTAATAACTGAGGAGTCTTTATATTCTAGCAATCTATTGCTGTGTTACTAATACCCCAAAACTTAGCAACTTAAAACAATGACAGCATTTATTTTACTTATGTTTCTGCAATTTAGGTGAGGCTTGTGGAGACAAATGTTTCTGTTTCACTTGTCATTAACTGGACCAGCCCAAAGGCTGGGGTCTAGAATCATGGGATATCTTGATCATTTGCATGTCTGACAGATGATGCTGGCTGTCAGCTGGGACTACTGCTGTGGTTATGGTCAGAACACCTATATAAGACCTTTCCATTTGGCCACTTGGCTTCCTCATAGCTTGGCAGTTAGGTTGTGAGTATCTGAAGAGAGAGTCAAGTTGAGGCTGAATCACCTTTTTCTAACTTATCCTTGGAAATTATGTAAATGCCACTTCAGCAATGTTCTATTCACTTGGAATGAGTCACCTTGTCCAGTTCATATTCAAGGGGAAAGAATTAGATGCTATTTTTTTGAAAGGAAACATGTCAAAAGTTTGTGGCCATATTTTACAACACTGTACTTATCTTTTTGTCTTCATTTAAAATGAGGAAATGGAGCATCAGAAAGTGCCAGACTTGAGATTACATCCTAGGCTATCTGACCCCGACTTTAATTTTTTTCTCCATGCTAAATGTATTAAATGTATTAATGAATTTTTAAAGTGCACTTTTTATGATAAAGAACTTGTACTATTTTGTCTAAATCAGGTACTGGCAAACCATGGTCCATGGCTAAATCTAACACATCATCTGTGTTTATAAGTAAAGTTTTATTTCGACACAGCCATATTCTTTCATTTATGTGTTGTCAATGGCTACTTTTGCTCAACAATGGGAGCTGAATAGTTGTGACAAAGACCTTATGGGCTGCAAATCTAAATTATTTACTATCTGGTCCTTTATAGAGAGCATTTGCCACACTCTGCTTTAAATTGTCCATTTTTGTACACATCGTTTCTCAGCTTGAGGAGATGGACCACTAGCTTAATGCTAAAACTGAACAATGGTGCCCTAGGATGGTGGAACCCTAAAACTTCTGACCTTTTGTCCCAGGGGCCAAAGTGTCTGGAGCGTTGGACTATGTATTCAAAGCTGTGTACAATGACAAAGCGGTCTATAAAAACTACCCTTGTTATGTCCCTCAGGGTTTAATCAGAGAAGTAGACCTAATAGGGATTTCCTATAGAGATTTGACCTTATGCAATTTGGGGAGCTGGTTCACAGTACATGAGAGATTCTTTCTTCTGTATCTGGTACTGCAACCTGAAGTCATCAAAACAGGCATTCAAGAAGGGAAACATGGACAAGCTGTAACCTCTGATGATGAGGTAGAACCTTTGAGGGCACACTGGAGCCAATGAGATGAGTGGACACATGAAGATGGAATGGGACCCTCATCTGTCTCCTAATACCTCTAAGCCTCCTACTTTGATAAGGGGGGGTGTCCTGTAGAAGAATCTGGCAATTTGTGATTCACCTGGCCCAGGAGTCAAAGATGCAATGCTGAAGAGGGGTCTACAGTAGGGACAGGAGATTATGCAGGCTCAAATGCTGAATGCTGCCACCATGATTAGTTACCAGGTAGAACATGGGTATGTAGCTACAGCATCTCATGTCCAGTTACAACAACTACAAAACAAAAAAATCTGGTTGCTACTTCACTTCTGTCTTTTAAATCTTATGCAAGGTGCCTCTGGTCACCTACTCTCACAAGAAGAGAAGAAAATCTGGGATATGGAGATCTAGTCCACTTGACAAAATACACATCCACCATATCATGAAAATACAACTTCACAAAGTGTGTTCCAGGGCTCCCTGGAAGAATGTTTCACAGACATCTCAGTCTACACATCCTTACCAAACTGACCCTCATTTTCTATGTTCCACTCTTGGTGATGACACCACATCAACACAGACGTCCAAGCCAGAAACCTGCTAAACTTTGTAGATTTCCTCCTCTTTTCCAGCCAATCTGGCTCAAGTGCCCATTCTACCCCATAAATATGTATCTAAATCTTTTCCCTTTTTGCACTGCCATTACCTTAGTCCAGCCATCAGCATTCACTATGAGATTATTGCAATGACTTGATGGGAGAGGGCCTCTCAGTTGCTAATCTTAAGCTCCTTCAGTCATCTTCCTGACTGTTATATGAATAGGATTTCTAAAACTCAATGACCTCCCACTAAGTTGAAAGTCATTTCATGTCTCCTTGTATTATTAAGGATAAAGTCTCAACTCAGCATGGCATACAAAATCATTCATAATTTGAACAAACTACTCTTTCACTACTCTCCCACATTAAGATGATGCCCTGGCCGAAACACATTTGTGAGGCAAACAACATTCCACATTATTTCACATTCCCATAGCTTAGTTATGCTATTTCATCTCTCTTCTCCCCACTTCCTGATCAATGCCAATAGTTCCTTCTCCAGGATATCTCATATTCATTCTTAAAGATTTTGCTCAAGTTTTATCTCCTTTAGGACCCTCCTATAAACCTCCCCCACAGCTCCAATTTGGGCAGTGCTGTCCCTCCATACTCTTATCAACCACAGCATCCTAGTCTATGTATAGCATAGATTTATCACAACATGTGGCAATTGACTATGGATTTATTAATGATAATAATAGTTATTAAGGTATCTGAAGGTTATTGAATGTAAACTATACACCAAACACAGTGCTCAGAGCTTTACTGTGTCATTCAAGTCTTAGAGAAAACTCATGAAACAGGCACTATTATCATCCTTATTTTAAATGTGGAAATTGTCTCAAAAGTTAATTTACCCACGATTATATGCCTAAGAAGAGAGGTTCAAACTTAATTTCCTTCATCTCTGTGTCATTAGTGCCTTGAACAGAATCTGGCTAATAGGAGATACTCATTAAGTGCTTAATGAATGGGCAAGTCAATTAATGTTAATTTCAATCTTTTAACATGGTTTTATGTTTTAATGTCCTAAATCAGAAAATGACCTTCAAGTTGGTAATATTAGTTTTTATAGAAACCTGGTGGGAGATATATTTTTTGGCAGGCAGGCCATTCAGTGCATCTTGGATTACACCAAACCAGGATGTGCATGTACTCTATGACCACACGAAGGACCACACTTTCAGGAACCAGGGCTTTTTTTCTAATAACATCTCAAACACTAATATTTACTGTCAGCGCTGGGTGAATTACAGTGTCCTTACTTAACCCAAAGATCCAAATCATAGCAACAATTTCAGGTGAATGAATAATAAAATAATTGACAATTTAGATATGACAAAAATTTAAACTGCTTTAAAAAACTTGAGTACACAAAATAATAATTTAAAAAGATAAAATATAAATTAGACAAAGAAAATACAACTTATAATTTTAAACATATTAATAGGAAAATATAATGAAAGAAAGAATGGGAAATCAGTTTTCATCTGTTAGAAGGGCTACATTCAAAAAGAATCAGTGCTGTAGACATTGATTATTCTTTCTTGCTGCCCTGCCCTGAAACCCTCTTTCTATGGTTTGAAAAACTTCCTTCTGAGTAACTCATCTTATGAGTTTTTGTGGGAGACAGAGACTGCCTCTTACTAGAAAAGTTGAACTTCAGATACTAAATTTCCCAGCTTCCCATGCACTATGACTTAGATTCCTTGATGTGGTGCAAGAAGCAGGGATGGTAAGGCATTCTTTGGAGGGAGGTGGCAGTTGCAGCAAGTTCAAGTTTCCTGGTGCAGAATTAGCAGTATTATCAACTTTTTTGTTTCACAGTCTTTGAAATGATCTAAAATTTCTTTTCAGACCAATTCTGTGCCATGGTTTGTCTGTCGTTCAGGCTGTTTATCCCTAAGCCTAGTTCTTCAACCTCCCCAATGATTCTTTGAGCTACCTATTATCTTTTTAATAAGTGCTTTTTATGCCTAAGTCACCCAGAGTGACTCAGTTTCTTACATCTCCACAGGAAGAAGACACCTCTAGACATGCAGCAGCCAACTTATAAGTACGAGCTGATAGCCAAAGGAATCCTATATCATTTAACTCAGAGAACTAAAATTATGGAGCTGCTCAATTAACCAGCCTTGGCATTGCCTGTGTTTGGGCATCCATATCGACATAGTTGATAAAATTCTGGACTAGCAAGGATGTGGGGAAATTGCCATTTTCATCAGTGTTCAGCAACACTGATGTGAGTGTGAATTGGTACAACAGTTTGGGAAGTAATTTAACAGTTGGTATAAAAATTAAAAAGTACATATGTTCCTTGACCCAGCATTACCAGTTTTTGGAATCTACTCTGCAGATAAAAAAATCACTAGCATATATGGATATATAGAAGAATATTTATTGTAACATTTATAGTGGCAAAATCTTGGAAGCAGCCTGAACGCTCAGCAATAGGGTATAATCGCATGTACTATCTATATCCATATCCATATGTACATGTATATCTGTATGTCTATCTATGTATCATTATATAACTATTAAAAAACCTGAAAGAATGGCCAATATAAAGAGTAGCATCCTATTTTTATAAAATACAGGAATAAAAACTCCTCTGTGCTTTTCTGGGATATATTTGCATGAATGTAGATAAACATGTGGAAAGATAAGCTCCACACTGTTGACATTGGTTACTTCAAGGGAGTGAGGTTATAATCTGGAAAATGAAAGTAAGTAACATTAATTATTTTCTTTATGTGACTCAATATTATTTGGCTTATCCATGCATTATTTTTGAAGTTAAAAAAATCCAGAGTGGAAAATCTTTCTCCAAACACTATCATCATCTGATACTGATGAGTAAGTTTTGGGAGACAGCATATGGCAGTGGTTATGAATACAGGACTGGAGTCATTTCTGGGCTTAAATACTGACCTTTTATTTACTAGCTGTAAAAGCGGGAGCAGAATACTTTATCGTTAAGCACTGGTTTCCTCATTTATAAAATGAGAATAGTGATGTCTGTTAGTCCCTTGCCTTTCACTGCCTGTTATGGGACAGCTTCTCATTCCTTTCAGCAATCTCTCAGTGAAGAGATGGACCACAGGGTTCAAGAATTTTAGCAAATTTGTTACCCAAGCAAACTGTTAATGGGAGGCTCAGTATCCCATTCTATCCACTTCGTTGGATAGAATACAAACTCCCCAACGAAGGGCAGCAATTCTCTTCTCTTAGCTGGTCTTCGAGTAAATGCAGGGGAGTTAGCAAATGAAGATACTTGAAGTCTGAGCTGAGAAAGCACCAAAGATTGTCATTCCTTGTGCTAGCAATTCTTTTTTTTTCATTTGCCACATGTTCTTAAAGCACAGAGAAATGTCCTTCTTGGCTCTGTCGTATCTTATTTAGTTCAGGGATTCGATTTAATTTATAGCTACTAAACCTCATGAACAAATTTTTAATCCACCCTACCCATGTCTAAAATATTTACCCAATATTGTGTGTATTAGTTTGCTAGGGCTGCCATAACAAAGTATACTGTGTACCAGGTAGCTTTAAGAACAGAAATTTATTGCTTCACAGGCCTGGAGGCAAGAAGTCGAAGATCAAGGTGTCAGCAAGGTTGCTTCTCTCTGAAGGCTCTGAGGAAGAATATGTTCTATCCTTACTCCTAGATTCTTGGAGTTTATTGGCAATCTTTGGTGTTCCTTCACTTGTAGACACATCACTCAATCTCTGTATGCATGTATGCATTCCCCTTTTTATAAGGACTCCAACTGTATTGGATTAGAGGACCACCTTACTCCAGGATGACCTTAGCTTAATCAATTACATCCCCAAACAAGGTTACATTCTGAGGCACTGGGGGCCAGTATTCCAACATGAGGGTTCTTGGGGGACACAATTCAACCTACAACAGTATAGGTTGTAAAAAAGTGATTAATTTTTCCATTGACCTTTTATATACAATACTGGAGAAGAATGTACAAGGCACTCAGATGCATTAGTAATCACAATGGAAAGATGAAAAATAATCTTGAAAATGATGATTGTTAACAAAATATTCATTTAGAAGATGAGCAATCAAAAATGATATTTCTGTTAGAAGTAATTTTCTGTGAAATTTTAACCACTTTCTCTACCGCTAGTCTTTTCCATTTACTATCAGTGTGTCAACGTTATTTCACAACTAGTCAACTGGACCACAGTACAAATCCAAGTTCTCATTTTCCTTCATTTAACTTTTCTATATTTCCCTTTTCAATCGTTAATCACTATTGTTGATGACAAAGTTCCGAACATGCAGAGTTCAATTGACTTGACAAAATGGATGAATTATGAACCAATTTGTGCTTAATTTTCTAGCTGTTGTTTTCCAACCAATCAGTTCAATCAAGCACCTTACATAAATAACAGGAAATAACAATTAGTAAATCATTGAAATTCAGCTTATAATTCTGAGAAGTGAGCATATGTTGGCTTAATGGACATTGAGACTCTGGCAACTCTAGGCTTACAGCCCCTAGCCTTTTCTCCTCTAAAAACTTTTCTTCATTTCACATCAGTAATTAATTTATGTTATCACACTTTGGAAATTCTAAGTGGAACTGGGTCTTTCCTGAAATTGAAAGCTGGAATTTCCTTATTTTAGCATTTGGGTCTTTTATTTTATCATTCCAATTTTCTCACTCCCTTCTTGCTTGTTCTTCAACTCTTACCATAATTGTCAGTTTCTTGGACCTGCTGTGTTCTCCAGATCTAACATCCTTCTTTTGGTTTCATTTTTCTTTCCTGCCATTCATGGAATTTATGGTAAATCTGTCACTACATCTCAACAATCTTCAACCCTGGCTTCTTAGTAGAACTGGAGAAAAATCTGTACCTTACAAGTCTTTTTTGTTCACTACAAAAGGTCACTAGAAGGCAAACATAGCTTAAATTCTAGATTTAATAGTCATTGTTCTACAAATGCTTTACTGACATTATAAATGGGTGCTGTGGTGATTTGTAACACCTGTTCACAATATTTTCCATGTCAAAATACTTGTAGCCATGGTCTATAATGGATGACTTTGGGGCCTCAGTTGCAGCTGAGAACTAAGTAAAATGTTAGGTTTTCCCAGAGTCACTATCTTGGATCAAATCCATGCGGTAGTTGGATGAGAGTCTATTCAAGCCTGAGTCTTGGTTGGGTTTCTCATTTTAATAAGGGGATGTCAGTCTCCCTATGGGCCCATTAACATATAAAACTCTGCTAGCTATTGTTTACATGCCTACATGCCATATGACCTTCAGGTTCTAGCCAGAGAATTCCCTGCTATGCAATTTTTATCAAAAAAGAGTTGGGGGTAATAATATTCATGGAGAATTGACTAAAGAATTTGTAATCCATGTGCTTCCAGAAATATTCTAAATTCCACCTTAGATGATGCTGAATTAAGCCACATTTTTTGTTTGCTCATAAAATTATTTTTATGGAAATTAAATGTTGGAACTACGCCATTGGCGTTATTTAGGGAAACTAACTGGTAGGTTGCTTACTGTACCGCAAAGTGCCCTTTTCATGAGGATCCACAGGAAAAATTTCTCTTAAGTTTCTCTATTAGAAAAAAGTTTTTCAGAGGGAAAGTCTATTTCATTCCCTGCTTTGTTAGATAGAAAACTTAGAACATAATTGTAGACCAGCTATATAAATACGATTTCATATTATGCATTTGGGGGTATAACTTTAAACTTGGCCATTTGTGACGGTTAATTTTATGGGTTAGCTTGGCTGGGCCACAGAGCCCAGATATGTGATCAAACACTATTCTGGATGTTTCTGTGAAGGTGTTTTTTGGATGAGATTAATATTTAAATTGGTGAACTTTGAATAAAGCAGATTGTGCTCCATAATGTGAGTGGGCCTCATTCAATCAGTTGAAGGCCTGATTAGAATGAAAGGCTCTGCCAGCAGATGATTTTTGGGCTTGAACTGCAACATTGATTCATCTTAAATCTCCAGTCTGCTGGTCCACTCTGCAGATTTTGGACTTGCCAGTTTCTATAATCTTGTGAACCAAATTCTTAAAATAAATCTCTTTCTACTTATATACACATCCTATTGGTTCTGTTTCTCTGGAGAATCCTGTTAATAAATCATTATTCCTTCTATACTAATTTCTCTTTGCCTTAATTTCCTTACTCTGTTTTTTATACTACATATTTTTTAGGATCTTACAACTCCTTGTAAACATTAAACATGGAGTAAATATATAACTCAACAAGTAATACACAGAAAGGGTGACTTCTAAAAAATATGTTTATAGTGTCTTTTAAAACAAGGCTATTCTGTTGGCCTTGAAGGAGCAAACTTCCATATTGTGGAGGGAGCCACATGGCAGAAAATGATGGATGGCTTCTTGGAGCTGAGAGTGCCCCCCAACTGACGGCCATCAAGAAAGTAGAGATCTTAGTCATTTAGTTGTATGGATCTGAATTCTGCCAACAACCAGCGGGCTTTAAAGAAGACCACGGGCCTCAAAAGAGATTACAGCCCCTGACAACTTCTTGATTTCATCACAGTGAGACCCTGAGCAGAGAATCCTGCTAAGTTCCTGGACTCCTGATCCATGAACACTGAGAGATAATAAATTTTGTTGCTATATTTAATAAATATAAGCTACTATATTTGTGGTAATTTGTTGCACAGCAACAGAAAACTGATACAGAGAAAATCAACCAGATTTACCAATATCAAGATAAATTTTAGTAAAACAAATTAATCATGCAAATAAAATCAGATTTTTGTACGACTTGCTTATGTCAATGCTTTATGCCAGAAGGCAATGGAGTAACATTATTATGATATTTGAGAAAAAAATGTGAGCCAAGGGCTTTATATTCAGCCAAACTACCTTTTAACTATAAAGGCTAGTAGACAAACTACTATGAGCATATGAGAACTTAGAATTTATTGTTTTCATGAGTGCTTCCTGAGGAATCTATTAGAGAAAGATTTTTCAGACAACCAAATGACTGGAAAAGTGCTGAAAACAGAATTACTGTGAGCTTAAAATATATACTGACCTGTATAAGTCACATAAAATGATGACTATAGCAGAGAAGCATACATATGTAATAGCTATATTCTCTGGCAATATCAACATAGTACAAATATAAAAAATGGAGGCAGAATGGAGAAGCCATATAAAATACAGAATACAAATTATTCACCTTATTGTTAATAATTGAAAGCAAAAGATAATACTTCAAACCAAATGTGAGATGGCAGGAGAAGAAAGGGTAAAAGAATATACTAGTTAATTTTAATACTGTTTGTAGTAGGAAATTCATAACCAAACTATACATAATTTATATGCATTATATTTGTATGGTATATAGTAGAAAATCAGTTGATAATGACCAAAAATGGAGCCTAATGGAATTATATAAAGATATTGTATACAGGTTACCCTTTGGAAATCAGAGAAACTTTTCTATGTAGTCTTCATACACTACTATGGAGCAATTGTCTGGATAAGTGAAAATATGAGATGAAACCAATTTTGTAATATGCTACAGTTTATTAATTGTGAGGGGAAAAGTATTATGCATATATACATCTGCTTTTATTAAAAAAATTAAAGGATAAACCATAAAATTAAAGAAGTTACATTGGAGATTGGAGGAGAAGTTAGGCTTCTTTGAGTACATGTCATTTTGCAGATATAATTTTTGCATCCTGTAAATAGTTTATATAATTATTAAAAAAATTCAGTTAAAATTGGTTCCTAATCAATTAAAATTCTAAAAATTAAAAATAATATGGAATAAATGACCATAAAAATGTGTCCAGTTAATGCATAATTCTACAGAGAAGATCTTTTGCATTTGGGTTTTAAACATCTCAGTTGTTTCTACAACCCAGTTGGTTTTCTACATCCCTCATGGGATATAGCCTGAGGACAAAAAATTCCCCTGCACAATAAATTTTCTCAAACCTTTTTCTGTCACCCATCTATGGTAGCTTTGGTAATATTATTTGGTGCCTGTTGGGTGTGGCCTCATACCTCAGCTGGCTTTATACATAGTTTGACTTAAGAATGAAGTACTAGATTCAAATAAGTGAAATTTCTTTAAAAGGTCTTTTTAACAAAGAGAATAAAAGAAAAAAAGCAAATGAAATGGGAAATGAATTATATCTATCTATCTATCATCTATCTATCTATCTATCTATCTGTCTATCTATCTATCTATCTATCTATCTATCTATCTATCTATCTATCATCTATCTATCATTTCTCTCTATTTATTCCTTTCCTCTCAACTTTCAATTTCCCTTCCTTGGTTTGGGAAAAACCTAGTCAAGCCTTGTGACCTTAGGAAGAAGGGTCTTCTATTGGTTTGGTTAGGAGAGCTCTGCAGTGGGAGGGGAAAGAGAAGGATGTAAAATGCAACACAAAGCTATTTAGAAATATTGGTCAAAATATTCCCAGTGAGTGGTTTTCCATGGAAGTTCCCGGGAGTTTTTTCTTCCTTTTCCCCACACATTTCCCCTTCACACTATAGTACCACATTGAGAAAATAAAATAAAAGGTGTTTCTTTTTTGGTGTCAGCAAATAAACCCTTCATCCTCTTCCTTTCTCCCCCAAATCCCTTAGCCTTAGAAGGTTTTGGAGACCCAGTCTGCCTTGGAAATCAACTGATGAGATATCTCATGCCAATCTCTCTGTACTTTTATTCCTTCATAAGTTGTCTTAGAGATGCATATTACACTGCATTATGAAAATCTTGCTTATTACCTTGTCCTTGCATGACATATATGAAATGTGGTTGACTTTTTCTTTCATAAAATAGTGAATTTCCTGACCCAATGGGAAAAAAAAATTGCTAGAAGCTATAATTACGTGTTCAGAATAGTTGTGAAATGCAGATGCTAGAGGCATAACAAGCATCTGAAAGTATTATTGCAGTTTGTACAGTTGCCTGTTTGAAAGGCAAGTGCTGAACTTCATCTTCTTAATTTTTATTTTTCAAGCTGAAGCTTGCAGAAAGTGACTGTACTGGAAACTGTCACTCCCTTGGATTAAGTCCAAGGCCAATGATGTAATTGAAGGGGATAAGGATAAGGATAAATGTTTCCCCACTTAGGAGATGATTTATCTCATCAAATGGGATAAATGTAAAAGTCTATCATCTCTTTCTTCACCTTACAGCCTTCATTACTCATCCTGGACCCACCCCATGTTCTTTCAAGTGAGCTATTTCAAGGTTTGCACTCCATCCCCCAGCAACCTTGCTTTTTGCTCTCTCCCATGGAGCCTTTCACAAACTCCAAACTTTGATCAATCCTTTTTTTCTCCTCCATCTAAGTGTGGGATATTCCCATGAGCACTTAATAACACTAGGTGATCAAGATACTGGGAGGTCTTCGAGGTGCTGGGAGGGGGGTGAGAGGGTTTTACACGTGGGAAAGATGTGAATTGTCGTGGTAGGATGTCTGCAAATACGGCTGCCAATTCTTCCCATGTCTGTTGATTATGTGCCACTCCATTCTCAAGAAGGGGAGCGTATTTCCCTTCTTACTGAATCCGGGCTGACCCTGTGACTTGCTTTGACCAATAGAACACAGAGAAGATGCAACTGCATGATCTCAGACTTAGGTTTTTTTTTTGTTTTTTTTTTAACATCTTTATTGGAGTATAATTGCTTTACAATGGTGTGTTAGTTTCTGCTTTATAACAAAGTGAATCAGTTATATATATACATATGTTCCCATATCTCTTCCCTCTTGCATCTCCCTCCCTCCCACCCTCCCTATCCCACCCCTCTAGGTGGTCACAAAGCACAGAGATGATCTCCCTGTGCTATGCGGCTGCTTCCCACTAGCTATCTATTTTACGTTTGGTAGTGTATATATGTCCATGCCACTCTCTCACTTTGTCCCAGCTTACCCTTCCCCCTCCCTGTATCCTCAAGTCCATTCTCTAGTAGGTCTGGATCTTTATTCCCATCTTGCCCCTAGGTTCTTCATGACCATTATTATTATTATTTTTTTTAGATTCCATATATATGTGTTAGCATACGGTATTTGTTTTTCTCTTTCTGACTTACTTCACTCTGTATGACAGTCTCTAGGTCCATCCATCTCACTACAAATAACTCAGTTTCGTTCCTTTTTATGGCTGAGTAATATTCCATTGTATATATGTGCCACATCTTCTTTATCCATTCATCTGTTAATGGACACTTAGGTTACTTCCATGTGCTGGCTATTGTAAATAGAGCTGCAATGAACATTGTGGTATATGACTCTTTTTGAATTATGGTTTTCCCAGGGTATATGCCCTGTAGTGGGATTGCTGGGTCATATGGTAGTTCTATTTTTAGTTTTTTAAGGAACCTCCATACTGTTCTCCATAGTGGCTGTAACAATTTACATTCCCACCAACAGTGCAAGAGGGTTCCCTTTTCTCCACACCCTCTCCAGCATTTATTGTTTGTAGATTTTTTGATGATGGCCATTCTGACCGGTGTGAGATGATATCTCATTGTAGTTTTGATTTGCATTTCTCTAATGATTAATGATGTTGAGCATTCTTTCATGTGTTTGTTGGCAATCTGTATATCTTCTTTGGAGAAATGTCTATTTAGGTCTTCTGCCCATTTTTGGATTGGGTTGTTTGTTTTTTTGATATTGAGCTGCATGAGCTGCTTGTAAATTTTGGAGATTAATCCTTTGTCAGTTGCTTCATTTGCAAATATTTTCTCCCATTCTGAGGGTTGTCAGACTTAGATTTTAAAGAGCATTATTGGCTTCTTGAGATCCAGCATCATGCAAGGGAGCTTGAGCTTCATCAGCTCCTAGAATTTTTAATCACTGTGGATGTCACCAAATATTGAGAGTAAAACCATCTTAGAAGTTCAGCTCCAGTCCAACACCCTGTTAAGTGTACTGTAATATTATGAGAAGCAAACCACCCACCTAGCTGAGCTCAGCCAATCCACGGAATTAAGAAAACTATAAAGCTTGTTGTTGTTTTGAGCCACAAAGACTTGGGATAGTTTGTTAGGCAGCAATAGATAACTGATACAATCACCAAGTCAAAAGATGATTTTGCTTGCACATACACTTCCATTCTCGGAGGGGAAATAGAGTGTGGTTTAGTGAAGTAGTTGTTGGGGATGATGGAGCCCTTCTTCAGTTTTTCCCCCACTTACTCCCATACCCTTGTTCAAGAAAAACAGAGACTGTTAAATGAGGCAAAACTGATTGTATTCAGACTACTGCAATAGGGAAGAGAGACTCCAGTATAAAGTGAATTTCACTCCAATTAAGACATCATTGACTGAGGTTTTTAAAGGGAGAACGGATAGGGAACAAAAAGGGACCATAAGGAAGTAAAATGGGAAGGGACTAGGGGGCGAAGTGGAAGTAGAAAAATTACAGAAGGAGATAGGCGGAAAATTACTGAAAATGGTTTAGCAAGGTGGGTTGGGACAGTGTATTTTTTTGCAGTTTGGCAGCTTTGTGTTTTCTTGAGCAAAGACAGCCTGAGGGTTAGGGTTACTTTTAGGATTATGGTCTAGTGCAGGTGGAAGCCAAGCTGAAGTTTGGTCAAGTCTCTTAGCACAGTGTTTAGGCAGGTCCTCTGTGCCACGTGGGAGCTCACAGTTCACATCCCTCCATGCAGATGACCTCAAGTCCTTCTTCAGTGATGAGATAGAGTGTGAACTCTGCCTCCACACGGATACATTCTTCATGGGAGGATGGGATGTTCCTCTATTTACATTTTCCATCTCTTCTCTTTGCTATCTCCCACTTTATTTCCTTATGGATTTGCTTCATAAAATAGCACTTCTTCCTTCTCTATTTTCTATCATAACCTCTGCAATAGCTCCTCCTCAACATTTCAAGTCTCTCCACTATTATTATGATTCTTCTCTCACCTTGAACTCTTTCTAAATTCTTTTCTTTTTCTTTGCTTCATGGCTGAGTGCTATGGGGATTATTTACACACACTTTCCTCACTTTTTATCACCTACTCTAAGTAAATTTCCGTGTCAGTTGAACTTTTGCTGGAACAACTCACCCATGATCTTTGAACTTCCAAATCTAGTGCGAATACTCACCTCATCTGGAAACCTATTTTTCCCAGTGCTTTTGTGGTTTTTTCACTCATCTTTCTCACTGTTTGTTTCCAGTCATGTTTTAATTGCTCATCAATCACTTTTTTTTTAATGTAGGGTTGTGGACCAGTGTTCTTTCTTCAAGCCTCTTTTCTCATTAAACTTTCCCTGATTTAACTCATTTATTATGTTACATGCTGAAGATTATTTTTTTTAACATCTTTATTGGAGTATAATTGCTTTACAATGGTGTGTTAGTTTCTGCTTTATAACAAAGTGAATCAGTTATACATATACATATGTTCCCATATCTCTTCCCTCTTGCCTGAAGATTATTAATGTATGTTTTTGGTCTAGTCCCTGTTATTGAATTATCCTACTGTCTTTTGAAGCTCTCTGCCTGAATATGTGAGAGGTAATTCAAACTCAGTAATTTCTTGCTGCCACCCCTGACACTTGCCAAACCTTGGCTCCTGTGTTTTGTTTGTTAGCATAATCCTTTTGCCAGGTCAGAAACATGGGCTTGATCCTACTCTTCTGGACTTCCCCTTACCTCCTGAATCTTATCAGTTTCTGTGTCTTAAATATATTATGATTTCTACCTCTGCTGGTCATTTCCAATTCCACAGCCTTAGCTAAGCTCTCTTGCCTAGACTGTTTCAAAAGTCAGTTTTTGAAGTTGCTTTTCCCTTTTATTAATTTTTAATCTCTCTGTATTCATACCAATAATTTTTTTTGAAATGAACATTTGATTACATCGTACTTTACACTTCAGCTATACTCAGGGCTCAGCTGAAGCATCATTTCCTGTATGAAGCCTCCGTAGTACTTTCCTTAGCACTCTTCACTCTCTTTGCTCTTCCTACTCTAACTTGCACAAACCTCTAGCAATGCACTCAGTCCACCATTTTGCAGTTTACACGTTTTAAGGTCTTAAGGATTGCAGCTTCCGTTGTTGACCTCTAGAGATCTGTGTAAAGAAACTTGGGCTCAGTCAGCCCCCAGATGTTTCAGTCACAACGGGTGAGACACCAGATCGGAGTGTGAAACCATCTTAGAAGTTCCAGTCCCAATCAAGCACCCTGAAAGCTAAGTTTCTAGTTTCTTTTGTGAAGGGACTGTTATTCGATTTTTGATTACCTATCATTTATCAGAGGGGTTGACAAAGTATACCATGGGCTAAATCCAGCATGTCTCCTCTTTTTGTAAATAAAGTTTTTTTGGAACACAGCCATGCCCGGTTGTTTGATGAATTGTCTGTGGCTTGTTTCATGCTACAATGACAGAGTTGAACAGTCACAACAGAGATCCTATGGCTTACAGTGCCTAAAATATTTACTATTTGGCCTTATAGGGAAAAAGTTTGGTACTTCTGTTTGTGAATGAATGGACATAAAGTGCCATGAAAAGGATAGGTCACATTATGAAAAAAAGAATGGTGTATTACTTTGCAATCATTGTTGCTTTTGTTGTGGTCATCCATTTACAATACTTGATGTCAGTTTATTTATCTCTTGTAAAAATAAAATACAGTGTGTGTGTGTGAGTTGTGAGCAAAAAAAAAGAAAAAAAAGAATGGTGTATTATTTAGGGTAACTATAGCTGTTATACAAATTAATCCCAATATTTTTGAATGTAAACAAAATCAAAGTTTCTGTGTAGTGTATATTAACAGGTAACAGGTTAGCAAGAAGCTCTCCTCCACACAGTCATTCAGGGAACCTGGTAAATGCAAGTTCTTCAACAGGCAGCTTCCAAAGTAAACTTGGGTATGAAATAGGCTGTGTTCCCAGGAAGGAAAATAGAACAGAATATTATGGTAAGCAGATAGCAAACTCTGCCACACATAGTATCATTATCACTGGTATAATTTTATTAACAAGTGTCTCCTTTATGCGAACGCTTGTTCAAGTTAATTTATTAAGCTAATGCTCATTCACGTTAATTACTTTAGTAGAATTCTTCTACCAGACATTATGGTGAGGTAAAGGACACTTTAGTGAGAGTGGTGACATTGGTAAGGACTCAGTCGGGGAAGAAAGCAAGTAACTTTTGGAACGTGGAACATTTTGAAGGGAAAATAGGTGGTTTATCGTAGGGCTTTTGTTAGTCAGAAAAAGAATGGAGGCCTTGAGTTCCTAGGAGGTTGAGGTGAGAAAAGAGAGAGACAGGAAAGGAAATGTGAGGATCTGGAAGACAAGCTTCACATCTTTGTCTTGGGCTTCTCAGAGCACAAGGTTTCAGGGGACATATGGCAGAGATGATCAGGCATTTAGGGATTGTTTTAGGGGTTACCACAGAGCAGGATACAATCTCTCTTCAGGCAGTGACTCACTTTTTTCTTTTTTTTTAAATTTTTTTTTAGAAATTTCATGTAATGTCTGAAACATTTATATTAACATATTTCCATACAAATAACCCAAAGAAAGTTTTGTATAGGTTGATTTTGTTTGTTTGTTTTTTTATAGTGCAGGTTCTTATTAGTCATCAATTTTATACACATCAGTGTATACATGTCAATACCAATCACCCAATTCAGCACACCACTATCCTCACCCCTCTGCAGTTTTCCACCCTTGGTATCCACACGTTTGTTCTCTACATCTGTGTCTCAACTTCTGCCCTGCAAACCAGTTCATCTGTACCATTTTTCTAGGTTCCACATGCATGCATTAATATAAGATATTTGTTTTTCTCTTTCTGACTTACTTCACTCTGTATGACAGTCTTTAGATCCGTCCACATCTCAACAAATGACTCAGTTTTGTTCCTTTTTATGGTTGAGTAATATTCTGTTGTATATATGTACCACAACTTCTTTATCCATTTGTCTGTTGATGGGCATTTAGGTTGCTTCCATGACCTGGCTATTGTAAACAGTGCTGCAGTGAACATTGGGGTGCATGTGTCTTTTTGAATTATGGTTTTCTCTGGGTATATGCCCAGTAGTGGGATTGCTGGATCATACGGTAATTCTATTTTTAGTTTTTAAGGAACCTCCATACTGTTCTCCATAGTGGCTGTATCTATTTACATTCCCACCAACAGTGCAAGAGGGTTCCCTTTTCTCCACACCCTCTCCAGCATTTGTTGTTTGTAGATTTTCTGATGATGCCCATTCTAACTGGTGTGAGGTGATACCTCATTGTAAATTTGATTTGCATTTTTCTAATAATTAGTGATGTTGAGCAGCTTTTCATGTGTTTCCTGGCCATCTGTGTGTCTTCTTTGGAGAAATGTCTATTTAGGTCTTCTGCCCATTTTTGGATTGGGTTTTTTGTTTCTTTGATATTGAGCTGCATGAGCTGTTTATATATTTTGGAGATTAATCCTTTGTCCGTTGATTTGTTTGCAAATATTTTCTCCCATTCTGAGGGTTGTCTTTTCATCTTTTTTATGGTTTCCTTTGCTGTGCAAAAGCTTTTAAGTTTCATTAGGTCCCATTTGTTTATTTTTGTTTTTATTTCCATTACTCTAGGAGGTGGATCAAAAAAGATCTTGCTGTGATATATGTCAAAGAGTGTCCTTCCTATGCTTTCCTCTAAGGGTTTTATAGTGTCCAGTCTTACATTTAGGTCTTGAATCCATTTTGAGTTTATTGTTGTGTATGGTGTTAGGGAGTGTTCTAAGTTCATTCTTTTACATGTAGCTGTCCAGTTTTCCCAGCTCCACTTATGGAAGAGCTCCACTTATTCTTTTCTCTATTGTATATTCTTGCCTCCTTTATCAAAAACAAGGTGACCATATGTGCATGGGTTTATCTCTGGGCTTTCTATCTTGTTCCATTGATCTATGTTTCTGTTTTTGTGCCAGTACCATATTGTCTTGATTACTGTAGCTTTGTAGTATAGTCTGAAGTCAGGGAGTCTGATTCCTCCAGCTCCGTTTTTTTCCTTCACGACTGCTTAGGCCATTCGGGGTCTTCTGTGTCTCCATACAAATTTTAAGATGATTTGTTCTAGTTCCGTAAAAAATGCCATTGGTAATTTGATACGGATTGCATTGAATCTGTAGATTGCTTTGGGTAGTATAGTCATTTTCACAATATTGATTCTTCCAATCCAAGAACATGGTATATCTCTCCATCTGTTGGTATCATCTTTAATTTCTTTCATCAGTGTCTTATAGTTTTCTGCAGACAAGTCTTTTATCTCCCTAGGTAGGTTTATTCCTAGGTATTTTATTCTTTTTGTTGCAGTGGTAAATGGGAGTGTTTCCATAATTTCTTTTTCAGGTTTTTCATCATTAGTGTATAGGAATGCAAGAGATTTCTGTGCATTAATTTTGTATCCTGCAACTTTACCAAATTCATTGATTAGCTCTAGTAGTTTTCTGGTGGCATCTTTAGGATTCTCTATGTATAGTATCATGTCATCTGCAAACAGTCACAGTTTTACTTCTGCTTTTCCAATTTGTATTCCTTTTATTTCTTTTTCTTCTCTGATTGCTGTGGCTAGGACTTCCAAAACTATGTTGAATAATAGTGGCGAGAGTGGATATCCTTGTCTCTTTCCTGATCTTAGAGGAAATGCTTTCAGTTTTTCACCATTGAGAATGATGTTTGCTGTGGGTTTGTCGTATATGGCCTTTATTATGTTGATGTAGGTTCCCTCTATGCCCACTCTCTGGAGAGTTTTTATCATAAATGGGTGTTGAAATTTTTCAAAAGCTTTTCCTGCATCTATTGAGATGATCATATGGTTTTTATTCTTCACTTTGTTAATATGGTGTATCACATTGGTTGATTTGCGTATATTGAACAATACTTGCATTCCTGGGATAAATCCCTCTTGACCATGGTGTATGATCCTTTTAATGTGTTGTTGGATTCTGTTTGCTAGTATTTTGTTGAGGATTTTTGCATCTATATTCATCAGTGATATTGGTCTGTAATTTTCTTTTTTTGTAGTGTCTTTGTCTGGTTTTGGTATCAGGGTGATGGTGACCTCATAGAATGAATTTGAGGTTGTTCCTTCCTCTGCAATTTTTTGGAAGAGTTTGAGAAGAATGGGTGTTAGCTCTTCTCTAAATGTTTGATAGAATTCACCTGTGAAGCCATCTGGTCCTGGACTTTTGTTTGTTGGAAGGTTTTTAATCACAGTTTCAATTTCATTACTTGTGATTGGTCTGTTGATATTTTCTGTTTCTTCCTGATTCAGTCTTGGAAGGTTATACCTTTCTAAGAACTTGTCCATTTCTTCCAGGTTGTCCATTTTATTGGCATAGAGTTGCTTGTAGTAGTCTCTTAGGACGTTTTGTATTTCTGCGATGTCTGTTGTAAGTTCTCCATTTTCATTTCTAATTTTATTCATTTGAGTCCTCTCCCTCTTTTTCTTGGTGAGTCTGGCTAATGGTTTATCAACTTTGTTTATCTTCTCAAAGAACCAGCTTTTAGTTTTATTGATCTTTGCTATTGTTTTCTTTGTTTCTATTTCATTTATTTCTGTTCAGATCTTTATGATTTCTTTCCTTCTGCTAACTTTGGGTTTTGTTTGTTCTTCTTTCTCTAGCTCCTTTAGGTGTAAGGTTAGATTGTTTATTTGAGATTTTTCTTATTTCTTGAGGTAGGCTTGTATAGCTATAAACTTCACTCTTAAAACTGCTTTTGCTGCATCCCATAGGTTTTGGATCATCGTGTTTTCATTGTCATTTGTCTCTAGGTATTTTTTAATTTCCTCTTTGATTTCTTCAGCGATCTCTGGGTTATTTAGTAACGTATTGTTTAGCCTCCATGTGTTTATGTTTTTTACGTTTTTTCCCCTGTAATTCATTTCTAATCTCATAGCGTTGTGGTCAGAAAAGATGCTTGATATGTTTTCAATTTTCTTAAATCTACTGAGGCTTGATTTGTGACCCAAGATGTGATCTATCCTGGAGAATGTTCCGTGCGCACTTGAGAAGAAAGTGTAATCTGCTGTTTTTGGATGGAATGTCCTATAAATATCAATTAAATCTATCTGGTCTATTGTGTCATTTAAAGCTTCTGTTTCCTTATTTATTTTCATTTTGGATGATATGTCCATTGGTGTAAGTGAGATGTTAAAGTCCCCCACTATTTTTGTGTTACTGTCGATTTCCTCTTTTATAGCTGTTAGCAGTTGCCTTATGTATTGAGGTGCTCCTATGTTGGGTGCATATATAGTTATAATTGTTATATCTTCTTCTTGGATTGATCCCTTGATCATTATGTTGTGTCCTTTCTTGTCTCTTGTAACATTCTTTATTTTAAAGTCTATTTTATCTGATATGAGTATAGCTACTCCAGCTTTCTTTTGATTTCCATTTGCATGGAATATCTTTTTCCATCCCCTCACTTTCAGTCTGTATGTGTCTCTATGTCTGAAGTGGGTCTCTTGTAGACAGCATATATATGGGTTTTGTTTTTGTATCCATTCAGCAAGCCTGTGTCTTTTGGTTGGAGCATTTAATCCATTCACACTTAAGGTAATTATTGATATGTGTGTTCCTGTGACCATTTTCTTAATTGTTTTGGTTTGTTTTTGTAGGTCTTTTTCTTCTTTTGTGTTTCCCACTTCAAGAAGTTCCTTTAGCATTTGTTGTAGAGCTGGTTTGGTGGTGCTGAATTCTCTTAGCTTTTGCTTGTCTGTAAAGCTTTTGATTTCTCCATCGAATCTGAATGAATCCTTGCTGGGTAGAGTAATCTTGGTTGTAGGTTCTTCCCTTTCATCACTTTAAGTATATCATGCCACTCCCTTCTGGCTTGTAGTGTTTCTGCTGAGAAATCAGCATTAACCTTATGGGAATTCCCTTGTATGTTATTTTTCGTTTTTCCCTTGCTGCTTTAAATAATTTTTCTTTGTCTTTAATCTTTGCCAATTTGATTACTATGTGTCTCGGCATGTTTCTCCTTGGGTTTATTCTCTTGGACTCACTGCGCTTCCTGGACTTGGGTGGCTATTTCCTTTCCCATGTTAGGGAAGTTTTCGACTATAATCTCTTCAAATATTTTCTCTGGTCCTTTCTCTCTCTCTTCTCCTTCTGGGACCCCTATAATGCGAATATTGTTGCGTTTAATGTTGTCCCAGAGGTTTCTTAGGCTGTCTTTATTTCTTTTCATTCTTTTTTCTTTAGTCTGTTCCGCAGCAGTGAATTCCACCATTCTGTCTTCCAGGTCACTTATCCGTTCTTCTGCCTCAGTTATTCTGCTATTGATTCCTTCTAGTGTAGTTTTCATTTCAGTTATTGTATTGTTCATCTCTGTTTGTTTGTTCTTTAATTCTTCTAGGTCTTTGTTATACATTTCTTGCATCTTCTCTATCTTTGCCTCCATTGTTTTTCCGAGGTCCTGGATCATCTTCACTATCATTATTCTGAATTCTTTTTCTGGAAGGTTGCCTATCTCCACTTCATTTAGTTGTTTTTCTGGGGTTTTATCTTGTTCCTTCATCTGGTACATAGCCCTCTGCCTTTTCATCTTGTCTATCTTTCTGTGAATGTGGTTTTTGTTCCACAGGCTGCAGGATTGTAGTTCTTCTTGCTTCTGCTGTCTGCCCTCTGGTGGATGAGGCTATCTAAGAGGCTTGGTGGGAGGGACTGGTGGTGGGTAGAGCTGAGTGTTGCTCTGGTGGTCAGAGCTCAGTAAAACTTTAATCCACTTGACTATTGATGGGTGGGGCTGGGTTCCCTCCCTGTTGGTTGATTGGCCTGAGGCCACCCAACACTGGAGCCTACCTGGGGTCTTTGGTCGGGCTAATGACAGACTCTGGGAGGTCTCACTCCAAGGAGTAGTTCCCAGAACTTCTGCTGCCAGTGTCCTTGTCCCCATGGTGAGCCACAGCCCCCCACCCTCCTGCCTCTGTAGGAGACCCTCCAACACTAGCAGGTTGGTCTAGTTCAGTCTTCCCTGGGGTCACTGCTCCTTCCCCTGAGTCCTGATGCACACACTACTTTGTGTGTGTCCTCCAAGAATGGAGTCTCTGTATCCCCCAGTCCTGTCGAAGTCCTGCAATCCATTCCCACTAGGCTTCAATGTCTGATTCTCTATGAATTCCTCCTCCCGTTGCTGGACCCCCAGGTTGGGAAGCCTGACGTGGAGCTCAGAACCTTCACTCCAGTGGGTGAACTTCTGTGGTATAAGTGTTCTCCAGTCTGTGAGTCACCCACCCACCAGTTATGGGATTTGATTTTACCATGATTGTGCCCCTCCTACCGTGTCATTATGGCTTCTCCTTTGTCTTTGGATGTGGGATATCTTTTTTTGGTGAGTTCCAGTGTCTTCCTGTTGATGATTGTCCAGCAGCTAGTTGTGATTCTGGTGTTCTCGCAAGAGGGAGTGAGAGCACGTCCTTCTACTCCGCCATCTTGGTTCCTCTCCTCCTCACTTTTCTTTTTAACAGTTCCCCAAATAATAGCAATAGCAAAAGTGATGGAGAAAGCAGATTACAGAGTTCTAGAATTTCGAAGATAGGAATGTGAAAACTATTAAACTGAAAATGCTTTCTTCTGGCAGATCAGACCATTGTTGTATGTTGTATGATCAGGCTGTTGTTGTATGCTCGTTGAGTTCTGGGGCTCACTGAGGTTGAGCCTTGGAGAAAAAAAAAAACACAGGAAAGATAAACTAATTCCTCAAAAGGGAAGTTCTCTCTCTTTTGACATTAGGGGGGCAAAAGAGGGTGAGGTAAGAAATAAGGAATTTTAAAGAATCCTTCTCTGTCTAGAAATTTTAGGTTCCCAAATAGTCCATGAACTAATTAAACATTTACTGAACCATAAAAGAAAAGCTAAGATATATTCCCTCAAGTATAAATTTTTTATTTTATTAATTAGTTTCATGTGTACAACATAGTGATTTAATATTTTTATAGATTATACTCCATTTAAAGTTTTTATAAAATATTGGCTTTACTCCCTGTACTGTGTAATATATCATTGTAGTTTTGGCTATTTGGGGTCTTTTGTAGTTCCATATAAATGTTAGAATTAATTTCTCTAGTTCTGTGAAAAATGTCATGGGTATTTCAATTGAGATTGCATTAAATCTAGATTATTTTGGGCAGTATGGATATTTTAATAATATTAATTCTTCCAATTCATGTTCATGGGATATCTTTCTATTTCTTTATATTATCTTCAATTTCCTTGATCAATGTTTTGTAGTTTTCCGAGCGTAGATCTTTCACTCCTTGGTTAAGTTCATTCCTAGATATTTTATTTTTTTTGATGTGACTTTAAATGGGATTGTTTTCTTGCTTTCTCTTTCTGATGGTTCATGTTTAGTCTGTGGAAAAGCAACACATTTCTGTATACTAATCTTGTGACCTGAAATTTTACTGAGTTCATTTATTAGTTCTAATAGTTTTTTGGCAGAGACTTTAGGTATACTATATATAGTATCATGTCATCTGTAAATAGTGACAGTTTTACTTCTTCCCTTCCAATTTGGATTCCTTTTATTTCTTTTTCTTGTTTGATTGCTGTGTCTAGGACTTCCAAAACTGTGTTAAATAGAAGTGACAAGAGAGGGCATTTTTGCCTTGTTCCTGATTTTAGAGAAAAAGCTTTCAGCTTTTCACCATTGAGTATGACGTTATCTGTGGGTTTGACATATACGACCTTTATTATGTTGAGATATATTTCCTGTACACCAACTTTGATAAGAGTTTTTATCATGAATGGGTATTGAATTTTGTCAAATCCTTTTTCTCTGTTTATTGAGGTGATCATATGATTTTTATCCTTCATTTTGTTGATGTGGTGTATAGTATTGATTGATTTGCAGATATTGAACTATGCTTGCATCCCTGGAATAAATCCCACTTGATCTTGGTGTATGATCTTTTTAATATTTTGTTGAATTCAGTTTGCTAATATTTTGTTGAGGATTTTTGCATTTATATTCATCAGAGATATTGGCCTCTAATATTCTTCTTTTTATAGAATCTTTGTCTTGTTTTGATATCAGCATAATGATGGCCTTGTAGGATGATTTTGGCAATTTATTCATCCCAATTTATTAATTTCTTCTAGCTTGCCCAATATGTTCATATATAACTGTTTGTAGTATTCTCTTATGATTTTTTGTATCTCTGTGATATTGATTATTGCAATTTCTTTGGTTTATTTTCTTATTTTGTTTATTTGTGTCCTCTCTATTTTTTCCTGGTGAACCTGGCTAAACACATCAATTCTGTTTATCTTTTCAAAAAACCAGCTCTTGGTTTCATTGATTATTTTCTGTTATTTTTTGGTCTCTATTTTATTTACTTCCTCTCTGATCTTTATTATTTTCTTCCTTCTGCTGACTTTGGATTTTGTTCTTCTTTTTCTAACTCCTTTAGATGGTATGTTAGATTGTTTGTTTGAGATTTTTCTTGTTTCTTGACATAGGCCTCTATTGTTATAAACTTCCCTCTGAGAACTGCTTTTACTGTGAACCACAGATTTTGGAAGTTGTGTTTTTACTTTCATTTGTCTTGAGGTATTTTCTGATTTCCTTTTAGTTTTCATCATTGATCCATTGGTTTTCTTCAGTAGCATATTGTTTAATATCCACGTGTTTGTGTTTTCCCCATTTTTCTTCCTGAAATTGATTTCTAGTTTCATGACTTTATGGTCAGAAAAGATGCTTAATATAATTTCTATCTTCTTAAATTTGTTGAGACTTGTTTTGTGGCCTGGAATGTGATCTACCCTGGAGAAAACTTTCTGTATGCACTTGAAAGGAATGTGTATTCTGCTGTTTTTGGATGGAATGTCCCACAGTTATCTATTAAGTCCAACTGGTCTAATATGTCATTTAAGGCCACTGTTTCCTTATTGATTTTCTTTCTGGATAATCGGTCCACTGATGTAAGTGGGGTGTTAAAGTCCCCTACTAATATTGCATTACAGTCAACTTTCCCTCAATTTCTCCCTTTATATCTGTTAATATTTGCTTTGTATATTTAGGTGCTCTTTTATTAGATGCATATATATTAATGAGTATTATATCCTCTTCTTGTATTTACCCTTTATCATTATATAATGCCCTTCTTTGTTATATATTTCTTCTCTTGTTACAGATTTCATTTTAAAGTTCATTCGTCTGGTGTGAGTATTGCTAGCCCAGTTTTCTTTTCATTTACATTTTCATGGAATACCTTTTCATATCACCTGACTTTCAGTTTGTGTGTGCCTTTAGCTCTCAAGTGAGTCTCTTGTAAGTAGCATATAGATGGGTCTTTTTTTTTTTTAATCCAATCAGCCACCCTATGCCTTTTGATTGGAGCATTTAGTGCACTGACTTTTTTTATTGAATTACAGTTGATGTGTAATAAGTTACAGGGTACAACATAATGATTCATAATTTTTAAAGGTTATATTCCATTTATTGTTATTATAAAATATTGGCTATATTCCCCATGTTGTAAAATACTTCCTTGTAACTTATACCTAACAGTTTGCACCTCTTAATCTGCTACCCTTATATCGCCCCTCCCCCTTCCTTCTCCCCACTGGTAACTACTAACTTGTTCTCAATATCTGTGAGTCTGTTTCTTTTTGTTATATTCACTAGTTTGTTGTATTTTTTAGATTCCACATATGTGTTATCATACAGTATTTTTCTTTCTCTGTCTGACTTATTTCACTTAGCATAATGCCTTCCAAGTCCATCCATGTTGCTGCAAATGGCAAAATTTCATTTCTTTTTATGGCTGAGTAGTATTCCATTATATATATATATACCACATCTTCTTTATCCATTCATTTGTTGATGGACACTTAGGTTGATTCCATATCTGAGCAATCTTAAATAGTGCTGCTATGAACATTGGGATGCATGTATTTTTCAAATTTGTGTTTTTGTTTTTTTCAGATGTATACCCAGGGGTGGAATTGCTGGGTCATTCATATGGAGTCCATTGACATTTAAAGTGATTCATAGGTACGTACTTATTGTTATTTTCTTACTTGTTTTCTGGTTGTTTTTGTAGTTCTTCTCAGTTCCTTTTTTCTTCTTTTAGTCTCTTCCCCTGTTTGATGGTTTTCTTTAGTGATACGATTGTATTGCTTTCTCTTTTGTTTTTGTGTATCTGTTGTAGTTTTTTGATTTGTGGTTACCATGGGGTTCATATATGTTGATTTATAATTATATATACTTATTTTAGACTGATAGTCATTTAAGTTCAAACATGTTCTAAAAGATCTACATTTTTTAGTCCCCCCCCCCCGCATTTTGTGTTTTTGATGTCATATTTCACACCTTCATGTTTATCCCTTAACTGTTTATTCTAGTATAGTTGATTTTTGCAATTTTTGCTTTTACTAGTGGGATTTTTTTTTCTTTCCTATAAATTCTTATTTATTGTAGCTTTTTCTCTTCTATTAGGGAAGAACCTTTAACATTTCTTTTGGGGTCAGTTTAGTATTGATGAACTCTTTTAGTTTTTGCTTGTCTGAGGAGTTCTTTATTGTCCCTCAATTGTGAATGATAACCTTGCTGGGTAGAGTATCCCAGGTTGTAGGTTTTTCCCTTTCATCCCTTTAATTATATCATGCCACTCCCTTCTGGCCTGCAAAGTGTTTGCAGAAAAATCAGCTGATAGCCTTATGGGGGTTCCCATGTTACTCTTTGTCTTTCTCTTGCTGCCTTTAGAATTCTCTATTTTTAATTTTTGCCATTTTTATTATTATATATCTTGGTGTGGGTCTGTTTGGGTTTATCTTGTTTTTGACTCTCTGTACTTTCTGTATCTGGATATACCTCTTTTCTTCTTCAGGCTTGGGAAGTTTTCAGCCATAATTTAATCAAATATATTTTTGGCCCCTTTCTCTCTCTCTTCTCCTTCTGAGATCCCTATCATGTGAATATTAGTATGTTTGATATTGCCTCAGAGGTCCCTTAAACTATCCACATTAAAAAAAAAAAAAAAAAACTGTTTTTTCTTTTTGCTGGTCTGATTGGTTGATTTCCACTATTCTATCTTCCAGACTGCTTATGCATTTTTCTATATCACCTAGTCTGCTGTTAATTTCTTCTAGAGTATTATTCATTTCAGTTATTGTGTTTTTTAGTTCTGTTTCTTTTTCGTATTTTCTAGTTCCTTGTTAAAGTTCTCACTGTGTTCATTTATTCTTTTCCCAAGTTCAGTTAGCATTTTTATTACTACTGCTTTGAACTCTTTATTTAGTAATTATTTATCTCTGTTTCATTAGGGTTTTTTTCAGGTTTTTTTCCCTCATTCTCTTGTTTGAAACATTCTTCTATCTTCTCAGTTGTTTAAATTTCTTTGCCTCTATGAAATTAGGTGAAAGAGTTACCTGTCCTGGTCTTGAAGGGGTGTACTTTATGGGAGCGTCCCTATGTGGTCTGTATGTGGCCAGTGACTTTGGTGGGAGAGCAGGATCTTAAGTGAGCATGGGTCATGTCTTATCCTTGGGTGTGCTGACAGCTGCCGTCTTGATGTGAGGTAGGGCTAGAGCCAGATCCAGGTGTGAACTGAGGCTTATCCTGTGCTCAGTGACAGTCACCACCTTATGAGGTGGTTGGGGCCCAAAGGGTTGGAGCAAAAGTCCTGAGGGTTGGGTCCAAGCTGGTTTCATTTCCTCTATGTATATGTGTACCCTCTTTGGGAATGGCAGCGTCCAGCCTAGTGGAAAGCAATGCTGGAGCAAGAGAGGCTGGAACAGGCATCTGGTGTGAGCTGGGTTGCAGGCTGGTGTGGTCCCAACGAGCCGGTCAGTGCTTCAGGCAGTTTTCAATCTGCTTCCACCATGCTGTTCCTGGGAGTGAGCAAGCATGTACATACACTCTTGCATGTATGAAAAGAGTCTCACTTTCTTATAGTTGTTTTCAAACCAGCTAAGTGGACTCCTTTTCCCAGTGTTAAACCCCATGGCTGTGGTGCCCAATATGTGGCTTGAACTCTTCACTCCCCAGGGAGGATCTCTGAGCCTGTGATAGCCACCCCCAACTTCCACGGATGTGGGTCTCAATGTGATTGCTTCTTTAGCCTTCTTACTTGACTCCACGTGGATCTTTCTTTACAGCCTTCGTTGTAGAAGAGCTTTCCTGCCAGTCTTGTTTCTAGTGAGAGTTGCTCCACATGTAGATGTATTTTTGATGTGTTTTTGGGGGAGGTGAGCTCACCATCTTTCCACTCTGCTATCTTGATCTTCCTCCTCCTTCAAGCAGTTTAGAAACATCACTTCACAATATAGGACAATATATAATGAAGCATAAATGTGTGGGATTCATTGTAAATATATGGTGAATTCTCTGCAGAAATGAGAGGAGGAACAAATCATTATTTATTGCAAAAATAATGTTGAACAGGAAACCACCCCAAAACTTAGTAGCTCAAAACAAAAATTATTAGTTCTCAGAAATTTACAGTTTGGCTGGGTATCTTTTAATCTAGGCCAAATACATCTGCCTTTGGCTGGGCTTATACAAATGGTGGGCCAGCTGATTGAGGATGGCCTCAGCCGGAAGAACATAGCTCTATTCCATGTGTTCTCTCATCCTTTAGCCTCCTTTCTGAGCTTGTTCTAAAAGGAATTTCTCTATTTCAGCCACTGTCAAACTTTTTGATTTCAGGAACCCTTCATATTCTTAAAATTATTGAAGATCCCAAAGACCTTTGATTTAGGTTGGTTATAGCTATCAATATTTACTGTATTATAAATTAAAATGGAAAAATTAAAAATCTTTATTACTACATTACAAATAACAGTAATAAAATAAAAAGCAATAATAAAAAATTTTAACATAAATGACATATATTTGTGAAAAATAACTATATTATTCAAAATAGAACATTGAGAAAGTGGCATTATTTTAAATTTTTCACAAATCTTTTTATTGTCTGGATTAATAGAAGTTAAACTCTCTTATCTACATCTGCATTGAATCTATTATGTTATGACTCTATGCAGATCTTTAGATGGAAGAGGGAGGAAATTGTAGACTCTCTAAAAGGGTCTTGGGGACCCCTAGGATTCCTTGGGCCATACTTGGAGAACTGCTCTATTCAAGTTCTCCATAGAATTTATCATGGCAATCTTTGGAAAAAGAATTAAAAATGCAAAAAGAACATATAACAAATTGTGATTTTTTCTCCCCAAACTGGCTATTCACGGTGAATGTTTAAAAAAAAAAAAAAAAAGGTTTCCTCTAATTTGCTGTAACAAGAACAAAAAAAAATCTATGATTTTTGGGCCAGTGCCCCAAATCACTTAGTCATCATGCCAAAAATGCAACAAATAAGAATTTTAATCATGGGAAAAAGTTTCAAAAGATCTGACTAAATGCCTAGGTTGAATTTGATAAAACTGTGATCTTAACTTCCATATACCATGCTTTATTGAAGGGATATTTTTTTCACCATTCAAAAAATTCCAGCCAATTTCATTGAGATTCTTCATGTTCCAGAAACTTCCTCAAAGCTGACCTTTCATTCTCTGGTGACCTGGGCAAGAATTTCTCAGAAATCAAAAGCCTGACTGCTCAGTCAGATTGGGAGTGGCATTTCCTAACATTTTGATTGGAAAAGAAAATCTGAGTTCTAACAAATTCATTTCAAAAAGAATGAGCTGAAGTTTCTTTGCCTAATGCCATTTACAAAGCTCATTACAAATTCTTAAACTAATGCAGTTGATGAAGAAAGTGAATTATTAGTTCTGGTTTTAAAATTCCATTACAGTATCCATATCTTTCTGTTCCACTTCAAAAAGTAGATTATGATATTAGTATGCAGCCCAACCCTTATTTTAATTACAGATTATAGAATAAATGAATTTAAATAACAAGTATCTTAAAATCCAATTTTAAAGCATAGAAAATTTTAAAATTAAAAAAACACACAGAAGGAAAGATAATCACATACAATCTTACACAAAAGCTACCACTGTTACCAGTTGATTTTTCCCCCCAATATTATTTAATTTTTGCTGGCATCATTAATACAAAGTTATTTTACATTAATTTTACACCTTTCCTTTTTACTTAAAATACATGATGGGCTTTTTTCCCTTTCCTCTGTGATTAACCACAGAGACAGTTTAAAAAAAAAACCCAAAAAACATATAGCCTACTTACTAAGAGGAGTTCTATCTTTATATGTAAACAATGACTTGTAAAAGGCATTAAAAGTGACCTCAGAGGGAGAGAGATGAACAGTCCCTAGGAAGCCTTAGATCCTCCCAGGCAGCGATGGCTGTGCGTTTCCTTCCTATTACCCTTGAGAGGGACGTGTGGTTTGTGCAGTCCTCCGGGTTGACCCCTCCTGGGAGAATAATTCTGTCATTTCCATTAGGAAGATGATTTATTGAGGGCAGTTCCTTTTTAGGACTGGACAGGAAAATCACCCTTGCAACCTGATGATGCTTATTTCCTCTGCAAAGCCCTTCAATGACGAGGTCGTAGCAATTACGTTGGCCTTAAACGGAATCACAGGCACCTCTCTAATTCCTTCTGTAATCTTATCTGGTAACACAAAGGTAACCACTGTGTCCTCGTGGTTTGGGATGGATGTAAAGCAGGGAATGTAGCTCCCAGATTTCTCACAAGAGAACATCCAGCCCAGTAACAGATATGCCCTAAGGTCATGCTGGAGAAGCCGGATGCTGGACGGTGGGTATTACAATTGCACATGCCCTTGTAAACGTGAATATGATTGCAGCTGGAAAATAATTTTCTATCAAGGCACATGGCAAGACATTTTGCTTCCATCTATTGATATCCCTTTGTTTCTCATTGAACCTCAGGGAACTCAATGATTCAGTCCCCGTTTTTCAAAAACTGTTCCTTTAAGTACAGTTAAAGGATGCCCCTCTGCATCCCAGTAGAGGGCAGTTTCCTCAAGCCTACAGTAGTACATCATTGCTAAGCTCCCCTCACTTCTCAGGTGTGGTTGTTCACACCTTGTCCTGGAGAAAAGTAAACTTGTAGTCAGGTTACATGATTACACTGGCTACACGGCAGCTTGCGTTGTGCTAAACTGGTCATTCACGCAGATACTTCCTTTAAAAAATAAACGTGAATGCAGTTGTGGTTGTGAGGAGTGAGTGCCACAGGGAGAGTAAAGAGATCTGGGTCCTGGTCTTGGATTTGTCACTAAATAGCTATGTGATGTTAAGCAAGTCACTTTAGTTCAATTCTGCATCTGCAATGAGGCGTTTTGAACAGTATGACCTAAAAATTTTAGATACAGGAGAATTTTCCTATAATATCTTTAAAGCCCCAATAAAAATATATTTCAAGGCTGAGAGTTTGAAGTTAAAGAAATGGCACTATATATTAAGTAACATTAAATCAAATAGTTTAACTGATTCACAATATCAACTTTATAGATTGTCACCAGTCTATGGGAGTCAGACTAAATCATCTTTAATCTTAGGAAAATTCAACAGGGCATGACATTTGGGAGTGAGAACTGATTTCTGACCCCGCATTGGCTTCTCCCTAGCTGTCAGACTTTGGGTGAATTACCTTAACTTTCTGATTCTCAGTTTTCTCATGAGCAAGATGAGTGGGGTGGGCTAGATCAACATTTGCCCAAAGAGGACCAGTAGTTGAATAAGTTTGGGGAAAGATAAGCAGGGGTCTCTACTGCAGCAAGTCTTGAACCCTTTCCACAGGGTCATCTAACACTTATTTACTGGGAGCCCTTTCCCAGAGTGACAGTCGGAACATTGAACAACTGGTCAGCCTGTCACTGACCCATCAGAATGAATTCTGGCAGCTCTGAATCCACTCTGGAGGCCCCCAGTGGCATCTGCCAATCGTTGCTGGGTCCTGGGAAGGCCTAGAGAGAAGCTGGATTACCAGGGAGAGTGGGCCCTGGTCCAATGGCTGTTTATTAGTCTCTATGGAAATATGTCAGTATTTTCACAACTGACATGGCACCATAGTAAGTACACACTATCACATCTGCACTGCTCTAGGGTGAAGTGGTCTCTCTAACTTTGTCTCTCAAAACATGATGGCTGGACAAGCAGCAGGAGCAGCCCCTGGGAGCTGCTTAAAGAGGCAAATTCCTGGGTTCCACTTGAGATCTGCCAAATCCAAATCTGCATTTTGACACGATCCCCAGGTCATCAGTGTGCACCTTACAATTTTGGAAGTGATGTTATACAAAATAGGCCTCAATTACTTACAATGCACAGGGATTTTGGCTGGTGCCCACAGACAATCACCAAAGAGTACCGGTTTTCACTGAGAAGAAAAAGATAAATAGTTTCTGCTGAATCAGAGGACTCCTTTCCCTGCTGGATGCCAGGCACTGAGAGCATGCCTATTTTTTAGTTTCCTCTGCTCTCCCTGGTGACTGTATACCGTTGGCTGCTCCTCTGTTTCCCTGTGGTTATTATTAACCAGGCAAACACTCCCGAATCTTTCCTTCTTATAATTAGATGAGTTCTAGGTGGGTTCTTGATGGGCTCAAAGCTCTATCTTCTCAAATTCTAACTCTAGGAACCGACTCTCCTTAGCTGGCTTTGGGATGATGGCCAAGCCATTTAACCCTCACGGATTTTAGTCCTCTTAATTGTAAAATGGCCTCAAAGGCCTTTTCCTCTCAGGCAGGGATGGCTATGTCATTTTCAGGACACGATTGAAAGTGAAAATGCAGGGTCCCTCTTTCAAAAAGAAAATTTACAAAGTTCAGTTGAAAGAGTAAAATATACAGCTTTTTCCTTAAAAAAATTCTGTTACTTATAAAATGAAATAGGAGTAATAGTGATAAATGTATAACAGCATAAACTTGCAAATACAAAATACAGTATTTCTGTGCCAGAATAAAATAATAATACTACATCTTTTCCATCAAATGTGATGATCTTTAAATTTCCCTTCCGAAGCCTGCAGATAACTGTTTTGCAATGTTGCAGCCGTTTTCAAAACCAGAGGCTCTAAACTCTGACAAATCTAATAGCTCCCTGATTTGTCTTATTGCAATGTCCACTTTGACTTTGTAATAATTTACTGACACAGTTTATTGCTTGTGTACTGGAAGTTTCTGTCCCTGTGCTAGTCCAGAGAGTTAATAGTTGTGCAGATGCTGTGAGGATGAGCTCCAGGCAGGTCAGACCAGCTGCTTTCCCACTGAGGGTCCTTCCCCCATGGGAGGCCCTCCTTTCCTCCAGGGCTGCAGCCGCTGCTGTCACTGCTGCTATTGCTGCCACTGTCAATGCCAATGTGGGTCCCGATCTTAGCACGGCTGCTCCTGGAGGCCCTGAGGAGGCCAGAGCTACCCCAGGTGTGCACAGTGATTAGCCAGGCCAGACGCTCCACACTGCCCACCTCCAGCTGTGACGGGCTGAGCTCACCTCCTAAGCCCACACATGTGCTGGCTGCCTCCCAGTGGGTTATATCTCCTCTGCTCATGTACATGCTTCATGGTCCCAGTGGGTCAGCTTACACAACTCAGGTTCAAAGTTTGGATTATTAATAATTTCAAGAAGGCAATAGCAGTTCATTAAACCAAGTGCTGGGCCTCTTCTGAGAGTGAGACTCTGTGTAACTACACAGGTGTAACACCCATGAAGGCCGTCATGCTGGAAGGTGTGATGGAAATTATGCTTCCAACTTGGATCTGTATCATTATTTTTTTAAACATCTTTATTGGAGTATAATTGCTTTACAATAGTGTGTTAGTTTCTGCTGTATAACAAAGTGAATCAGCTATACGTGTACATATATCCCCATATCTCCTCCCTCTTGTGTCTCCCTCCCACCTTCCCTATCCCACCCCAAAGGGAATCCTCTGTATCATCATTGATTCAAACAAGCCATTCATTATTTATTTTATTTTTTGGGGGGGAGTGCTGCACCACATGGCACGCGGGATCTTAGTTCCCCCACCAGGGATCGAACCCGTGACCTCCTCATTGGAAGAGCAGAGTCTTAACCGCTAGACCACCAGGGAAGTCCCGTACTCTTTATTAATGTACCATGTTTATAACCTTTCTTATGGAGCCATTGATATTCACAATGATGGATTCAAATGAAACATTTAAGAAATTGTTTTTGCCATTAGAAATTTATTCCAAAGGAAAAATTAATAAAATTAATTTAATTTTAATTAATAAAATTAAAAATCCATGATCTGCAGAATATATTAATTTCTTGATTAAGCAGGTAGTTTTCTGTAGGAGGTTAAAGACACTTAATATATTTAAACTCAGGCTAATTTTCTTTGTGAATCTGGAAGTCTGAACCAGGCCTTTAATGAATAGTGAATGAATGAATAAAAGTCTTCTTGAGGAAAATGTGGAGAAAACCTAAGTTCAAGGAAGTTAGAAATTGGGTCAGATGTTCTAGAATGGTGATTTTCAAACTATATTTTGCATTGGGAATCACTTTGGGAGCTCAAGAAAAAGGCAAATACCCATGTCTCTGCTCCCCAGAGAGTTCTTATGGACCAGGTCTGGGGTGAGACCCTGGGATTTGTATATTTAATAAGGATGCCAGGTGATTCTGACTCAGGTGGTCAGTGTACCAGGAAATTCAATGTTTTAAGTCAGCATAGGGGTTCTGGATTTTATCCCCTAGCAAAACCAGACCAAGAAATTAATGGGATTGGGCAGACCATGATGGATAGGGCAAGAATTTTCCTGCCTGGCTCTGAACTAAAAGAGTACCTACCCCTTTAGTTATTTTTATCTCCAGATATTGATATTTTTATGGCCTTCCACTTTTATCTAGGAGCTTGAATTCATCAGAAAAGGTATCTGGGAAGTGGGCTATGCTTTTGGAAGACATATGCTTAAATCGGGTAATGGTGTGAGAAAGAGGTGAAAGGAAAGAAGAATGAGGAGAAGAAAGGAGGAGAAATGAAACTCAAAGATTGGAAGAAAACATTAATTCCATTATGTATATTTATTGTATGTCTGTTTTGTTACAAGGACTATATTAGACCCTGGGGAATTATAAATTGAAAAGACCCAGTTCTTAGAAGAAGGTGCCCATGTTATTTTCCTTCCCAGCAATTCTGTCTACTCACCCCCACTCCCATCTTACTGTCCTTCTCCTTCCCCATCTTAAGAGAATCAAGATTAATGAAGGAGAGAGGAAGAAGATGAAACAAGGGCAACGAAAAATTCTGTACAAGTTGTTCTTGCCTGTTGTTGTATCTCATCCAAGTTCAAACATTTTTGTATTTCCATTTTTATTTTGAGCTACCAGGAAAGAGGTGAATTTCTACATCTCTGCCTTCATCTGGACTCTATTTAGTTGCTACAAATTGATATTTTCTGATTTGAATAAAGCACATATAACTGTTATCATCTTATAAGTTCACAATTTTAGTTTGAACTTCCTGTTTAGTTGATGGTTTCTAGACAGTTAAATATGTTTAATTTTCTGAGCTTTTCTTTCTATTGAAATGATTTGTAACATGGATAACTATTTTAGTGGACTCTAGGGGCTAAAAAGAAAAAAAAAGATTAAGGAATGAAGTATTGCTGTTTATATAATAGGATGACTTTTCTTGAACATTTCGAGAACTTTAGATTTCACTGAGTTTCCATTTCTGGTGAAATATCTGAACACTAATATCTGAGTTTTCAGGCAAGCCACAGCTTAACTCTATTGCCATATTTATCTAAAATTGATTTTTCAACTATTTATAGTTGAAAGCTAATTTAAGGAATAATGCTTGAAATAAGTTTCATTTAGTGGGTTATATATATATATACCTTTACTATAAAAAACTTTATAAAATTACCATTTGATCTAGACTAAAATTTATCGGTCAACATGGTACTCTATTTAAAGGGCTTTTAGGACAAATATTTACCATATTTGTGAAATTTCTTTATAATAAGGTACACAAGTACCTTATGAAGGATTCATCTGAGATTCCCGAATATGTGTACATATATATTTTAAGGTGGGATCCGGAGAGACTGAAATGGGTCTGTTGAACCACAAGATCTCATTGTTGGTGATGTTTATCTTCATGGCTCCAACTTCTAGCACGACACCCCAACATGTTTATTAAATAAACTTTTATGTCCCTTTGATTTAATATTGAGTATATTTTGAATTTGATACTAAAATTGAGCTAAGAGGCACTTCCAGGCCTCCCAGCAAAAGGCTAGATGTTGCCAAAGTTCTTCAGAACACTGCCGGAGTGTTAGCATTGTGTTCACAGCTCACCCAGGGTGTTTGCAGAAAGGCAAAGATATAGAGCTTTGAGGAAATTATCTGGGTAATTCATGGAAAAACAACAACAAGGAACAATGATATTGAGGAAAAGAAAGGTTAGGGCCTGAATTAATTAGTCTATATGTAATTTATTTAATTTAGTGATTATAATTTTATTCTTAATAATTATAATAAATTATTTGTATAATCACTTAAAATGATTGTTTTTACACAAGTTTTATCTATTCTCAGCTAGATACAAAGACTTCAACATCACAGATCCTATCAATTTGGTTAAACCCAAGCCATATAAGTGACCTATTTATTTCTTCCTTTTTTTGCAGGCACAGAGCTAATCCCAGGGCAAAGCAATACCATTAGGTAAGCCCTTATCCTTCTCTTGTGACTTTCCTCCCTGCCCAGTTCTCCAGCCTGTTACATATGTATTTACGTACTTGGTTTGTTCCTACTAACATTTCTAGCACTTCTGCTTGCTTAGTTTCTCCTTCATATGGAGATGATGAAGGTATAAAAATACTGTCCCTGTGAAAGAACCTTATAGCTTTATGAAGCCCACACTTCAGGTAGTTTGGGCACTTATGCAAAGAACGTTGAAAATAACAAGATCAGTAGTAACTCTATATGTTTATACTCTATACATTTCAAGATACTAGGTTCTTAACTCTGGAAGAGACATAAAGATCATATAGCCCAGTTGTCCTTTGGTAAATTAACTTTCTCTTCAGCTCCTATAATAACGTCTGATGTCTTTTAACTTATATTTGAACATCTCCGGTGTAGGGAAACTCATACTTCTCAAAGTTCTTTAGAAATGCCTTCCTTTCCATTGACTCCAACCCATTTCTCTGTTAATATATATCTATTAGTTTGTGTGTGCATGCACACGTGCATGTGTGTGTGTGTGTGTGTGTGTATGTTGAAGATACTATTAAGTAGTTCTAATCTTTCTTCCATGGATTAATCCTTGAAATATTTGATGACATCTATTCCATGCAACCCAAATCATCTCTTCTCTAGGCTAAATATGCTCAAATTCTCTCAACTATTCATTACATGATCCTGATATAGCTCAGGTTTCTAATTCTTTCACATACGTCACTTGAATTTATTCTCAGAGTAACATTGCAAAATAGGTAAGGATTTGTAAAACTCTACATTTACAATGAGAAAACTGAGAGGCTAGGATATTGGTTGGAAGAGAAGAGAACTGATGCCCACTAGTTTTTTATGTTATGGCCTACTTATTGCCATCTTTAAAAAAAAAAAACTATTGCAAGAAAGAAACAGTTTAGACATAAATTTAGGTCACAGAAAATTACATTAAAATTTTAATTTTCAGGTGTTTTAATGTTTAATCAAGGATACAAATTTTGGAAATTCCTGAATATTAAGTTGGTAAATCATAAGATAAGAATGTGAGAGAAGCCATCCATTTCATTTACCCAGCACTCTTCAAGAAATATGTTTTGACTGGAATTTTTTGTTGCTAGAAAACTTTCTAGACTCAAGTTAAAAAACCTACATATACCATTTCCCTAAATGAAACAATCTCTCTTTGCTATATTTTTATATAGCCTTGATTTTCACTCCCTCTTTTTGGCATCAGGAGTCCTAGAGATTTTACTAATGAGCTCATAGGTTTCCAGTTATTTTTGCATTAAGAATTAGAGAAAGAATACTGTTGGTCTCTTTTTAAACAGAAGGTGTACTTTCTCATGGGAAAAATACTTATACCTGAGAGGTACAATTTCATTTTGTACACTCTACCTTCTAAATGTTACTTTTCATGCTGTAATGAATTCAAGAGGAAACTCTACCCTTTCCTCTAAATGACTCATGATGTAATGCTTTTACAGATTAAAAGCACAGTTTGACTAATGGGCCTCATTCTTACTTGTAAGGTTTTATACATTTCATCATGTTCACCCTATTGGACACACCACAGACTACATAACTTATACATTCTAAAAATAGAACATATGAAAATTGTTGATTCAAGAATCAGAGGTCTCATTCTAATTGAGTGCTTTAGCTTGGAATTTAACCACTAATAATGCTAAATTATAATGTCATGTAGGTACTTTTATGGATGGGTCGAGTGTAAAAAATAAAACCATTAACAGCATTATGAGATTGTTTAAAGTAAAGATTATCACTATGAACTGTTAGATTAGAACAGTAACCAAGTGTTACAAATAAGCAAAAATAACCCCACTTGTAGTAATGTCTATTTTCTGATATATTGAATATTTTGATCTTTAAATGGCTGGTGATCAATATTTGTTTTTGAAAATAAAGAAGTTTGTTTAGATAGTTGATCATATATTTTTAATTAATTGAGCCTTAAAGATCCTAAATAATAAAGTAAATAAAATGAAGGATAATAGGTAAGCAAATAAGGATGGGAAGAAGGAGGGAAGACCCACAGGAGTTTTAGGGGAAAATGGTGTCATAGGAACACATTATGATTAGAATAAAGGTACTTAATACCATCATTTTTTTTTAACCTAATAATTACTCATGCCTTTAGGAGAATCAAAAAAACAAGTAAACACTGGAATAATATTAACTAAGGTATTAATGTCCTCATTCCCATATAGTTAATTTAGTTTTTTATAGTAGCATATTCTACTTTTTTTTTTTTTTTTGTCTGCAGCATGTGGGATCTCAGTCCCCAACCAGGGATCGGACCCACGCCCCCTGCATTGGAAGCCCAAAGTCTTAACGACTGGACTACCAGGGAAGTCCCTAGCATATTCTACTTTTGTATTCACCTGTCAAACATATTTTTTAATAGACATAAAATATGTCAAGTTTAGGAATTTCAGATGCTTGTTCCATTTTACTTAAAGGAATTGCTTCAGTTGGGATATATGAGGTTCTGGTACCAGTGAACCATTCGAGCAGAGATGTCAGGTAGACCTTTGGTTATGGGGAAGGCAAAGGAAGAAGCCTCAGCTGGTGGTAGTCACGGAATAAGATGAAATTGCCTTAAACAGCAAAAAATACAGTCACATACAATCTCAAAGGGCTTTTATAGAAATGACAATTCATACTATATTTACACATTCATTGGAAAAACCCTGCAGATTTAGATCTTTTTGCCAAGCCTCCAGAGTTTAAGAGGAGCCAGATCTATAGCTGTAATAATTTCACTCTGTACTGATGATAATTATGGGCTTCTTATCTTTCACATTCCCCTTCTCCTCTCTCTCTTCTCTCCTCCTACTCAATTTACTGAGAATTTTATTTAGAGAATTTGTTTTTCTAATAGTTGTAACTAGCATAATTCACCTACCCATAAGTTTCCATAAATAGGCAGCAGTGAAGGAATGAGAATAATATCCAGTTAATAAAATGCATCACTAATGGTATTTTGTCCCAGAATTTTCCTAGTCATAACTAATATTAAGCAGTTGCCTTTTATACTGGGTGAAAATTTTTGTATCAGAATTGTGAGCTAGGATGACCAAATGTTCTTGTACCAGGAGACTGGTAGTTAGGGATGTTCCTGCTTCCCTTGAGAACATTTGGAAAATGATTTCTATTTATCAGAAAGGATTTGGAAATTTCTGTGATAAGATGATAAATTCAGAATATTAATTGCTTATTAGTAGACTATTCCCATTTGAAACAATAGAAAACTCCAGGAAACCTGATTAAGAAAAGGGAAAACCCCACCTGTCCCCTCCCTTTTTATAGATCCTTGGGAAGGGTGTAGACAGGAAGAGGAATGATATGTATTCACCGTATTCATTAGAATGGAATATAAAACTGAACACAGTATTTGCATCTGAGCATGAACGACAATGATTCCATTATGTACTGACCTTTAGAGGAAGGGGTCAGGGAGGTTTGAATAGTCAGTATTTGGGCTGTAAGACAAACCATTCCAGGACACAGGCTTTCAGTACATGATGAGGCTTATCCCAGAGATCTATAGCAGCAAAAACAGCACAGAATGAAAAGGAAGTCAAGCCAGGGATCTGACAAGAGAAAGTGGTGCCTACATAAAATAAAATAGATTGTTATGAAGCCAGCCAAGATGCTGTCATAACATTGCAAGGATCTCATTTCCATCTGTGCCCCTTGCAACATTGTTTTGTTATGTACCAAATGATGCAAATCAACAAACATGGAAGGTGGTCCTCTGCTTCAATTATTTTATAATCTAAGATACTCATAAAATTATTTCCTGTCAACCGAAAGCACTTTGGAATATTTAGCTACCAGGCTACATTGTACAGTACACAGTGTTTAAATCAGCAGATCAACATGGTAGTCTGAGAATTGTCATTTATTAACTTTGAGTAAGTTACTTCATCTTTCTTTGCCTGATTCTTATTTGAAAAATGAAGATAATTATTGAGATAATGGACAAGAAAGCACTTTGTGAACTCAAAAGTTTTACATGGTATTGCCAATCTTTTGGACAAAAAAGCTAAAAAACCTATTGTCATAGAATTGAGATTGCTTTTCCAGTGAGGGGGAAATGGAAAAACTGTCGGCTCAAGCAGAAGTGGGAAGATCATTTGGGGAGTTCAGAGGCTTTTGTCCAGGGTGAAAATGGTGTAGGGGTTGTCATTAAACATTTACAGATTCACACCTGCAGAAATATATTTTTTAAAACAACTTTTCTATACCCAAGCCTAACTATAACAGCTTCCTTGCCACTGTCAAGGAAAATTCGATTTTCCAATTTAAGTTGAAATAATTACTGTGCCTTTACATTTATCAATTTAGTATTTAAATTTTGTCAGTTCAAGATTTTCTCTTTCCCATTTACCTTCTTATCCTTTGGATGTAATTTGAGTCCCAGAATGGGCATATGTACCATCTTGGCTTTCATGACATTTGCTTCTACTATTGACTTACAAAACCTATCCAGTGCTTCAAGTAACTTTGTTTCAGACTATATCTGTCCAGGATTGTATAAAGAAAGCCCTCCCTGTTACTTCAGTTATTCAGGGGAGAATATGGTAAAAGAAATGAAAAAGTACAATGACAAATAATTAAACATAGTTATTATGCCTCAGAGGGAAGACAATTCACTCTTTTTCAGGGTCCATCAAATTACTGTGCCAATAAAGACACAGACCTACTAGAGAATGGACTTGAGGACATGGGGAGGGGGAAGGGTAAGCTGGGACGAAGTGAGAGAGTGACATGTACATATATACACTACCAAATGTAAAGTAGATAGCCAGTGGGAAGCAGCCGCATAGTACAGGGAGATCAGCTTGGTGCTTTGTGACCACCTAGAGGGGTGGGATTGGGAGGATGGGAGGGAGGGAGACACAAGAGGGAAGACATATGGGGATATATGTATATGTATAGCTGATTCACTTTGTTATAAAGCAGAAACTAACACACCATCGTAAAGCAATTATACTCCAATAAAGATGTTAAAAAAAAAATTACTGTGCCAAGGTCACAGTGATGCCTGATGTCTAGAGCCTCTAGCAGTTAATTCTTTGAGATGGACTTAACTTGGAGGGGATAGGAGAGGTCTATGGAAGGAGAATAGCTTTTAGCAGCACCATGATTGCCCCTAGAGATGGTGGAATGGAGCAGTGATTAGTGGTTAGTAATTACCTCTCCCTGGTAGAGACAGCAGGGATAGTAGAGTAGAGGTGGTAATTAAAGGATGAAACAAGTGGTGGTAGCAGTAGGGAGAACTTGTTCCATTAATGCCAGAGCATCAGGAAGATCCCCTGAGTGTTCTGAAAGACCCAAGTCAAGGAAAGCTTGATGGGTGAGAAATATTTAATGTAATGCTATTGCTGTGTGTTTCTTCCATTCAGACAAGGCAGTGGTTCTCAGCTGGAGCTGATTCTTCCCTCTAGGGGACACTTGGCAATGAAGGAGACATTTTTGGTTGTCAAAACTGGGGGAGAAAGTGCGGTACTGCACCTAGTAGACAGAGGCCAGAGATGCTGCTAAACATCCTATCATGCACAGGGCAGTCTCTCACAACAGAGTCATCCAACTTAAAATGTCAGTAGTGCCAAGGCTGAGAAACCTTGACCCAGGGAAAGATATTTTCAAGGGCTAAGATTCTGCTGATCTACATGGTGGGGTGGTAGGAATTTGAAATACAAATAACATTTTTGGACAGTGTTAGGCAGGAAAGTACCTACTGTAACTATTCAACACAAACTCAAGTGCTTAATTCAGACTATGCCTACTTAATGTTTTTAAAATGAGTAAGGAAAAATAGCAATCAGTGATTAGAATGTTCTTTATGAGTTCCAAAAAAATCAGAATTGTTCAGGCCTACATATTTCCCAATTTTGGCCACTTCTCAAAATTACCTGTGGGGGTTTATGAGTATTTCAGAAATTCTGATTCAGTAGTATAAGTGTGGAGCCAAACATTTATATTTTTTGAAAGATTTAGATGAGATTCTGTTGCCCACTCAGGGTTGAAAAACACTGTTTCACAGTCACATTAAGAAAGCTAAACTGACTTAAATAACATTCTGACTCTTCTCTGCTTGCAAATCTGATGGTTTAGTGGCTTTAGTTGGGGAGAGAGGGTCATGGATATGTAGAAACATATACCACTCCACCTTCATTCTATGTCTTATCCATAGCCTAAGTTTAAAGAGCTATAATAGTTTTGGGATATATAGATAGATGTACCTACAAAATCTTTTCTCTTTCTTGCTTTTTATAATGAATTCTCCCAGCAAAAATGTGTGGCCCATGAAGGCTTGATGAGATATTCAGGCAATCTATGTTACTACTCTTAAAAAAAGTGATCCCTTGTGTTTCTCCCTTTGCCCTCTTGACCTCCGTGTGACTTTCCCACCACTCCACCCTCACCCCCAACCACATTTGAATAAAGTTACTGATGAGGAAACAGGGTACAGAGATTAAGCTCTCCAGGTTACACAGGAAATCAGGGAGCCGATTGGGATCGCATTTCCAGCAACCAATCCAGAAATCCCACCTAAATAGTTTATCTGAAGTTCTGGAAGGGCAATCCTTGCCAAAGCAGGTTTCAGATGAAAGAAAGTACAAGCTGGTTTGCCCATTTGAAGAAAATACACACAGAGACACACATCCACACACATGCAAGGATTTAACTTTTAATTTTGATCCTCTCCATTGTTCATCTCTTGATTTCAATAGTTCAATGTTCAAAACAATATCCACCGGATTCAAATGAGCACAATATAAACTGTTAAACTTAAATTATATCTTTTCCTAAGACTGTTCTAAAGAAGGTGCTTTTTTTTTTTTTTTCCTTTTTCTTGTTTTTCCTGCTTCAAACAGGAGGTGCATTCTCCTTATTTTCCTGTCTTCAGGAAAGTCAGATTCCCTAGTGTTATCAGTACCTAGGAATTATAGAGGGACATCTTCAATTCTTTGGAAAAAAAAAAAAAGCAATATTATTTTAAATTTTGCCATTGAATCCACTGCAAGCACAGCTCAAATCATTTCTAGCCCTCTTCATTTGCATGGAAGAAATGACTAAAAGTGATTAATGAGAGCTCTTTGAGAACTTTTGATGACAAGTTTATTGGGAACTGTGAATATGGAAACTGCTATCATTTCTGTTTCTAAAAATCATTGCCACGAAATGAGTGAAAAACATTATTAAGCCCAGAAAGCCTTTGCTTTTACACCAAACAGTGAAAATGGAATAAAAAGGCAAATCAATATAAACATTATGTGTTCCAGATGAGTTTTACCACATGACAACAGAAGAGTGAGACAGGGTTCTGAGAACTAAGTGACAGAGACTGAAGGAATGTAAACTGTAAGCCTTTTTTGTTATTATCTTAAAAAAGTGTCACATTTTCTCTTGTGACTCTGGAAAAATGGTAGCTGATAAATATAATTTATTGTCCAATGCCAAAGGCAGATGTAATTGTCAAGATACTTCTCTTTTGCTCTTTACTCTGGGACTTATGAGCCAGAAGGATAATCTTATGGGTAAAGAATTGCTTATTCACTCTGTAGGTCTATAAATGGCTACAATCTAAATTTTTATCACTCGTTATAAAATTTCAGGCAGGTTTGAAAATGCGGGAAAGATAGACTACCTAGAACAGGGGTCCCTATTACCCAGTACTGTAGTTTATTGCTTTATTTGTCAATAGAGAACTCAGGAAGCCACAATTCTGAGGTACCCTCTGGAGTTATTAGGTAGAGGTAGCTCTGAGCTACCAACCTAGAGTAGAGAATTCTCAAACGTGGCAATGTTCCTGGAGACAATGTGGCCAAGCAATTAGGAAGTTTCTAAAAAGGGAGGAGGACCTTTGGTATGTCCAGATATTGGGAGCACATTTCAGAGCTTCTGGACAGGATGTTCCACTTTTGAACGACTTATGCAAGGCCTGTGTTCTGATTCATCTTAGCGTGCTGTGTTTGAGAGCCTTCGTGTTGAGAGCACTGTGGCAGCTTTCTTTGTATTTGTGCTTAAGTGGAAAAGATAGAGGTTATCCCAGAGGCCAGAAAACAGTAATGCATCTCCAGATAGCCTGATGGCATTGTAGTTCCAGAACTGCAGAACAGAGCCCAGAGCAGGCTACTGAGACTCTGAAGTGTAACTTTAGCTTGGTTAAATTCTTGGTGGAGAATATGGCGTAAGAAAAAGGGTTATGGTCGTATAACAATGATTATCTTTGGTTTCAAAACATTTACTTACAAAATCATCTTCAGGGGCATGTAATCACTGTGAAATTATAGTGTAACTCTCCAATCAAACTGTATATGATCATCAAAACAAAGAAAGGAGTAAAGTCAGTTTAGTTGAGATCTGTGAGCCAAGCTTGTAGAGAAAGACTGGATTCTTGTAGTAGCTTACCTTCCACTAACTCCGTGTTGCCAGTCAAGTCACTAAACTTCCATGTGCCCCACATTCTTCAGCTGCAAAATAACGTGCATACCTGGCTCAGAAGACCTTTGTAGGGAAAGACTAAGAAAGTGGTTTTTTTAAAAATTAAAAAGAACAAGTTGTTATAAAAATGTATAAATTATTTAGGGGTTGTTTCTGGCCTACAAATGAAGGTATCTTGTTTTCATTGGGATGAAAGGGGATTTTTATATTACATGATTTTATAAATCGATCATATGTTATATAATGCATTACATGTTAAATGTTATATAATAACAGCAGCTGTAATTATTTGTGAGTTTTATAATACTGTGTCAGATACTGTGACAGTAATTTATGTGTATTATCTCATTTGCTCCTAAAAGCAATGGCAAGGCAATCTGCTGAGGAGATATTATTGTCTCTAGTTTTAGAGATGGGACAACTGGGGTTTGGAGAGTTTGGAAAAGTTGGTCATCCAGTTAGAAAGTGGTGGATGCATGATTCAAATCCACTTCTCTTTGATTCCAGAGCCTATGCTCTTGGCCACTGCTATGGCTGAATTGTGTCCCTCCCAAATTCATATGTTGAAATCCTAACTTCTGGTACCTCAGAATGTAATGGTATTTGGAAATAAGGTCTTTAAATAAGTAATTAAGTTTAAATGAGGTCATTAGGGTGGGCCCTAGTCCAATATGATTGGTGTCCTTATAGGTAGAGGAAATTTGGACACAGACACACACTGAAGTAAGACCATGTGAGGACACAGGAAGAAGACAGTTATCTACCAGCCAAGAGAGAGGCTTCAGAAGAAACCAACCCTGTCAACACCTTGATCTTGGACTTCTAGCCTCCAGAATTGTGAGACAATAAATTTCTATTGTTTAAGTCACCCAGTCTATGGTATCTGTTATGGCAGCCTTAGCAAACTAATGCAATCACCATTATATCTTGTCAGCTCACCATTATATCTTGAATATCAGGAAAGATATTCAGTCTAAGAAATCCTTAGCTAATCTGAGAAAATCATCAAGTCAGAGGCAAATAATTTCAGCTTGTTTCTATCTCTACCTTATGTCATCTAAACATAGAAATTTCTCATCTTTTCTGTGGTGGATTACCTTACTATTTAGCAAATATTCACTCTCCTCATCTCCGTGGAGGAATATACCTCCCTGCCCCACTTCTGTTTACTTGGTCATGGTACTTACCTTAGTCAATTAGATGTTGAATTGAGGTGAGGTTGAGACGGTGAATTGAACAGAGGCTTGAAATGTTTTTGCACACTAACCTTGCCTTTCTTGCCTCTGAAATTTGGACCCCAGAAAAAAAAAATGTTGAGCAGACTTGAACCTATCCTGCAGCTTGGATCAGGAGTCCAGCCTGGCTCAGCCAAACTGTAGCTGACACTCAGTTCTGTGAGAATAAATAATTGTTGTTTTAAGCTATGGATAGTCGAAGTGGATGTTTTCTGTGTGGCATTACTGAGGCAGTAATGATGTACCTGTTATCATTTTATCACATGGTATCTACTAGCACACTATGTGTGGGTCCTATTGTGTAACGAAAGTCTCCATGGGTTTTCCTGTTTGATTTGGGAAAAATCATGCCAACCATCCTCTGAATATTTCCCACATTCTGAAGTTCAAGTCTAGAGAGGCATTCCATTCAGTTTAAATGATTTCTGGTCTTGTGGAATCTCCTTCTAAAGGGAAATTTGGACAGAGGTGTAACTTCTGAAGACCAAATCAGCAAACCTTATTGTTATTAATTGTTAAGCAGCTGGAACAGGATAGAATCTGTAGAGAAAAAAGACATTGAGAAGGGAGGAAAATATACAGTGGGATGCCCAGCACAAAGAAATAAGCAATGTCAAAGGCAAACTTCATGCTCTTTGATTTTGTCAAGAATCGACCCTGGTCCCATTGTAGAGTAGCCCAAATTAGGTATTACCCAATATCCAACAACAGTAGAATGAATAAATAAACTGTGGTATATTTATACAATGGAATAATTTATAGCACTTGTTATGGATTTAATTGTGTTCTCCTCCAAATTCACATGTTGGAGTCCTAATCCTCAGAACATTAGAATGTGACCTTATTTGGAAATCAGGTCATTGCAGATATAATTATTTAAGATGAAGTCACACTGAAGTAGGTTGGGTCTCTAATCCAATATGACTGGTGACCTTATAAAAAGAATGCCTTGTGAAGATAGAGAGATACAAACAGGGAGAATGCCATACGAACATGAAGGCAGAGAACAAAATGATACACCTACAAGACCTGAAGTGCCAAAGATTGCTGGCAAGCCACCAGAAGCTGAGAGGCGAGCATGGAACAGGAACAGATTTTCCTTTACAAGGAACTAGCCCTGCTGACACCTTGATCTTGGATATCTAGCTTCCAAAATTGTGAGACAACAAACTTCTGTTAAGCAACCTAGTTTGTGGTTACAGCAGCCGTAGGAAACTAATAGAGCAATGAAATGGACATACTTTTCTTCCATACAACAATATGGATGATTCTACTGACTATATTTTTGAGTGGATGAAGCTGGATGCTACAGAGTGTGTAATATGAATGCCAATCTATATAAATTTCAAACACAAGGAAAATTAACTCCTAACGATTACCTTTCAGGTCAGGGGACTAATATATAGACTAGAGTATATATAGACTTTCTGGGTATTGCTCTATTCTATTTCTTGACTGTGCAGTGGGTACATAGGTGTGTTTTTCGTTCACTTTAAAATAGTTTATTGTGCTGTACTCATGATTTGCTATGTTTTTCAGGCATGTTGCATGTCAATACAAATGATAATTTAAAGGATATCCATGGGGAGACATAGTGGGGGAAGAGACTGAAACTAGAGGATTTAGAAGCTGTATTTGACTTTGTAAGTAAGTGCATGAGAGGGGACATGGGATGATACCTAGGGCACAGCGGAGGGTTTGGCTCAGACTGGAGGAAAGACACTTCTGTGCTTGCTGAGAAGGTTCCAGGTGCAACATAACAGAAGCAGAGTTTGTGAAGTTTCCACTTTATCAGAGTTCTCTTCTTTCCTTTGTCTCCAGTAAACATTGAATTTAGTATTCCCAAAATACTTTTTGGCAAGTCTCTTTACATTTTCTAAAGTTCATTTAAAACACCATCCGTTTCTCTGGCAAAGCCGGGGAGCGCTTGTGTCCACATGACATGACTCCTGTTGCTATGGTAATTGAATGTTTACTAGAGAAAATATTACCAGTTAATAATAGCCTGGATGGAAATAATAGCTACTGCGAAGCCCTTCAGAGTTACACACCATCAATTTCCAATTTGCTGAAATAGGTGCAATTTGCTTTTTGAGTTTCAAAGTATTAATTTTTCCAGGGCTTCATGATCCTTCCCCCACACCACGCACCACACACCCACACCCACACATCCATATGCTTCTAAAGAATGTTCTGTTTGTCCAAAATGATGATTGAGGGAAGCTGTTATGTTGGAGCCTCATCATAATCTCAACAGTAGGAATAATGAATAAATGAGAAGTTTACTATTTATTGGCTTCGGTTAATAGTGAAATCACAGAGGGAATAATCACAGACAGAGAGTATAATTCATACTATTTCTTATACTCAATCTTTTCCAGAATCTCATTCCCAAAGAGTAAACTAACAAGCAGATGTGTTGAATTACTGTGTCAAAAATCATGCTTGTATACAGCAGAAACTAACACAACATTGTAAAGCAATTATACTCCAATAAAGATGTTAAAAAAAGAAATCATTGTTGTGCATAACAAAAATGACTTTTAAGGTATTCAGCCCACCCTCTCCCCGAGTCTGGGCTTTTTATTCATTTGTTCCTTTCTTGATTGATTGCTTCTTTCTATGATTCATTAATACAGCAAATGTGTATTGAGCTAGTCACAAACCTGGTTCCCAGGTATGCAGACCCTGCCCCTGCCGTCAGAGGAGCTTTCGAGATAGGGGATGCAATGTTTTGATGAAGTCACTCCTCCCACCACCAGCTTTCCCAGTGGATGCCAACAGAGGTGCAGCTGGAAGAACACAGCTCATGCCTCAAGTTCCATGTCCTCCCACAATTAGACAACTTTCACCCACATGGTGGAAGCTGTGTGAAAGCACGGGCTGGGGGCTGTAGTCTAGCGCCTGGGCTTGTGGGAGGGAAAATCCCACCTCCAAAAGTCAAGAAAACAAACAGCACCTCTGAGAGTCCAAGCTTATGCTTCCAGAAAAAAACCTGGAGAAACATTTAGCTACCATGATGACCAGCTCTATCACATTTCCACTGGACCTGTGAGGGTAGGAGAAAGGGTGAGTGGACCAATTTGACACTTTGTGGACATGCAATAAAAGGCCAGGTCATCTTTGGAGATGGGCTCTTTTCCTCTAAGCCAGTGGTTCTAACACTTAATAGACAAGAGAATTACAGAGTGGGAAGGAGAAGGGTTAAGAAATGAAGACATGTAGATTGCTAAGCTCCACCCCTAGACTGTGATTCAGTATTTCCAAGGGTGGAGCTCAGGAATATGCATTTAAACTAGTTCTCCTGCTTGTTTTGATGATGGTGGTCCCCAGGCCACACACCTGTGAAAGAAGAGACAGGTTGGCACTTTAGTTAAAACATTCTTAATGGTGGAGGGCACGTGAAATGGGGCAAACAGATGCAAGAGAGATTAGTTAGAAGGATAATGTTCCAGGTGATAGATAATAAGTCTGGGTAGCAGCAGGGGTTTGGAGAGGAAAGATGGGTGAAACTTCGAGAAAGATTAGGTCAGGAGGTAGAACAGTTACAAGCCTGGCTATCCACATTGCCCAGAGAGAGAAGTCACAGCACAAGGACCCAGGCTTTATATTTACTTGTGTGGGTCTGTATGGACTGCCTTTCACCCCAGCATTTATCCAGATTCTTAGACAGAGAAGGTTAAAGTGAATGAAAGCAAAGTGCTGTACATCTGAGCCTGTGGGAGATACATACCAGATAATACTGCATTGTAGACTCTTAATGATGGTAACACATGTAGAGATGGAGAGATTTTTAAATTTTATTTTTGTTTGTGTGTTTTCCTATATGAGCATGGTGAGAGGTTATGCCTGGAACCAATGTTTGGAAGGATCAAGGGGGACAGGGTAGAGGCCAAAAGGTGGGAGACACCCTGACAATTAATGTGCAATTGTTGAGGAGTTGCTGAAGTAGACACACTGATTTGACACTACCTACTCCAGAGGAGTGTGACCTAAAAATAACTTGGATTATAATTCTGCTGCTGTTTAATATTTCCTTGGGTACTACCCCTGCTGGCTAGAGCAAAGACAATGACAGAAGTTCTGCAGTGGTGGCTCCAGAGCAAGGGGTAATGGAGAGGACAGGTAGCCAAAGGGATAGTCAGAACACCTAGAAATTGTGCATTTGGCAAGGTCAAAATGCAGGATGTGATGATGGGGACTCAGTTACTCTAAAATAGGAGAGCCACAGTCTGGAAGTCTTTGCATCAGAAACCCTGTGCCATAAGCTCCTGTTTCCTTCAGCAGAGCCTTATTCTCTATCACTTACCCAGAGTGAGAAAGTGAAAAGTGTTGTCCAGCAAGCCACTCCTCCACAGGGCTACCAATGGCATTTTGACTTCAGGGGGGCCTGCCCACAAGGCATGGGACCATGGAGTGGAGAATAGATTGCACTTATGTAAGAATGCACATCATCTTTACTCTTTGCTTATGAGCTGTTTCTTAGAGAACTAGTTTATGTGGAGACTAAGATGAAAGTCAAGGAAACAGGTACCGTCAAGTATATTGTTTGGTCTAAGAGATGGAAGAATGCATGATTAGTTTCAAAACAGATGCCTTGGCTCTTTCATATTTGTAATGAACATATATCCCTATTTTGGCACTTTGTCTTCAGATCAGGGATTGGCAAAAGACGACTTGTGAGCAAAATCTAGCCATGTCCATTTGTTTACGTATCACCTATCTCTGCTTTTCCCCTACAACAGCAGGGTTTCACAGTTGAAGGGACTCTATGGTCTGCAAAGCCAAAATGGTTTACTATCTGACTTTTTACAGACAAAGTTTGCCAACCCTTACTTTAGAAGAAACCTTTAAAAAGTTAGAATCACTGAGATGTATTTCCCTAATGATTAACGTCAATGAGGAAAATAAATTTCATTAATGAAGGTGACTAATATTTGTAAAATGTTTTTACATACATATTAACCTCATAATCTCCATGAAAGTGTTTTGAGGTAGGTATTCTGAGACCTGCTTCATGGATGAATACGTGGAAGAGGAGAGGTAAAATGATTTACTTGACTCTCACTTTGGGGAACCAGAACCAGTGTCCCAAACGTCCTAAATTCATGTGATTTCTATTATTCTAACTCTACCCTAGAGCTGAATGTATCTGTTTATGGAAAAAAACCATCTAGTATAATTTCCAAAGTGCTGAGAAGACCTTTGAGCTCCCAGACATCTCAGCCCAAATCCCAGCACTAGAAACTCATTTCTTGGGGGCAACATGTTCCTTTTGAGATGTAATATGCCTCTGGGAAGGTGAACCTGTTAAGTCTGGTTACAAGTCACTTGCATTTTCTGACGAATGTTTTTCTCCTAACAACAAGACATGATGCCCTGTGGTGAAGGTGGTTTGGAGGAGACTGAGCAGAGTGGTGGGTGCAGAAGGACAGTTTTCTGAGTGTGGCCAGGGATGCAAAGGAATAGATCTGGAACTGGGTGTCAGGCAGTCAGGAGAAATACAAAGTGTAAGTCTCCAGAAGGGGATAAGTTTTCTCTTTATTCACAATTCTTCTAATCGGTGTTACAGTCAGAGCAGTGCTTAAGCTTAGGCAAATGGGTGATGGGTCTCATTTATTTGATTCATACATTCTTATCATCTTTTCTCTCCAGCCCTGTGACCAACCTTGTTCTTCATCTCACAGTTGCCTGGATACTTGCAGCCTGAGTGCTGACAAACTTCTTCAAGGTGAGAAATTTGCTTTTGTGAAAAGTCTAGAATTATATCCCCAAGGAGGTTTCTCACCACCAGAGGGTCCCTGGAGCAAAGTTGAGTACTCTCTGGCAGGTTGTAAATTTTGCATATGGTGCTAGCAGAGAGAAGAAGGAACAGCAGCAAATGTCAGGACCACGTGGTTTCCAGTTAGATTGTAGTCAATGTGATATTTGTATGATGCACTGTGTTCTCTGTTCAAAGATGTTCTTGAGAGAGAAGAAATGTTGCATGTTTCTTTGGTGCCAGGTGATGAATAATCAAGGGGGAAACTGGGGTGGAAAATCAGTTTTGGATTTGAGTGTTGTTAGATAGAAGCTAGAATTGTGGTTGTTTATGTTGGTGGCACTGTCTTAACAAAGGGGAAATGTGTTTTTCTGTCTCACTTTGTGGTGGATGACAGAAAATGATGTTCAAACCTGATATGTATGTGTTATGGACATTCTGTTTTTTTTAAAGAACACTCTGTAAATAATAGAGTTGAAATACACACCCTGAAAATATGAAATTAACTCAGTGAGTAGGTTAATTCATCTATTTTAAGATATTACTAATTAAATATAGAGAAAGATGTAGCTTTCATAGATGAAACCCAATAACCATTATATTTTTATAATGGTGTCATCTGTCCCTGTTTTTTTTTTTTTTTTTTTTTTTGGAGAATTTTATTCATGTGTGTGGATCTTCCTTCATAAGGTAGAGAGAGAACTGAACTGGGAGTATCATTCTTTGTGTGCCATCTCTATTCTTGCTCTTAATCAAATGGCTTCAGGTAGATCACTGTGTTTTTCTTACTCGATTTTCTTATCTGCACAATGAAGAGACTGGATTAGACAACTTCTTTATTTTCTTCTACTTCTTAGGATGTAATTAATTCTCTGCTTCACTTGGGCCATAGACTCTTGTCAACATTCCTTTCCTCTCCTTTTGATCCTCTGAAATGCTGTTTTCTCTTGACATGACTCACTAAAATTAAATTATTTGACTTCAAGTTCATCATCTCTCATTCCTTTTGTTTCCAGTCATTTTGCCCTCAGTGTTAGCATCTTGGCTGCATAGAATTTGAAGATGCATAGGTTAGAGTCGCACCTCTTATCCAAAATATCTGTGACAGTCATCATCCTGATTCCTTTTGTTCCTCTCCAGAAAAAGAAAGCCTGTGATTTCCAAAGCTCGAGGCATTTATGCTGGCTTAATTTTAGTTGTGTCAATTATGACTGAAGTCTTGTATGAGTCTCTGACACATTAGATTTAGTTAAGGATGCCATCATTCTATTATTTTTAAACCCATTTCTCTGGGTAATATAATAGGCTTATTGACCCTACATAAGTGTATCACACAACCATTCTAACCAAAGATTATGAATCATTATGATTTCATCAAGTTTGAAGAGAAGGAAGGAAACACCGGTGGTATGAAGCAATGCAAAAAAAAAAAAAAAATCACAGAAAAACGTATTTCTGTTTTTAACATTCGTGAAAGTGTTACATGTACAATCTTGCTTCAGAGTGAAGGAGGGAGGGAGAGAGGGGACTGGCTTAGCAATGATGATGTGCTGCACATTATAATGACAAGGAGAACGATGTCCCAGTCTGCTCTGAAGAGTCCATTTGGAGTGAGAGGTCTACTTCTAACATGACTGTGTCCATACGAAACAAATGCATCACATGACTTTGCCCGACATCATTTTCCCTGCTTCACTGCAATTGTCTGGAGACCATGGAATGAGATGCTGTTAAGTCATAAGCCCACAGATATGTAGGAGTGTTGAGCCAAGGCAAGGTTGGCAGCTTGGAAAGTTGTTTTATGACAAATACTAGGTTCATCTTGGCCTTTTTGAGAAAAGTTCCTTCAACACAGTGAATGATTCTGGGTTTCCCTGGGAAATGAAAGTTCAACAGTGGTGTATACACATGAGCAGTGGTCAAATTCTTGATTAAAAAAAAAAACTGAAAAAACCCAATGGTCATCCCGAGACTGCTCTTAGTCTAGGAGTTGTTAGGAATAGAATTCCCTCATGTACACACAGATTCCTTATGGGGCTGCCGCATGAAGATGGGACACGACTAATGCTTGTCGACCATTTCGGCTGAAGTTTTTCTACTTAAAATGCATCATTTGATCTTCAACCTTCTTGTACTCTTTGAATCAGACTGTTTCAAATAATAACATAAGTGAACTATTAATAGTATAATCTTTTTCTTAATTAAAAAAAATTATTTATTTTATTTATTTATTTTTGGCTGTGTTGGGTTTTTGTTGCTGCATGCGGGCTTTCTCTAGTTGCTGTGAGAGGGGGCTACTCTTCATTGAGGTGGGCAGGCTTCTCACTGTGGCGGCTTCTCTTGTTGAAGAGCACAGGCTCTAGGTGTGTGGGCTTCAGTAGTTGTGGCACACGGGTTCAGTAGTTGTGGCTCGTGGGCTCTAGAGCACAGGCTGAGTAGTTGTGACGCACACGCTTAGTTGCTCCTCAGCACGTGGGATCTTCCCGGACCAGGGAAACCCATATCCCTTGCATTGGTAGGTGCGTTCTTAACAACTGAGCCACCAGGCAAGCCCAATAGTATAATCTTAATGTTAAGATCCCAGGCCCAATGTCTGAAGACGTTCATCTTCTTTTCTCCACAACATCTATTTATATGAATTAAAATGCATATCAATAAATGGAAACAAAAATTGAAATTCAGAGGGAGAGGTCATGGAAGGCTGCAGTTTTTAAATATTGGGACTTGAGAATGACAAGCAGAGAGGAAGAAATAGGACAAGAGTATCAGTGTCCTTAGCTTCTGATTTATTTCAAATTCAGCTGACTTGGGAGCATGATCCAGTTCTTCTTAGTCTACATTTGTCCCACAAATGTTTCCTGTGTTTAAAAAAATGGGATGCATCTTGGCTGTGTATGTGTGGGGGAGGATGGTGGAGAATAGCATTTCCAGAGAGTTTTCTTTTCTGCCTTTCAGTGTTTTACAATCCGTGTTATGGTTATTAAGGGCTGATATGCCAATCTCATTTGTTCTCGAAGTGAACTATTTAGAATGTTCATCTTAATAGTTCAATAGATTTTTTTTGGCCACCCCACCTAGTTATTGCCCCAAATAAGTACCTCAAGTAAACGCATATGGAATAATTGCAGACAACTGTTTTCAGCAGTCCCTTTAATCTATAAAACAGATATTTTATTCTGTCACACATTTGCTACTGACGTGTATTTAAAATTTTTCACCTCTAGTGAATATTTTAATTGTTATGAAGTGAAGAATTCAAAATGGATGTATGATTTGATTTTGTCAGAGTTAAGCAAAGGCCTGTATATGACTCATTGGGTTGTTCTATTCTTTGAGAGACTTAAAATTAAGAATTTGGAGAAAAAGTAGAGATTTGGATTATTTCCAGCCAAAGATTAAACATTTTTTGTTGCTGTAATATATTGATTTTTGGCATGTGATGTCCATAAATGGGAAAAGGAAAGAATAAAGAATCTTTAGCCCTCAATTTGAAACTGTATGGACCATTTACTACTAGGCTGATGAGAATTTTATCACCAGGATGTGGATATGCTTAGAAGGAAGCAGCTGATAAGGTTTACCAATTTCAGCCCTTCATCAACCTGTTTTCAGCCTCTGGACATTTAATTCCAATTTTCTCTACTTCAGAGGTCTCTCTAAGCTGAGACTCAGATTGAGAAGTTTCTTCTCTGGAACTTTTGCCATCTGGAACAGACTCTTTGCATTTTCATCCCTTGCTCCAAATCTCAGCTGGGATCAATCATGTCTCCCTTATTTTATGTCCCTTATCTTCCTGTGTGTGTTGAACAAGTTCCCACTACTAAGCAAATGACCCCAACTTGAGTCAGGCCTGTGTGCTTTGAAGGGAGCCAGTGTAGCACCAGCCCTGACCCAGAGGTCCTGGGTGAATCTGCTAGACAGTTTAGGGCTTCTCCCTGGGAAGCACTCCTCACCCCATACTTTTGGGAAGTTAGTTAATAGGACAAAATTTACTTAATAGGAATTAATGAAAAGGTTTTGTAAAACCAAGAGTTCTGCTATGTTCCAGGCCTCCCAGGAGCCTTCTGGTTATTCAGACATTAGAGGAAGATGTATCTGCTTTACTCTGAGCCTGCCAATGGCACTTCTGCTTCTGTCCTTTGTCACACACTCACCTCTTAGATTTCCTCTGGTTTTGAACATACTTTCAGCTTTTCCTTCCCAAGGTCATCCTGGGTCTGCTCCTGTTGTGTCTTTCTTGGCCATTCCAGGTCCCTGCATATTTCATAGGGATATTCTTGGCTTTTGCTGGTGAAGACATTCACTTCCTGCCTAGTTGCACACATATCCCTCTTCCACCCGCCTCCTGGAGCCTCAAGTCCTGAAACAGCATTTCAAAAGTGCCGTCTGGCAATATTTTTCCCTCTTCTTTTTTTTCTGGCTACAGATCATCAAAATTTACTGTTTATCCCATTTGCAATCCCTCTTCTCTATAGTAGTGCTTCTCCATGAATGTGCATGTGCATCACCTGGTGAGGTTGGTGAGAAGCAGATTCTGAATCTGTCGGTCTGGCCTGGCCTCCACAGTCTTCCCTGGTGGTGCAGGTGCTGCTGGTCCCGGGATCACACTAAGAGTAGCAAGGCTTTATAGTTCTTGATTTTCATTTGTTGGAGGCTTACTAGGTTTCCAGGGCTGCCATAACAGAGTGCCACCACCTCGGTGACTCAAAACAACAGAAATTTATTCTTCCACAGATCTGGAGGGTAGAAGTCCAAAATCAAAGTGTCTACAGGGCTCTGCTCCCTCTGAAAACTGTAGAGGAATCTTTTCCTGCTTCGTCTTAGATTCTGGTGATTTTCTGGCAATTTCTGGTGTTCCTGGGCTTGTAGATGCATCATTCCAATCAGATGGCCATCTTCTCCTCATGCGTCTTCACATTGTCTTCCCTCTCTCTATCTCTGTGTCCACATTTCCCTTTTTATAAGGACACCAATCATATTGGATTAGAGCCTGCCTTAAGCACCTCATTTTAACTTGATTAACTTTATGAAGATTTTATTAGCAAATAAGGTTACATTCTGAGGTATGAGGGTTAGGATTTCAACATATTTTGGGGGGAGCCACCATTCAACCCATAAGAGAGGCCTACCCTCCCACCCCTAGCCAACTTTATGTTATTTTTTTCTTAAATAGAATTCACTACTTCGATCAATAACTAAAACATGAGAAACTAAGTATCTTTAATTTAGAGTGGGCCAAGAAATGTGTAGATCTGGAGTCACTAAGAAAGAAACAGTAGAGTAGGGATATTAAAAAAGAAAAAAAGAGGAGCCCTGATGCTCTGTTCTTTTAGGTTTAACAGTGGGAGAAAGCATGGACTTTTGAGTAGGCCAGTTCTAAAATTTGAATCTTGACCTGTTACTTATTGGTTCTGGATTTGGGGGGCAACTTACTTGCTTCTGCTAAACTTGTTTCCTCATAAGAAGAATGAGCATAATGACACTTGGTAAATAAAAGATAGTTGAGGAAATCAATAAGGCTTCCAAAGCACCTGGTACGTATCAATAGTAGACATTGAATATATGTGATCATTAGTTTTGTAAAGTCTGTGTTCTGAATATCCCAGCAGAACTGTCAGTGCCACCCAGCCAGGTCATCCAGTGGACCCCCCAGGGCTGCCAGATCAGCTTGCAGTAAGTCACTGCCTTTCTCTCTCCTCCCTAAACCACAACAGTGATTCAGAAGTGCAAAAATGAGAAAGGGACTACATTTCATTGTGTTTCTGTGTGATTTTCCATCATGGATCTAAAATGCTGTTTTCTCCCATGTTTCTATATTTCAATGTATATCATAATTTTCCTTGTTGCATTCACTTTTTTTTATAAATAATTTTCCCTAAGTGGATGCTGTATAAAGATATTTCCATCCTTTGATTATTGTTTGTGTATAAGGATGGGCATATGAAATGTGGTGCTTCTAAAAGGAATGTAGCAGAACTCACTTGAATAGAGGCCATTCACTTTGGTGTTTGGATGGAAAATGACATCATCTGTCACTAGTCCGGCATGTGAACACTCATCGTTGGTCATTTATGTTAGATAGAAGATTTCCGAAGTAGAGTTTGAATGAAAAATGAGAATAGTTGAGGAGGATATGCTATAGTTGCAAATTCATTTGTTTTCTAGGTATCTGTGAATCTTATAATGCAAAAGCAAAAAGATCTTGCTTAGGCTAGGTTGAGGTTCCAAGTTGAATTTGGAGCAAGTATCATTCGTCTCTCATGTGCCAACCGTGTTAGAAGCTTACATATCCAAACAGTAGGGTATGAGACAATGGAAATCTTTGTCCTCACGTTTCTGTTAATATTAAGGCAGACATCATTCCTGAACTGGCCTATTATTATAGGTCCCTATAAACTACAGTGAACTAAGAAGATACTTGGTGTGTGTGGGTGAGTTGAATATGCAAACATTACACATACATGTAATGTGCTTACTCCTATATTTCTGTGTTATTTTGCAATTGCCAAAGGGGTTTTTTTTTTTAAGGAATAAGGGCAAAACTTTTTTTGAAGATTATTTGATTTCCCCCCCCCACCCCGCCCGGCAAAACATCTAGTAATGGTGGAGGAGTTCGAAAGACCTTAGAGGAAAGTGGCACTCCAGATGAGAGTTTACTTGAAATGAAGTGAAACTCAGTTGTTTCACAAGTGAAACAGGCTTAAAGGAACGTGCAGGGCATTCTGAATGCTTGCATCTGGTTTGATTCAAATCGTCTCACATTCGTAGAGTTTCAAATGAAAATAAAGTTCATAGCAAAACGAAATGCTATTTAAACCATGCAAACTGGAGCCAGTGAAAAAATTCATCCTTATAACTGCAATGTGTGAAGTTCTGGTTGGTAAGTCATTTTTCAGAGAAGGTATGCAAAATTAAACCAGATACACCTTCATGCTTGGGTTAGTTCTTGGGGTTAAATTAGGTCAACCTTTCTCATCCAGTGTCTCAGCAAACAGTTTCCTCAATTTTCTATCCTGTAACAACTATTTATGGAGCTCCTACTATGTGTGAGTTTTCACCATAGGTGTATTGGTGCTACAGTGTTGGTGTGTGTAGCGTATGATTCATGCTCTTGAGGAGTTTACACTCTAGTGGTAAAGACAAAAACACATGTTTTTATGTGGTAGAATAATTTATTGAATACTAATGAAGCTGATAAAAGAGGGGGAGAAAGTAGAATTTGTTGTTCCACTCCTTAGGCTAGAGAGCTAGAAACACATGGTTTCTAGACCCTCCTAGGACTTCTGTGTTGGGGCTAAGGAGATTATCACAGCTATGAAAAGCCTAAACTTGCTACTTTGCAGGGTTTGGGGGAGAACTCTGTCATGGTCAATCACAAAGTTATCTGGATCTGACACCTCAAATAGGCATTATCTACCTGTATTAGTCAGGGTTCTCCAGAGAATCAGAACCAACAGGAGATATATAGGAGAGAGAGAAATAGAGACAGAGAGACAGAGAGAGACACACACACACCACACACATGTGCGTGCATGCACACACACACACACACACACACATGGATTTTAAAAAATTGGTTACATGATTGTGGAGGCTTGGCAAATCCAAAATCCGCAAAGTGGGCCAGCAGGCTGGAGAGCCAGGGAAGAGTTGCAGTCCATATCCAAAGACAGTCTCCTGGCAGAATTCCTTCTTGCTCAAGGGAGGTCAGTCTCTGTTCTATTCATGCCTTCAACTGATTGGATGAGGCCCAACCACATTACAGAGAACAATCTGCTTTAGTCAAAGCCCACCAATTTAAATGTTAATCTCCTTCAAAGCCACCTTTACAGAAACATCCAGAAGAGTGTTTGAGCACAGTTACAGGCACTATGACCCAGCCAAGCTGACACATAATTAACCATCACACTGCTGTTGATGGTCTGGAGTACACATGGTGAAATGTTGTCTCAGCAAAGATCAGACCCTATGATATACCTAGAAAGAGTCCTGTCTGGTTTCAGAAGAATATTAAGAGGTTTGGACTTACCTTTTCTGGAAGATGGCACCCACGAAAGAAAACATGGTTACCGGAGACAGTAACATAGAAGTAAAATATTACTGAGGTTTCTCAGTGCTTAGTACATAGTAGGTACTCAATAAATACTTATTGAATTAATAACTTAATAACTCCCCTGGTTGGAATGTAGCTAGTGTGAGTTAGAAAGAATTTCTCCAAGGGGACATAGATGTTTTGAAAGGCAAAAATCGTGCCTGGCACTCAAGCTTACCTACCTGGTGCTTGGAAGAATTAGGGCAAATAGACTCAGCCAGCTTTTGAATGAGTGCTAGGGTTACTATTCTTAATTCAGGATAGAGAACGGGTTCCATCTTGTTCTGGATGGGCTCTGGATCAAAAGTAAATTTTCCCTGTGGGAAGAAAATATTTGTTTAGTAAAAGAATAGATAAGACTAAAAAACTGAGGTACCTAATTGGTTCATTTTTCCATTTTCCTCTTTCAAATAGATAGATAGGTCTCTCTATGCCAAGAGGAAATTCATATTTTAGAAAAGTCAGGGTCCATCTAAAATATTGTGATAAGTATCCTGAGGGGAGAATGGGGAGAGATAGAGAAGTGGGGAGACCTTTGAGAATCAGGTTGGGATAGGGGAAATGGAGAATTGTCAAGAATTAAAAGAAAATGATAATTAAGTAGTGGTCTCCAGACAGAACATGGATCCAAGCCCTTCTGGCTGGTTTTGCCCTTAGGGAGGATACACTAGAGGCTGGATCTCCACCATAGCCTGGGATAAGAGATCCACCAAACCACCACTTAGTAGAAACCACAGATGTCAGTCATGCCCATGATAGGTAAGGAGTGAGAACCTCCTTTTCCATTTTAGGAATCCCATTAACATCCTGGATTCTGGAGCTGCCCTGAGATGATAGGGGCTCCAGGACTGTTTGAGATAGACTTTCTTAACATCTTTGTGGATTAGGAACTCTGGAACCATTAAAATTAGATCTAAAGTTTTAAAAAATATTGGATTTAAAGTTTAAAAAATTAAAGTTAAAAAATGGGTCTGTGAACTGAGATTTATAGCTACTATATTTATTAAACTAGTTAGAGAATAAAGTACTGGAGGTAGAGTGAAGGACATAAGATATCTTTAATCTGAACATCAAGGAAGACTGTGTTAAGAATTTAACATCTGAGTTCACCTTGATGACTTGGAAAAATAGGGCAACTCGTTATTGCTCATCCTCTCTGGGTAGAAAAATTAGGTCTTTTTCTGCAACCCTGGCTTATGTTCTGTCCTCCTCTGACTTCTTGGAAGCAATAGAGGCCTATAGGCATGCAGCCTTCACCTCATGGTCTCTCATCATCCATCATGTTCACAGTGCTCTGAGGTTGTATACACCAGAGCTCCTACTTTAAGCCCTAAATACAGTTGACATATACAATCTTTGAATTTCTAAAAACACACATTCTCTTTTCTCTCTTTTATTCCTCTTCCATCTACCTTCTCCTTTTCCTTTTCATTTAACAGTTTAGCATGTCTCTATTTAAAAAATATCTCTCCTCTCCAACCTCAACATCAATTTTTATCAGTGTGAACAACTAGAACCCTACAGTAGACTTAAGTCTTGGCATGGAAATGAGGTAAGAGGTACATATATTAAAAAAATTATAGTATATTATTACATATCCAAATTTTAAATACACCAAATAATATTTTTCAGATCACAAAAGAGACAATTTAACAAAAAAACCATATGAGGTGGTAAGGGATTCAAATGAAACGGGAGTTTAGTGGTCACTGCTGTATTCATAACTTTGAACCATACATTTTTTTAAATTTATTTTTTTAGTTTTTTGAATTTTATTTTTTTTATACAACAGGTTCTTATTAGTTATCTTTTTATACATATTGGTGTATATATGTCAATCTCAATCTCCCAATTTATCCCACCACCTCCCTGCCCCACTTTCCCCCCTTGGTGCCCATACATTTGTTCCCTACATCCGTGTCTCTAGTTCTGCCTTGCAAACCGTTTCATCTGTACCATTTTTCTAGATTCCACATATATGTGTTAATATACAATATTTGTTTTTCTCTTTCTGATTTACTTCACTCTGTATGACAGTCTTTAGGTCCATCCATGTCTCTACAAATGACCCAATTTTGTTGCTTTTTAGGGCTGAGTAATATTCCATTGTATATATGTACCACATCTTATTTATCCATTCGTCTGTCGATGGGCACTTGGGCTGCTTCCATGACCTGGCTACTGTAAATAGTGCTGCAATGAACACTGGGGTGCATGTGTCTTTTTTGAATTATGTTTTTCTCAGGGTATATGCCCAGTAGTGGGATTGCTGGGTCATATGGTAATTCTGTTTTTAGTTTTTTAAGGAAGCTCCATACTGTTCTCCATAGTGGCTGTATCAATTTACATTTCCACCAACAGTGCAAGAGGGTTCCCTTTTCTCCACATCCTCTCCAGCATTTGTTGTTTGTAGATTTTCTGATGATGCTGATTCTACTTGGTGTGAGGTGATACCTCATTGTAGTTTTGATTTGCATTTCTCTAATAATTAGTGATGTTGAGCAGCTTTTCATGAGCCTCTTGGACATCTGTATGTCTTCTTTAGAGAAACGTCTATTTAGGTCTTCTGCCCATTTTTTGATTGGGTTGTTTGTTTTTTTGGTATTGAGCTGCATGAGCTGTTTATATATTTTGGAGATTAATCTGTTGTCTCTTGATTGGTTTGCAAATATTTTCTCCCATTCTGAGGGTTGTCTTTTTGTCTTTTTTATAGTTTCCTTTGTTGTGAAAAAGCTTTTAAGTTTCATTAGGTCCCATTTGTTTATTTGTGTTTTTATTTCCATTTCTCTAGGAGCTGGGTCAAAAAGGATCTTGCTGTGATTTATGTCATAGAGTGTTCTGCCTATGTTTTCCTCTAAGAGTTTGAAAGTGTCTGACCTTACACTTAGGTCTTTAATCCATTTAGAGTTTATTTTTATGTATGGTGTTAGGAGGTGTTCTAATTTCATTCTTTTACATGTAGCTATCCAGTTTTCCCAGCATCACTTATTGAAGAGGCTATCTTTTCTCCATTGTATATCCTTGCCTCCTTTGTCGCAGATTAGTTGACCATAGGTGTGTGAGTTTATCTCTGGGCTTTCTATGCTGTTCCATTGATCTGTATTTCTGTTTTTGTGCCAGTACCATATTGTCTTGATTACTGTAGCTTTGTAGTATAGTCTGAAGTCAGAGATTCTGATTCATCCAGCTCCGTTTTTTTTTTTTTTTTTTTTTTTTTTATCCTCAAGATTGCTTTGGCTATTCAGGGTCTTTTGCATCTCCATACAAATTTTAAGATTTTTTGTTCTAGTTCTATAAAAAATGCCATTGGTAATATGATAGGGATTGCATTGAATCTGTAGACTGCTTTGGGTAATATAATTATTTTCACAATGTTGATTCTTCCAATCCAAGAACATGGTATATCTCTCCATCCGTTTGTATCATCTTGATTTCTTTCATCAGTGTCTTATAGTTTTCTGAGTACAGGTCTTTTACCTCCTTAAGTAGGTTTATTCCTAGGTATTTTATTCTTTTTGTTGCAGTGGTGAATGGAAGTGTTTCCTTAATTTCTCTTTCTGATCTTTCGTTGTTAGTGTATAGAAATGCAAGAGATTTCTGTGCATTACTTTTGTTGTTATACAAATATAATTTGTATCCTGCAGATTTACCAAATTCATTGATTAGCTCTAGTAGTTTTCTGGTGGCATCTTTAGGATTTTCTATGTATAGTATCATGTCATCTGCAAACAGTGACCGTTTTACTTCTTCTTTTCCAATTTGTTTTCTTTTTATTTCTTTTTCTTCTCTGATTGCTGTGGCTAGGACTTCCAAAACTATGTTGGATAATAGTGGTGAGAGTGGACTTCCTTGTCTTGTTCCTGATCTTAGAGGAAATGCTTTCAGTTTTTCACCATTGAGAATGATGTTTGCTGTGGGTTTGTCATATGTGGCCTTTATTATGTTGAGGCAGTTTCCCTCTATGCCCACTTTCTGGAGAGTTTTTATCATAAATCGGTGTTGAATTTTGTCAAAAACTTTTTCTGCATCTATTGAGATGATCATATGGTTTTTATTCTTCAATCTGTTAATATGGTGTATCACATTGATTGAGTTGTGTATATTGAAGAATCCTTGCATCCCTGGGATAAATCCCTCTTGATCATGGTGTATGATCCTTTTAGTGTGTTGTTGGATTCTGTTCGCTAGTATTTTGTTGAGGATTTTTGCATCTATATTTATCAGTGATATTGGTCTATAATTTTCTTTTTTTGTAGTGTCTTTGTCTGGTTTTGGTATCAGGGTGATGGTGGCTTCATAGAATGAGTTTTGCAGTGTCCCTTCCTCTGCAATTTTTTGGAAGAGTTTGAGATGGATTGGTGTTAGCTCTTCTCTAAATGTTTGATAGAATTCACCTGTGAAGCCATCTGGTAATGGACTTTTGTTTGGTGGAAGATTTTTAATTACAGTTTCAATTTCATTACTTGTGATTTTTCTGTTCATATTTTCTATTTCTTCCTGGTTCAGTCTTGGAAGGTTATACCTTTCTAAGTGAAACATACATCTTAAAGCAGCAATAATGCACAGTTTTACTTTGAAGTGTTGATGATAGAAAGTTTATTGATTGCAACTCTTCCAAGTTCTCAAGAACCTTTGTAGACTTCCTTGTCTTCTTATCTTCAGTCACTCAAGTTTCTTGTAAAGTGTTAGGTAGAGAGCAGTTTCCTCTTTACATATATTAAAAGAAGACTTTCACATAAAGATCAAAAAGATTGTTCTTTGATTTTTTTTTTAACTAGGAAATCTTTACTTTTTTTTTAAACCAGCCTTAACATTAAAGAAGAATTCATTCCAATGCTTCTCAAACTTTTCCAATAAATAAAAGAGAAGAGAACAGTCCAAAACTGATTTTACAAGGCTAGTATTACCCTAATACCAAAGCCAGGTAAGGATAGTACAAAAAAAGAAAACTACAGGTCAATATCTCTGATGAATACAGATGCAAAAATTCTCAATACAATTCTAGCAAACCAAATTTAAACACATATTAAAATTATCATGAACCATGATCAAGTTGGTTTTACCCTTGTGATGAAAAGATGGTTTAACATATGGAAATCCAAAAATGTGATATACCACTTTAATAGAGTGAAGATTAAATTATATGACACTTTTGATAGATGCACAGAAAGCATTGACAAACATCAATACAGTGTACCCTTTCATGATAAAGCTCTCAACAAATTGAGTATAGGAGGAACATACCTTAACATCATAAAGGCCATATATGACAAACCCACTGCTAACATTGTAGTCAACCACGAAAAGCTAAAAGTTTTTTCTCTCAAATCAGGAACAAGACGAAGGTGCCCACTCTTACCACCCCTCTTCATCATAGTGCTGAAAGTCCTAGCCAGGGCAGTTAGACAAGAAAAAGAAAGAAAAGGCATCCAAATAAGAGTGGAAGAAGTAAAATAATTGTCTCTGTTTGCAGATGACAGTTATTGATATAGAAAATCCTAAAGCTCCACCAAAACACTGTTAGACTTAATAAATAAGTGAAGTTGTATAGTACAAAATCAAAATACAAAAAAAGGTTGCAATCAGTTACATTTCTGTACATTAATTCTGAAAGAGAAATAAAGAAAACAATCCCATTTACAATAACATCAGAAACAATAAAATACTTAGGAATAAATTTAACCAAGGAAGTGAAAAACCTATACATTGAAAACTACAGACATTGATGAAAGAAACTGAAGAAGACACAAATGAGTGGGAAGATATCCTGTGTTCATGAATCAGAAGAATTAATATTGTTAAAAATGTCCATACTACTCAAAGCCATCTATAGATTCAATGCAATCCCTATCAAAATTCCAATGGTATTTTTTCACAGAAAAAATGGAACCAAAAAAGACCCCAAATAGCCAAAGCAACCTTGGGAAAGAAGAACAAAGCTATAGGCATCACACTTCCTGATTTCAAACTGTGCTACATTGCTATAGCAATCAAAACAATATGGTACTGGCATAAAAAAAGACCAATGGAACAGAATTAAGAGCCCAGAAATAAACCCACACATATATGATCAACTAATATTTGGCAAGGAAGCCAAGAATACTCAATGGAGAAAATATAATCTTTCCAATAAATGGCGTTGGGAAACCTGGATATTCACATACAAAACAATGGACCCGTATCTTACATCACCCACAAAAATTAACTTGAAATGAATTAAAGACTTAAATGTAAGACCTGAAATTGTAAAACTCCTAGAAGAAAACATAGGGAAAAATCTCCTTGACATTGGTCTTGGCAATAATTTTTTGCATATGACACCAAAACACAAGCAACAAAAGCAAAAATAAATTAGTGGGACAACGTCAAACTAAAAAGCTTTTTCATAGAAAAGAAATAATCAACAAAATGAAGAGGCAACCTATTCAATGGGAGAAAGTATTTAAAAGCCATATATAAGGTTAATATCTAATATATATAAGGAACTCATATAACTCAATAGCAAAAAATAAAAATAAAAAACAATCTGATAAAAAATGTGCAGAGGACCTGAACAGACATTTTTCCAAAGAAGACATACAAATGACCAACAGGTACATGAAAAGATGCTCAATGTCACTAATCATCAGGGAACCGCAAATGAAAACCACAATGAGATATTACCTCACATCTGTTAGAATTGTTGTCATAAAAAAGACAAGAGGTAAGTGTTGGCGAAGATGGGGAGAAAAGGAAATCCTTGTGTATTGTTGGAGGGAATATAAATTGGTACACCACTATGGAAAACAGTATAGAAGTTCCTCAAGAAATTAAAAATAGAACTACTATATGATCCAGCAATCCCGCTTCTCGGTTTATATTTGAAAGAAATGAAATCACTATCTTGAAGAGATATATGCACCCTCGTGTTAACTGAAGAATTATTCACAATAACCAAGACATGAAAACAAACTAAGTGTCCATTGACAGATGAATGGATAAAGAAAATGAGATATATATGCATATGTATGCATATATATGTATACATATATATTATTCAGCCATAAAAAAGAAATTCCACTGTTTGCAACAACATGGATAAAATTTGAGGGCATTATGCTAAGTGAAATAAGTCAAACAGAAAGAAAAATTCTGTATGAGCTCACTTATATATGGAATATTAAAATAATCGGCTTCTCACAGGAGGCTTGAATATTTTGGCATAATTGACTTGGGGGCTGAGCCCAAGTCCACATCAAGGCAGGACTAGGATGAGACAAGAAGGAACTGGAAAGGTCTGGGCAGCCCGAGGGCAGAATCTTGACAATTGCCCCCGCCAAAAAAAAAAAAAAAAGAAAATCAGCTTCTTAATCTTTTGGTTTTACTTAAAATCTGGCACATGTCTGTTGGAGGATAGAGCAACCAGATGTTTGGACTCAACTTCTTGTCCTTCCCTTTTCTTAGATCCTGATACCTCAAGGCTTGTCTGTCTCAGTAGCTCTTCAAATATTTAATTATGTATATGTATATTTACATATATTTATGCATATATAATGTATAGTTGTATCCATCTGTATAGTTATAATACTTTATTCATCTTTTCTAGTTGTTTTCAGTGGAATGGTTAGTATAATATGAGCTAGTGATATTGCCAAGTGTTATATTTCTGTTTTAAATGTTGACTATTTAAGGATACTAAATCATAAACTAAAACTTTCAATATAGTGATACTATTGGAAAAATAATTTCAGTCCTAGGAATGGCTTATTCACAAAGATGAACTCTTAAAATGGGGTTAGAAATTTAAGTATCCTTGATGATTTCATATGTCTTAGGCTTTCCAGTATGAGAGCAAAGCAGATGGTTAAAATAATTATTTAGGAAATTTCAAGCAAAATGTTTAAAAGTTATCTGTAGGTTATTTGCTCACCAAAATCATATATTTTCTGTTGCTGAACTTTAACATTTAACATACAGGCCGTGACTGTCCATTTAGAGGGGAGAAAAAATATATAGAGTTAATGTAAATTTTCTAAAAATGATCCAAGAACATATAGTTTCATTTCATTTTTCATGCAGTGCTGCAGTTAATTTTTTCATATATGAATACAGTATTCTAAAAGTTTGAACATCCTAGTACATAAGACTAACACAGCATATGGTTGTGGTGATCGAGATAATTAAAAATGGTAGGCATTCTGGGAACACATAGTCACAAAAGCTTTTTAAAAAGGTCAAAATGAAAACATATTTTGGAAGATGGAGATTCAAAAATCTCACTTTCCTTGAATAACATCTGTTCTTTACTTCAATAAAGATTCCTTTTCTAAAAAATAAATATTGCTCTTCAGTCAACTGGTAGAGGCTTTTATAGAATCTTCTTTTGCAGTAAGAGAGTGCCTTAAAGTAGAATGGGTGAAGGTAGGATAGGCAGAGGAGTGGGAGAGCACATCCTGTATACCTGCTTTATTATAAGATTAGTTTTTTTTCTACAATGTCTGTGAATACTGGACTGAAATGCTCTATGATACCAAGGGGGACAGAACATAGAAGACAGTTCACATCTACTGAAATAGTCCAATAATTACACACCGTTTTTATTAAAAATTTATTTATTTATTTATTTATTTTTCAGACAAGAGCTGTACTTAATTTGTGTATTTGGTGCCTAAATGTCCTTTCAGAAAACTAGCATAGTATATGTTCTATAGCTAATGAAAACCTATACTTACAGGTCATAATGAATATTTCCTTCTCACAGGTCAAGTACACTCAAAAATATGTTGCTTTAAAAAATAAGTAAATAGGGTTGTTTGGCTTGAGGTGAACCAGCACAGGAGACAACAGGCTCTTTGGTGGGGCTAATGGCAGACTCCGGGAGGGCCCATGCGAAGGAGTACTTCCTAAAACTTGTGCTGCCAGTGTCCTTGTCCCCCCGGTGAGCCACAGACACCCCCGCTTCTGCAGGAGAGCCTCCAACATGAGCAGGTTCACAGGCCAGGAACATGCAAGAATCAAGAGGAAATGTATTTCCATCTGTATGGCTGACAGGGTCTTGGTGCTCTGGCTGGGTGTCAGGCTTGTGCCTCTGAGGTGGGAAAGTCAAGTTAAGGACATTGGTACACCAGAGACCTCCCAGCTCCACGTAATATCAAACGGCGAAAGCTCTACCAGAGATCTCCATCTGAACACTAAGACACAGCTCCACTCAACGACCAGCAAGCTACAGTGCTGGACACCCTATGCCAAACAACTAGCAAGACAGGAACACAACCCCAGCCATTAGCAGAGAGGCGGCCTAAAATCATAATAAGGTCACAGACACCCCAAAACACACCACCAGACGTGGTCCTGCCCACCAGAAAGACAAGATCCAGCCTCATCCACCAGAACAGAGGTACCAGTACACTACACCAGGAACCTACACAATCCACTGAACCAACCTTAGGCACTGGGGTCAGACACCAAAAACGACAGGAACTATGAACCTGCAGCCTGCAAAAAGGAGACCCCAAACACAGTAAGTTAAGCAAAATGAGAAGACAGAGAAATACACAGCAGATGAAGGAGCAAGGGAAAAACCCACCAGATGAAACAAATGAAGAGGAAGTAGGCAGTCTACCTGAAAAAGAATTCAGAGGAATGATACTAAAGATGATTCAAAATCTTGGAACTAGAATGGAGAAAATACAAGAAATGTTTAACAAGGACCTAGAAGAACTAAAGAGCAAACAAACAAGGATGAACAACACAATAAATGAAATTAAAAATTCTCTAGAAGGAATCAATAGCAAAAAAACTGAGGCAGAAGAACGGATAAGTGACATGGAAGATAAAATAGTGGAAATAATTACAGCAGGGCAGAATAAAGAAAAAAGAATGAAAAGAACTGAGGACAGTCTCAGAGACCTCTGGGACAACATTAAAAGCACCAACATTCGAATTACAGGGGTCCCAGAAGAAGAAGAGAAAAAGAAAGGGACTGAGAAAATATTGGAAGAGATTATAGTTGAAAACTTCCCTAATGTGGGAAAGGAAATAGTCAATCAAGTCCAGGAAGCACAGAGAGTCCCATATAGGATAAATCCAAGGAGAAACAGGCCAAGACACATATAAATCAAGCTATCAAAAATTAAATACAAAGAACAAATATTAAAAGCAACAAGGGAAAAACAACAAATAACACACAAGGGAATCCCCATAAGGTTAACAGCTGATCTTTCAGAGGAACTGCAAGCCAGAAGGGAGTGGCAGGACATATTTAAAGTGATGAAAGGGGAAAACTACAACCAAGATTACTCTCCCCAGCAAGGATCTCATTCAGATTTGAGGGAGAAATTAAAAACTTTAGAGACAAGCAAAAGCTAATGGAATTCAGCACCACAAAACCAGCTTTACAACAAATGCTAAAGAAACTTCTTTAGCATTTTCAAGAGAAGGAAAAGAACTACAATAACAATCCCAAAACAATTAAGAAAATGGTAATACGAACATGCATATAGATAATTACCTTAAATGTAAATGGATTAAATGCTCCAACCAAAAGACACAGACTGGCTGAATGGATACAAAAACAAGACCTGTATATATGCTGTCTACAAGAGACCCACTTCAGACCTAGAGACACATACAGACTGAAAGTGAGGGGATGGAAAAAGATATTTCCTGCAAATGGAAATCAGAAGAAAGCTGGAGTAGCAATTCTCATATCAGACAAAATAGACTTTAAAATAAAGACTATTACAAGCGACAAAGAAGGACTCTATGTAATGATAAAGGGATCAATCCAAGAAGAAGATATAACAATTGTAAATATTTATGCACCCAACATAGGAGCACCTCAATACATAAGGCAAATGTTAACAGCCATAAAAGGGGAAATCGACAGTAACACAATAATAGTAGAGGACTTTAACACCCCACTTTCACCAATGGACAAATCATCCAAAATGAAAATAAATAAGGAAACACAAGCTTTAAATGATACATTAAACAAGATGGACTTAATTGATGTTTATAGGACATTCCATCCAAAAACAACAGAATACACGTTCTTCTCAAGTGCTCATGGAACATTCTCCAAGATAGATCATATCTTGGGTCACAAATCAAGCCATGAAGAACCTAGGGACAGGACAGGAATAAAGATGCAGATGTAGAGAATGGTCTTGAGGACACCGGAAGGGGGAAAGGTAAGCTGGGAAGAAGTGAGAGAGTGGCATGGACATATGTACACTACCAAATGTAAAATAGATAGCTAGTGGGAAGCAGCCACATAGCACAGGGAGGTCAGCTTGGTGCTTTGTGACCACCTAGAGGGGTGGGATAGGGAGGGTCAGAGGGAGATGCAAGAGGGAGGAAATGTGAGGATATATGTATATGTATAGCTGATTCACTTTGTTATAAAGCAGAAAGTAACACACTATTGTAAAGCAATTATACTCCAATAAAGATGTTTTTAAAAAATAAGTAAATAAAAGGATATCCATAGATGGTTATTTTCTGTAGGCAAACTCAGTACAAATGAATCATCTCATTCTGTCTCTAGCCTTGAAGTAGTTAATACAAGTTTATGAAGGCTGTAAAAATGATTTCTGGCATATAAATGTGATTGAGTTGTGATTCAATCAACATAGTTTTAGACTATCCCCAGGCAGATGTTAACCGTCAAGCCCTAGTATTGTCAAGTGTCATGTTCTTTTACTTTTGTTAACCAAGACACAGAGTTTTTATGTATTAATCATTGTATCTCTTGGCATCCAGGGGAAAAAAAAGAGCCAGAAACACAAAGCATAAAATGAATGGCAATGAAACAGAAAATTGCTAAATACAATTTGGTGGTCAAATCATGCTTGAGAGGGAACTTAACTTTCAAGGAGTTATACAGCAAATTGACACCATATCTTGTCACCGTAATTGGTAAGCATGGCTCTAACATCCCCCTGTCAAAAGTAAAAGGAAATAACAAAATTAAAAAAAAAAACAAACCACTTGTACCTTGAGACAAATAATAAAAATATCAACTACACAAAAACAGGGTTTTATCATATTTGGACAAACAAGAGATGTACCATATCTTTAGTATCAAATGGTAAAATGCCTTATGAATATTTTCTGAAACAGTGTCCTGATGCCCTAAAATTTCCTTCCCCCATTACTTTACCAGGCTCTTCCCTATTCATGTGAAATCTTTTTTTTTCCTTCAAAGAGGTTGGAAGCTTTTCTTTGATGCTCCCAGTATATCTTGTACATACCTTTATTAATATGTTTAGCATTTTGATGTAAATTCTCAACTCTTTCCCTCATTATATTATGAACGATGAGGATTATATCTTATTTTTTTAAACATCTTTATTGGAGTATAATTGCTGTACATTGTTGTGTTAGTTTCTGCTGTATAACAAAGTGAATCAGCTATACGTATACTTATATCCCCATATCCCCTCCCTCTTGTGTCTCCCTCCCACCTTCCCTATCCCACCCCTCTAGGTGGATACAAAGCACCCAGCTGATCTACCTGTGCTATGCAGCTGTTTCCCACTAGCTATCTATTTTACGTTTGATAGTGTGTATATGTCCATGTCACTTCTCTCTCTTCATCCCAGCTTACCCTTCCCCCTCCCCGTGTCCTAAAGTCCATTCTCTACGTCTGCGTCTTTATTCCTGTCCTGCCCCTAGGTTCTTCAGAACCTTTTTTTTTTTTTTAGATTCCATATATATGTGTTAGCATATGGTATTTTTTTTTCTCTTTCTGAATTACTTCACTCTGTATGACAGATTCTAGGTCCATCCACCTCACTACAACTAACTCAATTTCGTTTCCTTTTATGGCTGAGTAATATTCCATTGTATATATGTGCCACATCTTCTTTATCCATTCATCTGTTGATGGACATGTAGGCTGCTTCCATGTCCTGGCTATTGTATGTAGTGCTGCAATGAACATTGTGGTACATGACTCTTTTTGAGTTACGGTTTTCTCAGGGTATATGCCCAGTAGTGGGATTGCTGGGTCATATGGTAGTTCTATTTTTAGTTTTTTAAGGAACCTCCATACTGTTCTCCATAGTGGCTGTATCAATTTACATTCCCACCAACAGTGTAGGATGGTTCCCTTTTCTGCACACCCTCTCCAGCATTAATTGTTTGTAGATTTTTTGATGATGGCCATTCTGACCGATGTGAGGTGATACTTCATTGTAGTTTTGATTTGCATTTCTCTAATGATTAGTGATGTTGAGCATCCTTTCATGTGTTTGTTGGCAATCTGTATATATTCTTTGGAGAAATGTCTATTTAGGTCTTCTGCCAATTTTTGGATCGGGTTGTTCGTTCTTTTGATATTGAGCTGCATGAGCTGCTTGTAAATTTTGGAGATTAATCCTTTGTCAGTTGCTTCATTTGCAAACATTTTCTCCCATTCTGAGGGTTGTCTTTTCGTCTTGTTTATGGTTTCCTTGCTGTGCAAAAGTTTTTAAGTTTAATTAGGTCCCATTTGTTTATTTTTATTTTTATTTCCATTTCTCTAGGAGGTGGGTCAAAAAGGATCTTGCTGTGATTTATGTCATAGAGTGTTCTGCCTATGTTTTCCTACACACCATTTTTAGCTCCAAAGATTTGAATGTATTTTTATTTTTCTTTCCCACTAAGATTAGAAAGAAGCCAATCTTCTAATTTCACATGTTGGAAGAATTAGTCTTCAGAATTCTAAAACAGACTGAATAGAATCAGATGATTAGTACCCTACATTGCTGACCTAGTTTGTCTTCTTTCTGTTTAGTTTCCTTATAATTATGAACTATCAGACCTGCGTGTGACTTCAAAAAGCAATGTTTATGATTCTGTAAATGGAATTTTAAGCTTCACGTGGGTATGTGATCATAAGATTGTATTATTTTTCAACAAATATATCCTATTTGGTGGAAAGTTTCATATTGCCCACTTTTATTGAGAAATGTTTAAGTAATTACTTTAAAAAATAGTCTGTTGAAAAATAGTTTTATTTTGTGAAGGGTCATGGGTGACTTTTTCAGTGCCTCTTTGTCTTTCACAAGAGGACTATAAAATACCTTTCCAGCCTTGTTTCCTGACACCGTTCTTCATCTGTTCTGTGCTGCAGCTGTGGACCTTCCAGCCAGCACCTGAATAAACTGTGTTTGCTCAGTCAGTTCTGACTTTGCACTTGAAGCTTCCCTTGTGTGAAGGCTCATCCCCCACTTTCCCTAATTTTTCAAGACTGAGCTCAAATTGTATCTTTATGAGAACTCCAAGGCTTTATGTAAAAAATCATTCTTATATTGTGACAATGAACACACACTGTGTTATAATTATTTGTTAATGTGTTTATTTCTCCCTATTGACATTGAATTTATGTGGGGGTAAAGTCAGTATTGTATTATTTGTCTCTGAATTACTGATATTTAATATGGTATTAGGCATGAGGGAACAATGGATACATCTTTACTGAATAAAAAAGAATGAATCTAAGCTAAAATACCAAGCACCAGCATTTCTTTCAACATAATGTACCTTATATTTCAGTTTTTCCTCTTCTTGTTATTGTTTAATTAAACATCTGGGAAGAGCAAAAGTCTATTTTTATTAATGTGTGAGTCTATGAAATATCTGATACTTGATACTGTATTATTTCTAAAGATTTTAATTAACGACTATAATCTATGCCTTTGAAAGAATGTCCATATTGTTGTGCCTACAAGGAGTAGTTTAATCTCTCATTCCTGTAGGGGTTTCTGGCGTTTCTGAAGTGAGTGATGGCATATACTGATTCAGTCTTAGCAGACTGTCACATCAGCTGACTCAAGATGGAGCTTTTTGGTGCATCAGAGGTGGATGGACGTCAAGTGTCCCTTTGATGGGATTCTCTTTCTCTTTGGAATCTTAGTGCACAAATGTATATAGGGAAAGAGGCAATTGACTGCCTTTTCTCAGCATGAAAAAAGAATTTACAACCTTTTCCCCAAAGTGAGAACCAACCTCCAGTCAAAGGATTGCATTTGGAAATTATCACCACCTTGTTTGATACAATAGAAAGTAATATGCTGTTCAATTCTTGTATATAGTGTTCACTCAGAGGAATTTCACCATAGATGCAAATTACCCAGATCAAGAAATAAATGTAATTTTTGCTAGCAAAGAGATTGTCTTTATAGGAAAATAATGGCTTGTTTGTGAAGAAAAATGTCGTGAGATTACTTAGAAATTTTTTTACTCATGAAATAGATACTGTCTCTTTACTAGTATATTTATTTGGTACCATTGTGCCTAGGGCATTGCTCACCAATTTATTAACTCTGGATGTTACTCAAATGCAATCTACAGCCAGATTCTTCAACTTTGAAGGAATTCTTCAGCATCATTAATATTTCTCTTAAGTTCTCCAGTATTTCAGGTAATCATGCATATCCACTGCACAGGCAAGCAAATCTCTGAAGGTTCTATAGACTTCCAACTGTGTTTGTTACCACAAGAACATTCAGTTCCTAGAAGTTAAAAACATATCTCTAAGCAGCTCATAAATTCTGGCTTCAGGTTTAAACTGATGTCAGATGTCAGAGTCAATAACCCCCATAGTTGGTGTGCTCTCAATTCCATATCGTGTCATTAATTCACTTGACCTTAAAGTGTGAATCTGCTCCACAGATGGTTACCTGAGCCAGGATGACTCCTATAGTTAAGCAAGTGACCTTCAGTTCAGCTCTATATAGAGAGACATTCATTATTTTGAAGTCTGAAGGTTATTTTCTTTAAAATACTTAGAAATACTGGAAGTAGTCAAGCCTGTGGATCTCAATGTTGAGTGTGTATAGTAATCATCTGAGGGAGTTAAGATGACATTCAAGAGATCCACCCCAAGATAATCTAGTTTATTGTATGGAGTTGTGGATACACACCCTGGTGATTATGATCCAGGTGGTCCAAAGATCATACTTTGGGAATCAATGCCTTGAGCCTTATAACCCCTCTTCTTGGTAGGTTTGTAAGCCAGTTGTAGGACCACAGGAGCTGGTAGAGATTCTTCTCAGGGGAGAAACCTTTAAGAGAAGGCTATGAGGACTGAGGAGCAGAGTACCAAAAAAGAAGATAGAGGGCCTAAAAATCTTCGGTTCAGTTTAAAAATAGTACCTCTTCTTTGTGTTCATGATTGATAATGAGGAATCATTTGGGATTATAATCACGTTCTAGTGAAAAGCGACTGCTGAAATATTGATAATTAAGGGAAATGACTTTATGTTAATGAGCAGTGGGTGACTTTTGTCTTTGGTGACACTGAAGTGATGTCCCAATCACTGTACCAATCGAGTTTGTATCCCTGGATTGGAGTCTCTCTATTTTATCCTCCATGCACTTCACAGAGGATGAGGATGTCAGTATGAAGACCGTAGTTGGGGTCACATTAAAAAAGAGCAACAGGGAGCAGTGTAATCCTGCTTATTAGGAAAGAGGATGGAGCTGGACTACTCCTTGGCATCAGCCAAAGCTAGAAACTCAGTAGGAGACCTGCATGGTCAGGCATCAGTCTGAAGGAGCAGGTGCAAATGTACACCTTGCTATTATAGTCCAGGAGGAGGGCACCACCATGTGTGAGCTCAACCCACCTTGAGGCTGAGGACTGGAGAACAGACATGAGAAAACCAAGTGAATGCTCAGATCTGTCATTTTTTTGTGTGTAATTCAACTAGCTGGTGTCTTCTATGCCTTTTCTTGTTCTATGAACTTATTTATATGTTTATTCATTCTCATTTGTTAATTCTGCTAACATTTTTTAAGGGTCTACATGTGCCAGGCACTGAACTAAATGAGGGAAATGAAACATTAACTGTGGAATTTGGTCTAGTGAGGGAAACAGATGAGGACAGGTCATTACAATGCTGGATGGTAAGTGCTATAACAGGGAAATATGGGGTGCCATAAGGGCACAGAGGAAAGGAAGCTTGCTCAGAGTTGGGGATCCAGGAAGGCTTCCCAGTGGCAGGAGAATCTGAGCCCTGAAGGATGAGTATTATTGGTCAGAGAGTTGAAGAAATAGTGTTGTAGACAAAGGGAATAACTCGTGAGAGTCATGAAGAGGGAGCAAGAATGGTGTGATCACGGAACCAAAAACTCAGCATATGCATGGACCATCCTGAAACCTGGGCATAGAGATGAGACTGCAGAGGCAATTGTGGAGAAAATGGAGCCTCACTGGCTTTAGGGAATTGTATAGATGTATAAGTTCATATTTGGGTATTGTCTTCCTGTTCCTTTCTTACAAATTTATGGACAAATTGGGACTATATATTGCCCAAATTCAATACATTCCATCCATCATTTTATTTCAAATTTTTTTTTTTTTTTGGCCACGCCGTGTGACTTGCGGGATCTTAATTCCCTGACCAGGGATTGAACCTGCACCCTCATCAGTGAAAGGGCAGAGTCCTAACCACTGGAACACCAGGGAATTTCCCCATCCATCATTTTAGACCCCAATATAAGCAAATCAAGCCACATGTTTTATTGAAATTGTTATTCTGTAACTAACCTTAAACTTAAGCTAAAAAATATCAAAAATGCTGAAGTTTTATTTAATAGGTGATAAATAACTTTCATGAACTCTGACCACGTGCTGAACACCTTTCAGAATGCTTTGCAAATATTAATATATTTAATCCTTATAAATAACCCTTTATGTAGATATGATTACTATTTTCTTATCACAGGTGAGAAAACAGAAGCAACGGGAGGTTAAGTCACTTGCTCAAAGTACATTAGAGCTACCTATTGCAGGACAAGTCTAACTCCAGAATTTATCCTCTTCACTCTTATGTTTTACAGACTTTTTGTTTAAGTCTATCTATTCATTTTTTTAAACTGACTTAACCAACACAGTTTATTTCCTTACAGTTCTTTTTTTTTAAATTTATTTTTACAGAGTTTATGATTTAAGAAATAGCTGGTGCAAAGAAGCAGAGTGATAGCATTTCTCTAGTGGGTGAGAAGTATGATTAGGGCTCAAAGTGGCTGGTTTCTGATCAGAAACAGAGAGGCTACCATTTTTACAACAGAAAACGTATACAGAAGAGGCACATTTTAGACAGCTCATGGACACCACTCTCAGTCCTTGCAGCCCCACCTGTTATTTCAGGCATCGTTTTGGAGCACTGTTTTCACCAGCTGTGTGCAGATGAGATAGACTTGACAGCATCTCTCCTTGCATCTCTTGTTTCCTACTGTGGGGATTCTTAGGTGTTGCTGTGGGAGCCCTGTTGGTCTGTACACATGTGCAACCTGGAAATTCAGGGAGAAAATGCCCATGGCATCACCTTGAACCAGGGGGAGCTGGGGGACAAAAGTCTAGAGATCAATATTTTCTCCTAATTCTAAGCTGCATTTCATAAGGCTCATCAGAAGTCCCGTTGGTTTGAGCTGGATCAGTTGTAGCAGTCGACCATCTGGATGATGCAGCCTTGTACTGGCTTTCCCTTGTTCCCTGGTTCACTTTTCCTGGACTTCATTTCTGTTCTTTGGGATCACATTTGCATATAAATTCCTGGCATGCAGACCTCTGTCTCACTCAGACTCTGCTTTGGAGGAACTAAGGCTAAGATGATGAGTTAGAACATTGGTCCCAATGTCAGAGTAGTTTGATAATTAATTATGGTGTAAATGGTAGAATATGACATTGCTATTCTTATAGGAATAAAGCAATGGTGATTCCCTTTTTAGGTTTAAACGTTGGAAGATGAGAGGTGTATAAAAGTCTCCAAACTGAGCTCCAGATGCAAAACTCCATAAGATTTTCCTCTGAAGTACAGAGATCAGAAACACCCATCAGGCAGAACTCATCATAGTAAAGTCAGACAAGCAACATTTATCTCTGGGTTCCATCACAAAATAGTTACAAGATTTGGGAAAGGTAATAGTTTCATGGTTTAGTACCTCCCTTTTCTGGCTGGAACACAGGCATGTGGATGATTGTTACTATCTGTCTTCAGTGTTTTGTACAATGGTGTTTATAACACTCTTGCTGCTGTTCGGAATAAACCCTTGGCATAATCACATAAAGAAGTGTCTAGAATTGTGAAGATGGTGAGATTTTTATCCTACTTGCAAACTAACAAATTAGCCTGCCACAGATTTTTGGATGCTGGTACAAGATACAAGACCCCTGGGTCAGAGATAAAGGACAGTTTATTACTCACAGTAATAGCAGTAGCCAGAGTATCAGCATTTTTGTACTGGTACTTCAGACCCAGTTCTCATCAGGTGATGCAAACAGGTCCAGGTGATACCTGTACATGTAGTGGGTTGCATTACAGGAAATGAACTCTGAATTTAGGGAATTCAAATCTTTAATAATGGGAAGCAAGATACCTGCCCTTTGCTCTGGGCACTCGTCTTTTTTTTTTTTTTTTTAACTTAATTTCCGCACATTTCATGTTCATAAACATTTTACTAGTCTTTATTTATTTATTTATTTATTTATTTATTTATTTATTTATTTATTTATTTATGACTGTGTTTTGGGTCTTCGTTGCTGTGCGCAGGCTTTCTCTATTTGTGGCAACTGGGGGCTACTCTTCGTTGCGGTGTGCGGGGTTCTCATTACGGTGGCTTCTCTTGTTGCGGAGCATGGGCTCTGTGCATGCAAGCTTCAGTAGCTGCAGCACGCAGGCTCAGTAGTTGTGGTGCACGGGCTTAGTTGCTCCGAGGCATGTGGGATAGTCCCAGACCAGGGATCAAACCTGTGTCCCCTGCATTGGCAGGCGGATTCTTAACCACTGCACCACCGGGGAAGTCTCAGACATTATCTTTATTAATCTGTACAGTAATCAAACATGCCCTTTACTGTGGAGGGAAACGTTATATTAATTTTCTAAGGCTGTAATCAAACCTTCCTTTGGCTCCAGAGGGAGATATCTATCTCTATTTTCCAAGGCTGCTAAGTACACAAACATCCTTGAAAATATAATCTGGATAAAGGGCAGGACATGAAGAAATTTGACCCATGGAATATTACCTCCCAGTAGCTCTTCAGAAACTTTGTGTGAAGAGTATATGGAGTATTACACTTGCATGAGACCCATGCCTGCTGCCCGGGAGGGAAGAGTTTTGGATGCCAGGAAATGGAAGTAGTCATACTGATGCTACCCTGCACAAGGTAAGGAGAATATTTTCTTATCTCATTTACACAAGCACCAGTTGTTTATTAACAATCTATTGTTTAGAATTGTTATATAAATACATATACATGTATATTTATAAGTAAATAGATGTATTAGATATATAGTCAGAGCTAAGCATAGATATATAGATATATAATTGAACTCTTTTGATCTTAGTATAAATGATACACGTGACTTATTTTATTATTGCCACTTGTATTTCAAGTAGTATTTCCTTGTACTAGATTTTGTTTGGAGAGTTATTAAAGTTGTCATGATCTTCAGAAAGAAAGATAGTGCAACACGACATGCTTATATTGTAATGGTTTCACAAAACTTTCACTGAAGGGGCATATGAATATTATCTGGGTAATATGGACTAAAGAAAGACTATGTAGACATTTCAAGGATAATTGGACATAGGGTCTGAGCTGCCATTTATACCCAGGGACAATCGTATTCCATTGTTGGAGAGGGCATATAAATGGAGAGCTAGCTTGGGTCAGGTTCATTGTGGGTGGGCTCATTCCTCATATCCATATGGCAGTCATATCCCTGGTTCCCCAAATGTATAATTGGAGTGGTTATACTGTACCAGCCAGAAGCTCTCAGCCTGAAAGTGGAATGGGATACCTTTTTTGGTACAACTATGTCAACTTTGTGTTGGCACCTGGAAGGATGAGGTGCCATCCTCCAGGGTGTATTAAATAACCTAAATCAGTGATCATAAGATGGTGTTGTTTTCCCAGCAGGTGGAATAAGAGGGTCTAGAAATAGGAATGGAGTGGCCCAGCTTGCCACCACTCCTATGACCCACTTGAGGGAAATTTTACCTTTCTTTTCCTTTAATTTTAGGCTCTGTGTGTTTGGAGGTCCTTGATCCCTGAAGGAGAATGGTTTCACTAGGAGACAAAATAAAAATCCTATTGAACTTTAAGTTATTATGGCTGCCTGGTCATTTCAGTTCCCTCATATCAACAGACAAGAAGGCAAGGAAAGAAGATATGTCAAGGTAGGTGACCCCAATTATCAAGTGGAAGAAAGTTTGCTGTTTCACACTGGGGCAGTTTGGCACCACTGATCCACTAGTGTGTTTCTTGGTACTCACATACTCCATTGTGATGGGGTGTAATATACAAGTACAACAGCCATGACCCAAGAATTACATGGTGACCAGGGACTCAGATCCCTTAGAGATGAGAGTTTGGGTCACCCCAACAGGTCAGCTACCTAGACCAACAGAGGTACAAACTGAGGATGTGGAGAATCTAGAATGGGTAGTAAAGGCAGGCACTGATGAGTATCACTTAGAGCCTTGAGAACAGCTGTGGTGGAAAGGGCTGCAGTAGTTCATTCTACTAACCTTCCTCTTGTGAGTTTCACTGGAAAATGAGACCAATTAGAATCCTGAAGAAGATGTTCCTAGATGGGGAGAACTTATTACCAGCAGCAAGTAGATTCAAGCATCTTAAATTAGGGTGGACTGTAGTGAACACTGTTATGTGCCATCCAGATCACTCTCTTCAGAGCCAAGGTGCTCATTCCCCAAGCCTGAATATGTTGGCTGCTGATGGCTCTGAGCTCTGCCCCTCTCTGAGAATTGCCCGTGGTAGACAGACACTCCTTCCCTCAAGGTTATGCTTCCTTGCTGGGAGAACTCAGCATCCAATAACTAGTCAGTTGGGGGTCCAAAGGCCTGACCCCCTTGACTTAGCTTGGGATAATTCTCAAGGGCCATCCTCAACTCAAAGCTCTCCATGCTGAAGTTTTGGTGTAACCACACCACAGTTCAACTTTTCCCTCTGCAAAATCCTACTTCCATCACTCCCTTATATGTATTATTCTTGTGAAGACTTGCCAATAAACCCCCTGTATGCAAATCTCAGTGTCTGTATTCAAGAAATCTGATTGAAGACAACCTGTACATCTATTTCCGTGTAGGACAGTTTGGGTGATTTAAATTAATAACAGCATACCACCTTTGGTTTAGTATTTACTTAGTTTGGAATGAGGGTGAGAGATTTCAGGTAAGAGAGAAAATATGTAACACAATATTTTTCCATGGTAGATGACCAAATACAGGGAAAGAAAACTGTACCTTCTCCCTTTGTAACAATTACAAAAGAAGAAATACGGGAGGGTGCCATCTCTTTTCTGAGGCTCTGATGCCTACAGAAACTTGAAAGGGAAAGGCCACGCCAATTCTGGTATGGACTACTTTGTCTTTGGCCTTGTAAAGGGCAAAATTGGGACTGCAAGAGTGAAAGTGAAAGAGTAATAGTTTGCTTCTCTCTCAATTCCCTTGCTATTGGATTTCACTCCGGGCTGGCTCGCCCAGTACTGTGAAGTTCATGAGCTGTGTTCTCATTCTGACTCAGTGTGAGGGCACACACTTTTCAGGTCACTTTAGTAGGACAGCAATGAGGGTGAAAGTATTATTTGTAATCACCTCTTTTGTGTTCTTGCAAGTTAAGCAATGCTGGATAAAAACCCTCTTTTTACTCAATTCTGGACAATTTCAAATTGAAGCGTATTTTTACCATGAAGAGCAGACTAGAAATCCTGATACTTGACTGAATTTATTTATTATTAGATATTCTCTCACTATGGCAATGTGGTGAAGTGGCCGACAGCCTAGCACTACTCACTTTTCCCTTGCTTCCAGGAAGTAGTACAATGATGGTTAGCAGACATGGCTGTAGAAACATTTTCTTTTAAAAATTCCTGTGATGACATTGAATTGTATGTCAAATATATACATATGTATAACCAAAAATATGGAAGCATGTATTTTTCCAGTCATATTTAATTGCATCAGCATAGAGTTCATATTGACTTTTGCAGCAATAGCCAATGAGCCACGTGTAGCAGAATCCAGATGTTTAGATTACATGCTCTGCCAATCCATTATACAAAGGTTCAATTATGACAATGTCTTGCATTGTGTGGAAAGAAGAGCTGCATCGCCAATAAGGAAATACAATTGAAGGCTGATTACATTGTTGCTATTTACAAATATGGGGGGATTTTCCTACTGACAGTGTTATTTTCAGTAGGAAGTGGTGAGGTTGGGCGAAAGGATTCATGGCTTGTGTTTCCATGAAACCCTTCTAATTGTTACTACTTATATGACAATGTATTTGTTTCATTAACTCCAATCACAATCGCACTCATACACACACACCACAAAATACATGAACACAATGAATGCTTAAGAGAGATGTAAAGTACTCAGGGGCAGAGTGATTGACACCCATTGGGACAGAGCAGGGACAGCTTCCCTAAGGGATTCCTGGGGCTAGATACTGAAAGATGGGGTTTTGGCTGTTGCAGACTGGGGAGAAGGTAAGTGAACAGAATCGAATGAGCCAAAGACAGATATGAGGAAAAGGCAATGTGTTTTAAACATCTGCTGTATTCCTGTCAGTATTTATATATTTAGGCTCTTCTTTTTGGGACAGAGCAGGGATGGGACATTTCAACAAATCAAGTTGAATTCATTTAACGATATCAAGCTGTAAAACTCAGTGTTCTTTAGTGGGAGTCACTATTTTATTTGTCCCAACAACATTAAAACATGCATGCCTCCCCCACAAAGCTCCCACCTGATTTGACACAGTTGAGAAATAAGTAAGAGAGACAGGTTCATGAACATGATTGTAGGATAACATGAACATATGGCTCTCAGAGGAGTAAGGAGAGAGAATAAAACATAGAAATGGTTTTATCAGGGAAAACCATAGAAAAGAAAGAGTTCTAAGATCATGGTCACTCTTCCTGGTCCCTCAGCTGCAAACATCAGCTAAACCAGTATTGATTTTGCTCTTGCAGTTGTTAATGTTTAAGCAGAAAGCAAGACAGGGTGGTCTTACAGATGTGTGCTAAGGGTCTTTTTTTAAGTCACAACTGTCAGTGATCGTTTTGTTTCTTCTCTCCTTACCATCGTATTCACGTTTGGGACTTCAACTTTGACCTCAAGGTGAAAGTCATCTAAACCGATGTCTTCGGACATCTTTACTGCAAAGCTCTAGTACCCCATTCCAAGCTACGAGGTGCCTCAGACTCAGCAGTGCAAATCTTAGCTCCTTGTTTCACTGCTCCCCCTGTTCACATCCTTGCATCTCCCAGCCAGACCTCCTACCTCCTGTTGATCCATCTCTTCGTGGTAGTAGTTTGCTCTTTGTTCTCTGTGGTCAAAGCTTTGGCTTCATTCAATTCCTCTCTCTTTTGAACTTTAAAAATCAGTCGCTTGCATCAGTCTTTTTCATTTCATTTTCTTTACAATTGAAGTGACTCATGAATCATCCCTTCTCTTCCATTCCAAACACTAATGACATACGCTGGAACTTCAATTTCTCCTAGTGTGTGCTCTGCAGCAAGCTTCTTAATTGGTTCTTCTTAATCCATTGCTCATTCCTTTACCTGTACACTTTCTAAAATGCAAATCTGATTATGATGAAGAAGTTGATAACAGTAGCTAAATGGTAGGGAAACTAAAACCGCCCACCTTGTTGGTTTGTGATGAAAATTAATCAAGATGCTATTCATAAGAATTTAGCTTAGTTCCTGGGATATAATATATTCTGAATAAATATTGACTAGTATGTCTCTCTTTACCTTAGAAACACGATGTATATATTCCCCTTCTCAAATACACCTGATTCTCCCTCACATATGGGGCTTCTCACATCCATTCCTTTAGCTGGAACTCCTTTGTCCTGTCTTGAACAGGGTAATTCCTATTCGTTCTTCACTGTCTGTTCAACATTATATGTTTATATCCAGGTCTTCCCTGAGTAGCCAGACCTGTTTAAACCACTCTGATGTGCACTTCAGCAGAACTCTGTATTTCCAATCTCAAAGTTCTTGTGTTCTGGAATAGAAAGTCTTCAAACCAAAAGGTTGACGGGCAAAGAATATGGAGCATATTTATTTTCTATAACTGATCTCATCTTTCTCAATGACCCTTATTCTAGTGAGGAATTCTAACATGCCTTTAGGTTATTTCCATTTTTTCCTATGTAATTTATTGGGTGTCATTTGATTTCTTTCGGGTTTATGTCCAGTCTTCCATATTTCTTCTCTGATCTCTGTTCCTCCTTGCAAGGACACCCACGATGGTCCTTTCTTGGGACTTGACACCTCCTTGGCTCTTACAGGCTTGGCAGACCTCTCTGAACTTTAGCCACATGCTACATTAGTGGTCCACTGCAGTCTCACCAGTTCTTAATTTTTCTGCCTTTGGAAACCTCCACATGGCACACGAGGACTTCTGAGCCACCCTCCTGCCTTGCAGAAGCAGAGGGAGGTTCAAACCTTCCTTCTGCTTAGCCATACTTGCAATACTCTGCAAGGGTGAATAAATTTACTGGGCTCCAGGAAAGAAGAGGATGTGGCATTAGAACAGTTTCATTCAGGGGGAAAATGAACTGAAAGGGATATTTGAAAACTATCCCTTTCAATCTAGGGGAGGGTGGAAAGGATAAGAAGCCAAATAAGAAGGTCCTATTTGGGGTTCTAAGAAGAGACCACCTCATGCGATGCCTCTCACCCCAGCCTGGGTAGTCTTACAGTAGAAATAACAAGTGTGCTTAGTCAGAAAGAAGGTCAGTGATCACACTCCTAATCCTTTTTCTCCTCAAAGCCTTTCCTGACACTTTGCCTCCATTTTATCCTATGTATTTTTCTATTATTGTACCCATGTCATTCATTGCATTTTCAATATCTATCTCCTCTTTCTCAACCAGTAGTCCTCAGCTGGAGTTTATCTTGCCCCCAAATGACAGCTGGTAATGTCTGGAGACACTTTTCATTGTCATAACTCTGGATCAGGGATAAGGGGGTGCTATTGGCATCTAGAGGCCAAGGGTGACGTTAACATCCTGCAATGTGCAGGAAGGTTCCCCACAACAAAGAATTGTCTAAATATCAGTAGTGCTGGGGCTGAGAAACCTTATTCTAGACTGTAACGTCCTTAAGGCAGGAACTATGTCTTATTTATCTCATCTCTATTACCTCACGTATTGTTTAGTACACAGTAGAGACTTAATAATTGCTTTTTTAATAAGTAACTGCATAAAGAGCATGAATGAATGAAGAGCGGACATGTCATTTTTGAAACCCCCAAACCCTTTTGGTTTTGGTTCTTCTGGTTAGTATAAGATTAAGTTTGGTAGCTGAGCAGAATAAATGTTACACCTAATCTCTTTTGGATTCCAGACACTGGTACAATTTTTAAAATTCATACGTCTTCTGAAGGAGAGGAGGGAGATAACATGGCAGCAACCCCTTGCTTATTCCTCCTCCAAGCCACCTCCCCTAGCAAATAGATGATGTCATGACCCTGAAAGACTTTATGAGGCTGTATCAGAACACAGTATGCTGTTGGATATTTCCAGCCAATGATTAAGAAGTCTGACTAGAACAGTTCTACGGGCATGCAGCATCTTCTTTCAAGAATGGGAATTGGTAGTGAATTATGGTCCACATGACACATGTGTGCCACTGCATGGTTTGATTGTTTGAAGGGCATCTCCTGAAACAAACTCTGAATGGGAGAAATAGTGCAACAGGGTGGATGTGTCAATGGCAGAGTTCTGGTAAGAAGTATGCAAGTGATCGAGGGACTCTGGTTTTGTAGTTTTCTAAGATGGAGTTATCAGTTATCTACACCCAGCCAAGTCCTAGCTCATTCTCACATGTGTACAGTGCTCACTCTTAACTAGTTTGTACAGTTGTTTTTTTTTTAACCATGCTGTCTTTCTGGAAGTTTTAGATAGTCTTCAAAATATTTGACATTCCAGTTGATCCTGTGATAAATTGACATGAGTGAAGAAAAAAGAAATGAAAAGATTAGGAATTACCATTTTTCTGATTTCCAAAATGGCCCTTTATACGAAAGAATCAACTTGGTTGCAAGAGGTCTATTTTTATGTGAGGATTACTATTTTAAGGGTAAATGTCTTATTGATGTACATTAGATAATCCAAGACATATTTTTAGATGATTGCTAATAGTAGATGTATTAAAACTTGGTTGTAGAATGAAGAAATTTGCAAATACTTGTTTTACTGTATCCCTAAAAATGAATAACCACTGCTTCCTTTTCATGAGAGAGCTGTATTTGGTAACATGGAGTGAAGAAATAATTTAGTCCGTGAGGACTTCTGTCAGATCAATAGCAGAGGAAGAAAGGGAGCATCCAAATGGGAGGGAGCCCTGGCTTACTCACTTGCCACTTGCAAGCCACTCTGTGAGTTTTTGATCCTCAAACAATCCCAGAGGGGGCCTGAGGGAAAATATTTATCCTCCGTATTAAGGATGAGGAAAATGAAGCATAGAGAGACTGAGTCACTCACCCAAAACCGCAAAAGTGGTACCTTGTGTAATTACAGATTGAGTTCCCATCTGTGAGTGAATTCCCTTCCATCACCCCACTGCCTTTCTCATAAGGAAATAGGCTAGCGGTTCTCTACTTAACCTGCTGCCTATAACAATCACATGAGCAGCTTTCAAAGGACACTGATGTCCAAGTCCAACCCCAGAATATCTGCTATAGTTGGTCTGAGGGAGGCGGCCCAGAAGTTAGTTCTTTTTTTTTGCTCCCCAGGTGATTCTAAATTGTTACAAATGTTGAGAACCACTGGCCTGAGTCCTAATGGTCCTGCAGTTGGTTTTGTCCTTTGTATCTGAGCAAATCTGTTTATTTTGGACTTTTTCATGGTATGTTTACAAGAATTTGACAAGGAATTAAATATGCCTTAATTTGAGTGACACAGAGCAACTTCTTGATTATTTTCCATAAGAAGGCAGGATGTTATTAAACCAGCTCTATTAAGCGGGGTTTATAATGGAAGATCATAGGGTTAATCATGAGTAAGAAAACAAAGTTTAGCTGTGTGAAAGGTAAAAAAATCTTTTCAATTTACTGCATTGTATCTTTGGAATCGGTTACCAGTGGCCTGGCTCATCAGTGGAGCATTCTTGAGGCAACTGCAAAAACACACGCAGTTCACCAGGCCATGAGCTAATTAGTCCTGGCTCCAGGCCAGGTAACACTTAGATTAGAGGTCACTGTTTATCCTATTGTATTCATTTGAAAAGTGTATTCCTTATATTGGAATGCCTTTGTGTTTTCCTCTCTAGGTTAAAGTGTTTGAAAGCCATAATGTGATGTTTTGCATTTTGAAGTATAGATCCAAGGACAATATTGTCTTCCATGAAGAATGGGTCCCTTGACTATGTCTTATTGTACATGGAATTTACATGACCCCTGAGACATCTTTAGCTCATTCTTAGAACATGCTCTTCTTTATTTTCTAAATTTCTATTCTCACTGTTATTTTTGTCTTTTTCTACATTGTTTTTCTTTTCTCCCTACCTACATCTTAGGTCTACCAAGGATTTGTGACATCACCAATGAGTCTCATACATGCTCAGTGTGTACTGTCGAACTAAAGAGGTCAATTGTCTCTGGCCTTAAGTACCAAATTCTTTCTGTTTTACATTCAGTAGTTTGGCCTATTAAGGGAGTCATATACCTGTTTGCAATTTTAGAAACAAACTACGTAAAACTAAACTTAACAAAGGGTGAAGCTATGCCTCAAAACAACGGCCTATAAACTAATCTTTGAAAGAAAGTCAATTTAATGTGTCCATCTTTTAAGGAGAAACCCTAAACTAAGTGTGTCTCTCAAATACTAAAACTTTGATATCCACATTGATGTCCATTTGATATCCACATTGGATGTATCATCCTTCTTTTGCCTTCAGACCTTTTAGACTTTGTAAAAAGGTGGAAGAATTGTGCTGTGAATTCAAGGCTTCTGTTCACACTTTTCCTATAATATGATATGCCTGAAGATGATACTAAATCAGATATCAGGGAAGATAAAGAGCTATGACAGATCAAATTTTAGCTCTTCCCTCCTGTACCACTCCCACAAATATACGGTCTCTAGAATAAGGGCCAGGATTTGCATTTTTATCATTTAGATAACTCTAAGACATCCTTATTAGCTGATCCCCTACAAATAAAAATAATTTATATAAATGCAACCAGATTAAAAAAAAATTGACTCTTCATGAAACTTGAGAGGACAAACTGTCACATTGACCTCACTGTAAAGAAAATGCAGCACTACACTTTTTATTGTTTTCTAAGGAAGGGAAAACCTAGGTAATATTTTGGACTCTTCCAGCCTGGCTGAGCCCACTGAAGGCCTAACTGTCAAGGGTGCTGAGAGCAGAGAAGTCTGCCTCTAGGACATGCAATCTGTGCTTTCTTACCAATGCACATCAACTCACAGATCCTTCTCCCCAACTAGCTTCCTCCTCTGCTTGTACATTTTTCATGACCTCCCTCATCAGCCTAGTCTTCATTTCATTCCCTCACCTTCCATCTGAAGTTTCCAGATACACTTTTATGTTTTATGCATATGGCAGGCTTGATGTATTATTTGGTTAAAGTTTATATAATACAAAATCTCTTCATTGTCATGATCATTGGCTTTGTTTGTTTGTTCCTTTTTTTGAGCCTAGATCAATGGTTAGCTTTGATCACTGATTGTAAAGTTCCTGCTGAAGAAACTGTTACTGAAACACAATCTCAAAGAGTATAAAGTGCTACTGTTTCAGAATTTTTTGACAGAATTATTTCCCAGTAACGTTTTCCTGGAATTGTTCATTTTTTTATTTGTATGAGGATTCACAGTTACGGAGCATTCATGAATGATGTTACACTTTTTTTCTTTTATGCTTTAGAAACTGTTGCAAATGAGCAGTGCATTGTGACCTCATTGGCTGTACTTGATAAAATTGATGTGAGGTTATGGGTGAGGAGTGAGAGGGAAGTAAGCCACCTCCATCATAGGCACACAGAGTTGTCAGATAGTTTTGTGCCTTTTGTATGTGTGGCCCCTGCTTGTGTGGTGTATAAGGAAGAAATGTAGAACATCTCACAGGATGTATGTGGTTGGCAATTGGAAATTGTGCATCCAGCAGATGTCATCTAATGAGAAAGCTTTGTAGAGAAAGTGGTATTTAGTTTGAAAATTATAGTCTAGTTTGGATGTTGATAGGTATAGGTGCAAGAAGGGAGAGGGTAGTGAGAATAGGAAAAATAGGTCAGTGAATACAAAGTCAGAAAGGTGAAAAGGCCTCAGAAATTGTTCAGTTGGAGCATGGGATACAGATGAACAGGATGCTTTGAGAAATGGGATTGGGAAAATTGCTGTTGCTGACTGTGTTCCCATGCATTCTGGGAAATGATGTGCTATTTCTCTTCTACTAGAGATTTTGAAGACACTTTTTGGTGTGAAATCAAAAGCTTGAAGGAGTTCACCTGGAATTTACAGACAGGCTATCTGGTCCAGCTTCTTCTCTTCAGAGATGGAAGTGGTATTTTGTACTGATTACAAACAGAGTGCTGGACTTGGGAGATGGGGGGAAAAGAGACTCCTCGTATTGACTCTGATTTACTAGCTTTGTGAACTTGGATGAATTACTTAACTTTCCTAAGCTTCATTTTCCACATCTGCAAAACAGCAATGAAGGGGTTGTTGTGAGAGTGAGGAAAACAATGCACGCAGTGCTTAGCTTAGTGGCTGGAATATAGTAAATGTTAAAAATATCTGCTGTTATTATTACTGGTGGTGCTATTGTTATTACTCATGGCTTCAATGCTATAGTTTTTCACTCTTTCTTGCTTTGTTTTTACTGAAATTGCCTGGTTTGACTAGAGTCAGTGGTCAACTGTCTTGACCTCAGGACAATTTGGTAAATGCAAATCCAATGTGCAGAAAGTCACCTAGAAATCAGCAGTCAGCGTCCTGTAAGAATTGGCCACCTGTGCCACGCTTCCTGTAGTAATTTCTGTTCTGCATCTGGCTGTATCACTCCAGCTTCCAGGTATGGGAATGGTAAGAATAACGGAGGTAGAGATATCTCATCCCCAAACTCTCCTTTTTGAATGTTGTTGACTTCAGTATTTTCTAGAAATCTTAAACAGCTTTCAATCTCAAAGAACAAGACAAACACTTTTTTTTTCTTTCCAACCCTTAAAGTACTTTTATTAAGTCATCAGATGAGCACTTTCTAAGGGAAAAATAGTTTATGTGTGGTTTGGATGCTAAACATTGACCCAGCGTCAGGCCTAAGAGGGAGAAGGCCAAGTGATGCCTGCTGACACATAAGTAATAATAATGGAAAAAATAGACTGTCCCAAGTTTGCTAAATAAAGCCATACATTTGGAAAAGCACAATACACCAAACTCTTATATGTTCCTTTTTTTTTTCAAGATTATTCTTTTCATTGCTCACCAGCATTATATTATTTTCTTCCAATACACATATTTTCCCAAGTCCCACTGTTGCCATAGTCTTCTGCCGTGTGTTCTATATTTTTGTACAGTGCTAGTCATGATTAGGTAGTATTAAGCAATACTTAGGAAAGCAAGCTGTTTGAAATGACTTTTTCGGCTAGGAATTTCACAGAGACTGTATGTAGTTGTTCTTCTTACTTTAGGGATTAATTACTTTACTAATGCAAACAATGACTGCAATATAAGCTTTGAGAGACTGACTCACTGAGGAAACAAGACAGGTTTGGAAATGGATCCCTTGCCATTGACGCACATGGAGAACTTTCTGAAAAATGGTAATCTGAGAAATTTAATTGCTGCAAAACTGTTCACATAAAACTGATACTATCAGGAAGTGGGCCATAATTAAATATTCTGTGATTATATGTCAGTTTCAAAGGGATTGCCTTGCACAGCCAGGTGTTTTGCTTTCTTGAAATGAAAGAAAAGGGAAGTAAATCAGTTTTCAGTTATTTGGTGCCATTTTCTGTTTTCCTCCCCTGGGAAGTCATTCTGTAGATCTACAAAATGAGTTAAGGATGAGAAGACAAATTTAGGAGATGAAAAAGCAAGGTAGAAATGTTTATTTGCTCTGTACCACCTTTGTGATGTTGGAGTCCTTCACCTTTCTGCGCCTCATTTTTTTCTTTTCTAATATGGGAAAGACTCTTATAAGCCAGTGCTCTGGGGGAGAGTTACCCAGAATCCCTTTAGGGAACATTACAGATTGGGGCTGGGAGAGAAAAGGACCCAAGTGGATGTCAACCAGCACAAAGCCATGTTTTATGTTGGGCTTTTATTGATTTTGAGCAAAGTATTTTTTGGAAACAGTATTTTTAAATCAATGCACTGCTAGGTAATGTCTAAGTCCTTTGTAGCATTAACATCCCTTGAATCTATGTCTTTGATGACTACTTAGAAGCACCTGAGCAAGGGGAAAGGGAGAGAAATAAAAAAAGCAAAGAAACTGATTCAGTTAGTAATCCTTAAAAAAAGCCCTCTTTCATTAATTTTTTTCCTTTAAATGTTTATTTACTTCTATTATCTTGAAAGCAATATGTATTAGTTGCAAAAAGGTGAAGGAAAGATTTCACAAATACTTGCAATATTTTACAGATCTACTTCTCTTGGTAGCTTTTCACTTTTAATGATAAGTCTCTGAGATAAGCACCCAATCTTTTATTTCTGTTCTTTTTTATTACTTGGTTTTCCCAAGAAATAAGCCTGTACCTTATTTGTAACTCCTTTTCCTATGTCATTATTGGGATCATTCTATCAGTCAAAAGATCCTACTACTTAGGAAAGCATGGAAGCTAAGGACTTATGCTCACAGATGCTTATATACATACATATAAATGTAAAAAGAATATTTATAATCCAGCAATTTCACTTCTGGGTATTTATCTGAAGAAAATGAAAACACTAATTTGAAAAGATGTATGCACTCCAATGTTCATTGCGGCATTACTTACAATAGCCAAGATATGAAAGCAACCTAACTGACCATTGATAGATGAATGGATAAACAAGATGAGGCATATATATATGTGTGTGTATATATATATATATATATATATATATATATATATATATATATATATATATATATATATAAATATATACAATGGAATATTACTCAGGCATAAAAAAGAATGAAATCTTGCTATTTGTGACAACATGGATGGACCTGAAGGATATTCTGCTAAGTATAATAAGTCAGACACAGAAAGACAAATACTGTATGTGGAATGATATGTGGAATCTGAAGACCAAAACAAACAAACATAAAACAGAAACAGACTCACAGATACAGAGAACAAACTAGTTGTTGCCAGAAGAGAGGGAAATGCAGGGCTGGACAAAACAGGTGAAGGGGATTAAGAGGCAGAAACTACCATTTATAAACTAAGTAAGACACAGGGATATAATTTACAACACAGGGAATATAGTCAATAATATTGTAATAACTTTGTATAGTGTGTAATCTACAAAAACACTGAATCACTCACAATGTATACACCTAAAACTAGTATAATATTGTTAAGTCAACTATACTTCAATAAAAAAAGAATATTTAAACACTAACTTCCTTTCTGTTAGTACATAGTTGCAGTTGAAGGGCAGTTGGTGTGAGTGTTTGTGTGTCTGTGTGTGTTGTGGGAAGCAAAGTAGAGGAAGTGGGAAGCAATTTAGCATGCTGGAATGTCATGGAATCCCATGTTTTGTGTCGCGTAGATGATGCATTGTAGGAGTGACATTATTGTGAAACTTTTCTCAGTCCCAGTTTCCCTCAAAGTGGGTTTGGTTCAGTTTTTCCATTTCAGTGTTAAAGGCATGACAATGTATCATGATCTTGTCTAAAAGCAGCCTCTCACAGATTATGATGTAGAAAAACAAACTCACTCACCTAATATAAACACATAGAAAGCTTCTCTCCAGAACTTATGCCATCAGATCTGTGTCATTGTATCCTGGGTGCCAAGTGAGAATTGACAACTGTCTACCAAAGGTTTCAAGAAAAGAAGACTTTGCTTTTATTTTAGAAAATACCTTTTTACAATATTCAGATTATGCTCACTCCCTTGACATTATATATGCTTGTAATGATGACTGTCCTCATTTCCTGTTATAACTAGTTCCACATACCTTTCACTGTAGACTTTGTTAGTTCTTTCCCCTTGGGAACATACTCTTTCTTTGAGGTTCAAAGACCTCTATGTCATAGGCTACCTGGTTTTGCTTAACAGTTGGTCCCACTCTGATCTTGTTTCCAGTGCTCCTAAGTTAGGCTCTTTTTGCTTTGTGTCTTTTGTCCAAACTTCCACATTATACTTGGAGAGGCAATACGATGTATAGAAGAAAAATCTTGGATTTGATTTAGAAGACCTGGATTTGAGTCTTGACTATTCCCCCTCCTTGGTTGTATGATGTGGAGAAATTCACAACATTCCTCTCTTAAATTTCTTTACCTGTAAAACGGGGTAACAGCTATTATCTTCTCCCCAACACTGTTGAGTTATCATAATGAGATGCCCTATAAACTGGCCAGCAGTAGTCAAATTACATTATTACTATCATTATCATTATTATTATTACACTTCTAATAATTGAGTTGCTCTCGTTTTTCTATCCCCCATAGTTAATTGGCTCTCTAGGAAATTTTGTGAGATCAGGATAGATCCGTGGCCTTGCTGATCTTCTCAGAACCTAGAAATCTGACCATATGAGCCCTGATAACTACGATTAAGACTTGATTCTGATGTAAGACTTGCTCAGCATTGATGCCTTTCTGGAGCTCTGTCTGCCCCAGGCTCACGTTACTCTCTGCCTGCCTAATTTTTTTTATTGGGGTTTAGTTGCTTTACAATGTTGTGTTAGTTTCTGCTGTACAACGAAGTGTTTCAGCTATATGTATACATATATCCCCTCCCTCTTGGACCTCACTCCCATCCCCACATCCCACCTATCTAGGTCGCCAGAGAACACCAAGCTGAGCAACCTGTGCTATATAGCAGGTTCCCACTAGCTATCTATTTTACACATGATAGTGCATATATGTCAATCCCAATCTCCCAGTTCATCCCACCCCCCCTTCCCCGTGTCCACACGTCTGTTCTCTACGTCTGCATCTCTACTCCTGCCTGGCAAATAGGTTCATCTGTACCATTCTTCTAGATTCCACATATATGCATTAATATACGATATTTGTTTTTCTCTTTCTGACTTACTTCACTCTGTATGACAGTCTCTAGGTCCATCCACATCTCTACAAATGACCCAATTTCATTCCATTTTATGGCTGAGTAATATTCCATTGTATATATGTACCACATCTTCTTTATCCATTCATCTGTCGATGGACGTTTAGGTTGCTTCCATGTCCTGGCTATTGTAAATAGTGTTGCAGTGAACAGTGGGGTGCATGTGTCTTTTTGAATTATGGTTTTCTCAGGGTTTATGCCCAGTAGTGGGATTGCTGGGTCATATAGTAGTTCTGTTTTTAGTTTCTTAAGGAACCTCCATACTGTTCTCCATAGTGGCTGTATCGATTTACATTCTCACCAGCAGTGTAAGAGGGTTCCCTTTTCTCCACACCCTCTCCAGCATTTATTGTTTGCAGATTTTTTTTTTTTTTGTATCTATTTCCTCTACTAGAATCTGAGTTCCATGGAGGAGGCAATATGCTGTATACATCCCTACCTTTGTACCTTAGCATAGCAAAGCAACTGTGGCATAGCAAATGGGCAATAAACTTTGTTAAAAAAACTGCTTATTGTATATTGTATGGTATAATGTGTCATTTATTCCATAAATTTCTTGATGTCTACTAGTGGAATGGATTGAATTGTATCCTTCTAAAAGATATGTTGAAATCCTAACTCCCAGTATCTCAGAAATGTGAACTGATTTGGAAATAGGGCTGTTGCAGGTATAGTTAGTTAAGTTTAGATGGTCATACTGGGGTAAAGTAGACAACTAATCCAAAATGTCTGATGTCCTTATAAGAAGAAGGAAATTTGGATTCAGACTCACACAGAGAGAAGAACTCTGTGTGATGATGGAGGCAGAGATTGGAGCTATACTGCCTCAAGGCAAGGAACACAAGGATCAAGAGCCAACACTAGAAGCTAGGAAGAAGCAAGGGAAGATTCTCTATTAGAGGCTTCAGGGAGAGCATAGCCCCACCAACATCTTGATTTCAATCTTCTAGCCTCAAGAGCCATGAGAAGATACATTTCTGTTGTTTTAAGTCACCAGTTTGTGGTAATTTGTTACAGAATCCCTAGGAAATTGATATAGCTAGGTAATGACTAGGTTCTGGGATCAACAGCCAGCAAGACACTTTATCTCCACCCTCATGGAGCTTTGCACTAGATAGCTTCTCTTTACCCCTCCAGATCCATTCTTCACCCTTCACCTCCCTGCTTCACTAGTGAGGCTGACCAGTATGGACTGTATCAAAAAGTTTCCTTGTCTTCCTGCTTCAAGTTGCTTTGGGCCAGTGAGGGAGACAGAGGCATGAAGGTGGGCTATTTACTCTGCTAGCTTATGACTTGCTGGGTCACTGTGGATTGACTGCTCCTGTTATATACAGTCACCTTTCTGGGTTCTGGGAACCTGACTCTACTCTTCTTTCTTTAGCTCTGAGAGTGGTGAGAGCTCCCCACTCTCATTACTCATGGGTCACTCCACTACCAGTTTTGGTTCTGTCCACATCTTTGGAAATAGTTCTTTTATTAAACTCACCTGGAATTACTCAGTTTGAGAGTGCCACTGTTTCTTGCTTAGAGTCTGGGTAGTTTAGTGACTGAAGAAGCCACACAATAAACATGTAAGCATATTTTTAAATGGACAGTCCAGAAATTAATTAGTAATATTAATGTTAATTACTATTACTACCGAAGGAATAAACCAGTACATTTTGTTTTCTTTCAACAATCAGAAAGAGAATTAAATAAATAGGTTACTTTAGTGCAGAATTTGATTCATTTAACAGCACAGAGGGGGAAAACTACTTTAAAGATCACAGTGTCTAATGACTACAGAACAAATGGGAAATTTGAGAAGAGAACATCATCATAGTGTTAATTGATTTCACGTGGTTTTGAGCTTTTCTGGCACTAGGAAGATCACTACTGTATATGGTTTACATATGACTGGTGTCTAGTGCCAGAATGCAACTCCCTCCTATCTATTAAGTGCACTTGGCCTTGTGAGTCAGGAGTGAGATCTTGAATCTTCAGCAAATAGGACTGCCTAATTTCTATTTGTCCAAGAAGTAATGCATGCAGTTAAAAAAGACTTTTTTTTTTTTTTTCCAACTAAGAAACCCCAAAGTAGATTACATTTTAGGCTGAAGAATTTATATGCTTATACTTAGAAAATTGGTTATTTTGTATTCATACACATGTAATATCACTTTCCTTAATGCATATGTTCTCAATAAAAGATAAAATTTCTATTGCATTCTGAGGAAGACTCAACATAAGTTAAAAGCATTGTATGAAAACCTTCAATAGTGAAGATGAGTAAGCAGTAATAAACAATTATTTTCAAGGCAGAGTTACCTAAAATTTTTTCTTGATTTTTTACTGCTTATGGGATAAATTTCAAACTCTTTGGTTTCACTTTACCAAACTTACTTCTTGCTGTTCCCCTGAGGTCTTCTGTATATAGCCAAATGGGATGTGGTGGGTTTAGTTGAAAATAATGCAGTAGTCTCTTTCTCAATACCTAGGGTTAGATTTCTATAAACCTTATGTGAAATGAGATCATGAGAATCAAAATTCTGATGAGTATAGTTTATGTTTATTAAAGTAGAACTGTAAAAACAACCACTAAGGTACCATTGTATGTACCTTCATTTCGTAATTAATAGCATTGGATGGGTACATATTGATCACCGGTAACTTTTCAATATTTCTTCTCTCCATATTTTAAATATAATCATTATGAACTTGTTTAGTTTGATCCTGTTAACACAGAGTGAAGAAGTTTTCCTGTGTCTGTCTGCCATCTACATCTCCAAGGCCTTTCTGATTTTATGACTTGAAATTACCTTTCTTCACCATTGGTTTCACCATATTTCCACAGACATTCACATGCATGCCTGAATTGGAAAACAAGCTTGGGGTGGTCCTTATTTCTCAACCTCCATTTCCCAATGCAGGGATGAGTGGTGCTAATTTTGAACGTGATTACTGCATAACAAAGTCCCTCCCCATCCATAGCCTCAGGGATGTTTCCACCCATAAACCAAAAAGTGCAGTTGCAAGGTTTGGAATTAGCTCTCCCTCTGCTTCCTTTCTGTCTCCTACGGTTTTATTGCATTGCCTCTCTTTTCTTTTCTCTGCCTCATGATTTATTGCTGCTTCCTCTCCCCAACTTCTAGTTCCCTATTTCTCTAATTATCTACAGTAGGAAGAACCTTAAATTCATGTGCACAGTGACCAACATTCCCTGAGCACACAGTGCAGAGTAAATCCATCTGAAGTAGAATTTCACACAAAGAAAATTTGAGATTGGGCATGAGTGATTATTTGACACATTTTTTGTGGGGTCTTCTTGCCTTTGCTTGTAATCTTGCCTCTTCCCAGAACAGCCTTTTTACTCTTGGCCATCTGGGAAATGTGTATTCATCCCTTAAAACTCAAGTTAGATACCACTTCCCCTGGGGAAACTTTCCCAGCCTTATCAGGCAGAATTAGTCAATTCCTCTGTAGCCACATAGCTCTTTGGTCTCGCTTGTTACAGCAAGAAAGTGTTTCCTTTTCAATAGCTACTATGTGCTTGGTACTTACCACATTGTGTTAGTACATGTTTGCCTGTCTGTCTCACTTAGTTGACTTTGAACTTTTCAAAGCAATGATATTTTTGCCTCTTTTTATCTACCTCAGGGTTGAAGGTGGTGGCATCTGGGCATGGGATATGAATACATGTTTGTTGAGTAAATAATGTATAAATATTTGAAAGAATACATTAAATGAATTAGTAAGACTATCTGGTAGATGGATGTCAGACTAATTTATTGAATATGTATACATGATATGTATATATATATGTATTTTAAATAAATGTTAATTCGTATTTTTACGTGTATTCAATACATTTTTATCTTTAGGTTTTATTAGCTGGATTGCAAATTCTGTGAAAATAGGAACTGATACTTATGCCCTCAGCTCCAGGTACTTTGTGCCCAGTTGGCACTTACTGCATGTCTTTTAGAATTTATGAATGAAGAATCAAAAGACAACAGTCTTCAATCTTTTTTTAAATGGAGACAAGCATATTCAATCTGATTATTTTTTCAACCCAAGCTGCATCTTTCTTAGTTCTGTATCACTTTTATAAGCGACTGGACATGGAAAAGGTGAAAGTTTGGACAGAGAGTGGAGGTATAACTTATTCCCAGTCATTAAGAAGGCTTTCCTTTGGAAAATTCCCCTCAATACATCAGAAATAAATGCTTTGAAACAAAGGTGAACCCGTGGATGGAACTGATTTGCACATTTAAAAACTACCTCATGACTGCAGGCATCAGTTGATTCTTTGGCAAACCATTGTTTTTTCTCATCCATAAGTTGTTTGTTTTTGGAGGAAATGGGGTATTCTGTTGAGAGGAAAAATATATTTTCTCACTCTGAGTACTTGTCTTTCTCACTTCTGTTAAAATTATAGTTACTGATAAAATCCAAGCCTCTTTGGTGATGGTGATTTTTTGTATGATATCTACAGATACAAATACTGCATATGTCAAAGAGACACATGCACAAACAAAACAGCACATGCTGTACTCACAGCCAGTTACACAGAATGCTCATGTGTCCATCTGTTGCTTATTAATTTTCTTCCTGCTATTTGCATCATTCTTTTGAAGAAGCTCCAGCAGTCTATTGCTTTGGCCAATTGTTTATAATGTCTATAAATCAGGGACTTGAAGCAAATGAACTGTCTAGGTTGTGTTTGCAAAATATTTGGATCTTCTGGTTTTGTTTTATTTTCCTAGCTTTAGAAAACATATAGATTAAGCTTTGATTGAAGCTTATTTTCTAATTACTCATTTTTTGGGGGGAGGGGGGAAATGGTTTACTTTATTAGCCAATTAGTAGGTTCAAATCCTGTGTTGGTGTCTTGCTCAGTTTGTTTTTAAATTCTTGCTGTAAATGTTGACAGTTTTTCTTTCTCAAGAGTCATCTGAAAGGGCAAAACAAAACCCAAAACCCTATCAAGTACATTTTTAGAAATCAGATAAAAGTGCCTGGGGAACAGATCTCTCTTCTAGCACCAGTTTTTAACATTCAGCTGTGACATTTTTAACAACGGCTATAGTTCAATGATTAAGTTCAGATTTGAGGTCTCAATAAGCTGCGTTTGGAATATGGGAATTTCTATTAGAAACCCTGGTAAAGAGGACAACTAGGGAAGGAATCCAATATTTCATGTTGATTTATTGACTATGTGCGTCAACAGCATGCTTTTAATTTGCAGAATAATATAAAAATACTGAGAATCTGTGCCTAGGTCAAATATGAGTCCATATTTTGTGTCACAGACATTATAACCAATCCTCTCCCTTTATTCCCAGTCACGGTTTTATAGAGGGATGAGGTCGACAAGAAATTAGGGCTAACAGCATGAGTGAATCAGTTACATAAAATGTTTATGAGATGATGAGAATAATGCAACCTTAAGGGGAAATTTTCCTGTTTTTTGGTATTTTTATTCAAGAGATTATAGGTGAATGGACGAGTTGTCCTGATACCTAAACAGGTCTACACAATGTGACTTAAGTTCAATTGACAATCTATGGGGATTTTGACTTATATCTTTCTTTTTTATGTGACCTTGGTTTTGATGTACATATATACCCAAAGAGTATGCAATTTTAGGTGAATAAACTATGTCAATGATTAAGCTACTCAGTTTAATAAGGGTGCTAAATGTATTGTTTATAACAAAAGTTACTGGTTGGTACCATTTACGTCTGCAGAGAGCTAAACAGTTTACAGAAACTTTCACCTCCTTGACTCACTTTAGTGGAAGAATAAGGATTATTAGACTCATTTTGTAGATCTGGATTTCAAGGATCAGCACAATTCATTGATTCATGACCAAGATTAAAAGAAAACCTAGATGCGTTCCAAGGCTTATATCACAGTTCTTGATTTTTCAATGTCTGAAAATATACTCATTGCATAAGGTACATAAACTTATGTGGCCACCTGTTAAGAAGTAGCTTTGAAAATGGAATTTGAAAGTAATTACCACAAGAGAACAAAAGATCCTGATGTGCCTTCAGAATCCTGAAAGCAAGAAATCATTCCCTCCACAAGACATTTTGTGTGCTATGCATGAACCATTTTCTTAGGAAAAATACCAAGATTTTGGCAATTTTGAGATGGTGGATTCTGCCCCTGAATGCTTCCTTTAGTCCAAATGGTCCCATTCAGTGAACAGAATCAGTCAAACTGCTTGGTTTCTTAGGAACAAACCAGTAAACTAAAATGGAATCTTTCAAACTGATGTTTCAATGAATACTAGCTCCAGGAAAGATGTCTCCAGGTATTTCAAGAACAAATTGTACAGGGTCAAACAATTTGGGAGAAGGATGTAAATAGATCCCATTTTGGGAGATGTAAATAACATTAGTTCTGAAGTAAAGAAATCTGTTAAGTATTTTCCTAGTGTTTCTCAAACTTACTGGAATACACATCCACATACATATATATAAGAATATATTTTAATTATTAATTATATATTCATTAATACATATTAATAACTTGAGGAAGCAAGTTTGGGAAATTTTGGAAAAGGATTATTTTCTTTACCAATTATTTTAGCTTTTCATTATCATAGCATTTTATAGGATTTATGAATTCTACTATGTTATAAGATTTTTAAATATTACTGTGCAACAATTAAATCAGACATTTTAAATATAAATGAGGTTCAGAGTACAATAGAAAATCTCTTTTTTAATGTACACAATTCTGCTTATATGAGGTTATTCTACTCCTCCAAAGAAACTTCAGGGTGTGAATTTGCTGACTGAAGTCCTCCGCCTGGCAGTGTAGTTTGCTACCATCTGGTCCCATCTGCCTCCCCAATTTCTTCCTTCCTTCCTCCCTCCCTCCTTCCTTCCTCCTCCCTTCCTTCCTTCAACATAGTTGAACTCAACACCACCAGTCAACTGGGTATAATAGATATCTATAGACTACTTCATCCAAAATCAGCAGAATACACATATTTTTTTCTCAAGCTCACATGGAACATTCACCAAGATAGACCACATTCTGGGCCATAAGACATACCTTAAATTTAAAAGATTAGAAAGCATACAATGTCTGCTCTCAGATCTTATTTCTTTATTACATGAACACATTTTGGAATAATAACCCTCCTTCTTTTGGTGGGATCTGAATTCTTTTAAAGTTACTTCTCCTGGGGGTCCTTGTGTCCACTAGACTCTCAAGTATCAGATGGCAGGTCCCAAAGCAGCCCCAGGTCACTGTTAAGTTAAGACTCAGAAGCAGAGCTATCCAGCACCTCCCAAGGGCAGCTCTTTCCTTGCTCGTTATCCAGAGGATGGCTGACTCATGGTGTTCCATGCTCTATGCCCTGGTTTTTGTTCTTTGGCCTGTGACCCAGCTCCCCCATGGTTTCTCCACTTTTAGCTTCATTTCTCTCAGCTGTGACCTGTGTTCCTGGTTTTATCTCTGGTTTCCAAGTAGAGTTTTTTTTTTTTTTTTAAGTTTTCCATTATTCTGCTCCTGACTTATTGCTGATATGTGTTTCATGCTTTGCCCTCTGTCCTTGGCCATGAGTCTGACTAACTGGAAATTGCTGATCAAGGGCTGGTGGCTATCACCTTGAGCATGCTGACTCTTACGGCCCTGGCACCACAATAACCTCGTTTGTGCTGTTACAATAGTGCGATTTCTCTTTTCTGAATTATGACCGCACATGTGCCCTGTACTCCTTCCTTGCTATTTATTATACAGTACTTTCTCTGGTGAACAAGGCCTTTACAGTGCAAAAAATTAAGCTAGGTTTAAGAGATTCCAACGATTATGGATTATACTGAAATAGAACTCAAATCTGCAAACACTGTTAGTTTCAGTGAATTCTGGGCTCCTCCAAAGTGGTCCTGGATTCTTTATTAAATTACATAACAAGTCATTCAGTCTCTGCCCTAGGTCTCCCTAGTCACAAGGGGGCAGATTATAAAAGGTCAGAAGATAGGAGATGAATATTTATCATTAGAGAGTAGGAAATGCTGGCATTAGAAAATGGTTACATAAACCAAGGTCTGGTAGGGTGATGAGGATGATAAGAGATCCAGAAATGCAAATGAGAAAGGACACACCTCCCCTCCTTTACATTCTTTCTTTTCCTCTTTCCTTTTGCTCTCAATATTACACATTTTTGATGACAAAAATGGGATAACTACACTTATGTGTGAAATAAAGCATAAATGATTGTCATGTCTACATGAATGTTTCTATTTTGTTTCATGTGCTGTGTAAGTTATGTAATGATAGAGAGAGAAAGGAAAGATATGTGATTTATTAATGAGCTAATTCACATTAAAAACTCTCCAAGGAAATCATGAGTACATTTGTGTTTCTTTAACACAAGTAGTAGTGGAGATAGATCTACACAGGTAAAGAAAACAGAAACTAAATGGTGAAGAGAAAGTTGTGATTGCTCTAAGCTCTGTCACCACCAATCCTGTCCCTTGATCACCTCTCACCCCCACCCTCCTCTTCCTGATCCTCTGGCAGGAAAGAAACCTGTGGCTTGTAGGGATATATCCCATACTGGATTCCTTAGGCATAGTGTACAGAGCTTTTGAACAGAGAAAATAATAGAGGCACTTGTGATGGCTGATTCCTCAAAGTCTAAGGTAATAAAAAAGAGCAGGGTCTCTGGTTCACAAAATATAAGGTGTGACATAGTTTACATGCCAGACTGTAGTGGAACAAGACAAGAGTAAAAACATATATACTCCTTCTTATAGAAGTGATTTTAACAAGAATGTAAATAGATCATGCCCTCCTACTCAGTATATTTTATCCCTAAAATAGGTTTTCAATCTTTCTAGTTTCTACCATTTTCTAGACTTTTGTATAGTGGACAAAATGTGAGTCATGATGGCCTAATGTATAACGTTTCATTTTGCAAAAACATTTATATAGTATAATGGCTTTCAGACGTTGAGTGATCCTAGTGGGCTGTGTTCTCAGAGTATCTGCGTCTTCCTTCTGGTCATATGCCCTGACAAGCCCATTCTGCCTTGCCTCTCAACCTCCTGTGGGTCTCTTGTCCACAGGTCATACAGACCTTGCCCAAATAGTCTAGGGGGTTGCCATATGTCCCTTGTAAGGCCAACTAGAGTGATTTTTTTTTTTCCAGTTAACATATCAACATGTAAAGAGAAACTATCTTTTTCATTTGGGAGGATGTGAAACTGGGTTGCTGGCAAGCATGTTTCCAGCTAGATGGGGAGGAGCTACCTACAGAAAGAAACCAATAAAAACCAGAGTAAGGAGGTGGATGCTGAAAGGGGTCTCAGTTTCTGCCTGTCCCCCTTCCATCTCATGAGTTATACCAGTGGTATTCCCAGCTACAGGAGCTGTGAATTCCTCTTTTAAGCTTGTGATAATTTGCATAGGACTTTCATTACTTGCAACAAAAAGACTCTGAATATAACGTGTGATGCTAAATTTAAGACAACATAGAGCTCAGTTCACACCACCACATTTGTGTGTGGGAGCGAGGGGGTGGGGATGTGAGGAATAACCTCTGGACTTGCCCCAACACGGACTTAAATACCACACATTTGCACATGCACTATCATTCAGGTTTGCGCCCCTCTATAAACGGGGCTTGAGACACGTTTATCTTTATGCCCCAGGGACCCCAGGGCCCAACACCTCCTGGCACAGGATCAGTGTTCAGTTAATGCTTCATAAGTAAAATGAATCAAAGAATGAAAAAAGAGAGATTCCTGCAACTACAGTCTGGTGTGATGACATTGGCTTTGTGGAAAAGAGTAGATTTGAGGTACATTTTGTAATGAAACTCACTGTCTCTTCTGTTAAAATCAATCCTTTGTGGGTGTGGGTGGGGAGGCTGATAATTTACTTGTGACTTGATTCAATCCAACAACCTTCAAGTGAAGCATATGGCTTTAATGTCGGTCAAGTGCATTTTATTTTGAAATTGTCTTAATTTTACCTAATATGGTCTTTATGAGGATTAAGGAAAAAAATACATAGATTGCTTATTGCCTGGCACATAGTAAGTACTCAAGAAATGGAAGCTATAATTAGAAAAACAAACCTATGATACAAAACAAACAATACACAAAAACTCATGGAGTTTGCTCCATTGACAAGTTGCTAATCAATCATCAAAGTTCATAATTGCACAGGTCTTGCCTCCTTAAAATATGGGATTGCACCCAAGAGAAGGTGGGCTCTACCAAACACTTCTCTACCTCCTGCTCTTCTCTCTGTTTGTATACAGCTTTGCCTCTGTATCCAAACTCCTGAGTTTGAAGTGTGCATGTGACACAAGCAAGGTGGCTGGCTGTGTTGGAGACACAATGACGGCCATATTGTTATAGCCTATTTACTTTCCTCCATTTAGTTGTGGACTCCGATCCTAATAGTATCTATGAGCTGGGGGCAACAAAATTTCTTTAGAATTGGGTCAGCAACTATAATCTACTTCCGTTTCTTCTCCTCGTGTGACTTCTATGATGAGTAAGCCCTGAGCACCCTTGCTTTCTGATTTCTGGTTGAGCTCAGCCAATGGGAGTTTCCAATGAGGGATCTAAAGATGGTAGAAGAGAGCATGGGATGCCGATTCCCTCAGCCATCTTCCTGCTGGGCTGCAGGATAATACTTTTTTCTCACTTTTACTGCAGGCCACCAGTTTCTAGGCAAGCAGTCACTTCTATACCTATGATGGAAGCTACAGCTTTCTGGGTTCTGAAAACTGCATCCTTACTTCCCACTTCAGTTCTAGCTCCTCATTTTTCTTGCTTGGGGTGTTTCAGTGTTCTTTTTTGATTTCTTTTAACCCTACCCACTGTTTGTAAGTAGTCACTTCATTTAACTTTTCCCAGTGACCCTGTTGGAGTTTACAATTTGTTTCCTGGAACTCTGGCTGATATAGAGCTTATTACCTGCCAACACTTTTCACTTAGGGAAATGATCTCCTTTAATTATCACATCAATACCCTTTAGTGATACATGTTATCTAGGTAAAATGATAAAGAAATTTAAACTCAGGGAGTTTTATTAACTGGTGCAAAGGCACCTATCTAACAGATAGGAGAGCCTGAATTCAAAGTCAAGTCTTTGGGATCTTAGTACAGAGACGTATCCACTACCCCACACTGTCTTTTCTTCAGCAGCTACAAGTGCTTCTACCAGTTCAGGAAAATTCAGGAGATGTATGTGCTTCTGTCCAATGCATCTGAGAGAAGATTTAATTTAGTACAACAACTCTATTTATAAAGGTCTTAAGAAGTATATACAGTTCAAGTTTCTGAACACACACATCCAGCATTACCTAAATGTTCATTTTATTATGTCTTACATCTGATTCTTAATTGTTAAGAATTCTTAACTGCACTGGAATAATTGTTAGAATAAATGTAATTGACTCACATCACAGTGCATTTATCCACAGATCTTTACAAGCATTCATGTGTTGTGTAAGTGTAATTCTACACTTTATTTCTAAAAACTTGAATCAACTGTGACCCCACATTATTTTTTTACTTGCACATCTGAATATCTAAGTGCCCCCCTCCTCCAAATTACAATCACATTTGTCAGTCTCAATTCTAAATTTGGCAAAAATGTATTATTTTTTCCAGTCCTCCATTTTCCCAAAAGACTTCAGTCCAACTGGCCCCCATCAAGAATGAAATTTACATAGTCAGTCCCTTTGGCCTTTGTCTGATAAAGTTAAGCATTGCAACTTTGATGACTATTTCTCAAATACCATTATTTTATTCCACATAACAGATACTTGAACTTATCCCTTTCTTTCTGAAATTTTTCTGTTAATAAATCATCATTTTGTCTCATTTCATTGTGGTCTCAAACTCTCCAGCCCATCAATGAGCATTTCTGTCACTGGATTCTCTGACAACAATAATCAAGGCACAAATTTGCCACCTCCTCTGCCAGAGTTATACATGCTGAATTCCTGAAGGGAAAAATTCAACTTTTATTAGATTGTCTACCACCCCAGTAATTATTTAAATTGAGTAATAGATTGTCCTGATAGTGGTCATTTCAGTCAGGAAGGTCCTGGTGGTATCCCCGGTCTTTGAACCTCCAAAGACAAAGTTAATTTCTATTCTCAGGCCACTAACAAAGCAATGTGCAATTTCAAAACCAGTCAAGACACAGTTCTATGAGGAAGACCTATTTTTCATCAGAGGGAGAAAACAATTTTAGATTTTTGTTGAGAGGCTGAAGGACAGCATGCAATGGGTGATGGAAAGGAAAGAACAATCAATATGGAACCAAAGGCTCAGGTTAGGTCCTGGAACCATCTCAAACTTATAGCTTGATTGTTTTCCCTAAGTCTCTGTTTTTGTTTCTCATCTGAATGATATAGATAATAAGGAGAGAGGAAGGTACTTACCTTCTCCAGTTCATTGGTGAAAAGATAGAATGTTGGCAAAGACGTGGAGAAAAGAGAATCTTTGTACATTGTTGGTGGGAGTGTAAATTGGTGCAGCCACTGTGGAAAACAGCATGGAGGGTCCTCAAAAAAATAAAAACAGAACTACCATATGGTCCAGTAATTCCACTTCTGGGAATATAACCAAAGAAAGTGAAAACACCCATTCAAAAAGATACATATGTCTCAATGTTCATAGCAGTATTATTTACCATAACCAACAATCTAAGTGTCTATCAACAGATGAATGGATAAAGAAAATGTGGTATATATATATATATATATACAATGCAATACTACTCAGCCATAAAAGAATGAAATTCTGCCACTTGAAACAATGTGGAAGGACCCAGAGAGTATTATGCTTAGTGAAATATGTCAGACAGAGAAAGACAAATACTCCATGTTATCACTTATACGTGGAATCTAAAAAATAAAACAAATGAATGTATATAAAAAAACAGAAACAGACTCACATATATAGAGAACGAATGAGTGGTTACCAGTGAGGAAAGGGAAGGGGGAAGGGCACGATAGGGGTATGGGATTAAGAGATACAAACTACCATGTATAAGATAGATAAGCAACAAGGATATATTATACAGCAAAGGGAAATATAGTCACTGAGTTATAATAACACTAAATGGAGTATAATCTATAAAAATATTGGTCTTGCTTTAATTTTAAAGCAATTGCTTATGCTCTCAGATTACTACTACATGACAGCTACCACATAATGGCACGTGAAAATGCTAAAGTAAGATTAATTTTTTTTTTCTGTTTAATGGAATGAGTAAGCATGATCTAACCTAATTTTCTAACTTCTGGTGGTTTGGTTAAATAATTACCTAACACAACAGGAATACCCAATTCTTATTTGGGAGAAAACTAGTATTGTACCAGCAGAATAATTTCCCCAAAATGTATCATCCTGCCAGCTTTTAAAAATTTCCTTCTTGTGTGTTAATTGCACACCATATTCATATTCGTTTTCTTCCTTTGTATTATAACCCTAGTATTATTCCAGACAATGGACTCATTTCTCAACCTTCTCTGTTATGTGAGGCTATGTCACTGAGTGCTCGTCAGTGACAAGCACTCAGTGACATATAAGATGTAAGCAAAAATCGAATCCAAGAAGTCAGAGTGGCTTGGCTCAGGCACTCTTGTTTTGGAGTGGTTAGAAGTCATGACTCACTCAACATTTCTCCTAAAGACTTTGAGCTGTGTAGGAATAAAGACACATCTTAAAGTGATGCTCGGTAAATGATTGCTCACTTTCTGACTGATCAACTAATGTCGGTGTGATGAGAAGTAGGGGGAAAGCAAGAACTAGTTAGATACAATTTATTTATTATCTGGAAGTTCAGTGAAGGAATAAATGGAACATTGATTAATTTAAGCAAGTCTGGGTCTGCTGGGAGACAATTCTCCATGGGTCTCTTATATTTCTGCATGTCTTGTAAACAGAGACGCTGATGATCTTTTCGTCATCCCAGGTGATCTTTTCAAAGATGTCTGTAGAGCAAATAGCCTTGCAAGATAGAGAGAGCTTCTCTCTCTGGAGCAGAAGGCAGATTTGCTTACTGTTCAGTTTAATATGGGCAACATTTCCCTCTGGAGCAATGGTCGAACAGTTTGCCTGCAGCTCATTATAAAAAAAATGGGGTTTCATAAGCAAAGGGTTGCTCATCTATGATCCAAAATTACTGCGTGTGCAGCATCTGCATGGGAAAGTGTGAAGCCCATCCTCCTTTCTGTGCCTTGAGTAATAAAGATTTTTCTCTTTGATCTATGAATCTGGTGTCTTTTGACCGTCTCCATGAAATTGCAACAGGCTAACAACCTGTTAGTTGCAAGTCAGGTGAATTCTTATACCCTTCATTCTTGACAAAGCTTTCCCAGTCTCATACGGTAGAAGAACGTGTTAGACTTATGACGAGGGAGCCAGAGAAAGTGATGCAGAGTCAGTTATGGGCTCCGTTGACATTCTATATCTGGCAACCAATGCCTTGAGTGAACACAGGTTCTGTGATCATTCAGGGATCCCAAACTTATCCTCAAAGCCAATACTGTTCATGAGGATAGTGGCAGTTGCATTGTGTTGACCAACTCCAGTAAAAAAAAACAACTCCTGCTAGAAATAAAATTTATCTGTAGAATCTTCCCACGCTTTTATTTAGCAACTTTTCTGGGACTGCAACCTTAGCTCCCCACTGGACTCTGGAGATTTATTGCATCCCATCAGTGTCACATCCATTAATGGCATGACACACGAGTTCTGGAACATCCATTCAGCAAATATGTGCCTGGTAAGTGAACATTCCCTGTCTGGGTTCCTTCTTCCCCCAAATCCCACATTGTTCTCTGACCCTCATTTCCAAAAAACTTTAAAAAATATCTGACCTTGTGAACTAATTCTTTCTTTCTTAGAAAACTGATCACCTCCAAAGAATTAGAACAGAATGAGCAAGATTTGAGACAAGCAAGAGAATCTCAACATTAAAGACGCAAAGTTTGAGAACAGACATAACTGGTATAAAAATGTGAATAATGTGACCTTTATCATCCAGGGCACGCTGCCTTGGAGGAAGGCAATCAAAGGACACAATTGTATAACATGAGAACAATTTTAGAGGTTTTGCCTTAAGAATATCTACACAAAAGGAGGCTGGACCAAGGCCTCATTCTCCCAGAACCCCTTGATCATGCATATATTCTTGACATGTTCAAGGTCTTCTTGCTGTCCCATCAGCTCCATTTTCAATTTGCTAGACTGTGACCTCTTTCAGTGGTACCGCAACTGCTGTTTCTGTGTATCAGCCTTATATTAATAAGGGCTTATTTCCCTAAGAATATTACATCTTACACCTCCTCTCTTAAGAAATCTGGCACATATTTTCCTGGGGCTATATGGGAGGACATTTGGATAGTGCTATACAGTGCCACACTCAAAAACAGGGGAGAACATACTATGGCCCACAACCTAGGAAGCATTTTTACCTGTGAACTTGAACTTCACTAACTGAAATGAAAAGAATTCCATTTTTTTTTCATTAGTAGACATATATTTCCAAAAAACTATAGTCAATTATTACTGTATTTTGAATTTCATCAATAAAAACTTTATGGACATTTGTTTTCTCTCTTGTTGAATAAGTAATTTATATAATATTTTTGTTTCTTGGTCCTTGAAGCCAAAACTATTTACTATCTGGCCTTCTACAGAAAAAGTTTGCCTACGCTGCTCCGATATAGATCCCAGGTGGAACTGGAATCTTGCTGCCTGATTCTCTTCTACCTGGGAGTGAGGTCACTGCCTTCCATATAGTCCTGCTCCAAGCTGAGAGGTTGGGAACAGATACAGGTTGTGTTTAATGTAAACAGAACACACAGGTAAGAAATTTTAGTCTGATTCTTTAAACACAATTTTTCACCTAAAAATATTTTCTTCATCAGCCATTGCCACCATGGTATCATAGGAGAGTTGTTGATGATTCCTGGGCTTCAGTTGCCTTACCTGTTCAAGGTCATAGTGATAAACAGGCCAGGTGGTCTGGATCCTCTCAGCATCCATAAATATATGCATTAGCTAATCTGTGTTCTAAGAAGAGGTAGAGTTAAAATAACATAATCCAATATGTTGAACTATCATATCACTATTTAAAAAATATCATTGAAATATGAAAATATTTTGACATATAATTTGCTTTTCTCCGGAGCAATTCTTTAAGTGATATAGTGATATAGAAACACTCATAAACACTGTGGGTAAAAGAAGGTGAGTTTGGCATATTTTTATTAAAACTATTCTAACATTTACTTAAACATTTCAAAAAGCCCAAACATTGGAGTTTGGAAGATGCGGACTTGTATATGTTATTCTTTCCAGGAAGTTAAATAAAATTATAAAGACTGGAAACATAGCAGCTGTTTTAAAGGAATGGCTTGCTAATGGTTTGTCCTAAGTTTCCGGGCATTAAGAATATGATATGGTTTCATCCTTCTGTGACGGCATTGAAAGGACAAACGAAGCACAATTTACCTCAGGGGAAGGATTTTTGAGGGCAACAAAGACTTGTTTAACCTGCTTCTCTTTTACTTTCATAATTTCCCACAGCTGGATCTTTTACTGGCAATAAAAAACACTCATTCCCAAGGCAGGTATCTTTTCTGTCTTCATGAACTCCAATTAGTCTCTCTTTATTTTCCCTTACATTTGGTACTACTAGGGCAGGCTGGTACTATTCTCTGAAATATTCTTGCTACATTTGCATTTTTTATTGGCAAACTGGCTTTTATCATAAGTTATAGTCACTCAGTTCTAAAAAGAAGAGACAGTGTACTGCCTTTCCCATCCTGCACCCCTGCCCTGCCCAAAGATCAAATAAATTAACACCAGAAAAGTATTAACTATAAATTATCTAAATTGTGTTACACATAAGATGACAAACTATGGACAAAACTTCTTGCTAAAAAGAGGAAGATGAAATTCTCATTTTTTATTGTTTTTCTTCTGCACTGTATTTGTTTTCCATTGGTGCAAAACAAATCAGCATAAATTTAGTGGCTTACAACATCATCAGTTTAATATCTCACAGTTTCTGTAGGTCAGAAATCTGGGCATGGTTTCAATGGTTTCTCTGCTCAGGGCTGCAATCAAGGTGTTGGTTGGGGTTGGGGTCCTAATCAAGTTCACTGGTTGTTGCGTTCTCAATTTTCCTTGTAGATGTTGGTCAGAAATTACTCTCAACTCTCTGGGTTTCTCCAAGTTTCTTGACACATGGCCATTTCTGGCAGCAACCATGCATCAAATCTTTCTTACGCTTTGAATCTCTGACTTTTCTTTCTGCAATCAATCAGGGAAAACTGTTTGCTTTTAAAAGACTCATGTGATTAAATCAGGCCACCTTGGTAATCCTTTATCTTAAAGTTCAATGATTTGTGTCCTTAATTACATCTGCAAAATCTCATTGCAGCAGCATGTAGGTTGGAGTTTGATTAACTGGTAGACTGTGTGTGTATATCAAGGGCCTGAAACTGTGGAGGGTCATCTTAGGGTTCTGCCTACCACATGTACTATTACACATGTACATAGTACATAATAAGCGATATTTAGAGAGAGTAGAGAAATTGAGAGACTAAAGAATGTTACAGAGCAAAAATAATGGGAAAAAAACCCCAAAACCAAACCCAAACTTCTGTCATTAGTCCTTGGTTTGGCAAGTGTGGGGAAATTTTCAGTGATAAACTCTTTGGAAAAATACCTGAGTTGGAGGAGAATGTTTCTAAGAATGTCAGACTAACTGGGAAATTGCCATGTGTAACTCTGATTAGGGACTTTTTTTGTGAGTCAATGTAATTGAGACGCCCAACCATTTTCTCCAGTCTTGACAGGGTTCTTCTCAATGCTTAAAATAGCATAGTCAACTGTTGGAGAAAAGATGGATTTTCTGCCTTTAACAGTTTGGCTGTCATTAATTTCTACAAAAGGCATAGTTTTCTGTTACAGGGCATACATTATGTCAGGGAATGAAGTTGTAAGTGCTTAGTTGGGGAGTGCTAGGGTCCACCAGCTCAGCATCTTTCCAACATCCCTTTTATATACCTGAGCTCTTTTCTCACTTACTTTGAGATTCTTATCCCATTCTTATGCTTAGGTTTCTTCTTAAACATCTCTTCCAAGAGATGCCTCCCCTTATTCCCCCATTTGATAACTGTTAATCATCTTACTAATTGTGTTTACTTGCTTTGTCACCTTTTCCCCTCTAGAATGTAGGCTTCCTGACAGCAGGACCTTATCTGTCTCATTGTCTGTTGTATCCCAGTGCATCTTCCCAGTCCTCTACCCCATACTTGGCACTACGAAGGACCACCATTCTGGAGACTCTCAAAAGAAGGTGCTTTCAGAATGGCTCTGCCCTGGTAACATCAGGGAACATTTAGGACAAATTCATCTCCTAAATGAACTATTGTAAACTTACCACTTTTCTGAAAACTTTGAAGGAATGGTTTCCAATAAAATAAAATGCAGACCCGTGAGAGAAATTTTGTGCATCAGATGTGAATTTGTGACACCCTTAAGTTAGCTTTCTGAAATTGAATCCTTTCTTGGGTCTTTGAATGAGGCTGATTTTCTGCTTCAATCTCATTCTTGAGCTCTCGACTAGTACAAACATGTTCTTGGATGACATCTCCACATGGATGACCCTCCAACATCTCTAAAGCAACACATTGAAAATTGAAGTCATTCCCTCCTGCAAAGCTGTTCCTCTCTGTATCGCATCTCAATTAAAGGAAACACCACTGCTCAGTTTGCCATAGAAGAAGCTACCAGTCATCCTAGACCCCGTGCCCTCATTCAGCCTACACTCCCAGGCCACTGTCAATGCTTGTCAATTATTCCAATGCTCATTGGCTCCAAATTACCTTCAGAATAAAGTTCAAACTGCTCAGCACATAAAGTGCTGCTCCCTACCTACCTCTCCAAGATTGAACTATTTGTAATTCCTCAAATACACTCCTATTCTTCTGGGCTCTGTTCATGCTATTATCACCACATGCAATGACTACTCTCTCCCTCACATGCCTAGCTCTCTCCTACTTATTCTTCTACTTATCCTTCAAAATCAAAATCAACTGTTACCTCCCCTCCTCTGGTCCCTACCACTAAATGGGTTCAGTCCCTTTTCTATGCTTCTGTAGTCCCCTGTACATATATTTCTTTTATATCATTTTTTTATGCTTACTGAGACCTGTTGTTTGGCTGTTTTACTTCCTCCGAAGAGAATAAAACTTGAGGTTAGCAATTTCGTGTTTTTCATCTGTGTTACTGTGTTACTAGCTTCATGAATAGTACCACTTCTTGAATGAATGTGTGAGTGAATTAAATAGGTGAATATTGAGAATGCATGTAGAGTGACTGTTGAAACTGCAGGTCAGTTGTTCAGGATGCTATGAATACTTCCTTATGTTATGGAGGTAAAAAAAAAAAGACCTTGTAGTCCAGATGTTCAAATAAAACACAGTGAAACAGGATTGCATTCCCAAGGGTATATAGTCATTAAACTTTTTAGGTTTCTTAGTTTTCTATTTGTTTATCCAAATGAATATTTCTTTTTCTTTAACTATGGAGAGTAATATGGTTTTCTTCATTTTGCAAAGGAGAACAATCATTTATAATACAGGGAGAGTCCTTTTTGACCTTGAAGATGATACGGAATGGAAAGCATGTAGATTGTTCCAAATTCCACAGGTGTGTGCCACATGAGCCTCCGTTGATGTGGTTGTGAAGTGTGGTTTCACAAGTCTGTATCCACAGTACCTTAATATTGAGAAATATAAACACATGTTATTAATTTAAGTAGCTTTCCATTTTGGCTTTAGAGGTTGTTAGACAAATTTCACTATGTATTTCAAGAACAAGAAGAGGAGGAAAAATTAGTATAAATTGCTCAATTGCATCTCCACAGTATAAAAGACATAGGGAATTTGTTCACCATCTACTCATTTGATCAATTCAGACAACCAGGATCTACTTCTTTGACCTGAGTTAATAAGCTTGGTGGTCTACATTGATCAGATTAACTGGAAATTACTTAATCCTTATTTCAATTTATTTTGCATAAAAATGGCAATAGAAAGCACAATTAAAACAAATCTTTACATAATTAACAAAATAGGCCTTCATTAATTATTTATGAATTCTTGGCAGAGGAAGTGTCTTAGTCCTGTCGGGCTGCTATAACAAAATATCATAGACTGGGTGGCTTATAAATAACAGAAATTTATTTCTCACAGTTTTGGAGACTTGAAGTTTGAGATCAGGTTTCAGCATGATTGGGTTAGGGCCCTCTTCTGGACTGCAGACTTCTCATTATATTCTCACATGGTAGGAAGGGGGTAGCTCTGTGAGATCTCTTTTATAAGGCCACTAATTCCACCAATGAGGGAATTCCACACTCATGACTTAATCACCTCCCAAAGACCCCACTTATTATACTATCACTTTGGGGGGTTAGGATTTCAAGGTATGAATTTTGGGGAGATACAAACATTCAGACTGTAGAGGTAAGCAACGAATCTGAAGTTAAGAAAGCTTGTAAATCAATCTCCTATCCATCTTTTATTAGACAACAACAAAGGACTATGTTAAATATGTGATCTATGTGTTCTGATTTTGATAATAATAGTTTCAAATGAAAAGACACATTTTCACGATGATTCATATAAAGAAGAAATATAGATTGGTTTAGTTTTCCACCTGCATTTCTTCACAAGGGAAAAAAAGACCATGTAAAAACTATAATCATGGGAAGCCTTTTATATAGAGTCTTTTTGGCTTATGTACATAGATTTGTAAAGTCATAAATGTTTTGATGAACTTGAGGTTTCTTGGGAGCCTCAAATTTTTTTAAGGCAATTTAAAATTACATCTTATATTGGGCTTAAAGAGGTCCAATAAATAGGACTCTTATAACCTACATAAATCCTGAACCAATTGAAAAAACAAATGATTCAAATGATGTAGACCTCTTAAAATGTCCTCAGTCCTCAGTTCCTTTCATTCTTTTTTCTTTATTCTGTTCTGTGACAGTGATTTCCATCACTCTACACACTACTATATATAAAGTATATAACCAACAAGAACCTACTGTATAGCACAGGGAACTACTCTCAATATTTTGTAATAACTTACAAGGGAAAAGAATCTGAAAAAGAATATATGTATGTATATATATGTGTATATATACATATATATACATATATATATATATACATATATATACATATATATATATAAAACTGAATCACTGTTCTGTACACCTGAAACTAACATGACATTGTAAATCAACTATACTTAATAGATGATTAAGTATAGTTAATAGTTAATAGTATAGTTAATAGTTAATCAATAAAAAAACCAATAGAAGTAAAAACTTAAAAAAATTTAAAAACACAATGTACATACCTTAATTAAAAAATAGTTTATTGCTAAAAAATGCCAAAACAATTATAATTCTAACATCAAAGATCAGATTGGCTGATCACAGATCACCATAACAATTATAACAATAATGAAAACGTTTGAAATAACACAAGAATTACCAAAATTTGACAAAGAGATATGAGGTGAGCAGATGTTGTTGGAAAAATGGCACTGATAGTCTTGCTTGACACAGGGTTGCTGGGAATCTTCAATGTGTAAAAAATAAACAGTATCTGTGCAGCATAATAAAGTGAAATTCAATAAAAAGAAAATAAAACAAAACAAAAAATCTCCACAAAAGACATTGACCAAATTATTATTCTTTTGTTAAACTACTAAATCTGTTTTTGGAGAATGTGATTGCCAATAACAGCAGGACTGGAAAATCCCAAGCTTCCTCAACTGGGACAAGATCCTCCAAAACATGGAGCAAAAATGCACAGATGAGAGCACATGCTTCTTGCAGGCCTTATACTTACAGGACGGATGGATCAGGAAGAGGCTGAGAAACTTGTGTCTAGTTTCACCTTCCAAACTCAATAGTCATATTAAGCATGATGCTCCCTTGGGGGCTGAAAGAGGGCATAGCAGAGACACTTGGCTGATGTGCACATCAGTGGGGCATACTTCACGTGGAAGAAGTGGAGTAGTCACTCATCTTTAATGTTATATGTTCAGTTAAATTTACTCACTAATTATATCATGATACATAAAATAAAATTAGTTGTCTTAATACTTTGTTTTTGGCCATGTTGAATTTCTCTGTGTTCTGATGGCAATGAAGCACTGATGATTTCTGAAATGTATTTCCCAAATCTTCTTCTTTTGCAAACATATTCAACTGCAACAGACCAAACACATTTCCCCAAGTGCCTACCCTAAAACTTATGCCTGAAGGGGATGGTATGATTATCAAAATTATCATCTATGACTGTGGGCATGTATTTCAAAAGCTAAGATTATGTTTTACACAAAACTTACAGATGGAAACTAAAAGCACAAATATACAGATATGTTTATATATGCAGATACTTGGTATTCAGTGAACTAAATATTCAAATATTTGTGAAATTTTTCCAAGTTTTGTCTGTGTGTGTGTCATGAGAACATGACTATTTGTATCACATGCCTGAAAAGAATAATTATTTTGACAACTGAAATGTTCATCCTCACCAACATTCTATGTGCATTTTATCAAGATTTAGTAAATTGAATAGTTTTGTTTATGAGACACTATTGGATTTTAAAAATTAAATATATAAGGAATTGCACTACATGTATAACATCTAAGGCTCCTTCTTCTATGTGTTCTCTGATTGTAGATTTAGAAAACAGGAGATTTGAAGATGGAAGGTTACCAGTGAGTAGTTCATAAGGACCAGAGGTTCATCACTGAATTAACTTGAATTAATTAGAAAAATGCTTTTGTTAGTTTTAAAAAGTGATTTTAAAGATGAAACTAACATGTAGCCATACCATTTCATTAATATGACTTGTCTTATTGAATTTCTACTGAATAAATAATTCTAAAATCGATGTTTTAGCTTAAATATGTTTTAGCCACCTCTGTAATAAGCTTTCATGAATTGACCTTTCTAGGTACATTTTATTTCCTGGGTGCACAGGGTATATATATATATATATATACACACATACATATATATATATAAAGGAATCTGAATGAAAACAGTTGCAGACTGCATTTCAAAATGAAGCACTGTGCTTAATTTCTTTTATCCTTTGCCACTACCCACATAGATTTCATTATTTAAAGGGCACAGAAAAACCTACTGCTTATATGAATCAGCAGTAAACTTTTTTTTTTTTTTAAGAAATACATGTTTAATCAGAAACAGAGGCTAATTCTTTTACAGGCTTGTGTTGTGGTCTCCTGACTTCCTGAAGAGGCATGAATCAAACCACTAAGCCACATCATAAAATACTTTATTTGCTTTGAGGTATCAGTTATTATTATTATGAGTGAAATGCATTCAGAAAAACAGACATGTTAAAAGGCAACTTCATCTTATGTTCCCTGAGTGTGAATTTCTGGTTGTCCTATAGAACAATGAGCTTCTAGAGACTGAGTTTATGCAGTGTAACAACAAAAATTAGACATCTAAGTCAAGCTCAGTAGTAGAAAAGTTAAGTAATTGGACACCTGGGAGTACTATTCTAGGGTGTCTTCTTTTTAACTATTATTTGAACTTGAATTCATAGTCTGAATACATGGTATCTAGGATTGAAATAGTGCAGGACAATTCTTTGATTTGCCTCTAAAAAATAAAGCAAGGGGACTCTGGGTCATCAGAATTTGTAATCTTCTACCTATATCCAGTTTCAATGTGTAAACAAAGTAATGGATCCTGCCTAGTCTATGTTGTTTATATTGTTGTATATATACATAATGTCTACTCTTCCTCTGGTTGAAGAGGTTAGAAAGCTATTAACTATATTTCCCAGACCTCCTTGCATCTGGGGTTTGGAAGCAATGCAGATTCACCAAACTGCCTGACTCCCTTGAGATTTGGAAGGTGTATATAAGGCAGAAGCCATTCTCCTGCAGCTTGTAGCTATTGCTGTTAGCCAGCAAACTCACAGAAATAGGAAGTCTTTTAATTTCAGTTTTCCACTGTCCATTCTGCAGCTCCCAGTGTGCCTAGAAGCAGAGAGAGAGATGGCAGCTTTTTTTTTTTTTTTTGGCCTCGCCACGCAGCATGTGGGATCTTAGTTCCCCGATCAGGGACCGAACCTGTGCCTCCTGCAGTGGAAGTGTGGAGTGTTAACCACTGGACCTCCAGGGAAGTCCCAAAGATGGTGGCACAGTGATCATGTCTTCCAATCTTGGAATCACAGCTGCCGATAGCCATTCCCCAGCTTCTTGGATGTGGAGAGGCCACTGGAGCAATGTCATTTGTGCTTCCTCCTTCCAGCACAGCTCCAGTGGTAGCTTTAGTGGGTTCATTTTGATTGTTCTTGAAGTCATTCCAGGATGCCAAGCCTAGAAGCTGTTTCTTGAGCCTTTCTGACAATTTTGTAAGCACCAGATTCCCTACTTTAAATCTGTCCCAGTTTAAAACACTTAGGGTAGTTCCTCTGTCCTGCACAGAATTCCTCCTAATGCATTAGGTAAGCAAATAAAGAAGTGAATGTTTGGAATATAAAGTTCTATTTCACTTTTAATAATGCTCAATAGTATTACTTTAAAGTTATACCTCCACTTTCATCTTCACTAAATAATGAAAGACTGGTATGCCCAAATCCCAATTTACAATCCAATAAATTAGAGAGTAAATTTTCACAGTAAAATATATTTTTTCCTAACAATATACAATAAGGGTTAATTTATTTTTGACTATTTAAGATATAAATCACTGATGTCTTTAAAATAGCCTTAAAAAGCAGACACAAAATTTCAAGTTCCAGGTATATTGTGGTGAGAGAAAGATGCAGCTGTACTTTAAAAAAAATAAAGAATAGAATAATACTCAATGAATATAATAATAAGAGCAGTGCAGTGTTGTGTTTTTTCCTGTCTGGATAGTCAAAGGATTTATAAAGTCTGGGTGAGCAGACAGTTCTATAGACATAAGTTCTCCATGGAAAACTCCTTGGATCCTGTTCAAGGCCAGTGCTGTCTGAGCTCCATTTAAGTGATGGCTCAAAGCAATAGCCAGCCATGGAGAAAAGCACTGGCTTGGACACCAAGAACCCAGACTAACTCAAGAAAGGTCTCATGAGGATCACTGGCCCTAAAATAAATTGAATATTCTTTGTCTTCTGGTTTGGTTTCCATGGGAATTTGTGTTTTTGGGGGAAGCCTGTCTCTTCCTGGCCAAATTATTTGGACAGTTCAGTCAGTTCAGCCATTCAGAGAGTTCAGCTGACTGGATATTTTGTCTTTCTGTCTGGCACGAAGTGCTGGTAGGATTGGCTGGGTGAAAAGTATTGTCATGTCTGAGTCAGTGCAGTTTTTGGTGATGCTGGGCAAATTTGGCTCACTGTTGGTTGATGGGAAGAGATGGCATGAGCAAAGAAAACTGAGTGAATAGATAGGTCATGGGTGAATTTGAATATTTCTTAATCCAAATTCCTTGTAGTTATTTAATGATAAGCTTGTAATCTTTCTTGTCCTCCCCACCCCCGCCACCCCTGAGAGCAGGCAAATGATTCACCAGATTGGTATGGGTGCCTTCATTGCTATCATAGAAGTGGAGAAAGGACAGACAATAGTAAGATTTTCTTTACTGAAAAAGTGGTTTATGATGCATTTCTAGGACATTTCAAGTCAATTCAGTTTAATTTACAAAAATATATTGTACACAAAATCAGTGCAGCTTAAAGGGACCGACATGGGGCATTAGTACAGGCACGACAGGTGTCTCTACCCTTAGGGTCTGGAGTGGTGGTTCTCAATCATGGCTGTGTGGTAGGATCACTTGAGAAGTTTTTAAAAAATACTCCTGCCTGGGTTCCCCTGCAGACCACTTAAATCAGAATATCTGTGGCTTGAGCTCAGGTGCTAGTGTGCTTTTAAAGTTCTTCAAGTGTTTCTAATATGTAATCAGAGTTAAGAACTATGCTTAGTGGAATAGAAATACAGCATGTGATGAATGCTGAAATTTATGGCTTAAATTAGGTTGGTATCGAGCTTTTTAGCACACTAACATTATTTTTTTCTTGAGACCATCTTTTACAAACACACAGCATCTATTAGCCCTCACACAAAGTCCCCTTTAGAATTTGTCACCATGGCAATTTGCACTTATCCTTCCATAATACATGTAATCACATTTGACATTACAGGTCATTATCTGTGTTCCTCGGTAGTGTGGAACCACAGTGAGAGTAGATTGTGTTGCTCTATTACCTAACACAGTGCTAGGCACATAGTAGATGGTCAACAACTATTTTTTAATTGAATGAATAAATGATTTTGCTAAGTAAGTTACTAAGTAATGATTTTGCTAAGTAAGTTACTGCACTCATGTAATCTATTATTCATTACTAATGAGGTTCTCACCTATATTCTAGGTCATGGATCTGTCCTGAAGATGTTATCAAGAGCATAAGAAACAGATCTGCTATGAAAGTTCGGACTTAGAACTAGTACTTAAAGTTACTTTTGTGCGTTATCCTTCAGGCAGGCTGGCCTCCCTCCCACAACGGGGAAAGTAAGAAAGTTTTTGTGTCTGGAGTTTTGTTTTTTGCTATTTGATTTTCATTGAAAATTTTAAAATTATTCCTTTTCATTTTTCCAATACCATAGTAGAAAATATTACCTCAATTATATGCCAAGTCAAAGTGTCTTCTTAATGAAACTTTAATTGTTCCATTATCAAACTGCCTTTCTCATTCTCCTTTTGGCACTATTCTAAAATTTGATTTGTGCTAAAAACTCATTTCTTTCTCATTGGTTACTAGGAGACAGCATTCTGTGAGCTGTGTGCCTCTTCATAGCTGAAGGCAAAAAGCTAGCTAATTCAGAATCAGGAAATAATTAGCAAATTCACACATTATCCTTCTGTTTAGACTACAAATCCAAAGGCTTCATGTTAACGGATACTTTCTCTTTTGATCGAAGGGGTTCCCATTTTTTTAAAAAAAATGTAGTTAGAATTTGGCTTAATGTTCAAAATATCAAACTCCCCAAATCCCACAATCTGTTTAAAAAAAAACAAACATCTCTGTTGAAGACAGGGTAGGCTATTAGCTAAAGAAACGATGTGTTTGAATTTTAGACAGAAGATAATCATTTCCAGACACAAATACACACACACACACACACACATCACATATATATATATATATACATATATATGACAATAGAAATATCAGATCCATGACAATTAATAATACATATGCAGATGTGTAACTGGCTAAAAATAAGGAAAATCAAATTTATTAGAGACAGACATGTATATCCAAGCAGGCTTGATATGTGTGTGGCTTTGCCAAGTTGAAAACTGGTTAATAGTAGTCTATATTCTATTAATTCAAAAAGTCTCCCAAAATGGAGGCACTATGATCAACTGTATAGACACCTGCTCTGGAAACAGAGGGAGTCAAAACAGGGCTGGCATCCAGGGAGCCCACGAGTGTCCTACGACTCACTGTGAAATCAAAGATGAAGGTGATATTTCAAGGGGAAGGAGAAAACATTCTCTAACATAAAAAACAGTCACTTTTACACTGCATACCTCCCCAGTATATAGTCTTTAAGGAAGACAACAAAATTGAAATTCTTAGTTGCTAACCCTACTTAAATGTTTCTAATATATTATGAAGGAATTGGATTATCTAGAAAATTCCCCCCATAGAATTCTATGATTTCTTTTCGTTTTTTTTAACATCTTTATTAGAGTATAATTGCTTTACAATAGTGTGTTAGTTTCTGCTTTATAACAAAGTGAATCAGTTATACATATACATATGATTTCTTAAGCATATTTCCTATTAGTTTCTGCTTTATAACAAAGTGAATCAGTTGTACATACACATATGATTTCTTAAGCATATTTCCTATTATAAGACAGCTTGGCATACTGGAGAAGAACCCAGACTCTGGAGCTGGAGTGCCCAGGTTCAAGTCCTTCTTCTGGCTTTGAAACTATAATCAGACCTCACTTTTTAAGGCTTTAGCCTCCCCATCTGTAAAATGAGGATAATGAGGGTTTTTCTGAGGACTGAATTAATATTTACAAAGACTCAGAAGAGTTGGGCATATAGTAAGGACAGTATGTGTGAGTATTTTATTAGATAAACAAATGATTGGAGATTCATAATATATACCTCCCTGACTCAGAGAAACATCTGAAAATCCTCTTGATTTTGGACAGAGCCAGCCTGTGGTCGGGCCAGGGCAGCTCAGAGAGCACAGTGATGCCTTTCATACTTTCCCAGAAGAAATATTTCCTGGAAGCAAGAATTACATGGTTTGCTCTCTAGCGTGACATCAATAAAAAGCTAAGCCTTGATAAGGAGCGTCCCATAACTGTGGCAAATGGAAAGATGGAAGGAATAAGGCACTTTCAAAAATGCCTTAGAACATCCTATTCCTGTGCTCTTTCTTGCTGCCCACTCCTTACCTGCTTAGGTTCACCCTCTGTGAAAATTTTCCTCTTCGCCCCTCCCTCACAGATGGAGGCAGCCCCTCTCCGCCTCTGGCACCACAGCAGTCTGCAGTTCATCCCTCTTAAAGCCAGACTCATCACATGGCATCAGGGTCATCTGGTGTCAGGAGATGTGAACTCAAAACAACCCCTCTTCCGAGCCCTAGTTGTTTCCCTCTCCAACTTCCTGAATAGTTATTCCAAGCCTTCACCAATCCCAGTGCCCCGCCATCTCTGTTTCTGCTTTCACCAGAAAATAAAGGCTTGATTGTCTTTAACATAATGGCTCTTCTTCCTCACACTCAACTGCACTTGCCCCTTTGTGAACACTATCTTAGCAAAGATGTTGTATCACTATCCCTGTTAATACCACCCTTTGGTGTTCTACCTCATATTTCTTGGCACTGTCTTGGGGAACTTGTTCCAAAAATGATGCCTTCTTTTCTGTATCTTCTACTTCTTATTCCCCATTGATGTTGTCTTTAGTTTTGATAAAGATTTCTGTTTTCACCTTCTAGAGGAAATGGTTCCTAGACTCAGTTTCCCCATCTAGCTACTGTCCAGATGTTTCTATTCCTTCTCTTCTATTGACATTATTCACTATTGTACTTTGGCCTCACACCCACCATTCTGCTGACGTCTTTCTAGAAACCCTCATCAATGACCTCCTAGGTGTTATATTCGATGGGAAATTTTGTTTCTCTTCTTCCCTGACCTTCTTTATGATATTAGTCTTGTTTACCACTTCCTTCTCCAACTTTTATTTTTATGTGAATTGTTTTCTACCTCTCTGGTCTTCTCAGTGTTCTTTGGAGCTTTATTTTCATTTGTCCATACCTTAAATGTTAGGATTTGCCAGCCCTTTGTTCTTAGTCCTCTTTTCATGTTATTCCACAAGGGTAATTTTATCCCCTTCCATACTCTTGTCTACATTCAGTTGCTCATAACTCTCAAATTTCTTTCTCTAACTAGCTCCCTCAGTTGAGCGCCAAAGAAACACATTTTGTTCCTAGCTGGATATCTCCACCTGTTGTCCCATTACTAAACTAATCTTCTCACCTGAAACTTACTCTTCTACCATCTTTTTGTGATCCTGGACATTACCCTCACTAGCCCCCCTCTACCTTACATCCAGCATCCATTCAATCCATCATCACATCCTGTAAACATGCCTCCTAATTGCCTTCTTTCCTACCAACTCTGTCATAATATCAACTCATCAACTCGTGTCATCTCCTGCCTCAACTCTTGTATATTTCTCTCTGCTGTTAGTCCCATTCTTTGCTGGTCAGTTCTCCACTTTGTGTCAGATTACCCACAGGATAGAGTAAAACTTATTCAGTTGAACTTCACTAACCTGTGTACATGCATCTTTCAATGTAATCCCTTAACACTTCCACTAAAACTCCTTCACACATGTGGGCACATACACATCCACATTACTGAATTACTCATGTTAGCTGAGTAGACGCTCTCTTTCCTCTCTGTTGCTTAGTTGCTGCTTTCTCTGCCCAGAACATCGTTTCCCCTCTGCCCAGCAAATGCACACTCACTCAAGTTGCCATTTTTTAAAGTTTTTTTTCCAGTGACTTTTCCCCTCAGTTCTTACGGCAGATCTGGTGTATCTCCTCCTAGGATCACACAGCACTCCACACGTAACTCCATAATAACAATGATCTCATCACATTGTAATTGTTGTTCACATGTGTGCTCTCCATTCTACTTTAAGCGACTTGAAGGTCCATGAGCCTTCATCTCTGTTTCCTCAGCTTTGGCCAGAAACACGACTAGGTGAGAGGAAAACTGGTGGAGTAATTTGTAATATTTTAGAGATGGCAGGAACTTCTTTGGGAGGAAGGGGAAAAAGAAAACAACTCAGAAAATTTTGTTGTGTATAAGGTCAAAGAGTGATTTCTCCCACATCATTTCTTCCATAGTGCAAGGCTGGTGCAGGGAGGAAAGCCTAACACATAAGGGGGATTCAAACCATGATGTAGGGGAAGAATTAGAAGCTACAATTTTTCTTTATTAGAAAAAACAAGGACTGTGGTGGTCATAGTTCTGTGGGTGGCTGTTGTGTGTGAGTGGGTGTGCTGATAAATTCAGTTTGTAGAAATATGTTAAACTCAACAAAAGCATTTCTAATGTAAGGTATGAGGATCAGGGAAAGGAAAGAAGGAGGTCAAATGAATATCATAAAAGAGTGTCATCTCAGGAATGCTAAGAGAGCATGAAAACTTAATTAATTACACCTATCATGTTCTAGGGCATTGTTAGATATAATGGAGATACAAAGTGAGCAAAACTAACAAGCAAATCAAAAGCAAAACAATCAACAATAACAATAACAACAAGAAAACATTGCCTTTACCTTCATGGTACTTGAAATCTAGTGGGGGAAGAATGAAATCAATTAAAAATCATATTAAAGAATAAAACATTACTTCAATAAATGTTAGGAAAAAGAGTTATGTGGCATTGGGAAAACACAAGCAAGGAGGTTGCAGCTGGTTAACAGAAAACTCCATTACAAACATGTTCCCATGTAAACCAAAGCAAAAGGAAATTGAAGAGGTTGAGTGTATCATATTCCTTGTAGGTTTTGGATGAAATTTCCATCAGGTCCATCCTGAATTCTTTCAGCCCCTGTATATGTGGGATGGGAGTTTATTTCATGGCCAATGTTGCTAAGAGTTGCAAGTGATTATCAAGGGGAGAAAATATTTTCTGGATCATTTATTGCTTACTGTGTATCATTGACAGTGGGTGCTGCTTTAACACATGTAAATAAATATCATCAGAACAAAAAGTCATTGAAGCTAATTAAGGGAGATTTATTTAAATCAAGGTCTACATCTTCTGTGAGAGAAGAAATGATGCCATCAAAAACTGGTAAAATCTTGTGTAACTTTCTTCTCTCAGCTGATGAAAGTGTTTCATAGATTATTATTAATTCTAACACTGATAATATATTGATATTGATTGGCAGTGCACACAAAAAAATTCTTATTGAGGAAAAACACAAGCAGAAGATAGGCATTATGGGACTGACATGCTGTCTGAGTTTTGGAATGTTATTTGGCAACTGGAAATGAATATGTAGATAAATCAGATTATGGAAACATTGAGATCAAAGATGTTGAAAATGGATGCACTGAGAAATTATAAAAATATCTAATATTTATTGAATAGTTTTATGTGTCAAGTAGTTTGACAATTTCTTTACATATCAACTTGTACTTTATTTTCATGTCTTGTGCAGTTATCTTCACTCATGATGGTGCATCTAAGAAATTCCACAAATGTTATCCCTGCATATTTCAGCTAATATTTGATAACTGCAAAGGGCACAAACATTCACACATGGAGTTTTACAACCCATATCACTCAAAATTAACCTTTAGTGTAAAATAGGAATATATTAGCAGAAAACCATTAAAGTGAAAATAAGAATATGAAAAACAGACATAACATCTAATGAAGTATATTTAAAAGATCCAGAAATTCTGGCCCTATTAGACTAGTATTGGAAATATGAGCAGGATAACTTCTGGAAATCTAATATATAGCCTAGTGACTATAGTTATAACAATATATTGTATACTTGAAATTTGCTAAGAGAGTAAATCTTAAGTGTTCCCACCACACACAAAAAATGGTAACTATGTGAGGTGATGGATATGATAATGAGCTTGATTGTGGAAATTATTCCACAATGTATACATATATCAAAACATCACGTTGGACACCCAGGAAAGCAGCGGAGGAGGAAAGAAACCCACGTACCATGGCAGGAGTGCGGGGCCCACGAAGGGGCCAGAGCAGCACCACATAATCCCCTTTACATCTGAAAGAGCCTGAATTCAGTGATCTAAGCCACTGGTATCGCAGGGTTAAAACAAAGCTGTGCGGCTGACAGAGTCTTGGTGCTCCGGGCGGGTGTCAGGCCGGAGCCTCTGAGGTGGGGGAGCAGAGTTCAGGACACTGGACCAACAGAGACCTCCCGGTCCCACGTAATATCAATCAGCGTGAGCTCTCCCAGAGAGCTCCACCGCAACTCTAAGACCCAGATCCACTCAACAACCAGCAAGCTCCAGTGCTGGACACCCCATGCCAAACAACTAGCAAGACAGGAACACAACCCCACCGATTAGCAGAGAGGCTGCCTAAAATCATAATAGGTTCACAGAACTACAAACCTGCAGCTTGTGAAAAGGAGATCACAAATGCAGTAAGTTAAGCAATGAGAAGACACAGAAACACACAGCAGATGAAGGTGCAAGATAAAACCCCACCAGACCAAACAAATGAAGAGGAAATAGGCAGTCTACCTGAAAAACAATTCAGAGTAATGATAGTAAAGATGATCCAAATCTTAGAAATAGAATGGAGAAAATACAAGAAACATTTAACAAGGACCTAGAAGAACTAAAGAGCAAACAAACAATGATGAAAAACAAAATAAATAAAATAAAGAATTCTCTACAAGGAATCAATAGCAGAATAACTGAGACAGAAAAACAGATAGTGTCCTGGAAGATAAAATAGTGGAAATAACTACCACAGAGCAGAATAAGGAAAAAAGAATGAAAAGAATTGAGGACAGTCTCAGAGACCTCTGGGACAACATTAAACACACCAACATTCAAATTATAGGGGTCCCAGAAGAAGAAGAGAAAAAGAAAGGGTCTGAGAAAATATTGGAAGAGATTATAGTTGAAACATTCCTTAATATGGGAAAGGAAATAGTCAATAAAGTCCAGGAAGCACAGAGTGTCCCATCCAGGATAAATACAAGGAGAAACACGCCAAGACACATATTAATCAAAGTATCAAAAATTAAATACAAAGAACAAATATTAAAAGCAGCAAGGGAAAAAAACCAAATAACATACGAGGGAATCCCCATAAGGTTAACAGCTGATCTTTCAGCACAAACTCTGCAAGCCAGAAGGGAGAGGCAGGACATACTTAAGGGGTTGAAAGAGAAAAACCTACAACCAAGATTACTCTACCCAGCAAGGATCTCATTCAGATTCCACAGAGAAGTTAAAATCTTTACAGACAAACAAAAGCTAAGAGAATTCAGCACCATCAAACCAGCTTTACAACAAATGCTAAAGGAAATTCTCTAGGCAGGAAACACAAGAGAAGGAAAAGACCTAAAATAACAAACCCAAAACAATTAAGAAAATGGTAATAGGAACATACATATCAATAATTACCTTAAATGTAAATGGATTAAATGCTCCAACCAAAAGACACAGACTCACTGAATGGATACAAAAACAAGACCCATATATATGCTTTTTACAAGAGACCTACTTCAGACCTAGAGATGCATACAGACTGAAGGTGAGGGAATGGAAAAAGTTATTCCTTGCAACTGGAAATCAAAAGAAAGCTGGAGTAGCAATTCTCATATCAGACAAAATAGACTTTAAAATAAAGACTATTACAAGAGACAAACAAGGACACTACATAATGATCAAGAGATCAATCCAAGAAGAAGATATAACAATTGTAAATATTTATGCAACCAATATAGGAGCACCTCAATACATAAGCCAAATGCTAACAGCCATAAAAGGGGAAATCAACAGTAACACAATAATAGTAGGGGACTTAAACACCACACTTACACCAATGGACAGATAATCCAAAATGGAAATAAATAAGGAAACACAAGCTTTAAATGATACATTAAGCAAGATGGACTTAATTGATATTTATAGGACATTCCATCCAAAAACAACAGAATACAGTTTCTTCTCAACTGCTCATGGAACATTCTCCAGGATAGACCATATCTTGGGTCACAAATCAAACCTTGGTAAATTTAAAAAATTGAAATTGTATCAAGTATCGTTTCCAATCACAAAGCTATGAGGCTAGATATCAATTATGGTAAAAAATCTGTAAAAAATACAAACACTAAACAATATACTACTAAATAAACAAGGCTAAACAATACACTACTAAATAACCAAGAGATCACTGAAGAAATCAAGGAGGAAATAAAAAAATACCTAGAAACAGATGACAATGAAAGCATGACGACCCAAAATTATGGAAGGCAGAAAAAGCGCTTCTAAGAGGGAAGTTTATAACAATACAATCCTACCTCAAGAAACAAGAAACATCTCAAATAAACAACCTAATTTTACATCTAAGGCAATTAGAGAAAGAAGAACAAAAGTAATCCAAGGTTAGCAGAAGGAAAGAAATCATAGAGATCAGATCAGAAATAAATGAAAAAAAAATGAAGGAAATGATAGCAAAGATAAATAAAACTAAAAGCTGGTTCTTTGAGATGATAAACAAAATTGATAAACCATTAGCCACACTCATCAAGAAAAAAGGGAGAAAATTCAAATCAATAGAATTAGAAATGAAAAAGGAGAAGTAACCACTGACACTGCAGAAATACAAAGGATCATGAGAGATTACTGCAAGCAACTATATGCCAATAAAATGGACAATCTGGAAGAAATGGACAAACTCTTTGAAAAGCACAACCTGCCGAGACTGAACCAGGAAGAAATAGAAAATATAAATAGAACAATCACAACAACTGAAACTGAAGCTGTGATTAAAAATCTTCTAACAAACAAAAGCCCAGGACCAGATGGCTTCACAGGAGAATTCTATCAAACATTTACAGAAGAACTAACACCTATCCTTCTCAAACTCTTGCAAAATATAGCAGAGGGAGGAACACTCCCAAACTCATTCTACGAGGCCACCATCACTCTGATACCAAAACCAGACAAAGATGTCTCAAAAAAAGAAAACTACAGGCCAATATCACTGATGAACATTGATGTAAAAATCCTCAACAAAATCCTAGCAAACAGAATCCAACAGCACATTAAAAGGATCATACACCATGATCAAGTGGGGTTTATACCAGGAACGCAAGGATTCTTCAGTATATGCAAATCAATCAATGTGATAAACCATATTAACAAATTGAAGGAGAAAAACCATATGATCTTCTCCATAGATGCGGAAGAAGTTTTCGACAAAATTCAACACCCATTTATGATAAAAACCCTCCAGAAAGTAGGCATAGAGGACACTTACCTCAACATAATAAAGGCCATATATGACAAACCTACAGCCAACATCGTTCTCAATGGTGAAAAACTGAAACCGTTTGCATTAAGATCAAGAACAAGACAAGGTTGCCCACTCTCACCCCTAGGATTCAACATAGTTTTGGAAGTTTTAGCCACAGCAATCAGAGAAAAAAACGAAATAAAAGGAATCCAAATTGGAAAAGAAGTAATAAAATTGTCACTGTTTGCAGTTGACATGATACTATACATAGATAATCCTAAAGATGCTACCAGAAAACTACTAGAGCTAATCAATAAATTTGGTAAAGTAGTAGGATACAAAATTAATGCACAGAAATCTCTTGCATTCTTATGCACTAATGATGAATACTCTGAAAGAGAAATTAAGGAAACACTCCCATTTACCACTGCAACAAAAAGAATAAAATACCTAGGAATAAACCGACCTAAGGAGACAAAAGACCTGTATGCAGAAAATTATAAGACACTGATGAAAGAAATTAAAGATGATGCAAACAGATGGAGAGATATACCATGGTCTTGGACTGGAAGTATCAACATTGTGAAAATGACTCTACTACCCAAAGCAATCTACAGATTCAATGCAATCCCTATCAAACTACCAATGGCATTTTTCACAGAACTAGAACAACAAATTTCACAATTTGTATGAAAACACAAAAGACCCCGAATAACCAAAGCAATCTTGAGAAAGAAAAACGGAGCTGGAGGAATCAGGCTCCTGGACTTCAGACTATACTACAAAGCTATAGTAATCAAGACAGCATGGTACTGGCACAAAAACACAAATATAGATCAATGGAACAGGATAGAAAGCCCAGAGATAAACCCACGCACATATGGTCACCTTATCTTTGATAAAGGAGGCAAGAATATATCGTGGAGAAAAGACAGCCTCTTTAATATGTGGTGCTGGGAAAACTGGACAGCTACATGTAAAAGAATGAAATTAGAACACTCCCTAACACCATACACAAAAATAATCTCAAAATGCATTAAAGACTTAAATGTAAGGCCAGACACTGTAAAACTCTTAGAGGAAAACATAGGCAGAACACTCTGTGACATAAATCACAGCAAGATCCTTTCTGACCCACCTCCTAGAGAAATGGAAATAAAAACAAAAATAAACAAATGGGACCTAATGACACTTAAAAGCTTTTTCACAGCAAAGGAAACCATGAAAAAGATGGAAAGGCAACCCTCAGAATGGGAGAAAATATTTGCAAATGAAGCAACTGACAAAGGATTAATCTCCAACATTTACAAGCAGCTCATGCAGGTCAGTATCAAAAACACAAACAACCCAATCCAAAAATGGGCAGAAGACCTAAATAGACATTTCTCTAAAGAAGATATACAGATTGCCAAAAAACACATGAAAGGATGCTCACCATCACTAATCATTAGAGAAATGCAAATCAAAACTACTATTGGGTATCAGCTAACACTGGTCAGAATGGCCATCATCAAAATATCTGCAAACAATAAATTCTGGAGAGGGTGTGGAGAAAAGGGAACACTCTTTCACTGTTGGTGGGAATGTAAATTGATGCAGCCACTATGGAGAACAGTATGGAGTTTCCTCAAAAAACTAAAAATAGAACTACCATACGACCCAGCAATCCCACTATTGGGCATATACCCTGAGAAAACCATAATTTAAAAAGGGTCATGTACCACAATGTTCACTGCAGCTCTGTCTACAATAGCCAGGACATGGAAGCAACCTAAGTGTCCATCGACAGATGAATGGATAAAGAAGATGTGGCACATATATACCATGGAATATTACTCAGACATAAAGGAAACAAAATTGAGTTATTTGTAGTGAGGTGGATGGACCTAGAGTCTGTCATACAGAGTGAAGTAAGTCAGAAGGAGAAAAACAAATACTGTATGTTAACATATATATATGGATTCTAAAAAAAAAAAAAAAGGTTCTGAGGAACCTAGGGGCAGGACAGGAAGAGAGACACAGACGTAGAGAATGGACTTGAGAACATGGGGAGGGGGAAGGGTAAGCTGGGACGACGTGAGAGAGTGGCATGGACTTATATATACTACGAAATGTAAAATCGATAGCTAGTGGGAAACAGCCACATAGCACAGGGAGATCAGCTCAGTGCTTTGTGTCTACCTAGAGGGATGGGATAGGGAGGGTTGGAGGGAGACGCAAGAGGGAGGGAATATGCAGATATATGTATACGTATAGCTGATTCACTTTGTTATACAGCAGAAACTAACACACCATTGTAAAGCAGTTGTACTCCAATAATGATGTTAAAAAAAAAGGAAAACAAAAAAATGCTAACACCTAGTGAATATATAATAACCAACTATATAGTATAGGGAAAACAGAAGACTTTTCACTTCCTAAGTTAAATATTGTTTAAAAATTTAGTAGAAACCGTTTATGATGAAAATTTTAAATAAAAATAAAATTTGAAAACTAAAAAAAAAACCCACAAAAAACAAATAAATCACGTTGTACACCTTAAATATATACAAGTTTTCTTTGTCAATCATATCTCAATAAAGCTGGAAAATAAATAATAAAAATCCTGGAAATTTGGAAGAATCTATGCATATTAGTTAGCATGATGGATGGTTACTTTATTCAAATGGTCCTCAGGGGAAAGAATCAGCAGTTCAATCCGTCAGCATTGCAAGTTTTCATGAGATCCAGCATGGCAAAAGATAAAGAATTCACACTGCTTCACTTTGTCTTGGAATAGGCCTTATTTTCTATGAAGGAACTGTTTCTTAGTTGGATGAATGCTAGGTTAATCAAACACAGAAATCCTTGTTTAACTGTGGGCTCAAAGGGAAAGTTAGTGAAAATGGTCTTTAAATTTCCATTCTCTCTTCAGGATGAAATGTGGAATTAGTATTTTTCTTCCATTTGAATTCACTGGTGACATAACACTCATGGTCTTCCCACCTCCACTTAAAAAAAAAAAACCAAAAAACACTCTATTCTTGTCAATGTGCGTCTCAGCCAGGAAAAATGACATTAGGAAAAACACATTGTACAGGTTATGGAAAGGGCAAAAATGGAAGTCTCAAAGTGAAATATTCTTCATGAAAAAAAATAGTTCTTTTATATCTCTTTGGTGATAAAAATGCCACCCAGTTTTAGAAACATTTTATATTTAATTTTACTCACCACCACTTTTTAAGAGAGTTGAGAATACCAATTTCCTTGATGGATAGACTAAATTACAAATTATTGCTACCCGGATTTAGGAAATTTACTCCCTATTTTATGAATACATTTTTAGATATTGAAAAAGAAAAAACAAAAAGAGGAATAGGTCAATTTTTTCCCCCAGTAAATATATGTTTTTCTTTGTTTCTTAAATGAAAAAGTATTTTAAAACATTGCCAATCGTTTTTCACCTATGATGTCTGAATTTTGTCCACGAATTTGCTAAGTGTCTAACGTGTGCTGATACATAGGCTTCATTCTATTTGTCTCCTCCAAATAATTAAGAGACACTTCAGGAGGAATCAAATCTGTGTTTCCTCCATTTTTTTTCTACTCTGATGAGAAAAAAAAAAATCCAAAAACCCTTATAAAAGACAGTTGTAACTAAACCATTGGTGTTAGTTATCCTGGTGCTTTTAAAAGTGAAACTCGGTTTCCAGGCTCTCTTAAGTATTTTAAAATCCAGATTGGAGATGGGAACGTATTTCTAATGATTTGTTTAGTCTGGTAATTATCAACCCTTAACATGGGCTGAACCAGCTCTCTCGTGATTGGTGCTCTTATCATCTGTTACATTGTTATTAAGCATACATGTTCTCATAGGAAGCGCTAGGGCAAGTTACCCTGGGCTTTTTTTTTTTTTTTTTTTAAATATTTATTTATTTATTTATTTTTGGCTGTGTTGGGTCTTCGTTTCTGTGCGAGAGCTTTCTCTAGTTGCGGCAAGCGGGGGCAATACCCTGGGCTTTTGAATTTGAATGTCTGCTCAAAAGTTTAGTCACGTAAGTGAATTTGAGGTTTCTTGGCAGAAGCCAGATTTTCATCTGGTTCTTCCCTTTTTCAGAGTGGATGACGTAGCAGCGTTCCTGTGGAGAGAAATGGACACTTTGAACATCCCAGAAGCCATCTCCTTTTCTGAAAAAGAGCAAGGCCTTGTTGGATAAACTGTCAGTTTGGGGGGCTTCTCTGTTGATATATAGCTCTCTGTGTCTCCAGTCATTTGTCTTGAATGCCTAACATCTGCGATGGAGTCTATGGGCCCCAACTCTTGGTGCCTCAATTCAACCTAACAGCCATAAATGCCTACCCTGGGCAAGGTACCCTTCTAAAAGCAACAGAAAGATAAGACTCTGACCTCAGTTAGATTACTGTTGAGGGAGAATAGGGTGGGGAAAAACTCATTGCAAAAAGCTATAATAATAGATCTCCATCTACTAAGTACCATCTGCTAAGTGGAATATGAAAAGTGTGAGGGAGGAATTTGACACTGGAGAAGGATTTTGACAAAGACAAGAAGAAAGCCTTCTAGACACAGCAAACATTTGGTTTTAGTTCTGTATCAATTGACCCCAAGTTACATTTCCAGTTCTGCTGTTTACTATTTATGCAGTCATTTAGTTAGACAATGAGTCAAATGTGTGTGCATATGTGGATTAATTCTTACTGAGTGCTGGGGGAAATGAGCCCAACATTCATGAAGCTTGCAGCTTATCAGAGGAGAAAATCCCTGTCTTAAAGGGAAATGCTCAGAGAGTAAAATTTAAGTTGGAAGGTCACTGTTGTGAGGTGAGGTACTGTTTCAAGTATTGAAAGCATTGGACTTGAGATTAGTAGAAATGGACATAGCAAGAAAAGAGTTGTGCACACAAGACTAGAAAACTCATGAGAGAGGTGGGCTGGGCTACTGACTTGCTTGCTTTATTTGTTCTTTCATTGAACAGTGAGGTGTTGATTGCGTATGATGGGTCAGAAATTATGTTGGGCATTGGAGGCAAAGGAACTAGACAATGACTTCTTTTTTTTTAAAGTATCCACAAACTGAAAGGGGAGGCTGAGCCTCCAAAATCAACTCTTAACTTAGAGGAAAGAGGAGCATTAGACTTCAAATGGAGATATAGGAATATGTACATATTAAGAAAACTGAGCTGAGTCTTAAAGGACTAGGAGATGTTAAAGAGCTGCACAGGACGAGGGCAGTACTTGGAAAAAAATCTGTGTGCTGTGAGAGAACATAAATTATTCAGCATATTTTTATGTGTGTTGAGAACTACATGTAGGACAGAAGGTTGAGAGCAGCAGGTGAGTGAAAATGCTGTCGGAAAGATATAGTGGGGCTAGTGCATGAAGGGTTAATGAGGATGCAACACATCAGCGTGGAGATGAGCCACACAGTAGCAATATTTGATACAGTATAGTTAAGGCTTGGAGAATGGCTGCATTCTAAGGCAGAAAACTCTATGGAGAATATATCTGAGGGACAGACCTTTAGAGTTAAGTAATATGCACAGATACTGCTGGAGAAGAAAACCAGGACAAGTAGCTGGGAATGGTCAGAAAGCAGAGAGAAGGCAAGAGAAAAGATTGTTAAGACTGTGACATAGAAGCCAAGGTAAAAGGCCATTAAGGCCATTAAGAGAAAGTCAAATACATTGAAGGGATCCTGTAGAACAAAAACCAAGAGGTCACCCAATATGGCAGCAATAAAGTCGTTGGTGACCTTTACAAGAGCAAACTTGGCACGTTGTTGGAAATAGAAAGCAAACCACAGGGGGTGAATCGGGAAGTAGGTGGAGAGGAAATAGATGTAATGGGTGTAGAAAATTCATTTGAGAAATCTGGCAGAGCTCTTTCCTGGCGATGAATGGCCAAAGAGAGAGCAGAGTTGATAGCTAAGTGAGGAAGCATGTTGCCATTTACTGTTATACATAAACTATGTGTTTCAGCCCAAATCATCTAATCTCTGTCCCTGAATGTGTATTTGGCATTTCCTCTTCTGAACTACTGCTCAGCTCCTTAAATTATTTTTGCCCCTCCTCTCTTTTTATCCAAAGTGTATTACTCACTCAGTTTAAGATGATGTCCTGCACGGAGTAAGTGTTCAATGTATTTAATTGATTGAACAGTTTCTTCTTTGCTTCATTGTGTTTGGAGATTCTGCTAATATAAGTCAGTTCCAGGAGACAGAAGAATAAAAAGGATTAAGGGCATATTGGAAAGAATAAGCATTTCAGATCTCTCACACAGGAGAGACATCAAACCTCATCATATTAAAGGCATAAATGAATTTTTTTCCTGCCAGTTTCTGTGGGAGACACTCAACTAAAAACTGTAATTTTAGGCCAAATCATCCACTGAACAAAGAAACAAAGAGAAACAACTCACCCTTCACAACCTACTCAAAGGGATTAAATTCACATTCTGAGTTATGAATGTCTTAGGATAACACTTTGAAGATTAAGACATGAAAAAAAAAAAAGGTTAAGACATGAAAGCTCCAAATTTCCCCTCTATTCCTTCTAAAGAAACATCTAGAACTAAAAAATTAATAAAGTTTCCAATAACAGAAACACATATTAATTTTGTATTTGCTATATAACAGACATTATGCTAGTAGTTTCATGTATGCTATTTCATTTCCCTCTCACAGCAATCCTGGAAGAACGGTAATATTAGTATGAATTCAAAGATGAGTAAATTGAAGCTCAGAGGTGTGTAGAAACAGGTCTCAAGTGATCTTTAACACATATTGCTTCCCCATTAACATTACTATATTGCATAATCATTTTGTCCCAAAGTTTGTATAAAAACTTGATTTTTTCCAAAATGACTGCTTACTGTAAGCATTTAAAAACTAAAAACAAAACAAAACAAAAACCAGACAGCTATCTGTGAGATAACACATTATGAAAAATATTAGAAATACCAACAACAAATAACACAAATACTAATGAAGATGCCACTTATATTTCATTTTATCACATGGTACTCCAACTATTTTACAGATCGATCTTTTTCCTACATGTGTTCTCATTCAGTTATATAGAGCTAAGTGCTGGAAAATCCAGAATCTTGCTGGACTGCTCTTGATAAAAAATTTCTGGTTTGGAATATGCACTGAACTACGTAGCTAGAAAAGGTTGAACATCATAAAATCTGTTTCTTTTGATTACAACTGGCCAGCCATGATCATGCAAAACTATCAGAAGAAGACTGAGAATGGAAAATGGGAGTTCCACCTTAGAGTGATAGTTGGCTCTGAGGGTTTAGAATGTAACTCAAGGGTCCCTGGCTCTGGAACTCAGATGTCTAGCATAGCTGGCCAGCTCTGGAAATTTTCAGAGATTTCTGGCTGGTTTGTTGGGGCCTGGCTGGCTGGCTTTGGAGAGGCTGTGTTCTGGGTTCTCCCTGGTCCAGAGAACAGTGAGCATATCCAGCTGGCTCCTACATCTGGCCAAGTTGGCAGATGAACTGATTCTACCTTTGGGGGGCCAGGAGTCAGAGAGGCTCATGATCAGCAAATCCAGGAATGAGCAAGAAACTGATAAATTAGCTGATGGATTCCACTCACCAGGGGAGAACTGAGTAATGTAAAAGGATTTTGTTTTCACCTCTATGATTCAGGTACTGTTAGATTTTATGTTAATGAGTTTGGTAATTGGGTCTCCTTAAAGAATGAATGGGTTTAAAATCTCATTATATGGATGTGACAAAGCTTCTCTCCTTGACCAAACTCTAGCCAGGCTCCTCTGAGCCCTCTTCTCGAGTAAGCCTCAATCTTGGTCTATAAAAACTACACACCCTGAACATAAATGATTTCATCCACCTTCTATCCCCACATTGAAAGACTTAAACAAACACATAGTTTCTAAAAGCTCAAGGTTGAATCCCTAGGGGGAGCCTAGACCCCCTTAAAGTATCTATCTTAGGAAGCTCAAGGCTGCTAAAATAATCTACTATTTGCTCTAGCCAACACTTGATCATAGGCCTCTGATCACCCTTTCTTAGAGCGTTTAATAAAAAGTGTGAATCCTTCCTCTGTCCCCTTGAGATGTGTATGTATCTCCTGTAACTCAGGAGTCCTCAAGGAACTGAAAGCCATTCATTTAAAATGCAGTCACCAGGAAGGGTGGTGTCTATGTTTCCCAGTCTCTGTAGGAAGACAGAATCCTAACTTTGACAATTGTCATCTAGCAGAAACAGTTGGCCTAGTTGATATTTACACTGACCAACCATTTGTAGGTTTTCACTTCCCTTACTCTCCTGAGCTCCCCACTCACCCCCTCCCTACTTCCTCATTCTCCGTTTAAAACACCCAGTTACCTGTGTACATCGAAGTTGACTTCAGTTCACTCTGAACCCTCTTCCCTATATCAATAGTATATTTTGAATTAAGATCCATCCTTATCATTTTAACTAGTGTCTGACTGTTTATCTTTGACAGACACAAACATTAATCTTTAAAAAAATTAGCTTTAAAACAACCAAATACCAAAGTCTGTATACTCAGGAAAGTGAATTTAGGAGGAGAGATTTTTGGGGTGATTGTATTATGTAACCTCTAAGACGGTCCCCAGTATTCTCCACTGTTGTAGTATTCATACCCTTGTGTAATCCCTGCTCAATGAATATGGGCTGGGATACATTGTCTTGATTCTAACAAATAGAAAATGGAATAAGAGATGGGAAGTCACTTCTGAGATTAGGTTATAAAGGACTGAGTCTTCCACCTAGGAAGCTCTCTTGTTGTCTATTGGATGGCTCACTCTGGAGGAAGTCAGCAAGGCAGCCCTGTTGAGAAGCTCCAGAGGGAGAACTCAAAAACAAATCTCCTGAGTCCTCCTAACTACTATATGAGTGATCCTAAGAGTGGATTCTCCTTTACTTGAGCCTGGAGACCACTGTAGCTCCAGTCACCACCTTGATTGCAGACTTGAGAGACCACCTGGCTAAATTGTTTCCAGATTTTTGACCCATAGAAACTGAAATAATAAATACCTGTTGATTTAAGCCACTAAATTTCAGGAAAATTTGTTATGCAGCAGTAGGTAACTAATACAGTGACCCACATTTACCCAAGTGGTTTACCTAAATTTAGAGTAAGCTACCCCTACCCATGCATGCAGATCTTACATTAATATGTTGTTTCTATAGACTATTATCATATCTAAAGAAGGAATTATCACGGCTTTGGTTCAGAGCAGAAGTTCCTTAACTCACTTCTGTGGTAATAGGGAAACACATATATCTAGTTTTTTTTCTTCTGGAGAGTTTCATCAGTTTAAATATGTGCCATGAATATCCATCTTCAAACAAAATTCAAACTTCATACATTGGGGTCAGAAATTACTTTGGGATTCTTCTTACCAACATTGCAAAATTATTTCCTAAAGTCATGTAACTTTTGACTGAATCCACTTTTAAAATGCCCTGGGTGGTTTATATTAATTCTTCTATTTCACCTGAGATGTCAAGCTCAGATGAGAACTACCACTTCTGTGGGGATTTTCATTCTTCAGTTAATCTATGTATTGAATGTTTTATCATTGAGCCAGCTGAGCTTGTGGTGGCTGAGTCCATCTTTCTATGTACAGAATTACCCTATATTTGTCTTATCTCACCCATGTTATCACATCTTAGCCCCAGGGTAGATAACACCTTTGACTAAATTTCATTCAGACCTGACAAAAATATTTAAAATAAAATACATTATTTGCATGAGTCCTTTTCATGTAAAAAGTTATTTTGCCTAGAAGTTGATTGTTATTAATTTTAGTGACAACTTCCTCAATAGCCTCATATTGCGAGAGTATTTTAAAGCTAAGTTTCTTTCCACCACCACCCAGGGACAAATGCCATTAAATAGTGATCAAAACTTCATTAAATTAGGTAGTCTTAATGTTAAGGGAATGTTAAAGAACCATTGGTCATTCAATATTAGAACGTAAGAAAAATAACAACAAAAAATCCTTACGGTAATCTAATTATTTGACTTGTCAAAGACTTTACCTACAATACTGCAATAACTTTCTGGAATGGGTGCTATTATTGTTAGCATTTCGCAGAAGAGGAAACTAAGGCACAGAGATGTTAAGTTACTCTCCCAAGGTCACATCACTAGTAAGTGGTAGAACTGGGGTTTAAACTGAAGTCAGGCTGGCTCCGGAATCTGTATTCTTACCCCGTGTATGATACTGCCTCTCAAAAAAAGGTGTGATTTTCTTTGTGCTCTATAAAAACAAGTGGAACCATAAAGTTGTTCAGAGTAAACAATGTATGCTTTCTTCTTTTTTAAACCCTGTATTGACTGTAAGCAAGACCCTCAGAAACAACCTATGGTCCCTGACCGTAATTTTAGAACTACTTCCCTAAGCTATGCTTCCCTGAAAAGCAAAATTTTCTCTACTATTAGGTCAAACCCTATATTGATGCTTGAAAGATGAAAAAGAATATTGTATTTGGTTGTATATATGTATATATATATAATGTGGATCGGGTTGTATGTATGTATGCATACTTACACATATATACATGTGTGTAGATACAGAATGTTCACATATATATACATGTTTATAGTACAGAATGAAGTTCTAAATTTCTTTTTTTTAAGTTCTCAATTTCTTTACCAAACCAAAAAGCTAATCCACAATTGTGGTAGGAAAATAATGGTCCTGCCCCCTAAAACGTTCACATCCTAATCTCAACACATGTAACTATGTTCTTTTTCATGGCCAAAGGGACTTTGCTGATGTAATTAGGTTAAGGCTCCTGAGATGAGGAAATTACCTTGTAGTATTCAGTTAGGGCAGTTATAATCACAAGGATCTTGATAAGAGAAAAGCAGGAGCGTCCGGGTCAGAGAGAGACTGGAAGACGTTTCACTGCTGGTTTTGAAGATAGAGGAAGGGATCACGATCCAAGGAAAGCAGATAACTTCCAGAATCTGGAAAAAGAAAGTCAACAGATTCTCCCTTACAGCCTTCAGAAGAAACCAGCCTTACAGACATTTTGCTTTAATTCCAGTGAAACCTATTTTGCACCTCTGACCTCCAGAACTACAAGATAATGAATTTGTGTCGCTGTAAACCATTGTTTGTGGTGGTCTGTTATAGCAGCAGTAAAAATCTAATACAACCATCTAAACAGGACATCTAAAATGTCCTCTAGAATTCATCTGGAATGAATTTTCCCATGTTGAAAAACTGAAGAGACCCAAATCTGTCTTGGGTGTCATCCTTGGGGTTCCTTATCTCCTTTATCTTGAATTAGGCATCATTTTTCTCATGCTTATTTCTTTTTGTCTGAATTAAACTGTGATAGCTACTTGCAGGCTGTTGGTCTTTTAAAATAATCTGTATTTCCACCTTTTCAGTGCACCACGTCCATGTAGAATATCCTACACAGCAGAATCTTGATGCATACTTGATTTATTGATTACATTTGCTTATCACTATTTTCTGAATTAAGATTCTTGTTAGTAATTTTCTGGAAAAATAATAACCACAGTATAAACCAGAATGAAGTTCAAAAAATGATTGCCCTGTTTTTCCTTCTCTATTCCTGTGTTTTGAAACATTTAATTTAAATTTACTTTAATTTGTGTACAGATGATTCTCATACCAGAGCCATTACAGAATGTATGAAATACATGTTGAGAGAAAAATAACATAAAACAGATACTCCTTTTCTCCTGATATTTAAGGAAGAAAAATGGATTTGTTTCTGTCCAAAATTTCTGTGTTCATAAAAAATACTTTTGAAGCCCTCAATGCCTGTTTTCACCTTCCCATTGGCTTGTGCTTTTCTATATATTTCTGTACCCTAACTTCATCCTTTTGCTATATATGCTGTTTATTTAGACAGCCTGAACAATAGTGTTATCTAAATTGTATCAAAGCAGGGTCTGTTATAAGGATATATCTTAAACAAGAACTTTAATGTTCCATTGAAATTTAAACACCTTCTAAAAGATGGCATTCTGATTTTCCAACATCTCTATTCTGGAAAAAAGTATTTGTCCCTGAAAAATTAGCTTGTTTCTTTATAATTTATTCAGGGATAGTTCTAACCTGCACCAAAATCTGCTGTTATTGAAAATGAGTTGGCATTTTCCTTCACAAAAGTTGAATTACTCATGATATTCTCTACCACACGAATCACGCTTATATACACATTTTGCACTTTGAAAGGGAAGGTTTGTCTAAAAATGAGAACTCTTTTTTCATCTTAGCTATCAATGACTTGGCAAAATAATCTCAATTGGATGTTTATAGTATATTTTTTTGAATATTAATTTTGCTAATGGTGGTTGTGATCTTCATTTAGAAAAAAGACAGGCCACGTAGGGCTCTTTTGGGGACAATCTGGTCACCTGGCTTGCCCTCTCTGTACTATTCTCTTTTTCTCAGAGGCTGTGGGTATGCCAGGGTTGGTCTGCTCTGCAGCGGGGCTATTCCTAATTGAGAAGAGGGTGGATAGAAAGCCCAGCACAGGGCCTTATAGTACAGATTACAATCCTTGATTGCAAATTTACAAGGGAAGGCAGGTGAGTTTTAGGGACTGAGCACCAAACCCCACTTCATATTCCCATGTGGATGTTATGATGAAAAGTAATCACATGGAATTTGAGAGATCTAAAAAATTACAGTGTACATGCAGGTAAAACACTTGAACCAACTAGAAATACATATTGTTTAGCGTTTGTGGAAATTTTGTGCAAAGAACACATGGTGGCCTTTTTGTGGATGATGTTATAAACTGTGCATTGGATATTGCCAGTGTATCCTACTACATGAATAGCTAGGAGCCAGGTAAGAATGTTTCAGCCTGCCCAGAAATGCAAGGAATATTTTCTAGGCCATATGGAAGAGACATACAGTTTAAGCAGTTCGAGGAGAATAATTGGAGCTCCTCCCACTAAGACTGTGGGTAAAGATTCTGGTCCTTTTAGACTCAAGAGGCAGAGTGAAGCCTGAGAAGCTTCTTCCTTTAGGGCAACAACCTCCAGCCCTGACACCTCTTGCCTTCCAGTGAAATAAAGTGCAGTGATGTCCTGGCTCCTATAATCTGATTAACAACTGCTCTGCCCACGGGACTGAGAAAGCAAAGGATCAAAGTTAGAGTGAGTGGGAGTTTCATTGTCACTTCAGGCTAAGAGAGAAACAAGAGAAAGGGGCTCCTGTTCTGGTTCTTTACTTATGACGATTTGTATGTGTGTTTAGAGGGCCGGGAGTTGGGGCAGGGAGAAGACTTCAAGGGTCTCAGATTAGTTATTCTTGATTAAACAATAGAAATAAACTCACACTTTAGTTGAGCAGCCTCAAGAAGACAAGAAACATTGAGAGTGAGCCATTGAATTGAGGACTATAGAATTCGTACAAGTGGGTAATATAAACCCAAATTTCTATTTTGAAGGCATATGTTATATAATTTATTGGTTTACAGAAACTGAATTTGTGATATTTTAAGTTTTACTTTAATATGACCTATTATCTATCTATCTATCTGTCTATCTATCTATCCATCCATCCGTCTACCATCTGTCTATCATATGCCATTCTCACTAACCAAACAGCCGCACAATCAAACTTTTAATCTTAAACAAAATAGAGATGGTTAAGACTTTCTCTTATCATTTGGTTATACAAATAAGAACTATTCAGGCATTTAGAAAAGTGTATCACTCCCTGAGAAATAATGTCACTTTTGGCTTTCTTCCTCAATTTTCAATTGCAGGCTAATTGAAATAGAAAATGTGGCATCTACAATGTAATTTCAATCCATTTGAGATAATTCAGAAAATATTTTTAATATTAGCTTCCTTTATTTTTTCCTGGATTTAAAAAATTATCCAGTCTTCTTTCATTTTTCATGCAATCACACACTCAGATATGAATATTCGCTGTTTAATACATCAATTGAAGTTATATCTTGCAAAAATTCATTTGTACATTCTATCAAATTTGTACTTTTGTATCATTCTATCATTTGAAAATTCTATCATTCTATAAATGAAGTCAAGAAATATTTATCTAACAATAGAGAAATGAATGATGTAATAGTCAACTTGCAACCCAACTTCTGCCTCTTTTATTTAGATGACTTAATTCTGGAAAAATAATTTTGGAGAATTTTATTAAAGCATAGTATTAACCACAAAGGTTTTAAGCGAAGCATGTTCCTACCCAGACCACTGCGTTGATGAAAGTTTTTTGGCTTAGTTGAGGACCCCACAGAAGCCCGAATTGCTTCGGATGTTTTTATTTGCTGCCGTGCATCAATGTTTTTAATAATTTTCAGAGTGCTTACACTTTTACTGCAAAAGGATAAAGAACTCGTCACACAGATAACGTTTTGTAGCCCATCTCATCTGTATGTTTTAGAGCATTCTCAGGCAAATTTTTAAATTTAATGGGATTCTAAAACAACTTCTCATTATTGTATATGAGATGACCTAACACCTACTTTGGGAAGTATGTGTGTTTGTTCGGTGGTCGATTGAACCAAGTCATGAACAAAACACTGGAGTAAAACTTTAATTTCCTCTTTAGTATCTAGCAGCTGACCTCTCTTGTTGAGTAAAAATCAAATGGGCTTCACACAGACAAGAACACTATTTAAAAAAATTTTTTTTTGCTCAACAAGGGAAAATAATTTTGTTTTAACTTCCATAGTCGAATAGATACATTCTTACTGAAAGAAACAAAATATTCTTAAAGAGGATATAGAAATACTGTAAATAAAAAAGATTTTTAAATGATATTACTAACAAAACCAGATAATTTTCACAAAATTAATAATACACATTCTGATCTCAGAATTAGTTATGTACAATGTCAGTAAGAAGAACTATACTTAAGTCAGATCTCATAAGACCCACTTATAAATTTTCTCAAAAAATTATGGTTCTAGTTTTGTAGACCTAAACATGCCCCCATATGCATGAAATATAGTGCTCTATTTTTTTGCAGTTCTATAATAAAGTTTTTTAATAAATAAGTTTTTTTAAAACTGGACAAAGTCCATGTTTAATATTTAAGGTACTATTTACCATGGAAAAGGAAAAAGATGAAATAAATGAAATCTATTATGGTATAGTACTATTGCTATACATCTTTCAAATAAAATTTCAGATCTTGAATTTATATCTTAGATTTTATACCTTTGATGAACTGTATTTAGAGATAATATGTTAAATATTTCACTGTCTGTAATTTACAAAGTTTCCAGCAGTTGATAAATAGTTTCTATTCATGCATGTAACTCATGGCCCAGGTTTAAGGCAGAAAACCAGAGAGTGAGCTAGATAGATTATGTTTTATCTTTAGCAGATGGCAGAAAGGACACTGAAATAGCAACAGATACACCCTGCAGTGATGGGACTTAGTCCTGCTTTCTGTAACAAGCAACTTACAGTGAGCGAAGGCTTGTATAGTGAGCGAAGGTCTGGTAGGTCAGAGTGCAAGTTACCTGGGAGCCTTGGTAATGATGAGAAGCTGCACACTGCATTATTTTCATAGCTGTCATAGTCTCATGGCTGCAATCCTCCCATAGTCCAGAGTTTAGTGGGCAAGTAGGAGAGCTTACAGTTTACTATTTCTTAAAGAAGATGGCTTCTTCCCTAAATGGCTAAACATTTCATTTACATTCTGATTTTAGTGTATCTCTGATATATTTATGCAGTAGTTGTCCTCAACTGTTTCAGAAAATCTAATTTTCGTGGTTTATTCATTTCAGTGTTTTTCCTACTTTCAGATAATGGGATGAAGTCACCTGGGTCTCTTACAGGTGTTCCATAAACTCAGTCAGATGCCTATGCCCAGCCCTCACGTCTTTGAAGTTCTCACTTTCTGGTATCTGTGGGCTATGCTCGTGCCTTTCTTTTCCTCACCCCAGTCAGGTCCTGCATTCTGAATCTCTTGACATCCCTCTCTGTCTTCATTCCTGTTTCCCCATTTTAACCCATCATGCTTCTTGCACCTAGTTCTTCCTTTTTGGATCATGTCGTCTGTCTATACACCTTTTTTTCTCTTCCCCACTGACTCTAATTTCCCAGAAATTCAGTACCAGCACACACTGGTGCTATGTCAGAAATCCTTCAGCAAGTTGGCGGAAATGAAGACTCCCTGAATTTTCTTCACACTCCCCTCAGCTCAGCCTTTGCTAGTCCTGCTTTTATCCTAATGACCTGTATACCTCAGCCGAATAGATTGGCCTTTGTTTGCAAGTCTCAGAGGCAGTTAACTTGCATCCATCTTAAATGAAGGAGGTTCTTTTTTTGTTTTGTTTTTGTTTGTTTGTTTGTTTTTGTCTTCTCTCTCTGAAGCCTGTGTTTTTAGTGAGCAATTTTTAAATCTGGACAATCCAGCACCTTGGATGTTTGGCCTCCATGAAAAATTTCAGATGTAGAGGTAGCTACTTATTTTAACTAGTGAATAAAGCTTTCATATTTAGGGAAAACTTGATGTTACAGGAGTCTATAGTGTCTTTTACTTTTGCCTATTTATTTATCTATTTGAAATACAAAATTGGGAGGAAAAATCTGCTCTCGCTTCAAATCAGCAGACAAATTTTGTTTGTCAACCAGGTGTGTGGTTACTGGAATAGTGATTATTCTCATTCCTCTTGCTAAGAAACATCCCTCCAGATCAAAACTTGACTTGGCAACAGCACATGTTTCTACAAATCGATTGAGGTCAAAGTGTAGATGGTACTTGTCATGGTTTCATGGATCAGGTTTGTGACAGAGTGGAGCTTGACAAATTTAACAGGTTAGGAAGCAGAGTGGATATAGTAAGTGAGGTAAATCTGTGAGAAAACTGGCAATTATCCGGTAAATATCTTACGTAGACACTCACTTGAGCCTAGCTGGTTGTTGTTGGGTGTGTTCGTATTCAAGTCAAGGATCAGTAGTTAGAAATGGGCTTGTATCAGTTATTTATGCTATACTAATGTGTACAACAAACAACCACAGGACTGCAGTGATATATAACAATGAGCATTTATTTTTGCACATACTTTTAAGATTGGCTGGGTAGTTTGGCTGAACTGGGCCAAGCTCAGCTGATCTTGGCTGGGCTCACTCATGCATCTGCAGTCAGTTAGTGGGTCAAATGGGGTTTGGTTGGTTGAAGATGTCTGCAGCTGATACAGTTGGTCTCTGCTTCATGTGGTCTCTCATCCTCCAGCAGGCCTGGGTTTGTTCTCCTGGCAAAGACAGTGTTCCAAGAGAGTGACAGTGTATAAAGCTTTTTGAGGCCTGGCTCAGAAGTGTCCCACTGTCACCTTTGCTATATGCTGTTAATTGGCCAAAACAAGTTACAAGGCCAGTCCTGCTTTAAGTACTAAGGGAATAGGCAGCATGATAGTTGGGAGGAGCTGAAAAATCACGTTATGATGGGTACAGGTCAAGGGAGGCCATTAATCGGGGTTAATGACACAATATACCACAGTATTCATCCCATAATCAATTGCAAAGTAAAAAGTTACTGGGGAAAAATGTTCCCCCCAAATCAAATTGGATTGAAGTATATTAGAAAACAGAACCAAGCACACATCTCTAGAAAATTGGACAGTGAGACTGTGAGCTGAGTGAGTCCAGAGTCCTTCCACTAGAACAGAACCCTTTAACACATTGCTTGACTGGGATGTGCGACCAAGTGGTTTCTGATGCCTTAGGTGTGATTCATCAATTACAGCTGCGTTAGGTGCTGTGCTTCTCAGTACCAGTTGGAAATTGGTGTTAACACTGACTTCACATGGCTAGGTATTCTGGATCTGAGTCAAACTAAGGTGTTAATCTGAAGGATTTGGATACAAAAGAAAGGGGGGAGGAAAATAGTGACTCTAATTATAAGGAATGTGTTCTTTAAAGCTGAGAAATAGGCTTTTCATGTGTCTTTCTGTTATTCCATTTCAGAAAAAGGAAGTCAGGTGGTTATTAAAATCTTTTTTTAAAAAAGGACATAAAAACATGAAGAAGAATTTGTGATGATGGGACAAGGAGAGATTGGTGGGCATGAAGAGTCAATGGGCTTATTCCAGAAAAGTGAACAAAGGACATGTGATACAAACATGTAAAGGAAGTTTTGAAAAAAGACAAACACTTATTTCCTCCCTAGGTAAGAATTGAAAGAGATAGGCTCAACCTGCAATAAGGAAAATATAGAGTCAGGGCAAGCTATGTAATTAAAACCAATTGAACAGTGGAACATGTAGATAAAGGTAAATTTGAAATCCCTGGCACTAGAGAATGAAAGACTAGATTCAAATGTCTACAGAGATTGTGTAGACAGAGAAGAATTTGTGTGTCAGGCAGTTAGTTCATGGGATGACCTCATTTTAAGCAGTTTGGTGATTTTTTGTTTTTATACTGAGTGCATCTTTCTTACCCTTTATATGTATCTTAGCAGAGGAAGTTTGTCTTTCCCCAAATAGTCTTGTGGTCAGCTTTATGTTTCTTTAGACAGTTCCTTGCTTCCAAGTTCTCTAGAATATCCAGTGGGTAACATTCTAAAGTTTGCTTATCTAAATTTCCATAAGAGGCTTTTATAAAACAGAAATGAAAGATATCAGAGAGAATATTATTACATCAGAGACTTTTTCTGGTCAGTCATGCAGGAGATAGTTGGATCTGAATTCCAGCTTTCATTTTACAAGCTGTGTGACTAAGGACAAGTTTCTTTAAGCCTAGGTTTCTCTATTTGTAAAATGGCAATGAAAATAGCAGTATTTACTTATGTCAAATAGATACCATAGCAGAGGAAGCTACCTGAAATGCTTAAAAATAAGAACAGTAACTATCTCTTGTAATAGGAAGTCCTCAGTCAGGGTTACAGGATCCTTCTGACCCCAGGTTCTCTCCACTGTTATGCCATCTATAGGGTTTTATTCCTTTGGACATTACAATGTTTAAATAATGAAGTCTAGAAGACCATTTTCGGAGTTTCTCCTTTTTTTTTTTTTTTTTTTAAACATCTTTATTGGAGTATAATTGCTTTACAGTGGTGTGTTAGTTTCTGCTTTATAACAAAGTGAATCAGTTATACATATACATATGTTCCCATATCTCTTCCCTCTTGCATCTCCCTCCCTCCCACCCTCCCCATCCCACCCCTCTAGGAGGTCACAAAGCACCGAGCTGATCTCCCTGTGCTATGCGGCTGCTTCCCACTAGCTATCTATTGTACATTTGGTAGTGTATATATGTCCATGACTGAGTTTCTCCTTTTAAGTGTGTTATGCGCTAAACTGTGTCTCCCTAAACTTCATAGGTTGAAGTCCTAACCCCTAGAACCTCAGAATATAACCTTATTTGGAGATAGGGTCTTTTTTTTTTTTTGATAGGGTCTTTAAAGAGGTAATTAAGGTTAAATGAGGTCATTGGTGTGGACATAATCCAATATAGCTGGTGTCCTTATAAGAAGAGGAAATTAGGACACAGACACACAGAAGAAAGACCACACGAAGACACAAGAAGACAGCCACCTACAAGCCAAGGAGAGAGGCCTCAGAAGAAATCAATGCTGCTGACACCTTGATCTTGGACTTCTAAGCTCTAGAAATGAAGGAAAATAAAATTCTGTTATTTAAGTCACCTGGTTTGTGGTATTTTGTTGTGGTAGGCTTAACAAACTAAAATAATGTGTGAGAGAATATTCCAGAAACCACTTTACTAGACTCTCCCTCACTAATCATTAGCCACAATTGTGTTACGTGTCCCTTTCTAATTCACTCACTAGCAAGGTTGGTGGGATTATCATAACTAAATGAATGAAGTCCCAGATCTTTGGAAGATAGTGGACACTAGAAAAAAAGGTAAGTTTTGTTAGAAAAGAAGAAAAATTATAGCAAGAAAGAATCAGAAAAATGAATGAAAGAATGTCTCTATATTATGGGTGGTTGTGAGGATTAGACCAGAAAACCAGTGTGAAACACTTACTATGGTGTCTGACAAATTAAATTTATTATTATTATTATTATTTCTATTATTGTTATTAAGCTTCATTAGCTGGAATTCACAGGACCAAGGCCTTGCAATTCTTTAGAGGAGAATGTATTATTATTTCAATAACACTTGTTTTGGGTAGGAATATATATTATACAGCATTCCTTTGTACTGCAAGCAGCATTATAGTATGGTTCCAACAGAAGTCTAATAAGAAATAATAATTGTATCAGTAATTTTGTTCTCTCATTTGAAGGAAGAATTACATAATTGTTGATAATTTATTTATATACAAATCTATAACCTTTATTAGAAAATGGTTTTTGCATTGAAATGCAAACTTCATGGTGGGTTAAATGGTGATTCATTAAAAGATATGTTCATATTCTAATTCCCTGAACCTGTGAATGTTACCTTATTTGGGGAAAGAGGTCTTTACAAATGCAATTAAGGTAAGGATCTCGAGATGAGAAGATCATCTTGAATTCTCCAAGTGTTCACTAAATTCAGTGACAAGTGTTCTCGAAAGACACACAGAGGAGTAGACAGACACACACGGGAGATGTGAAGACACAGAGAAAGTTGTGGCTACAAGCCAAGGAATGCTGACAGTAGCAAGAAGCTGGAAGAGGTAGGGAAGGATTCTTCCCTAGAGCTTCCAGAGAGAGTATAGCCCTGCCAACACCTTGATTTCAGACTTCTGGCCTCCAGAGCTGTAAGTGAATACATTTATGCTGTTTTAAGCCACCAGGTTTGTCCCAATTTGTTGCAGCCACCTCAGGAAATGAATGGCAATCAAATGCCTGTTGACTTCAATTATTTTGCCATGTGCAATTCCTGAGCTATTATGAATTTTTAGAAACACTTTTCTGTAAGAAATTTATCTAGGCGAGTGCAAATGCTGAAGTCAAGTTGAGATACTATACAAGTATGAATCTGAATGTCTAATTTACCACATTTGTCATCTGCTCCAAGGTTGCCCTTCAAGAGGATGAGGTTTTCTTTTAGATGTCAAATGTTTCACAGATAATCACATGTTAAATATACACTTTTATTGTCTGTGAGTGGGAAAGTACATTTTCACCCCAAGAGAGTATTTTGTAAACAGTAATATTAATAAAGTTATTTGGCTAACTTTGAGCCTCTGCAGGAGTCTATAGGTCATTGAGTTACTTGCAATGACCCACCCCACCCTTTATTTCTGAGAGAGAGAGAGAGAATGAATAAATATTGGGAGATGCTCTTTAAAAGACAACCACAGCATTATGCTTAAAGAGGAGAACTTCTTCCATTACTGCCTTATTTTTTTTTTTAACTTTCAGATAAGTTTTGTCTTGCATCATATATAACAACCCAAACTGAAATTCATTAAATAATTGGACAATTCTTATATGCAGTTTCCTGTACCTATGTGCATAACAAGATATAAGTAATTTTCACCTTGTCACAACAAAACTTAGTATTTGGGAAAAAAAAAAAACAACTAAACTTTTAAATCAGATTAGGCACATACTGAAAAGTGGCAGACTGAGTGTAATGATTCCTAGGTAGTGAAAGACACCCCAGTTTGGAGATTTACAAAAAAGGGCAGAAAAAAAAGAATGGAAATGTCTAGAATCACTCAGTATTAAATTATATCAAATACATTGTGTTTTTTTTTCATTTTGATTTTACGTGGTGGACTTTTGTCTTTGGTCAGTTTAATACCATTCTAGTGGGGGAAATAGTAGTGTTTTATCATTTGAAATTTGATTTTGGCTGTTTCTCTGTACTCATGCCCATGTTCTACAGGCTATGAGCAAAATGTGTTCTTAATCAAGTGCCAATTCAACCTAAGAACAGCAATAATAAAGATCTCCTAAGGGCGTAGAGATAGTTTGTGATGATTAATTCTAGGGCCCCAAACACCCACATTGTAGAAACCTCTGGAAATTCCTACCATCAACATGGTCTTTTCACTTTTCTTCTAAAGAAAAAAAAAATAATAAAAAGATTTAATTTTTTTCCAACTATTAAACTCTAGATAATTCACATATTAAAACCTTTGTTTCATTGCTTTCACTTGGTTTTGTTAAGAAATAGTGTATTCTGGCCCTCTCATAGTAGTATTGCAGTGTTTATTCAAGTTTCTAAAGAAAGAGATTGTTCTGAGAATGCAGATGTCTAAGCAGTTAACATCACAAACTTCTTCAGTTGCCAAGGAAATTGGAAAACTTGAACTCTTCTGCAAAACTAATTTGCTAAGCTGTGCATCTGTATTTGGATTGTAACTACATGCTTTCAGCTATTGGTTTTGTCTTCACTCTCCTCACATCTCTTTTTGATTCTGCTTTTATGCCTTGGTCTTCAGTGAGGTTGTATTAAAAGAGATCTGGCAGGTACCATCTCTAGTAGTTTTACCCAATTTAATTGCTTATTTGCAACAATGAAACTTGGGAGAAAATCAGAGGAAAATTTTGTTATGACTTTGATTTTAATATTAGTTTACAGTGAACAGATATTTTCCTAATACATCTGTATCTAGATGTTGAGTATTGTGTAAAACCCTATTGTGAAGTAGATGCAGCTTTTTTTTGGCTCCTTTTCAGTAGTCAACCTGCTCCCCAACTCCTAGTGGGAGTAAGGTCTTCATGTAGCTTACTCTCCATCTTACTTATTAATTTAGCAAACACTAAATGCTCATCCCTAATGTATACTTGTGCTAGGGAAACTGCTGTGGGAAATTCAAAGAAACATGTTGGTTGAAACAGTGATGTAAACTATAACTCAAGAGATGACAAATCATGTAGTAGGTACAACTAGAGAAATGAGGAGAAAGCCTTATTTCTAACTAAAGTAAACTTGAATTAAACCATGCCTTTGGAGTTTTCTTCACTAAATATGAAGTAAGGGAACAGGAGGAGGATGCCTAACAGTGGTGAAAGGCAGCTGAAAATGTATGTGGGTGGGAAAAATATTATCCAGGAAGAGGGACAAAAATAATATGGCTGGCTTAGAGAATTGGGCTAGAAAAGTATATCCAGGACATGTCACAAAGGGCCTGGAGTACTTATAAATTATTAATCAAACAAGTGACATGAGTTAGTTTTCCTTTAATAGGATTAATGTGGCCAACACTCAAAGACTGGGATGCAGATCATGATCCACAGACCACCTGCATCAGGATCACATGGGGATGCTTATTAAATATGCAGATTATCTACTATATTGGTTTATCTCTGAAAGTGATTATTAGCCACAGGGAAGCTTGAGAACTACAGGAATAGAAGAGAAAATGCTGGGACGTGGAGAGACCATTTAGGAAGTAACTAAAATATTCAAGGGTAACAAAAACACCCCACAGCTTGTATAGAGGAAAGAAAGCATAGATATTAGGTCAAGATAGACCTGAGTTTAATACCATCTCTACCACTTTGGACTTTGTATGGCCCAAGACTAATTTCTCTGAGCTTTAATTTCCTCATCTATAAATGTTTAATTAACATTGCCTACTCATAGAATTTAAAAACATTCAGAGTATGTAAGAATGCCATGTACTGAGCATAAAAACAGGTGCTTAAAATATAGTTTCTTATTTATCAAGTTGGAATGATAAGTGCATGGATGTAGGAAATCTTCTAATCTCAAATGATTAAGAGGAGATTGTGTATTTTGCCTTCATCCTTGGCTTAAATTATCACCCTGTACATATGACTTAAAGTTTATCTCTTTATGTTTTATATCTCTTTGAAAATTCATATTCCCTACTTAGTACTCTTAGATGACTCAAAAGCCCCTCCAACTTAACATTTCCCAAAATGAACTCATGAAGTTTCTTACAAATCTGTTGTCTTCCAGCATTGCCTATTTTGGTAAAGATTTCCATAATCTGTGAAAGTACACTAGTCAGAAACTTAGGAGTCATTCTTGACGTCTTCCTTTCTTCACTCCCCATATAAAATTGTTTCCTCTCTTCCTGTATCATCAATATTTCCTCTCTACTGGGTCATTTCTATCAATATACAAACATCCTGGAATCACTCCCATTTTTTAAAAAATCCTCCCTTGGTTCTACTTTTCTGTCCAATTACTGACCCATTTCTCAAATTTTTTTGAAGAGCAAAGTTCCTTATGGGTGTTATACATACTCACTGACTCTACTTTTTCTCCCTTTCTCTTGAATTTAGTTAAGTCCGATTTTTCTCCCAAACCTCCACCCAAACTGCCCTGATCAAAGCCCCAATAACCTCCATGAAACTTTCAGTGTCTTTTGTGTATCCCTTTCCTCTTCTTAGTTGCTCAGTGTTGGAGAGCCTCAAACCTCAGTACTTGTTTCTTTTTTTAAAATTTTTTTTTGACTTTTTATTTTATATTGGAGTATAGCCGATTAACAATGTTGTGATAGTTTCAGGTGCACAGCAAAGCAACTCAGCCATACATATACATGTATCCATTCTTCCCCAGACTCCCCTCCTATTCAGGCTGCCATATAACATTGAGCAGATTTCCCTATGCTATACAGTAGGTCCCTGTTGGTTATCCTTTTTAAATATAGCAGTGTGTACATGTCAATCCCAAACTCCCTAACTATCCCTTCCCTCCACCCTTCCACCCGCCCCCCCGTAACCATAAGTTCATTCTCTAAGTCTGTGAGTCTGTTTCCGTTTTGTAAATATGTTCATTTGTATAATTTCTTTTTAGATTCCACATATAAGTGATACCATATGATATTTCTCTTTCTCTGTCTGACTTATTTTACTCAGTATGACAGTCTCTAAGTCCATCCATGTTGCTGCAAATGGCATTATTTCATTCTTTTTTATCGTTGCTCAGTACTCTTTTCTTAAAAAGATGTATCTAGCACCACTCCCAGATAATCTCACCCACAGCTTTATAAAATTCTATTGGTTCCTACACTTGCATCTTTAGTCCAGATGTCACCCCTAAAATCCAAGATTTATTTACTAGACTGCCCTGTCAGCATCTCCACTTGGATATGAAAGGATAAAAGTGTCCAAAACCAAATAATTAACTGTTAATCTTCTCTAAATTTATTCCTACTCAGCTTTCCACCTCTCAATAAATGGCACACACTTTTTCATGTGCTTAAATCATTTGTTTTATTCCATGGGAAATTCATTGAAATCTTTATTTAATGTATATCTACTTTTACCTAACTCACAATTGAAAGAATTATAATCATATTTTTCTCAATCAATAGCAGATAAGAAATGGAAAAGTAAAAATAGAAAAGGGTTTCCAGGGGAAGGCTCATGAAGAAGTCAAGAAGAAAGAGCTGGATTCCAAAGAGGAAGAGGGGTGATTTAAAATGAAGAAAAAGTATAAGAGTTAATGCTTGTTATTATGCTGCTGCCATCAATAAAAGGATAATTTATGTTTGGTAAACACTGTCTATGAGGGTTGAATTCGGTTGATAAAGTGAATTCATCTCATCAAAATGGCTATGAGATAATAAAAATTGGGCACTTGAATGATGTTGAAGGTTTGAAAAGCAATAAATTTCAAGGAACTGCATCTTATTCTTTGTCAATGCCGTCAAAATACAAACATTAATTTATTTCTTCATTTTACATTTTATCATTTCTGACTATCTACAATATAGACACCTGGTTATGTGTCTTAAAAGAAAGTGGCTTAAAAGGAAATCAACCCAATATCATTCTTCATCTTCCATAGTTTTTGATAATTCTTTCTTCGTGTATTTTCATGACATGGGGTCACAGCTTCAGTGCAAGTGGGCTAAAACTTCCTGTTGTATTTTACATTCTCTTTCTAAAAATTTCTGCTTATACAACATCAAATTTCTCTTGTGCTCTGGGTTTGTAAACCTGCGATAATTACCTGAGATGATCTAAGCTCTCAGCCAATGTAAAATTATTTTATACATATTTTGGACATGCTGACAAACTTCCTCTGTTTATTTTAAATTCTGTTCTTCATTACAAAAAGACAAATGTGCATTGACCTTATGAGTTTTATAGTGGAAGTCAGTCTTAACTGTATGTGTTAATTGGATGATGGGGATCTTTTGCTTTTCTTTATATGCCATCTGGCATTTATCCAATACATTTAAAATTAACCTTCCTATATAATCTCACTTACCATGTGTTTATTGAGTAACTAATGGTGTTGTGCCAGGAGCAATGGGAGGTGCAAAGGAAAATTGATCCATGGTGTTAGTATTTGGGTGCTTGAGTCTAGTGAATTAGAAAATGCACACAAAAAGCACAGAGAATTACCAAGGCCAGGTTGTAACTGGTTAAACACTTGGATAAAATGATGTAGCTAATAGAGATAATCCTATGATATGACAAGGTACAGTGAACTAATTTCAAGATTATCTCTTTTTAAATTATAGCCATAAAGTGCTCTTACTTAGAACCACAAACACTTTCCCTAGTTCTAAAGATTGTGAAATAGCTTATTTTTATTCTAATATGGTTACATGTGAAAGGAATAAAAAAGATTCAATAAAAGAAGCAGAAAATTTAAAAAGTGTTAAAAAATAATTCCTCACCTCCTCTCAATATAATGAAGTATAAATAATCAATACCTTGAAGTCCTTTGGATCTTTCAATGTCTTGTTTTTAAATGTCATCATCGATGATGTTATTGTTATGTTTATAATTTGGACAATGGATTTAATTTCTGAAACAGCCAAAAATATTTTATTCCAAATAGTGAATAAGGTGAGTTTGGTGACAAAAACATAGTGTGATTATAAAGCACTGAAACTCATTTTAGGGTGTTTTAATGCAAAAAACATCTCACTTTCATAATTTATGAAATCTACTGTTTATTTAATGCTGGTCATAAGCCAGGATCTATGTATTTTCTCATCCAAGTCTTAACAACAATTTTGTGCAGTTGTACTATTATCTTCATCTTTCAGGTGAGAAAACTACAGAGAATAAATAACTGGTAAGAAAGAGAAGTAGATTCCAGCCCAAGTCTGTCCTTGTTCTAAAGCCTATATAATGTCTTCAAATTGCAGTTAAAAAAACCACCCAAAAAATCATAGTTTGTGCTCTTTTATAAGATTTGTGATCTTAGGCAAGTCACTTAAATTCTCCAATCCTTAATTTCTTAGTTTCTCAAAACGGAAAATTATGTCTACCCCGAACTTATCTGAAAAAATTATGGTCAGGACTAAATGAGACAATTACTAAAAAAAAAAAAAAAAAAAAAAAGGACTTTGTAAAACATCAAGACAAATTGCAAAATGTAAGATAAGATGAGAAAAACTAGAAATAAAACATTTATTAACAATATTTTGAGTAATGGCATTACTCATGGCATGCAATGATATAGCCTTTGGTTGCAACTTCTTTGAAAGGAATTGCAATTTGGATGTAGATGTCCTTATAAAAAAAAAAGTCTTATTATGTAGCTTAGAGTTACCAGCTAGGCTACATATGTTCACCAAAAGAACTTGCAAATTTAATGCAAAATATGGTCAGTCTGATTATTTGTTTTCAAGTAGACCAAACACACAGGTAGCAGAATTTTTCACTCTCCAAGCATTGTATTAGCATCATACAGAATTGGATTCATAGATATGTATATACATGGCACACACACATAAACACATATGCATGCATATAAATGGATAAATGGACAAATCACTAATGAATTGGAAAGAACACTTGGAAAAGCTGTTTTAAGCTTGTGACTAAGTCAGATGGGGCTGGCCTCATAAAAAGAGACAGTCACTTGGAAGACTATAAGAAAGAGATGGTGCAAAGCATACTGGACCTAGTTTCAGTGCTCGGATATTGGTCCTAAGATCCCACTTAGTATTCTGTGACTTGGACAATTCATTTAATCACAGTCAACCTCTTTTCAGCCCTTGTGAAAATAGCTTAATAATACTTGCTATTCTTGTATCACAGAGTTTAGAATTAATTTAGTTCCTAGAGAAGAGGTACTGTATCATCCATTTTGGCATCCTTAAAGTCTAGTTCATTACCTGTCAAAGATAGATGCTTGAGAAATGGAAATGAAAACAATTTATAAACTGTTGGTATATTAATAGTTTCCTTTATTCATTCAAATAAAATTCTTCACGCATCTACTTATGCTGCCTGCCTGTTATAATACGATTCTGGAATAGTGGATAATAATAAATTATTTCAACTCCTCTGAATACAACTCAAGTAGTCATTTTGATGTGATGCATTTAGATCATACATACGTCACCTGTTTCTTGTGCTCAGACTGGCTAAAATGTCAGCACCATCAATGAATGGGTGAGATTAAATTAGTACAATGCAAATAATATAGCAGGAGTGCACACGGTTTTCAGTAAGTTATTACTCTTTTTAAATGAGGCCTATCATTATGTCATCTATTGATGTAAAAGTCACCTTATGTCTGAGTAGTGGGCTTGTCTCAAACACGATTATGTTTATTCCCTCATGATTTTACAACTGGTCTAGCTAAATGCAATATTCTAAGGTTTACCCCTGAGCTAATTGCTCTGATGATCTCTGAATTGCATTTTCTCAAACACAGAAATTGTCTAAAATCAGATTGCGATTATTAAATAGCTTTGCTTCAACTAAGGAATCATGTTACATATGCAAATATGCTCTCTGTTTTCTTTAAGCATAATATTACTTGCCACAGGAAAGAAAAGCTTCCAGATTTCCTAATTTTGAAAGGACAGTCTGCAAAATGATCAGAAAGTTCAAAATGCCTAACTCAATGCCGTTTATCTTGCCTTCTGAATAACTGCCTGTTAATTCCACACAACACTCTTTAAAACATAAACTTTCCTGCAGAGTTCATCTAGCGTGCTATCTTTTAAGGAGATTTAGCAGCTGAAAACTTATTCTGAGCCCAACATCCAGGAAAGACACATAACCATGCTTTCTTTACAGACTTTCACAGACATGGAGGAAAAAGTCTATTTTGGTTAGGGTGGAGGGTATAAGGCTGGAAAACAAAACGAATGCCTTTTAAGCAAAAAGCCCGTAGGATAGTGATGAGTAGGAATCAAAATTGTCTTTCTCCTGGATGCAAGAGTTTATAAATTAACACTCGAAAATTTTGTTTCCAACTGAAGTTCACATACATTATTTCAATCTATAAGTGCTTAGAAAGGAAATGCTTGTTGCAGATTGGAAATGTGCTGGGAAATGGGAAAGACTCTTAATTCGGACAAAAATTAATTTATTCAACAAGAATTTGTTGCCATCCAATGAACTATGGCACAAGTGTCTTGGTTACTTTTCTGGACATTTATTGATTAAAGGTAACCATGTCAACACAAAAATAGGTCAGAAGAATCCTAGCCAGTATGTTCCTGATGGCTTTATTCAAATCGGCTCTGACACTTCACAGCCAGGGCTCTGTTAAGGTTATGAGTCTTCTTCCCTTATTGGCTGCGTAATTGCTTCAGGTAGTGTTCAAATGAGTACTTATGCTAATGTGCAGTGACTGTGGCACTCCCATATACTCTGGGGAGATACAAATTTCCACTTTTCTGGAAAGAAATGTCTCACTACTTATCAAGATTTCTTAAAACGTTTCTGACTCCTAGCCAGGTAAATTCATATTTAAGATTCTATCCTAATCAAAGAATTAGAGACATATGAAAGATGTGAGGAATATTTTTAGAAATAAAAAGGTGGAAAAAACTTGAAAATTTAAATAAAGGGAGTTACAATAAAATGGTATTGGAGCATTTTTGCCACTATTAATCATTGCCACTATTAATCATCATTACCTGTCAAAGATAGATGCTTGAGAAATGAAAGTGAAAACAACTTATAAACTGTGGTTGTGTTAATATTTTCCTTTATTCATTTCCTTTATTCATTCATTTCCTTTATTCCTTATATTATTCATTTCCTTTATTCATTCAAATAACACTTTTTCAGGTATCTACTATGCTGCCTGCCTATCTTTATAATACGATTCTGGAAGAGTGAATAATAGTAAATTATCCATTTGTTTGACTGAAAACAAAGTTAATGTCCATCAGTAAGGGAATGGTTAAATTAATTATGGCAAATCTACATCTGGAATATTATGTATTAAAAAATAACATATTTGAGCTATACCAGTTGACTCTGGGTGTCCGTGCGATGTTGGGTAAAGAGCAAGATTTAGAACGTATTTATGGTAGGATTCTCTCTAGGTAAAACAACTCAAAGAAAAAACTCCTGTATATTTCTGTATACACGGATACATCTATGTGCATAAATAGGATTATGTAGGCACAGAAAAGATAAAGAGAGATAACTACTGAGATACACTGTGAATTATTTTATGGCAGAGGAGAGCTGATAGTGAGTGAGAGGTAAGAAAGCAAAAAAAAAGGAAAAGAAAAAACAGATAAACAGTCACATTTTAAAACATTAAGCAAAATTATACATGTTTAGTTAATTGCGTAAAGAAAATAATACAATATTTTCACTTACTCTTTTGATGGCATTTAATACAATGGCGAACGCTTACTATGTGAATGTATGATGAAACAATATAAAATTCTGTTTGGGCTTCAGTCCCTAACTTCCACAGACACCATTCTTATCAAGGTCACCCCTGACTTCCATGTTGCCACTTTCAATGGACCCACTTAAAAAAAAAATTATTTTAGGTACTTTACTTCTAACACTGGACAAGAGTGACCACTTCTTCCTTCTGGAAACATCTTCCTCTCTTGATTTGCTTGACTCCACATTTTTATGAGCTTCCTTCTCCTTTTCTGTTCTCTTCCTTCTCATCTCCTTCACAGACTCCTCCATTCTTGTGTGACCTTAAGATGTCGGCATGTCCCAGGGGGGATACTAGGATCTTGTTTCTCTTCTTTCTACACACCGTGCCCCAGAGATCTCATCTAATCCTCTGGTTTGAAATTCTATCTAAATTGCTGACCATTTCTAAATCTCCCCCCAAATTTTCAAGTTGTATTTATCCAACTATTACTTAACAATCTTCTCTCTTCCCATCCACCCTCTCCTTTGCACCCCCAACCTTAGGCTTTCTGATCTCTTTAACTGGCACGTATGTATGCACGCACTTGTATCCAACAGTAATCCAAGTGTTACCTTTGACTCTCTTCTTTTTCTCACAACCATCAGGCAGCAGGTGCTATTAAGTTTACCCCAAAGACATATCTTCAGTTTATCTACTCCTCTTCATCCTTCCTTCTGCCGTCTTTTGTTCAAGTAGCTTTCATTGCTCTGAATATGATCACAATGGCCTCCTGATTTGGCTCTTGCTTTTACTTTTGCCCATTAATAGTCCGTTTTTCACCCAGTAGCCATAGTGATCTTTTGAAAAGCCAAGTCAAATTATTATACTGGACTGCTTACAGTACTCCAGTGATGTCCCATTTCACATGGACTAAAGCCTATACTTCTTTGTCTGGCTTACCAAGCTTACATGATCCAGACTTTCTGACTTCTCTCACCTGATACCATTTTTCTCCTCATCCACTGGGCACTCTTAGCTGAACTAGTCATTTTCTGGGTTCCTTGAACATACCAATCTAATCACTTTTCTTGAGCCTTTAATCTGGCTGTTGACCCTGCTTGGAGTAACCTTCCTCTTAATCTTCATATGGCTGTTTGATTCCTTCTTCATGGCTGGTTGATTCCTTCTTCCTATACCTCTTTGGAGAAGCATTCCTGACAATCCAATCTAAACTAGTCACCAGGACACACTCTAGAAACCCACCCTATTCTATTTCTCAAAACTGTACTTATCTCTACATGATATTTGTCTTTACTTATTTATTATCTACCTTTATGCACCAGAAGCTGTGTAGGGTCATTGCCTTGTTTGTCTAATTGACCATACTTTGCCACATAATGAGTATGTTCTCAGTAAGTATCTGTTGGGTGGATGAATGAACAAGCATTGGATGTTTTAATCAATTTCCTTATCTGTGATTAACCTGACAGTAGTACCTATATCTTCAAAGAGAAGAAACATTTGTTGAATAATAACATGTGTCCTACAGCATGTTTTGGACTTTAAGTATTTTTATTCCATTAACCTTTCAAGACAAATGTGTGAAACGACTACAGTCCTCCCTATTTTATAATACATGAAAGAAACATGAGACTCAAAAAGATTAGGGGTCCAAGGCCACCCAGGTCAGTATTTGAATATGTTTATTTGCTTGCTTTTTCTAAAATATCATGTAACTTCCTTGACATTTTACTGCTCCTCATTTACCAATATTTGGTCCTGGATAATCCCTCAACCTGAAAAAAAATTTTATCTGCTCCTTTTTTGTGAGTTTCAAAGTTTGCCAGGAACTATCTTAAAGCTATCTTGATTTGGTCTCTACAAACTTGTGCTGTATCTCTTACGTGGGTTCTCATTGTTTTTCCAAAATAGTTTTCTTCATTTTATGTTTACTTTTTTCAAAAGCTTCTCTTCTTTTCCAAACCAGCTCTATATTCTCTAAAATTATCTTCCCTCATTTCTGTCTCTAGAAACTCTCTGAAGCTTCCCCAGTCTTTGATCCATTCATTTTCAAGAGTATGCCGAAGTTCAGGTCAGTCTGTCCTTGACCCTCTTCTCTTTTCCACACTTTTTCTCTTCATGTTCATTGCTTGAGTGATCAGGTCAGTGTGGTTAGCTTCCTCCCCTAATATCTCCTCTAAACTCTAACTTTAAGGTGCCTTTTAGATATTTCTTTATGGTCATTCTTAATCAACGAACCAAACCACATTCATCATTTCTTCTCTTGAAATGACCTCTGCCTTTGACACTTCTGTCTTTTAAAAATACTATCATTATTAATTTTTGTTATTGTCACTACTATTCTTCACGCAGCCAGAGGATTCAGTGTGGTTTTGATAGCACTCTCCTTTTCAATCAGTCTCAAATTCTTATGCATTCTACCTTTGTTTCTTCGATTTTGAAAACTGAACATTTTCACTAAATCTAAGTAGGAAATGTTAGTCAATTTTAAAACTCTTTACTCCAACATTACCTTTCCTACTTCTCTTTGGGAGGCAGTAACTGACTTTTCTTCCTCACCACCGTGGATGGAGAAACATGAGTTAAAATGATCAGAAGATGACCTTTTCAGCTATAAGAACAAGGAACTTGTGGTTTAGCTCTGGAACTTCCTGTGTTCATTTCCTTTTAATGAGTCTTTCAAGCTTTATCTCTAAAACTATTTAACTTTGACCTTTTGCTTCTTTAGACTAATAATTATGTAATTAACTTTGAAGGCATGTCTCACACCACAATTTATCCCTTTGCCACAAAGACATTTGGATCAACATTTTTTCTACCTTTTCCTACCTCTTTGTGCACAATTCAGATCTCAATCTGCCAATACAAACATCCTCCACATTTTTAGTTTAGCCTGAGGACAGAGGCCAAGGGAATGCCTCAAATCATAGACCTTTGGGCACTATACTGAAATAATTTATTTCTGATGACAAAATTAATAAGTGTTCATTATGGAACAATTGCAAAACACTAGAAAAATCACACGCACATAAGCACCACGATGCAGCCTGAATTCTACAACACAAAAACCACTATTACTATGCCTTGCATTAGAATATGTGTGTTTGTGTAAATATACATATATCTGCATATATACATGTTTAAGTAAGAACACTCTATGCATGCTGTTGGAGTAGGTATGTTTTAAGTTAATGTTTTCCCATGTAAATAATCACACTTCCGTAATGCTGTTTCAATGACTACATAGTTTGCTCTCATGTAATGATTTTGTAGGTGATTTGAAATCATTTCATTATTTTTGTGCTGTTAGATTGCTTCCAGTTTTTTACTCATACAAACAATAGATAAACACTCTGAATTAATTAGCAATTCCTGATTAAATTTTACTCTAGTCTGTAAAAGGGATTTTAAAAGTAGTGCTTAAATTCTATTTTACAGCGTTGCCTTCTAAATGCAGTCTATAAAGAATTCATATTCAATTCCTTTTGTTATTTCAGGGGTTATGGGAACACTTTATTGAACTTTCTGGAAGCCCTCTGTTAATGCTTTTGCTTGAATGATCATCATTTCCAGAAGCCTTTATTTAGTTTTTAAATTGCAAACTATTGTCTCCTAGATAATTAATTAGAAAGCACTTTTACCCTAAGTTTGAATGTATGGAGATTTGTCATTTTCATTCTTTCCATGAACATATGCTAAGTGCTTAACACATTCAAGCACCATGCTGAAAGATGGAAATAAAGCAGGAGCAGAGACTTGTCCTGGTGAAGGGTCAGAAGAGGAAACAGTTGAGTAAATGGACAGAGTGCCATTAATGGACATCTCTAATGGAAGGTGGTTGGTGAGAATGTAAGCAGGGCAGTCATAGGTTAGGTGGCAGATGGGACTTCAGGGAAATCTTCCCAGTGGAAACGTCACCTGGACTGAGCTTTAAAAGATGCATAAGAGTTAAATAGGTACAAAACTGAACTTGGTTGACAGTTATGATTTTCTTTCATGGAACTAAGTGTGGAATGAGTCACACTTTGTGCTCTTGAAGCAGGAAGGGCCAAGAGATTTTAAATACACAGTGTGGCTCAGTTTATAGAGTAGCTGGTTCCGCCACTCCTTTGTTGTTTGATAATGTGTGTGTGTGTGTGTGTGTGTATAAGCAGTAGTGATTTAGAAATCACACGTGTATATTTCTATAATGCACAAAAGATTTTAAATCTCACTTTTAGATCTTAGTATTCTTTTTCCTTTCTTTTAATAATGTAGTCAATAAAGTAAGTAGTTTTTAAAATATTTCACATTCAGCAAACTTCTGTTAACAGTAATCTCTAGTTTATAGTCTCTTTTACTTATTTCTAGAGATGTGGGCCTTACTTTTTATGACGAATATTACTTTGTTCCTCTTAATACCATATGAATTTAAGATAACATGAGAGAGAATGATAATACTTTGAAATTTTCAAATCCATGTTGAAACATTAGGGGTTTGTACTATTTTAAAAATCCCCATGAGGACAGGATACTTTCTATAATGTTTTCTCTGTGTTATGTTTATGTAGATCAGGCAGAATAAGGAATATAACATTAAATTTATTGTGCTTTCAAAAATTATTGAACTGCTGTTCACAATAGCCAAGACATGGAAACAACCTAAACATCCATCGATGGATGGATAAAGAAGATGTGATACATATATACAAAGGAATAGTACTCAGCCATAAAAAAAGAATGAAATAATGCCATTTGTAACTACATGGATGGACATAGAGATTATCATACTAAGCGAAGAAAATCAGAAAGAGAAAGACAAATACCGTATATATCACTTATATGTGGAAGCTAAAATATGAAACAAATGAACTTATTTACAAAACAGAAAAAGACTCACAGGCATAGAGAACAAACTTGTGGTCGCCATGGGGCGGGTGTGAGTGAGGGAAAGATCGGGAGTTTGGGATTAGTAGATGCAAACTATTATATATACAATGGATAAACAACAAGGTTCTACTGTATAGCACAGGAAACTATATTCAATACCCTGTAATAAACCTATGGAAAAGAAAAAAAATTATTCAGCTGGAAAGGGCTTTAAAGCTATACCTAGTAGTGCAGCTACTCCTTTTGTTGTTTTTAGCATCTTTATTGGAGTATAATTGCTTTACAATGGTGTGTTAGTTTCTGCTTTATAACAAAGTGAATCAGCTATACATATATATATATCCCCATATCTCCTCCCTCTTGCATTTCCCTCCCACCCTCCCTATCCCACCCCTCTAGGTGGTCACAAAGCACCGAGCTGATCTCCCTTTGCCATGCAGCTGCTTCCCACTAGCTATCTATTTTACATTTGGTAGTATATATAAGACCCTACCACTCTCTCACTTCATCCCAGCTTACCCTTCCCCCTCTCTGTGTCCTCAAGTCCATTCTCTACGTCTGTGTCTTTATTCTTGTCCTGCCCCTAGGTTCTTCAGAACCATATGTTTTTGTTTGTTTTTGTTTTTTTTGATTCCACATATATGTGTTAGCATACGGTATTTGTTTTTCTCTTTCTGACTTACTTCACTCTGTATGACAGACTCTAACCCCATCCACCTCACTACAAATAACTCAATTTCGTTTCTTCTTATGGCTGAGTAATATTCCATGGTATATATGTGCCACGTCTTCTTTATCCATTCATCTGTCGATGGACACTTAGGTTGCTTCCATGTCCTGGCTACCGTAAATAGAGCTGCAATGAACGTTGTGGTACATGACTCTTTTTGAATTATGGTTTTCTCAGGGTATATGCCCAGTAGTGGGATTGCTGAGTCGTATGGTAGTTTTATTTTTAGTTTTTAAAGGAACCTCCATACTGTTCTCCATAGTGGCTGTATCAATTTACATTCCCACCAACAGTGCAAGAGGGTTCCCTTTTCTCCACACCCTCTTCAGCATTTATTGTTTGTAGATTTTTTGATGACGGCCATTCTGACTGGTGTGAGGTGATACCTCATTGTAGTTTTGATTTGCATTTCTTTAATGATTAGTGATGTTGAGCATCCTTTCATGTGTTTGTTGGCAATCTGTATATCTTCTTTGGAGAAATATCTATTTATGTGCTCTGCCCATTTTTGGATTGGGTTTTTTGTCTTTTTGATATTGAGCTGCATGAGATGCTTGTAAATCCTGGAGATTAATCCTTTGTCAGTTGCTTCATTTGCAAATATTTTCTCCCATTCTGAGGGTTGTCTTTTCATCTTGTTTATGGTTTCCTTTGCATTGCAAAAGCTTTTAAGTTTCATTAGGTCCCATTTGTTTATTTTTGTTTTTATTTCCATTTCTCTAGGAGGTAGGTCAAAAAGGATCTTGCTGTGATTTATGTCATAGGGTATTCTGCCTATGTTTTCCTCTAAGAGTTTTATAGTGTCTGTACTCCTTTTAAGAAATGTAGAGATGCAGGTCCAGAGCGGACACACGTCTAATCATAAGGCTGATTATTGGGAAAGCATGAAACTAGACCCTGTTTTTTTAAATCTGATACCCTTCACAACGATTCATCAATTTTCTCATTTACTGCCATCATTCGGTGTTATTCAATTGAGACAAAGACAAGATTGGAACACATTGTAGTAATATTCCCTTCAATGAAAGGAACTGATTCCAATAACACTAAATACCTTATCAAAATTCTAATTTTTATTTCTAATTAATTATTTCCAGAAGGGAATATACTTTCCCCTTAGCTTCCAGAAAAATGTGGCCAGAGGTGAGAAACCTCACCCTCCAAGGACCCTACAGGTTCTTTTCATTCTAAAATGCCTGAGGAAAAGAAGACAGTGTAAAAGAAGCTATGTTTACAAGCAAGAAATCCTGTGTCCCAGTGCATGGGGAAACCTGTAGAAGAGGCAGTTGGAAGCCACTTGTGTATTCTTCATCCTGGTTATCTAAATTATCTGTCTCCATCTGGAATGTATTTCTCAGACTGCTTTGATATCTAGATACCTTTACTAAATGGGACTTGTACTCTTATCTAGTGGTACTACTCTCAGATGCTGGAAGAAAGTTTTTCACTTTTTAAGGAATTGATAGGTCATTTATTCAACACACTTATTTATTCAATGCACTTTAATTCATTCAAAAAATATTCAGTAACTTTTCTGTGCCTGGCCTTCTAAGAACTTTTATTCTGATGTGGGGATCCAGACAGCAAACATTAAATATAGTAAATAAGCACATTTTACAGCGTGTTAGATAAGGGCTAAGGAAGAATGAAACAGAAGAGAGTAAAACGATACTGGAGTACGGATGTGGGCAAAGTGGTTTCTATTGATCACTGTGTCAAGCATTCCTGTATAAGGGTTTTCCATGCATTGTCTGATTTATTCCAGACAACCACCCTGCAAACAGGAACCGAGGCACAGTGAGGTTAGTGACTAGGTCACACTGCTAGTAAGGAAAGAACCAGAATTAAAATCCAGACCCATGGCCCCTGTAGAAGAGATTCAATTTGGGGAAAGCAGGTACTCAAATAGAGACCTGCAGAATACAGTGGGATAAGTGGTGTAAGGCATATCCAAAGAACAAGGGTTGGCAAACTACCGCCTACTGGCCAAATCTGGCCTGCCTCTTGTTTTTGTAAATAAAATTTTATTGGAATTCAGTTGTATTATTTTCTAAGTCACAAATTTGGTGACTTAAAACAGCATACCTTTATCCTCTTCCAGTATTGGAGGTCAGAAGTCTGAAATCAGTTTCACTGGGACAAGATTAAGGTGTTGGCAGGGCCATGCTCCCTCTGGAGGCTCTAGGGGAGAATCCTTTTCTTTGCCTTTTCCAGCTTCTAGAGTTACATGCCCTGGATTCCTTGGCTTGTGGTCCCTTTCTCCATCTTCAAAGTCAGCACTGTAGCATCTAGCTTCAGTTGTCACATTACCTTCTGCTTTCTCTGTGGTTAAATGTCCTTCTGTTTCCTTCTTTTTTTTTTTTTTTTTATAACTGCAGAACTCCATGACTTTATTATTCCTATATTCTCCATGACAACTATCATACATTTATTTTCTTTTTTTTCTTATCCAATTGTTTTATTCTTCATTGATGTATAACTTATTTACAATATTATATTAATTTCAGGTATACAGCATAGTTATTCAGTATTTTTACAGATTATATTCTGTTAAAATTTATTACAAGATAATGGCTATAATTCCCTGTGCTATATGATATATATATATTTTTTCACACACACACACTGTATTTTATTTTTACAAGAGATAAATAGACTGACACCAAGCATTGTAAATGGATGACCACAACAAAAGCAACAATGATTGCAATTACCAAACACAAAACACACTCATACTATGTCATAATATTGACATTCAGTCCAGTAATCCTCCACTGTAACGTCTCCTTTACTTTGCAGTGAAAATTGATTTGTATATGTTTCCTTCTTATAAGAACACTTGTGATTACATTTAAAGCCCAACCATATAATCCAGGGTAATCCCCCTTTTCAAGATCCTTGATTTAATCACGCCTGCAAGTGCCTTTTGACATATTAAGTTACATTCACAGATACCAGGGATTAGGACCTGGATATCTTTGGGGACCCACCACATCAGACATGTTAATTTGTTAATGTGTTGTCTATGGACACTTTCTTGCTACAACAACAGAACTGGCTACTTTCAATGGAGAACACATGACCTAAAATATTTACACGTGGCCCTTTACAGAAAAAGTTTGCAGTCCCTCACTCTAAAAATTAAGCACCTTCCTTGAGGGAAGAGGAATTTCTGACATAAAAAAAATACTGTTCCCTGGGAGGGAAAGTAATTAAATCAAAAGCTAATTACATCAAAGTTAAAATAAATCAAAATTCTCTCACCTTTTGCTATACAGTACAAAGGCAGGGTCTTCAAGCAGAGGAAGATTTTCTTCTGCTGCCTCATGTGACTGAAATCTTTATTCTGACCCACTGGAGAAAATATCCCTTTGGGATTAAAAGCAAAACACTAATTTAGAGTCAGTAGAGTATAAATGTCTAAGCTGAATTGATGGCATGCACCAACATAGTTTCCCAATGATATTTTGCAAAGCAATGAAGTAAAGAGTTAAGTGAAGTGCGTGCTTACACAAAAGTCTTCTTAATTAAAAAAGTTTTTTTTAAACTAGCATTTTGGACCCACATTATGTCAGTCTGTTATTGTACAAATGGAAATTTAAATTTCAGGTTTACATAATGTTTACCCTCTAAATATCACCATAACTGCCACAGAAGTACACAAGACATCTGGGAATACAGCACAGTTTTAAAAACTATAGTTTTCATAGTATTGCAACAATGCTGTTAGGAAACATACAATTATAACTGACCCCAAATTTGCAAATGCTGGCAAAAAAACATGCAGGATTTTTGATGAAAGAAAATTGTTCATGTGGCTGAGTTCTGTGTAGAATCCCAAGATTTGTAAAGATCATTGAATGGTTAGGTCTACAGTGGAGAGAAAACAAAAGTCAACTCTTTATGTTTAGAATCCTGTTCCTGACTTCACTACTTTGGATTTGAATTTTTGTGCATCATTATTTTTCATCATTAAGCATAATGACAGCTTAAGGGTAGTAATAGCCAGTACTTATGCAGAGCTTCCCATGAATAAAATACCAATGTAAGTATTTTATTCACATTGAGGCATTTAATCCTTCCAACTGGAGCTATTATTACCACTTTATAGGAGGAAAAGTCTAGGGAGAGAGGGACTAAGTTGCTTGGCCAAGATCACACCACTAAACTACATAAGACTAAAGATTCAAATCCAATATAAAAGCTATCCTTTTAGCCATTATACTGGGCTGCCTTTCACATACACATTTATGCAAAGGAGCTCCTGATCTGAGATGCACAGGAGACAGTAAGTACATTAGTGAGCCATTAGCCCTGTTAGGCCAGAACAATTTCTTTCCAGAAGTTTCTGAAAATCCTCTAACAAGGGGTTACACACTTCTGTAATATACCAATATACCTATAATTCATTTCAGATTCAACTTGCTAATTTAGGCTATTGTTCATCAGCTTTTAACTTTGGCTACATATTAGAATTTTCTGGAGAGCTATAAGAAAACCAGTGCCTGGCTCCACGCCAGGCCAACTAAGTCAAAATCTCTGGGGATGGGGCCCTGGGTGTTGGGTTTTAGTGAGAGCTTTCTGAGCGATGTAGCCAGAGGTGAGAACATATTGTGCTTTGGGCCCTAACACACCTCATAGATGTTAGTTCTGAGGTTGCAAACGCTTTACCATCAATCACAGCATTACGTGTTAGAGAAGAGAACACTTTCAACTACCTAATTATTAATCAAGACTGAGACACAGGGTGCACTTGGATAACGCTTATATATTTTGGATTCACTAGGAAATCTCTGAGTGTTTTTTGATACCTTTAGTGTTTTCCAGAGCCAGAATTCTAAGACTTTTAACATAACTTTGCCATCAGTGAGCTAGCTCCATGGAAAGAGATGGGAGGAATTCCTTTCTGGTGTACATTCCAAATCTTCCAACGTCTGCCAACCCAGAAGTAAAGGGAATATGTGTGTGGCTACCCCATTGGACTCCATTTTTTTTTTTGCACCAGCCTGTTGTTACTTAATATGCTGCCTGATCTGTTTCATATCTATTCAAGAAAGGAAAAGCTTCTAATTCTTAAGAAGAATACAAGGATTTGGCCAAACATTTCCAGAGTTCTGATTATGACACTGAACAGATCAACAGACTCTATTCACTTCAAGCAATCCTAACATCCAGCTCTGCCATAAACCTGAACTTTTTTTTTTCCATGATGGAATAAGCCTCAAGCAGGCCAGCCATGGAGGATATATGTTAAAACCGTTAAGGCTTATTAGGACAGAGCAGCATGCTTGTGAGATGTCGATGCTGCTGAGATTTTCCTCCATTCCAGGCACAAACACACACACACACACACACACACACACACACACACAGTGAGAGAGTTCAGCTGGATGAGTCTTCCAGTTTATTAATAGCAAGGGAAGGAATCATTGCATATGGAGGCGTAAAAAAATGTAATATTTTTCCCTTGAAATCAATGTCGTGTTTATTAATCCTAGAAGAAAGAAACACTGGGAGGTGACATATGATGATCAAGGATATTATGTGTTTTCATCATTCTAATAATGAATCTTAGAGCCTTGTTGGGCTGACAGGCTGACTGGGCATCTACGTAAATTCCATAGGTGTTCCTTGCCTTTGTCCTTGGAAACACGCTACAGTGGAGAGTTTCATTTGACAGCACCCTGGACTGTTGAGAGAACTGAGAGAAAGAGTTGACAAGATGATCTAATAGATCTTTTGTGTTTCTTACTTTTTTCCTGGGTGGAAATAGTAAGCAAGTATTCAGAAGTGGTTCTTGTCCTTTAGTGGGTGAATAGAAAATGCCCATATTTGTACACACTTACTCTAGATATCCTTTCATGTGTGAATTTCCATTGTTGTGGACCAGTAGGAAACTCAAAGAACAGCAGAAATGCAGGGACTCTGGCCAGAAGTTAAATGTGGCCATAATAGCTCCTGGGGATGAGACCACTGGCCACTGTAAAACTCTTTGAATGGGAAGCTGGGTTTGCACCAAAATATTTCTCTTCCAGACTTTCTCCATCTCTCAGTACTTTTTACCTGGCCTCTTTTATAATGAAACAGTGACAACCACCTCTTTCATGGTCATCAGGATTCTGGTATTTTTCAGAATACAAAGGTCATTACTATACTTGGACCAACATTAATTTTAAATCAGGTTGGGGACATATCAGAGTCATGTCTTGACATTTTGATATGGGCATATTTAGATGCTGCTTGACTTTATTTTTCCTTCTGCCTCTAAGTCTAGGATGAGGACAAGATGGCTTCTCATTGAGTTTTCTACAATGGTGGGATACACATGAGATTATATGGGAAAAAAATGTGATGCACAACAAAGTTGTAGCCCTACTGTGATTACAAAGGCTAGTCAATCCAACAAAGCTGCCTTGTGTGATGGTCTTCGGTGTGATGGGCAGCTGGCATGATTCTATTTTTCTTTTGCATTACACATTCTCAATGTCTAGTCCTCTTTTAACGAGCTTATAGCAGCTTTTGATTGCATTCTGACTTCTGTCCAGGTCTCTTAATTCCTACTATACTACTTTGCTGAGATCATTCCCTTCCATCTAAAACACCTGCCCTTCCTCTGCCAATTTGTTCTTCTTCATGACAATGAAAGTGCCTTCCAAGTCCACTGTTTCAAGTGTCATTCACATCTGATCAGTTCTTGACATTTGTTGAGATGAACAATGCAAGATTTTTATTTACCATTTTGGAAGTAATAGGTCATTTTGTGCATGTTTCCTCCCAGCCAGGTATCAGTGTCCTTAAAACACGTCCTAAGATTTCCAATACCCTCTCTCCTCCTCAGTGCACAGTGAATGCTACCTAATTCAGGATGACACACTAATTGCTTGGTGAATGAATCTGATATGCTTAGTATAATTTTTAGTATTTTATAGAGAACAATAGCAATAGAAGTGGGATCTGGGAATGCATATGAATTAATACAAATTATTTATATACCCATTGTTTACAGTCTAAAAGAATAAGAAAACTTTCTGAAGAAAATGATGCTGTGAGCCCAAATAAGCCTTGTTAAGTTTCACAGTTGCTTATTTTGGAGGGCTCCTGAATACATGTATTCAATGATTATATATACCTGACTGAGAATCTAAGAGAAGTCATTAGCTCAGAGATTGTTACTAGAAAATAATAAAGAAATATGTTAGACATGAATTGATTTATCTATTTCCAAGGCCTTAATAAAAATCATCATTTTGAGCCCTTAGAATTGATTCAATTACTTTAAAGACATTTTTAAATTTTAATTTTAAAGATAATTTTGGAAAGATACTACTAATGAGGAAAAGTTGTGATTGAAGAAAGATATTTTCCTAACATTTATTTTTTAGGTACATTGGAAAAAATTATCCCCCAATGAAGAACCAGTTTTGTCCTTCTGAACATTCAATTATAGTTAATGCCTAAAATGCCACATCTAAGAAAATGAGAAAAATTACCCAACAAAGTGTTAAAACATTAAGACAGGTAGAGACACAATACTGGGTGGGATTCCAGTCTGCATATTAATTCCATGGTCTAGAGAATTAACATATTTTCCCAGAAAAATCACATTTATTTTCTGGGAGTAGTTATGATTAATTTAGTACCAAAATCAGTAGCTGCTTAATGGGTTTCTATATTACTTTCTTGGAATTGAAAATCTTTCTTAAAACAACAGCAATTAATTTTATTTTCCTTGTCCTGTAGCTAAAGTGAATATTTTGTGTGATATTTGCCATCCAAAAATATTTTTTCAAGTTTTTGTTTCTTTTATTTGTGTCTAATTTCCATAGGTTGCTTGGAGGAACCAAGTACTTTAAAATAAGATACTCTGAGGGTGGAAGAATTGGTTACAGTGGAACTAATGAGCTCATTCATTCTTGATTTCTTGATATTTTATCTAGAGAAGAATCTGAGGACTATAATGTGTTGTATTAGTACATGTGTTTATGTCAGTTAATTTTATTGGTACTTGAATCCCATATTGTACATGCAAATAGAGCTCTGAACATGCAAATGCATTTGACTTCAACATGAAAATATTTACCTGTGCATACAAACAAGTGAGATTTCCTACTCATAAGCTATAGTGTTATATACTTTCATTTTTAAGTTAATATACAAATTTCTCTCAATATATAGAAGACATTAATTGCCCATATAATAACAAATTTTTAAAAATACTTTAAACCAGACTTCAAATTATGCTAAATGCAAAAATAAATAAATACAGCCTGGACAACACGTCTAAGAAGAATATATTCAACTCTACAATTTTCAAAATAATAACATAATGTAGCATTTCACAAAATAGCTTAGACTAGGAAAATAAAATATTCACAATATCAAGAATTGTGACCTTGTGAAAGAAAACATACTGGCTAGAGTAAAACAAAGACGTCAAAATTGTAATTCTCATAATTCTTCCTATTTTCTATTTAAGGATGATGTCAAGTACTTCAAAATGTTCCTAAAGGTAGCCTTTTTAAATTGACAGGTGTAGGTGGCATTATTACCCTGAAAGCTAATCTAATATAATGATGTTAGATGATTGTACTAGTGGTTAATATTCCTTCTCAAGGAAAATTTCCACTTCTGAATAATCAACCTCCAATAGTGAAATGATCTGAGACGGACCTTGAATTTTTTCAGTTGTCTCAGTAATATTTTTTAATGATTCCACTTGGTTTGGGAAGAGTGAGTATTTTTTTTTTTTTTTTTTTTGAGTGAGTATTATTTGATGAGGCCATTACCTTCAAGAATCAATTGGCTGGAGGAGCTTCAAGATGCCGGAAGAGTAAGATGCGGAGATCACCTTTCTCCCCACAAGTACATCAGAAATACATCTACATGTATAACAACTCCTACAGAACACCTACTGAACGCTGGCAGAAGACCTGAGACCTCCCAAAAGGCAACAAACTCCCCACGTACCTGGGTAGGGTAAAAGAAAAAAGAAAGAACAGAGACAAAAGAATAGGGACGGGACCTGCACCAGTGTGAGGGAGCCGTGAAGGAGGAAAGGTTTCCACACACTAGGAAGCCCCTTCGTGGGCGGAGACTGTGGGTGGCAGAGGGGGGAAGCTTCGGAGCCACGGAGGAGAGCGCAGCCACAGGGGTGCGGAGGGCAAAGCGGAGAGATTCCCGCACAGAGGAGCGGTGCTGACCAGCACTCACCAGCCCGAGAGGCTTGTCTGCTCCCCCGCCGGGGCGGGCGGGGCTGGGAGCTGAGGCTCGGGCTTCGGTCGGATCGCAGGGAGAGGACTGGGGTTGGCGGCGTGAACACAGCCTGAAGGGGTTAGCGCACCACAGCTGGCCAGGAGGGAGTCCGGGAAAAAGTCTGGAGCTGCCAAAGAGACAAGAGACTTTTTCTTGCCTCTTTGTTTCCCGGTGCACAAGGAGAGGGGATTCAGCGCGCCGCCTAAACGAGCTCCAGAGACGGACGCGAGCCGCGGCTATCAGCGCGGACCCCAGAGACGGGTGTGAGATGCTAAGGCTGCTGCTGCCGCCACCAAGAAGCCTGTGTGCAAGCACAGGTCACTCTCCACACCTCCCCTCCCGGGAGCCTGTGCAGCCCGCCACTGCCAGGCTCCCGTGATCCAGGGACAGCTTCCCCGGGAGAACGCACGGTGCGCCTCAGGCTGTTGCAATGTCATACTGGCCTCTGCCGCCGCAGGCTCGCCCCGCATTCCATACCCTTCCCTCCCCCTGGCCTGAGTGACCCAGAGCCCCCGAAACAGCTGCTCCTTTAACCCCCTCCTGTCTGAGCAGGAACAGACGCCCTCAGGCGACCTACATGCAGAGGCAGGTCCAAATCCAAAGCTGAACCCCAGGAGCTGTGCGAACAAAGAAGACAAAGGGAAATCTCTCCCAGCAGCCTCAGCAACAGAGGATTAAATCTCCACAATCAACTTGATGTACCCTGCATCTGTGGAATACCAAATAGACAACGAATCATCCCAAATTGAGGAGTTGGACTTTGGGAGCAATGATATATATGTGTTTTCCCCTTTTTGTGAGTGTGTACATGTATGCTTCTGTGTGTGATTTTGTCTGTATAGCTTTGTTTTTACCATCTGTCCTAGGGTTCGGTCTGTCAGTTTTTTTTTTTTTCATTACTTAAAAATTTTTTTTTCCTTAATTATTATTTAATTTTATTTTAATAACTCTATTTTATTTTACTTTATTTTATTTTGTTTTATCTTCCTCTTTCTTTCTTAATTTTTTTTCTCCCTTTTATTCTGAGCTGTGTGGAGGACAGGCTCTTGGTGCTCCAGCCAGGCATCAGGGCTGTGCCACTGAGGTGGAAGAGCCAAGTTCAGGAAACTGGTCCACAAGAGACCTCCCAGCTCCATGTAATATCAAACAGTGAAAATCTCCCAGAGATCTCCATCTCAACGCCAAGACCCAGCTCCACTCAACGTCCAGCAAGCTACAGTGCTGGACACCCTATGCCAAATAACTAGCAAGACAGGAACAAAACCCCATCCATTAGCACAGAGGCTGCCTAAAATCATGATAAGGCCACAGACAGCCAAAAACACACCATCAGATGTGGACCTGCCCACCAAAAAGACAAGATCCAGCCTCATCCACCAGAACACAGGCACTAGTCCCCTCCACCAGGAAGCCTACAAAACCCACTGAACCAACCTTAGCCACTGGGGGCAGACACCAAAAACAATGGAAACTACGAACCTGCAGCCTGTGAAAAAGAGACCCCAAACACTGTAAGTTAATCAAAATGAGAAGACAGAGAAACACACAGCAGATGAAGGAGCAAGGCAAAAACCCAACAGACCTAACAAATGAAGAGGAAATAGGCAGTCTACCTGAAAAAGAATACAGAATAATGAGAGTAAAGATGATCCAAAATCTTGGAAATAGAATGGAGAAAATACAAGAAACCTTTAACAAGGACCTAGAAGAACTAAAGAGCAAACAAACAGAGATGAACAACACAATAAATGAAATTAAAAATTCTCTTGAAGGGATCAATAGCAGAATAAATGAAGCAGAAGAACGGGTAAGTGACCTGGAAGATAAAATAGTGGAAATAACTACTACAAAGCAGAATAAAGAAAAAAGATGAAAAGAAGAGAGGACAGTCTCAGAGACTTCTGGGACAACATTAAACACACTAACATTCTAATTACAGGGCTCCCAGAAGAAGAAGAGAAAAAGAAAGGGACTGAGAAAATATTTGAAGAGATTATAGTTAAAAACTTCCCTAATATGGGAAAGGAAATAGTTAATCAAGTCCAGGAAGCAAAGAGAGTCCCATACAGGATAAATCCAAGGAGAAACACGCCAAGACACATATTAATCAAACTATCAAATATTAAATAAAAAGAACAAATATTAAAAGCAGCAAGGGAAAAACAACAAGTAACATGTAAGGGAATCCCCATAAAGGTAACAGCTGATCTTTCAGCAGAAACTCTGCAAGCCAGAAGGGAGTGGCAGGACATATTTAAAGTGATGAAAGAGAAAAACCTAGAACCAAGATTACCCTATCCAGCAAGGATCTCATTCAGATTTGAGGGAGAAATTAAAAGCTTTACAGACAAGCAAAAGCTAAGAGAATTCAGCACCACCAAATCAGCTTTACAACAAATGCTAAAGGAACTTCTCTAAGTGGGAAACACAAGAGAAGAAAAGGACCTACAAAAACAAATGAATAACAATTAAGAAAATGGTCATAGGAACATACATATCGATAATTATCTTAAACGTGAATGGATTAAATGCTCCAACCAAAAGACACAGGCTCGGTGAATGGATAAAAAAACAAGACCCATATATATGCTGTCTACAAGAGACCCACTTCAGACCTAGGGACACATACAGACTGAAAGTGAGGGGATGGAAAAATATATTCCATGCAAATGGAAATCACAAGAAAGCTGGAGTAGCAATTCTCATAACAGACAAAATAGACTTTAAAACAAAGACTATTACAAGAGATAAAGAAGGACACTACATAATGATCAAGGGAATGATCCAAGAAGAAGATATAACAATTGTAAATATTTATGCACCCAACATAGGAGCACCTCAGTACATAAGGCAACTACTAACAGCGATAAAAAGGGCAATCGACAGTAACACAATCATAGCAGGGGACTTTAACACCCCACTTTCATCAATGGACAGATCATCCAAAATGAAAATAAATAAGGAAACACAAGCTTTAAATGATACATTAAACAAGATGGACTTAATTGATATTTATAGGACATTCCATCCAAAAACAACAGAATACACGTTCTTCTCAAGTGCTCATGGAACATTCTCCAGGATAGACCATATCCTGGGTCACAAATCAGGTCTTGGTAAATTTAAGAAAATTGAAATCGTATCAAGTATCTTTTCCGAAAACATCACTATGAGACTGGATATCAATTACATTAAAAACTCTGTAAGAAATACAAACACATGGAGGCTAAACAACACACTACTTAATAACCAAGAGATCACTGAAGAAATCAAAGAGGAAATCAAAAAATACTTAGAAACAAATGACAATGAAAACACAATGACCCAAAACCTATGGGATGCAGCAAAAGCAGTTCTAAGAGGGAAGTTCATAGCTATACAAGCCGACCTCAAGAAACAGGAAACATCTCAAATAAACAACCTAACCTTACACTTAAAGCAATTAGAGGAAGAGGAACAAAAAAATCCCAAAGTTAGCAGAAGGGAAGGAATCATAAAGATCAGATCAGAAATAAATGAAAAAGAAATGAAGGAAACAATAACAAGGATCAATAAAACTAAAAGCTGGTTCTTTGAGAAGATAAACAAAATTGATAAACCATTAGCCAGACTTATCAAGAAAAAAAGGGAGAAGACTCAAATCAAGAGAATTAAAAATGAAAAAGGAGAAGTAATAACTGACCCTGCAGAAATACAAAGGATCATGAGAGATTACAACAAGCAACTCTATGCCAATAAAAATGGACAACCTGGAAGAAATGGACAAATTCTTAGAAATGTACAATCTTCCGAGACTGAACCAGGAAGAAATAGAAAATATGAACAGACCAATCACAAGCACTGAAATTGAAACTGTGATTAAAAATCTTCCAACAAACAAAAGCCCAGGACCAGATGGCTTCACAGGCGAATTCTCTCAAACATTTATGGAAGAGCTAACACCTATCCTTCTCAAACTCTTCCAAGATATAGCAGAGGGAGGAACACTCCCAAACTCATTCTATGAGGCCAACATCACTCTGATACCAAAACCAGACAAACATGTCACAAAGAAAGAAAACTACAGGCCAATATCACTGATAAACATAGATGCAAAAATCCTCAACAAAATACTAACAAACAGAATCCAACAGCACATTAAAAGGATCATACACCATGATCAAGTGGGGTTTATCCCAGGAATGCAAGGATTCTTCAATATACACAAATCAATCAACGTGTTACACTATATTAACAAATTGAAGGAGAAAAACCATATAATCATCTCAATGGATGCAGAGAAAGCTTTTGACGAAATTCAACACCCATTTATGATAAAAACCCTCTAGAAAGTAGGCATAGAGGGAACTTTCCTCAACATGATAAAGGCCATATATGACAAACCCACAGCCAACATCATCCTCAATGGTGAAAAACTGAAACCATTTCCACTAAGATCAGGAACAAGACAAGGTGGCCACCTCTCACCACTATTATTCAACATAGCTTTGGAAGTGTTAGCCACAGCAATCAGAGAAGAAAAAGAAATAAAAGGAATCCAAATTGGAAAAGAAGAAGTAAAGCTGTTACTGTTTGCAGATGACATGATACTATACATAGAGAATCCTAAAGATGCTACCAGAAAACTACTAGAGCTAATCAATGAATTTGGTAAAGTAGCAGGATACAAAATTAATGCACAGAAATCTCTTGCATTCCTATACACTAATGATGAAAAATCTGAAAGTGAATTTAAGAAAACACTCCCATTTACCATTGCAAAACAAAGGATAAAATATCTAGGAATAAACCTACCTAAGGAGAGAAAAGACCTGTATACAGAAAATTATAAGACACTGATGAAAGAAATTAAAGATGATACAAATAGATGGAGAGATATACCATGTTCTTGGATTGGAAGAATCAACATTGTGAAAATGACTGTACTACCCAAAGTAATCTACAGATTCAGTGTAATCCCAATCAAACTACCAATGGCATTTTTCACAGAACTAGAACAAAAAATTTCACAATTTGTATGGAAACACAAAAGACCCCTAATAGCCAAAGCAATCTTGAGAAAGAAAAACGGAGCTGTAGGAATCAGGCTCCCTGACTTCAGACTATACTACAAAGCTACAGTAATCAAGACAGCATGGTACTGGCACAAAAACAGAAATATAGATCAATTGAATAGGATAGAAAACCCAGAGATAAACCCACGCACATATGGTCACCTTATCTTTGATAAAGGAGGCAAGAATATATAGTGGAGAAAAGACTGCCTCTTAAAATTTGGTGCTGGGAAAACTGGACAGCTACATGTAAAAGAATGAAATTAGAACACTCCCTAACACCATACACAAAAATAAACTCAAAATGGATTAAAGACCTAAGTGTAAGGCCAGACACGATCAAACTCTTAGAGGAAAACATAGGCAGAACACTCTATGACATAAATCACAGCAAGATCCTTTTTGACCCAGCTCCTAGAGAAATGGAAATAAAAACAAAAATAAAGAAATGGGACCTAATGAAACTTAAAAGCTTTTGCAATACAAAGGAAACCATAAAGAAGATGAAAAGACAACCCTCAGAATGGGAGAAAATATTTGCAAATGAAGCTACTGATAAAGGATTAATCTCCAAAACATACAAGCAACTCATGCAGCTCAATATCAAAAAAACAAACAACCCAATCCAAAAATGGGCAGAAGACCTAAATAGACATTTCTCCAAAGATATACAGATTGCCAACAAACACATGAAAGAATGCTCAACATCATTAATCATTAGAGAAATGCAAATCAAAACTACAATGAGATATCATCTCACTCCTGTCAGAATGGCCATCATCAAAAAATCTACAAACAATAAATGCTGGAGAGGGTGTGGAGAAAAGGGAACCCTCTTGCACTGTTGGTGGGAATGTAAATTGATACAGCCACTATGGAGAACAGTATGGATGTTCCTTAGAAAACTAAAAATAAAACTACCATACGACTCAGCAATCCCACTATTGGGCATATACCCTGAGAAAACCATAATTCAGAAAGAGTCATGTACCACAATGTTCATTGCAGCTCTATTTACAATAGCCAGGACATGGAACCAACCTAAGTGTCCATCAACAGATGAATGGATAAAGAAGATGTGGCACATATATACAGTGGAATATTTTTCAACCATAAAAAGGAACGAAACTGAGTTATTTGTAGTGTAGTGGATGGACCTAGAGACTGTCATACAGAGTGAAGTAAGTCAGAAAGAGAAAAACAAATACCGTATGCTAACACATATATATGGAATCTAAAAAAAAAAAAAAGAAAATGGTCAGAAGAACCTAGGGGCAAGATGGGAGTAAAATGCAGACCTACTAGAGATTGGACTTGAGCATACAGGGAGGGGGAAGTGTAGGCTGTGACAAAGTGAGAGAGTGGCATGGACATATATACACTACCAAACGTAAAATAGCTAGTGGGAAGCAGCCGCATAGCACAGGGAGATCAGCTCGGTGCTTTGTGACCACCTAGAGGGGTGGGATAGGGAGGGTGGGAGGGAAGGAGATGCAAGAGGGAAGAGATATGGGGACATATGTATGTGTATAACTTATTCACTTTGTTATAAAGCAGAAACTGACACACTATTGTAAAGCAATTATACTGTAACAAAGATTTTTTTTTTTTAAAAAAAGAATCAATGGGCTTTTACATCTTCAATTTGGCCTCCCTTTCCCATCTGAACTCATTCTTACATTGACTTCTCATTAGGAAGAAAGGAGACAGATTGCTTGTGGTAAGGATGACATGGCAGGAAATGCTCTGAACTGGATGTCCTGAAAGTTGGGTTTCTCTTCTTCTACAAGTAAGCAGATTATTGAACTCCTTGAACCTCAGTTTTGTAAGGGAAACATTCTCTTCTTTTAGATTGGCTAAATTGTTTCTTTAAGAAACAGAGATGAGACCTAAAGATTTAAAAGACCTGAATAAAATGTATTCAGTTGGATAGAAGTACAGTCAAAAGTACAGACTCCACATTGCTTTGTGCTTACCTCTGCTCTCTACCATGACTCCTGAAAGCTTAATGGTTGTGTTTCCTAGATAACCTCACCAATTCTCAGTTGAACCATGACACATTATACCTAAATACACTATCTTTTCTACTAGTATGATTTTCTACCATTATTTCTACTAGTAAAAAACTTACACTGTCTTCCCATACAAAATGAAATCAGTATCAGTAGATCTAAGAAAGAAAGAAACATGTTAAAACAGCAAAAGCATTTACAATTTATTGGCCCTGCTTCTTTAACATTTCCATCAATTAAAAAATTCTTGTAGATGTGTATTTAGGGACATATATTATTGCAGAAAAATAAAATTTATTGGCATTTTGCTGTACATTAAGTGGAGAATGTTAACCTCCTTTTGGAATTACTCTAAGGTTGAGAATGTTAATCTGAAAGAAACCAGACTGAGAAGGAGGTCAGACTAGAGGACAGGACCAGAAAACAGGGTCATGAAGTTATGTAGTTATACTTGGCCGTTTGAATTAGAATTCGATTTAGAAAACTATAAACCTATTTTAGAATTTAACTATTTTGAAGAAAAGGCAAAATAAAAAGCTTTCTTTTTTTCTATTTTCTCCTAGGGAAGTCCACTTAAATAAATAGTAAATATGTAAATGGTAAAACAACCACGATTGTCTTCAATAAAGTACAATGGGTCTCAAAGCACCTCTAACATTTTTAGGGGTTTATGTCAGTGCCTTCTCCTTGATCCCCCCCCCCTGCAAGATTTTACTTTGATACCTGTATTACCCTACAGTTTCCATAGTTGTTTATCTCTCTGTGATGATGATATTGATCACCAGTTACTTAGTCTGATTACATATCATTTTTTTCAATGATTGACAGCTAAGAACAATTATAACAAAGTAATATCTTTGCATTTCTATTCTTTCCCTAAGTAATTTCATTTGGACTCATGGATTTAATTAAATACTCCCTAAAAATGAATGACTCTAAAATCTATATTTAAGTTCTAACTACTCCCCTGGGGAGGTAGCAGAATACCCAAGTGCCTGCATGTTGGTCATTTATCAGAATGTTAAAATCAATCTGTTCAAAACAGAACATTGCAGTAAATAGATGAGTGCTATTTTTTATATTATATAGAAGTATAAATGCCAATGATCTGGCACAAAATTATATTCCTTTTTTCCTTTCATAAAACAATCTAAATGTTAGTCAGATATTTTACTTTCACAATAATACAAAAAAAATGTGGCAATAATTATTATCCAAAACTGTTATGCATAGCAGAGTGAAGATTCTTTTCTTCCATTTCCTGTTTTCCTCTTATTATTTGAACCAGAGTTTATTGTTAATTATAAGGGGAAACATCCAAAAACTAAATCCATCTCCCAAATGAACTGAATGGATTTACCTGACACAAAACAGACTAGAATCATATGACCACAGATACCACAAATTTGTGGAGTTCCCACATTGAAAAAAGTTATTTTTATCTATCAGCTTCTGCAACAACAGCTTCATCTGCTTGCATGTTCTTTCTTCTGTTTTGCAAACTGGCTTCATTTTAAAAGGAGATTTAGAAATTTAATAGTAAAACCATTAGAATGGGAGAAGTCCCCTTAAGAAAACTTGAAAAAATTATGAAACATAAAAGGCAGAGAAAGAATAAGCAAGAACATACTTGGAAAAAGACAAACATGGAAAAGAGGAGTGGTGGATCATGGCAAAGCCTTTCCCAGTGTCGTCAATACTCTATTTAGGGACAAAGGCAGTCACTTCAAGACCGCAGCAGCTGAAGTCACCACAGGGCCACCTGTGAACTCAATAATACACACAATATCATTGTTAAAAGTAATAACGATAATACCATAACTGTTAATAATAATATTAGTATATCAATAACTACTTAACTGAGGCCATGGAGAATACCAGACATGTGGCATGATATCAAAATTCATCAGTTAACTCTAAGAGATGGATACTGTGTACACTTTACAGATGAGGAACTATATTCCTCCGCTCCCTTGGTCCTTTTCTCTCTCACCTTCAGAATGACTCCCACAACCTTCAGTTTTCTTCAGCTCAACAAATATTTATCAGATGCTTATAATATAACACAATTACAGATGACACAATTACTTTTCTCTTAAGAGACTCATAATTTAGAGGGTCGGAGTAGCAAAGAAAGAAAGAAAATGTAAAAAAGAAAAGAGAAAGAGAGAGAAAGAAAAGGAAAGGAAAAGAAAGAAAGACTTAAAAGACTTAAGTGATCAACACAAAAAGCTATCTACAAAGTAAAAATAGTTTGTGTAAAGAGTGATTAACATTTTGTTGGGCTGGGCTGGTTTGGTTCAGGTGACATTTGAACAGTGATGACTGAGAATGTATTAACTGAATTGTAATTAACCCTCAACAAGTAACTGAGGATGGTAATTCTTCCATTGTTAACATTTCTAAGCACCCTATCTGAGAGGTCCAATGAGGTTCATGAAAGCCATTGAATGAATCAAACACTTGGCCAGATGTTCCTAAGTCACCATAATGATTCTCAGCTCCTTTGTGAATTGAGTAGTGCTGGAAGGGAAAGACCACTGAAGGTGAAAGAGAAGCCTCAGTGATGGTCTTCCCCCAGACTATGATCTCAATGATTTTGCCCTAGTGGCATTCCATATTGGTAGCTATGCTCTGGCTCCAAAGCTTTGCCTTTGACAGCTCTACTATGGAATTCTGCCCTGCCCCCCATCATGATGAACTTACCAGCCCTGGAGTCATTTCCTTACTGAACTATAATTGCCATTTAATGTAATTCTTTCATCCCCTTTTAAAGGATTTTAATATTGAAGGCTTATTTTCTCTTTTTTTCCTGGCCAAGTTTCTTTCCATTGCTTTCAGCTTTATTGTCTTTAGAAATCCTTTAAATTCTATGACAGAGCACTAGAGGAAATGAAGCAAGGAGCTGAGTATATACCACCGGAAACCAGCCCAGAGTTAATACCTACACCATTTCTCTTGAGTGTATGTCTGATTTTATAGCTTCATCCAGAGCACACGTGATGAAATGATTTGTGACTGATGGGAATGGAGAACCCCAGGATCCTTGCTCTCCCTCCAGAATAGGAGGTAGGAAAGGGCTCTCTGCAGTGAGGCAATGGATGCATTTCCCAGACACTCAGGGGCTCTTGTAAAGCCTCCTGGAAGCCATCCCTGTTCCATTGCTGACAGGCTGACTGGCAGTGCAAGCACACAGCTGGCTGTGGATGAGAAAGGGCAGTGAGAGGAGAGGGAGTGGCCAAGGAAGGACAGAGAAGAGGGTAAAGCTCAGGAGTGCGCTTTGATACCAAATCTGGTAGAACGATTCTAGATTTTACCATCATCTCAGAGGACATAGCTACTCCATGATGGTTAGCACAACGTGTGAGTATGGTTAGCACATCCTGTGAGTTTTATTAGAGGTCATAACACACATTATTTAACAAATGTCAATGTATACTCTTTTGCTCTCTGACTCTGAAATAAATGTGGGGAATTCCAAGTTCTTTTCTATGCAAACAACTGGAAGAGGAACCTATAGCTCTTAATGCAATAGAGGCAAATTGTAGTGTCATAGGCTTGTGTCCTATGAAGCATGGTAGTTGCCAGTGTGGAAGATTCCAATCATCAGGTGTATTTTTCTTTCACTAAGGGAAACTGATCCTTAACCAAAGTGATGCCTTCTTCCTAGAAGGCTGATCACAATCGTTTTTAGAAATCAACATTTTTTTATAACAACAACTAATTAGGAAATCCTGAATATCTTAATTACATCTCTTCTACAGAGGGTATAATCTAAGCCTCCCTATTCTCATTCTATCTTCAGAAGAGACAGAGAACAGCAGGTCACCATCTTTAATAAAACAACTTTATGTAGTTGCTGGAGATTATTAAGCCACTCATCAGCTTGGGTCTTTACTTTAGTGTGGAATAATCATTGTAACATTCATATGAAGTCACAGCTTTGAACACCAGTCAAGAGTGTTAATTTATTTCTTTGGACTCTCCTCTCTAGTTGTCAGTATTTTCATCTTAAAGTGACAAAGTCATAGTTAGGAGACCATGCAATATCAGAAAAAGCAGATATTCTTTGGCTCTCTCCCCTGAGAGACACAGACATTTTCCTGCAGAGATGAAACAAAAAGTTAAATTGATAAATGAAAAAAGGGCAACCATCCCAGGACTGAAGCAACTTTACTCTTAAAGATGCTAGCCTAGGTCTTGCCTCGTATGTCATGCTTAAGAAATTTAGCCCTGAAAGGTTGGCAACAGGAATCTTTCCTGAATTGCTCCATGGGTAGGAAAACTCAAGTCAGTTCAGAACAAATTTGAAGAAGAAAAGTCATGTTTTTCTCACATTTTCAATTAATTAATTTGGTGAAAGGTGCTGGATTTGCAGTACTTAAAAGTAATTCTCTCTCTCTCTAGGATATACATATTGATATGAGGATGGTAAAAGTGGTGTCCCCTTTTAGCCTTAAATTGCTATCCATTGAGTTGCAGTGGTCCTGTTACCAATCACTTTCTAGCTTTTGCTGAAACTACAAATTATAACCCAAAGTCAGCCTAGCAGATGACTTTCAGAAGTCATGAGAATAAAACAAAGACTCAATCTGGAAAACTTGCATTGGGTGCCATCCTTCTTTTCGCTTTTTCTCTCTCTGATGTGCTGTTCTCTGCCTCTGACCCATGCTCATCCCCATTGGATCAGCCCTAACTTTCTCTTTCAGAAACTCCTCTAGCACCTAAACATGATAGATACAGGACCACCCAAGTATTGCATTGTAATCCTAAATTGTTCCCATATATACAGTAGTCCATAAAGAGCAGATAAAAAGAGGATAGAAAGAAGTTTGCTTATTAAGTCACCTTTAGTTCTTATATTTCTTGGGCTCTAAATTGTCTTAACCCTTCTCATGTCACTGCTTATTGATTTTTTTGGTAATTTACTATAAATTCATCTCACATTTTCTTGAGACAGGGCTTTGATAATCCTAATTCAATGATACTAAAGTATAGGGTTAGATTTGAAATATGTTAATATCTGTGATGAGCTACCTCTGGTTGGGTGCTTCTACAATATGGTCCAGTGTATAATTTCATCAGGATGATAATTTTCAAATATCATGGTAGTACCAGCATTTTATCTTAATTACCATTTACTATCTTAATATGACACATTCATGGTTGGGAGACAATGATTTTAATGCCTAAAAAATCCAACAACAAGTGTCAATTTTCCAATTGACATTTTTTTATTCATAAATTATGTTCCTGTGTTTTAGGAGTGTATTCCTTTTTCTTATCACAATATATAACTCATGAATGAAAAAAAAATGTTGCATATGGGTATATTAATATTTCCTGAGTTTTCTTTCTTAAAAAAATGATTGCATGTGATAGCTCAAAATGAAATTTTGAAAGCTTACTAAATTTTAGTCAAGTAGTGGTCGGACTTGGTGTATTTTATTATGTATTTTAAAAAACCCCAGGTTCAGGATAGCATAATACATAGTTGTCAGAATTTTTAAACAAATAAATAGAAGAAAAAAGTGAAAGATTATTGCCTAATTCTGGGAATAATAGACCAAAGAAGGAAAGCTTAATTTTCATACAGCACTGATCATATTCTTTTTATACATAAGATTACTGACCAAACATTGATGTCTAATAAGAGTCTATCAGAATTGAAGCAAATAGAAGGTCTCATGAGCCGTGACCTACAAGGCTGTTTAGTGATGGGGAGAAGAACTCTGAGGCTTTATTTTGATATTGACCTCCTTTGAAAGATGCTCAGCACCGCAGGGATTCATTCGAAGCAGCTGTAGGCCCTCTGCTTTCCCATCTGTTTGCTTGGACTTCTTGTATTTTGATCAACATGTCAAATTCATGGCTTCTGCTGTCTTCCTAGACAAATCTTTCATGACAAAGGAAAAACATCCCTGTTGTATCTCAGCTCTCTTTTACTGAGCTTCAAAGGGCAAATGGTTAGGAGCCATATGGCAAAGTCTGCTTTCTGTTAGATCTCTTGTTGGTCATTTCCCCTTCCAGCTCTAAACGAGTATAGTCCAAGATTCCACTCAACAGTGAGCCACGCTGAATTCCTGAGGATGTGATCAAATCAAAACCCTATCTATGTGTGTCTGGAAAATAAAAAAAGTAACAGAGTACTACCAGGGCTTGATTATAATTCTATGTGCATAGTCAAATTGTAACTGAAAGGCTCTTTCTTCTAACTATACTTTAAAAACCTGTGTCTCAAGTTATTAGTAAATCAGGTGTATTACATGATTCCAAGTTAGGCATTTTTGATTTCCTAATGGAGTTGTTTATAGTTGATATGAAACTTTCCACTTAGAGCAAAAATTAGAAAATGTTTGAAGAACAGGGCATAAGAAACTGTCTCAATTATTTAAAATATTTCTTGATAATATATGCTTAAGCTTTGGGCATATTTAAAATAATTTATCAGAACATTTGTAGATGCTGAGCACAACTTAGAATAAATTTATATTATTTGAAAGACTTATATACTGATTTTAAGCAATTTCTTTCTTTTGCATTCCAAATGTTTAGTTGAAACAAGTCAGCTATTCAAAATGACATTTCAAATATATATAATATATAAGATGTATAATATATAAGAAAGGGAAATAAATATTTGGCCAAATTTTCAGAAATCTGAATTTATTTCTTCAGTGCTACCTGATAGCCATCAAGTTTTCCACCATTATAGATTTCAGTAACTTATTTGACATTTTCTTTCTTACTATAGCCATAATATTACTATAGCCATAAATTTATTATTATTTTTTTATATGAGAACCTTTATATCTGGAAGGTCTAAAAGAGTTCCTGAACTTTTTAAACTCTATCCTTAGAATTTATTTTAGAATCTGTTAATTCAAATTTAAATAGGATAAAGCATGGTTATATTTTACAGGGTTAAAAAACAGTGGAATCCATTCTCTCCCTCTTAATGTTGAAGGAAATGCACCAAGACCTCATACAAGAGTGTGGAATCAATGATTTAGAGTGCTGGGATGGTCCAGAAGAAGAGCATCTTACTTTTGCTTCTTGGATGATGATCTGGAGCAGTTTCTTTTGAAATTATGTCATATTTTGATACAGGCAATATTTGTCACCTGAAGTCCATCTCTCTCTTTTTTTTTTCACTCCCCTCATCATTTCTAGTACCCACCCTTGTCCCTAAACAGTTTCTGTGCCACCTTTATTGCTAGTTAGGAACCAGTGATCCAATAAGGCCCTTCTTTGAGGGCATTTCTTCTTCCAGAAGTGGTTGTGTTATCTAGTATAAGTCCAAATCTATGATCTAAAAACCTTAGGACCAGATAAGTTTTAGAATTCAGAAATTTTACAACTTCAGATTCTGATAGGTGTTATGGTACATATACCCCTAACTTGTAATCAAATATACTCATATTTTTACAGTGAAATGTAACAACTAATTGGGATAAAGTTAATAAAGACTGCGCATAGTTTCAATCCAGATTTTGCCACCAAATGAACTGGGGAAAAAAACCAAACTTTCAGTTTCTTAGATTTCAGAATGGCAAATAAATGATTACAGACCTATAAAAACATCACAAGGAAATACAACCAATTGAATGAATTTGTGGGGTTGGAATATGAGACAGAGGTGGGCCTTCCCCTTCCAATGCATTCCAAAACATCGTTAGCTTTCTTCTTTTATCTACGGGGGAAGAATACTAATGGGCACCTAACTTGTTCGTTTCAGGAAGATTAAGACCCTGTTTCCTAAGGCTTCTTTTCAAAAATTCTGAAAGCATGCTAACACCCCACTTCACCCCCAAATCCACACATATACACATCCATACAGAATCACACATTTCGAAGGTAAATGACAATAAACCTATTTTACAAGATACATTCTTGCAAATGACAATAAATGTTAATTTAATTGTAGAATACAGATACCATGAAAAAAGCTCAATTTCTTTGAAATTGTAAATGTATAATTGTATTTAAGGATGAAGATGTTTGCTCTACTTTTTATTTAAATTTCCTTTAAGATAAATGCTAGGAGGGGAGCACTTTTTAAAAACTGTTTTTGTGGGAACAGAAAATGAATCTTTCTTTGATCCTTTTTGAAAGAAATTGATATTGGCTCTTGATATTACCACAGTCAGAAATGCATCGAGATCAATCAGAAAGAGCCAAATTCATGTCAACTTTAAAGGATAAAGAAGGTTTGAAGTCATAAAATGTGGTTTTTGGTAAATAAGTAACAACAAAAGAAATTTTCTTTAAAAACACAGGGTAGTTAGAAAATACCCATGTGCACTCATCTACTTTGGAATGAGCATGAGACCTATTTAAACAAAAATTACTCCTTATTCCAACAATTCAGAGAAAAGTACAATTTTGCCATTCATGTTGATGTTCATACATTTTAGTGAGCAAAGGTCCCATGGGGACAGCCTTGTTCTGCATATTACTTTTACTGATTGCAGTTTAGGAATAAAAGCCACTAAGACTTCCATGAAAAATTAATCACTGTTCTGGGAGAAATACTTCAGAGAACATTGGAACTGACATTTTTTTCTCTGTAACCCAGAGTGGGGTCAAAGGTTATTTTAACTCCTCCAAGGTGCTTTGGATACACCAAGGAGCTTATTCTGAGGCACAAAGGAACTGAGGTGAATTGATTTCATCTTGACCGCTGGGTAGCACTGGAGGAAAAGGAATGGACTCTTGGTAGTGTTGCTTAATGTAGTCTGGTCCAGCTGCTGGGAAAACAATGCAAAAGTCACCAAGAGTGAGGCTGAAAGAGGCCTTGAGAAGTCTATCTTTTTTGCAAGGCTGGCATGTAGGGCACTGATACAAAGGTGGTACTGAGGGTGGTACTCAAGGGAGTCTAGAGTAACAGCAACTGAAAGCTCATTGGGAGCCACATCAGAAGGAGGACTTAACAGGTTAGCATCAAAGGTCACTGTGGACATAAAGAGAAGTTTCAAGTGAAAATCCAGCCAATGTCATTGGGGGAAAAAGGGATGCTGCAGCTATGGAATCAGGTCATAAGAAAGTGGAGTGGAGAGCCCAGTTACCCTGGAATGAAAGCACTGCAAAGATTGCTAAAGAGAACATCTATGTGCTTAGTCTGGTGTGGCCAGGGAAACAAAGGGCACATAAAACAGGCCCCTGGTGGCAGGACACTGGACACGTGGTCTTTTGAGGGCTTTTCCAGTACTATTTTTTGATTTCTAAGCAAAATTCAAGGAGGATGTAACAAAAGCAAGTTTCCACTGTCCAAAATGAAAGATTTTTATGCCTGAGGTCTTTTGTTATGTGATTACTGATTTTTCCGCTTCTGCGCTTTGTTTTCATTGGTCAAGAAGCATGAAGTGGAAGGAAACCATCTATCAGTTCCTGCAGCTCTTCCTCCGGGACAGACATATCAGATGGGCAAGCCTAGAGCAATACAGTATCCCAACAATAGCACTGCCAACGAGGAGAGCTAGCCTTCCCTCCGGCAAGAGATTCCCCAAACAGGTACATGGCACTGACTTCAGAGATGTTTGTTAGTGGAAGAACCTGAGTGTTTCAGAGACTTGAATCCTGGCATGTTTTATTTTAACTGAGGCTCCTGTTGGAGATAATTCTTAGATGCCTTGAGAAGTCCTATCATGTAGAGGAAGCCAATTAATTATAGGATCAAAGACTCAGATGAAGGGTGACTTGATCCAGAGGATATGAGTAATGCTTTTCAAATAGAAGTTTTGAATTACACTCATCTGTCTCCACCATCCCCCAGGTAAAAATATAATATGAAGTTAAATTTCTCCTGAAAAGATGACTTTATTTGTGCTTATTTTGATACTAAATATTTCTGCTTATTCTTTTGACTTTAGTGCTCTATAGCATGAGACCAAATGCTACCTCTCTAGAAGAGCTCTTTGTAATCTAGTAGAAGGTACACTGAGTGATGCCCTCCACATAAGACCCCCCAGTTACTGTTCTTGCTATCCCAAATCAGGTTCAAGTCTAGTTCCCAGGATCCCTTTTCAATCAAAGAGCTACTTCAAATTTCCTCTTAAATAGAAATTCTGTGCTGGCTGGAAATAACCTTACAATATCTGCCATTGCCTTTATAAATTTTCCTGAGATGATTTTGTAGTCATAATTGTGAGAAAGAAGTTTAGTAGTTTATTCCTTCATTGAGTCCAGAATACACTTGTTACTCAGGGCAGTTGCCAACTCTCTCTAATCATCCTCTCATGTAGCTGACAAGTTGATAACATTAAAAAAAAATGTATAAAGGGCCATACATTTGTGGAATTGGCAGGTAAACATTGAATTGGTAGGTTACCAATGGGAACTTTTGTATTTTCATTCTGATGTTCTATGATTAATCTTACATTTCTTAGATTACGGGCATATTTAAGAGCTAAAATCACTTTTGGGCACATATGCAGTAGTGAAATCAATGCATATCAATTTGGCCACATAACCAGAAATCACAGGGCCTAAAAACCTTTTAATTTTGTGTAATAAACCAGAGCATTTTTTTCCTCTTTGTAGTTTTTAATTTTTTTTTTCAAGCGGAAATGCCTAAATTTTAAAAGTTTTGAAAACTGACTCATGTTGAGTGAATATCCAGACACTCCCAGATAGAGAAAATGTCAAGGCTCCAAGATTTGAAAATTCCTTGCAGCATCTCAATGAGATTGTGATGTCTTCTTGCTTTCACTTGTAACATGTTACCATCTAGATGTTCTGTGGGAACCCCGTCAGGACTAACTTCTGATCCAAGCATGAAAGAGTCGCATAAGAGTAAAACTATTGAGGATAAATCTTTAATTCTGAGTAGCCTATACTTCATTAAAGTACTTATGTGTTAGAATTCTAGTGACGGTTTAAGGGACCCACAGCCTGAAGTTCACTCTTTTTCTGTGTTCCGTTCCCTTAAGTCTCTGCAGAACCCTCCAGGCTGGATTCAGAATGTTTCTGATTCATCCCTCCAACTAGCACTCTTGATGAAAACTGAGAGATACTAGACAGACACAAGATGGCAGTAGCATACCATGTAAACCTTTATGATTTGATCTCAGGGATTAGAGTTGTATTAGAAATCAGAAGTATTTTTTCACGGTTATTTTTATCCCTTTTTTGGGGGGTCAGGGGGTGGGTCATGGACCTCTTTGACAATCAGATGAAAATAAATGGTGGTTTCTCTCCATCCCAACCACTATATATGTATGTACATATAAATTTCTGATGAAGCTCTTCCATAGACTCCTAAGGATAAAAATACCCAATTATAAGTCTGGTTCTATGAATACTAACATATCATCAATTTGAAAATAAATACACAAAAGGAACAGAACGATACAAAATGTTCAGAAATTTAAGTATCAAGGGAAAACAGACTCAGAAGTCCAGGCCAACTTTTATAGCATTTCATCTTCTGTGCTGTCTTTCTACGGAAGACTGATAAACTGGAAACCTCTAAACATTTGTATTGTTTCTTAGCACTTTCCACTATAAGAGTAGAGACACATCAATTAATTTGGTGATTATTTCTTTGTTATTGATGGGTTCTATTTTGTGTGTTTGTTTTTTAATCCCATAAATGATCATTTTACAAAAGTTTGATGGTTTCCTTCTATGAATTATCTGAATTCAAAAAGCACACGCAACTTTTCCTAGGTCCTAAAAGATGTAATTTTTAAAAATTATGAGCTTGTATTCTTTTATTGTTCTTATTATTGTTTTTAAAAATATAGCACAATATAATCTCTGTGGTCTAAGTTATCAACTAGTAATTCAGCAATTCAGATGTATAAATACATCCTAAATTTAAAAATATGTTTAAAATAAAATAAAATTTCAAGCAGAATAACACATGGTTTCAATTAAAGTTTTGTTATTTGGCTCTACAAATCTTAGTAAAAATCCTGAGGAATGAGTTCTAAGTCTGGCACAGGTATGGATAAAGTAACCAGCTTCCATGATTGGTTTGTGCAAACTTGGGAAAAAAAAGAATGGGGGGGGCACAGCTGATTATTCTAGAATTCTGATTCAGAGTTACAACTTTCAAGTTGGCAAGAAAGTATTGGCGATTTCCCAGAAGCAAGCAGCTACCCTGGATTTTACAGAACACCAGGGGGCAGAATTGCTCTTTTCAAGTCTCTGCCCCGAATAAAAATTTAGAAAATTTTGTAAAGAGCAACAGTTGTTGAGACACTAAATATCCACAAACTTTAAGGTGATAATACATGTAACAAAAGAAAAAATGTAATATGAAAAACACATTATACTAGCTTCTTGTAATTTACATAAAGAAAGCGAATATGTTATGGTAAGTTTTTTTTAAAAAACGTGTTTAGTAAGTTACTAGAGGTTCACAGTGAATCATTCTCATATTTTAAAAACTACCTGTGTTTTTTTATGAGTTGCAATAATGGTTATAAAATTTAAAGTTAGAAAAGGTATACTCAACAAGTATCATTTTAGTGTATAATTTTAGGTGAAATTTCATACAAAGTCTAAAATGTATATTGACACCAGATTTTCTCACCTAAAAATACAAATTTTGTTTGTTACACAAATATATCAAAACATCTTATGATTATGGAAAAGATAGCAACACAATATGATGCGAGGACCATACACCTTCAAAACATCAGTATTTGAGAATTATGTAATCTATAATAAATGTTAGTCATTCTAGTAGATATGACACAAAGACATTTTCCTAAATTTATCTGAAAGCGTTAAATCAATAAGTTTATTTATCAGATACCACCATGTAAAATATTTTAAAATTTTTATATTGTAGCAGAGATTGTCAGAATTTGTGTATTAGTATGAACAGTATCCTGAAAAAGTAAATTCTCTGATTGAAGAGCTATACACAGCCCCTATTTTATTTTCACATGGAATGTTTATGAAAATGTAATTTATAACTGAATCACTTTGCTGTACACCGGAAACTAACACAACATTGTAAATCAACTATACTTCAATATAATATAAACATTTTTAAAAATTAAAAAAATGTTATTGGAAGTCAAACAATAAACTTAAAGACTATAAAGAGGGTTAAATTTCTGAGACCTAAAAAATGCTCTCAAGTCCTCAGTTTTGGAGTGTGAAGAGACGGTGTCCATCAGGCCTGGACAATCCTTTAGGTGATGTGAGCTCCAGGGAGCACCAAAGCCCAGCGTTCTGGGACAGGAAGCAACTTCCATCAAGGTGGTTGATGGCCACACAACATTCACCTAACTATTGGGGAAAACCAACAGGGCATTTTTCTTTTCTGCAGGTCCACAGCTACTTCCTTGACTTCTTTTTTTTTTAAACTTAGTTCCCTGACCAGGGATCAAACCCTATCCCCCTGCAGAGTCTTTAACCACTGGTCCCCCAGGGAAGTCCCACTACTTCCTTGACTTTTGACTTCTCCAGGGCACTGGAGGTGGTAATATGGGCAGTCTCCAACCTCTTACCTCAGCATCAGGTTACTTGCTTTACACAGCAGGGATCACAGAAAGATACTGTGCTTTCCTCCACCCTGCAGCCTGGTCAGTGAGTTTGGGACCTCTTTTGGCCATATTCTCACATGGGCAGGGGTTACTTCTGTCAACCTCTCCTCTTTCCACCACTTATTGCAGCTCTACCCCCATCACCAAGGGATAGAAGAAGAGTCTGAACTAAGAGAGGACACGACCTCCTAGTGCACCACTTGTGCAAGCAAGTTTAGGGTGCCTCTGTGGGCCCATATTGGTCCAGGAGAGAGGAAAGCTCTTCCATTTGATGTTAGCATTTGCTCACAAATACCCTTAAACACCTGAGAGGGGGCAATTCCACTTTCCTATCCCTGTCCCTCATCCCCAGCTACATGAGATAGAAATAATGTATTTGCTTGGGTCTGTCAATAATCAGAGAGTATCTGAAAAAATCAAATATAATGTACTTAGAAAGATAGATTTAGTCTAATCAATGCATGATTTATGGTGGGGATAAAAGGTCAGAATATCTGAAAGACAGATTTAGAGTGGTCAGTATAGGATACCTGTATGTAGACTATCATACATAGAGAACTGATAGCTTTGTTTTTTTAATTTTTTTAACAAAGGAGAATTTGTACTTATGCATACCAATGTGCTGGTTTGCCATTTGGTCTGTGGGATGTGAAGGACTTAAGTGAGGAGAAAGAGAATTAGAATTTATTGAGGATATACCGTGTTCTACACACTATGCTATTCATTTTATTCCCTTTATGTTGTGATAGCTTCACAATAACTCCCTGAGGTCCCATCATGAAGCCCACAACGGTTTGGTCTCTATAAGTAGGACTTTAGCTTATTGATTTTTCTTTCTCCTTCCTGTGTTCACCTGCTGTTTAAAAAAAAATTATAAAAAGCCTACTCTATGGTCATTAATGTTGATGGTATAAAAATCATGATCTCTCTCACGTGTGTTGGGTCTTACACAAATGAATATATCTCCATTAGCAGAATTTCTAGTCAGTGGCTGAGAGGGAAATGGTTTTAGGTGAGAGGAAACAGTGTGGGCCAGGATAACACTAACAATACCCGTATCTCTCTAGGCATAAAGTATGGGTGTTGCAAAGGAAGCCGTCAACAAAATGAACAAGCAACCTATGGAATGGGATAAAATATTTGCACATCATATATCTGTTAAGGGGTTAATATCCAAAATATATAAAGAAGTCATAAAAATCAATAGCAAAGAAATAAATAGGGACTTCCCTGGTGGTACAGTGGCTAAGAATCTGCTTGCCAATGCCGGGGACATGGTTTCGAGCCCTTGTCCAGGAAGATCCCACATGCCACGGAGCAACTAAGCCCGTGCGCCACAACTACTGAAGCCCGCGCGCCTAGAGACCGTGCTCCACAACAAGAGAAGCCACTGCAATGAGAAGCCCGCGCACCGCAACGAAGAGTAGCCCCCGCTTGCCACAACTAGAGAAAGCCCACGCACAGCAATGAAGACCCAATGCAACCATAAATAAATAAATAAATAAATTTATTTAAAAATAAGCGTAATTTAAAAAAAAAAGAAAGAAATAATCCAATTGAAAAATGGGCAAAAGACCTGAAAAGACATTTTTTCCCAAAAAGGCATACAAATGGCCAACAGGTACAGGAAAAGATGCTCAATATCACTAATCATTAGAGAAATGCAAATCAAAGCCACAAAGAAATACTACTTCATACCAGTTAGAGTGACTGTTATCAAAAAGACAAGAGATAGCAAGAGTTGGTGAGTATGTGAAGAAAAGGGAACCCTCATGGACAGTTGGTGGGAATGTAAGTTGGTGCAGCCACTATGGAAAATAGTATGGAAGTTCCTCAAAAAATTAAAAATAAAACTACTATATGATTCAGCAATCTTACTGCTAAAGGAATTAAAAACAGTGTCTCGAAGAGACATCTGCACCTCCATGTTCATTGCGGCATTATTCACAATAGCCAAAATATGGAAACAGCAGATGTTGTCAACAGATGAATGTGTCAACAGATGAATGGATAAAGAAGATGTATGGAGTATGCATATTACTCAGTCATGAGAAAGAAAGCTATCTTGTCATTTGGGAAAACATGGATAGACATTGAGGACATTATGCTAAGTGAAATAAGTCTGATAGAGAAAGACAAATACTGTATGATAACACTTATATGTGAAATCTAAAAAAGCTGAACCAATAGCAACAAAGAGTAGAATGGTAGTTACCAGAGTGGGAGGTAGGGAAAATGGGAGATGTTGGTCAAAGAGTATAAATTTCTAGTTATAAGATGAATAGATTCTGGGCGTCTAATGTATAGCATAGTGATTATAGTTAATAATACTATCTTACATACTTGAAAGTTGCTTGGAGAGTAGATCTTGAATGTTCTCACCACACACACAAAAAGAAATAGTATTTAGGTGATATGATTTAGGTGTTACCTGATGCTGTGGTGGTAATCATTTTACAATATATAAGTCTATTAAATCAAGACACTGTATCTCTTAAACTTGCACATCATTATAGGTCAAGTACATATATCTCAGTAAAGGTGGAAGACAATAAAATAGGTGTGTCATGTCTCCACATTAACTGTTTGAACATGTTTTCTAACATCTCGCAGATCAGTAACTAATATGATACAATTTTACCTATTCTAATAGTGAGGTCAACTTAATTAAAAAGAAAAATGGGGGCTTATCTTTTCTCTTTGAGCTTGTGTTCACTCTTCAGTCTCTGAATTCTGACTAAGTCTTTGAAGAATCCCCTTACATCCTAGTTGAGTAACTAAAAAATGCTGTTTCTCACTATCTCCATGAGTTAACATGAGTACAGCTGATGTACAAAACACCCATAATGGTTTAACAGAGCCCAGAACCTTTTGAGATGAAAGAAACAGACTAGTGTTATATGGGTGTTCTGTTTGGATTTATATTAACAAAAAGTCTCAAGTAAGAGCTAGAAAGGTACTTTTCAATTTTAATCCAGTTCAAAACTGCAATATCTCTGTTTAAGACTGAGCATCTCCCTGAATTGTGTTTGCCAGATTTTATAGTTCTAAGAGAGAAAAACATTTACCAAAGATTCTTGGTAAACACTATTTAAATCATTTGGCTGTAAATTTTTCCTTGACATATTTCCAAAGTTTTCCTCCAAAACAAGCGTTTCAAAATAAAAGAGAACTACGTTTAAAATCATGAATAAAAATGAAAACATTTGAAAAAATCTCCGGAGGTCTGAACTCAGATATGCTAATTAGTCTTATCAGTCCAATATGTTTTGCCAAAACAATCTTCTGCTTGATTTTAGTGTTGTTTTTCTGTGAAGATCAGTTTTTGGATATGTTTCATAAAGAACAAGAAAGAACAAGGAAAACAGAATAGAATGAAGAGCTATTTGCATATGATATGACAATGCATGGGATTATTATTTCATTTCAGAACACTATATACAGATTTGGGTACAATTCTAAATGGCGAAGACTGTATGTGGTTATTTCTACTTGAATTTTCATCAAACCTATTTTTATAATTCCACCATGGAATAGATTATTCTATAAACACTACTTTCTTATTCTACCTAGATTCCCACACTCAGAATACTGGTACGTGTTTATGGATGTGAACAAAACTAACCAAATACAATCTGCAAAATTATGGGGAAGACATAGAGAAAGAAAAAAGAAAGCTCAAAGTAGTCATGAAGGTAAGTATGTAAGAGAATGTCCTTGTTCTTGGGAAGTACGTGCTAAAGTGGTCAGGGAATAAGGAAGTGTGATGTCTGCAACTTAATCTTAAAGGTTTAGATTTATATGTATATATTATTATATTATTTATGTGTATATTTAAAGAGAGAAGAAGAGAGGAAGAGAGAGCATGAGTGAGCAAGTTGGCAAAGTGTTAATTGTTAAATATGGCTGGAGGAAGCAAGAGAGTTCTTTGTAAATTTTTAACAACTTTTCTGCAACCCAGAAGTTATTTTAGAATAAAATATTAATGTATAAAATAGCAACATGAAAGAAAAATCATTAGGAGTTGAGAGTAGGAAACAGAAGTTCTATTGCATTTAAATGCTTTGACATTCAATTTCTTCAGAGATGTTCTCTTGGTGAATTAGAACTCTTTTTCCTTTCATCAGGAAAACTCTGATATCAAAAATAATATACAACAAATATAAATCAAATAAACATGGAGCTAACATGATTAAACTGGAAACATGGGACATTTAGCTTCTCGTCACCTTTTTAATCCTACATTGGTCTCTGTTGTAGCTCAGGCTGCCATAACAAAATACTATAAACTGAGTGGCTTAAACAACAGAAATTTATTTTCTCACAGTTGTGAAGGCTAGAAGCCCAAGATCAAGGTTCTGGCTAATCTGTTTCTGGTGAGAACTCTCTTCCTGGCCATCTCACTATGTTTTCATATGGCCATTCCTCAGTGCTTGCATGTGGAGAGTGAGAAAGAGAGCTCTCTGGTGTCTCTTCTTATAAGGACACTAATCCTGTCAGAACACAATCCCACCCTTAGGACTTCATTTCACCTTCATCACTTCCTTAGAGGCCCCGTCTCCAAATATAACCCCATTGGGGTTAAGTCTTGAAGATATGAATTTTGGAGGGAAACAAACATTCAGCCTATAACAGTCACCTTCAAAGAAAACCAGGTTCTCAAGAAACATAGAGAATCAATGCTTTATACTATATGCTAAATTGTTTTTATGGTGTAGAGTACAACTATATGGGATAATATTCCTGACTCCAGCCCATACTTCTCTCAGCAAAGCATCATCCTATATTTTATTGTGACGCTATTTTCTCAAAAGTTTGTAGCAAGTGATGTACACCACATGGTTTCCTTATTCTTGTTTTCTATGACTTGGTTAATATATTTGTTATGATAGCATATTATGAAGTATCATCATGATATATTATGGCTTTTATTTCCTCAGTGTTGATTCCATTTATATTCTGTTTTGTGTTAAGAATTTAGTCATCTCGGCATTATATAGGCTGATTCTAAAAGTTGAAAAACATAAATTTCAATTAAATTGGCATGTCTATGTAAATAACCTTTACAACAGTGTCAAATGGTGTGATATAATTTTGTCTCCTTTTCTACAATGACAACCCCATTGATACTGCTAGGAGAATGTTCAAATCAATTCTCATTTCTTACTGAGTTTCAAATACTCAAAATCATGACCCATTTTTGTTTTCTTCATATCTTTACCATGCTTTTTTTTACTACCTGGGGTTTCTAAATGCTTTCATTTTGTTTTGTTTTTCTTGTTGGAAAAAAGAAACATATGTTTTCTTTGTCACATCATCTAGCTTTTTGCTCATTCTATCTATTGCTTAAAATCCATTCCATTTTTCCTATAGAAGGTCACTGGCTTCCTGTTTTAATTTGGACCAGTAATTTGATATGTGGACCATAATTGCTTATGCAGATGTTTGTTTTACTTGGAGTTTTGGATTGATTTCTTTTATTTCAGGTTTTGATCATAGCCTTGATTTTATCTCTTCTCTCAGT